>NC_062221.1:23787500-26187500 GCF_902686445.1 Sciurus carolinensis | reverse complement strand
TTTCTCATACACAGTGACTTCTTTTTGGAAAATCCCTCTGCCCCAAGAAGATTCTGACGCAGAATGGAAGGGCTTGTGTTACAGGACACAGGTTGGTAAGCTAGCCAATAGCAGGAGGGAGAGTAGAGATTGGCTAAGATATCTCATGGATGTTTCCCGGCCCCCATATTTACTTCCCACAATCAATGAGGTATCCACTGAAAGAAGGGCTTTCCCATTCCCAAGGAAGGGCACCATGGTAGAAAAGCATGGGAAATGGAGAGACAGCTTGAGTCAGAGTAGTGGGAGCCCCATGTTCCTTGCTGTGAAAACATGGGCTACTCTCCTTGGTGACTGACAGGATGATTCCAAGGATGGGACAGACCAGAGGTCATCCTTGGGCCAAAGCAGATTTAGTCCTGAGGACTCATCCCTGGAAGGAGGGAGATGGCAGGTGTTTTCTTTCCATTCATCATTTGTGAGCCTGAAGAAAACAACCTGGTCCCTGGGTAACAGTTGCCCTTGTGACATCATGGCCATCTCCTCCACCACCCATCCTGACCCTGATGGGATTAGAGGAAAAACCACCAGCGGGGGATGACCACCTGAGCATCTGCCCCCCACCATGGGCTCTAAATTTTGTGTAAGACTCCATCAGACTCACTCCCCCAGGGATAGGGAGATGTCCATATCAGAGGGAAACCCAGGCAAAGCACGGGGCATTGGGGCTGTGGGGATTTTGCAGAGAGGCTGTCTCACATATGCCCCCCTCCACCACTTTGATTGCAGAAGTGTGGTCCAGAGATACAAGTAACTGAGAGCGAAAGGCAAAAGAAGGTAGGTTGAAACAAGGAGCATGAGGAGGTCTCTGATTCCCCCTACTTGACCTCAGGGTCCCTGGAAGTGAAGGAGCCATCTTCTCCCCTCTGCTCCCACAGGGTTGGCTCAGCATTGCTCTCCTGTCCCCTAAATCCTCTCCCTATCCTGGGTGAACTGTGCACAAACCACACGGAAGGTGGCACAGTGCAATGAGAAGTGGAAAGGCAGGTGAAGGCTAGGGAGTGATGGAGAGGATGGAGTGGACGTCCACAGAAGTGAGGGAAGGGAAGACCCCAGAGGGCTGTGGCACTACATGAGGCTGTAGGAGGCAGCATGACAGGTTGATTTAGGACTGAGATGCAGCCCATAGATGCAGAGGTTCTTCCTTGTGAGGATCCCTTGGGTCTTCACACCTGCAGAGGGACTTCTGGATCAGAAAGTATTTGCCCTGGCTCCATGAACCTGTGAGTACACAGGACAAGCATATCCCTATTTCATAGATGAGGACCCTGTGGTTTAGAAGGTGAGCAGATATGTCCATACCCATGGGCAAGACAGAAATGAAGGCAAAACTCTGCCCAGCTTTCTGGGGTTCTCAGAACCACCTCCAGGGAAAGGGCTATTAAGAGAACTGCCTGCATTTGATGGTGACAAATTCACTGGCTATTCTCTGCTTTGCTTGGTTAGTTGCTTCTTAAAAAACGCCACAAAAAAAGGGTCCGGGCAGCTCAGAAGATTCAGGCCTGGTGGCGTGGCCACCTGGTGCGACGGACCCTGCTTGTCGCTGCCCTCAGGGCCTGGATGATTCAGGGCTGGTGGAGGATGGTCCTGCTGCGGCGGGCACATAAGCATCAGAAATACCTTCTGAGGCTGTATGTAATCCAGGAGAAGTCAGCCGTCAAACTCCAGTCCTGTGTTCGTATGTGGCAGTGCCGTCAATATTACCAACTGGACTACACTCTCCCTGTGTCCCAAACCCCAAAGAGCAGCCTTATCTTCCAGAACAGTGATGTTCTGCAGGTACAATGTAAAGTTGTTTCCAAGCAACCAGAGTTCCACATTGAAATTGTATCAATCTAAAGGCCTGCAGCATCAAGAATTGGCTCCAGTGCCTCAATAAATGTCTGACCTGATTTTGTGATTCTCAGTGATTGCCACAACCACGAGGACCTCAGGCATTCAGGCTTTGCTCCTGTCCTCTACTTGGGGAAAGTCTTACACCCCCAACAATTTCCTATGACTGCTTCTTGGTCTGATCCCACATTCAGACCAGGAAATTGTTGCCCAAAGCTGCATATATGCAGATCCAGGTGTCCTATATAGAACCCCAGCACTGTTCCTGTTTTCTGAACTTGTAATTGGGAGGGATTGGGATTCGAATTCCTGATGATTCTGGGTACCACTTAATAAGCGCTCACTGCAACAATATTCACATTAGCCACCCTGGTCTCTCATTTTTTATTACCTTCTATCCTCTAAGACAAATGTCAGAGAACTATGGCCTGGAGCCAAATAGTTGCACCAGAGACTGCATGAACTTCAATTCTAATATACTTAATATTTGACCCTTTACAGAAAAATTTGTCAACACTGCTGTAGTGCCACTGCCTTCTTCCATAATTATTAGTGCATATTAATTGTACAAAATAGATTTCCTTGTGACAATTTTATACATGCATATAACATACTTTGATCATATCCATCCTCCCTACTTCCTTCTTAACCCACCTCCCCCTGGTTCCCTTCCCTTTCTCTCATAATCCTCCTTCTACTATCATGCCCTAATTGATTCCATAATTTGACTAGTGTAAAGAGTGTCACAATAAACATGGGTATGCTAGTATCTCTACAGTATGCTGACTGATTCCTTTGATGGTGGAATACACCAGGGATGGTGTATCTAGATCATATGGTAGTTCTACTTTTAGTGTTTTGGAGAATCTCCATACTGTTTTCTATACTGGCTATACAAATCAACATTCCCACCAATAATGTCTAAGTGTTCCTTTTCCTGCACATCTTCACCAGCATTTGTTATTTTTTGTTTTCTTGATAACTGTCATTCTGACTGAAGTGAGACTGAATGTAGTTTTGATCTGCATTTCTGAGGGCCAAAGATATTGAGCATTTTTTATATATTTATTGACTATGTTTCTTCTTTTGATAAATTTCTGTTCAGTTCATTTGGATCCGTAAGAATCATTTTTTATTGGATTATGCGGTGTTAAAATTCCAGAGTTCTTTAGTATTCAGGATACTATTCCTTTTTCAGAAGAATATCTGACAAAGATTTTCTCATTCTGCAGGCTATCTTTTCACCATTGGTTGCTTCCTTTGTTGTGCAGGTGCTTTTTTATTAAACTTTATAGTTATACACAGTAGTTGAGCTCATTCTGACAAATTCATACATGCATGAAATTCAACTTCAGTTCTTGACCCCCCCTTTTTCCCTTCCCTTTTCCCCCTCACATCCTCCCTCCACTGCTGTGTTCTCTCTCCTCTACTAGGCTTTCTTTCACTCATCTATGTCTTTGTATTTAATAGTTTCTTTTTACTTATACATAAAGGTGAAGTTGTTCCCTGTGGTATATTTATATATACATGTTATGGTTTGGATGTGAGATGTCTTCCAAAAATTCACATGTGAGACAAAGTGAGAGGGTTCAGAGGGGAAATTGTTTGGTTATGAGAGCCTTAACCCAATCAGTGAATTAATCCCCTGATTAACTGAGTGGTAACTGGAGGCAGGTGGGGGTGTGACTGGAGGAGGTGGGAACTAGGGCATGACTTTGGGGTATATATTTGTATTTGGCAAGTGGAGACCTCACTCTCTGCTTCCTGATCACCTGTAAGCTGCTTCCCTCCACCACGCTTATCCACCATGATGTCCTGCCTCACCTTGAGCCCCGAGAAATAGAGCCAGCTGTCTGTGAACTGAGACCTCTGAAGCCATGAGCCCCCAAATAAACTTTTCCTCCTCTACACTTGTGCTAATTGGATCTTTTAGTCACAGCAGTGAAAAAGTTGACTAAAACAATGGACAAACGTGATTTTTTAAGAATTCTTTCTGCATTGTCTCCCCTTTCCCATTCCTCCACTTTACTTCTCAATCTCCTTTTTCTACATTACTTCCCTTTATCTTTAATGATATTCTTTCTTTCCCTCCCCTTTGCCTTTACATTATGCTAGCTTCCTCATATGAGAGAAAAATGTTCACCTGAATTTCTGAGCTTAGCTTATTTCACTTAGCATGATATTCTCCTTTTCCATCCATTTACCCACAAAAGGGGCCATAACTTCATTCTACATGGTTAAATAGAACTTCAGTGTGTATATACAAACCATAGTTTTGTAATTCATTTATCTATTGATGAGCATCTGGGTTGATTCCATGGAATCAACTACTCTGAATTGTGCTGCTGTAAATATCGAGGTGGCTGTATTGCTGTAGTATGCCAATTTTAGATCTTTGGGGAAAACACCAAGGAGTGGGATAGCTGGGTCATATGCTGGTTCCATCCCTAGTATTTTGAGGAATTTCCAAACTGTTTCCAGAGTGGTTGTACTAGTCTGCAGTCCCACCAAGAATGAACAAGTGTTACCTTTTATTATTAATATGTTAAAATTTATTATTAAAGTGATAATTGCCTTTTTGACTGGAGTAAGATAAAATCTCAGTGTAGCTTTGATTTGCATTTCCTTGATTACTAGAGATGTTGAACATATTTTCATTTTTTGTATTATGATAGTTTATTTATTTTTATAGACTGCATTTTGATTCATTGCACACATGTGGGGCACAACTTTTCATTTCTATGGTTGTACACAATGTAAATTCACACCATTCATGTAATACATACATGTACATAGGGTAATGCTGTCTCAGTACTCTAACTTTCCTTCCCCCACCTACTCCTGTCCCATTTCCCTCTACACAATCCAAAGTTCCTCCATTCTTCTCTTACCCCATCTCCCCGGTCACCATGGTTATGTATCATCATCCACTTATCAGAGAAAACATTTGACCTTAGAGATGTTGATCTCTAAGATGTATACTTTTTCATATATTTGTTGATTGCTTGTATATCTTCTTCTGTGAAGTGTCTGCCCAGTTCCTTAGCCTATTTATTGATTGGATTCTTTGTATTTTGGTGTAAAGGTTTTTAAAATTTTTTATAAATTTTGGAGATTAGTGCTCTATCTGAAGGGTGGGTGGAAAAGATTTCCTCCAACTCTGTAGGCTCTCTTTCCACATTATTGTTTCTTTGCTGAGAAAAACTTTTTAGTTTAAATCTATCCCATTTGTTTATTCTTTCTTTCATTTCTTGTGCTGTGGGAGTTTTGTTAAGGAAGTCTGGTCCTAAGCTGATGTGATGAAGATTGGGCCTGCTTTTTCTTCTATTTGGTGAAGGATCTCTGGTCTAATTCCTAGCTCCTTGATCCATTTTGAGTTGAGTTTTGTAAAGGGTGAGAGATAAGCATTTAATTTCATTTTACTGCACATGGATTTCCAGTTTTCCCAGCACCATTTGTTGAACAGATTATCTTTTCTCTATGTATGTTTTGGCACCTTTGTCTAGTATGAGATAACCTTATTTATGTGGGTTTGTCTTTGTGTCTATTATTCTGTACCATTGGTCTACCTGTCTATTTTGGTGCCAATACCATGCCATTTTTGTTACTATTGCTCTGTAGTATAGTATTGTGATGCCTTCTGCTTCACTCTTCCTGTTCAGGATTGCTTTGGCTCATCTGGGTCTCTTATTCTTCCAAAAGAATTTCATGATCACTTTCTCTATTTCTATGAGGTATGTCATTGGGATTTTAATTGGAATTTCATTAAATCTGTATAGTGCCTTTGGTAGATGGCCATTTTGACAATATTAATTCTGCCTATCCATGAATATGGGAGATCTTTCCATCTTCTAAGTTCTTCAGCTACTTTGCTGAACTCATTATAAGCTCTAGAAATCTTCTGATAGAGTTTTTGGGTTTTCTAGGTGTAGGATCAGGTCATCAGCAAATAGTTTGAATTCTTATTTTCCTATTTGTATCCCTATGATAGCCTTTTCTTGTCTGATCACCCTGTCTACTGTTTCACAGAATATATTGAATAAGAATGGTGAGATGGACAGCCTTGTCGTGTCCCACATTTTAGAGAAAATTCTTTTAGTTTTTCTCTATTCAGTATGATGTTGGCTTTGGGTTTGTCATAAATGGCCTTTACAATGGTAAGTTAAGTTCCTTTAATCCCTATCTTCTCCAGTGTTTTTAAAATGACCAGGTGCTTGAATTTTTTTAGTTGTAGATGGACACAATACCTTTATTTTATTTATTTATTTATTCATTTATTTATTTTGTATGGTGCCGAGGATTAAATCCAGTGCCTCTCATGTGCTAGGCAAGCACTCTACCACTGAGCTACAGCCCCAGTCCCCGGGTGTTAAAATTTATCAAAGTCCTTTTCTTCATCTACTGAGATGATCGTGTGACTCTTGTCTTTACTTCTGTTTAAGTGGTGAATCACATTTCCTGATTTGTGTATGTTGAACCAATCTTGTGTCCTGGAATGACACCCACTTGATCATGATATATATTATCTTTTTTATGTGCTTTTGAATGCAGTATGCTAATATTAAGGATTTTTGCATCTATGTTCATCAGGGATATTAGTCTGTAGTTTTCTTTGCTGGATGCATCTTTGGTTTTGGCAGGATTATATTGGCTTCATAGAACGTATTTGGGAGTGTTCCCTCCCTTTCAATTTCATGCAATAATTTGAGAAAGATTGGTGTTTGTCCTTCTGTAAAGATCTGGTAGAACTCAGTTGAGAACTTATCTAGTCCTGGACTTTTCTTTTTTGGAAGGCTTTTAATTGCTGTTTCAATTTCATTACTTGATATTGGTCTGTTTAGGTTTTTATGTCTTCCTGATTCAATTTAGTCAGGTCATATACATCTAGAAATTTGTCAATATCTTCTAAATTTTCCAGTTTATTGGAGTATAAATTTTCAAAATAGTTTCTGATAATCCTCTGGGTTTCAGAAGTATTGGTGGTGATATTGCCTTTTATCTAACCTTATTGATTTGATCTCTCTCTCTCTCTCTTTCTCTCTCTCTCTCTCTCTCTTAGTTTGTCAGAGGATTTGTCCATCTTATTTATATATTTGAAGAACCAACTCTTCATAGAATTGACCTGTGCATTGTTTTCTTATTCTCAATTTCATTCATTTTTGGCTTTGACCTTAATTATTTCCTGTGTTCTACTGGTTTGGGAGTTAGTTTGTTCTTCTTTTTCTAAGACTTGTAGGTGGAACATAAGCTTATTTATTTGGGTATATCTAATTTTTTAATGTAGGCACTCAGTGCTATAAATATTCCTCTTCAACTGCTTTCATGCTGTCCCAAGGTTTTTCTCATTTGTTTCTAAGAATTTTTTGATTTCTACTTTTATTTCCTCTTTGATCCATTCTTCATTTAAGGGAGTTTTGTTCAATCTCCATGTGATATGGTTTGTATTCTTTTCTTGCTGTTGATTTCTAGTCTCATTCCATTGTGATCTCATAGGAAGGATGCTTAGGATTATATTGATTTTTTTTCTTATATTTCCTAAGATTTGGTTTGTGACATATAATATGGTATATTTTGAAAAGTTTCACACTGCTGAGAAGAAAGTTAATTCAGTCACTTGGGGTGAAATGTTCTGTAGATGACTTTTAGGTTCATTTGGTTTATAGCATTATTTAGGCTGGATATATCTTTATTGGTTTTATGTTTAGATGACCTGTCTACTGGTGATAAGATGTGTTAAACCATCCAGTAATATTGTGTTGGGATCCATCTGGAATTTAATGTCATGGAATATTTTTTATGTAATTGGGTGCCCTGATATTTGGAGATAAATATTTACTATCATTATATCTTCTAGTTGGATTGTTCCCTTTACCAGAATGTAGTGGCCTTTGTGTCTTCTGATTAAGTGTTTCTTGAAATCTGCTTTGTTGGATATAAGAATAGCTACTTCTATTTGTTTTGTTTTCAGAGTCCATGTGCATGAAACATGTTTTTCCATCTTTTTACCTTCAGTTTATGGTATGTCTTTGCCTATAAGATGATTCTCCTGTAAACAGAATATACTCGAATCTTGTTTTTTAAAATCTATTCTGCTAATTTATGTCTTTTAATTGGACAGTTGAGACCATCAGCATTCAGCATTAATATGGATATGTGCTTGTGGTTTCCTGCCAATTTGATTTTTTGCTATATTTAAGACTGTTTTGAATCTCATTTAGTGGATTATTCTTCTATTGATCTTCCTCTGTTTGGGAGCTTTGGAATTTGGTTTTTAGTTCCTTTGTGTGCAGTTTATCTTTGAGTAATCTTTTTTTTTTTTTTTTTTTTTTTTTTTTTTTTTTTTTTTGTGGTGCTGGGGATTGAACCCAGGCCTTGTGCATGGGAGGCAAGCACTTTACCAAGTGAGCTACATCCCCAGCCCCATCTTTGAGTAATCTTTGTAATACTGGTTTAGTGGTCATGAATTATCTTACTTTATTCTTGTCATGGAACATTTTTACTTCCCCTTCAAACCTGAGCTTTGCTGGGTATAGTAACCCTGGCTGGCAGTTTTTTGTCTTTTAGAGTTTGGACTATCTCATTCCAGGCCCTCCTTGATTTTTAGGGTGTGAATTGAGAAATCAGAAGTGAGTCTTATTGGTTTGCCTCTAAATGTGACCTGATGTTTCTCTCTTGACACTTTTAATAGTCTTTCCTTATTTTCTTGTTAGGCATTTTGATTCTGGTTTGTCTTGGAAAACCTCTCATTTGGATAGGTCTATTTGGGGCCCATGTGTACTGTGACACCTGTAGCACTAATTGCCACTTATATAGGAATGGTGGGGTCAGTATTTAACAACAGTACCAACAATTTAAAAACAATGAACTATATTATACATTTGACAGCAGGTATCTACTTTGTTGTCAACTATATTAATAGTCACAAAAACTTGAAAGGGGTAGAGATTGCACAATCTAATCGTTAGTTTGGATTTTTGTTTCTTTTATTCTTTGCATTAAAGTATAACTGAAGATTGAGGGTTATTAATGTGTGCATAGAGCAAAGTGCACTCTCTTTTGGTTGAGTTTAGTTCAGCAGCAGAATCTCTACCCTGTGAACTTGTAATGTCCCTGTAGGCTCCCAGAACCTCACAGAATAGGACAAAACAAGCAATAGTAACAACTGATGCAAACAATACACATCATTAAAGTAAATATTCAGCTTTTGCTATGACATCTACTCTTGCCATACATCCTGTGTGGGCGAGGAAAAGGGTTCCTGTCAGAGGGATTGGCTGGTTGTAAATTAATCATTAAGAAACTTATTTAATGGGAAGAAACCACATGTGACAATTATCTCTTTTGAATCAGGAGCATGACCCAATTGAGCCATGCTAAGATCTGGCTCTAACCAAGACTGGAGCCTGTGCTTGGTTTATTTATAGTGGTACAGATCAAAGGGTGGGGGGGGCAGTAGGAGCTTCTTCCATGAGAAATGGATGGGGTGGAGTTAAGGAACCCATTTTGCTCTAGTGGGTCACATGGCACCCCTAGGACACACAAATTCTGGTGGTGAGCCACCCTGAATGGAAACCACATACTTCAGTCCATCTGAAACAATCTCTCGTGACTGCCAGGTCCTGAAAGCCAGATTTCCATGTCTGATGGCTCCACCAAGCCTGATTTTATTTGCTAGTCATGGATGACTTCCCTCAAACTCTACAACATTACCTCACACACACAAAAAGAAATGGTAGGGTCAGAAATTGTCACAGTAAAACCAATAACCATGAACTTGATCTGGCTTTAAAGTAAACAGCAGATATCAGCTATGTCATCCACAGCAATGATAATTGCAACTGCATTAATGATGGGGACAGGGGTTATATAAACCAATTAGTTCTGAAATATGGTAAAATTACAGTTAATTAGGAGAAAAGAAAATCTGGAGTTCCTGCTGTGACTGGTCTCCCTGACGCGTCTGATTGTCCTCTGCCCGGAGGGCTGGGTGCGGGTGGTCAGTTGGCCCTAACTTTCCCCGTCTGGTCTTGTTGGCCAGTGCTCCCTTCCCTTGTTGCTGGTCGAGAAGAGCAAGGGGGCTCAAGACCCCGACATCTGGTGCCCAACATGGGGCCCCTCAAGGCTGATACTCAGCCAAATCAAAACCGAAAGTACCGGCAGATCGGGCCAAGCGAGTTCCAAGGTAAGGGCATCCCTGAAAAGATGAGGCAAACACACACCACACATGGTGACCCTGTGCTCTCAGCTCTTAGACTCATGCTGAAAAGTAGGGGCCTTGAGTTGTCTGATACACAGACATAAAAAGCCTGGGATACCTTTACTTGGGTGGCCCCTTGGCTTTCTGCCACTAATCTTTTTGACTGTTCCACATGGGATCATGTAGAACAACTTGTTAGGAAGAGGGAAATCAATTTAGGGGAGGGTCCCCCACTGGGAGTCTACCCTATATTATCCGCCCTTAAGGCCTGCTTCTCTCCAGGACCTCCCAAAGGGAGTTCCAAGATTTCCCCCAAAGAGCTGCTGCCTAAAGAACTGTCAGCTCCTCCCGTTGCATCTCCTTCCAGAAACTTGCCACATAGTAAACAATGTTGGGAGACCTTTGATGAGGAGCCCAATCCATCTCCATCCGCTCCTCCCAAAGTTGAGGAACCACAAGGGCAGTCAGTTTCTACACATAGTGAGGGCCCACTTCCGCCCTGGGCCATTGCCGCCATCTTGTATTCTGGGGCCACATCAGACCCCAATGAAAGTCCTCGCCCTCCTCCTTCTGGATGGCGGGAAATCTTCCCAGTGGCCATTTTATGATACTGGGAGAGAACTTACTGACTCTAACCTCCCCCCTCCCTGTATGGCCTTCCTGGTAAATGCTAAAATGTTAGTTTGGGAAGGAATGACTACCAATCACAAATTGGCCTGTGCAAGGATGAAAGATCGCTCCATGGGAAGGTGGATTGTGGCTACCAAAGATATTGGCACACAGCTTCTGTGAGTGAGTGGGCAGATGGAAAGGGATTCCTTATCTTCAAATCTCTTCTTTCTTGTGCTTCTATGCTCTTCCTGCAAACTCGAACGCCTCCTTCTTCTCCCCCTCTTAATCCCTCCTCCTCCTCCAACTTCAACTCAGCTGTTTCTGCTTCCATTCCCTGGCCCAGCCCACCTAGTCCTCCTCCCATGAGGTCCCACATAAGCCGGTGTGGAGGGAGTAACCAACCCAACCATCAGTGGCATGTCCTGGTAAGGAGTATCATTTAGCAGCCCCATTCCCCACAAGATAATGGGGAGATAATGTTTAACAGTTTTTTTGTATCCAAACCTGAATTGAAAATGAGGAAAAAATGGCTACAATGCCCTAGGCACAAAGTTTCTGCTAAAACCTGTCAGCTCCTTCCAGATCTCAGTCAAGGTTTACACTGAAATGTAAATAGAGGAAGCCTGAAGACTCTGTAGGAGACCGGTCTCAAACCCAAGGGAAAAAAAAAAAAAAAAAAAAAAAAGGAGCAAAAGGAGTCTTACCTAAACTCCAGCAAAAGTAAATTTTATGGTGCTTTACTAAAGTAATTAATGGCTGTATCACTTTTCCAGGACTTTTTGATCAGTTCTATTTTTTTATTCAACTAGAATTTTTAAACATTTGTTACATTGCAATGGAGATTCACCTATAAAGTCACAAGGCCTTTGATTTTGTGTTATTTGTATGTCATGCTGTCTGATGTCATGTTTTGTCTGTATCAAAACTGAGCGCTCCTAAAATTAAAATTTAAAAACGGATCCAGATACTTTTAATTCACATGATTTAAAAAGGTTCAATTCAAATTGGGTAAACTAATAAAAGTAAAATGTCTTTGAAAATAACTCACAAGTCTCTAGGTGGTCAAACTAATAAAATGTTGATGTTAATAAAATGTCTAATATCAAAAAAAAAAAAAAAGAAAATATGATGGGAAGGTACAAAAGAGTTTGCAATTTCTTCAAAAAGAGGTCAGAAAATGCAGAAGAAATGTAGCAGTTGGTGGTTTTAAGGAAGGAGGAGAAAAATCAGAGATGCAAAGTAAAGGAAGAGAGGAAGAGAATAATAGAATTTGGCTGTTAGCAGGATGAGAAAAAAGAAAAAGAGAAACAAGAAGAAAAATAAAAACAATACAAAACAAAAGCAAAATATACAAACCCTAAGACCCTAACCCTCCAAAGATAAGAACAAATAGTTACAAGTAAAAATGCTAGAATGAGGAAAAAAAGAAACAAATATGCATAGGTGTCCCTAAACCAATCAGCAGAATAAGTGTTCAGAGAGAGAGAGAGAGAGAGAGAGAGAGAGAGAGAGAGAGAGAGAGAGAGAAAAGGTTCTTAATGAAAAAATGAAGGACTTGTCTCCACTGAAGTGGTCAAAATAGTTGAGCAGAATGGATGGGCCGCTGTCTATGCCCAACTGCTTTTCTTTCCATTTCTTCTTTAGTTATGTACTGATAGAAAGAGCAAGGGATGGACGTTGTTAACCCCTTCCTGTTTTTGTGTTGCTCTCTGAGCTACCAGTTAGAGCGGCCTAAGACTGAAGCTGTTTGAAATTATTCTCAGCTTTTCTTCTTATCAGTATGAGGTGGAAAGGATTAGGAAGTATTGTCAGTTGGCGTTTCATCCATGCAGATCAGATTGGTGTGCTCCCATACTTTCTGCTGCTGCAGAGTTCTATGGGGGGAGTTCAGCAGAAGGGGCTTAGGTCTAATCAGGCCTCAGTGGCTTGGTTGGGTGGTGTCTTCTTTGTGGAGATTAAATGGACCCACCCCTAGGGTCTCGTAGTTGTCAATCTCTGATGGGAATCTGGATCTCTGAACTCTCCCAAGAATTCCACTGGTGGGGCAGGGGAACCCATCCTCTACACATTTTGTTGCCCAGGAATATAGCCCTCCCAGGCTTAGTCTCTGAGTGTATTCACACCCACCTGTTGAGTTGCTCATCCTGTTTCAGCATCTCAAATGAGCCACCAGACTCAAGGGAGAAGTAGTTGGCCCCTCTCTGCTTTTCCAATTTGAATCTCCCTGGGTATGATCTTCTCATACCTGTTCTACTCATGTTGTCTCAGGTACACCCTAGGACACACAGTAGGCTCTAGCTGGGACAGTGTGACAGTGTTTGCTATGATTTCCTGGGTCTACAACAGCAACTTCAGTGTGGCCACTCCATGATGACTCCACCTCAGCTTTCCGTGGTCATTTGGGAAACAGCATTTTTCAAGCACCAGTGCACATTTTCAGTCTCTAGATTTGCTAATTTCAGGCTGTTTTTCTGACCTCAGGTTTTTCCATACCAAACCTGTGCTTCTCTTGTTCTCCTTCCCCCTGTGGTGAATCAGTTCCACTACCAGTGCTGCTGCCAGCACCTGTGCCATAGCTGGCTTGGCTCCAATGTACTCTTTCTTTTTTGTTTATTGTACCCAAATTTCAAAGTCTCTAAGACACTTTTAAAACACAATATTGAATTTTAGTGACAATTCCTCTTTCACCCACCTTGCTGAGAAGCAGTACACCTACTGCTTGAATCCTGAGCCATGGAGTAATAAGGAGTGCAGCTTTCCTCTACTCCACCATCTTCAGATGCTTTTTAACTTGATGTAATTTCATTTGTCAATGCTTGCTATTAATTCCTGAGCTATCAGAGTTGTGTTCAGGAAATCGTTGCCTATGCCTTTATTTTGAAGTGTTTTACCTCTAGTACTTTCAAAGATTCAAGTTTTATATTAAGGTCTTAGATTGATTTTGAGTTGATTTTTGAACAGTGTGAGATATGGGGATCTAGTTTTAATCTTCTTTGAGTGGAAGTCTTAATTTTCCCAGCACCATTTGCTGCAGAGGCTTTCTTTTCTCCAACATGTTTTTGGTAAAGTCACTGATTCTCATGCATTGATCCAAATGTTTCTTGAATCTGATAATGATTTCTCAGATATTGACCTGACTGATGCTTTACATCATGCTTTCACTCCTTATCATTGTCTTACAATTTTACCACCAATGGCCCTCTCTCTCTCCACTTTTGAATGACCCAAATACTCTACTTGCTTCATCCCCGTACCAGACTAAATTTCCCTGAGAAAAATTCATCATGTTTTGTAGTTTAAGTCTAATTTGAGATCACAAATTCTCTCTCTCTCTCTCCCTCTCTCTCTCTCTCTCTCTCTCTCTCTCTCTCTCTCTCTCGTACTGGTGATTGAACCCAGGGCACTTTACCACTGAGCTACATCTCCAGTCCTTTTTAAAATATTTCTTTTTAGTTGTAGATGGACACAATACATTTATTTTATTTATTTATTTTTATGTGGTGCTGAGCATCAAACCCAGTGCCTCACACACTCTACCACTGAGTCACAACCCCAGTCCTCCGGACCACAAATCTCTAAAGGACAAACTTCTCAAAATACTTGTCCTTAAGTTTACCTTCTGACCTAAAGGTTTCAACATTCTTCCCTCTCTCTCTCCAAATGTGCCTCCTTCTCATCTCCTCTTGACCTCAATAGTAAAGTCTCTACAATTCAGTGAGGAAATAGCTACAAACTGGATCCTTATTTTCCTCCATCTCATCTTCTACCCCACCATCACACTCTTGTTGCTTTCCTACCATTGAAATGCTTTGTCTTTGTCCCCATCCAAGGATATCCCTCCACTTTACTCCTTTGCTCTGGTTTTTCTTTTGCCCTTTTACCCTTGCAAGGACTTCAACTCTGTAATATCATTTGTTTCTTAGTTTGTGCCTCTTCACCAATTCATTCCCACTGGTTTCTGAAATATCCCCCATCACAAAAAGTTCATTCTTGGCCTCCTCTTGTTCTGGTTCTTTGCCTCTCTGCCATAGCAAAAACGTGCTGTCTTTGTCTTTCCTTCCACTCTTTGCATTTCTCTCCTAAACTCACTCCACTTAGGCTTCTCTTCTGACCCCCAACTCCACAGGAACTATACTAGCAAAGGGTATTGAGAGAGATTGTTTGCAAAAGTAACCAAAATAACTTTTCCTTGAATCCATGCCTATATACAATGTGACTTTTTAACTCCATCAATCAAGAAGTGAAGACTACTTACCTCTTCTCATATCTAGGCAAAGAAAGTCTTAAGAAAGCCTAGATATGAGAAGAGGTAAGTAGTCTTCACTTCTTGATTGATGGAGTTAAAAAGTCACATTGTATATAGTACAAGCCCACATTCTCTCTTTCTTCAATAACTATAATTGCCTACAAATTCTTTTCCTTACTTTAGTCTTTGCCCCTTTTGTTCATGTATTCAAAGTCTTAACATATACTAGTAGAAAGAATAGCATAACTCCTTGTACAGTTACAACAATTAATAACATGACTAATTTTATTTTATTTTTATTTCTCACACTATTCCCCCACTGGATTATTTCACAGAAAATTCCAAAACTCTAAAATATTTTATTTCATCATAAATACTTCAGTACATGTATTGAGTTGATAATAATTTAAAGACACCTACACAAATATACTCAAGTGATTTTTTACAGGAGTGCAAAATCAATTCGGTTGTGGAAAGACAGATTTTTCAATAAAAGGTGCAGAAGTAATTAGATGTCCAGCGGTAAAAGAAAGAAAAGAAAAAACACTTTTGACCTAAAACTCACTGTGCTTAAAAAAAAGCAAAACACCTCAAAATGGATCACAGACTTAAATCTTAAATATTAAAGCAAAACTGTAACTATAGTTATAGATCTGTTTTCTCCATAACAAAATTATAGAGAAAACATAAGAGAAAATCTTTGGAATTTCAAGATAAGTAAGGAATCTTAGATTTGCCCCCAAAACATGATTCATAAAAGGAAATATTGATAAATTGGACTTCATTAAAATTTTAAAACTTTAGTTCTATGAAATACCCTGTTAAAGGAATGAAAAGACAAGTCACAGAATGGAAGGAGATATTTGTAAGCCATGTATCTGATGAAGTTCTAGTATCTACAATATATAAATGACCCTCAGAATTCAACAGTAGTATAATTATAATACATCAATTTTTTAAAAACTCAACAGTAAAAACCAAGTTAATTTTTCTAAACAGGCAAAATACATCAAGAAACATTTCAATGAAGAGGATGTACACATGGCAAATAAGCACATGAAAAGATGTTCAATATCATTAGCTATTAGAAAAGTACAAATTAAAACCACAAGAGATATCACTACCACCTATCAGAATAAAGAATAATACAGTACTAAATGCTCATAAGGATGCAGAGAAACTGAATTTCTCGTGTATCACTGATAGGTGCAACCACTGTGGAAAACAGTTTTGTGGTTTCTCAAAAAGTTAAATGTGGAATTGCCATGTGACCCAGCAAATCCATTCCTAGTCCAAGAGAATTAAAACAAATATCCAAACAAAAACTTGTATAAAAATGTTCATAGATATATTATTCATTACAGTGGTGGATATTGTGAAATACATATTTGGTTTTCACAGTCATATTTCCTGGTAACTTCTGAAATCCTTGGAATTGACAAAATGATGTGTCTTCATATGCTTACTTGACTCCTGGATACCCTCAGGATGGTTGGTGGCCGGGGTAACCAATCCTGTGATTAAATATTTGTCTCTATGTGATTAAACCAACAACATAATCTTAGCTTGGTTCTCTGTTCCATTTTTCTCTCAGTTTGAGGAATTGATTTTTTTGTTGTTGTTCTCCTGATCTAGTTCTTTATTTTTCTTCTAACATATAGGATTCTAAGGTAAAACCTTCAAGAAAATGTTCCACACTGTCCCCATTGGCACCTCCAATGTGTTACTCCACTGATCTCACACACACACACACACACACACACACACACACACACACATACACAGTTTTTAGGTAAAAGTCAGAAACTATATATGCTTCTTTCTACCTTGATTTTTTCACAGTAAGTATTCTTCTTTATAGTTGGATGGGTATTACTCAGTCTTTTGACACTACAAAGAGTGCTGTAATGAAAATCTCTATTCATGATCATTTGGTAGGTTTTTTCCAGTGATCTTTAGTGTACATTCCTAGAGGTGGGATTCTGATTGGAGGTAAAGTGCATAGGTATTTTTGCTAGATACTGCCAATGTCCCCTAGAGGTTGTACCATTTCCATTCTCAGCAGTAATAAATGAGAATGCCTGTTTCCCAGAGCTTGTCCATTTTAGCCAAGAAAATATACTGTTAATCTCTTGTCAGAATAATTTTTAAAAATATGTATATGTACCTCCAAGGACCCAAATCTTGTTTCAATAATATTTTAACTATAATGTAACAATTTTTTTAAAAAATAAGTAATGGAAGGAAATCCAGTAAAGGAATTGGGTCAGGGGCAGGAAGATAGGAGAGAAAGGAATTACTGGGGATTGAAATGGAGCAAATTATGTTATATGCATCTATATGTCAAAATGAAGCCCACTATTACATAAATAACTATAATGCACTAATAAAAATATTAAAAAATAGATTCCACCATAAAACTGTTAGAGCAAAGAAATGTCCAATCTTATCCTCATATATGTCCTTTCTGCAAACATTCAACCAACAGCCCCACTAGATTGTTTAGAAGCAATAACAAATATAAAAGTTTATTCCAAATCACAATCCACTAAAACAAAGGTAATTATAATTCTTAATAAACATTCATTCAGTTACAATATCTCCACTTGTCTCATGAAATATTTAGTTTGTTTGAATCAGGATGCAAAAACAAAACTCCATTGTGTTATGATTTGTTAGTGTTGTCTGTTAAGTATCTTAATCAATAGGTTACCCCCCACCCTTTTGTTTTGCTTCCTTGAAATATCCTAGTTGAAGGCACTGGAACATTTTATCCTATACAGTTTCTCATAGTGTGGATTTTGCCGGTTGTATACCTGTGGTATTATTTAATTCATTCTTGTGTTTCATTTTTTGATGTAAATTGATAATGACATCTAGGATCTTAATCAGATATGGTTTTGAATTTGGGGCAGAAATGAGTTGTATGTTATGTTGTCAGTGTCCATCAGGCACATAAGGCACATAAGGACTAGTGATATCTCTTTTAGGGAGGTTAACAGCCATTGATCTCATGGTCTTGTTCCATTATTTAACAAAAATTTGTTTTTTTAAAAAAGCAATATAGCAATATTCTTTTGTAAAAGTTCATTGGAATTTTTGTTTTTCTAGCATCTTTCTAATTATTTCTACTTTTAAAACTATTATACAGTAAAATCAATTTTCCATTTTTTCGTGTACAAAGGTGTTTATTTTAACACAAGATACACCTGTATTAATCACTACCACAGTAAGGATGCAGAAAGTGCCATCACCCCAAAAAACTCCCTTACACTGTCTGTATATAGTCACATCCTCCCCAGCCATGATCCCTGCCAATCACCTGTTTGTCAACACTGCAGTTTTGAAATTGTGTGTTTGTGCATGTTGCTGGGGATTGAACCCATGGCCTCACATGTGCAAGGCAAATACTCTGACATTGAGCTACATTTCCAGCCCTAAAATTCTGCTTTTATTTTTTTCTTGTGGTGCCAGGATCAGACACTACCACTGAGCATCCAGTCCTGGGTTTTGAAATTTTGAGAATGTCATATAAGTAGACAGTGTGTAACTTTTCAAGATTGACTACTCTTTCTCAGCATACCTTTGAGATCCACCAACTTGTTGAGCATATCCACAGTTTCTTCCTTTCAAAACTAAATAGCAGTACTTCATATGGATGTACCACTGTTTATCATCCACCTGTCACTTGGGTTTTTTACCACAGGTTTTATCTAGTACAACACCACACACACAAAAAAAAATCTGCTATAAAAATTCACGAAGAAGTTGGATTTTGGTTTCAAGATGGCGGACTAGAGGGCGGCTGCATTTCATGTTGCTCCAGGACGCAGGATTCAAAAGAGGAGATAGTGAGAGACTTGGGACCAACTCAAAGCCGCCAGGTGAGTCTCTCCCATTGGGGAGGCGTCCCGGATGGGGCGGTAGCCCCAGAACGCAGGTAACTTTGTGAAGTAGAGTTGCTCGGCGAGACGCCCCTCCTCCCCGCTGGAGCGGTAAACACGGACCACTGGGATCATCGTAGAGGAGGCGGCTCAGCACAGCGCTTGGACTCGGAGCAACCACTGGGGCTCTGGGCAGCTGCCTGAGGAGGAGCTGCGTAGCGAGCTGTTTGGACTCAGAGCGATCGCTTCTGAACACTGGGGAGTTGCCCGGAGGAAGAGGAGAAACATGGCGGGTCACTTGGTCTAGGAGTGACTGCATCAGAGCCACAGGTGGTTGCCAGAGGAGGAGCTGCATGGCGAGCTGTTTAGACTCATAGCAATCGATTCTGAACACCGGGGGGTTGCCCGGAGGAAGAGGAGAAGAGTGGCAGGTCACTTGGTCTAGGAGTGACTGCATCACAGCTACAGGCAGTTGCCAGAGGAGGAGCTGCATGGCAAGCTGTTTGGACTCAGAACAACCGATTCTGAACACCGGGGGTTGCCCGGAGGAAGAGGAGAAGCACGGCGGGTTGCGTGGTCTAGGAGTGACTGCATCAGAGCCACAGGCGGTTGCCAGAGGAGGAGGTGAGTGGTGAGTTGTTTGGATTCAAAGCGACCGCTCCTTAACACCGGTGGCCTGCCTGGAGGAGGAGTGTGGCGGGTTGCTTGGTCTCCAAGCGACCGCTCCTGAACACCCGGGGGGCTACCCCGAGGAGGAGGAGGAACAGGGCGGGTCACTTGGACTCGGAGTGACTGCCTAGGGCTACGGGCGGTTGGCGGGAGGAGGAGATGCGAAGTGAGTTGCTTAAACTCCTAGTGACTGCGTCGGAAACCGGGCGGCTGTCCGGAGGAAGAGGTGTGTGGCGGGTCTCTGGGTCTCGGAGCTATTGTACGGGGCTCCAGGGTGGTGGCTCAGAGGAGGGGCCGCATAGCCAGGCGATTAGGTGCAGAGCAGGGTCCCAGGACCTAGGCAGCTTCTTGCTGGAAGAGTCACACAGAGACATGCTTAGGGGCGGAGTGAAGTTTCCAGGACTGTGGGCAGATTCTCTGAGGAGAGGCAGCCTAAGGAAACTCGTCTGCAAAGGGTGAGGCTCCCAGGCCCAGGAGGTAGGTCCGGGCCCCTGGGAACGTTGCAGAGGAAAACAGCCCAGTCCAGGCGGTAGTTGTAGATTGAGGGGAACCTCTAGGAGGGGAACTGACCAGCGAGACCTCCCCACCGGGTGAGTCTTTCCTGCCAGATGAGGTTTTCCCACAAGGACGGTAAAACCAGAGACACAGGCAAAAACAGGCCTTGCCTCAGCCCGCAGCCTAGTTCCCCTTTGGATGACCATTGGTCAACAAGTGGAGGCACCTCTGCCCACTATCAGGGAATACACCCCACCTGAGGGTCACCACCCCTAGAGAGGCAGCTTCCTTGTGGAGCACCGCATTATCAACTTCCTCTAAGACTTCAGGCTACTGAAGGATAAGAGGGGATATACTAGCAATCTTCAGGGACATTATAAGTCGATAGAGGAAATCTGCAATATCTTAATGACCCACTGATTCCTGAACAATATGAGAAAACAAGGGAAGAAAATGCCCCAAACAAATCTAGATGTTACATCAATAAAATCCAACGACACCATGGCAGAAGAAATGACAGAAAGGGAGTTCAGAATGTACATAATTAAAATGATCAGGGAAGCAAACGATGAGATGAAAGAGCAAATGCAGGCATTGAATGATGAGATGAAAGAGCAAATGCAGGCATTGAATGATGAAATGAAAGAGCAAATGCAGGCATTGAATGATGAAATGAAAGAGCAAATGCAGGCATTGAATGATAGCACCAATCGACAGTTAAAAGAGCAAATACAGGAAGCAAAAGATCATTTCAATAAAGAGTTAGAGATATTGAAAAAAAACCAAACAGAAATCCTTGAAATGAAGGAAAAAATAAACCAAATTAAGAACTCCATAGAAAGCATAACCAATAGGATAGAACACCTGGAAGATATACCATCCAACCAAGAGCAAATACACTTTCTTCTCAGCAGCACATGGATCCTTCTCTAAAATAGACCATATATTATGCCACAAAGCTAATGTTAGCAAATACAAGAAGATAGAGACACTACCTTGTATTCTATCAGATCATAATGGATTGAAGTTAGAAATAAATGAAAGAGTAAAAAACAGAAACTACTCCAACACCTGGAGATTAAATAATATGCTATTATATGATGAATGGATAACAGAAGATATCAGGAAGGAAATTAAAAAATTCTTAGAGGTCAATGAGAACAAAGAAACATCATATCAAAATCTCTGGGACACTAGGAAAGCAGTACTTAGAGGAAAATTTATTTCATGGAGCGCATTTAATAAAAGAAGTAAAACTCAACAAATAAATGACCTAACACTACAGCTCAAAGCCCTACAAAAAGAAGAACAGACCAACACCAAAAGTAGTAGAAGACAGGAAATAGTCAAACTCAGAGCTGAAATCAACGAAATTGAAACAAAAGAACAATACAAAAAATTGACAAAATAAATAGTTGGTTCTTCAAAAAAATAAACAAAATTGATAAACCTTTAGCCACACTAACAAAGAGAAGACGAGAGAAAACGCAAATCACTAAAATTCGGAATGCACAAGGAAATATCACAACAGACACGACTGAAATACAAAACATAATTAGAAGCTATTTTGAAAATCTATACTCCAACAAAATAGAAAATTTCGAAGACATCAACAGGTTTCCAGAGACCTATGAATTGCCTAAACTGAACGAGGAGGACATACACAATTTAAATAGACCAATTTCAAGTAATGAAATAGAAGAAGTCATCAAAAGCCTACCAACAAAGAAAAGTCCAGGACCAGATGGGTTCTCAGCCGAGTTCTACAAAACCTTTAAAGAAGAGCTCATTCCAATACTTCTCAAAGTACTCCATAAAATAGAAGAGGAGGGAACCCTCCCAAACTCATTCTATGAAGCCAATATTACCCTGATACCTAAACCACACAGAGACACATCGAGGAAAGAAAATTTCAGACCAACAGCCTTAATGAACATTGACGCAAAAATTCTCAACAAAATTTTAGCAAATCGCATACAAAAACATATTAAAAAGATAGTGCACCATGATCAAGTGGGTTTCATCCCAGGGATGCAAGTTGGTTCAACATCAGGAAATCAATAAATGTCATTCACCATATCAATAGACTTAAAGTTAAGAATCACATGATTATTTCAATAGATGCAGAAAAAGCATTTGATAAAATACAGCATCCCTTCATGCTCAAAATGCTAGAAAAAATAGGGATAGTGGGAACATTCCTTAACATTGTAAAGGCCATCTATGCTAAGCCCATGGCTAATATCATTCTAAATGGTGAAAAACTGAAAGCATTCCCCCTTAAAACTGGAACAAGGCAGGGATGCCCTCTTTCACCACTTCTTTTCAATATCGTCCTTGAAACTGTAGCCAGAGCAATTAGACAGACCAAAGAAATTAAAGGGTTACGAAAAGGAAAAGAAGAACTCAAAACTATCCCTATTTGCTGATGATATGATTATATACTTAGAGGAACCAGGAAATTCTACCAGAAAACTTTTAGAGCTCATAAGTGAATTCAGTAAAGTAGCGGGATATAAGATCAATGTACACAAATCTAAGGTATTTCTATACATAAGCGATGAATCTTCAGAAAAGAAATTAGGAAAACTACCCCATTCACCATAGCATCGAAAAAAATAAAATACTTGGGAATCAATCTCACAAAAGAGGTGAAAGACCTCTACAATGAGAACTACAGAACACTAAAGAAAGAAATTAAAGAAAACCTTAGAAGATGGAAAGATCTCCCATGTTCTTGGATAGGAAGAATTAATATTGTCAAAATGGCCATACTACCAAAAGTGCTATACAGATTCAATGCAATTCCAATTAAAATCCCAATGATGTACCTTACAGAAATAGAGCAAGCAATTATGAAATTCATCTGGAAGAATAAAAGACCCAGAACAGCTAAAGCAATCCTTGGCAGAAAGAGTGAAGCAGGGGGTATTGCAATACCAGATCTTCAACTCTACTACAAAGCAATAGTAACAAAAACGGCATGGTATTGGTATCAAAATAGAAAGGTGGATCAATGGTACAGAATAGAGGACACGGACACAAACCCAAATAAATACAATTTTCTCATACTAGACAAAGGTGCCAAAAATATGCAATGGAGAAAAGATAGCCTCTTCAACAAATGGTGCTGGGAGAATTGGAAATCCATATGCAACAGAATGAAACTAAACCCATATCTCTCACCATGCACGAAACTAAACTCAAAATGGATTAAGGACCTCAGAATCAGACCAGAGACCTTGCATCTTATAGAAGAAAAAGTAGGTCCAGAGCTTCAACATGTCAGCTTAGGACCAGACTTCCTCAACAGGACTCCCATAGCACAAGAAATAAAAGCAAGAATCAATAACTGGGATAGATTCAAACTAAAAAGCTTTCTCTCAGCAAAGGAAACTATCAGCAATGCAAAGAAAGAGCCTACAGAGTGGGAGAAAATCTTTGCCAATCATACTTCAGATAGAGCACTAATCTCCAGAATCTATAAAGAACTCAAAAAACTCTACACCAAGAATGCAAATAACCCAATCGACAAATGGGCTAAGGAAATGAATAGACACTTCACAGAAGAAGATCTACTAGCAATCAACAGATATATGGAAAAATGTTCAACATCTCTAGTAATAAGAGAAATGCAAATCAAAACCACCCTAAGATTCCATCTCACCCCAATCAGAATGGCGATTATCAAGAATACAAGCAACAACAGGTGTTGGCGAGGATGTGGGGAGAAAGGTACACTCATACATTGCTGGTGGGGTTGCAAATTAGTGCAGCCACTCTGGAAAGCAGTGTGGAGACTCCTTAGAAAACTTGGAATGGAACCACCATTTGACCCAGCTATCCCACTCCTTGGCCTATACCCAAAGGACTTAAAATCAGCATATTACAGAGATACAACCACATCAATGTTCATAGCTGCTCAGTTCACCATAGCCAGATTGTGGAACCAACCTAGATGTCCTTCAATTGATGAATGGATAAAGAAACTGTGGTGTATATATATATATACATACATACATACAATGGAATATTACTCAGTCATAAAGAATGATAAAATTATGGCATTTGCAGGCAAATGGATGAGATAAGCCAATCTCAAAAAACCAAAGGACGAATGATATCGCTAATAAGTGGATGATGACACATAATGGGGGGTGGGAGGGGTTAGTGTTAGGGTTAGAGTTAGGGTTAGGGAGGGGGGCAAGAATGGAGGAAGGAAGGACTGTATAGAGGGAAAAGAGGGGTGGAAGGGGTGGGGGGGAAGGGAAAAAATAACAGAATGAATCAAAAACATTACCCTATGTAAATTTATGATTACACAAATGGTATGCCTTTACGCCATGTACAGAGAAACAACATGTATCCCATTTGTTTACAATTAAAAAAAAATTCACATGCAGTTTCTTGTGTGAACATAAATTTTTATTTATCTAGCATAAATGCACATGCATATGATTGCAAGTTACATGGTAAATATATGATTATAAGAAACTTCCAAACCAAAAATTAGGAGTTAAAGAATAGAACAGTCTTGAAGCCTATAGAATTAAGACTCTGCACAGGAGACAGAAGGTTGAAAAGTCAGCTCGGCCTTCTGAGACTGTGGAGTCAGGAGAGATAACAAGATACCAGAGTGAGACAAGACAAGGTCTCTAAAGCCAAACCCACTCAAACAGGGTAATAGTCTGGATGTTCTGAAATTAGTATTAGGGCCTCAATCTTATTTTGATAAGGAATAAATCCCAGATGGTCAGAGTCAAATAGATGCAGCTGAATCATCACTAAAGTGAAGTTTCCTTTACCTTATTATTATAACAACAACAACAAAAAAAAAAAACCCTCCAAGCTGGAGACCTAAGATGATGAGACATGTTTCATATAAAGGTGCATGATGAAGAGTACAGGTGCAACTAAAACTCCACCTCTACATCTAGAGACTGCGTTCCTGCTTGACCTACAGATACAATAAAGGTTGTGCACCTTTGTCCTTTAAGTCAACCTAGGGTTTCTGTCTCCCACATGCTGCCTCCCTTGTGCTTAGGCATAAGAATAAAGAGACTTGTTCCTGTGCCAATGTGCTTTTATCTGATTCCTCTGACAGAGTACAAGAACCCACAGAGTCACTGACGGGTATTTTTTCTCCATTTAATTGATTTCATCAAATATCAAATGGCTGTATTTGTGTAGATCTCTATCTTTACTATCTGTTCTATTGATTTATTTGTCAGTATCTTTGCCAAAACTTCACTGCCTTGATATAACTCAGATAAGTTAAAAATTGGATAAAATAGTTTTTCCTGAGGTCAGACCTTGTCGAACAGAATGCTTTGGTGTATTTCAAAATATTTCCTTTTATCTTTCCCCTGCCAGAAGCACACAAGTGTTTTTCTCTGATATTTTCACTGTAGGGATCTAGTAGAACTTGTAGTAAAGTTCTTAAAATGAGGAAGTGAGGAGAAATCCAAAGAAGAAAGTGAGGGGCAGTATACCATATTCTCCAGTTTGTGGGGAAGTAGAAGTAGCTGAGTTAAAGTATATTCATATTCATATTCATATTCATAGTAGTAAATGGTTTGGTGAGAAACCTTGAAGGTGAAAGATGAGTTGAGACCATAGCTCTGGGGTAGAATGTTGTATTAGCCAGCTTTTCATCTTTGTGATCAAAACACCCAACAAGAACAACTTAGGGGAGGAAAAATTTATTTTGGCTCACAGTTTCAGAGGTTTAGTCCATGGTCAATTACCTCCATTGTTCTAGGCTCAAGGTGAGGAAGAACATGACGGTAAAAGGGCGGTGGAGGAGCAAAGCTCTGCTCATGGTGGCCAAGAAGCAGAGAAAGTAATATGAAGGGGTCTGTAGGAAAAATGAACCCTTCCAGGGCACACCCCCAGTGACTGACCTCCAATCACATTCCAAATGCCTACAGTTGCCACCCAGTTAGTCATCCAAAGTAGGAAGGAATGATGAGGTTACAGCTCTTAAAATCCAATTATTTTACCTCTGAATATTTTTTCATTAATACAAGAAATTTTGGGGTCACCTAATATCCAAACCATAATACATGCAAATGAACTTAAGGGAATGTGAACAAAGTGTGAAGATCTTTGTAACCCATGATAACACTTACCAAGGAGCATCCAGTTTGGAAGAGGCACCAAACAACCAACAGATGAAATGATTTGTCTGTCACTGGCCATGCCAGAGCTATACAATGGGCACAAAAAATGGAGTTAAGGGACTGGAAATATACAGGGATTCAACAGCATGGGCTCTTATGCATCAAGGTTGAAGAAAAACCACATCTATTACTCAAAGTCTAACCTGCCACAACAGGATATGCTGAATGCCAAATATGCACCATCCCTAGAGAGGACCAAGCATTCATTTAGTGGCTATTTGTATTCCAGTCACAGTTAAGGTTGGAACCCACACCCAAAATGTCATTCAAATGTCAAGACTGATTTTCACACACACGCACACACACACATACACACACACACACACACACACAGGGAGGATATCAAGAAGTTTATTACACAATGAGACTTTCTAGGGAAGAACAGGTTGATTCCCAAACAAACCAAAAGAACCTTGAAAGAACAAGGAAAGAAGACTGCCTTGAAGTTTTCATTTTGGTTGAAGTAGTGGGTGGGGACTGGACTGAGCTCCCACGCACAGTTGGAGCCTCCCTCCAGCATCAAAGGAGGGAGCACCTAGGGTTTCTTATCTGCTTTCCCAGGTGTGAGGCAGCAGTGGAAGAAGGAAACATAAGGTTTAAAAGATGTATGCCATCAAGAAAAAATGAAATCAGGGTCTTGAATACAAGTTGATTTATATTGGGTCCTTTCCACTGTGGAAGGAGCAGTGATTCATTGTGATTAAAAATAGGCATGTATTCTAAATGTGGATTTCTTTCCCTGCATGCAGAGCCCACATCATTATCTGAGGGCACGGACTGTTTGAACCACTGGCATAGCAGCTCACATAGCACTGCATCAGACAAATGGTCTTACATAACAGGTGACCAGAGGACACACAACCATGAGATCCACTGGTCCTATTACATTCTGTACCACCTGGAAGTGGCTAATCTAAGAGACAGATGAAATGATGCATTGAAGACACCGCTAAAGCATCATCTCAGAGCTGGACTCTTGTGAGAATGGCATGATGTCCTCCAGGATGCAGGATACACTTAAAATCAAAGAACTTCATATGATGCTGTGTCCTTCATAGTTAATATACATGGGTCACAGAACAAAGAGATAGAAGCAGGAATAACCTGATTCCATCACTTAGAGACTCACTAGCTCATCTATGCTTTCTGTCTACACAAATCCAGACTGGGGGGTGGGGGTAGGGGTGGCGGGGTAGAGGTCCTGGTTCTCATAGAGGGAATGCTTCCATCAAGATATAAAGAGCCCAAATTTATCAAGCCATGGCTGACACCTGTGCACTTTGATATCCTGAAATCAAGAGACACATAGGCAAGAGCAGAATGGTAGGGTTGATTGACTGGAGCATCCAGAGAAAATAAAGCTATTGTTATAAAATGTGAGTAAGGGGTATATGTTTGGCTCCCAGGTAGGTCCACTCAGTTGTTTCTTAATGTCCCCTTCACAGTTTTAGTGGTGAATGCTCTAGTGCATCAGACATAGTCTGGGAAAGGGATAGAAAACAGGGGCTTGTACTTCTCAGGACTGAGCTCTTGGATCATAACACCAGCTAAGCAACTTGAACCAGCAAATGGGTCACCTGAATATGACAATCTAGAATGAGCAGTAAAAGGAAAATTATGAATGTGGTCTTAATATCCACATCCAGGGAGTGGAGAGCTATAGTTCATCCTGTTAACCTTCCTCATATCAGTTTCTCTCAGGAAAAGAGACCACTAGAGTTCAGAAGGAGCATGTTCCAGAGCACCTATGAAAAACAATGGATCTGACTAGTGCAAAGTTGCAGCCCACATCTGCCTCAGGACTGAAGGATATATTCCCTCAGCTGCTGGAAATGCTACAAACTGACAGCACTCCACTGTCAGCACCTCTCTGAGAATTTTATCTGCTGAAGAGAGCCCTCACTGGAAGTTACATTCCCTTCCTAGGATAGATTACATCCAGCCAATTAGTTGAAATGGGAGAATTAAGACCCTGCTCCATGCCCGTGGGAAAACTCTGAAGGGCTTCCTAGTTTCAGTTGTCCAGTGGTTCAGGTTATACCCTGTTGGACTACAATGCAGCCCAAATTTTCCCTCTACCAGGCCCATTTGCATTCCCTCCCACAGAGTGCCTTCCTTAATAAAATTCTTGTATTTAGTCTTTATTCCAGTATTATCTACTGGGGAAACCCAACCTACACTTATCAGGTAATTATTTCTCACCTCCAAATCCATCTTTGCAATGCTGGCATTGGGACTCTGTAAGCCATTTTTTCTGCTTTGCCAGTTCTATAGACTTTGCCAATAAGGGTCTTGAATCTCTACTGCCCAACATATTAGCCATGAGCCACATGTGGCTCTTTGAGTAATTAAAATGTAGTCAGTCTGAACTGAGGTGCTCTATAAATACAAAATATAAGTGTTTGGTGAGTTTTGATTAATTAGTGTGAAAAAATCCTGTAATATTTCATTCATATTTTATATAGAATAGATGTTAAGATAATAAGAATTGAAGCAAGATGACAGGTTAAAGGAAGGCTGTATTCCTTGTTGCTCTGTGACCCAGAATTCAAGAAGCAGGAATATTTCTCTGCAAGATGGGCGAAAGAGGGATTTCACTAAAACTCAATATTGGCTAGTCAAAGGGTCTCGCAGACTCAGAAATTGGGTACATTAAACAAAGAAAAAAGACTATGCTGGAGCCATGCTGCTGGTGGCAGTAGTAATGGTGCTGGTTCAGCATAAAGGGAGGGAGAATGCAGAGAAACACAATGGACAGGTTTAGCATGGAAAATCCTGAGATCAGAAAAGCAGCTTGCCATTAACTGATCCAGAGGCTGCATTTTACACTGGTGTATGGAAGGTGTCCCATGTTTCCCATCTGGCCATGAAGAGCCAAGGCAGGAGTCATCTTGAGGTGGCCAAACTGCAACCACCACTGCAGGAGACCAGAGTTATGAGCAAAGATAGCTACACAGTCCTGGCAAGCACCCACTACATGATGTAGGCTGTACCTGGCAGAAAAAGAAAAAAAAAACAGGCACAGAAAATATTTTACCTAGAAGTATGTAAGCCAGAAAGGTGAAGGGGAGCCCATTTGCTTCCCCCTTTGAATCTGACAGCGAGCAGTACAAGCTGAATTTGAACAGGTGGATATGAATACATTCAGGGACTAAGCCCAGGAAGCCTGGAAAGTTTGCATTTGTGGGCAGAAGAGGGAGTAAAGGATTGGCTCCCCAACCCTATGAGTGAAATCCTGGGGAGACTCTTTGGATTCAGACTCTCAGCAGAGATCACCAACTTCCAGGCCACAGGAGTGTGTTGATCTGATCTCTCCAAGAGTCACCACACAACAAAGCCCTGCAGCCTGATTAGACCTAAGCCTCACCTATGGGAACTCCACTCATAGAACTCTGCAGCAGCCCCACTCCAGGGGTGCATCTAACTGGTCTGTGCAGACAAAACTCCAGCTGACAGTACTTCTCATTTCATCCTACCTCATACTTGTGAGAAGGGAAGCTAAGAATTTTTGAACACCAACTGTCAAATTGGTGAATGACACCAAAGAGGAAGGATTTCACCACCCTCAACTCTTACTCTCATGCTCAGAACATAGCTCAAGAAGAAATGGAAAGAAAGACAGCTGGGTACAGACGGTGAGCATATATTCTTACTGACCATTTTGATGTCCTCAGTAGAAACAATTCCTTAATTTTTCACTAAGAGTCTTTCTTTATTTCTTTCTTTTCTTCTTTTGTTTTTGATTATGTGTGTGTGTGTGTGTGTGTGTGTGTGTGTGTGTGTGTATTTTGATAGATTCTTGGACATATATACATGTACATATTTATTTCTTTTTTTCTCATTTGTTGCATTTGCATTTTTTAAATGTAGTTATTTTTCCTTGTCTTGTCTTTTGAGTGTTAGGGTTTATGATTAGTGTATTTTGGTTTTGTTTTGTATTATTTTCCATTTGTCTATTTCTCTTGTTTCTTTTTCTATCTTTTATTCTGCCAACAGCCAAATTCTGTTATTTTCCCTTTCATGCATCCATTACGTTTTTACTTCTATTTTTCTCCTCCTTATAACCATCATGTCCTACATATCTTCTGCACTCTGTTTACTTTTTTAAATTGTAAACTACCTTCCTATCACATTTTCTTTCCTCTTAATTAACTGTATTCCTACCATTTTTTTAGCACCAATTGGTTTAGATAATGCTGGTCCCCACTATTAATGCTATTGCAATTATTACTGTTGTGGATGCAATAGTTGACACCTGTTGTTTGATTTAATGCCAGATATAATACATGGTTTCTTATTGTTTTTACTGATGACAATTGATAACCCTACCATTTCTGGTTTTTTTGTGGCAATCAACATTGTAGATGCTATAACAGGAACCAAGTATTTAGTTTAATGCTGTATATTATTTACATTTATTGTTGCTATTATTTCTTTCCCCCTAATCTGTGAGGTACTAGAAACTTACAGGATCATTGCAAGTTCATAGGGTAGAAATTCTGCTACTTCAGAACCACACTGATAGATGGATATACATATAAACTACATGAAAAAGCAAGGGAATAAACTATCCCAAATAACCCAAATACCTCACCAACAGATTTCACTGATACCACATTGGAGGAAAAGTCAGAGAATGAATTTTAAAAGTTTATAGTTAAATTGTTCTACAAGGTAAAGCTGATGAAAGAAATGAAATCAGAGAGAAAATACAAGAAGTAAAAGATCACCTCAATAAGGCAATAGAAATTCTGGAAAAGAACCAATTGGAAATACTCGAAATGAAGGAATCAAGAAACCAAGTTAAAAATTCAATGGAAAGCATCACCAATAAACTATACCACTTTGAAGAGAGATTTTCAGGCCTTGAAAACAAAGAATATTATCTTGAAAATAAAATTGATCATAGAGAAAAGATGTTAAGGGACCATGAACAGAATATTGAAAAAACATGGGACAACATTAAAAGGACAAACATAAAATTCATAGGGATAGTTGAACACTTTGAAATGCAAACTAAAGGAATGCACAATTTTTCAATGGAATAATATCAGAAAGTTTTACAATCCTTAAGAATAAAATGGAAATTCAAATACAGGAGGCACATAGGACTCCATGTATACAAAAGCTGCTAGAGAAAAATGACTGGTCACATTTAGAGGTAAACCAATACAGAGCTGAACTGATTTTTCAATCCAGACCCTAAATGCTAAGAGGTCTTGAAACAATATATATCAAACTCTGAAAGAAAATGGATGCCAACCAAGAATACTATACCCAGCAAAATTAAGCTTCAGAATTTAAGATGAAAGTAAAACCTTCTAAGATAAACAAAAGCTATAAACTTCACAAGTATAAAGCCTGCACCACAAAACATACACAATAAAATATTCCATACAAAGAAGTGAAAAATAAAATAAAAACAGCAGAAGGAGGAACTGCACTAGAAAAGGAGAATTGAATTCAATTTAAACACTAGAAGTGAATAAAAATGATGAAATAAAAATCATCTCTCAATAATAACATTGAATGTAGAAGGTCTAAACTCTTCAAAAGACAGAGGCCAGAGGACTGGATTAAAAAAACAAGACCCAACAATCTGCTGTCTCTAAGAGACTCACTCACCTTGTAGGCAAAGACATCCACAGACTGGAGGTGAAAGGATAGGAAAATATATCATTCACATGGATCTTGTAAACAAGCAGAGGTTACTATTCTCAGATAAAGTGAACTTCAAACCAAAATTAATCAGAAGAGACAAAGAAGGTCATTTCATACTGCTTAAGGGAATTCTACATCAACAAGACATAACAATCATAAATATTTATGCCCCAAACAATGGAGCATCTACATACATCAAACAAACTCTTCTCAATTGCAAGAATCAAATAGACCACAACACAATAATACTGGGTGACTTTAACACATCTCTCTCACTACTGGATAGACTATCCAAAGAAAAACTAAATGAAGATGCTACAGAATTAAAAATACAATTAATACTTTAGACTTAACAAACATCATAGAATATTTCATCCATCAATTATGGAACACATTTTTTTCTCAGCAGTACATGGAACATTTTCTAAAATAGATCATACCTTAGGCCTCAAAGCAAATCTTAGCAAATACCAAAAAAACAAACAAAAAAAAATAGAGATAATACTTTGGAGTGAAATTAGAAATCAACAATATTCTAACACCTGGAGACTAAATAATACACTTTGACTAATGAATGGAAATCAGGGGAGATATAAAAAAAAACTTAAAGGAAGATGAGAATAGTGACACAACATATCAAAATCTCTGGGACACTATGAAGATGGTGTCTTTTCTAAGAGAAAAGTTTGTAACATTGAACTCACACATTAAAAGAATAGAAAGATACCAAATAAATAATCTAATATTACACCTGAAGACACTAGAAAAGGAAGAAGAAACCAATGTCAAAATCAGTAAGACAGGAAATAATTAAAATTAGAAATGAAATCAATGAAATTGAGATTTTAAAGAAATTCCAAAGATCAACAAGACCAGAAGTTGATCTTTTTGAAAGAATAAACAATAAAATTGATAAGACAACCAAGAAGAAAGAGGGAAAAAACAAGTTATTAAAATTTTTGATGAAAAAGAAGATATCATTACAGACACTACTGAAATCCAGACAATTATCAGAAACTATTTTGAAAATTTATACTCCAGTAAGTAAAAAATCTTGAAAACATTAACAAATTCATGGAGACATAAGACCTATGCAAATTGAATCAGGAGGATATAAAAAAATTAAACAGATCAATTTCAAGTAAGAAATTTGAAGCAGCCATCAAAAGCCTACCAACAAAGAAAAGCCCAGGGCTGGATGGATTCTCAGCTGAGATCCACCACACTTTCAAAGAAGAATTAATACCAATCCTTAAATTATTCCACAAAATATAAAAGAAGGGAACTCCTTTAAACTCATTCTATGAAACCAATATCATTATGACACCAAAACCAGACAAAGGCACATCAAGGAAAGAAAATTTCAGACCAATATCCTTGATGAACATAGATGCAAAAATTCTTAATACTAGAAAATCACATACAAAAACACATTTTAAAAAAATGCATCATGACCAGTAGGTTTCATCCCAAGGATACAAGATTGGTTCACTACAGAGAGATCAATAAGTGTAAGCCACCACATAAGAAAATTTAAATACACCAATCACATAATTATCCCAAAAGATACAGAAAAAGCATTTAACAAAATAAAATATCCATTCATATTTAAAACACTAGAAAAACTAGGGATAGAGGAAACACACCTCAAAATCATAAATGCTACATATGGCAAAACCAAGGCCAACATCATTCTAAAGGGAGAAAAATTGAAAGCATTTCCTCTTAAAAAAAAAAAAAAGACAGACATCATTACCCTATGTACATGTATGATTCCACGAATGGTATGAATCTACACTGTGCACAACCATACAAATGAAAAAATGTACTCCATTTGAATACAATGAATCAAAGTGCAGTCTATAAAAATAAAAAAAAATTTTTTTTAAAGGAACAAGACAGGGATGCCCATTTTCACCACTCCTATACAGTATAGTCCTTGAAACTCTATCCAGAGAGATTGGGCAAAAGAAAAGAATCAAAGGGATAAGAACAGGAAAAGAGGAGCTCAAACTGTTTGCTGAAAACAGGATCCTATATTTATAAGGTCAAAAAATTCCATCATAAAACTTCTAGAATTCACAAGTGAACTCAGCAAAGTAGCAGGATACAAAATCAATGCCCATCAATCAATCACATACCTATACTCCAATGATGAATCTGCTGAAAAAGAAATAGGAAAACTAGCCCATTCACAATAGCCTCAAAAATAAAACAAAATAAAATAAAATACTTGGGAACCAATTTTTAAAAATCGGTGAAGGACCTTTACAATGAAAACTGCAGAACAAAGAAATTGAAGAACTTAGAAGATGGAAAGATTTCCCATGTTCTTGGATAGACAGAATTAATATTTTCAAAATGGTCATACAACAAAAAGCACTATACAAATTCAATGCAATTCCCACCAAAACTCCAAGTATGTTCATCAATTTAAAAAGACAGCCATAAAATTCATTTGGAAAAATAAGAGACCCAGAATAGCCAAAGCAATCCTTAGCAAGAAAAGTAAAGCAGGAAGCATCACAATAGCAGACCTCAAAGTATACTACAGAGCTACAGTAACAAAAACAGCATGGTACTGGCACAGAAATAGGCATTAAGATCAATGGAACAGAATAGAAGACACAGAGACAAACCCATATAAATACAGCTATCTCATACTTGACAAAAGTGCCCCAAAACATACATTAGTGAAACGATAGACTTTTTAAACAAATGATGCTGGGAAACTGGAAATCCATATTAGTAGAATTAAATTGAATCCTTACTCACCCGGCACAAAACCTACCTCAAAGTAGATTAGAGACCTAGAAATTAGACCAGAAATCTTTATCTGCTGAAGAAAATGTAGGCCCAATCTCCAACATGTTGGTTTAGGAACTGACTTCCTTAGCAAGACTTCTAAAGCACAAGAAGAAAAATCAAGAATCAACAAATGGGATGGCATCAAATTAAAAAGCTTCTTCACAGCAAAAGAAACAATCAAGAACTTGAAGAGAAAGCCTACAGAAGGGGAGAAAATATTTGCCACCTGCACCTCAGATAGATTGTTAATATCCAAGATATACAAAGAACTCAAAAAAGTCAACACCAAAATAACCAAATAACCCAATCAATAAATGGGCAAAGGAACTAAATAGACATTTCTCAAAAGAAGAAATATGAATGGTCAAAAAATGTTCAACAACTCTAGTAATTACAGAAGTACAAATTAAAACTACACTGAAATTTTACCTCACTCCAGTCAGAATGGCAATTTATCAACAATACAAGTAACAAGTGAGGATGTGGGGGGAAGTGTATACTCATCCATTGTTGGTGGGAGTGCAAACTGGTGCAACCACTCTGGAAAGCAGTTGGACATTCCTTAAAAAACTAGGTATGGAACCACCATTTGACCCAGTTATCCCACTCTTTGGTATATAGCCACAGGAATTATAATCAGCATACTTCAACAATACAGTCACATCAATGTTTATGGCAGCACAATTCACAGTAACTATGCTATGGAGCCAAACTAGGTGCCCTTCAACAGAGGAATGGATTAGGAAAATGTGGTATATATACACAATGGTATGTTGCTCAGCCATAAAGAAGAATTACTTTTTGACATGTTCCAGTAAATGGATGGATCTGGAGACTATCATGCTAAGTGAAATAAGCCAATCCCAAAAAAACAAAGGTTGAATATTCTCTCTGGGATGTGGAAACTAACCCACAATAAGGAATGTGATAAAATTATAGAAGTTCAGGGGAGTAGACAAAGGAGAATGAAGAGAAGGTAGGGGCATAGACAAAGGAAAGACAGTGGGATGAATCTGACAAAGCTTTCCTGTGTACATATATAAATATACCACAGTGAATCTCACCATCATGTACATCCATAAGAAATTAATTAAAAAACAACTATGGATAAATGGCAGAAAGGTCAGTAGAGAGAAGGGAGCAGATATTGAGAGAAGGGAAGGGGAAAGAGAGGTACAAGGGACTCAATTAGGATATTACATTCCATGCTTTTATAATTATCTCAAAATGAATTCTACTGTCATGTGTAACTAAAAAGAACCAATAAAAAATTTTTAAAAATTTTTAAAAGATGATAACAATTTGTACATATTGATGGAAATAAAATTTACTATTAAAATAATTCTACTTGTTTGTTTTTACTTTTTAATGTTGCTAGTAGAAGAGTTTAAAATCACACATGTGGCATGCATATGTAGCTCAAATTATGTTTCTATTGGACATAACTGAGCTAGAGTGAGTCTGAAAGATCAGATCCTAGTCCCAGAGGGCTCCTCCTCTGAGCCAACCGATGACAGTACCATCTGAATGTATCTCTCACCACACAGGATCTGGATTTTATTTCTTTGGTGGCCCCTCCTTCATGCTTTCCAGTTTTAAAAATTCCTACCTCTTCTTTTTGCCATAAGATAGCTTTTTGCCGTAGATAGTTGCATATCCTGTAGTTGCCACTTCTGTAATACCTAAATGGGGAGTTTTGTTTGTTTTGATGTTGTTGTTTTTTGTGTTTTGTTTTCACTTTTGTTTTATTTTGGCACTAAGGATTGAACCCAGGGACTTCTTTCCACTGCGTTACATTCCCTAGTCCTTTTAATTTTTTTTTTTTTTTTTTTTTTTTTTTTTTGATCTTGAGACAGGGTCTAAGTTGCTGAGGGTATCACTCTTTTATGTAGGTTTTCATCACTGTGATCAGAATACCCAATAAGAACAACTTCAAGGAGAAAAGAGGTCTATTTTGACTCACGATTTCAGAGATTCAGTCCGTAGTTGGCTGACTCTACAGTTGTTGGCCCAAGGTGAGGCAGAACATCATGGCGGAAGGGTGTGGCAGAGAAAAGCAGCTTCAGGACATGACAGCCAGGAAGGAGACAAAATATAAACCCCAAAGGCAAGCCCCCAGAAACCTACTTCCTTCAGTCACACCTTACCTGCCTACATTTACCACCCAGTTAATCCATTTCAGTGCATTAATTCACTGGTTAGGTTACAACTCTCATCTAAACATTTCACCTTTGAACATTCTTGCTTTGTCTCACACATGAGATTTTGGGGGTCACTTCCTACCTAAAGTATACCAGTCAGTAAGTTACTGAAGGTGGCCTGGAACTTGAGACCTTCCTGCCTCACTGCCCACCCCCACAAATCTCTGGGATTAGAGGTGTGTACCACCACACCCAACTCTTTTTGCCATTGCAATTACGTAGTTAATAATTTTATCCTAGTTAACAGCCCTGTCATTAAATTCTCCCTGTTCAAGTAACAAGTGCAATTTCTGTTTGATAATGGACCCTGACATCCCTCTACACTAAATTGATGACCGAAGGTACTGTTTAAAGTTCTACCATTGGAGAAGTGTTCCTTAGCACTCTTAAGTAGAGCTGGAGGGTGACTGCTATCCATTCTTGGTTAGCATCAACTACCAAATGAACATTCATAAACCGAGTTTGGGAATTTTTTCCTCCTCTATCATCTGTTCATAGGTGTATCCCCATGAGGATGTAGTGAGCTGAGGAAAAGTTTATCTTGACCTACTCCCAATTACACAATTTTCATGTTATCAATGTTTGCTGCTATGCTTACCAACCCTATGCCTCAGAGTATCTGACTAAAGTCAGCTCATGATGTGCCTCTCCAACCACATAATTACTTGATGATCCACAATAAAGTTCTTAACCTCTCCTAGAGTTCCAAAGCATCAGAAGCATTTTCCTGAGTGATAGGTCTCTACTGAATATGGCATGACCTTACTTTAGAACTGTATCATTCAATTAGGACTTGCCAGAGACCCTTGCATAGAGGAAATTCTTATGTATTCCCTCCAGCATCATGGGTTCTACTGACTGATAGGGTCCATGCTACAAGTTACTTATACCATAGCCTGCAATTGCTGCAATTCCCTCCCTATCACTCTGGGTTGCCCTCAAAACTGGCTACTTCCTAGTCATATCAAATAGTAAAATAGTATTCCCAAGGGTGATATATGCTGTTTCCAAGTTCAAGAGAGACCTACTAACACTGTGCTTCTTTCTCAGGTAGGCTGCAAGAGATGAAACAATTTGTCCCTTACCTTCAGAGAATGTTCCAACATACACTAGTCTACAGGATCTCTAAAACCTTCACTAATGTGGCAAGCCCCTAAATCTTTGTAGTAATTTCCCACAATCTTGTATACATGATAGAGGAATTTCCATACACTGCTCACCAATTCCAATCAACAGAGAGAACTAGTGTGATGTTCTGGAGTCTATTGATCAAAGCCCCTTTGGATTATAATGTAGTAGGCAGACATAGAGCGAGAGCCCAGTGCATGTACTATTGACCCTGTCAAGTAAATTTGAATTGGTTTCAACTCTCCTTATTGATACAAATTTAGAAGAATTGAGAACTGGAGGCTGTGTTGATCAATTCCAATAAAAATATAATGTCTGGCATAGCAGCTCTGATTGGAACTACAACTTGGTTAATTTTACACCAAATACAAATATCTGTCATGATCCTTCTAGCTTTCTCAGGGCCATACTAATCAATTAAATGAGGACATGATGTGGACTAGCACCTTCACACCCTCTAAGATTTCTCTCCCTTTCTAGTATTGTTTCTGATTTATTATTTCAATGAAGAGGCGGTGGTTTCACAGGCATTGAATTGACTTCTACTATCATATTTATTCTAACTCAAAGAGTGTAGGAGGATCACACTATCTATGTGAGGATCATGCTATCTGCCAATTATATCTGTCTTGAAAATAAACATGGAAACTGAACAAATGACCACATGGCTAGTTCATATACCCAATGGGCCCACTGCCAGATGGGCTCATGCAATGATTTCACTCATTACCTTCCTTAAAGGGTTCTTTTGTTGCCTGAATTAAATTAAATAACCCACATAAAGTGCTCAGCACAATGCTCAGTACATAAAAGGCTCCCAACCATGTTTTTTAACTACCGTGCATTGCTGAGATTTCATCTCACTTCAGTCATAATGGCAGTCAAAAATACAAACAATAACAACTCTGGAGAGGATGTGGAGAAAAAGGAACACTTTTATACTGTTGGTGAAATTGTTAATTACTACAACCACCATGGAAATCAGTATGGAGGTTCCTCAAAAGACTGTACATGAAACTACCATTTGACCCAGATACACCATTCCTCAGTGTTTATCCTAGAGAATTAAAGTCATTATATTTCAGTGATACATGCATACCTGTGTTTATAGCAGCACAATGCACAATAGCCAAACTATAGATCCTAGGTGTCCATCAGTGGATGAATGGATATCTATATCTATAGATAGATAAATAATGGAGTTTATTCAGCCATAAAGAAGAACGACATAAATGAAATTATGTCATTTGCAGAAAAATGGGTGGAACTTATTATACTAAATAAGCCAAGTTCAGAAAATCAAGGGTTGTATAAATCCCTCATTTGTGGAAGCTAAAGAAAAAGGGAAATCTAATGAAAATCTAAGCAAGACTAGCAGAGCAAAGCAACTAGATGAAGGGAAGAGGAAAGGGAATGGGGACCTAGGGAATGATATAGGCCATTATATTGTAATATTGTGCACAAGTATGAATCCCACTGGTATGTATAATTAAAATGTACCAATAAAAATGTGGGAAAAATTACAAATAAAATTAGGGTATATTGTAGTTACATGGCTTACTTCAGCATCCACTGAAAGTCTAAACAATATCAAAATTTTTGTTTTCAATAGTCATCCAGATATAAGGGAATTTGAGATTTTTTATAGTCTATTATATTTACCTTGATATTTTCCATTTCTGGTACTCTTTCTTCATTTCTAAAGTTCTAGGATTTCCCTCCAATGTCATTTCCATTCATTTCTTTTGAAACAGGTAGACTAGAGATAAATTCTTTTCATTTTCCTTCACTGTAAATGTCTCTATTTTCCCTTCAATCTTGATGGGTATTTTCAACAAATACAGAGTTCTGGATTAATAATTATTTTCATTCAGCACTTTTTAAATGTCATATTTTTCAATATCATCCCATAAGTCCCTAAGGTGATGGTTTTTTATTCATTCATGGATCTCTATGTCATTTAGATTTGATATTTTTGTTGCTGTCTTCAAATTCACCTTTCCTTTGTGATCTCCATTATGATACTGAGCTATTTCAGTAACTTTTATTTATATTACTGCATTTTTCAGTTCTAAAATTTCCTTCTGAAAACAATTGTTTCTATCTCTCTGCCAAGATTGTTCAGTTTTATTTCATGGACTAGAATAGCTACAGAAAGTCTGTGTGAACATTCCAACCACTATTATAGTTATAGTCCATGGACAAAACTGAGCAACCCTGGCGTTTGGTCCAGGAGAGGATCTTTATCAGTCTGCACCATAGTTCATTTCTCAAGGCTTTACTATGTTGATCTGGTCAGTTTCTCGTCCACAGAGCTTGAGGTGTGACCAAGACTTCACACACTGAATTAAAAGACTCCTTTCTGCAGATCCCTTGTCTCAGAGATGTTCCTCACACTTTCCAGTTTCCAACGTTCCTCTTTTCTGGTGCTCTGGCTAGTTAGAAAGGCTTTAGGCTTCCTGACCTGTCACCTACTTCCTGAGGCTCAGGGAAAAGCAGAGAGAGCTCAGAGACTGCCCCATTACTGCCACCACCCCCAGTACCGCTGTCATGGAAGCACATATTTGTTACTGGGTTCACCTACAGTGAAGCTAGGAGGAGCAAAATGTCTCCTAAGATCTTTGTCTAGAATAGTAAAAATTTCCCGGAGATTTTTCTCCTTTCATAGTTGTGAAATGTGAGGGTCTAGATGTTGGTTATGGAAAATGAAAAACCCCAAAATAGTGAGGCCTGGGAAAAGGGAGTGAAAAAGAAAGCCATACATCAATAGATTGATCCTTTCCCCGTGCATTCTTTCCCAATGACAGAACAATTCCTAGAAAGGAAGCCAAAGTATGATCCTTCCCCAAATAAATCCTTTCACAGTGACAGTACAAGGGAACTCTGAAGGGAAAGAGATAAGCACTGAGCTCTGACCCCAGACCCTCCATTCTTCTCCAAGTAAAAATATTGCCCAGTAAAAACAAATTCTCAAATTGTCACAGACCTGTTTCCTGAGTGCCCAAACTGACTACTGACCCCAGACCCCCTCCTATTTCACCCAGTAAAACAGACCCCAAGTTCCCGAGTGCCCAAGCTGACATGCTCATTAATTAAGTCACCTCTCAGTATACCCTATATAAGCCCAGTCCCCTTCTTTGTTCAGTGGCTCATTTTCCACCAAGAAAGTGGAGTGGATTCATCAGAACCATGACTTCATTCCTGAATAAAGGCTTTTGGCTGATCCATCCCAGTCTTTTTTGTGCTAACAGTTGGTTCTGACCAGAATCAGGAGTAAACTAATATTTTGTCGTTCCCCGAAACCCGTTCCCTCTTCCTGCAGTCAGTTAAATGACTGATGGGGTCTGGGAAGTGACCGTAGATTGTTCAGTGCCTCTATGGTCTTCTGAAAGTTGGCAGTTCCCCCAGCCTCCGCTCATATGAGATACTGCTGAATCTCTAAACTGACTGGTTTCCCCACCCTGTGGAATGTGGGCCTCTCACGCCCTCTGCTGTCCACTTTATGTAGAAGAAATTTGTTGCGAGAGATTGGAGAGAGGACCCAAAACAACTAAGTCTGGCTGGGCAGGGCAACTCTCTAGTGCTGTATGAAGGTCTTGGGTCTAACATCAGACTCCAACAGCCCTTAGGGGTACCAAATACCAACCGCTGTGTGGGAGAAGTCTGGTGCATGGGACAGGAGGAGGACTCAAAGCAACTGAAGTCATCTGGCTGGGGCACCTCCCAAGTGTTGCACAAAGGCTTTAGTCCAAAATCTGACCCCTCAGGGGTACCAAATATCAACCACCCACTAAATTTTTGTGGCTTTTGCCACGTGGACAGTAAAGGGATTTATACCAAACCCTTAACTAGCATTAAAGGAGTCCTACTTCTGCTCACACCCCGCCCCCCCCCCCACACACTCTCCCAACTTCCCTTCCCTTCCCTTCCCTCACACACCCAGCAAAACTTCATGGATCAGGGACCTCCTTGCCATTTTGCTTCTGTGCCCACCACCGCCCTTCTCAGCTCTCTGCAGAGGTAAGATGGCATTTGTTTGGTCTCTACCAAGAAGATACCTTGCCCTTAGGCTAATCAGGACCCTGCCCTCACCACTGAGATTAAGGGAAACATGTTTCCCAATCCCTAGTGGGAAAAGTCCAGTCTAGTGACTGGCATCTCAGTGCCTTAAGAGTACAGGGGACACCCTACCCTCAGGTGTCACCTTAGTCAAACCTCTCCCAGTATGGGAACTGCTCAATCAGTCCCCAGAGACACCCCCTTAGGCTGTCCAGAGACACCCCCTTGGGCTACTCTCTACCAGTTTTAAGACCCTCTACAGATTGGCAAAATTATCTGAAATTTACAGAATGGCATGATTGTCTGAGGTTCCCTACCTCCAAGCTTTCTTTCTCCTTTATTCAATTACCCAATATACCACCCGAGACCTTCATACTCCTGCTGATACTCTTCCTCCCTGTGCAATTTATCAGTGGGTCTGCACCCGGTACCCATAAAAGAGAGAGCTAGAGAAGAGCATCAAGGCTTCCCAGAAGCAATTTCTAGACACTGCTTTCAAGATCTTTAACAATAGAGAAAACAAGACCAAACAAAGCTTGTCATAACTCGAGGGTCCCCACAAAGCCCTGTCCCAATTATGGGCAGTGGGAACACTGGAAGTTGGACTGTTCCCAGGGAAAACCCCCTCCTGGCTGCTACCAGTGGCAAAACACAATGTGTGCCCTAAGGTGGGGGGCAGAGTCTGGGGGAGTCATGATCAGCTGGGCCCTTCCTGGGATCCCCACAGGCCCACTGCTCTGACACACCACTGTGAGAGGGTGACACCCCTGAGGGTTGCCGGGATGCGCTAGATACTTGGAGAGGGTACCTCTCCCCTGGGTGCAGCCAGTTTCCCAAGTCCCCTAACATATCCAAGGAGCCCCAGGTCATAGGGATGGTGAACAGTCAAGCAGCAGACAAATATTCCCCTTCTGAAGAGACTTTTAAGGGCACAACTATCTATTAAATGTCCTCCCTTAAAATACTTATCAAAAGGTTTATTAGTGTCCTCCATTCTGAGTGAGCTCCCAGCCCAAAATCATGTAAAAAGGAGTCTTATTTCAAGCCCCTACCCTCAACTTACCTATGGAGCAAAAATTTCACCTGTTTGTCACTGAAAGGAAAAATAACCCTAACCAACTCAACAGCCAATGGCATGTCTGGGGCCTCATCCTCAAAAGTAATTGGTCTTAAGGTCTGATCTCTTAAATTATTTATAGGAAGAATGTATAACTCCTTAGGAAGTCTTGGGAACTTGCATTAGCTTTCCTAACAGTGTGGCATTGCACACCAGCAGTGTGGTGCTGATGTGCAGAGGGGTTGGTATCTGGACCTCAGGTGACTTCTGTGCCTTTGTAATAAAGGTGAATAACTTTTCAGAGTAAGTACTCTATTGTGAGCTGGGATACTAACTATGGGGTCTTTTATGTGCTTTATTCAGTTTTTATTTCTAAATGGGGTTGGGCTCTTTTTATTTTAAATGAGGTTGGGAATCCTTGGGATGTTTTAAAAAAGAACTATTAATGATGATACAAAAAAGAAAAAAAAAAAAAAAAAAAAACTAATGGGAGATAATGTTTCAAATTTTCTACATCCAAACCTAGCCTGATTAGCAACCAGGGAAAAAAAGGGTTTAAAAGTCCTAGGCAGGGTCTGGGGTTGTGGCTCAGTGGTAGAGCGCTTGCCTGGCATGTGTGAGGCACTGGGTTCAATTCTCAGCACCACATATAAGTAAATAAAAAATAAAGGTCCATGAACAACTAAAAAAAAAAAACCCTAGGCATCAATTTCCCCGGCCCAACCAGCTGAAGCTTGCATTGGAATGCAAATGGTAAGCTCAATAGGAGGCCTGAAACTAAAGGAAAAATAAGTGTCCATTTAACTCTTCCTTGGCTGCGACACAGAAAAATGGTTTCAGGACTTTCTCTTTTTCTCTTACTCTCCATCTTCCTCTCTTTCTCTTCTTACTCTCCATTTCTCTCTCTCTCTTTCTCTCTTTTTTTTTCTCTCTCTCTCTCAATAGCTGACCTTACACTAATTTGAGGCAAAAGGTAAACTATATGGCACTTTACTGAAATAACTAATGGTGTATCATTTTTTCTTGATCTCTTGGGGTTTTTTAATTCTATTTTTTGAGCTCATGATTTTGATTTTGCACACCTAAGTTTAAATTTCTGATCAGAACTATTTTATCCAACTATAAAGGTTTTTCTTTACATTCTGCTTTGCTCAGAGGCCAATTTGCGAGGGTTAACTCTTAATCTACTAGGTTTTAAAAAGCTATAAGGCCTTTCCTTATTTGTTCTGTGTATTGTCTACATGTGTTTGTGTATCAAAACCAACATATAGAGCGCTTATAAATTAAAATTCAAACATATGGGTCCAAATACCTTTGATACACATGATTTGAAAGGTTCAGTTTAAACTGGGTAAGCAAATGAGAGTAAAGGGTGTCTTTAAATATACTAAGTGAATGCTGTTCAATACACTCGCCTGATATTTTGATTCTAATAGTCAATAAGTAAATTAGATTTGACATATATGGGATTAATATTCATAAATGTGTTTGTTAGAGGCATGTGATTAACTTGCAAAGTTAAAATGCTGTTAAATATAACATCAAGTACTCTAAACCTCTTAAATTCCACGGGATGATATACTTGAACATTGTGTTTTCATGATTCTATATACCAAGGGTTCAAAAATTTCAACTGTGTTTCAATTAGAATACTATAAATAACATGAAGTAATTCCTCTTTTTAAAATGGAGTAATTTGTCTAAATTCAGAAATTTCATAAGAGTTGTTTCAGAGTGAACAAAGTGAGGTCAACAGATAGGAAAGAGAAATTTGAAGGTTCTAGGTATGGAAAATGAAAATGTTTCTGGGCAAGAAAGTCTTTGATGAAATAAACAACATGAGGGTCTAAGTAAATGATAAGAAAGTCTATGTAAATAAAGGACAAATTTCAACAAGTTTATGTGTAACTAAGTTGGTTACATACACATAGAACAATCAATTAAAGCTATCTAAGGTTTTTCCCTAAGGTTAAATACTAATGTACTGATATAAAACCAAGGTTCGATCTGTATGTTAATCTGACAAGGATTTCTTAAAACTTTAATTTACTCTTAACATTGTGTCTGTTAAGTTTTATTCTTTAAAGCAACTAGTCTTAAAGAATTAAGATCTATACAACACTGGTTACACAGCAACAACCGTTATGTTCAAGTATTACACTACATTACAGAGTTTTAATTTTCCTTTAAAGGTTAAACATGGGTAATATAAAAACATCTTTGTAATTGTGGTGCTATTACTCTTCTTTGTATATTGAATGTGTTCATATCTTCCAGGTATACAAGTCTTTAAAGCAGGAGATTTAAAAGAACATTTTTGCTAAGCTGATGTTCTCTAAACTAAAGTTGTCTGCAATGGTAATTTTAGACTTGTAAGAATAGCAAATTTAATTGGGGATTTAGTTATATCATTTAATGTTCTGTAACTGAACCTAAATCTTATGTTACTTTTTTAAAAAATATTTTTATTAGTTGCTGAACTTTTATTTGTATGTGGTGCTGAGGATCAAACCCAGTGCCTCACACGTGTTAGGCAAGCTCTCTACCACTAAGTCACAACCCCAGTCTCCTTATGTTACTTTTACACTGGAATAAAAACATAAATGTATTTGTAAAAGATAATGAGAGCCTAATCTTTCTAAAGGTTAATATCATAAAACATGAAAGCATTTTTGCCACTTTTCCACACAAAAGGAAAGTTAAAAGCTCTCTGTCTTTTTTTGATTCATGCTTTAAATGTAATGTTATATTGTATTAACTAATGTTCATATAGGCTCAGAAAACAATATATGGAACTTTGTAAAATGACATTTAAGAAAGAGGCAAAGATCAGCTTCAGAAATAGAACACTTTGCCTAAAATTTATCAAGAACCCTACCTACCTGAGATAAGGCTCTGCCTCTCATCTTACTGCATGTTAGAATGACTTCAAAGTAGGCCAAACTTCAGCTCATCTAAAGTTGTGTTCAAAAGATTAATTTCTATTATAAAAATAACTGTGATATCAAACAGGAATATAATGTATAACTCAGTCAAAATTCCAGATAGCTATAGCACAAACTAAATATGTTTTACTCTTGTTAATATAAAAAGGAGCCTTAGTTCAAGCCCCTGCCCTCAACTTACCTATGGAGCAAAAATTTAACCTGTTTATCACTGAGAAGAAAAATAACCCTAACCAACCCAACAGCCAATGGCATGTCTCAGTCCTCATCCTCAAAAGTAATTGATCTTAAGGTCCATTCTCTTAAATTATTTATAGGAAGAATTTATAGCTCCTCATTTTGTATTTTCCTTGTAAAATTTATAAATGTTGCTTGCTAATGTTTTGCAGAGGTACTGTTTCAAGAACACACAATCGAGGTTAATTTGAAATAATAAACCATCTGTCTATAAGGACAGATAGGATATAAGGCTAACTTCTAGTACTAATATAGACCCCAATTAAATAAAAGTGCTAAATGACTGTAAGGTTAAAAGCATTGAAATTAAACCCCAGTACTCTTACTTTAAGAATGATGAGACTGGCTTGCTGGATGTTTAAGACCAAGGCTTAAAGATTGAGGTTAAAATAAAAGGGCCAAGAAAACCTTGGCTCGAGTCAACCTGGGAACTCAGGGAATGGGAGAACTTTTCTAAGGAGCTTTGCAACTCTGGGCCACTTGACCTCCCAATCAGGGAGATTAATAAGACCACTGGAGAATGGAAGGCCAATCCATGCACCTGCTGCAAAAAGGAGGGTCATTGGAGAAGGGAGACATACCTGATGCTTCCAAAGGAAGCCACCTCATCAAGGAGACCCTATGTAGCAGATGGAAATAAAAGAGCTAGGAAGTTGCTCTCAAATTCCCCAAGAGTGAACCCTATGGGAACTCAGCTGACTCCTAACAGTAGATAGGAACAAGGTCAATTTGACCAGCTTGGTCTTGAACACCTAGCAAAAAACATTTATAATCAAAATACAGTCATAGCTGGGCATTTTAGAAGAAAGACAATAGTTATTTTAAATAGATCTTAAGATGTACACTCATGTCAGTCCCACAGCCCTAATGCCCCCAAACTTCTGAGGTTTTCTTCCTTTGAAAGTCTCATTTATCCCTACCTCCCAAAATTAAACTGGCCTCTGAACCTTAATTTTCCTTACTCTTCAAACTGACATTAAACCCCACAACCAAAGCCTATCCATTCCAATAACAGCACACACCCGATAAAGGAGAGCCCCCAAATTATTCCCTTACCCACAGGGCTAAAAACATACACCAGCATTAGCACAGGAACAATGGGATTAGGAACCTCTATTCACTATAAAATAGTCAACACAGGTCACTGATTTGGTACCGACTTTATGAAATCAATTAGATTCCCTGGCATCTGTCGTCCTGCAGAACTAGTCAGAGAAGAATGCTATTTCCATGCAAACCAATCAGGAATGATGAAAGACAAGATTAAACAGCTCCAGGACAACCTGGAACATGGAAAATCGGTTTAACTCAGAAGTCTTTTCAAGTCTGGAATGGTGAGTCTCAATATGGAAAATCAAAAAATGTTATCTATCTTAACCGTTCCTTTCATAATGAATTCTACGTCATGTCATGTATATTAAATCCCTATGTTTTATTTTCTGGGCCCAGTCAAATATAGTATAATGCCTCCAAAAATATATATTACTATGTTAATTGTGAAAACCATATGTTGCAGCACATTATTAATCGAATCATATGGCAGAGCCCAGAACAAACTGTTATAATTTTTAAAAGGCCAGTAGCTACCTGACGCCCTGTAAGTGTTAAAGAGCCAAGACAGGAAACACCTTCAGGAGCATTCATGCAAGAGTTGTTAAGACATTTAAAGCACCAAGCTAAATAATTTATCCAGTTGTTAATAGCTGGTATTTTTGGTCTGACTGGCATCATTGCCTCTGCCTCCATGGCAGCAGTGGCCTTACACCAAGAGGTCCAAAGAACACATTACCTTCAGCAATTCAATAAGAATTATATTGAAACGTGGCAAATGCAAGTACATATTGATCAGAAAATTCTAAGTGAGGTCCAGCAACAAAAAGATTCTGTTATATGGCTAGGGGAATAAGCACAAGATTTAGTGGACTCAGAAACTTTAATGCCATTATAATCTTACTCACTTTTGTGTTACTAGAGTTTCATACAATGACACTGAGATTCAATGACAGGCATACACAATCATCAAATGGGACTCTATCCTTTTCATAATGCTTCTTTGGATATTTTAAAATTACAATCTCATATCCTGGCCATGATAAATGCCAAAATACCTACTTTTGATAATGAAGAAATTTGGGGCAGTTTGGCTTAAGGAATTTCTTCTCTTAACCCTTTTAAGTCCTTTTCTACACATATAGCTGGATTGCTAGCCTTAACTATAATTTGTGAAGCAGAATGGAAACAACTAAACCACCAGGAAAATATGGTTCCAAGATTAATCATGCTTGTAATGCTCCAAAGGAACCAAACCCATGAAATCATGGGAAGAACACCCTAAATCTGATTGGGTCTTAAGACTAATAAAGCCCTCAGCTATATTACATACCAAAATCATTTTCCTAGCACTCATAAACTAATTAGTCTTCACCTTTTATGCTAAAATTATTCTCTGAACACTAGTAAGCTAATTAGTCTTCATGATACAATTATTTCCTCTAACCAAACAAACCAATTAATCTTCACATATTGTTATAATATCTTTCTTCTCCCTATTTTTAGTTTTGCAGTTTCTTAATAAAGGCATCAGCTCAGTCATAACTGCCGGGAAACATCCCAGAGCATCTCTCCTCCCACCATTCACTACCTGATCTCCTGAAGCAACAAGAGAATTGACATCACTCACAATCACCCCAGAACTTCACCCACACATCCCCCTCTATGCAACTCCCATGTTCACTTCCAAGACTCCGAACAGAGGCACCCTCCCTACATTACCCCCTCCCAGTAGGAAAAAGCTAGAGACCTCGCCAGCCCAATTCATTTCTTCCTTTCAGAGTCTGGAAAGTTGGATGTGGAAAATGAAAAACTCCAAAATAGTGAGGCCTGGGAAAAGGGAGTGAAAAAGAAAGCCATACATCAATAGCATTGATCCTGGGCTGGGGAGATAGCTCAGTTGGTAGAGTGCTTGCTTTGCAAGCACAAGGCCCTAGGTTCGATCCACAATACTGCAAAAAAAAAAAAAAAAAAAAAAAAAAATAGCATTGATCCTTTCCCAGTGCATTCTTTCCCAAAGACAGAACAATCCTTAAAAAGGAAACCAAAAGCACTGATCCTTCCCCAAATAAATCCTTTCACAGTGACAGTACAGGGGACCCTGAAGAGAACAAGATAAGCACTGAGCTCTGACCCCAGACCCTCCATTCTTCTCCAAGTAAAAATATTGCCCAGTAAAAACAAATTCTCAAATTGTCACAGACCTGTTTCCTGAGTGCCCAAACTGACCGCTGACTCCAGATCCCCTCCTATTTCACCCAGTAAAACAGACCCCAAGTTCCTGAGTGCCCAAGCTGACATGCTCATTAATTAAGTCACCTTTCACTATAACCTATATAAGCCTAGTTTCCTCCTTTGTTCAGTGGCTCATTTTCCAACAGGAAAGTGGGTCCATCAGAATCTTGACTCCATTCCTGAATAAAGGCCTTTGGCTGATTCATGAAGTTTGTGTTCATCCCAGTCTTTTTTGTGCTAACACTAGGTGAGGAGATTTTGGAGGCAAAAACAATCTCTGGTTTGTTCTTCAGATTTTGATTTCCTTAACCAGTCTGCCATTTTCATTTACTTTTTTACTTTTATTTACTTTTCAGAGTCCTCTTACAGTTGTTTTATGTTTTCTGTCCAAAGATTTGGTTGTAACTAGTAGAACTAGTGTCCTTCCTTATGTTATCAGTGTTGGGAATCAAGTTCAAGTCCCATTCCCCTGGTGTTAAAGATTGAACACCCAAGAAATGTTGAGGCAAGTGCAAAATGTTTTATTTGAAGGATATAACATAGAGAGAGAGAGGGACAGAGCCTTCTCTGCAGAGGAGGGGAGGCCAAGTTGGTGCCCAAGGGCTTGGGGGTGAAAAGACCCCTGCCCCACCAGCTCAGGCCTATTTTAAGAGAAAAAGAAAAATCATTAACGGGGCATGTTAAAGGAATTTATCTGAAGATTTAGCTAAGAAAGGGGCAGGATAATTGGGAAAGTCAGAGCATGTCTGAACTAACAGGAGCTGATAAGCAGGAACTATAAAACTGTCCTGTAAAACTTCTGATACCAGATTCCTGACCAAGGACAGAGTAAATAGGATGAGATAACAAAGGACTGTAAATGACAAAGTAAAATTATGGCTTGTGAAGCGTGTTATCCTAAGTTCTGAGCCGCTCTGACCCCCCCCCCCAGGAAGGTTATCCTTAACAAGGTTCCTTCTCGGGCCTTCACAGATAAAATGAAAGAAGTCTGTGTTTATACATTCTTTACCATTTTCACGACCCGTGCTGCGGGCAATTAGGGAAAAACCTGTGTTTATGCAGGTGCGGAAGTGCGAGGCTGCGGCAATTTGGGGAAGCCTGTGTCTCTGTCTGTGTCTCTATCTATCATCCCCCCTCTCCAGTTAAAGTAAATTTATGGCTTTTCCAAGGATGTCTAAATGCTGGATTCAAAATAACCAATAAGAAATCTGTTGCTTACCGCGCGTGAAAGCTGCCCCTTTACCCTATAAAAAACCTGTACCCCAAAGCCCGGTGTGCCAGTTCACCGAAGCTCCGGCTGAGGTTTTGCTGCGCACCCGCAGGCGCCTGTGTACCTAATAAATAGCCTCTTGCTTTTGCAGCCAGTGTCTTCGCGTGATCTTCCTTGGACAGGGGGACGGAGGGTCTTTCAGGGGTACTCTGCCCCTTTTATAATTCCAGATTTCCTTTGTTCTGATGCTCCCTCCTCTCATTCTGCCTATATGACCCAAAAGGTGGAGTGATCCAAGGGTGGGAAGGAAGCTTCCTGGGGTATAGGCAGGAAGGGAGCCATTAATAATTCCCTGCAGGGAGGAACAGTTCCCTGGAGGCAGGTAACCTTGGCAATAAGTTGAAGGAGGAGGGGAAATGTCCTGAAGATATTAGCATTTTACTTCCTTTTCTTTCTTACTAGCCCCCATCTTCCCCATCAGACCCAATCAGACCCTACACTGACTGCCTTTTGCCCTGGCCTCACTTACACCATCTTAATCAGAACCAAAGTTCTCCTCAAATCCGTTTTTGGTCTTTGATGTTTAATATAACCAGTTACATTGTTTAACACTCTTTAATGTCTTGTAGATTTTTTTACATTCTCTAGTATGTCCTTTGGCTATGAGTACACTCACACACATATAATACATAAAAACTCTCCTATGTTTTAGGAGATAGACAGTTGGCCCTCCATATCCATGGGTTCCACTTTCCTGGATTTAATCATGTAGGGTGCTGGTGGTGCCAACAGCTCTTCTGCACAGCTTCTCCCACAGTAGCTGGGACCAGTTTGCCTGCAATGGGATTTTATTCTCTATACTTCAAAGGACATTCTTTCTGAGCTGCTGTGAATAAATCTGTAATGAAACTGTATGTTTTCAACTAATGAAGAATTAGGTGCATTTTGAAAGGATTGCTACACTGGGCCACTGCAAAACAGTATTCACAATGTCATAAAACAGGAGTTAGTTAGAATCCCCCTGGACTGAAGCACATTGGCCTTGACCAGGCCTGGGAGGACCTCAGAGCTGGAATCCAGCAAGTGTACATCAAAGTATGGTGAAGTCCAGATGCATGAAATTCTACATGTACCTCCTGCTTGAATTTAGTTTGTTTATGATTTTGATTATTTACTGGCTTGAATTACTAGAAATTTCACATCATGTTTTCTCTTTTCAGCTCACCCTCTAATATAATCACCTAGTTTATTGTTAGCTGTTAAGTTTTGAACAGAAATAAATTTGGCAACTTAGTAGTCTAAGGCAGTGCTGGTGAGTGCAATAGCTAATGTGGACGTTTACATTTAAAATAGTTTCCCCTCCATGTCCGTTGGGTCTGTGTCCATGAATTCAACCAAACACAGAATGAAAATATTTCAGAAAAACTATTTCCCTGTATTGAACATGTACAGACCTTTTTCTTGTCATTGTTCCCTTAACAATACAGTATAGCAACAGAATATTTATATTGTATTAGGTATTACAAGTAATCTAGAGAGGACTTAAAGTATATGCAAAGATGTGCAAAGATTATATGCAAACACATTTTATGTAAGATTCTTGTGAATACGTGGATTTTGGTATTGGGCGGTTGGGGAGATTCTGGAACCCTGTGGATCAGAGGGATGACTTTAATTCAAAAATTCAGTGCCTTGTCACAATAGTCACATTTCCAGGTAATAAAACATGTCTGTCATTGTAAAAAGTTCCATAGACAGTGCTGGCCTAAGCAGGGGATCATTAGTTTAAATGTCTGTAACTGCCCTTATGTTAGGGGATGGAATTGAGTAGTTGTATCAGAAAACAGCCTGATCCACACAACCCAAAATATATTTACTCTTTGGTCCTTTTTATTACCTAAAAAAATACTGGGCACCCCTCTATCCCTACCACCATGCACCCCTCCCATGCTGCCTCCCTACAGACCCACCACACCACACACCAGCTGCTCCCAATCTACCAATGGCAACTGCTATCAAGCCCTCTGGATGTGGTAGCCTCCACTTTGGGCCTCCAGACGGGGCCTGGAGGCAGCCGCCTGCTGCAGCACCACCTGCCACAGCACTGCATCTCTGACCATGGTGCCCAATGCCACATCACAGTCCACCCCCACTGATCCATCTCTGAAAGCAGTCGCCTCCATCTTGGAACACCTCCACTACCATCTTGGGTTACTTCCACTGCCAACATCACCATCTTTAGTTGGAGCAGTTTCCATCTTGGGACAGGCTTCCAACTGGGGCCTGGAAGTCCCATATCAAGGTACCTATAGGTTTATTTCCACCATTGTCACCAACTTGGGACATGACCATGTCCATCTAGGGACAACAGTATGGGCCTGGAAGACCATCACCAAGGTCTCTGCAGGCTTGGTAACACCTGAGGTCACCCTGCTAGGTGTGCTAATAGCCACCATCTTGCTGCAGAAACAGGAGAGAGCATTGCATGTAGTCAATAGGTTGGAAAAAAGTTATAAGGATATCTTGATCCTGGTTCACCAAGTCAACCAACCCGACACCCACCAGATTCTCAGGGTCAACTCAGGTGGCACTTGCTGGGACCTGACACCAGTGCCCACTCCCCAATTCCCTCTCCAATCTGACATCCACCAATCACCTGGTCTCACCAGTTTGGCAATGAACAGGGCCCTCCAACTCCCCAAATCCTCAGTCTCCCAACTACCCCTTAACCACCAAACCAGCCCAGCAATTGCAGATATGTGGCTGGCCCACAGCTCTCAATGCTCAGTCCCAATCTGCTTGATATAGAACAGTTCTCCTCAATAGGCCCACAGGTCTCAGCACTCAGCCCTCAGGACCTTCAGAGCGAGGCTCCTAATAGGGAAGTCAAAAAGGCAGGGGTGGGAGAGATCCAGTTTAGAGACTAAATTAGAAACCAGGAATTATGGGGTCCACAGGCATTGTAAGGGGCTAAGACCAGGCTTCTACATCACATGAGTGGACATCAAAGGAGATTACTGGGGTCCAGTCTTCAAATAGGTACCGGCAATCACTATACTCTGCTTTCAGGAGTTCCACCTCCTAGACTAATCCTCCTACCCTCTTTCCTTCACCATCCTGAGGTGAGCAAACTCCAGAAAACCTCACCTATTGGATGAGAATGGAAGCAGAACTCCAACAGAAACAGTTGTTCGATTTTCCTTTGAGATTTTTTTTCTTCTTTCCTTTCCTGCTCTCACATCCCCAATATTTTTGAAACCAAGTACTTTTCATGCATCAGGCTACTGAGAACTGAGATGTATGAATAGTGTATTACAGTTTTGTTGTATATTCTCTTATTTTTACATATTTTCTTTTTCTTTTCTTTTTGTTTTTTACTCTCTCTGTACATTTTCCTCTCACTTATCTGTTTTCTCAGAGTCTCTTTCTCTATTTTCTACTGCTAACAGCCAATTCCTTTTGATTCCTCCTTCACTGAAGACCTAATGATCTAATATCTCTACATTCTCACCTTCTTTCTCATAAACATCACACACACACACACACACACACACACACACACAATACCCCATTTTCTCTTTTTCCACCATTAGAAACTGTAGACCCTTTTGCAAATCTACTGTTTATGTTGTATATTGTAGATAATAATCAAACACATCATCTCTGTTTATGGCAACAAAACTGTAATCATCTAAATAGGAGCTATTTGATTTAAGGCTGCATATTGTTTGCAATGGGTGCAGTTAATATTGATCTCCCCCTTAAAGTTGAGGCATTGGAAACTTTCAGGGACACTATAAGTCTATAGGATAGAAACTGTAATACCTTGGATCTGCACTGCTAGAGGGGAAGACACACAAACAACATGAATAAACAAGGAAAGAAAGTGTCCCAAACAAACCAAGATATTACAATAGTAGAATCCATTGGCAGGACAGTAGAAGAAATGTCAGAGAAAGGAGTTCAGAATATACATAGTTAAAATGATCTGCAAAGTAAAAGATGATATGAGAGAGTAAATACAGGCAACAAAAGATCACTTCAATAACCCGTAACATATACGGGTAGCAAAAGATTAAGAAAGAGAGAGATTCTGAAAAAATGAAACAAACAGAAATCCTTGAAATGAAGGAGACAATAAACCAAATTAAAAATTCAATCACCAACGGATGAGATTACTTGGAAGACAGAACCTCAGGCAATAAATACAAAACATATAAACTTGAAAATAAAGTTAACCACACAGTAAAGGTGGTAAGAAACGATGAACAGAACCTCCAAGAATTATGGAATAACATGAAAAGACCAAATTTAAGATTTATCAGGATAAAGGAAGGCACAGAGATACAAACAAAAGGAATGCACAATATTTTCAATGAAATAATATCAGAAAATTTTCCAAACCTGAAGTATGAATTGGAAAATCAAATACAAGAGGCTTACAGGACCCCAAATGTAAGAAATTTCAACAAATCCACACCAAGACACCATGTAATGAAAATACCTAGCATACAGAATAAGGGCAGAATTTTAAAGGCTGCAAGAGAAAAGTTTCTGATTACATATAGCGGGAAACCATTTCAGATCTCAGCAGATTTCTCAGCCCAGACCCTAAAAATTGGTCCTGGAACAACACATACCAAACTCTAAAAGAAAGTAGAAGCCAACAAAGAATCTTATATCTAGCAAAATTAAGCTTCATATTTGATGATGAAATGAAAACCTTCCATGGCAAATAAAGATTAAAAGAATTTGTAACTAGAAAACCTGCACTATTCCATGAGGAAGAATTGAAAAACAACAATGAAAATCAGCAAAGGGAGGAACTACACTAAAGGAAAAGCCAATCAAAGGAGAAAACTAAGTCAAGTTACAAACCAAAAGTAAACCAAAATGACTGGGAATACAAACCATATTTCAGTAATAACCTTGAATGTTAATGGCCTAAACTCATCAATCAAAAGACATAGACTTCCCCTCCCTTTACTGTCATGTACAAAAAATGAGAACAAATAAAAAAATTTAAAAAGACAGACTGGCAGATTGGATTTAAAAACAAGACCCAAGTGACTCATCTCATAGAAAAAGACATCTACAGACTGAAGGGGAAGGATGGGAAAAACACACCACTCATGTGGACTGCATAAACAAGCAGGGGTTTCTATCCTTTCATCAGATAAAGTGGACTTCAAGCCAAAGTTAGTCAGAAGGGATAAAGAAGGACATTCTATACTGCATAAGGGAATCATACATCAACAAGACAAAACAATCATAAATATATATGACCCAAACAATGGAGTATCTATGTACATCAAACAAACCCTTCTTAACTTCAAGAATTGAATAGACCACAACACAATAATACTGGGTGACTTTAACACACCTTTCTCACCACTGCATAGATCTTACAAACAAAAAGTAAACTAAGAAACTATAGAACTCAATAATACAATCAATAATTTAGACTTAACAGACACATATAGAATATTTCATCTGAGTAGATACACATTTTTCTCAGCAGCACATGGATCCTTCTCTAAAATAGACCATATATTATGCCATACGGCAACTCTTAGCAAATACAAAAAAATGGAGATATTATGCTGCATTCTATCAGGTCATAATGGAATGAAATTAGAAATCAATGATAAAATAAAAAATAGAAGCTACTCAAACACCTGAAGATTAAATAATATGCTATTGAATGGCAAATGGATAGCAGAAGACATCAGGGAGGAGATAAAAATATTCTTAGAGGTAAATGAGAACACTGATACAACATTATCAAAATCTATGGGACACTATGAAGGCAGTGCTAAGAGGAAAGTTCATTGCATTGAGCTCATACATAAAAAGAATAAAAAGTCAATAAAAAAAGACCTAATATTACATCCCAAAGTCCTAGAAAAAGAAGAACAAATCAACACCAAAAGCAGCAGAAGACAGGAAATAATTATAATCAGGGCTGAAATCAATGAAATTAAAACAAAAGAAACAATTGAAAAACTGACAAAACAAAAAGCTGCTTCTTGGAAAGTATTTAAAAAAATTGATAAATGCTTAGCCACCCTAATAAAAAGAAGGAGAGAGAAAACTCAAATTACTAAAATTTGTGATTAAAAAAAAAGGAAATATCATGATGGACACTATTGAAATACAGAAGATAATTAGAAACTATTTTGAAAATCCAATAAAATATAAAATCTTGAAGACATATGACAAATCTCTAGAAACAAATTAAATCAGGAGGACAAACACAATTTAAACAGATCTATTTCAAGCAATGAAATGAAAGATGCCATCAAAATCCTACCAACCAAGAAAAGCCCAGGATCAGACAGAATCTCAGTTGAGTTCTACAAGATCTTCAAAGAAGAATTAATACCAATACTCCTCAAATTATTCCCTGAAACAGAAAAGGAGGGAACCCTTCCAAACTTATTCTATGAGGCTAGTATTACCCTGATACCAAAACCAGACAAAGACACATCAAGGAAAGAAAACTTCAAACCAATATCCCTGATGAACATTGATATGAAAATTCTTAATAAAATTCTGGCAAAAGATAGTGCACCATGATCAAATGGGATTCATCCCAGGGATGCAAGTATAGTTCAACATATGGAAATCAATAAACATAATTCATCACATCAATAGACTTAAAAAAATCATACGATCATCTCAATAGATGCAGAAAAATCACTTGACAAAATACAGGACCCCTTCATGTTCAAAACACTAGAAAAACTAGGGGGAGTAGGTACATACCTCAACATTGTAAAATCAATCTATGTTACACCCAAGGCCAGCATCATTCTAAACGGAGAAAAACTGAATACATTCCCTCTAAAACTGGGACAAGACAGGGATGCCCTCTTTGACTACTTCTGTTCAACATAGTCCTGGAAACTCTAGTCAGAGCAATTAGACAGACCAAAGAAACTAAAGGGATACAAATAGGAAAAGAAGAACTCAAACTATCCCTATTGGACAACAACATGATTGTATATTTAGAGGACCCAAAAAATTTCACCAGAAAATTTCTAGAACTTGGAAAAGAATTCAGAAAAGTAGCAGGATATAGAATAAGTACACATAAATCAAATGCATTTCTATATGTCAGTGATGAATCCTCTGAAAGAGAAGTTAGAAAAACTACCCCATTTACAATAGCCTCAAAAAAATAAAATACTCAGGAATCAATCTAACAAAAGAGGTGAAAGACCTCTACAATGAAAACTACGGAACACCAAAGAAAGAAATTGAAGAAGATCTTAGAAGACAGAAGATCTCCCATGTTCTTGGATAGCGGAATTAATATTGTTAAAATGGCCATACTACCAAAAGCATTATACAGATTTAATGCAATTCCAATTAAAATCCCAACAATATTCCTCATAGAAATAGAAAAGGCAATCATGAATTTTTTTTGGAAAAATAAGAGACCCAGAATAGCAAAAATAATACTTATCAAGAAGAGTGAAGCAGGAGGCATCATACTACCAGAACTTCAACTATACTACAGAGCTATAGTAACAAAATAGCATGGTATTGTCACCAAAATAGGCAGGCATACCAATGGTACAGAATAGAAGACACAGAGACAAACCCACATAAATACAGTTATCTCATACTAGACAAAGGAGCCAAAAACATACATTGTAGAAAAGATAGTTTCTTCAATAAATGGTGCTGGGGAAACTTGAAATCCATATGTAGAAAAATGAAATTAAACCCCTATCTCACCCTACACAAAACTCAACACAAAGTGGATCAAGGACCTAGGAATTAGAGCATTGACCTGGTGCCTAATAGAAGAAAAAGTAGGCCCAAATCTTCATCATGTCGGCTTAGGACCAGACTTCCTTAACAAGACCCCTAAAGTGTAAGAAATAAAATCAAGAATCAATAAATGTGATGGTATCAAACCAAAAATTTCTCAGCAAAGGAAACAATCAATAACACAAAGTGAGAGCCTACAGAATGGGATAAAATCTTTACCACACACGCTTAAGATAGAGCACTAATCTCCAGGATATATAAAGAACTCAAAAAACTTAACACCAAAAAAAAAACCAAATAATCCAATCAATAAATGGGCTAAGGAACTGAACAGACACTTCACAGAAAAAGATATACAATCCTTCAAAAAAATTCATGAAAAAATGTTCAACATCTCTAGCAATTAGAGAAATGCAAACCAAAACTACTCTAAGATTTTATCTCACTCTAGTCAGAATGGCAATTATCAAGAATACTACCAACAATAACTGTTGACTAGGATGTGGAGGAAAGGAACACTCATACATTGCTGGCGGGACTGTAAATTGGTGCAACCACTTTGGAAAGGAATATGGAGGCATCTCAAAAAAACTAGGACTATAATTATCATTTGACCCAGCTATCTCACTCCTTGATCTATACCCAAAGAACATAAAATGAGCATATTACAGTGACACAGATACATCAATGTTTATTTATAGCAGCTCAATTCACAATAACTAAACTGTGGAGCCAACCTAGATGCCCTTTGATAGATGAGTGGATAAAGAAACTGTGGTATAAATACACATGGAATATTACTCAGTCTTAAAGAAGAGTGAAATTATAGCATTTGCAGGTAAATGGGTGAAGTTGGAGAATATCATGCTAAGCAAAGAAATCCCAAAGAAACAAAAACCAAATGTTTTCTCTGATAAGTGGATGCTGATCCGCAATGAGGTGGGGGGACAAAGGAAGAATGAAGGAACTTTATATTGGGAAGAGGGGAGTGGGGGAAGGGGAGGGAGTAATGGGGATGGGAAAGATGGTAGAATGAGGTGGACATTAGTACTATGTACATGTATGATTGCATGAACAGTGTGACTGCATTGTGTATAACCAGAGAAATGAAAAGATGTGCTCCATTTGTGTACAATGAGTCAAAATGCATTTGGCTGTCATGTATAACTAATTGGAAAAAATAAAAAATACTGTATAATAACTATTTACATAGTATTTCTATTGTACTTGTATTGTCTTTCATAACAATGTGGATATACCTGGAGAACATTATGCTAAGTGAAATAAGCCAGGCAAAAAAGAAAATTGTTGTGGTTTACATAAGGGATGTCCCCCAAAAGCTCTTCCCCAAAAGCTCCTATGTTAATGCAGGAGGTGAATTGATTAAATTATGAGAGCTGTAATCTAAGCAGTTCATCCTAGTTTGAATGGACTATGTGGTAATTCCAGGTAAGTGGGGCATGGCTGAAGGAGGTAGGTCACAAGGGTTGTGCCTGTAAGGGTTAATATTCCCTATGACCCCTTTCTCCTCTCCTTTTTCCCTCTTCTCTCCTTCCTCCTTCTCCTCCTCCTCCCCTCCCCCTCCTCCTCCTCCTTCTTCTTCTTCTTCTTTCTCTCTCTCTCTCTCTCCCTCTCCATGTGGAGAGCAGTGACTTGGATCAATATATAATAAAGGCAGAATGACAGTAATGTGAATAATTACAATATAATAGCAGGAAAATTCTCTGTTATCTACCCTCTCTCTTTGACTTTGCTCTTTTCTTATTCAGTGTCCCTTTACACCTATGCTTTCTGCCCCTGTTATGTTCCTGTTGGGCCACAGGCTACACACAAGAGAGCATCAACCAAGTTAAGATACCAGCAAAGGCCTCAGTAGGTTTAAAAAAATCTGTCTGCTAAAGATTACCAAGAAACCCAATTATTCCTTATTAAAAGAATTTCAACATTTTATTTCTGAGAGAACAATTTTAACTACTTTGTGTGTATTTTTATGTCATTTTCTAATTTTTAGATTTGAACCAATGTTAGATTTCTTTCTTCAGTTCCTTAAGTGGCATTCCATCCTGTATATAGTATTTCTAAAAATGAAAGATTTTTTAAATTCAGCATTTCAAATGTGATAGGAATGTTCCAGGCATTTAAAGAAAGAGTTGCAACTAAAATTCATATGGAACCTCAAAAGACCCAGGACATACACAGCAATCTGAGTATAAAGAACAAAGCTGGAGGTATTATACTTTGTGATTTCAAGACTCCTAAAGCTTAAAAAGTAAAATGAAGAATTAATTAATGTGATGATATCAACCTAAAACCTTCTTCACAGAAAAGGAAACAATCAAGAGCTTGAAGAGAGAGCCTACAGAATGGGAGAAAATCTTTGCTGTCTGCACCTCAGAGCACTAATCTCTGGGATATATAAAGAACTCAAAAAGCATAACACCAGTTGCTGAGGTTATAGCTCACTTTGTGGAGTGCTTGCCTTGCATGCACAAGGGCCACAGTTCAAATCCCCAGGTCCTCGGGATAAAAATAAATAACACACACACACACACACACACACACACACAAAACAAATAATCCAATCAATAAATGGGCAAAGGAACTGAACAGATACTTCACAGAAGAATACGAATAGTCAACAAATATATGAAAAAACGTTCAACATCCCTCACAATTAAAGAAATGCAAATTAAAACTACACTGAGATTTCACCTCAGTCCAGTCAGAATGGCAACCATCAAGAATATAAGTAATAATAAATGATGGTGAGGATGTGGGGAAAGGGGTAAAGTCGTATATTGCTGGTGGGACTGCCAACTGGTGCAACCACTATGGAAAGCAGTGTGAAGATTCCTCAGAAAACTTGGAATGGAACCACCATTTGACCCAGTTCTCCCACTCCTCAGTGAATACCCAATGAACTTAAAATCAGTACACTACAGGGATGCCACACATCAATGTTTATAGCAGCTGTAGAACCAACCTAGGTGCCTTTCAACAGATGAATGGATAAAGAAAATGTGGTGTACATACACAATGTAATATTACTCAGCCATGAAAAATAAAGAAATTATGACATTGCTAGAAAATGAATGGAACTGGAACTATCATGCTAAGTGAAATAAGCCAATCCCAAAAAACCAAAGGTCAAATGTTCTCTCTGACACGTGGATGCTAACAACAAGGGGTAAGGGGAAGAATAGAAGTTCAGTGGAGTAGACCAAGGGAAATGAAGGGAAGGGGAGGGGGATGGGTCTAGGAAAGACAGTTGAATGAATCTGTCGTAATTTTCCTATGTACATATATGAATACACCGTGTGAATCTTCACATCATGTACAACCACAACACTGGAATCTTAATTAGAATAAGATCTATTCCATGCTTGTATAAACTTTTCAAAATTACTCTACTGCCATGTATAACTAAAAAGAATAAATTTAAAAATCTATATATTTTACAAAGTTATAGTCATCACAATAGGATGATTCCAATATAAAAGCAGACATACACCAAAGGAACAGAAGAGAAATTCAGAAATAAACTCATGCACATGAGGTCAACTAATTTTTGACAAGGGTGCAGGAATACATACTGAGGAAAAGAGAGTCTCCTAAAATAAAAGACATTCAGAAAATTAGATATCCAAACAAAAGAATAAGATTGGACTCTTAGTTTATACCATACACAAAAATTAGCTTGAAATAAAGACTTAAATGTAAGGCCTATGAGCATAAAATTCTTAGAAGAAAACACAGATAATAAAAAAACTCATCAAGCTACATCCAACTAAAAAGCTTCTGGAAAGCAAAGCATAAAATCAAGAAAATGAAATAGCAATCTATGAAACAGGAGAAAATCTTTGCAAATCATATATTTGATTAGGTATTATTGTCCAAAATATATAAGGAAATCATATAACTCAATAACAAAAAAATCAAAACTCAGAAATGGAAATAGGACCTGAAATGACAATTTTCCAAAGGTATATAAATGGTCAACAGAAATGTAAAAACGTGCTTAACATCACTAATTATCAGAGAAACACAAATCAAAACCACAGTGAACCATTAGTTCAAATCTGTCTGAATTATTATTTTCAAAAAGACAAAGAATAATAAGTGTCATTAAGAGTGTAGCTAAAAGCAAATTCTTGCACACTGAGGTATAAATTGTGTAAATTGGGATGGCCATTACCAAAAATACTATGGAAGGTCCTCAAAAAATTAGAGATACCATATGACCCAGGTCCCACTTCAGGATATATCCAAAGGAAATAAAATTCGTATCTAGAAGAAATATCTGCACTCCCACATTCATTGCATCATTATTTAAAATAGCCAAGATATTGAAACTACCTATGTATCCATCAGTAGAAGAATAAATAAATAAAATATGACAAGATGTATGTATATACATATACAGGTATAAATATATATGTATACATTTACATACATAAACACTCACACATATAAAATAGACTAATCAAAAGTTAAAGAGTGGGGCTGGGGCTGTAGCCCTTTGGTAGCACTCTTGCCTAGCACATGTGAGGCACTGAATTTGATCCTCAGCACCACATAAAAACAAATAAATAAAATAAAGTTTAAATTCTTTAAAAAAAAAAAAGTTAAAGAGGGAAAAAATGGATAACGATATGACCAAAGAAGCTTGGAAATGGTTTTACATATTCCTGGAAATTCAAATGGCCACACGACTTTCCTGTACTTGCTCAGGAAAGACCTGAAAAGGCTCTAGACTCCCTTCTGGCTGACAGTGAGGGTCCGTGCAAGCAGGAAATGAAGACTTAGGCATAGTTGTAATCTACCTGCAGAGTATTGAAGGCAAACGCCAGCTCCACATGGAGAGATCCTTGGCAAACACTAGGAGTTTGGTTGTTTCTAAAATTTTAAGAAAATCTTTGTCCAATCAATATCTGACCATAAGCTGAGACTTCAGTGGGACACATAAAAAACAATAGAGACTTCACATAATTATTTCAGAAAGTCACTAAACAAACCAACAATACCTACAACAAGAAGGATAAATAATAAAGACCCAGGGATAGAAGAAAATTAGATTTCCAGAGTTGCCACATTATGTTATTTAAAATGTCCTGTTTTCAACAACCACAACATCAAAAAAATCACAAAACAGGTAAAGAAACAAAAAATAGCCCATAAAAGGAATGAAAAAGCAACTAACAGAAATCACTCCCTAAGGAGGACAGATAGTGTGGGCTGGGCATAGTGGCACATGCCTGTAATCCCAGCTATTTGGGAGGCTGAAACAGGAGGATCACAAGTTTTAGGCTAGCCTGGACAACTTAGATCCTATCTCAAAAACAAAATAGTACTGGGATGTAGCTCAGTAGTAGAGTGCTTGCCTAGCATGTGTGAAGTCCTGGGTTCAATTCCCTGTACCAGAAGAAAGAAAGAAAAGAAAAAGAAACAAATGTTAGACTTATGAGACAAGGAGTTTAAGTCAGGTATTTCAAATATGTTCAAAGAGCTTTAGCTTTTGAAACAATGTCTAAGGATGCAGAAATTACTTTTGAGTTGAATAGTACAATAACTACGGTGAAAAATCCACAAAAGGAGCTCAACAGCAGAAGAGAGAATCAGTGAATGTGAAGTTAGGATCATCCAGACTGAGGAACAGAACCGTGGCTTTTCTTTTTTCAGTCCTGGGGATTGAATCCAGGGCCACTCTGACACTGAACCACCCCCACCACACACACACAGACACACACACACACACACACACACACACACACACACACACACCATTTTTATTTTATTTGAGACAGAATCTCACTAAGTTGCCAGGCTGGCCTTGAACTTATGCTCCTCCTGCCTCAGTCTCCAGAGAGCTGAGATTACAGGCGTGATCCACCATACGCAGCCAGATTAAGAAATAAAAAGAAAAAAAGAACAAGAAAAGCTAACTGCCTAACTGAACTGTGGAACACCATCAAGTATATTGACATATACACGATGGAAATACCAGAAGATGAGGAGAAAAGGGAAGAAAGAATATTTGAAAAAACAATGGCAAAAAACTTCTCAAGTTTAATAAAATAGATTAATCTATACAAGAAGTTCAAAAAGCTTCAAATAGGATAAACTCAAACATATTCACACCTAGACACATAATCAAATTATTGAAAGACAAAGACAAAAAGAGATTTAGGGACAGTAGAGAGTGAACTTAAAAAAAAAAAAAAAAAAACTTTACCCAAAAAATTACCCCCAAAATATGTCAACTCTAAAACATTGAACAGATTTCAATTTAACTCACATAGTTCTGTAAATAAAAACAGCAAACAAACAAAAAGTTTTGTGTACTTAACCACTTTTAACAATCCACACAATTTGGGAGCTATTTTGGCAAACAAATATTTATTAAGCAAAAACACAGCATTTAAGACTATAACCCCTCAGATTTAGAATGCTTTTCAAGTCTTTGATGCACATTTATTTGTAAATGAAAAACACAAACATTTTAATGTAAAATAAGAAAAAGCATTAGATAAAATCTAACACCCCTTTATGGTAAAAGCTCTCAACAAATTGTAATAGAAAAAAACTTCCTCAATCTAATAAAAGACACCAACAAAAAACCCAAAGTTAAATCATATGAGTGTGTGTGTGTGTGTGTGTGTGTGCACATGCATGCACATGTGTGTGTGTATGTGGTACTGGGGACTGAACTCAGGAGCACTCTACCACTGAGGTACACCCAAATTCTTTTTTAAAAATTTTTAAATTTTGAGGTAGGGTCTCATTAAAATACATAGGCTGGCCTTGAATTTGAGATCCTCCTGCCTCAACCTCCCAAGTCACTGAGATTACAGGTGTGCACCGCACCTAACATCATATTTAATGGTCAAATACTGGCAGCTTCCACTCTCAGATCAGGAACAGGACACAGATATCTACTTTCACCACTCAACATTGTACTGGAGGTCCCAATTAGTACATTTAATCAACATAATTAAATAAAAAGGCATAAAGGTTAAGGAGGAAAAAATGGAATTATTGCTATTTGCAGGTGACATAATCCAAAGCCACAGCTTTACTAAATATACAAATAACAGTAGTATTTCTATTCAACAAAAATGAATAATCCAAAAATAAAACTGAAGAAAAAATTCCATTTACTATAGTATCAAAAAGAATGCAAAGCTTAGGGAAAAAAATTAACAAAATAAGAGCAAGAGTTTTACAGTGAAAACTCCAAAATATTGCTGAAAGAAATGTAAGAACTAAACATATTTATAGATATCCTGTGTTCATGGATTAGAAGACTTAAAATGACATTACTCTTCTGTAAAGTATCTGTCCAGTTCCTTGACCCAATTATTGATTGGTTTCTTTGTATTTTTGGTGTAAAGTTTTGTAAGTTCTTTATAAATTTTGGAGATAAGTTTTCTATCTGAAGTGCGTGTGTAAAAGATTTTCTCCCACTCTGTAGTCTCTCTTTTCACATTATTGATTGTATTATTTGCTGGGAAAAAGCTTTTTAGTTTGAGTCCATCCCATTTATTGATTCTTGCTTTGATTTCTTGCACTTTGGGAGTCTTGTTAAGGAAGTCTGACCCTAAGCCAACATGATGGAGATTTGGGCCTAATTTTTCTTCTATTAGGTGCAAGACTCTGATCTAATTCCTAAGTCCTTGATCCATTTTGAGTTGAGTTTTGTGCAGGGGAAGAGATAGAGGTTTAATTTCATTTTACTGCATATGGATTTCCAGTTTTGCCAGCACCATTTATTGAACAGACTATCATTTCTCCATTGTATGTTTTTGGTTCCTTTGTCTAGTATGAGGAGACTGTATTTATGTGGATTTGTCTCTGTGTCTTCTATTCTGTACCATTGGTCTACCTGTCTATTTTGGTGCCAATACCATGCCATTTTTATTACTATTGCTCTGTAGTATAGTTGAAGGTCTGGTATTGTGATACCTCCTGCTTCACCCTTCCAGCTAAGGATTGCTTTGGCTATTCTGGGTCTTTTATTCATCCAGAGGAAGTTCTTGATTGCTTTCTCTATTTCTATGAGGAATGTCATTGGGATTTTAACTGGAATTGCATTGAATCTCTATAGTGCCTTTGGTAGTATGGCCATTTTGACAATATTAATTTGGCACATCCAAAACATGGGAGATCTTTCCATCTTCTAAGGTTTTCTTCAATTTCTTTCTTTAGTGTTCTGTAGTTATCACTGGTGATTAATAAATATATGAAAAAGTGTTCAACATCTTTAGTAATTAGAGAAATGCAAATTAAAACAACTCTAAGATTTCATCTTACTCTAGTTAGAATGACTGTTATCAAGAACACAAACAATAATAGATGTTGGTGTGAACGTGGGGAAAAAGGCACATTCATACATTGCTGGTGGAGTTGCAAATTGGTGCAGCTACTCTGGAAAGCAGTGTGGAGAATCCTAAGTAAACTTGGAATGGACCCACCTTTTGGCCCAGTTATCCCACTCCTGGGTTTATACTCAAACAACTGATAATCAGCACACTACAGTAATGCAGCCACATCAATGTTTATAGCTGCTCAATTCACAATAGCTAGATTGTGGAACCAACTTAGATGCCCTTCAACAGATGAATGGATAAAGAAACTGTGGTATATATACATAATAGAATATTATTCAGCCATAAAGAAGAATATTATGGCATTTGCAGATAAATGGATGGAGTTGGAGAATATCATGCTAAGTGAAATAAGCCAATCCCAAAAAACCAAAGGCTGAATGTTTTCCCTAATAAGTGGATGATGACATATAATGGAGATGGGGGGGGGTGGGAAGTGAGAGAAGAATGATGGAACTTTAGATTATGTCAAAGAAAATAAGAAGAAGGTGGAGTATGAAAAATGATGGAATGAGACAGACATCATTACCTTATGTACATGTATGATTACACAAATGGTATGAATCTACATCATGTACAACCACAGAAATGAAGTCATGTACCCCATTTGTGTACAATGAATCAAAATGCAGTCTGTAAAAATAAATAAATAAATAATTTTTTTTAAAAATGACATTACTCTCCAAATTGATCTACAGATTCAGGGCAATCCCTATATCAGAATTCCAGCTGACTTCTTTGTAGAAATTGACGAACTGGTCCAAAATGCATACGGAATCTCAAGGGACACAAAACAGTCAAAGCAATCTTAAAAAAGGAAAACAAAGTTGGAGGGTCATACTTCTCAATTTCAAGACTTCCTACAATGATAAAATAATCAAAACAGTATGGTAGGGGCATAAAGATGGATCCATGAAATAGAGACTCTGAAGCAAACCCATGTATCTATGGTCAATTGATTTTTAACAAGGGTGCCAAGTCCATTCAATGATGAATGATCAATGATCAATGAATGAATGATCTTTTCAACAGATTACGTAGAAACAACTGGATATCCACATGCAAAAGAATGAGTTTGAAAATGGATCAAAACCTAAACATAAGAGCTAAAATTATAAGACTCTCAGAGGTATAGATCTTCATGTTCTTAGATTAGGCATTAGTTTCTTAGACCTGACTCCTAAAACCTAAGGAACCAAAGGGAAAATGGATAAATCGGACATCGTGGAGTTCAAAAAGATTAAAAACTTCTACACTTTGAAAAATACTAGTGAAAAGTAGTGAAAAGTCAACTCACAGAATGGAAAAAAATAGTTTGCACATCATAGATCTGATAAGGGACACTTGTCTAGAATAAAGAACTATAACAACTCAATAATAAAAAAACTAATTACTGAATTAAAAATGGGCAAAGGAGCTGGAAATGGTGGCATAGCCTGTAATCCCACCTGTTCAGGAGGTTGAGCCAGGAAGATTGAAAGTTCAAGACCAATGTGGGAAATTTAGCAAGACCCTATCTCAAAATAAAAAATAAAAAGGCTAGGGATGTAATTCAGTGGAATCAAGCCCCCCTGGGTTCAGTTCCTAGTACCACACACACAAAAAAGGTCATGACTTTCCTAACCTGTGTATGAATACATGACCAGGATAACTCCACATCATGTATGACCACAAGAGTGGGAACCTAAATAAAATAAGTTTTACTTTATGTATGTATATTCTGTCAAAATACATTCTACTGTCATATATAACTAAAAATTAAAATAAAAATATTTTTAAAAATAAAAAAAACATTTAAAAGGCAAAGGAGTTAAATAGGCATTTCTCCAAAGGTACACAAATGACCAATGAGCACATGAAAATATATTTATCCCAAAAATGAAAACCTCAGGAAGATTTTTCCACACTCAGTAGGATAATTAATCCAAAAGTCAATAATGAGTACTGACAAGGGTATGGAAGAACAAGAACCCACATACATAGCTAGCAGAAATGTAAAATGGTGTAGTCACTGTGGAAAACAGTGCATCTGTTAAACATAGTTTATCATATGACCCAGAAATTCTATTTATATAACCAAGGGAAAAAACATTTCTGCATAAAAACTTGTACACACATGCATATAGCAGCATTATTTATAAAAGCCTGAAGGTAGAAACAACTCAAATGCTTGTGAATGGATGGACAGATGCACAAAATGTGGTATATTGATGTAATGGAATATCATATGGCAATAGTAAGTTGTGAAGTACATGCTATAACACGGATAAATTTTGAAAACATTATACCAAGCAAAAGAGGGACACAAAAGGCCATTTATGCAATTCCATTCATGTAAATACCCCCAAGTAAGCAAATCTATAGACATGAAATAGATAAGCAGTCACCAAGAACTGAAAGAGGAGATAATGGGGACACTAGGGATTGACTACTGATGGGTACGGAGTTTATTTGGAGGGTAATGAAAATGTCCTAGAATCAGATAAGCATAACAGTTACACAATCTGTGAATATAATAAAAATCACTAAATTGTACTGTTTAAAATGGTGGATTTTTTATTAGATCATTATAGATATACATAGCATTTGGGTTCATTTTGACAAAATCAAGGAATTTGATTTCCATTCCCATTCTCCCCTTTCCTTTCCCTCCTCCTTCCCCTGTTCCCCCCCCCTTTACTGATCTTCCTTTTTCTTGTTTATTTATTGATTTTTAATTGGTATTTCCTATGTATACAGAGGTGAAATTCCCTTTGGTATGTTTATGTATGCATAGCATGAATTTGTTAAACACAGTCCATATTTCCTCCCCTTTCCCATCCATCCTCCCTCCCCCTCATTCTCCTTTTTCTCCTCCACTGATCTTTTTTATATCTTTATGATATCCTAGCCTCCTGCCACTGCCTGCCACTGCCTTCTTTCCCTTTTTTTGCTGTAGCTTCCACATATGAGCTAAAATGTTCAACCTTTGATTTTCTGAGTCTGGCTTATTTCACTTAACATGATGTTCTCCATTTCCATTCATTTCCTGGAAAATGTCATCATTTCATTCTTCTTTATGACTAAATAAAACTCCATTGTGTATATATACCACATTTTTTCTTGATCCATTCATCTATTGATGGACATCTGGGTTTATGTCATAATTTAGCTATTGTGAATTGTACTGCTATAAACATTGATGCAGCCGTATCATTATAATATGCTTATTTTAGTTCTTTTAGATAAATAGAAGTGGGATAGCTGAGTCATATGGTGGTTCCATTCCTAGTTTTCTGAGGACTCTCCATACTGGTTTCCAGAGTGGTTGTACTAATTTGCAGTCCCACCAACAATGTGTCAGTGTACCTTTTCTCCCTGCATCCTCACCAGCATTTATTATTATTACATCATCAAACCTATCATTTGCCCAATTTTTTACTGAACTTCATGTCAGGTTTTTCCCAATAATATCAATAATTAATTTAAATGTAAATGATCTAAATATTGTAATTAAAGGGTATAAAAGTACAACATGTGTAAAAAGCAAACAATAACTATATGGTCTATACATATGTTGCACTTTAAATATCAATATACTAATAGATTAAAAGCAAAAGAAGGGGAAAATAAGCATGAGAAATCTGAAGTAGAACTATTAATATAAAATAAATTTCAAGTATTTTCAGAGATAGAAGGGAACATTTAGTAACTATAATAGGTAATTTCTTCAAGAAAATGTAACAATCCTAAATGTGTATGTACCTAATAAAAAAATTTCAAAATACACGAAGAAAAAATTAATAAAACTAGAAAGACATATCCACAATCATATTTGGAGGTATTAAGCCCCCTCACTTTTGCCTTCTATATCATTATTAGTCACCTGGGCCTATTTGCTATTTAGAGAACTATACAAAGAAATAATAAGTAGAAAATTAATAAGGATAAGCTATATTCTGTCATAAAATAAGTTTTGAAATTATAAAAATTTGAAACCATTCAGACTGTGTTTCCTGCATGATTTATTACATTAGAAATCAATCACCTTAAGATATACAACCTTACCCCCATGTCTCAACTACTTCAAAATTAAATGGCACACTTATAAATATCTCACAGATCAAAGAAGAAAACATAAGAAAAGTAAATAAAAAGTGCCTTGAGCTAAGTGATAATAAATGTTTAAAATATCAGAATTTCTGGGATGAAATAGGACTCAGATGCACACTTATAACAAAGTATTTGTATCAGAAAAAACCCAGATTGATAATCAAATTATTTTCACATTAGGTAGTAAGAAGGAAACAATAGGAGTAGGAGCAGAAAAATGTGAACTAGAAAACAAATAATACAGCTAAAAGTTGATTTAAATCTAACAAGTCTCATCAAGAAAAAAGTAAGAAAAATATCAATAGAAAGGGAGCTATCAAAACAACCCTACAGATGCTAAAAATGTTTAAGGTAATATTATAATTGTACAATTTCCATTATATAGCTTACATAACTTGGTCTATTTTAGAGAATAGAAACCCCTGCTTATTTATTTGTTCCATATGTGTGATGTTTTTTCCCATCCTTTCACCTTCAGTCTGTGGATGTCTTTGTCAATGAGGTGAGTCTCTTGAAGATAGCATACTGATAGGTCTTGTTTTTTAATCTAATCTGCCAGTCTATGTCTTTTGATTGATGAGTTTAGCCCATTAATGTTCAAGGTTATTATTGAGGTATGATTTGTGTTCCAAGTTCTTTTGGTTTATTTCTAGTTTTTAATTTGAATTAGTTTCTCCTTTGATTGACTATTTTTTCTAGTGTGGTTCCTCTCTTTACTGGTTTTCAGTTTTATTTTTCATTTCTTCTTCATGAAATATTTTATTATGTTTTGTAGTGCAGTCTTTCTAGTTCTGAATTCTTTTGACTTTTGTTTATCATGGAATATTTTTATTTCATTGTTGATTCTGAAGTTTAATTTTGCTGGATGTCGTATTCTTGGTTGGCATCCATTTTCTTTCAGAGCATGGTATGTTATTTTAGGACCTCCTAGCTTTGAGGGTCTGGGTTGAAAAATTTGCTGAGATCTGAATTGGTTTCCCCCATATGTAATCTGATACTTTTCTCTTGCAACCTTTAAAATTTTATTCTTATTCTGTATGCTAGGCATTTTCATTATAATGTGTTTGATGTGAGTCTGTTGTAATTCTTTATATTTGGGGTCCTGTAAGTCTCTTGTATTTGATTTTCTATTTCATTCATTAACTTTGGGAAATTATCTGATATTATTTCATCAAAAAGTTGTGCATTCCTTTGGTATATATCTTCATGTCTTCATCTATCCTGATAAATCTGAAATTTGGTTTTTTCATGTTATCCCATAATTCTTGAAAGTTCTGATCTCGGTTTCTTAACATCTTATCTCCATAGTCAACTCTATTTTCAAGATTATATGTTTTGTCTTCGTTGCCTAAGGTCTGTCTTCCAAGTGGTCTAGTCTGTTGGTGAGGTTTTCATTTGAAATTCTAATTTGGCTTATTGTTTCCTTCATTTCAAGGATTTCTGTTTTTTTTTTTTTTTTTCAGAATCTCTATCTCTTTATTGAAGTGAACGTTATTGAAGTGCTACCTGTATTTGCTCTCTTACATCATTTTTTTACTTTGAAAATCAGCTCAACTGTGTACATTCTAAACTCCTTCTCTAACATTTCTTCCACTGTGATATTGATGGATTATGTTATTGGAGTATCTTGGTATTGGAGTATCTTTGCATGGGATAATTGGTTCCCTTGCTTTTTCATGTTGCTTGTGTGTCTACCCATTTAACAGTTATGGATATGAGGCAGTAGAGTTTCTATCCTGTGGACTTATCGTGTCCCTGAAGGTTTCCAGTACCTCAGTGTTTAGGGGGAGACAAATAGTATCAACCACCAATGCCAATAATTTACAGCATTAAACCAAATAGTTCCTACAATGAAGTCTATAATGTTAATTATCACAATAAACAGAAATGATATGATCAGTTATGCCTATAATAAAAACAGCAAGTTTGCAAAAGGGTTTTCATTTTCAAATGGTGTATAGGGAGAGAACAGAAGTGATAAAATGTGTGATGATTATGAGGGAGGAGAAGGGAAGAAAGAAGCAAGAGATAAAAGGAAGAGTGAAAAAGAGAACAGTAGAGATTGGCTGTTAGCAGAAGAAAAGAGAGAATCAAGGGAAATAGGAGACAAAAATATACATAAGACAAAAATATAAATAAAAGAATACAAAACAAAACTAAATGTACTAATCAAACATGCTAGTGCACAAAAAACTAACCCATCTAAAATAAATGACTTCAAAAATTCTAGAGATGAGAAGAAAAAATAGGAAATTGTATAAATGTCCATGTACCACTAAGGTCACAATGGAACAGTGAAAAAGAATTTTTTAAAAATCTTGATGAAAAGTTACTCTTTCCATTGGAGTTCAAAACAGTCTTGGTTTCTCTTCTCAGCAGCTTCAAGTGGGGTCTTCTGGAGAGTGATGCTCCATCCTCTGGATTGCTGGAGTGAGAGGGGTAATCCCATAGAAGAAGTTCCTGGAGACAGATTTTAGGTTTAGGCAGGCTCCAGGCTCTTTGCTGAATGCTAATTGGTCTGGAGATTTTAAATCAGCACACCTCCAGCTTCCAGTACTTGCTGGTCCATGCTGGAGGACTTTACCCCAGGGCTTCCCTGGGTTCCACTCTTGTGGTCGGGGAGCCAATTTTTAGTCCCCTGCATCACCAGCAGACCCCATATTTCCTGGTCTCTTGTTCAGTCTCCAATCTCTTCCACCACCCCAACCTGCCCCATTCCGAGTTCCTGACCAGATGTGTCTCTCTCAGTGGGCCCTGCAAGCAGTTGAATTGGTTTGGACAGAGGGGTAAAGCCAGATGGGTTTCCAAGACCAGTTGTCCCCTGTGTAAACCTTTCTCCATGTTTGATTTTCTCCTGGTCATTTAAGCACACTCTATGTCCTACAGCATGTGTTTACTGGGCCTGTATCTCGAGCCACGCTCAGGTTTGCCAGGAATTGCCTTCCTCTGTTGCTGGCCCGAGCTGCAGTTGCAAAATGGTTCCTTCCTTTGTCCTCCACACACCGCCTGGAGAGATGGCTGTTTCTTTCCCCACGGATAACATGCAGTGCGTCCTTCAGATTTGTTGAGCAATGTCCTTGGTCTCTAAACACTCTGTACCCAGACACGCCTGGAGCCCCCCAAAAATGTGGGTTCCTTTAATTCCCTTACCCATCTATTATGCTCACAGAGGACCTCTCTGGCTGGAGCTTCTGGCCTGGCTGTGGCAGTAGCTGTGCTGCTGGGGATTTTTTCCTTATTTTATTATATCCAACCTCCTGCGTCTCCCATCTGCTTTGAATGTCCAGTTTTAGGTTGCAATAAAGTACCACCCCACCTGCCACCCTTTTTTTTTTGTTCACCCATGTTGTGGAGAAGCTGCCTATCTGCTTTCTTTGTTTCACTCCATGGAGCAGCCAGGAACTTGACCTCCCCTATTCTGCCCTATTATTTGTGTTCTTGAACATTCCATTCTGACTGGAACAAGATGAAATTTCAGTGCAGTTTTGATATGCATTTCCCTGATGGCTGGAGATGTTGAACATCTTTTCATTTGTTGGCCACTTGTGTTGCTAATTTTAAGAATTGTCCATTTAGCTCTTTTGCCTATAAAATGGTGCGTTTTATGGAATGTAAATCATAACTACAAATAGATCTGGGGCTGTAGCTCAAAGACAGAGCACCTGTTTAACATGCTCAATATCCACCACCACAAAAAAGAATTAAGACCTTTACAAAATTTTAAAACTTGATAGAAGGACATAAAAGAATTCCTAACAAATGGAGAGGCACAGCCCATGTTCTTAGAAGGGAAAACTCAATTGTCATACAAGATAGCCTTTGTTCCCCAAATCTGAGAACTTACAGTCAAAATCCCAGCATGACATTTCAGGAAATTAACAGTGGCCCTCAAAATGCTTAACAGAAATTTTTATCTTTTTGAATATCTTTGAATAGTTTGGCAACTGGGAATATCTAAATTTATAAGTTTTTAAATTTCAGATTGGACCTATCTGGTTTTGGTGCCTTATAAATGATGGATTTTTAATGGCCTTGTCAGTAATTAAGTTTTGCACATTTTCTTCAGTTAATTTTGGAAATTTACATTTTGCCAGGAAATCATTTTCTCTTAGTGTTCAAAATGTTATCATAATACATTTATTTAAATCTCCCAATGTTTATTTCACCTTTTTCACTCCACTCTGTTCTCTTTCACGATCACCCAGGTTTTTGAGATATTTCTCTGTAATACTGGTCTTATCAAAACACTGCCTTTTAAATTTATTTTCTACTCCTTGCTATTGTTTGTGCCATTTAAGTTTTTAACTTTATTTACTGCTTTCTAGATTCCTCTGGTCAATCTTTTTCTAATTTCCTAAGGTGTCGTGGAACTGAAGCCTAAGTCAAGGGAAGACAGGAAGTGGAGAGTTGTATGGAGATATGTGGCCACAGTCCCTCCTGCCCTGCAATGTGATTGATCACGTGAGAACTGTGGATGAACTTCACAGGAAAAGAGCCCTGACTATTCCCTATATTTTCCATTCTGAGTTCTGGCACATCTCTGACAGAGCAGTAGACAGGTAGTTTATGTTCCCAAGGAACTTTTTTCTGAGGAAGACTCAACTCTATGACTAGCACCTTAATCCCTATGTCATAATGCAATTGTGAATTCATAGCTTTCCCCTCACTCATATTACTCATGCCAGGTCTTGGGAGCAGAGAAAACAGGACAATTGAACCATCTAGAGATAGGCCATGGGGATTAAATTTTGTGTAAGACATACGGTTACATCTATGGGGCAGTGGGAGAGTTAGGGGTTGGTGGGTATCACCCTGAGCTTCACACACCTTGGGGGGGAAAAGGACACTGCAGCAGTCAGTGCAGAGCCATAGAGAGAAACCACAGTCTTAACTGATCTATGCATTTCCCATTTTATTCTCATGACAGAGTGAAGGCCATCTCGTTGTAATTGTAATTAAGGACACAGAGAAACAAAAGAAAGAGAAGCAGTCTCAGAAAAAGAAAAAAAAGGTGGGTAGAATTCCACATCGTTAAGAGAAATCTAGACCATTTATGTCATGAGGGTGTGGGATTCCGCCTCTTATGGAGCTAGAATCTACACTAACCAGCAAACAACTCAATTTTGGCTCATTCTCCATCTGTCCCCTTCTTAGCCTGGGCTTTCTGGATCTGTCACCATGTCATAGAGCATAATTGGAAAGAATGTCATCCATCGAAAGATGCAGGGGGCTAGAAACAAGAATGTGAGAACTCTGAATTAGATGGTGGAATGTTCCAAATATAGCAAGACTGGGATGTGCAATATATGGTGAAGGTGCTGAAAACCTATGACAGTATCAGAATGCATGCATGTGGCAGAGAGAACTCAGCCACTGTGTTTTGAGACAGGAAGTATGCAGAGAAAACAAGGCAGAAGTGTTGGGAGGCAAACCTCAAACCCAGAAAGTCTTAAAGAGATGGATGGGACCAAAGTCCCTCATATCCTTCTTATGGCTCTCTATTTACTCATTGTTTTTCTCTTGTTCTGTTCATTAGTGAGGTAGTCAAAGAAGGATGCTGTGGCTGAGGTTGAGGTCCATAGTGGCAGGGAAGGATCCCAGCCAGGTCTCCTGGCTCCTGGGTTGGTCTCCTGCTAACTCCCCTGAACTCTCCAAGGGAGGGCTGAAGGGATGACAAACTGACATTAGGAAAGAGAATCCAGGTCCCTGAGAAAGATCCCTGAGTGATCTCTCTTATCTCCATCTAGAAAAACGGAAAGAAAATAAAGGCAGCCATCCAGATCCAAGCCTGGTGGCGCGGCACCCTGGTGCACCGGACACTGCAGCACGCAGCCCTCAGGGCATGGATCATTCAGTGCTGGTGGCGGATGATCCTGATGCGGATAATGGAGAAGAAGCGGCGAGCAGCACTGCTTAACTATGCAAGCAGAGAGAGGGCAGTGGTCAAGCTCCAGTCTTTGGTTCGCATGTGGCGCATTCACTGGCGATACTGCCAGGTGCTCAATGCCATCTATGTCATTCAGTGCCACTGGCAATGCCACAACTGCCAGACCTGTGCTTCTCTCCGGGGTCACTGTGTGATCACCACCACTCACCTGCAGTTCCACATTGAGATCATGAACAACTAGGGACTGGCAAAAAAGGACACTGAGTCTCCCGTTCCCGGTAAACTTCTAACCTGGTCTTGTTGTGTCTTATGGTGTCCCCAGCTATTCGGAACCTTGAGACTTGGGTCTTGCTTATTCTCCCTTAGAAAGAACTTCAATGTAGTTTTCCCCCTGTGTCCACAAGTTGGACTGTCAATGGCCCCTATGCCACTTACTCAGTTGTCAAAACAGAAATGGAGGTCCCAGTCTGCCCTGACATATGACAGAGCCAGAAGTCCAAGTTCCCATCCCTAGTGTCATTCCTTTCTTCCCACCAGGGATATGGGAGACAAGTGGGCTACATCCTCCTGAAAACTCTAAAGACCTCTGCATATATGGATGAACTACGAGGCTCCACTCTGTTTGTCTGGGGTCAGAGTTGATTGGAGACTGGGGTGCCTCTGTTTCTTCTTTGGAAAGCCTCTAGAGAGAATGCCAATATATTTGACTGACTCTCCAGGCAGACAGTGCAATGTGGCCCCAGGAGAAGGACGGGCCTTAGTAGTGGATGGTCCTGGGGTTGGACATGCTAATGAGGAGGTGATGAACATGGTGACTAGTAAAAAACAGAAGTTCACAGCACCTCAATCTTTCTCCACTGTTCCCTCACCACAACTCCTCTCCCCAAGAGTTATGCAACAGAGTTCCCTCTTGTCCCTACTCCTGGTCTTATCTCAATTCTCAGTAATTTTGTCCTTCACCAAGATGACACTATCAATACCTTTAATTCTTACCTCAAATAAACCATTTCTGCTCCCCTCCTCAGCACTCACTTCTGTGGTCATACTAAAGCAGCACTTTTCCCTAGAACCTTCTGGGATGGGGAAGGTTTTCTTTAGCTGCACAATCCAATATAGAAGCCCCTAGCCGCACAAGGTTGTGGATCTCCTACAGTGTGCCTTGAGCAGCTGAGGAATAAATACCTAATTTTATTTAATTTAAATTTAATCACTTGTGGCTAATGGCTACCCCACTGAGTAGTGAGGTTCTAATCCTCATTATTACCAATAATAGTACTATTTGCTCAATTGCTTTCTCTAGTGTTCCAGTCTCCAATTAACTTATTCTTTCTCACTAGTTCGCCCTTTCAAACATCTCAGTTGAACATTTCTTCAGGTGTGATAAGGTCTTCTGATCTACTGACAGTTCCATGTTTTTTACAGTCATCACCCCAACATGCCCTTATATGTTTCTTTTCCCAGTTCAGATTCTGTGGTTAATTATTGTAATCTGTCCCTTCACAATTTGGCTTCCATTGGTTTTCTACCCCTCCTTCCCTTGTTCTCTGCAAGCATGTATGGGATGAACCCAACCATCTCCTTGTTCTGTGCCTATAGAATAGCAGAACATGACTTTAACACAATAACCATAAGGCAGTCTCAGTCTATATTTATGATTACATATTTTAATCAATAAAATATTGGGAACAAATTTCCCAATAAATTTCTCCCATGTTTGCATTTCCATTTTATGGGTTGAATAATTCCTACCATCTCTTCTCCTAATGTCCACATTTACCTTCTTCTCCCCCTGAACTTGGTTTATAATGTCACTACCCACTCAACTGGAGAAATGAGAACAGACTAGATCCCCATCTTCCTAACACCTCTTTCTCCATCCCAGCCCATCTGGACCACACACACTGCATTCAATGACCAGCTGAATAAATGAATGGCCTTTATCCCTGTGGAAATTCAATTCCTCCACTACCCTGCTGCCTTCTCCAGTGATTTGATTCCACTTGGACAGTCCCACTATCCAAATTATCAACCTCTCCCATCTTTAAAAAATAATTCCTAGACCAATCTTCATTCTAGTTCTTAGTTTCTCCTCATAGCAAAATATGCTGCCATTAGATCTACTTCTGTTCTTCCCATTTTCTCTGTAGTCCCTTCTAGTCTCCATTTCACTCCACTGGGACTGCACTGATCAACAATGCAGTTGAAGAAAAAAAAATTAAAAATAACAGAATGAATCAAAAACTATTACCCTAGGTAAATGTATGATTACACAAATGGTATGCCTCTACTTCATGTACAAATAGAGAAACAAGATGTATCCCATTTGTTTACAATAAAAATGAATTTTTTTAAAAAATGCAGTTGAACAATGTTCCACCTGACCAAATTTGACGGCTATTTCTCTGTTCTTACCTTCTGCATCCTCTCTGAGTCAGGCTAGAGTTGACTACTCCTTCCTTACTGAACCATGACTTTTTTAAAAAACGAAAACAACAAGAATTACATGGTTTAGTTGATATATACTTTATATATTTAACGAAATATTTGTGAAAATAGAATCATATTGTCATATCTTTCAAAATTCACAGTAATTAATATTGCAAAATATGAATATCCAGTAATAACTACTTTGCAATACATTAAGTAGAACTCTCCTGTGCCCCTTTATAGTCAACCACTACACCACCTCCAAACCCTGGAACCACTGATCTCTATTCTGTCCCTATTGGTTTCTTTTCCAGAATATCACATAACGGTTCGTAGCCTTTTTGAGTCTGAATTTTTTTCACAACATAGTGCATTTGAGGTTTCCTTGTGGTGTTTGTTTTCACTTCTGAGTAGTATTCCACTGTGCGAATGTATAACTTATAAGAAAAAGCATAAGAGAATAATAGCATCAACTTTACTCTCATAAATTCAACAATATGGAATAAATTAATTGTTAAAAACTACACAATGCCAACTCAGTCAGATGCAATAGATGAGTTGAATAGTTCTACAGCAACCCAGCCTAAAATGGAAAAAATGTTCTGTGTCATTTTATTCATTTGACAGTATCTTTTTTAACCTAGGGCCTTGCACATGCCAGGCAAGAGCCCTACACAACTGAACTACATACACCTGCAGCCCCCTTTTTTTCCCATTGAGTCAGGACTGGTTAAATTGCCAAGACTGGATTTGTAACTTTTATCCTCCTGCCTCAGCCTCCCAAGTAGCTGGGATTATAGGTGTATACCACCACACTTGGCAGCAGTAGATTTTTCACAGAATCTCCTATCAGATTAAGGTAGTTTTTCTCTGTTCCTAACATGCTTAGAGTTTTCTTTTTATCGTGAATGAGTCTTGAGTTTGCCAAATGTTTTTTCCTGTATCATTGATATAGTTTAATGTCAGATTAAACAACTTAGCTACCATAAATATATATAAATATCTATATATTTATATATATATATATATATATATTGTTGGTGTTGTCCATTCTATTTCATCTATATATGAAGAGATTCATTATAATGTATTGAATCACACAATTATTGAGGCTGTATAGAGGCCGAGAAAGTTCCATGATCTGCCATGAACATACTGGGGACTCAGAAAAACCAATGAAATATTTTGGAGGCCTGAGAGCCACAGAGCCCTTGGTATAGATTCCAATCTGTGTCTGAAGGCCTGAGAACAAGGGACACTTAGGGAGAGAACTAATGTCTCACCTCAAGTAGTTAGGCAGGGTTAATTTCACTTTCCTGCACATTTTTGTTCTATTTAGGCCCTCAATAGATTAGATAATGGCCACACATACTGGGGAGGGTCATTTGCTTTACTCACCAATTTAAATGCTAATCTCTTCCAGAAGCGCCCTCACAGAAACACCTAGAAATCATGTTTTAACAGTCATCCCGTGGCCCAATCAAACCAACACATAAAATTACCTAGTATATATGGAGAGGCAAAGCCCTGTGTTAGCTAAAATAATCTTTACAGGAAAAAATGAAGTGGGAGGGATAACTCCTCTATTCAATATTATGTTTAGTATATAGCTGTAGTAGTCAAGAAAAAAATTATATTATGAAGGAATGGACATGTAAATCAATGGAATCAAAGAACCCAGAAATAAACAGAAATATGCCCAACTTATTTTTTGCAAAGATGCAAAGGTAATTTGATGACGAAAAATGACATTTCAGATGAGGTTGGGTGCATACAGGGTGGTATGGCCATAGGACAAAACATGACATTTTCAACAAATGATGTTAAAACAACTGGATATCCACAGGCACCCAAAAAATAAACTTTGACCTAAGTCTTACACATTATACAAAAAATAATTCAAATGGATCACCAATTTAAATATAAAATGTAAAACAATAGATCTTTGGAAAATACAGGAGAACATTTAGACAGAGTTCTTACACTTGACATCAAAACCTAAATCCAGAAAAGAAAAGTGGGAGTTCATCAAAATTAAAAACCTTTTGCTTTGTAAAAGACCTTGTTAAGAGGATGAAAAGATAAGCTATAGGATGGGAGAAAATATTTTGAAACCACATATCAGATGAAGGACCTCAATCTACATTTTTTTAATTAAAGATTATATTTTACAGTTTTAGATTCATAAATTGAGAGGGGAAGTACAAAGATTTCCAATATGTTCCTGTCTCACACAAGCATAGCCATCACCATTATCAACATCCCTCCAGAGTGTAACATTTGCTACAATTGATGAACCCACATTTATACATCATAATCACCCAAAGTCCATAAATTACATTAGGGTTCACTCTTGGGGTTGTACATCCTAGGGGTTTTGGACAAATGAGTACTGGCATGTATTCCCTACTACAGAATCATACATAGTAGTTTAAATGACATAAAATTCTCTGTGTTCTATCTATTTATCTCCACTCACACACACACTCACACACAACACACACACACACACACACACACACACACACACACACACCCTGGCAACCCTGATACCTTTACTGTCTCCTTAGATTCCAGAATGTCATATATTTGGAATCATACAGTATGTAGCCTTTTCACATTGGTTTCTTTCAATAAGTAAGACACATTTAACTTTCTTCCACGCCTTATCATGGCTTGATAGTTCATTTTTTAAACACTGCATAACTTCTCACTTTTGAATGTATTATGGTATATTAACCACTCGCATCCTGAAGGACATCTTGGTTGCTTCCAGTTTGGGGCAATTATCAATAAAACTGCTATAATTATCCAGGTTCAGGTTTTTATGGGGAGATAAGTTTTCAGTTCCTTCATGTAGATGCCAAGGACCATGATGGCTGGATCCTATGGTAAGAGTAGGTTTAGATTGTTACGTCTTTTTTTTTTTTTGAGGGCTTTTTTTTTTTATATATAGTTTTTTTAAATTGGTTCTTGACAGATACGCGTGAAGATGAAATTCACTGCGGTATATTCGTATATGTACATAGCATAATTTGACCAATTTTATTTCACCATTCCTCCCTTTTCCTGTCTCTCCTCCCTCCCTACTTTAACCCCTTTCTCCACTGACATACCTTCTATTTTCACGAGGGTAGGTTTAGTTTTCTAAGCAACTGCCAAACTGTCTTCCGAAACAGCTGTACAATTTTGCATTCCCACCAGCAATTAAAAGGAGTTTCTGGCGGGTCGGACGCGGCGCGTGAGCCCCTCTCGGCTCAGCAGCCTCCGCGACCCCCGCGCCGGGTGCTCCCGCGCCCTCCACGCGCCCAGCCACGGTAGGTTGGCTGAGCCTGCAGGATATGCCGGAGCTCGTGGACATGAAGAAAAAGGGCGACGGCGTCCCAGACTCGGGGCTGCCCCAGCCCCAGCCCCAGCCCCAGCCTCTGGGGGTGAGGAGAGCCCCCCGGCCCCCCGGACGCTGGAGCCCGATGCCGTGGTGACCCCAGCGGCCCCCGGAACCCAGCTTCTCTCCCCAAAGCCCTGGCTGGCAGCTGCTCCTTAAGGCTGTGCCCCCTGTCCTTTGGCAAAGGAGTGGAGTTTGACCCCTTACCACCAACGGAAGTGAGGTACACTTCCTCCGTCAAGTACCACCAGGAGTAATACTTCATTGATGACGTTCAGCTGCCACTGGAGCTGGCAGTGGCCTCCTGACACCAGTCACCTGCATCCCCAATTGCACATGACGCAACTACCAGGCTGAGGTGCGCTTTGCGCCCCGCCACAAGCCCACACCCTTCCTCAGCACCACCATCCTCTACCCCAAGTACCCCAAGACCGTCTACACCACCACCCTGGATTACAACTGCCACAAGAAGCTGAGGAGGTTCCTGTCCAGCGTGGAGCTCGAGGCCACAGAGTTCCTGGGCAGCGCTTTCCTCTCGGATGAGTGCTGACCCGAGCAGGAGGCTTGGGGTTGAGCCAGCTCTTCCACTGCCTTGGTCCCCAGAGCACCTGGGCCAGTTGGGCATGTTTCCTTCCTGTATCATTCCTGCCCCAGAGTCTGACCTAAGGATACCTCTCAGCCCAGCCTGGGGAAGAAGAAGAAGAAGAAAGAAGAAGAAGAAGAAGAGGAGGAGGAGGGGGGGGGGAGGGGGAGGGGGAGGAAGAGGAGGAGGAGAAGGAGGAGGAGGAGGAGGAGGAGGAGGAGGAGGAGAAGGAGAAGGAGAAGAGGAGGAGGAGGGGGAGGGGGAGGGGGAGGAAGAGGAGGAGGGGGGGAGGGGGAGAAGGAGAGGGAGAAGGAGAAGAAGAAGAAGAAGAAGAAGAAGAAGAAAGAAGAAAGAGAAGAAGAAGAAGAAGAAGAAGAAGAAGAAGAAGAAGAAGAAGAAAATCACTGCATCTTGCAATTGTTGAGATACTGGTTTGGTTTTTTAATTTCCAAATTATCTTTAAAAGGAGCATATTTCCTGGTTTACTGCTTTAAAAGGAGTATATTTCCAGAGTTTCTCCAAAGTCTTGATTTGAAAAGAAAATAAAAAGATAACCAGAGCAAAAGAATGATCGCAACAGTTTGAACCAGGGAAGAGAGGAGGACAACTCTTCCTCCAGTCAGTGTGTTTGAAAAAGCTTGGAAAAGTCCCTGGGATAGAAAAAGTGAATTTTAAGAACTTTCAGCTACAGGTGTCTTCCCTGCTCCAAAAGTGGAGCTGTTTTTTGTTTTTAAATATTCTTTAGTTATCAATGGATCTTTTATTTTATTTATTTACATGTGGTGCTGAGAATCAAACCCGGGCCTCACACATGCCAGGCAAGCTCTCTACCACTGAGCCACAACTCCAGCCCATTGTGGAGCTGTTTGAGTAGACTGAGACACCCATATGTGTTCAATCTGTGGAGAGTTGAGTTCCATTCATTCTTTATTTCCACTTCCATTTGTATTTCCTGTTAACCAAAACTTCTGAAACCCTCTAGATCTTTTCATGATATGGAAAGATCCCAAACCAAAATAAGAGCTGCTTTAAAAAGTATATCCACTTCACTGCATTCTTTCCTGTTTCAGAAGGTCAGGTGGACGGATGGCCCAGTTTGGGGGCAGTGGTTTCTGTCTGCTCCCTGCAGTTTGCTTGCCATCACAGTCTCTGGCAATGTCCTTGCATACTTGATATCTGGTTAACATCTTGTATAACTCTCCTGATAGGTACTTTGGAGTTTCAAAAATACTTCCCCATTTTTTCATAAAGGAAAATATAGCAGAGGGCTCTTCTGAGAGAGAAGACATTTTAAAAGAATGCTTTGGAAAACACTTTTGGGACTCCAGGTGAGGGGGGGGGTTTCCACTCAGGACTGCCATGCCTAAATCCCACTGCCACCAGGAGGAGACAGATGTAGATGTTTCTGGTGATCTGGTTCATCATGACTGTCCAGATGAACTCAAGCTTAGGACTTTGGTGGTGTCAAAATTGTAGAGAAATTGGGCCTAATGCAAAAAGTAATGAATTTTTTTTTAATTTTTTACTTTATTTTATTTTTTGATTCATTGTACACAAATGGGGTACCACTTTTCATTTCTCTGGTTGTACATGAAGTAGAGTCACACTGTTTGTGTAATCTTAGATGTACATAAGGTAATGATGTTTGTCTCAATCTTACTTAATATCCCCCGAGGTTATGCTTCAGTAAATTTAGTGTAAGGAATGATGTCACACCTCAGACTCAACTACCCAGCTACTGTAGCTGTAGTGGACATTTCTTTCCTGCCACTGTGTACATGGAAGTGACAATCATGAGGGTTGGGTGTGAACTGAAGATGTTCCTGATGCAACTCAAGAGCACAGTGGGCCACTGCAGCAGGGGTGGTGCTGGTGGGGCAGAAGTGGCAGCAGGCTGCCGCTCGTCACCTGCCTCCTACCACTACCCCACCATCCCACCACCCCCAACCCCAACTCCAGCCCTTGCTTCTTAGAAGCTCCTGCCATTCTCAACAGGACTGGAGTACAGAAAGTGGCAGATGGACTTTTTCCCCAAATATTGGAAAAAAAACAATCTATACATATTTCCTTTGAATACATCTGAATTATGTCAAATGCTCCAGGGTTACGGAGCTCTATATGCTCTGCCTCCTGCTGTACCTCCAGGTTTTTATGGAGAGCTTCCTTGTGTCCTGAAAAGTGGAATTGTGAGCTCTCTGGGAACCCTGGAGCCCCAGCAGGTATTTTTGTTATGATGAAAGCAGGTGCCATGATAATTGCTGTCGTTGAAAGGCACTGGAGCCCTCTGAGAGCCATTGTCTGGTGTTTTCTACAGACAACAATATCTGATCTCTCATGCTCCTAACATATGGGACCTATCCCCTGATGGAGCTGCAGTCAACTTCATGGTCCCAAGTTTGCCAGCATGCATCTCAGCTGGGACCCAGTGAGCAGTGTCACTCTGGGACCCCACAGTCTCTTCCATCGTGTGCAGAGCAACAGATGCTGCCTGCCTTTGGAAGAGCAAGTTCCAGGACATTTATTGGTAAAAGTGGATTTTCTATCTGAGTTCTTAGTGTCGGCATGTAAGTGGTAAGTGTTATTTTTTACTTATGATAGGAGAATTCCCAGAGCTTTGCTCTGCCAAAATGGAGACACTTGGATGAGCTCTGAGGAACATTGTGGGCCAGGCGATGGGTGACAGAACTTAGAAGAATGTGGCTTCTGGGGTGTTTTGAGGTGCCCTCAGGAGATTTTTTCATCTTAGGGGATTGTGTTGAGTTCAGGCAAGTCATTCTAGGTATGTAAAGAACCTGAACCTTATCAGTCAGGTACACAGAAGTCAGTGATGGTGGATGTGTAAGGCGCATGGATAGGCAGGGTTTATTTTGTTTAGTTATTCATTAGGGAACCCACTGAAGTTCTTTCAAATCTTTTTTTTCCCTCCAAACCCACGTGACTGAGGGTTGCAAAAACAGAAGCATGTGGAGACACCATGAAACTCTCCAGTATGGATGAAATGCCACCAGTCCCTGGTAGAGTCATGCTAGTCTTCAGGGTGGAAGTGGTGATTTTAAGCTCATTGACTAAAAGCAAACATTCCTAATGTGCCTGAGAGATACAGTTTGTTAACTAAAAAGCTTTTCACTCAGTCTCCTAAATTAGGGCTTTCATGCAATAAGGATGATTGGTATTTTCAGAGAACAGTTGTTTCTTTTCAAAGTACAAACATTTAGAAAGACTTCATTTGAACGAGTATCCTCCCAGTTGACATTTTCCTATTTCTAACCTTAAGAAATCCAGAATAGTGTGGAACAAAACTGTTTTAAGTTTGTCACCTCTGTCCCATTCCATTTTGATTTGTGACTTCTCCATTCAACAATAAATATCTAAAATATAAAAAATAATTTTAAAAGGAGTTTCTATTCCACATACTAGACAGTATGGGGTGTTTTCACTGTTTTGAATTTTTGCCATTCTAATGGGTACATATTGGTTATCTACAATATAAACCTTTTTTTTTTTTTTTTTTTTTTGCATTACTGGAGATTAAATCCAGGGACACATTCACCGAATTACTTCCTCAGCCCTTTTTATTTTGAGACAGGTTCTCTCTAAGTTACCCAGGCTGGTCTTAAACTAGGGATCCTCCTGCCTCAGCACTCAAGTAGGTGGGATTACAAGCATGTGCCACCACACCCAGCTTAGAATATATACTTTGTTAAACTCTCAAAACTCAACAGCAGTAGACTGGGGATATACCTCAGTTGGTAGAGTGCTTGCCTCATAAGCACAAGGCCCTGGCTTTAATCCCCAGCACTGCAAAACAAAACAAAACAAAAAAAAACTCAAAAGCAAATATATATGCTCCAATTAGAAAATGAGCAAAAGACATGAACAAACATCTTGCTATTTTATATATTTGTATATAATATGTACACATTATACACATATGTATACACATATATGTTGTAAACAAGCATTTTGAAATCTGTTCAATTTCACTAACCATTAGATAAATGCGAATTTAAACCATAATATAGCACTACACAATGATCCAAGGTTAAAATAAAAAATGACAAGTCAGGCACAGTGATGCACAGTAGTAATCCCAGCTACTCAGGAGGCCAAGGCAAGAGGATTGCAAGTTCAAGACCAGCCTGCGCGAGACCCTGTTTCAAAATAAAATTAAAAGGAATGAGTAAGGCCAGGTGCAGTGACACATGCTGGTAAGACCCAGGGCTGAGACAGGAGGATCATGAGTTCAAAGCCAGCCTCAGCAACAGCCAGGTGCTGAGCAACTCAGTGAGACCCTGTCTCTAAATAAAATACAAATAGGGCTGGGGATGTGACTCAGTGGTTGAGTGCCCCTGAGTTCAATCCCTGGTACCAAAAAAATAAAAAGGGATGGATAAGTAACTTAATGGTAGAATACTTGCCTAGCAAGGAGGAATTCAATCCCCAGTACCACAAAAAAATAAATTTTAGAATAATGACCAAACTAAATGTTGATGTGAATATGGAGTAACTATACTTCTCATATGTTATTGGTGGGAGTATACAATGAAAAAACCGCTCTGGAAAAGAATTTTGCAGTTTCTTAAAGAACTAAACATGTAATTCCCCTAGAACCCAGAAATTGCACTTCTGTCATTTAGTCCATAAAAAATGAAAATTTATTTTCATCTAAAAGCCTATATATGAAGATCGAACTAGAAGAAAGATAATGGAATAGTAAGAACCAGTAACTTATTGCTCTATCTACACAATAATTGCACAACCACAATTTGTCTGATTTTGGAACCTTTTGTTAATTTGAAGGTTTACAATACCCAGAAACTAATAAGACAAATCAAGGTTAATTTCAACTCTTATCTAGGTAGCAACTATTCATCCCTGATCTACCTCTACTACAGCAGGTGGCAGTGCCCAAGAACCAGGGCGGGCAATAAGGTGTCCTTTAAATGTCAATCTGTGTTCTGATTAACGAATGATGCTTCTGATCATGGAAGTCCTGGCAGAAAGAGGCAGTCATTGCTGCCCTCTGGACCACCATCCTTGCGACCCTGTCCTCCACTAATTAAAAGTGACTTCCAGGGAATTTAAAGGTTTGGGCTTTTTTCTTCCCTTCACTTTTCCTTTTCTCTTTTTGGGAGCCAGATATTTAAGTAGGACATTCAAAAGTAACCACATATGAAGAGTAATTTAGAGAGTTACCACAAATGCTGACAGAAAGGCACAGAATCAGAAAAGACCTGAGAAGTCCTTAAGTTTGCACATCAGACTGACCCCCATCACAGTGAAGTGACACTGTTATAATTTGGATCTGGAATTTCCCCTGAGGCTCATTTGTTGAAGGCTAGGTTCCCAGCCGATGGCACCATGCAGAGGTGGTGGAAACTTTAGAAGGTGAGTTCTAGCAGGAAGAAGTATGTCACTGGAGGCATGCTTTTGAAAGGTACATTTTGTCCCTAGTCCCAGGCACTCGCTGTCTCTTGCTCTCACTCTCACTGTCTCTGCTACTTGGCCACCATGAAGTGAAAAGCTTTGCTTCCTCACACCCTCCTTGCCATGATGTTTGCTTTACCACAAGCCTGAAAGCAATGAAGCTAACTGGCCATTGACTGAAAACATGAACCAAAATAAATATTTCTCCTTTAATTTGGTTTTCTCAGGTATTTTGTCACAGTAATGGAAAGTTGACTAACCCAGACACCCTACAACAAACAAAAATCCCTGCAAACAATGGGGAACAGTGATAATCTGATCTCTAGATTCATAATAAGATTTAAAAGTGCAGTTTTCAACAAAAAGAGTCATGATTTGTTTCCACAAAGAAAAAAGAAAGTATGATCCCAAAGAAAAAAGTAAATAAACAGAAACTGTCCCTAAGAAAGACAAAATAGCAGACTTAACTACACAAATATTTTAAACTTTTAAATATGCTCAAAAAGCTAAAAGACAACATGAAAAAATATGTATGAACAACATGTAGATATCTATCAGGAGGTAGAAAACATAAGAAAAGATCAAAGAAAAATTCTGGAACTAAAAGCACAACTTAGCAAGATCTTGTCTCAAAATAAAAAGGACTGGGCATGTAATTCAGAGGTAAAGCACTCCTGGACTCAATCCTAGTGCTTCCCCACCAAAAAAAAGAAAGACTCAAATAAGTTGATAGTGCAAGGATGGAAAAAAGAAATAACACTTTCCAAGAGATTCAAAAGCAGACTTGAGCAGGCAGAAGTTGAACCTGAATACAGGATAATTAAAATCATCAAGTCTGAGGAACAGAAGGAAAAAAAGATTGATGTGAACAGAGTCTGAGGGACCTGTGGGACACATTAAGTGAGCCAACATATGCACTGTGGGAGTCCAGAAGAAAGAGAAAGAACTAGAGAGATTATTTTAAGAAATAATGGCTAAAAACTTCCCAAATTAAATGCAGGACATGAACATAAATATCCTAGAAGTTCATCAAATTCTAAGCAAGATGACCTCAAAGAGTCCCACACTGAAGCACATGATAATAAAACTGTCAAAAGACAATGACAAAGAATTTTGAAAGCAACTCATTATGTAAAAGGATCTCCAATAAGATTACCAGCAGATTTCTCATCAGAATCTTGCAGATTAGAAAGCAGTGGATTGATATATCAATATTCAAAGTGCTTAAGGAAAAGTGGTCAACTAAGAATTCTAAAATCAGCAAAATATTCTTTCAAAAATGAGAGGAAATTAAGACATTTTCAAGTCAATAAAAGCTGAAGGAGGTTATTATCACTAGGCCTTCCCTGTCAGAAAAGCTAAAGAGAGTCCTTTGGGTCAAAATAGAAAGAATACTCACAGTCATTTGAAGAAATAAAGATTTCTAATGAAGGAAAATATATTGATAACTTTAAAAGTATCATTGTAACTTTGCTTTGTAACTTGACTTTTTGTTTTCTACATGATTTAAGAGACTAAGGCATTAAAAACAAATTATTAGTCTGTGATTTGGAACATACAATGCATAAAGGTATAATTTTCTGACATCCATAACTGAAAGTGGTGGGGATGGAGCTATAAAGGAACAATTTTTGTATGTTTTTGAAGTTAATATAAATTCAAATTAGTGTTATAATTTTATGATATTAAAATGTAGTCACCATGGTAACCATAAACAAGAATTGCTATAGAGATAATTGAGAAGAGAATTTAAACATTTCATTACAAAAAAAAAATTAACCAAACATGAAAAAAGTGATGCAGGAAGCAAGGAACAAAGGCAAATATAAAACAAATAGCAAAATGACAGAAGTCCCTCCTTATCAGTAATTACCTTTGATATAGACAGAGACTTCTCTTTTTGTGTCGCTTATTTGTTTTAACATGATATCCTCCAGTTCCATCCATTTTGCTGCAGGTGACAGGATTTCACTCTTCCTGTCACTGAAGGAAGACTGAAGAATCTCCTATTGAATATATACCACGTTTTCTTTATCCATTCATCTGTTTAGTGGGCACCTAGGATAATTCTATAAATACCACACTGAACCCCATTAACATATGCAATTAATACATGTTAAACAAAATTTTTTAATTTTAAAAATATACAGATAGATAAAATTCTCCAATCAAGAGACAGAGATTGGCAAAGTGGATTTTTTAATGACTAAACTGTATCCCATCCACTAAACTAATTTTAAATCAAAAGACACAGATAGACCAGGTGTGGTGGTACACACCTGTAATCCCAGAAGCTTGGGAGGCTGAGGCAGAAGGATCACAAGTTCAAAGATAGTCTCAGCAAAACTGAGGCACTAAGCAACTCAGTGAGACCCTGTCTCTAATTGAAATACAAATTAGGGCTGGGGATGTGGTTCGAGTGCCCCTTCGTTCAATCTCCAATACCAAAAAAAAAAAAAAAAAAAAAAAAGAACACAGATAAGCCAAGCACGGTGTTGTACACCTATAATCCCAGTTACATGGGAAGGTGAGGCAGGAAGATCACAAACACGTTCAAGACCAGCCTTGGGGAACTTAGCAAGATCTTGCCTTAAAATAAAATTACAAGGACTGGAATATAGTTCAGAAATAGAACACTCCTGAGTTCAATTCCCAGTACCCACTCCCACAAAAAAGACACACACAAATATATTGATAATTCAAGGGTGGAAAAAGATATTCTGTGAAAATACTAACCAAAGGAGAGCAGAGATAGCTATACCAATATCAGACAATAAAGATTACCAATCGGAAACAAAGGTAAAACAAAACAGAACATTATAGAAAAGTTTCAATACAGTAAAAAGATATAACTACTATAAAAAATTACCCACTTAATAATAGATCATCAAAATACTTTATGGAATTGAATGAATAAATAATTCAATAGTAATAACTGGAGATGTCAATAACCACTAATAGTGAATAGAAAAATCAGACAGAAAATAAATAAAGAAATAAAAAACTTGAAGAGCACAATAAACCAACTAGATCTTTACAGACATACAGAACACACTCAAAAACAACAGAATATACTGCACATTTCAAAAAGCTTAAATAAAGCATTTTGAGAGTTTTCACCATTAAGGAATGATAAATGTTTGAGGAGATAGATTTGTTTAGCCTTATTTAAACACTACAATATGTATATATGAATCAAAACATTACATGGTATTTCTACATGGTATTTCATTAATATGTATAATTTTTAGGTTTTTATTCATCAGTTTAAAAATAATTTTTTAAATTTATTTCAAAAAAACAGAACATACATTCTTTTCAAGTACAATGGGCATTCTCCAGGCTAGACCATACGTTAGGCCCCAAAATTTAGTCTCAACATATTTTTAAAAGGTAGATACTATACAAAGTATCTTCTCAGACCACAACAGGATAATGTTAGAAATCAATAATTGGGAAAACTGGAAAATTCATGAATTTGTGGAGATTTACATACACTTAATCAATGTGTCAAAGAAGCAATCACAAAATAAATTTAAAATATTTAGATACAAATGAAAACACACAAAGACTTAAGCAATACAGAGGGCTCATGAATTCAATACTCGGATGGACCCTGGGGCATCTGAGAAGGAACCAACAGGTGCAAAGTACCCTTCCCAGGAAGGAAGATTCACTTCCAAAGGACAGATATGGAGAAAGGCCAAGGAGGTCTTATTCAGCCTGGTTTGTTTTATAAAACAACATTGCACACCTAAATGTCTTGGGCAACCCACGTGACAATATTTCCGGGTCCTCTTAAGGGAAAAGCAAAACCAATGTCAGGAGGTTTTGGGGATAAGAACAATGACCCCTGGTGCTTATCTGCTTGAGGGCAGGAAACTTTGGGTCATTCTAGATGCTGGTGACCATGGTTTCCAATGCTGAGTGCATTGTAGGTATTGACATTTTGGCCTACAACATCACCACTTCCTGAGAGTGTGTGATCATTCACAATTAAGAATCTGTGCCATGGCAGTGGCAACCACCCTCTGCCTATGGCCCAAGCTGCCTAAGCCTCAATGGGTTATTCAACAAAAGCAGTAGTGCATATCAAATAGAGGGGGGAAAAAAGGACATACTTTGTTAATCCAGGACTTGTTACAGATTAAAATATTACAACCAGCAATCTAACAGTCCAGTTTGGCACTTCAAAAAAGGCCTCCAGAGCCTAGAGACTAACAATGGACTATCTCAGGCTTCATTCCAAGGCCACGTGAGCAGGAAACCAAAGAAATATTCCACATACAGTCAATAAAAATGCTGCCCTAGAGGTACCCACTAATAAAATACATGTCCAACTGCTACTAAGCCTCTTTGAGTACTGGGGACAGCACGTACCCCACCTTGGGTGTTCTTTTGGCTCCCTTAGACAAGGTGACTAGCAAAGCCACCAACTATATAGGGCCTTTGTAACAGCAGGCCTTGGAAACCATTCCAAAGGCCATGAACTTTTAGAACCTGGTAGCCTGATGGAATGATAGGTGTCCTCAACATCCATGCATGCTGACTATAGTCTATGGCAACAGAAAACTGTCACTGGAGTACACCAGCCTCTTGTATTTTGGAGGCCTGAAGCAGCCGCCAGATATAGCCTCTTGAAGAGTGGTATATCTGCTTGGTTTCAAGTACTAGTGGAGACTGGGCAGCTGACAGCTAGAGCCCCACATGGGATGCTGCAAGTTGACCTGTACATTCTTACTTGAATGCATGCAAACCCCACCAATGAAAGTGACCAGGCTCAACAGAGCTCAATTATAAATTGTACATTCAAGATCAGGCCTAAGGGCTGGAGTCATAGTTCAGTGGTACAGCACTCACCTACCACCTATGAGGTACTGGGTTTGATCCTTGGCACTACATAAAAATAAATAAATAAAATAATGGTATTGTGTCCATATACAATTTAAAAAAAATTTTTTTTAAAAGATCAGGCCCAAGTTGTGAACCAGTAGTCCACCACGAGTAAATGGCAGCTTACCAGAAAGAACTAAGTAACCTGTAGAGGATGCTTTGGCTTCTCCAATGGAAACTGGTAACCCAAGACTCAGAAACACCTACTGATGATACAGCATGATTTACTAGTGACTATTCGAAACTAAAAGCATACAGCATGCACTGGGCTGCAGCCACCACCCAGTGAATGACCGTCTTTTGACTGAAACTGGACATGAATGTTCTGTTCAATACACTAAACTACATGCAATGGTTATGGCTATGCAGTCCACTCCGACTGCCATATCTTGCCACATTTTCATTGACTTTTCCCGTGTGAAGAATGGCAACTGAGTGATCATACTATCAAAGGATTCCTTGTGAGGAAACAAGACTATGGCACTAACTTGCTGCCTGGAAGGAACAAATATATTTGTGGATACTGGGACTACCATGGTGGCCTTTGTAAGGAACTTATGTCATACTTTTAGATACCCTATAGTACTTCACTCTGACCAAGGAACATCCTCCACTACCCAAGCAACATGACATGAAATACAATGAACCTCCCATGCACCTTGTCGTCCATAAGCCAACAGACCTATTGAATGATGGAATAACTGACTCACAAAACAACTGAAGAAAGACCATCAAGATAGTCTGATAACGGGGCAGTATCCCTGTCTGACTGGGGCAATATAGGCATTAAATACTGCATTTCAACACAAGAACCACAGCATTATGACACACAATGAGAAAACTGAGCTTGGTAGGAGTGGAGGTAAACAAGGCAGCCCCTTATTAGGCTGTGCCTACCAAATCCCAATCTTGGTGTTCCCAAACAACCATTTTTTTTTCCTTTTCCCCTTTAGGGTATATGTCCTGAGGCTGACTTGTGGTTCAGGCCACCACAGTATCTGAGAGAGAGCCCTTTAACTCTTATCTGAAGGTAATACTTCTCCCCATGCCTCCCCTCTATGGGATCTCAAGGGGATGGAAAATAGAACCAAGGAGAACCAGAGTGCTAGGGTTCCTTTAGTGGCACCAAGAGTAACTTTTCTTTGCTGAGTGAGCAACATTATAAGATGTCAGGTTACAAAGCTGGACTAGATGACTGAGGTCAAAAGGTCTGAGACAAGCAACAAAGGTAATGGGTGTGTGCAGATGTAGTCATCTCAGGGCTGAGAAAGACAGACAGACCAGTAACTACACCAAAGTAGTTCAACCTCTACCCAATAGGTGGGGAACACCTGAGCCCCCAGGAAAGGAGAAAAATGGACACTACCTTGTCAATCTGCTCCTTCAACAAGAAGGAGCCAGTGGAGACCTGGAAGCATACTGCCTTCTCTAGGCTCTTTCAAGTTGTGGCCACCTCTGGTAGCCTGATGAAATCTTGAATCTGCCACCACTCTGAACCTCATTCCATCACAGTGATCTCTCATCCTGTCATTGATATACCTGTGCTATCGTTTGGATTTGAAGTGTTCCCCAAAGGTCCATATGCTAAAGACTTGATTCCCAGTCCATAATGAAGAAACCTTTAAGAGGTGGAGCCAAGTAGGAGGAAGTTAGATCATTGGGGACATGATCATTAAAGACCCCAGTCTCTCCACTTTCTCTTTGTTTCCCAGATGCCATGAGGCAAATAGCTTCCTCCACCATGTGCTCCCACCATAATGCACTGCCTCACCACAGGCCAAGAAGCAATGGGGAACTCTGGAAAGCAGTACAAAGTTTCCTCAAAAAGCAGGAATGGAGCCTCCATATGGCCCAGCTATCCCTCTCCTTGGTATATTTCAAAAGATCTAAAATGAGCATACTATAAGGGATGCAGCCACAACAATGCTTCTAGCATGCAATTCACAATAGCCAAGTTATGAAACCAGCCAGATGCCCATCAACAGATGAATGGATTTTTAAAAATGTATTACACACACACACACACACACATAATGGGGTTTTACTCAGCCATAAAGAAGAAAGAAATTATGGCATTTGCTAGTAAACAGATGGAACTGAGGAACATCATGCCAAGTGAAATAAGCCAAGTCCTGAAAGTCAAGGATTGAATGTTTTCTCTCATATGTGTGAGCTAGACCAAAATAAGAGGGGGAAATGGGGGCATACCATGAAAATAAAAGAGATCAGTAAAGTAGAAGACGGGAATTGAAGGGGTAGGAGGAGGGAAGGGAAAGGGAGGAATAGTGGAATTAAATTGATTAAACTATCCTATGTACATATATAAATATAATGCCGTGAATTTCACCTTTAGGTTTATCTATAATGCACTAAATTTAAGAAACTATAAATAAAAAGAAGAAAGACTACTTGGGTAGAGGAAAAGAACAGGGAGGGAGGAGTGAAGGAAAGGGAAAGTTCTGGGGGCTGACTGGGAGCAAATTATGTTCTAAATTTGTATAATTATGTCAAAATCAACCTCAATGCTTAAAAAAAAAAAAAGCAATAGGGTCAATCAACCATGGACTGAAACCTCCAAAATTATAAGCCAAAATAAACTTTCTTATGTTTAAGTTGATTGTCTCAGGCATTTTGCTACAGTTATATACAATTGACTAATACAACCAACATTCTAACATCACAGTGTATACCCCAAGAACCCAAGTCCTGTTTTACCAAGTGAGAATTTGGTACCTGACACATGGGAGGGTGTCAAAGATGCCCCGTTTTAACCTAAGCGACTCTGGCAAAATGTCATAACCATAATGAATGAAACCTTGCGGGGCTAGAACTTTGGTGTGTCATGCTTCTTTGATTATATGGACGAGAGGTATCCCAATGGTGAGGACGAAAATAAGGACTAGACTATTGCTAGTCCTCTATGTAGGATCTTCATGAACAACACTGTATGGGCTCATGCAACCATGTCAACAATGAGACTGCCAGTGAACACCAATGCCTCCTTACCATGAATAGGTCACTTAAAAATTAAGGAAGAGGTTCCATGTGCACCCCAGGGCTATATCTTTGTGGGCAATCTAAGGGCAAATAGGAGACAGGAAATCTCACACCTGGAAGCTGGAAGACAGTAGGATCCTACATATCAGGCATACTGGAGATGCTCCTAGATGTCTCCCTGGGGATGAGTCACACCATTGTGCCAACAGCCTAAACCTAAATACCAGGCTTATTAGGACCTGCCAAACAGGTGGGTGACTGATTCTGATTTTGTGTTCTTTATGAGAGCTTTGGTACCAAACACAGGAGTCAATGCCCATGAAAAAAAAAATGATAAGAAACTCATACCTGACCATGGCAGACATTGTGTCCTCCACTGGCACAGCCTTGATGCACAACAGACATCCCTTAATAACCTCAGGAAGGTTGTGTTAAACAACAGGATTTCTCTAGACTTTCTTTAAGCCCAGTTGAGAGAGCATTAGGGAACTGAGTCTTAGCATGAGTTTTGGTGGGACAAATCACATTCAAATCATAGAAAGAAGGAAATTAGTACAACATAATAAAGGTTAGATATAAAAGACACATAACTAATGTACTCAATGGTGAAAGACTAAAAGCTTCTCCTCTGAGATCAGGATGAAGGCAAGGATGCCTTTTACCACTTCTATTCAGCATAATTTTGGAAATCATATCCACAGCAAGAAAAAAATAGAACTGGATTACATCAAAATCTAAAACTTTTGTATATCCAAAATGAAAATAGCACACTAAAAAGGCAACCCACAGAATGGGAGAAAAACTTTTGCAAATTACATATACCTATCTGATAAGGTCTTAAAATCCAGAATATATAAAGAACACCTACAACTCAATAAGAGAAAAAAATCCAAAAGTGGGGGAAATGGCAGCTGGTTGAGCTAAGTGAGTGGCAGCAGGCGTCCTATAATCTGCAGCCAGGCTCAAGCTGTGAGGATGAAGGGTCAGACTGATTGGCTTATGGATGCCCAGGAGCTGTCATCTCTGGTCCTCTAGCCTGAAAGTATTTAAGTGTATAAAATGTCATCTATCAAGCAACTAGCTTATGCAGTTACTTGTTTCCTGTGTAAACAAAGTCAGATGGATGCTTCCCACTAACAAGAAAGTTTGAAGTTGCAATTCAGTGCTTGCAGATAGTTTTAAAGATCAGTTCAGAAGACACATATCTAGCAGTTTCACAGCCTTTGACAGAAATGTTCATGAATTCTTCTGTAAGAATGACATTCTGATAAAGAAATTGTGATATATATACAACATGGATTTTTTTTTTTTTTCAGTGCTGGGGATTGAACCCAGGGCCTTGTGCTTGAAAGGCAAGCACTCTACCAACTGAGCTATATCCCCAGCCCACAACATGGATTTTAACAAGTAATAAAAAAGAATGACTTTATGACATTTGCCAGTAAATGGATGGATCTGGAGACTATCATGCTAAGTGAAATAAACCAATCCCAAAAAACCAAAGGTTGTTTTCTCTGATATGTGGAAGCTAACCACAATGGGAGTTGGGGGTGAAGAAGAGAAGTTCAGTGGATTAGACAAAGGGAAATTAAGGGAGGGGGAATACGAAAGAGAAAGACAATGGAATGAATCTGACATAACTTTCCTATGTACTTTTATGCTATAGTGAATCTCACCATTGTGTACATCCATAAGACTGGGGTCCTAATTAAAATAAGATATATTCCATGCTTGTATAATTACATCAAAATGGATTCTACTGTGATATATAATCAAAAAGAATCAACAAAAAAAAAAAAAAAAGGAAAAGAATGATATTCTGTCCCTCTCACACCCAGTGCCTGAAGATGTGGGAAAAGCCAACCAACTAAAAGATAAAGGCATGCCTGGTGTGGTGGGTACTCCCAGCTACTTGAGAGGCTGGAGGATAGCAAGTTTGAGACCAACCTCAGCAACTAGGTGAGATTGTGTCTTAAAATACAAAATAAAATGGGCAGGGGATGTAGCTCAGTGGTAGAAAGCCCCTGGATTCAATCACAGGTACTGGGGAAAAAAGGAAGAAAGAAAAGATAAAGGTAATCACCACATGAAAGAAGGAAATCATACTGCTGCAGTGGATCATTCCACACAAGCAATAATGCAGTTTATTATTGCAACAGCACTGTTGCCCAGAGTGAATTAATTTACTATACAGATGCAAAAAAAAAAAATAGCAATTGATTCAAAGTATAGCCAAGGCCTACAGGAGGATGGGGGTGGCCCTCATTGCTATGAATAAATTTGAAGAAGCAGTTATAATTTTCAAAAAGCATTATATCTTGACCCTGAAAATGATTCACATAAGTTAAATCTGAAAATAGAAAAATGGAGTTTAAGAGAGTTATCTAGTCCTACAGAAACTGAATTGAGCTTTGACATGGCTAGCTTGGTAAATGATCCAGCTTTCATTAGTATGGCAGCAGGTTTAATGCAGAACCTTCAAGTTCAACAATTAATGTCAGGAATGATGACAAATACCGCGGTCTTACCTGCTTCTAGATTTCAGAGCCTACCCAGCCTATCCGGCCTCATCCAAACAGGAATGGAAGTTTGATCAGTAGATAAGACAACAGAATCCTGAATTTACAGAGCACCTGAGAAATCACATCTGGAGCAGTTCATTCAATAGGAACACTGAAGAATATTCAAGATTTGACCAAGGACCCTAGCCCAGAATGCAAAAGGTTTATGGCTCTAATGCTCACTATAGATAATAGTGGAAAACACACACACACACACACACACACACACACACACACACACACATGCAAACAAAACAACAACAAAACACTGTACCCCGGGGCTGGGGTTGTGGCTCAATGGTAAACGCTTGCCTAGCATGTGTGAGGCACTGGGTTCAATTCTCAGCACCACATATAAAAGTCCATCAACAACTAAAAATATATATATAAATATTTTTTTTAAAAAACCACTATATCTGATGCTTGAAAATAATGGAAGAAAGCCTCTTTTATATTCTTAAAGAATACATCTATTTAAACAATAGATTTATCATAAACAGATGTGACCATAACATGACTCTTTTTGAAAGCAATCAATTGCTTTCAGAGCCAATATACCACTAAGATATACATTCTATATATACACTAAGATAACACTATATATACACTAAGATATACACTAAGATAACATTCTACTTTCAAACTTTAACCATCACATTTGTATATTAATAGCAAAGTATATATATATATATATATATATATTTTTTTTTTTTTTTCAGTACTGGGGATAAAGCCCAGGGCCTCACATATTCTAGGCAAGCACTCTGTCACTGAACTGCATCCCTAGTCCTTTGATTTGATTTGATTTGATTCTATTTATTTTTATTTTTGAGATAAGGTCTAGCTAAATTACCCAGATTGGCCTTGAATTTTTCAAACAGTCTGCCTCAGTCTCCCAAGTAGCTGGGATTAGAGATGGGAACCACCACTCCCAGCACCAGAGTGTATATATTGAGCAGTAAGAGAGTGAGTTCTTTAACTTCAAATTCCCTTAAAATTTTTTGAGAAGAGATATGACTAAATGAAAAGGTGTCCCATGCTGGGAAACCTTAGAAGAAATATATTTACTACTGAGTAACATGTCGGGAGACAAGAAACTTATTACCTAGGGTTAGCTTTAATAAGTCCTGTCGAGAATAAATATCAAAAGTGCCTGTACTATCTTTTTCATTTCTTCAGAACACATCATAATTTATTTTCTAACTCTTTGGGCCCCCTTCCATCTTTTTTTAAATTTGTTCTTTTTAAATATATGACAGTAGAATGTATTTTGACATATTATGCATACATGAAGTGTAACTTCCCATTCTTGTGATTGTACATGATGTGGAGTTACGCTGGTCCTATATTTATGTATGAACATGTCTGATTTATTCTTCTGTCTTTCCTATTCCCATTCCCATTCCCTTCCCTTCATTCCCCTTTGTCTAAGCCAATGAACTTCTATTCTTCCTTTCCCCCACCCTTAGTGTGTTAGCATCTGCATATCAGAGAGAGTATTTGGCCTTTGGTTTTTGGGAGTCGGCTTATTTCACTTAGCATGATAGTCCCAGTTCTATCCACTTACCAGAAAAGGCCATAATTTTATTCTTCTTTATGACTGAGTAATATTCCATTGTGTATATATACCACATTTTCTGTATCCATTCATCTATTGAAGGGCTCCTTGTTTGGTTCCACAGTTTAGCTATTGTGAATTGAGGTGCTATAAACATTGATGTGGTAGCATCACTGTAGTATGCTGATTTTAAGACCTTTGGGTATATGTCAAGGAGTGGTATAACAGAATCAAATGGTAGTTCCATGCCAAATTTTCTGAGGAATCGCCATACTGCTTTCCAGAGTGGTTACACCAATTTGTAGTCCCATTAGCAATGTATGCCCCCACATCCTCACCATCATTTATTGCAACTTTTATTCTTGATAATTACCATTCTCACTGGAGTGGAACGAAATACCATTGTAGTTTTTTGCATTTCTCTAATTGCTAGAAATGTTGAACATTTTTTTCATACATTTGTTGACCACTTGTATTTCGTGAAGTGTCTCTTCAGTTCCTTTGCCCATTTATTATTTTTTAAATATTTTTTGGTTGTAGATGGATACAATACCTTTATTTTATTTATTTATTTTTATGTGCTGCTGAGGATTGAACCCAGTACCTTACATGTGCTAGGTGGGCACTCTACCACCGAGCCACAACACCAGCCCTCCTTTGCTCATTTACTAATTGGATTATTAGATCTTTTTGGTTTTGTTTTTTTGGGGTTTGGGTGTTAAGTTTTTGAGAGTTCTTTATATATACTGAAGACTCATGCTCTATCTGAGGTGCAGGTGGCAAAGATTTTCTCCTATCTGTAGGCTCTCTCTTCACATTCTTGCTTGTTTCCTTTTCTGTGAAGTTTTTCAGTTTGATACCATCCCATTTATTGATTCTTGATTTTACTTCTTGTGATTTAGGAGTCTTATTGAGAAATGTGGTTCCTAAGCTGACATGGTGGGGAATTGGGCCTACTCTTTCTTCTAATAGGCACAGGGTCTCTGTTCTAATGCCTATATCCTAGACCTAGGCATTGAATTGAGTTTCGTGCATGGTGAGAGATAGGAGTTTAATTTCATTTTGCTACATGTGGATTGCCAGTTTTCCCAGCACCATTTGTTGAAGAAACTATCTTTTCTCCAGTGTATGTTTTTGGCACCTTTGTCTAGTATGAGATGACTGTATTTAATGTATCTACTATTCTGTACCATTGGTCTACCTGTCTATTTTGGTGCCAATACTATGCCTTTTTTTGTTACTATAACTCTGTAGTATACTTTAAAGTCTGGTTTTGTGATACTTCCTGCTTCCCTCTTCCTGCTAAGGATTGCTTTGGCTATTCTGGGCCTCTTATTTTTCCAAATAAATTTCATGATTGCTTTTTCCATTTCTGTGAGGAACATCATTGAATCTCTGTAGGAATTGCATTAAATCTGTATAGCGCTTTTGGTAGTATGACCATTTTAACAATATTAATTTTGCCCATCCAAGAACATGAGAAATCTTTCCATCTTCTTAAGGTCTTCTTCAATTTCTTTCTTTGGTGTCCTGTAGTTTTCATTATAGAGGTCTTTCACCTCTTTTGTTAAGTTTATTCCCAAGTATTTTTGGGGGGGTGAGTTGGGAATGGGGTAGTTTTCTTAATTTCTCTTTCAGAAGATTCATCACTAATGTATAGGAATGCAATTGATTGATGGGTGTTAATTTTATATACTGTTACTTTGCTGAATTCATTTCAGTTCTAAGTTTTTTGGTGGAGTTTTGGGGTCTTCTAAATTTAGAATCCTGTTGTCCACAAATAGGGATCGTTTGAGTTATTTTCCTATTTGTATCCCTTTAATTTCTTTCTTCTAATTGCTCTGGCTAGAGTTTCAAGGACTATGTAGTGAAAGAGGACATCCTTGTCTTGTTCCAGTTTTTAGAGGGAATGCTTTTAATTTTTCTCCATTTAGAATGATGTTGCCCTTGGGTTTAGCATAGATAGCTTTTACAATGTTGAGGTATCCTACTATCCCTAGTTTTTCTAGAGTTTTGAAGATGATGGATGCTGTGTTTTGTCAAATGCCTTTTCTGCATCTATTGAGATAATCATATGATTATTGAGTTTAAGTCTATTGATTGGTATTTATTTATTGATTTTCCTATGTTAAACAAACCTTACATCCCTGAGATGAACCCCTCTTCATCATGGTGCACCTTTTAATATATATATATATATATATATATATATATATATATATATGTATATATTTTTTTATTATAAAAAAATAGGATATTGTTTCTCTTTTAATATATTTTTGTATGTGATTTGCCAAGATCATATTATGAATTTTTGTATTTATGTTCATCAGGATATTTATCTGAAGTTTTCTTTCCTTGATGTATCTTTGGTTTTGGTATCAGGGTGATATTAGCTTCATAGAATGAGTTTGGAAGTAATTCCACCTTTTTATTTTTGGGGGGTTCCCTCCTTTTCTATTTCTCTGAATAACTTGAGGAAGACTGGTGTTAGTTCTTCTTTGAAGGTCTGGTAGAACTTGGCAGAGAATCTGTCTGGTCCTGGATTTTTCTTTGTTGGTAGTCCTTTGATGGCATCTTCAATTTCATTGCTTAAAATTGATTTGTTTAAAATGTTCTATATCTTCCTGCTTCCGTTTGGGTAGATCATATGTCTCTAGAAATTTGTTGCTGTGTTCAAGATTTTCTACTTTCTCAGAGTATAAATTTTTAAAATAGTTTATTATCATCTGTATTTCAGTAGTGTCCATTGTGATATTTCCTTTTTCATCATGAATTTTAGTCATTTGAGTTTTCTCTATCTTTTTCTTCATTAGTTTGGTTAAGAGTTTATCAATTTTATTTTTTCAATAAACCAACTCTTAGTTTCATTGATTTTTTAAATTTTTTTTGTGTGGGTGTGTGTGTGTTTCAATTTCATTGATTTCAACTCCAATTTTAATTATTTCCTGTCTTCTACTGTTTTGTATTTTGATTTGGTCTTCTTTTTTAGGCTTTGAGGTATAATGTTTGATTATTTATTTTTTGAATTTCTATTCTTTTAATGAATGAGCTCAGTGCAATGAACTTTCCTCTTAGAACTGCCTTCATAGTGTCCCAGAGACTTTGATATGTTGTGTTGCTATTCTCATTTAGTGCTAAGTATTTTTTTAATTTTATCCCTTATTTTTTCTTCTATTCATTCATTATTCAATAGCATATTATTTTCTCCAGGTATAACTTCTATTTTGAATTTATTATTAATTTCTAATTTTATTCCATTCTGATCTGATAAAATGCAAGGTATTATCTCTATTTTTTGTATTTGCTAAGAGTTATTTTGTGGCCTAATATATGATCTATTTTAGGGAAGGATCCATGAGCTGCTGAGAAGAAATTATATTCAGCCATTGATGGATGAAATATTCTACATATGTCTGTTATGTCTAAATTAGAATTGTATTTTTTAGTTCTATAGTTTCTTTATTTAGTTTTTGTTTGGTGGATCTATCCAGTGGTGAGAGTGGTGTGTTAAAGTCACCCAGTATTATTGTGTTGTGATCTATTTGATTCTTGAAATTGGCAAGAATCTGTTTGATGTACGTAGATACTCCATTGTTTGGAGCATAAATATTTATGATTATTATGTCCTGTTGATGTATAATTCCCTTAAGCAGTATGAAATGTCCTTTTTTATTAACATTGGCTTCGATTACACTTTATCTGATATGAGGATAGAAACCTCTACTTGTTTATAAGATCCATGTGAATGATATGTGTTTTCCCATCCTTTTACCTTCAGTCTGTGGATATCTTTGCCTATGAGGTGAGTCTCTTGAAGACAGCATATTATTGGGTCTTGTTTTTTTAATCCAATCTGCCAGTCTATATCTTTTGATTGATGAGTTTAGGCCATTTACATCCAATATTATTATTAAGATATGATTTTTATTCCCTGTCACTTTGATTTATTTCTGGCTTTTAATTTGAATTAGTTTCTTCTTTGATTATTTTTCCAATGTGGTTCCTCCCTTTACTGGTTTTCAGTTTTATTTTTCATTTCTTCTTCATGAAATATTTTCTTATGTTTTGTAGTTCAGGCTTTCTAGTTGTGACTTCTTTTGACTTTTGTTTATCAAGGAAGATTTTTATTTCATTGTTGATTCTGAAGCTTAATTTTTCTGGATGTAGTATTCTTAGCTGGCATCCATTCTCTTTCAGAGCTTGGTATATATTATTCCAAGACCTCCTAGCTTTGAGGGTCTGGATTGAGAAATCAGCTGAGACCCAGATTGGCTTCCCTCTATATGCAATCTGTCATTTTTCTCTGGCAGCTTTTAAAATTCTATCCTTGTTCTGTATTAGGCATTTTCAGAATAATGTGCCTTTGTGTTGATCTGTTATAACTTTGTATATTTGGGGTCCTGTAAGCCTCCTATATTTAGTTTTCCATTTCATACTTTACATTTGGGAAATTTTCTGACATTATTTCATTGCAAAGATTGTGCATTCCTTTGGTTGGTATCTCCATGCCTTCATCTATACCAATAAATCTTAAGTTTGATCTTTTCAGGTTATCCCATACTTCTTGGAAATTCTGTTCATGGTATCTTAACATCTTTTCTCCATGGTCAACTTTATTTTCAAAACTACATATTTTGTCTTCATTGACTGAAACTCTGTCTTCCAAGTGGTCTAATCTGTTGGTGATGTTTTCCATTGAATTTTTACTTTGACTTATTGAGTCCTTCATTTTGAAGATTTCTACTTGTTTTTTTTTTCGGAATCTCTATCTCTTTATTGAAGTGATCTTTCACTTCCTGTATATTCTCTCTTATTTCACTTCTTACATCATCCTTTACCTTGCAGAGCATTACATTCTAAACTCCTCTGACATTTCTTCCACTGTGATATCTATGAATTCTGCTATTAAAGTATCTTGGTTTGTTTGGAGTGATTTGTTCCCTTGCTTTTTCATGGCATTTGTGTGTCTACCCTTCTAACATTATGAATCTGAGGCAGTAGAGATTCTACCCTGTAGACATAGTGTCCCTGAAAGTTTCCAGTACTTCACCACTTAGGGGGAGGCAAATAATAACAACAAATGCAAACAATATACAGGATTAAACCAAATAGTTCCTGCTATGATACTACAATGTTAATTGTTACAATAAACAGAAATGTTATAAGTTATTGTCTACAGTAAAAACAGTAAGTTTGCAAAAGGGTTTACACTTTGAATGGTGGACAGGGAGAGAACAGAAGTGCTGTAGTGATGATTTTGAGGGAGGATGAGAGAATAGAAGTTAAAAATTAAAGGAAAAATAAAAGAGAACAATAGAGATTGGCTGTTAACAGAAGAAAGAAAATCAAGGGAGGGGCTGGGGTTGTAGCTCAGTTGTTAAGAGCCTAGCATGTGTGAGGCACTGGGTTCAATTTTCAGCACCACATAAAAGTAAATAAATAAAATAAAGGTGTTGTGTCCATCTACAACTAAAAAAAAAGAAAGAAAGAAAATCAAGGGCAACAGATAAGTGAGAGAAAATATATATATATATAAAGTAAAATTTTTAAAAATTCAAAACAAAAATAAAAGAGTATAAAACAAAACTGAAATATTCTAATCAAACATCCTAGTCCTCAAAAAACTGATCCATGAAAATAACTGGTTTCAAAAATGCTACAAATGAGAAAAAACAAATGTGAATATGTATTAATGTCCATGAACAATTAAGGTCACAATTAAACAGAGAAAAGGAAAAAAAGAGGGGGGAAAAGAGATCTCAATGAAAAGTTAAAGAATTATTTCCTTTTGCATTCAAAAGGTCCTCAGCTTCCCTTCTCAGCAATGTTAGGTGGAGTTATCTGGAGTGTGATACTTGCTCCACTCTCAGAGTGGTGTTGCCAGAGTGAGAAGGTAATCCTTAGGTGGAACTCCTGGAGGTGGGGTTTAGGCTCCAGGATCATCCCTGATTGGTTTGGAGATTTTAAATCAGCACACCTCCAGGACCCAGCAATTGCCAGTCCATGCCAGAAGACTGCACCCCGGGATCTCCCCTGGATGCCCCTCATGTGATGGAGGAGCCAATCCTTGGTCCACTATGTCACCTGCAGACCCCATGTTTCCTGGTGTCAGGCTCAATCTCCAAACTCAATCTCTCCCACCCTGCCCTTTCGAATTCCTGGCCAGATGCATCTCTCCCAGCTGGTCCTGCATGCAGCCAGATTGGAGCAGGAGGGAGAAAGCCAGGTGGTTTCTTCAACATGTTGTCCCTTGTCTAAACCTCTCTTCATGTTTGAGTTTTCTTCTGGTCACTTAGGAGACACTTACGTCACGCAGTGTGAGTTTACCAGACCTGTATTTCAGGCTCAACTGAGGTTTGCCAGGAATTGGCCCCCTCAGCTGCTGGCCCCCATGCCACAGCTGCAAAAGCATTCCTTCCTTTGTCCTCTGCACACAGCCAAGAGAGATGGGGCTTCTTTTCCGTACAAGGATATTGTGCAATGTACCTTTCAGTTTAGTCGGGCAGTGTCTTTGATCTCTAAACTCTCCGTCCCCCCAGATACACTTCAGGCATGCTAAAAATGTGGATTTCTTTAATTCCCTTATCCCTCCACTTTGCTCATGGAGGGACCACTCTGGCTGGTGCCTCCAGCTACAGCAGTGGCTAAGGGGCTGCGGATTTCTTATTTTATTATATCCAACCTCCTGAGTCCCGGATCTGCTTTCAATATTCAGTATTAAACTACAGTAAAGTCCCCCCCTTTTTTTTGTTTGCCTACCTTGCTGAGAAGCTACCTGTCTGCTTTCATGGTTCCATATCATGGAGCAGCCAGGAAAGCAACCTTCTCCATTCCACCATCTAGAAAACTCCCCCAGTATCTTTAATGCAGTTTATTCTGATAAGCTTCTTTTGGTACTGAGGATTGAACCCAGGGGTGCTTTTACCACTGAGCTACATCCCCAGCCCTTTTTATTTATTTACTTATTTTTTGAGACAGGGCCTTGTTCAGTTGCTGAGGTCTCACTTAATTGCTAAGGCTGCCATCAAACTTGAAATCCTCCTGCCTCAGCCTCCTAAATCACTGGAATTACAGGCATGCACCACCATGCCCAGTTGTTGATAGGGAATCTTAAGAGCTGGTGGAAAGTAGCATTTGGCCTAAGGGATGGTTTGAAGAGAAAAAATAGATAATGTGAATGTATACAAGGTAAAGGTAGGATTTTCAGGTGTTCTGTTTTTTTAATATATTTTTAGTTGTTGATGGACCTTTATTTTATTTGTATGCTGTGCTGAGAATCGAACACAGTGCCTCACACATTAGGCAAGCACTCTACAACTGAGTCACAACTCCAGCCCTTCTGCATAGTTCTTAACTAATCTTGTCTGCAGTCTAGTACTGATAACATTAACATGACAAGTTATATTAAGTACATGATAAAATACATTTAGAAATCCTTCATGGTACTGATTTAGGTCAGTTGATATAACTGTTCAACTTAATTATTAGAATTCCCCGGACTGGGAATATAGCTCAGTTGGTAGAGTGCTTGCCTTGCAAGCAGAAGGCCCTGGGTTCAATCCCCAGCACTGAAAATAATAATAATAATAATGATAATAATAATAATAATAATAATAATATTTTCCCTAGTGGTGAACTTGGAAACTAGCAAATATACTTACATTTAAATAAGCCAATGATTGACCCTAAATTGAGGATTCTCTAAGTACAGTTTGACTATGTGCCTATAAACATTTTTTAAACTAATTATTTGATATATAACAAACAGCATCTATCTATAATATTGCTTGTTCATGTAATCCTCTGCTAGAATTTGGCTTGGCATGCCAATCTTTTGCTTAACCTTCATTCTATGCAATTTAAACATACCAGGAGGCTTAATATATTTTATTATAAATTAGATGCCATATTAGTTGTTGAAGAGAAATGGCATTAGATACTAATACCATGGCTCTTAAGTACAGTGATGACTGAAACAGTTTAAATTCCAACTGGAATTTCTCGTTGGTTTGTTAATCATGAAATGGGACCTACATGTAATGATTTCACAAGTGTTGACAAAAAAAAAAAAACTAAAAAAGTAATTTAAAATTAAATAAGTTAAAATGAAAATCAAAAAAGGGCAAAGAATTTAAAGAAATATTTCTCCAAAGAAGACAAACAAATGGCCTGCAAGAATATGAAATGATGCTCATCACTAATCATTTGGAAAATGCACATCAAAACCACAGTGAGATTGACCAAGGCCCACAAATATACTGATTTCTTTTATGTCTAATTAGGTATCCAAGCAATTATGCACCCACCAGTTGAGAGATATACTTTACCAGGAGGTTATTTTTTGATATGGAGTACTCCCAAAATTCCTATCTTAATGCAGGAGGTGAAATGATTATGAGAACCACAACCTAATCAGCAGATTAGTTCATGTGATTGCTTAATAATTTGAAAGGATTACTAAGTGGTAACTATAGGTAGGTGGGGCATGGCTAGAGGAAGTGGGTCACTGAGGGCATGACTCGGGGATTAGATATTTTGCCCCTGGCTCCTCCCACTCTGTCTGGTACGTGGCTACCATGAGATGAGCAGCTTTCCTCTGCCATGCCCTTCTGCCATGATGCTCCACCTCACCTGGGCCCAGAGATAGAGTCAGCTGACTGTGAACTGAAACTCTGAAACTGTGAGCTCAAAATCATCTTTTTCTCCTCTAAATTGTTCTCATCAAGCATTTTGATCAGAGCAACAAAAAGTGACAAACACACACAGTTATTTGTCAACTCCCACACTTGTTTATTCCAGCTATACTTTTATAATTTTTAAAAATACTGAGTAATTAATGAAATATAAGTGTGAAAAGATAATTATTGTTTCTATGAAGATTAGTATAATGCTTTGGAATCAATGATATCAAGTTGTAAACACACATACACACACAAGAAGATACCACCTCAAAACCATTTGGAAGGCTACATGGAGAAAGCAGAAACAAGTGTGAGTGAGAATATGGAAAAATTGGAAAACTTGTGTACTGTTGGTGGGAGTATACAATGATGCAGGAACTGTAGAAAACAACACAGCCATTCCTCAAAAATTTCCCAATAGTCTTACCAATAAATCCTCATCCTTCCAGTCCCTTGCAACCACCGTTCTATTTTGTCCTTGAATCTGACTAATCTAGATCCCTCATAAGAGTGGAATCATACAAATTGACTGCTTGTTTCACTTACCATAATTACCATTCAGCAATTCCACTTCTGGGTATCTATCCAAATTGAAAGCAGATCCCCCGCCACCCCGGTACTGAGGATTGAACCCAGGGCCTCATCCATTCTGGCAAGTGCTCTACCACTAAGCTACATCCCTAGCCCTTCTGTATTTTATTTTTGAGACAGGATCTTGTTAAGTTGTCCAGGCTGACCTTGAACTTGTGATTCTACTGCCTCAGCCTGCCAAGTATCTGGAATTACAGACATGGACCACCAGTCTCAACCAAAAGCAGGAACTTGAAGTGATATTGATATATCCACGTTCATAGTAGCATTACAAATAGCAAGAAGGTGGAAGTAACACAAATATCAATTGACAAATGAATAGTTAAATAATATGTGGCATATGCATTCAGAGGAATATTATTCATCCTTAAAAGGGAAAATCTGACAGATACTACAACATGGATGAACCTTGAAGACATTATGGTAAGTGAAAAGAGCAGTCAATTTGTATGATTCCACTCTTATGAGGGATCTAGATTAGTCAGATTCGGGGACAAAATAGAATGGTGGTTGCAAGGGGCTGGAAGGATGAGGATTTATTGTTTAATGGGTTCAAAGTCAGTTTTGGAAACTGCAAAAAAGTTTTGAAGATGAAGGGTGGTAAAGATTACACAACGTGATTGATCTTAAGTTACTGGACAGTACATTTTAAAAGTTAAAATGGTAAATTTTCATGTTTTACCATGATTCTTAAAATAATTCTTAAAAAATTGTACCAAAAAAAAAAAAAAAAAAAAAAAAAAAAAAACCAAGAGGAGGAGGAGGAAGAGAAGGGGAGCAAAGAATGATGCAGGCCTCCAAGGGGCACTACTTACATAGTCTCCCTGGCATTGATTCACTTGGTGACTCCCACCTATGTCAAACATTTCTAATGGATCTCTGATTCTGTTCACCCAATACCCATGCTCTCCAAAGCCTTACTCACCTATAACCAGACAACCCCTGCTGATACCTCAGAGCTGATTTGTGAGTTGCCTACAGTATCTGCCATCATAAGCTCCAACAATGACCTCCTGGAAATATGTCTGATAAAGACAACTGGGGACACGGATGGAGCAGACCTGATCATTCTTTTAATGGAAGGGGTATGCGTTGTTGCACCTTACAAGCTTGTGAGCCCAGAGAGATTTCAAGTTGAATATTCAATTGGTTTTCTTTGAGATCATAGTCTCCCTGAATAAAACCACGGGTATGACAACTATGCCAGCGCCAATAGACCTGGATGATGCGGACAGCATTTAGCAAACGACAGTATCGCTGGCGTATGCGCCACATTCGGACCCATGCCTGCAGCGTGACGGCTGCCCATTCTCTCCGTGCATAGAACTCCAGCGCATTCCGCCGCCTATTTTGCATCAGCTTCACCCGCGTCTGCCTCCACCAGGACTGGATGACCCACGCCCTGAGAGAAGCATGCAACAGTGTGCGGCGTACCAACGTGCCTCGCCACCAGGCCTGGATGAACACAGCGGCAGTCTCTGTGGTCAAGCTGATCTCCTCGTGGATGATCTCGTCTTCGTCGTCGGGGCCTTGCAAGAGAACACAGAGAATGTTCAGGACACTTAGGAAACTCAGGGTGTGCCAGGAGCACGGGTGTATATCTGTAGTGGGTAACTGAGCCAGCTCTGAATATAAAGTAAACCGAGGTCGCTGTCTGTAAGAACGGGTGCCTAGGAGAATTGCCTTCCCGCCAACTGGGTTTCAGGAAAACTAGCCCCATTTACTCCTTCCTTTTGGAATGTAAAGGACTTTGCCTGGGACCTAACCATGTCCCTTTGAAGTGTAACGCCCCTGTGAAGGCCCTGGGCCCAAGGCTAGAGATAGAGAAGGCCTTGTAAGCGTCAGTCTGCTTTTGTAAACACCTCCCATTGGAAGACCCTTATACGCAATCATATATTGTTTTTTGAAACCTCGTGTCCAATTATGTACTGTTATAGACTAGAAAATTTATGACATGAGATAGCCTATAAATGTTATGAAAAATTGGTCATGGGTGCTCAGAATTTTGGAGTGCTAATCTCTGGGCCCGCCAGTGTAAAATAAAGTTTGGTTTCTCCCACTCTTTGAGTGCTGTTTGCCACTTCTTGTGTGATTCCCATAACGAATCAACAATGGCCACTTCCTTAAGAAAGGAAGCACTGTGCATGGCCACAATTAGACCCAGGAGACCAGGTAAGCTTCTTGTCTCTGCTACTTTCTGGTTAATGAACATGGAAGCCTCACATTGACCTCTGAGTCTCAATGTCCCTATTTGTAAAATTGGGGTACAACTGCTCTGGCTACCTCACCCAGTTTTCCTCATTTAGTTGGCCAGTATAGAGCAATAACATCATGATTTAGAGGTAAAAGAGCTTCAGGTTTCACCTGGACAGGTCACCTATCTGGAATCCATGACCTTCTCTTCAGATCTTTCCCACCTGCCAGAGAACTGGCATCCTTCACTTGCCCTGCACCCTGCCTCTGACAACCATAATTATCTCCAGCAATGATATTTTAATTGAGGAAACAGGATAAACTCCCTCACTATAGCTAGACTCCCCAGGTCTGGCCTATCTGAAGGTTAGCCATTGAGTGGTTTAAGCACAAACTGTTGTGTCCCTTTTGCCTCATCAAAGTGGTCCAAGCTTCCTCCACCTCACCATATTATTAACAGGTTCAACTTGCGTTAACATATACGTGGATACAAACAAACGTGCATCCACACTAATGCACACCTTGGCCCTTGCACTTCTCAAACACAGCCTCACCACAGCTCCCAACACTGTGTGACCTGGGTCCATGCTCCTTGCCACAATCCTAATCTCAGCCAGACCCACATCTCTCTGCTTAAGGGTGAAATGGAGAAAAAGACAAGAGAAGACTCTCTGCTCATTCCAGCTCTGTGTACAGCAACCATTTGCCCCCATTTACCTGGGATGCCCTGGGTGTATGCCTAGTGTCCTGGCATAATGATGGCAAGTGCCCCTCTGAGTGAAACATCTCTTTGGACAATAAATAACATTGCCATGGTCTTGGAGTCATGCCACTGGACTTCAAGAATTAGAGATGTCCATAGCAAAGCCTAGACCTAGCTCCCTTAGGAGTTGGAGATAGAGGAAGGTAGTGACCGTGGTACGGAGGCCGCAGGGAGGGGAGGGGACTTCTGGTGTGGAGTTGATTCCCTCTTCTTTCCTCTGCTTCCTCAAGCTCTGTTCTATCAATGTGATTTCATCATCATCTTCAATGATAACTTAAAATTGTTTTCTGTCTTTCTACACTTGGAGTTTAGCGGAAAAATACTGGAGAAAGTAAAGGGTGCTCTCCTATCACCAGGTGCCAAGTCAACCACAACCCCAGCTTCTGGGCCTTTCCAGGACTCCAAACACAAAGAGGGATATCCTCCTGAAGGAACTACAGGAAACTTACCCCGCCCCCTCAGAAAGTTTGAATGGATCTATCTGTTAAAAAACAATGAATTCGGGCTGGGGTTGTGGTCAGCAGCAGGGCGCTCCCCCAGTACATGCAAGGCACGGGGTTCCATTCTCAGCACCACATAAAAATAAACTAAGAAATAAAGGTATTGTGTCCAACTACAACTTAAAAAAAAAAAAAAAATCAATGAATGCCCCTGACCAGGGGATGGATGGTCAAACCCCCACAGATATTCTATTAAATTACCCATAGTTGTGGGCTAGATGGTTCCATCACCCTCGGGTCTGCCCTCCTCCAGCCAAAGCTCTGGCAGGAAGAGTGGGGGTCGGGAGAAAAGGCTGTGGTTATGGTGATGTCATAAGGGCACCTATGACACAGGCACCAACATGACTCCCAACAGGTTAGCCCTTCTAAGGAAAACCTAGAGGACTTGTCCTTTCCCACCCAGAATATCTATAAAAATAATACCCCGAGCCAGGTGCAGTGGCACTTGCCAACAATCCCATAGACTTGGAAGTCTGAGGCAGTAGGATGGCAGATTCAAAGCCAGCCCAGGCAAGATAGTAAGACCCTGTCTTAAAATAAATTTTTAAAAAGACTAGGAATGTCATAGGGTCCTGGGTTAAATTCCCAGTACCTCAAAAATTAAAAATAAAAATAAAAACACTCTAAATACTGACTGATTGAAACAAAAGCATATGATGATATTCCTTACCACCTGGCTGGTGTTCATTAAATGGGTTTCAGTGGATTGAAACAGTAATATACCAAATAATAATTAGAATGAGTTTGCTCTCTGGGTAGCAATATAGAAGATGTACAAGATCTAGTAAGTGAAGTAAATCAAGATGAAGAAAAAGATGACCCAAATAAAAGCACTTAGGTATACACATGTTCTGTGAAGGCATTATCTTAAAAAGAGGTGGGGATTGGGGAAAGAGACACAACAACCATGATTGTCTCCAACAATTATATTTTAATTGAGGGAACAGGATAAACTCCTTCGCTGTAGTTAGATCCCTGGTTCTGGCCTATCTGCAGGCCAGCCATTGAGCAGGCTCCTAAAAAAGCAGAAAGCACACAGCCCAGAAAATCCCCTGAAGCCCCCAGGACCTGCCTGGGCCCCATTTAACTCTCCAATGGGTTCAAGTGCTTTGCCTCTGTCTCTGAGGCCCTTGAGGTCACAATCAGATGGATGAGGGGTGGCCACTACAGAAGAAGGGACCCACCTCTGCCTCTATCCAACCTCTAAAGACCCACCTGGACATTGTTCCCCCTCAGAGTCACAGTCCAATGGGTCACCGAGGCATGCACTTGGAATTACGGGGTGAATGTGGGAGAAGCCTGTGTGGGTGTAAAGGGAGAATGCAGGGAAGAAAAGGAGGCCATTTGAGGTTGGGGAACATGTTGGTGTGAAGTTAATGGGGTGAGTGGGTGGGGAAGACAGGAGGAGTAAGGCAGAAGATGGGGGAAATAGTGGGGATAAAATGCGTTGGACAGGAAAGATTCTGGAAGCATACATTGGAAGATAAAGGTGTTAGCTAGACCCTGGGAGACCTGCATCTGTCTGGCTTCAGAGGCAAGACCCTAGTCACCAGATTCCACTGTCCATGGGAATAACAATGGAATTACATTTGTCCAACTTTACAACTGAGGAAAAAAAGAGAGAAAGAGACTAGGGTTCCACAATCCCCTCCAAGGGTGTGCCCCCCACCAAAACCTTTCACTAGGCCCCACCTGTAGTTTTCCCCACCTCCCAATAGTGCCAAGTTGGGGAGTAAGCCTTTCTGTTAGATTTTCAGGGGACATTCCAGATCCAAACTGTAGCAGTCACATTCTGAGGTACTGGGAATTAGGGTTTCAACGTATCTTTTTGAGGGGACTTAAGTCAACCAATAACACCAACCACAAGCCAGTCACTGACTACAGTATTCCCCTGAGGAGAAGACATAACTAGTCAACTCTTTTCCCTATGGCCCAACGCAATTTCCAGGAAGAGACAGCAGTGACCCAAGAGCAGCCAGTATCCCCAACCCTTGTGGGATGCATCACCCGCTATTCAGGGAGGATCCTCTACATCCACATATCTTCTGTGGCCCATCCCTTTATGCCACTCAGATCTACCTGTTTCCTTGTAGTGAGTTTTCACCATTTCAAAAATAGCTTCTTTGGGATTCTAGTTAATCTTATCTCAGAGAGACAAACTGAAATCTCACTACTACAGGTGACTTTGAGGCCATTACTCACACTCCTTTTCCCCATCATCCACCACCCTTTCTAGATTCCCTTCACCTTTGACATCTCTGACAGGGCATTAAAGCTATGGTTATGACCTGTTCACATTAGCCTCCTTTTGCCAAGAAATGTGCAAATACTAAAAAGGAATCACCATGCTGGCAGGAATAATAACCCTGATCTTTAGGACAGGATGGGCTGCTGCTACACTATGAGGGCAGAGAATGCTGTTTGAGTGATTCACTGGAAGATCTCTTGGTGCCTCGCCCCCAGGTGTAATGGTAGATGAACCCATAGGGTAGTCATGACCTAAGAAGCTATTGAGATTCCCCAGGGAATCATATCCCACTGTATATCTGAAATAAATCCCAGTTATGGGGTGTGTGTGTATGAGAGAGACAAAGAGAGATACTTTAGTATATGCTGCAAAGTTGGATCTGATGATAATTTGTTGAGTTTATTTTGTTTTGTTTGCTTCTATGTTCATGAGACACGTTGTTGCATCATTTTCTATTTTTCTGCTGTATTTGTCTGGTCTTGATATCAGGTATGCCACTATGCTCAGCTTAAATTCATTTTTTAAAAATTGAATTCAAATTATTTGTTTCGTCTTGAACAAGTTTTTCGTGGTTTTTGATGCATTTCATCAAATCAATGGCTGTATAGTTGTTCACAATATTCCCTAAGTTTAGCAGGTACCATAGGAAGCTCTGATGATGAAATGATCCAGCAGAATTGCTCCAATTAGAGCTCAATTCCCAGGTCTTTATCTATTCACCTGGTTCAGTCACTGTGATTGGCATGTGGAAGGGCTTTGACCTCAGGTAAGGCAGGCTGTCTGCCACTAAGCGACCCCTGAAGGAGCTGACAGTTATAAACCAAACTTTGAATTAATAAAGTCTCTGAATTAATAAAATGACTTTTACTCTGTCTTTGTGCTTGAATGGCATTTGGGGTAGCATATCACTTGAGGCTCAAATATATTTTCTTTCAGAGTATGAGGGTGTTGCTTCACTCTCTCCTTGCACCCCATGTTGCTGCTGAGAGCAGAGGTCAATCTGAAACTTATTCCCTAGTTGGTAAATTGTTGATTTCTCTTCCTCTTTAACTTTTGGAGTGTTTTATATTCATCAGTAATGACACTGCTGCAGCCTCTTGGCTCTCCATCTCTTTTCTTTCATCTTTTGAGGGCAAGTGAGTTCCTTTAAGCTTTGGGAGTCATTCATGCCCTAATGTTGCAGCCGTCCATCTCTGTACTTCCTTTCTTAGGGACACACACTCAACCGTGACAGACACTTCCGGATCACTGGTTATTTTCTCTAACCTTTTCATTTCTCTGCCCTTTTGTGCTGCAATCCAGGAAGCTTCTTCATGCCAAACATTCCACTCACTAATCTGCTCTTTATATGTCCTTTCTGCTATTCATCCCATCTATTAATTTTGACAAGCATTTTTCCTAAGGTCCGTAAATGGATTCTTAATAATTTTTTTAACTTAAGATGTTTTCTTCCATCCACTGAGCATATTAATTTCATTCTTTGGATTTTTCTTAAGTCTTTCCCTTGGCCATTGTGTTTGCTTACAGGGTGTAAGGACGGATTTTCATGCTGTTGCTTTCCAAAGCTTGGTGGTTCTTATTTGGGTGTCCATCTTTGATTTTAGATTTCCCCAAAGCCTGTTGATAAGTGCTATGTCCCTGACTCTGTGAAATACAAGGGAGGTTTGGGGAAGGCTCTCAGGTGATATGTCAGTGGCAAGGTACCAGGTCTTGCCACTCCTCTTCCAGACCAGTCACAGGAGAGGACCACCTGGAACAAGTGCTCTCTTGCTAGCTGCCTGGTTCCCTGGAGAGTTGGTTAGTACATTGCAACAAGCTCCTGCCAGCTGCTTGGACAGCCTCTTTCCTTTTTGCCCAAGATCTTTTTTAGAACTTTTTTTAAAAAAAATCTTTTCCTATATGCCGCCTTCTAGAGATTTCACATAATTTCTGTCCACGGATTATACCTTCCTATTTAGGTACAATTAGAGATTTGAAATTAATGCATTTTTCTCTTCTCCCTATGAATACATAGAAGGGAAGAAAGTCCTGAGCCTGTGCTTAAACATTTGGAGCCATTTTCTCCTGGATGTTTTCTGAGTTTTCTGTGTGGTATGTTTCCTTCAGGTTTGGGATGAGAACTTAAATTTTAGCCAGTGACTGAGAATTTTCTTCTGCAGATGGTTTGTCTCTGCTTTTTTTTTTTTTATTGTAAACAAATGGGATACATGTTGTTTCTCTGTTTGTACATGGCGTAAAGGCGTACCATTTGTGTAATCATAAATTTACATAGGGTAATGCTTTGTCTCTGCTTTTTAATTGGAATTTTAATTTCTTCTTGTCTTGTCCTTTTTTTTTTTTTTTTTTTCCTTTGCCTTCCTGAACAATTCAGTCCAAAGTAAATACCTGGCAGGGAGAGAGCCACCATGACAGAGCCAGTGAGAACGCCGAGAGGAATGTGCAAGGCATTGGTGTGGGAGGGGTGCCCAGCAGAGAACCTGACCCAGGGAGGAGGAGTTCACCCAGGGGTCTGAGATCATATCAGTAATGTGTATCATATCCCATGGGATGAGGAGGGCAGCCTTGTCCCATAGGAAGTCAGAACTTGAGCACTATAAGGAGAATTGACACATAGAGGGTGTCCTGACATTTCCTGACAGCTCTAGTTGGGTGAGAGGGGCATTTCTACAGAGTAGCAGAAAATGAGGGGACAGGAGCCACATGAAGAGAACAATAGTCCACTGTGGTGTCAGAGAGCTCAAGCAGGGTAGGGAAGGTGTTTGTACAGAAAAGAGATCATTAGCAACCATGGAAGACTAGCTACCTGTAAGGAAGACTGAATAAGAAAATTTATTAAGAGCCAGGTACAGTGGCACATGCCTAATCCCAGCAACTTGGGAGGCCAAGGCAGGAGGATTGTGAGGCCAGCCTGGGCAACTTAGCAAGACCTTGTCTTAAAACAAAGAATAGAAAGGGTCGAAGATGTAACTCAGTGGTAAAGCACTCAAGTTCAATGTTCAGTCCCCTGTCTCTCTCTCTCTCTCTCTCTCTCTCTCTCTCTCTCTCTCACACACACACACACACACACACACACACACAAATAATAAAAATGAAGGATATGGAAAGGAGAAAACTAGAATGAACCCTTTGAGTTTAGATTGGGATTGAAGGTCTCATTGTGAACTCACAGATTCCAATACAGAAAGATACAGAAATAAACATTGATATGAGTATCGTTTGTGCATATATGAAAGCATATTGCCCAGCCCTGCTCATTGAGAGGGGCTAGGAGCAGAGGTAGCTCACCTCTAAGAGTTTTGTGGGTCACTCCAGTCTACCCCAGAATTTGCTTTTTCCATGGCCACCAGCATTTAAAATACTATGTTTTGTGGATGATGATGAATTTTTTTTTAGCTTTATTAAGTTCTAATTGACAAGTTAAAGTACATATTTAAGGGTACAATTTCATGTTTTGAAGAATAACAGAACAATGAGGGGACATAGTACTTGACATTCATCCTGAAAGGTGGGGGTCATTAGCCTTGCTTCACAACTTAGGAACCTGGGACTTAGAAAAAGGAATCAATTTGTCCATAGCCACATGGCCAGAACAGACAGCATCAGGGACCTGACCTGGATCAGAGAGAGACAGAAATCCTTCAGAGTAAGTGTGAGAGAACCAGGTACTGAGACACAAGAGCATGGTATGTAAGGTCAGAACAGAAAACAGAGTTAATACCTAAGTGTATGACAGAGAGCTGGAGCCTGAGACCCCTGGACATCGTCTCAGAAACCTCTGTGAGCCTTGGGATCAGGTCACCAGGGCAGAGTCCTGGATATAGGGCTCTGAAGGAAAGGACTCAGACCTCAGATCCCTCCCTCTCTGCAGGGATCTATGGGATAGCAGTATCCAGACAGGAAGAGGGGCAGACTTGGCTTTAACCTCTTAATTGGCCCTTTTTCACCAACTAGCCCCATTCCCACCCTAAGTGGCAGCATGTCACAGGAAGGGACTTTTCAGAGAAACCAGCTCTGCTTGGACCAGTTCTTGTAGGGACAGGCAAGGCCAAGGCCTCTTCAGCTCCTGGATCTTGATAGCTTGAGGTGTGACACTCACCTAAGGGCAGGGCTGGCAGCAGAATGCCATCTCTTCCATTCCCATGCTGTGAAACCTCCCAACTGGCCAGGTGTGGAGGAAAATGAATCCTAGCCTCCATTTGGGGCTCAAGGGTAAGGGACAGATGGTATTTGAGGTGGGAATGAGAATTTGATTGGGTTCTCTAACAGTTTCCTTGTTTGGGTCTCAAATTCTGACTCAGAAGCTTAATGTAGGGATACAGCCCCAGTTGTGCAGGGAGACAAGATCATGGGCTCATGGTGGGTGGGTTCCTCTCACAGCCATAAGGAACAAGCCCTGAGGCAACTAGACCCAGCTGGGTGAATTCCTGGCAGATGTGCAGCCATTGCCAGGACTCCCAGCCCCAGACTTCTGTTCTACAGAGTCTTGGGGAGAGTGTGGCATTTCTATCAACCAAGCATGAGTGATGCCCCCTGGGGTTGGCCAGCCTTATCAATCTGTAACCCCAACTTTCCTACCTATAGCAGACATTGCTAATTAATTTCAGTCTTTGCTCAGTCTAGACAAGGAGCTCAGATCCTTCTCTACACAAAGCTTCAGATAACCCTGGCCAATTCTACGCCAACATACTAAATGTCAAGTGTCTCTCATCATCTGCCCTGTCCTTCCAGAGTTTGTCAGAGAAAGTGTTTGGAAGATCACTTCACTGCTTTATTGGGAGGGGAATACATTCTGTCACAACACAAGGCCCTGAGCCCAGCAGGATCTCCAATTCAAGATGCAGCTGGCTAGCTGTGACTCGATATTGGCCTTTGATGAGACCCCGGGAAGCACAGGTGTGGCACCTCCAGTAGGCCTGGATGATACGAACAGCATTGAGAACCTGGCAGTAGCGCTGACGGATGCGCCACATGCGGGCCCAGGACTGCAACCTGACTGCTGCCCACTCCTCCCGTGAAAATTTATCCAGTGTCACCCGTCGCCTCTTCTCTGTAAATTTTGCCTGCATCAGCCTCCACCAGCACTGAATGACCCAGGCCCTGAGGGCAGCGTGTAGCAGTGTCCTACGAACCAGTGTGCCCCGCCACCAGGCCTGGATCTTTATAACTGACATATCTTCTTCAGAGATCTGAATCGCTGGAGGCTTGCAAGAAAAAAAGAGGAGACATTCAGAAAATATTCCCTACCCATTTTAGCCAAAGGCATACCAGGAAAGACACTGATTCCCTAGAAACCCTTCTAAAAGTGGCTGGCACCAGAAAAACAGGTCAGTGACCAACCTCTGCCACCTTCTGGTTAACGGCTACAATCATATCACCTTGCCCTTTGAGTCCTAGTATCCCAGTCTGTAAAATGGGAATACACCTTCCCTGGCAATCAGTTTTCTCATAGATCAAGTTAGCCAGGCTAGAGCAAAATCTCTATGATCTATGAGTCAAAAGACTATCATGATTTGCCAGAATCTACCCCCTAATTAACGGAGACCCATATCCCTTTAAACCCTCCCAACTGCTGGGGAAGTGGCATCCTTAACTCATCCCGCCCTCATCCTTGACTCTACCTTGTTCTAGAAACTACTCCCTCTGTCAAGTCCTGGTACTAAAAGTTTCACCCACCCAGATGCAGTGGTACATGCCTATAATCTCAGCTGCTTGGGAGGCTGAGGTAGGAGGATCACAAGTTCAAAGCCAGTCTCAGGAAGTGAGAAAGTCCCTAAGCAACTCAGCGAGACCCTATCTCTAAATTAGATATAAAATGGGCTGGGGGTGTGGCTCAGTCATTAAGTGTCCCTGAGTTCAATCCCTGGTACCAAAAATAAATAAAGTTTCACCTAACTCAGAAAGTTCACCCGCTCATCTCTTCCCCCATCTTCACTCCTCTTGACTTACACACATTCACACACACACACACACACACACACACACACACACACAATTCTAACAAAGCCAAGCTTCCCATATCTTGGTCATTCCTTTTCATAAACACAACAGCCCCAGCCCCAGCCCACGATGGTCTGAGAAGTCATACTTCTTCTAAGTCCACATCATTATTGTCTGTGTTCTGTGTCTCAGCCAGAATATCAGTCTGAAAAGGAAACAGGGGAAAAGGACAAACAAAAATGAGTTTATTCCTCTTAGTTCAGGACTATGCAAAAGACCCCAGCCACAAGCACTAGGACCCAAAGATTAATGATACCCAAGGCAGGGCTCCTCCTACCTCTGATGGGTTCGGTGAAGATAAAGGAGATGATGTCTGCTGAGGATTATCATCATTATCTTCAGGCTGCTCCTCCTCCTCCTGCAATCAGCAGTTAGGAGAAAAGTAAAGGTAAGTCTGCCATCCCTCCCTCTCCATTCAATAGCCCACACATCCCCAGGGTTTCCCAGAGTCTTCAGATGTCAGAGTCCCCTCATCCTGAGAGACCTATAGGGACATCCTTAAAAGCCTTGTATATCTGGTTTTCTTTTATTCACCATTGGTCACACAGGGATTGGGTGTAGATGGTTCAAATCCCCCTCAGGTCTGAAGTCCTCCAGTCATGGCATGAGCAGAGAAAGCTGAGGAGGGAGACCTATGATGTCATAAAGGCTGCTGTGACTGGGACACCGGATGAGTCCAATAGTTGAGCCCTCCCCAAGGAAAAGACAAAATTGCTTTTGACCATAAATGGTCAAAGCCTGGTTTCAAAGCCAAGGTAGCACAAATACTGGCCCATTGATGTACAATCATGTAAAGATAGTTATTGGTAATAACATTTAATTGAAAAACTTAAATATCCACCAATAGGGGGTACTTTAATGATTTATCTGTTTGTATCTTAGGATACTGTATATTAAAAATAATGAGTTGATCTATTATTATTGATGAGGAATTATATCCAAGATGTATATTTCAGTGAAAAACTGAAGATCACTATGATCGCATTTATGTAAACAAAACTAAGAACATAACTCTGTACACATTTGAAAATGAATATAAAGGAGAAAAGTAAATACACAGATTGTTACCAATGATTACTGTGTTCGTTTTTTTCATTACTGTAACAAAGTACCTGGGAAAATTAACTTAGAGGAAAGATTTATTTTGGCTCACAATTTCAGACACTCCAGTTCAAGGTTGGCTGGTTCCATTATTTCTGGCCCTGTGGTGAACCAGTACAACATGACAGAAGGGTATGGCAGAGAAAAGCCAATCACTTCACGGCAGCTGGGAAACAGAGAGGGGGGGGGGGCCCAGGGACAGGATATAGACCCCAAGAACATGCTCCAAGGACCCACTCCCTTCAACTAGGTCCCACTTCTTATAGTTTCTTCCCCCAGAAAGAAAAAAGAAATGCCACCTCATGAGAATGTCAGAGTTTTACTACCACTTAGGAGGTAGAGGGCCACAGAGATTATAACTATAATTTTCTCAGTAACCATAACAATAAGAATTCATTGGATAAACTAAAAAATAAAAGTAGCAATTTTCTTTAAGTCACCAAAGAACAATAGATACAATAAGTCTAAATAAATTCAATTCCAATTCTTTTCTGGTCATACAGAAGTTCGTGGCCATTTTCATAGCTGTGGATATTTACCAAAACTCTGGACACAGGGACAGAGGGCTGTGAACCTTCCACATGCAGAGTAATGTTGTGGAGTTGAGGAGAAATCAGTTGAACATTCACGATGACATGTGAGCTTCTAGGCTAATTAGAATCTGCAAATGCCAGACTTACAGAGTGAGTCCTCTGCCAACCATCATTCTCTTTCATGGGACTTCTACTCTATCAGTAACAGTACAGGGAGCTGAGAGCTGAGCTGGCAGTCAAAACAAGATGTCAAGTCTTATGTGCTATGATTCCATACTTATGCTGGAACAAAGGGTCGAATCCCTCAAGACATCTGAAACTGAGGTGTATGAAAACTAGGTAGTGATGACCAAGTTCCATCCTAATCATTTAATTGAAAAATGGCCTGTCTTTAAAGCATTTATCCAGTGTTTGGCATACAATTTCAAAACTGAGACACATGAAGAAGCAGAAAAAAATGTGACTTGTAGTCAAAAGAGAAAAAATTAATAGAAGCAGATCCACAGATGATTCATATGTTCAAATTAGCAGACAAGGACTTTAAAATAACTAATATGGATATAATGGATAAAGATTTTAGAGAAAAATGAACGAAAAGATGTAAGGTTCTGACAATGCTATGTTTTGGATGTAGTTTGTGCATTAGAAGTTGGTCCCCACGGAAGCAATGTGAGACTTTAAGAGGTGGGGACTACTGGGAGCTCCTTAGGTCTTTGGGGTCATTGCCCTTGGAAGGGAATGTTGGTTTCCTGGAGTGAAAGTCTCACAAGAACACGGCTGACCCCTGACTTGCTCCTTAACTTCCTGTTCAGTGATTTAATCTCCCACTTTCATACATGCTCCTGCCAGTCACGATGAAATACTCACCAGAAGTAAGCCGAGATCAGCACCATGCCTTAACTTCCAGACTGTGAGCTGAATAAACCTCTTTTCTTTAAAAAGTTATCCTGCCTCTGTTAATTAATTATAGTAACAAGCTATTACAGGAAAACAAATGGAAACTCTTTCAAAAATAGCAAAAGAACTAAGTAAAAATCCTAAAACTTAAAGAATTTAGAGAGAAAGGTAGACAATATAACTAAAAAGATGGAGGAGATTGGCATACAAATGGAAACTCCAGGAAGTGGAACAAAAGAACTCAGTGGAAATTCTAAAACTGAAAAACACAATATACAAAATATATACTATACAAAATACGGGATCATAAAGCTCCAAGGCAGATAAAAAAAATTTGCAATCTTGTGTTAGTCAGCTTTCCCCTCCTGTGACAAAACACCTGAGAAAACCAACTTAAAAGGAAAGATTTGGTGTACTGCTGGGAGTTGTTTGGAGTTTGGCAGCGTGGTGCTGGGCGATCACACACAAATTTACTATTCAGACAAATGACAATAGAAGTTCCAGTACTGGCATGTCATGTTGCCCAAGGACAGAGCCAAGGTGGTCCCTAAAACCAATTTGATGTCTGAATCTGAATGGAGGAATCTTGGTGTTTAGGAGAGGCAGGAATAAGTTCATCATATGACCCATGAACCAGAATCTCACATCTTCCAGCTAGTATCCAAGAAGCCAAAGAAATGAAACTGGCAAGCTACTTTCAGCTTGAGATTTACACAGCTGTCCTTACTCTCTGATATCTTTCTGATAACATGATTAAGTTGCCTTTTTTGTTTTTTACTTTGATATTTAAAGGATGTTAAATACACTGTTTGAATGTGCTGATAATTGCTTTGCTTGTGGAACAGAGCCAGCACTGCCCAGTCAGATGAGTGCTTTGTGGACCACAGCCTTAGCTGGGTGCCACCCCAGAAGTCACAGTGTGCTCTGTATCCAAAACACACGTGGTAGATGGATGGAGCATCTGAGAATCAGAGCATGGTTGTTACAGGAACTGTGTAAACTTGCTATTTTGTTTTTGCCGCTGGGTGTTGTATGTATGGTGACATGGATTTATGTTTCAATGTATTGGAAACTCCATTTTATTTGAGAAATCTGTTCCATGTTAAAAGCCTTGGTTATGGAGGAAGTTTTTAAAGTCTATAAACAAACAAATAGATGATAGATAGATAGATAGATAGATAGATAGATAGATAGATAGAAAGATTTATTTTGGCTCATAGTTTCAGAGGTTTCAGTCCATGGTCATTTGGCTCTGTTGCTTCTGAACCTGTGAAAAGCAGACCATGATGGCAAGGAGCATGTGGTGGATCAAAGCAGATCATTTCATGCAGTCAAGAAGTAAAAAGAGGGCTGACTCAGTTGGTAGAGTGCTTGCCTTGCAAGTACAAGGTCCTGAGTTCAATCCCCAGCACTGAAAAAAAAAAAAAAAAAAAAAAAAAAAGCAAAACGAAAGCAAGAGAAAGGAAGGGGCCAGGGACAAAATATAACCTTCAAGGACACTCCCTCAATTAACCTTTTCCTCCAACTAGGCTCCACCTTCTTAAAGTTTCTACCACCTCACAATAGGCTATTAAGCCATAAATGGATCGATTCATTCATAAGAGCAGAGCCTCATGATTCCATCACCTCCCAAAGACTCCAACTCTGCATTGGATACCAAGCCCTAAACCCATGCATTTGGGGGGAAGTTTTTGGATCCAAACCATAACGTAATACTTGCAAATAAAACCACATATAGGCACACCATAATCAAATTGATGAAAACCAAGGATTAAAAGAAAATTATAAAATCAAAACCAGAGAAAGTCACATTTGAAGGAAGAATAATAAGAATGACAGATGACTTGTCAACAGAAACAAATGGAAGCCAAAAGAAAATGGAACACCATTGTAAAGGAAATATCCTTCAAAATAAAAGATGTGGAAATAAAATAAGATCTGTTCTTATCACTTCTCTTCAACAATATACTGAAAATCCTAGCCAGTAAAATCAAGCAAGAGAATGAAATATAATATCTTAAAGCATTTTGCTTAAAGAAATAAAATGATGCTGGGCAGAGGGGTGCATACCTGTATCCCAGCAACTCGAGAGCCTGAGACAGGAGCACTACAAATCCAAGGTCAGCCTCAGCAACTTAGGGAGGCCCTCTGCAACTTAGTGATATCCTGCCTCAAAATAAAAAATAAAAAGGGGTGGCAAAAGTGGCTCAGTGATAGATTATCCCTGGGTTCAATTTCCAATATCAAAAATAAAAAAAGAAAAGAAGAAGAAATAAAATTTATAGTTCATATACAGCATAGTTATGTGCATAAAATTTTCCAAAAAAGGAGCTGAGGATATAGTGTAGTGGTAGATCACTTGCATAGCATGTATAAATTTTGCACACACCACACACACACACACACACACACACACACATACACACAAATCCAAATCTTAAAAAAAAAAAAGTTACGAGAACTAACAAGAAAACTTGGCAAATTTGCAAGATACCCATTGTAATGGTTACACATATCTGTGGATATAATAAAAACCATTAAATGATATACATCAAATGGATGAATTGTATCATATGTGAATTATATCATAATAAAATTAATTAAGAATAAAAAAGGGAGGTTAGGGTTGTGGTTCAGTGGTAGAGCTCTCACCCAGCATGCATGAGGCCCTGGGTTCGATCCTCTGCACCACATAAAAATAAAATAAAGATATTGTGTCCACCTACAACTAAAACAAAATATTTAAATAAAAAAAGAATTAGGGGCTGGGGTTCTGGCTCAGAGGTAGAGCACTTGCCTCAAACGTGTGAGGCATTGGGTTCAATTCTCAGCACCACATATAAATAAATGAATAAAATAAAGGTCCATCAACTAAAAAATATTTTTAAAAAAATTAAAAAGTCCAGGTCTGGGGGCTCACACCTGTAATTCTAGTGGCTTCAGAGGCTGAGGCAGGAGGATCACAAGTTCAAAGCCAGCCTCAGCAACTTAGTGAGGATCCAAGCAACTTAGCAAGACCCTGACCCAAACAAAAATGAAAAGGGCTGGGGATGTTGCTCATCCCTGGGTTCAATCTCCAGTATTAAAAAGAAAAGAAAAGAAGAAGAAGAAGAAGAAGAAGAAGAAGAAGAAGAAGAAGAAGAAAAAGCATCAAAAAATTTTAAGATACAAAGGAAATGTACAAAAGTCAACTGTATTTCTATACTTCAATGAACTGTTGGGAAATTCTTGATATAGTAGTAAAAAGGTGAAGGAGTTACATGTAAGACTCACTATAAAGTGACAGTAACCAAGACATGTGGTATAAGAATAAACAGATCAATGAAACAGAATAGAGAAGCCAGAAATGCATTCACATTTATATGGTCTATTGATTTTTTAAAAGTGTACCAGAATAAATTCAATGCAGAAAGGAAATGCAGTTTTTGATCTTAAAATAATTTTTAACCCCTATTTAACACCACAGACAAAAAAGGTTAAAAAAAATAAAGAGCTTCAGTGAACTGTGGAACAATATCAAAAGGACTAACATTCATTTTGTTGAAGACCTAGATGGAAAGGAGAAAGAAATCAGTGCAGAAAAATGATTTGAAAAATAACGGGTAGAGCTGGGTGTAGTGACACACACTTGTAATCTCAATGACTCAGGCAGGAGGATTTTAAGTTTGAGGCCAGCCTCAACAATTTAGCAAGGCCCTCAACAACTTAGTGAGATCCTGTCTCAAAATTTAAAAGTTAAAAAAAGGACTGGGGATGGGGATATAGCTCAGTGGTAAAGTAACCATGGATTTGATCCCCACTAAGAAAGAGAGAGGGAGAGAGAGAAAGAGAGAGGAGGAAGGGAAGGAAGAAGAGGGAGGGAGGGAGGGAGGGAAGAAGGAAGGGAGGGAGGGAAGAAGGAAGGAAGGAAGGGAGGAAAGGAAGGAAAGAAGGAAGGAAGGAAGGAAGGAAGGAAGGAAGGAAGGAAGGAAGGAAGGAAGGAAGGAAGGGAGGGAGGGAGGGAGGGAAGGAAGGAAGGAGGGAGGGAAGGAAGGAAGGAGGGAAGGAAGGATAAAAACTTCCCAAATTTGATAAAAGATTTAAATTTACAGAATCAAGAATCTTAACCAACACCAAAAAGGATATACACAAAGAAAACCATGCCCAGATACATTTTAACAAAACTATTGAAAACCAAAGAAAGAAAAATCTTAAAAGTAGACAGAAAAAATAAATGATGCATTACTTACAGAGAAATGATTTAAACGAGTGTGGACTTTTTATCAGAAAGCGAGGAAATCAGTCCTCAGGGTGTAGATCAGTGACAGAGCACTTGCCTAGCATGTATGAGGCCCTGGGTTCCATCCCCAGCACCAAAAAAAAAAAAAAAAAAGAAAAGAAACCATGGAGACCATAGACCAACATCTTTAAAATGCTTGAAGAACTGTCACCTAGAATTCTATGACCAGCAAAAATATTCTACCAGAATACTGGTGATATAAAGACTCTCTCAGATAAAGAAAATTAGAGAAGACCAGCTTTTAAAGAAATACTAAAGGAAGTTCTTCAGGAAGAAGAGAAATAAGAGAAAGGGATTACCAAGGGACATGAGGAAACATTTAGTGTGGTGTTAAGGGAAGGAAAATTAAATCCTAGCAGATTAAAACAAATCCTCACACTAAGGGATCCTCCATTCCTATCATCTGATACAACTTTCCAAAAAAAACATTACAAGGTAGGCTAAAGGCAAAACACACACATGCCATTTGAAGAGATAAAATGACCATTAGACTCAAACTCAGATACATAGATGTTGAAATTATTAGGCAGATTTATTTTTTAATTTTTAGTTGTAGATGGACATAAGGCCTTTATCTATTTATTTTATGTGGTGCTGAGGATGAAACCCAGTGCCTTACAGGTAGGCAAGTGCTCCACCAGCAAGCCAAATCCCCAGCCCCAAATGGGAGATTTAAAATAACTAAGATTAATATGTAAAAGGTTCAAAAGGAAAAGTATGCAAGAATAAATAGGTAATGCAAGTTGAGAGATAGAAACCCTAAGAAAGAGTCCAAAGAAAATCCTGGAAACAAACACCATCACAGAAATTAAGAATGTCTTCTTGTGGGCATCAATAGACTTGACATGGCTGAGGAAAGAATTAGTGAGCATGAAAATATACTAATAGAATCTTCCCAAACTGAAATTAAAAGGGGGGAAAAAAAAAGAAAAACAAATCAGAAGATCCAAGAACTGGGGGACAACTTTTTAAATGTGTAATGTAAGTGTAACTGGAATGCCAAAAAGAGAAGAAAGAGAATGGAGAGAGAGAAATATTTGCAGAAATAAATGGCCAATAATTTTACAAATTAGTGGTAGACACTAAACTATAGACCCAAGAAATTCACAGAACACCGAGCAGAATAAATACCAAAAAACTACACCCATGCACATCATATTCAAACTATGGAAATACAAAATTCTTGAAAAGCTGGAAACATGAGGGAATATCTTATTTATGGAGGAGTAAAGATAATAAATAAAACAAACTTCTTACCAGAAATCAAGTAAGTGAAAGAGAGTGGAGTGAAATGTTTAAAATGTTGACTTAAAAATTCATCAGCTTAGCTGGAGTTGTGGCTCAGTGGTAGAGCACTTGCCTGGCATGTGTGACACCCTGGGTTCAATACTCAGCACCACATATAAATAAAATAAAAGATTCATTGACAACTAAAATATATATGTATACATATATATATATATGTATTTTAAAAATCCATCAGCTTATAATTATATAATCAATGAAATTACTCCTTAAAAATGAAGGAGAAACAAGATGTACCCCATTTGTTTACAATAAAAATAAATTAAAAAAAAAAAAAAGAAGAAGTGAAGGAGAGCCAGGCATGGTGGCACAGCCTGTAATCCCAGCGACTTAGGAGGCTGAAGCAGGATCTCAAATTCAAGGTCGACCTCAGCAACTTAGCAAGACCCTGTCTCAAAATAAAAATAAAAAAGTGATGTTAAGTGCCCCTGGGTTCAATTCCTGGTACAAAAAAAGAAAAAAGTGAAGGAGAAGTTAGACTTCCTTAGACAAACAGAGGACTGAGATTGCAGGTCAGCAGTGGAGCACTTGCCTCGCATTTGTGGAACCCTGGGTTTGAACCCTAACAACCCCCATAAAAAAGAAAAATAGACAAATACACTGAAAATCTCAAAATAACAAAACTCACTCAAGAAGAAATAGATAATCCAAATAGTTCTATGTCTATTAAAGTAATTAAATTTGATGTTAAAAACTTTCCAATAAGAGGGGTACTGTGGTTCATGCCTGTATTCCCAGTGGCTCAGGAGGCTGAGACAGGAGGAGCTCAAGTTCAAAACCAGCCTTTGCAAAAAGCAAGGCACTAAGCAGCTCAGTGAGACCCTGTCTCTAAATAAAATACAAAATAGGGCTGGGGATGTAGCTCAGTGGCTGAGTGCCCCTGAGTTCAATCCCTTGTACTCGCCCCCCCCAAAAAAACTTTCCAATAAATAAAATTCCAGGTCAAAATACTGGCATATTATACCAAATATTTAAGGAAGAAAAAGCAGCAATTCTACATAATCTCTTCCAAAGACTAGAACAGAAGGGAACCATTTCCAAGGTATTTTAGAGTTCATAATTACCCTAATGCCAAAAGCTTTATAAGAAAATAAAATACAGACTATACTCTCTGTAAACAGAGAAATAAAAATAATCAGCAAAATATTGGCTCATCAAATATTTTTAAAAATCATACACCACAGACAATGGGAATTATCCTAGGAATGCAAGGCTGGTTCAATAGTCAAAAATCAACCAATATGCCAGGAGTGGCAGCACACACCTGTAATCCCAGCAGCTCAGGAGGCTCGCGAGTTGAAAGCCAGCCTCAGCAACTTAGCAGTCCCTGAGCAACTCAGCAAGACCCTGTCTCTAAATAAAATTCAAAAAAGGGCTGGGGATGTGGCTCAGTGGTTAAGTACCTCTGGGTTCTATCCCTGGTGCCAGAAAAAAAAAAATTAACCAATAAAACTGCCATATGAACAGACTAAAGAAGAATATCACATGATTGTAACAACTGATTCAGGAAGAGCATTTGAAAAAAATTCAACATGGATATATAATAACTAATATAATAAACCAGGAATAAAGTACTTCTTTAACCTTATAAAGAGCTTCTAATAAAAAAAAAACTGATAAAATAACTGTAAATGAACACATAAATGAAATAAATAAAAATTTATGCCTACAAATATTCATGACCATTCTAATCATGGTCACCAAAAATTAGAAACAACCTAAATGTCCATTACAATATGAGTATATAAATAGGCAGGCGTAGTGTCTCAGTCTGTAATCCCAGTGACTCTGGAGACTGAAGCAGGAGGATAGTTAAGGCCAGCCTCGGCAACTTAGCAAGACCTTGTCTGTCTCAAAATAAAAAGTGAAAAAGAGCGGGGGATGTAGCTTAGTGGTAAAGCAACTAATCCTCAGTACTAAAAAGTAAAACAAGGTGATTATATAAACAAACTGAGGTCTATCCACACAACAGAATACTACTTAGTAATAAAAAGGATGCAATAGTATGAATGAATTTCAAAAAAACTGTGCTGAGTAATAGAAGTCAGCCTCAAGATATTGTATACTGTAGGGTTCCCTTTGTGGGATATTCTCCAAACAAGAGACCAGAGCCTGCCAGGGGTTAGGAATCAGGGAGGTTTGACTAAAAAGGAGCTATAAGCTGGGGGTGTCACTCAGTGGTACAGCACTTACCTAGCATACACAGGGCCCTGGGTTTGATCTCCAGCAGCACAAACACAAACAACAAAAAGGGAGGGGGCAGCTGTTTTAGTCAGCTTTTTTTTTTTTTTTTTTTTTTTTTTTTTACTGCTGTGACTAAAAGACCTAACAGTTGTAAAGTTTCTTTGAGGGCTCTTGGTCTCAGAGGTTTTAATAGAAGGCTGACTCCATTCCTCTGGGATAGAGGTGAGACAGAACATCATGGCAGAAGAGTGTGGCGGAGGGAAGCAGCTCATAGAATGATGGGAAAGCAGAGAGACTTCACTCACCAGATACAAAATACATACCCCAGAGCCACGCCCCCCAATGCTTACCTCCTCCAGCCAGACCGGACCACTTCAGTTACCAGTTAATCCCTACCAGGGGATTAATTCACTGGGTTAAGACTCTCACAACCCAATCATTTCTCCTCTGAACCTTCTTTCATTGTCTCACACGGGAATTTTGGGGGACACCTCACATCCAAACCACAGCAGCAGCAGAGAGAATTTTTAGGGTAATAACTATTTTGTATCTTGGTTGTGAAGTGGTTATACAAATATGCACATGCTATTATTTATAACTTACAGGACTGTACATCATCCCTCCCCAAAGTCAATTTTACTGTATAATTTTGAAAATTTTTCTAAAACTTGCATATAAGACAAATTTACTGTATGCGAATTTCAAAAACAAAGCAACCACAATCATTATATTTGGGTCTATGCATATTTGAAGAGTTAAGGGACACTCCAAGGGCACAGGAAAGATCCCACACCTGGAATCCAGGGTGACGAAATGTCTGGTGGCCCAAGGGCTAAGGAGCAGGGAAATGACACCATCTAACGAAGGTTTTTGTTTGTTTGCTTGTTCCAGTACTAGGGATTGAACCCAGGAGAGCTCTACCACTGGGCTACCTCCCGAACCCTTTTTATTTTTTGAGAACAAGGTTTTGCTAAGTTGCCAAGGTTGGCCTTGAACTTGTGATCCTCTTGCCTCGTCCTCCCAAGTAGCTGGGATTACAGATGTCTGCCACCATGTTCAGGCCAAGGGAGGCTTTGAAGACGTGCTGGATGAGTGTCCTGAGGCAAGCATGGTGGACACAAGCCTCCTGAAGCAGGGGTAAAGGAATAAGAAATAAGCCCCCAACTGTGTCCTCTTTCGCCATGTGACTTATCTCACTCTCTCTCCCTCTCTCCATCCACCTCTGTTTCAAATGTGCTCCTGCCATGTGATGCTGTCCAAGAGTCCCCACCAGAAGCTGATGTTGGCACCATGCTCTTGAACCTCCAGAACTGGAGACAGGAAGATGTGACATCCCTGACCAAATGGTTCTGGAGAGTGCAGAGTTCATCACACATAGAAACTTAAAGTTATCCATATAGAGTCTCTGAATTTGTAGACATTCTGCCTCCTGGGACATAGACTTCAAATAAATAAAGTACATCAAGACCTCCCCGCAAAAAGAAATAGGGCTCTCACAACCATTGTGGGTGACCCTGGCTAAGTGGTTCCAGCACTCTGTGGTTCCTCTCCCTTTCCCAACCCCATCTCCATTATTCTCCTATCCTCTTTCCCTGAGTTCTCCCAGATAGGTCCTCATTAGACCCCTTTGGGGATGGGTAGAGAGAAGAAAGGAGAGGTCACTGAGGTCCCAAAAGGATCTACACTCGAAACATGCTCCAGCCCCATTGACTGAAGAGGACATTAGGTCTCCTGCAAGTGAGTTGTACTAAGATGTTCCCTCTCCATCAGCCCCTGCCCTGGTCATTTCTTCTGCAGCAACCCCACCCCCAGGTAAGTGACTATTGCTGTTGCCTATAAACTACAGCATGGCTGCCCTCCCAGCAGGACCCAGGTGTTGACTTGGTGGATCCTGCTCTTGGAGAAACTCCAGAGCCCTTTTATAGAACTCCATTATGGTCCCCACCTGATCTTCTGCCATCACCTGTTTGCTAGCTTCTGTCTTTTCCTGTCCAGCTTTTAATGGGCAGAGTCTAAGCATTTTCCTCCTTTGTGTCTCCAGGTGCTAAACAATGCTGGTGCATTGCAAGTACTAAATAAGTATCTATTGAACAAATGAATGGGATCTTATAAAGTAAACCAGGACCAGACTGCTTCCCTAGAGAGATCTAAAGTCCTCAGGTCCCAAGATGTTTCTCTTTATTCTTAAGGAAGATCCTGTCATTGTTCTTCCTTGTGCCCAGTGCCCCCAGTATGGATGGGGGTGATCAGGAAGTAACTGGCCTGTGATTGAAGAAACTCTCTCTCCATCAGGAAGGTGGATTCAGCACCGAGAACTGGACAGCAGCCAGATGAGCAAGCACTGAAAAGTTAGGGGTGGAAGAAAGGGGAGAAGCTTAAGAGAAAGGAGACAGAGATGTGGTAGATTAGTAGGGGAGGAAGAGGAGGAAGAGCGGAACAAGCAGTTGGAGAACAGACAGCAGCCAATCACTTTCTGTCTCAGCTGTCACTACTATACTCTTGAACCTCCAGAACTGTACTCAGCTGTACTCTCCTACTGGGTAGGAAGGCCTGGGAAGCATATCTTTAAGGAAGATCCTATGACCTCTGCACGACCCAGGTAGGTCTCAGCATCCCCAGGACTGAGTGGGGTGGATGCCCCTAAAAGCATCTACCTCACTGCTTCCTAGTGCTGCCCCATCTGTTGGTGATTAAGGCCTAGAGCAGGAAGGGAACCCAAGTTTTCCTCCATGTGTGAGGCCTGCCTCAGTGCCATATTAGTACTGTCATTGGGACTCAGAGCTATAGCTTTTATGAATGATCAATGAATGGTGACTTTCGGTGTCTCTTTCATTAGCTTGCCCATTGAGGACCTAGGAATGCCTCAAATGTGTCCTTCTACTCTCCCTCCTTCCTGTATCCTTACCTATCCTTTAAACTCTGTGTACATATTTGTTAGTATATTGTTGGAGAATAATATGAGAGAAAACTCCAACTGGCTCAGAAGGAGGGCTGGCCAGCAGACAGGGCTAAAAGCAGAAGTTCTAACAATACTCTCCTGGCTCCACACTCTCCCTCATGATGCTTCCTTTCCTTTTCTCAATAGATAATATCTCTCTCTCTCTCTCTCTCTCTCTCTCTCTCTCACACACACACACACACACACATACACCATGGTGGTAAAACTGGTGGTTCCCACTTTATAGCCCCACAGAAATTTTTTCAATAGTTCCAAATAAAAATCCCAAATTTGAATCCAACTGAATTAACAAGATTTATGTGCCCACCCCCCAAAATCATCATGGTCATAGAAATTTGATAATCCAATTAGCAGGTGAAAGCCCCACCCCAACCCCTGAACAGGGGTAGCTACAACCCAGAACTCCATGGCTTCATGCAGGCAATTCCAATACATAGCAGTGAGCCCGTGGCACACTCAATTCCCTGTGTCTACTAGACACTGCAAACATGAGGAGTCCTCCACTCAACCCTGACTTCTTCCCCAACCAACCCCTTCCCCACCTGGTTCTCCTCACTTCAGTAAACATGTTATCACTGTTTCTCACATCCCACAATCAATCCATTAGTAAGATGTGTCAACTCTCTCTAAACACCCATCTCAAACGTGGCTGTATCCCACCTCTACCCTGAGAACACCATCATCTCTTACCTGCTACAGCACTATGATAGCTTCCTAACTGGCTGTTTTTCCCCCCACACCTTCACCCCTAATCATTCTCCACACAGCGAGCAGCCAGAGGATTGTTTTTATCTTTTTAATGTGAACCAGATCCAGTCACTTTGCTCTCAATTCTCTCATGGTCCCATTGCATGTGGAAAAAAAAAAAAAAAAAAAAAAAATCCCAAGACTTTCTCAGGATCTCAAGGCCCCACCTGAACAGACCTGCCCTCCCCAAGTCACTCTCCCAACTTCCCATCATCTCAGTTACCACACTAGCACCCCTCTACTGCTTTTATCTTGGGGCCTTTGGTCAAGCTATTCTAAGCATGGGGATGCCCTTCCTCCATCTACCATTATTCAGGTCTCTCTTGATGTAAGTTCTCCAGAAATCTCAGAGCACCTGCCCCCATGAGGCCCCCTCATCTTACTCTGCTTCACCCTTCATATCACTAGTCATTTGAATGTTACATGTCTGCTTGTTTACATTTTTTAATGATCTCCTAAAGGTGAGCTTCTTAAATGCAGGAACCTTCTCCTTGTTCATTTTTGAGGCCTCATGGTCCAAATAGGAGCTGAGCATCATTGGAACTCAAGTTTTGTTGAATGGACAAATGCATGGATGGACAGATGGACATGCTACATGGGCAAAGGAACAGTTTTCCATGAGAAATTGGGGTCCCATCTCCAGAAGGAAATGAAAATGAGTACCTTGTAGACAAAACCACAGGTGTTGAGGACAGGTGTTATCACCAGCTCCATGAAGTGGCCTCAACCTTTGTCATTGCCATCAGAGGTTGCATCCCTAGGCTGCAGAAAGATAAAGCCCAGAACAGGCTCTGGCCCATCCTAGAAAGGAGGTCACCAGCCCCATTGTTTTCACCTCCAGGATAGTGTTTCTCTTTTGGAGTCAGGGCTTGTGATCAGTTCCAGTACAGGGACTGGGGATTAGGGTTCAGAGATTCAGACCTAACTCCTAGGCCCATTCTTAGGCAGAAAGGACAGTGACTTAGTATCAACTGCTCATCTGCCATGCCACCCCCTAAGAGTAGCCAGGTGGCCAGGTTGGCTCATTCCATCCTTGACTCGTCCTAGACCATCAGTCTTAGGTTGTCTCTACCAATATCCTCTGCCTGCTCAGGAGCAAGGAGACCACAGCACTGGCAGGAGGGAGGAGTGATGCCCTGGACAGGCAGTAGAATGCGTAGTGGATTCATTGCAGAAGTGTACTATCTTTCTACCCTTTGCAATATGACTTGGCAACCACTCCCAGTGAGAGAGGGCATCTCTTTCCCCCTGAATCTGGGCTGGTCTGCCACTCAGTTTGGCCAACAGAATGTGACAGAAGTGCCAGATGTGGACCAGGGCCTCTACATGATTTGCTTCTGCTCACTGTCCTGGAACCCTCTCCAGACACGTGAACAAGCCTGGGCTAGCCTGCTCATGAATGACAAACCACCTTTCAGTGTTCAGTTTTCCTAGCCTATGGTTTAGATAGACCTATTGCCAGCAACCTCCAAACAGATTAAACAAGGTTAGTAGAGCCTCCAGCCCAGAGTTACAAAAACTCAGCTCAGACCAGAAGGAAACAGTTGACCTATAGACCCATGGGTAGTAACTCTGCTAAGACCCTAAGTTTTGATGTTTTGTCTCCTAGCAATAGCTAAATGATGCAGGAGACCTTCTGAACATTCCCTCTACCTCTGAGAGCTGGGTAGGAGGCACTCTCTCATGGAACAACTGGATCTTGGCCAAAGCAGGTAAAAAGAGAGCCTGGGAGAAGGCTGAAGGCACTAGGTTTGCTGACGGCAGCTGGTGCTCAAGAAACCAACTGCAAAAATATCACAGTTGACCATGTTGAGTTGACACTGTACAGAAATTAACAGCCATATTGATCTATAAACATTTAAATTTTTTTTCCATTTGTACAGAGGGAACACATTGTATTAAGTCTCTAAAGTCTTATCAAATGGGTTTGATTACAGAAACCAATAGTTTCTCTAGATTGAAAAAAAAAAAAAAAAAAAAGAATCCAACTGCAGCAAGGAAGCCCCAGCAGTATAAGGCTGAGCAGAACATGGGAGCAATTATCTTCACAGGGCTATTCCATCTCAAACTTTAATTCCTCCCTGGGAGGGTACTAATAGGAAAGGATTCATGTACTCAGGGACTTTTCCATGTTGTTTCCCAAGTAATTTAGAAGGTATATTTGCCATTGCTGAGCTCAACTGAGGTAGGATATACAAGAAAATTAATTCCACCAATATCTTCTGATTTTGTAACAGGATTTTCAAGGGTTTAGTCTGAACCTGACCCCTCTGGCCCAGGACAAATGCAGACATGTCAGTATAAAGGGGAATTCTCCTTAGCAAGGCAGCAGGAAGGAGCTGTGGCTTCCTCTCCTGCAGGTACCACAACACCTCTTGAGAGGTACAGCTATTGGACCCAAAAGGGCTAAGGGGTTCCCCTTAACATCCCCTTCTCATTTTCCCACTAAGAGGAGGACTCATCATTATACTCCTACACTTCAACTCCTTGTCAGCTTCGTCCCACAACAGGAGTAAATTACCCAGCTGGCAAAATTAGAGAAAGTAAACACCACTTAGATACCTTTATCCCACAGGGTTCTTGCTGTAATGGGTGATGTGGCCTGGCTCTGCCATTTGGAAATGGGACAGAGATATCCCCAACTCTGACCTCGTTCCCAGGCAATAGGTTTATGTCCAGGGTTCAACCCTAACACAAGACCCCCACCTCAGGGGCAGTCTGAATGACTTGGCCTGGGTGGGACAGTGAGGAAAACCTGACTTGCAGGTCCAGCGGTCTCCACTTCAGTTCTCAGATCCCAACAGCATTTCTTATATGAGTAATTGGATGGTTCAATTATGTTTAAAGGGTAAGCAGCTTCCTCCCGCTCCAGTCCAGAGCAGTGGGTGGGGAGCTAGCCTGATGAGGTCATACAGGATACCCAGGGAAGCCAGAAGCCAGCTGAGGTCTCCTTCCCAAGTTCTTTGGAAAATAATAAAGGATCTCAGGCCAGAAGGGACAGAGCAGAGAGCTCATGGGAGTACTGCCCCTGCCCAAGCATCTTCCAATTCACAGTCCCTGTCACACTCCACCCTCTCAGAAGCTGCAAGAGACAAAGTCCACAAGGGTATTTTTTTTAATACAAAAAGTGGGGCATGACCTGGGAAGGACTTAAATAAGAAGATAAGAGCATCAGGAGCTGGAGGCTGGGGGTCTGGCAACCCTGCGGAGTGGGATGATACAGACGGAGTTCCGTGCCTCTTTGATCCGCCACCATCGGCCAAGCCTAGAGGACCAAAGGAGCAGCTGAAACCGCTCAGCTCCCACCCAGTCTCTACTCCCATCCCCACCCAGCTGCCCAGCCAGTACCATATTGCCCCTCAGCCTCCTCCCTCAAAGTCATCATGTACCTGTGTTCCTGTCCTACTCCAGCTACCAGGAAGTCCCCAGTACTGGAAAACTTGAGACTGTTGATAAAACCCACCTGAGGAGAAAGAGGAACAAGGTTAAAATATTAGATCTAACACACCTCCACCACAATCCCCAGCATCACAGTCATGGGCTGGGGAACGAAATCTCTGCTCAGTCAGTCCTTTACCCCTCAGGGCCTCGGCCACTGTACCTGTGAAATGGTGGAGGTAGAGCACCAGCTTGGCAGGGGGTTGGTAAGGATCAAGAAGATAGCATACACTAATTAAATCAAGATGGGCCTGAGGCCTGGTTTCTGGTTGTAGGGCACCAGTGACCCCCAGGACCACCTTCATTGACTGAGGCCTACACTCAGCACACCACTGACAGATCCTGCTGCTCTCCCCCAGGTCGCCCAGTGTTGATGGTCAATTCCACATGCTCCAGTCATGCAGAACCAATCACACCACCAGGTCTTTGTGCTTTTGCCCTTGTACCCCACACCCAGGACAGGGAGAGCAGTAGAGGCAGGGAAGGGGAAGAGGAGGAAAGGGAGAATTCCTGTCATGCTAGGACTTTATCAGAACTAGCCCAGCCTTGATAAGGATTCTTTCTGGCAGGAAGCAGTCAAAGAGCACATTCCAAGGGTCAGGAGCTCCAGGGACCCTGGGAGTATGGCAAAGACAGGTTAAGTATTCAGGTCCTACTTACCAGGGGGATGTCAAACAGAGGGTCAAGACGCCGGAAGCCCTCCCCACATTGCCAAAGCCGCACACAGTTGTTGTGGGAGCCTGAGGAATAGGCAGACAGTGAGCAATCCCTGCAGCAGCCACCCTGGACACCCTTCTCCCTGCCTCACAGGGTCCCCACCTGTGGCCACGAGGTCTGTGTTAAGTAGGGCTGCCACTGACGACACCCAGAAGGGCTGCTCCAGGCCTGGCATCCCCTGCAGTCCATGAGCTTCACGATGTAGGACAAGTGGCCGTTTCTTAGAGAGGCCCCATAAAGCCACAGAGCTGTAGATGGGGCATGCAGACAGTGAGGGATCAGGGGCAGGGCAAAAAGGCACAGAGCAGGGAGGAATCAAGTGCATACACAATAGCTGTGAGGTGCAGGCAGGTCACAAGCATCTCATCTATGAAAATGGTGACTCCTCCTCTACAAGGGGTAGCCTACAAGGTAAGTTCAGGGCCCAGCAACGGGCAATGATCAGAAGCATCAAAAAGGCAGCTGGGGACCAGGGGAAGGGAGGAGAGAAGGAAGGGGAACTGAAAGGGAGAAATGTTGTAAATGTTATATACATTTACAAATATGCCAAAATGAACCCCACCATTATGTATAACCGTAATACACTTAAAAAAAAAAAACAAAGGTCTTACCCATCGTCTGCACCCGACACCATGTGCTCCTCATTGATGAGATGGACACAGTCAATGGAACCCCTGGAGAAAGAGGCTGTTAGGGGCACGGCCCAGACCCAACCCCAATTCACAGAGCCCTCCCACCTGGCATGAAGGCTGCCTTACTGGTGGCCATAGAAGACAAGCTGGGACTCCTCAGGGATCTTCCACACGCGCACAGTCCCATCCCGGCCACCAGCAGTCACACAGCACTCCCGGCTCAGAGCGTCCAGTGCAGCCACAGCATCCTGGTGCCCAAAGCTTGAGGACAAGACATAGTAGGATGGGTTCACACCTGAACCTACACACCTGTATCCACACACGCTCTGCCTGAGCACACTCACAGCGTCTCCACGTAGGAATTCTCTGCCACGTTCCACACCTTCACTGAACGGTCATGGGATGTGCTGTAGAGCTGGTGGGTGCCTCTGCGGAATGCCAGCCCCTAAGGGTGCATGGAAAAGGGCAAAAGGGGACCTGAACTATAGCAGGAGACAGAGGTCGGGTTTAGGGAGGACCTCCTGAAAGCAAGTCACATGACACAGGGAATCAGCTCTCCCTAAAACACTCTGTGAGGTCCCTCCATGAGGCCTTGTATGAAACCAGAGGCACGCCTGTGTGCCCTTAAGCAAATACGAGTTCTTAAGGCTTCCCTGTCCCTGTGCAAGCTGAACTTGGTCTCCCTCATCAACTCCCCATCCTGTCAGCCCATTTTTGTCCTTTATACACCACTCACTACCCCAGAGTGTGGGTTCCCCAAGGACAGGTGACCCCTGGCTCAGTGTCAGGCCTACTCCACAGGTGTCTGCTAAATATCCCGAGGAAAACCCAGTTCCTCACCGAAACGGCATCCCGGTGTCCTGTGAAGGTATATAGGTGCCGGCAGCTTTCGGCCTCCCAAATGAGAATGAGTTTGCTGCAGTCACCAGAGGCCTGTGGGGATGAGGACCATGGCTACAGGAATGCACCACACACCCAGACTCCCACCTGCCACCAGGGTCAACCCAATCTTACAAGATACTTGCCGTCGGAGGAGATGGCCATGCAGAGTATATGGCTACAGTGGCCAGGGGGCTGCCCCTCAGTACCCTTCTTGATTCGTGGAATCACATGAAGTTTCTGTCCACTCTCCACACTCCCTGTCACCAGGAGAGGACAGAGAATATTGAGATGGGGGACAGGGCAGGTTGGCAATCCCCTCAAGAGGCAGCATGGAAAAGGGGCCATGGAAAAATGGAACTTGAGTCAAAGTACCTAATTCAGCTACTGTGAACCTCTAGACAAGTCACATCAGTTTCCACGTATATTAAGTGGTAGGTAACAGTCCCAAACAACACCATGAAGCCCAATAAAGGGAAGAGATGCAAAAGTGCCCTGGGGACTGGAGGTATAGCCTAATGGAAGAGCTTGCATATCATGCACAAGGCCCTGGATTTGATCCCTAGAATTTCAAACAAAAACTAAATTTTTTAAAGTATTTTGGGACTGAAGGTGTTGACTTCAGTTACTTCCTGTAACTACCATGGGTAGATGAGGACTGTGCTCAATTATCAAGCTGGGAAGCCAGAAGGCCCAGGGACTCAGTCCTAAGTTAGTGCATAGCCTCAAATATCTTCCAGTTCAACCACCCACCTGCAACTTAATTCCTGTTAAGTCATTGTCCTGTCTTTGCTTAATGGTCTCCAGTGCACAGAGCTCATAATAAGCCCTACTTCTGGGCAGAAGCAACCACTTTTATCCAGAAAGCTCCTCTTTGGTAGAAAAACCTGCCTCCAGAGGCTTCCCCCATCAGAGTTCAGTTTGCCATGATGACTCCCACTCCCCAGATCAGCTCTCCCAGCTATCCCCAGTGGCTGCATCCTACCCAGGATCTCACTCACACTTAATGATGGTGCAGTCTTTGGCAGCGGAGAATATGGCCAAGTCATCAGGGGTGATGACCAAACACGTGATGGAGAGCTGGTGGCCCCGTAAAACTCGAATGTCATCCGGGACTGGGGCCTGGATCTGGGCAAGTAAGGGGCTGGGTCACTGTAGCTGGGACATTATGGGACCCACCCCCAACACCAACCTTTCCCACCCACCCAGGCCTAAAGGAAAACAGGACCAAAGGCTGCCAAGGATGAGACCCTTACCTAACCATATGTGCCCAGGCGTACATAGTATCCCAGAACAAAGAACTCCACTGAGCCCCACTGGGTCCTCTGCCCACCAATCCAGGTAGAACAACTGATTCCCTCTAACCTTATAGCAAAGTGCCCTGCCCTCTTACCTCCTTTGCAACTGACTTCTGCAACCGTCCCCTCTGCTCAAGCTGCATGAAGAAGAGAGGAGTGAGGTCCTGGGAGCAGGATCAGAGCCCCCCCACACACACCTCACCTCACCTTCCCTCCATACTCACCACATCCTCTTTCAGGCGCCCTGCTACCTGGTCCTCCTCAAATTCACGAGCCTCAGCCTTCTCCTCCTCTGTGTAGGACAGACCAGTTCATGTAAACCAAGGCTAAGATCCCTCTTTTCCCTTCCCATTCCATCTCCACAGCTCCACTCCAGGGCTGGGCTCTGAATGTTTCGTCTATGTCCAATGGGAAGTTCAGTTCACCTCTGCAGAGGGGATGGAAGGTTGGACAATCTCCTCCTGACTTATCAGATCAGTCTAAAAGTCCCCTGCAGGTCTAGCCTGCCCAGGAGGACCACTAGAGCTCCCAGCTATCCCCACAAGGTTGCCAACACCAGCAAGCCTTGGCAGCTGTTGGGCAACTATGTCGGTCACCTATCAGGTAGCTGGGGCTGCAGTGGGAACAGTAGGAATCTCCAGCAGAGTCCCTGGCCCTCAGCTAGCCTGCCCACAGCTCACCTTGCTGCCTGAGCTGCTCAAGGTAGAGCTTGGCCAAGCGCAGCTTCTTCTCTTGCACAGTCTCCTCCAACTCCTCCTCCTCTTCCTCCTCCTCGATCTTCTTTAGAGCCAGGCTGTGGGCAGGAGGAGGCTAGGTCTGAGGAGCTCATCTCACTCCTCTGGTCACAAGGACTGTGCATCCTGACACTTAACCTTCCCCATCCCTGCCAGGACCAGCAATTACACATGCAAAAAACTGAAGGGTATGACTTAACAAACTAAAATGCACGGGGCCCTGCAAAGATAAAAATACCCAAACCCCAAAGAGATCACTCAAATCTCTCAACTCTACAGAAAGAGAAGGTTCTATAGGCTTCCTAGAGAAAGGGTCAGGAATCAAATTGGTTTCAGACATCTCAATAGCAACACTGAGAACAAGACAAAGGAGTCTCATACACAAAGCTCAGAAGAAAAGTGCCTATCCCTGACCAAGCAGTGGTACACATCTATAATCCCAACTACTTGGGAGGCTGAGGGAAGAGACCAGCCTGGGTAACTTAGCAAGACCCTACCCGAAATAAAATTTGTAAAAAGTGTTGTGGTTGTGGATGTGGTTGTGGTAAAGTGCTTGCCTGGCATATACGAAGCACCGGGTTCAATTCTCTGTAGTGCATATAAATAAGTAAATAAATAAATGTCCATTGACAACTAAAAAATACTTTTAAAAAAAAAGTGTTGTGGTATAGCTCAGTGGTAGAACATTTGCTTAGCATGTACAAAGCCCTGGGTTCAACCCCCAGTACTACAAGGAGGGAGAGAAGGAAGGAGGGAGGGAGGGAGAGAGGGAGGGAAGGAAGGAATGAAGGAAGGAAGGAAGGAAGAGCGAGCCAATACCTGGAATTCCCTGCCCACTGAAAGCACCAATGACAAATCAGGATATTGCCAGAAGCCAGGTACAGTGGCACACATCTATAATCCCAGCTGCTTTGGAGGCTGAAGAAGGAGGATCACAAGTTCAAGGCCAGCCTCGGCAACTTAGCAAAACCCTAAGCAACTACATGAGAGCCTATCTCAATAAATTTTTTAAAAAAATGGGGGGGAGGCTGGGGATGTTGCTCAGTGGTTAAGTGCCCCTGGGTTCGATCCCTAGTACAGAAACAAACAAAAAAAAAAGTACAAGGCCAGACTTGGCAATTTAGCCAGATCCTGACTCAAAGGAAAAAAAAAAAAAGAGCTGGATGCAGAGCTCAGTTGTAGAGGACTTTTGCCTAGCATGTGCAAGGCCCTAAGTTCAAAAATATATTGTCAGATGAGTAAAGTGACACAGAACCTTTCTTCTTTTTCAGGAAGGATAGAGATGCACTTTACAAACAAGAAGATAAACCATGAGGGATGATGGCATGGGGTTCCAGAAGCAAGAGATAAACACAGAGGACAAAAAAGGCAGATCCCAAAGTGACGACCACCCCAGACATGAGGATAAATCAGTCCAATCAGAAAAAAGGACCCAAGAAGCAGACACACTGGAACTGTCATCACCCTTGACTCTGCCACGGCACCATCCTGTACCATGAGTACAACCTCCAGGTGAATATTAACTGGATTTGGCTTGGCCTTGTGCTGATCAAGTTCCTGTTGTCCCTCCCAAGCTCCAGACCATGAACCAACTGAAGGCACTCATTTCACTCAAAGATAGGTCCTGCTTTGACCTGCTCCTGGGAGATGAAGGTAGGTCACAGCAACTCCAAAACAGAAAATCCAGAGCAGCCCATTCCTGAGCTGATACTGAGTCTGTCAGGTACTTCAACTGTGTTTCCCAGGACTCACTCATGACCTTGCTTTCAGGAAAGCCAAGGCCAAACCAGGCGGCACCTTTCTTACACAGCCAGAGTAGAGCTTCTACTCAAAAATCAATCTGTTGTTTAAGGATTAACACACCAGAGACAGAACTCTAAAGAAAAGGAAGGGCACATACACTGTATGATTCCATTCATAGGGCATTCTGGAAAAGGCAACTAAGGGACAGTGGATAGTGATAGTAGCTACACAACTGGGGCTTATCAAAATTTACAGAACTATAAACTAAAAAAGTTGAATGTTACTGTATATAAATTATACCTAAATGAGAAAAAAATTTTTTTAAGATTCTTTTTTTTTTTTTTCTTTTGATACTGGGAATTGAACCCAGGGCTGCTGCTCTACCACTCCCAGTCATTTTTTTTTTTTTGGACACAGGGTCTTGCTAAGTTGTGCAGTGCCTCACTAAGTTGCTGAGGCTGGCCTCAAACTTGCAATCCACCTGTCTCTGCCTACAGAGTCACTGGGATTTCAGGCACATGCCACTGTGCCAGGCCTTTTAAAAAATTCTTAAGCTGGACTGGGGATATAGTTCAGTTCATAGAGTGCTTGCCTGTCAAGCACAAGGCCCTGGGTTCAATCCCCAGCACTTCCAAAAAAAAAAAAAAAAAACTTAAGCCACATATGATGGCCACACCTATAGTCCCAGCTGCTCAGGTTAATGCAGGAGGATGGCAAGTTCAAGGTCAACCTGTGCAACTTAGTGAGACTCTGTCTCCCTGTCTCAAATAAAATTAAGAAAGGCTAGGGATGTAGCTCAGTGATAGAGCACCTGTCCAGCGGTACTGCCAAAAAAAAAAGAAAACCAAAGAAATGATTAACTGGAGTCAGGAATGACAGTTCTAGTTTTTAACCTAAGTGGGAGGTGAGCAGAGGTTCACCTTTATTCTTCATATACAAACATGTTTTTGTTTTCATTTTGCAGTGCTGGGACTCAAACCCAGGTCTTAGTGCATGCTAGGCAAGTGCTTTGCCACCGAGCTTCATCCCCAGTCATACAGTTCATTCATACTTTGTAACTGATACACTTCACAATACAACATTTTAAATACTTAAAAGTGCTTATAGTACAACCATATACACTAACCTTAGGATTAAGAAAACATATTAAGTCTTTCTGTGAGCAAGTTAATGCCACACATACTCAAATTTAGAAGCAGAATTTCTGTATCACACTCATAAGGAAGGCACTAGGATTCCCTGGAATGAAAGCCTTCACTCCAATGGGGAAATGCCTTGCCTGGCCCTTTGAGACCCTGCAAACACCCCCATCACCCAAAGAAATGAGGGAAGCATTCAAAGCCCTCCATGTTCTAGATGCACCCTGCCCTTCCATTTTTTCCACCTTCCATTCCAACACACTTCCCAACTCACCCCTGAACTTTTCTGATCCCTGAATGCCCTCACCATGCTCCACAAGACTCCTCATCTCTTAGGCCCTACTGAATGTCCTCTCCCTGTCCTGTGTTCCCAGTACACACCACTGGAAGATGTATGTTCACTAGAACACGTTCTCTTCACCTGCTGCTCTCATGGAAGCCACTGCCTGGCAGGTCAAAGACTCATGGGAGGCACATGTGCCAGCAGTCCCAGCTACTCTGGATACTGAGGCAGGAGGACCACATGAGCCCAGGAGGTTAAGGCCACTCTGGGCAATATAGTGAAATCTATCTTAAATCAAAAGTACCAGGGGAGACCAGTAATTATAACGATGTAAGAAAACAGCGAACTACCAAGTATGAAGAACTAGCAAGTATGCCTTGAATCCTTCTCCCTGTGCCTGTCAGTCCAGCCCCGCGCTTAGCTCCCTGTCTTGAGCCAGGAGTTCTCAATGGTCTCCCATTAGGACCTCTGCACAGAGGCACCGCAGTGGGAATGAGATGTTGCAGGGTCAGAAATTAAAGGAAAAAGCCACGATCTGAAAGTCATGGCCTTAAGTCGTGGGTCCTTGGCCCAGCTCTGCCCGGATTCAGAGCTTTCCATTAACCACAGGCCTGTTTCCCTTTCCACCAAGAACAGTTTACCTCTCACTCTCAGAGTCGCTGGAGATCTCCTCATTCATCTTGCCGCCACCCTTGGATTTCTTCCTGTCCCCCGCAGAGTCGGCCTGGAAGTATATGACCATATCTCTGGCCAGAGGTCTCCCGCCACCCTGCACTGACCAAGTGTCCCTATGGGCCCTCAAGAGTCCCAGGACTGGGAAAGGCTGCAGCTCCTGGCCTGGGTCAAGCGCAAGTCTTTCCGGGATTTGGCTAGCAGAGAGAGGGACGAAGCTGGCTCCAGCTGGGGTCTTGGGCAAAAGGCTAGGGAGGCAGCCGGGATCGTTGCCTCTGTAGTAAGACTGACCACCGTACATGGTAACCCCATAATCACCTTTCGCCGCCGCTTGCCAGGCCCTGCAGCGGCCCCGGCTCGGGAGGCCTGCTTTCCAGGTTTACGAGCTGCCGCGGCGGTGGACATGCTGCAGTGCGTTGCAGAAGCTGCTGGAAAGCTCACAAGGCAACTAAACCCCCGGCCGCATGGCAAGACCCTGCGCCCCGACAGGCTTCAGCAGCCCGGCGGGTCCCGCCTCCCACAGCTTCATTGGGTCCTCCAGCAGGCTCTGTCACGCCCCCAACCCCCCATAGGCCAGATGTTCATGGCCACGCATCCCAGAGCCTCTATAGGCTCCAGCGCTGGGCTACAACCGGAAGCAACTCTCTCCAGGGCGCTTCCGGCCTGCGGCTGTGGCGCTTGCGCTCTACTGCTACCTGACTTCTAGGGAGGGGTCCGGCCAGGAAGACCTTCTCTGCGCTTGCGCCCAGTGGTCGCTGGGGGGCGCCAGAGATGCGGGTTTCTGAGTACCAGAACGTGACTCCTTCTGGTTGAGGGCGGAGGCAAGAGTAAACCAGCCCTAGTAAACTAGGGCTCTAAAAAACAGACTCAGCCCTGGAGAAAGGAAAACTTGCCCATACCCAGGGCCAGGGTCACTGGGAAAACTGATGGATATGTGCTGCATGCCCCATAACAGACGAGCAGCGTTAAGGGCTTTCCAGTCCCTTGGGCCTTGGATGTGTCCAAATCAGCGTCCCCTCATTCGTGGGACAGGCCACCGACCTGAGCCTGCCCAGCCTCTGACTCACCCCACTGGTGACCACATAGCTGGAATTCTACACCACCAACTCTCCCCTCCTCCCTTGGTGATTTCTGGGAAATACCTCCTTAAGTCAAACCTAAGGCTGACAGAGGGTTGCTAAAGCAGGCCACAGATCTGAGACTGCCCTGGGAGGTGCACACAGTGTTCCTGATATCAGGCTTGGTGGCAGCCACTTCTTCCAGTTTCCTGCTCCTCTTCGGTGAGTGTCCTGTGGCCCTCCCCATAACCATCTGCAGGGTAGGCAGGACAGGGTGAGTAGAACTGGCCCCTGATCCTTAGCTACTCAAAGCCACTGATCTAGACTTTGGCACCTCAGAACTCTTTAAGTATGTTAGGAACAGGCTTCTGCATCACTGGGACCCAAACTCTGGAGAGAGATTTGACTCCAGGAGTTCTGTCCTTCCGCCAGCTGCTGCTGCCTACTTTCTGCCACAGCTCAGTGACTCAGCCCAGCAGCCATGCCAGGTTCAGCTTGCTGACAAGGAAGGAGTGTTCTGAACAGGGAGGAGCCCAGAAGTGGGAGGTGGAGATTCTCCTTTCACTTTCCCTACCACCTCAGGACATACTGAAGAACAAGAGAGAGAGAAGGAAACCAACCTGTTCCTTGGCCAGAGTGAGTAGACTGGACAGGTCCTGACCTTGCTCTTCTGACTGGAGGGAGGGGCATATTTGAGGTACCGAGAGCTGGTTTGGGTCCCAGGCTAGAAATGTAGGTAGTGGGGGAGTAGTAGGAGACCCCCAAAGGCAAGCTCATGGTAAGCCAGTTTGTGCTATGAGGTTGGGTGGGGTACAGAGACCATGGAGGTCTAAAGACCCCCTGTGCCCCAGGACAACCATGGCTCCAAAACGAAAGGCTGTGGTGCAGACAGAGGGTCCCAAGAAGAAGGGACGACAGGGGGCAGGAGAAGAGGACAACTTCCGCTCCACGGCCGAGGCCCTCAAGGCTGCACCCATAGAGAAGCGTGTAATCCGTGTGGACCCTGCTTGTCCGCTCAGCAGCAATGCCAGGATCCAGGTGAGCTACAGTCCTCGTCAGCTGAAGCCTGCTCCCTTCTAAATGCAGTTATACCCCTCCCTCTTGGGAGCTGAACTCTGCTCAGGTAGCTCAAGGCCCAAGTAAGTTCCACAGCAAAGTCACATCTTCCCAAGACCACAGAGGTCAAGGCTGTATCCCTTTAGGTCAAGAGAGGTCATGTCTACCCATCAGACCCCCAGTAGGCTTCCCCCCACCACACTCCAAAGGAAGAGCTCTGACTCCTTCAATGTCCCCAGGGCTCACCCACGTCCCCTCAAATCAGCCCTCAGGGCAGAACCACACCCCCCTTGAATTCTGCTACCTGGGGCAGAGCTATGTCCTTCCAGAAGCCCCCATCCCCATGCCAGGGCTTAGCCATATGTTTTCAAAGAGCATCCCTCAATGTAGAACCAGGGTTCCTCAGCTCCAGGACAAGGCTGCCTCTGGTACCCCAAAGAATCAGACTCCTGTCCTCACCAGACTTCTCTTGGTGTTCAACCAGGCACCCCATCCAGCTCCAATCAGCACCCCCCCTCCCCTCCACTTGCCTCTGCTCAGGTACATGAAGACTATGACTGCACCCTGAACCAGACCAACATCGGAAGCAACAACAACAAGTTCTACATCATCCAGCTGCTGGAAGAGTGCGGCAACTTTGTCTGCTGGAACCGCTGGGGCCGTGTGGTAAGTGCCCCTTCTGCCCCACCTCTTCCTGCTCAACACACGCTCCCCAGGCCCCCCAAAAGGCCACAGCTGCTGACTGTCCCCCTTCACCTCCGACTGTCCCCCTTCACCTCCAACTGTCCAGGGCCCGGCTCAAAATAGAGGTGGGCAAACATTTATGGTGGACACACCCCTGAAGGCTATCACTTGTAGGGAGAGGTTGGCCAGTCAAAGATCAACCACTTCACCTGCCTAGAAGATGCCAAAAAGGACTTTGAGAAAAAATTTCGGGACAAGACTAAGAACAACTGGGCAGAGCGAGACCACTTTGTGGCCCACCCTGGCAAATACACACTTATTGAAGTACAGGGAGAGGCCGAGACTCTGGAAGCCGTGGTAAAGGTAAAGAGACTAAGGAGGATGGGTGGGCTCTGGGCAGAGGAAGGGGACTGGTTGGAGAGACCCAGCTGTTGGGGCTTTGCCACTTCTCAACTCTGTAACCTCAGGCACCATCCTCCCCCTCTGGCCTCTGTCTGGCCAGTCTCTGTCTAATGCCACACCCTGCTCCAAGGGCAGGTGCCCTGCCCAACTGCTTCTGCCTACATGAGTCCTCTCTCATCAGGTGGATGGAGGCCCACAAAGTATTGTGACCAAGCGGGTGCAGCCCTGCTCCCTGGACCCCGCAACCCAGAAGCTCATCACCAACATCTTCAGCAAGGAGATGTTTAAGAATGCTATGGCCCTCATGAACCTAGGTGAGGGTGAGGGACCAGGCACAGTGGCAGAGCCCCCACATGGCAGAGCTGCCAGGCTGAGTCCCCTCATTCTCCCATCCCCACAGATGTGAAGAAGATGCCCCTGGGAAAGCTGAGCAAACAGCAGATTGCACGGGGTTTTGAGGCCTTGGAGGCACTGGAGGTGGCCCTGAAAGCCCCTGCAGCTGGTGCCCAAAACCTGGAGGAGCTGTCCTCCCACTTCTACACTGTCATCCCACACAACTTTGGCCGCAGCCGGCCCCCACCCATCAACTCCCCTGAGCTTCTTCAGGCTAAGAAAGACATGCTGCTGGTAAGGGTTGGCAAGTGGGCAGGCACAAGTGGGGACACCAGACAGACAGACTGGACAAGGGATGTGGGGGTCAGAGGGTCAAGAAAGCCCAGAGGGATGGATTGCAGTGGACAAGCTGAGGGACAGGGGAAGGGAAGGCCAAACAGATGGGGGGTAGTGATGGACAGGTGGACAACAGGTGGGGTGGCTCTGGGAACAGACATGTGGAAGAAGAGGGGGAGACCGGAAGTCCAGTGGGCAGACAAGCTGCCAGTGCCCATCATCTTAGGTGCTGGCAGACATCGAGCTGGCCCAGACCCTGCAGGCAACCCCTGGGGAGGAAGAGAGAGTGGAAGAGGTGCCACACCCACTGGACCGAGACTACCAGCTCCTCAAGTGTGAACTTCAGCTGCTGGACTCTGGGGCACATGAGTACAAGGTGGGCTGGGTCCCACAGAGCACCATCCTGTCCCTTGGCCCAGCTACTCTCAAGTTGCCCATAGGCGTCCTGGCCTTCAACCTTCTCTCCCTGTGTTCTTAGGGCCCAAGGAAAGCTCTGGGACTAGAGGGATCAGAGGGGATGGTCCATTAGTCTCCCAACCTTGGCCCCCAGCTTCTGTTCTCCCACAGGTAATACAAACCTACTTAGAACAGACTGCTAGCAAACACAGGTACCCTACTCTGCAAAACATTTGGAAAGTGAGCCGAGAAGGGGAGGTAAGAGACTCTTCCAGCCCTTCCCCCATCACCCCCTGTCCCTTAGATAACTTTGGCTTATCTGCCCCTTGATGAGCTGGCTAAGCAGCTCTGACCAGTTTCTGCCAGGCTGAGTGTGAGTGACCAGAGGGGACCTATGCCTTGGTCATACCATCCAAACAACAGAAGAGGCACCTAAACCCTTGCATGGCCGGCCTCTCCTATTTCCCACCCCTCCCCCACCCAGGGAGCTAGATTCCAGGCCCACTCCAAGCTGGGTAATCGGAGGCTACTGTGGCATGGCACCAACGTGGCTGTGGTGGCTGCTATCCTCACCAGTGGGCTCCGCATCATGCCACATTCCAGTGGTCGTGTTGGCAAGGGCATCTACTTCGCCTCAGAGAACAGCAAATCAGTTTTCTATGGTGAGGCACCACTCTGAGTCAAGTCCTGGGTGGGTATGGAGGTGCCAAAGTGAATTGGGCCCAGTCTTTAGCCACTGGAAACTCATGGTGGACCTGAGAGAGGAATCCTTAAAGGGTTACTAACCATAGTGCTCAGTGGGGCATCCTGGGACTTGGTGAGCCTCAGAGGAGGCTCTTGGTGGTCAGAGACAACCTCCTGGAGGAGGTGAAATCACCAACCAAATGAGTGCACCAACCAGACCTGCAAGGGTGAAAGAGGAACCTTCAAGGCAAGGGGATAACGTGGAAGCTGGGAGGCTGTAGGAAGCCAAGACTTCCAGGCACATTCTGATGCTGAAACTCAAAGCAATGCCTGGTGGCACCAAGGGCTGGAGACCCAGGACCTTCTCCAGAGAGCACTGGAAAGCCCCGTTGGACATGTACATAGCGGGATTTCAGTGACTGTGGAGGTGGCAGAGGCTGGAGGCTGCAGGAAGTCTGGGCTTTCACTCAGGCCAGATGTGATGGGTACCCTGCCCAGGACTATGGAGATGGAGGGGACAGAATCCAGGAGAGGGCTTTGTGGGTGATGGGATGAGTAGTATATGGGAGAGGGTCAAAAGTACCTCCGGTGACTTCTGAGTTTGGGACCAGGGGTGTCCTCACTGCAGTGACCTCCCAGCCTGGCTTCTCAGACTAGGTTGACTGTATCACTGGAGGCCACTACCACTCACCCATCCCAGAGAAAAAGATGCAGGGATGCAGCCCCAGGACAGATGGGGCTGAAAACCAAGAGTTCTCTAGAAGGGTAGAGAAGCCTAAGAAAGAGTGGCTGTAAGCCTCAGGAAAGTTAGCATGAGGAGTCCCAGGGTGGAGGCTGAAGAATTCCAGTAGCAATATCAGCAAAGCAGACCACAGAAGAAGACTTCCCCTGGGTTTGGTCACTGGGAGGCCTTTACTGACTTGGTGAAGAAAGAGATGGCAGAGACTAGCGGCAGGGGACAAGGAGTGAGGGGGCAGGTGAGGTAGGAAGGAGCAGGGACAAAAAAGTCAGGAGATATAACATTGTCACGTCAGCAGAAAGCCCCCTAACCTGGAGTCAGGGGTCTGAGCTATCCCCCACTGAGCCTCCCTATGTCCCACAGTTACTCCTATGCACTGTGGGTCCCACCAAGTGGGCTACATGTTCCTGGGCGAGGTGGCCCTGGGTAGAGAGTACCACATCACCATCGATCATCCCAACTTGACGTGTCCACCCGATGGCTTCGACAGTGTCATCGCCCGAGGCCGCACAGAGCCTGGTGAGCCCTGGGAAAATAGAGAGGCCTGAGGATAAGGGTGGGGCTGAGATGGGGGACTAGGACATTTTTAGGGAGGAGGTGAGCAGAGAAAGAACTGTGGAGAGGGACAAAAAGATGCAGCCTCCTTCACTGGAGTCATTAACTTTGTCATCCAACAATGTCCACTGATGAAACAGATCCTCCTCAGCATCTGAGAGGGCTTTAAAAAGTGGTGTCAGTAACTGAGCATTGAAGTATGAGTTTCCCAGAGAGAAATGGGGGAGGATATGCCAAGAAGGTTCAGCCTGTACAGGGGCTTGGAGGTGGGTAAGGTAGGAATGAGCAGAGTTTTTCCCTGTGGCAGAAGTGGGGAGCGTAGGGAACAGGACAAACTGCTAAAACCAGGGGCCAGTGACCCCCTGAGTCACTCATGAACCTTTCCGTGCCTTGCAGATCCAATCCAGGACACTGAGCTGGAGCTGGATGGCCACCGAGTGGCAGTGCCCCAGGGCCCACCCCTGCAATGCCCAGAGTTCAGCAGCTCCCATTTCTGGCAGAGCGAGTACCTTATCTACCAGGAGAGCCAGTGTCGCCTACGCTACCTGCTGGAGGTTCACCTCTGAGCTGCCTGCCCTATCCGCCAGGTCCTGCTAGGGGCTGGACCATGATCTTCAATCTTGGTACTTGCATGTCACCCCTTCCCCAACCCCCAAGAATGCAATTCATGCCCAGCCCATTGGTGTGAGCCTGTAGTCCTGGCTACTCAGGAGGCTGAAGCAGCAGGATAGCTTTAGTCCAGCGGTTCAAGGCCAGCCTGGGCAACATAGTGAGAACTGCACCCCCCCCCCCAAAAAAAATACAGTATAGTCATGTGCCCAATAACAATGCTCTGGTCAACCATGAACTACATATACTGTAATGGGCCCATAAGATTATATTGCCTAATGACATGGTAGCCATCTTAATTTATATAAGCACACACATAATATTCACACAATGACAAAAATCACCTAATGATATGTTTCTGAGTACAAATCTCATGATTAAGCAACAGATGACTGTACATTGTCAGTACTTATATAATAGATTTTATAGTCCATCTCGATCTGATTCCGCCTTTGTGAATTTGTACCCTTTGACCCACATCTTCCCAACCTTACTTCCCTCCAGCTCTTGACTTCTCTGAGTTCAATATTTTTAGATTCCATATGTAAGTTAGATTATGTGGTATTTGTCTTTCTGTGCCTGGTTTATCTCAGTTTCGTGTCCTCCAAGTTCATTCATGTTGTTGCAAATGACAGGATTTCCTTCTTTTTTTAAGGCTGAATAATATCACATTATATCTATTATCACATTTTCTTTACTCATTCATCTGTTGATGGACACTTTGACTATTGTGAATAGTACTGCAGTAAACATGAGCATGCAGACATCTCTTCAACATACTGATTCATTTCCTTTGGAGTAGCAAGAATGCCCACTATTTCAGTCACCCTTTCTTGTCAGGCCCTCCTGTGTCCCAGAAAGTGAGCCCCTTTCCTCCAATCCCTGCCAGCCCTGGGATGGCTGTGACCCAAGTCTTGCCTCCAAAGGTGATGGGAAAGGAGGGGGTTGGGGGTGAACTCATTAGTGGGACCCAGATGCAGCAGCCCACTGAAGACTAGAGGGACACAGACTGAGAGTGGGCCAGATTCCACACACACCAGGGCTGTCCACACTAGCCCAGATGGTACATCTGATAGGTTGTGTTCACCACAGAATGCTAAAATTCTGATGTTCACAGGCAGGCTTATTAAACATGAACCTTTGGCCTCTGCTTATCTGTGCCACAGCTTTCTAGGCCTGGGCCTCCTTTCTTTCCGTGGTGACCCAGCCCATGGCAGCTCTAGCCCCACTCCAAGGAGTAGGCACTCACTGATATGGGTCATACACTTATCCCTGCCCACTCAGGGCTCTCACTGAAACACCCTGTCTCCTCTCATCATGGAGTTGCCAAAGAGGACCCTCTCCACTTACTAGAATTATTTATCTTTTGGGGACCCACCTGGTGATTCTGTCCTTTACCCTAGACATTATCAGGTGAATCAAGCATTCATGTCTTACCATCAAATGTCCCAGTGTGTCTCCTGTCTGGATATTACAAACAAGTTAAGCATCTGTTGGAAGGTAACAGCCCTGCAATCATGAAAGTGATGCCACTTATCACCCCAGGTGACCCTACCCAGAGGCAGGAGATACAGGTGCTGGAGAGCAGGTCAGGACCCAGTCTAGGGTCATTGCTTGCATTTAACTCTGGTGTCTCTTTGGTCTCCTTTAATCCAGAGTTGTTCCTCAATCCTGTTTTTCTTTCATAACTTTGACATTATTGACAATCTCAAAGAGAACAGGCCAGGTGTTTCATATAATATCTCTTAATTTGGGTTTGTCTGGTGTTTTGTCCTTAATAGATTCAGGTATTGCATGGGCAGGAAACTACATAAATCATGTGCCTGGGCAGGAAACTACATAAATCATGTGCCTTCTGAGATTTATCAGGAGGGCCATGTCCCTTCCTTGGAGATGTTAATTAAATTTAATCACTTCATTGAGGTATATGTACCAAGTTTCTCCTCTGTAAAACTACCATTTCTCCCCTTTGTAATTAGCTAGTCATCTTTGGGGAAATGTTGTGTATAAATACCCATTCTTCCTCAACTGTCACCCACAAACTTCAGCATCCATCAATAATATTTACTTGAAGGCAATCACCTGACTCAATTTTTACTAAGATGATTACAAATAGTAGTTATTGAACTCCATTGTTCATTTTTATTTTTCCTTTTTCTTTTTAAATTTTGGCAGTACTAGGAATTGAACCTACTTGCACTCTACCACTGAGCTACTTCCCCATCCTCCTCCCCCTTTTTTTGGTACCAGGTATTGAACCCACATCCCCAGTCCTTTATTATAATTTATTTAAAGACAAGGTCTTGCTAAATTACTTAGTGTCTTGCTAAATTGCTGAGGCTGGCTTTGAACTCTGATCCTCCTGCCTCAGCCTCCTGAGCTCCTGGGATTACAGGCATGCACCACTGTACCGGGCCCCCATCCCTTTAAAAAAATATTTTTTATCTTGAAAAGTGTCTCACTAAACTGAGTGTGGTGGCACATGCCTGTAATCCCAGCAGCTCAGGTGGCTGAGGGAAGAGGATTGCAAGTTCAAAGCCAACCTCAGCAACTTAGGGAGGCCCTAAGCAACTCAAGGAGATCCTGTCTCAAAATCTAAAAAAAAATATAAAAAGGGCTGGGGATGTGGCTCAGTGGTTCAGCACTCCTGGGTTCAACCCCTGGGAAGGAAGGAAGAGAGGGAGGGAAGGAGGGAGGGAAAGAAGAAAAGGAAGGGAGGGAGGGAGGGAAGGAAGGAAGGAGGGAGGGGAGGGAGGGAGGGAGGGAGGAGGAGGGAAAGGGGAAGGAAAAGGAGAAGGAAGAAAGAAAGAAAAGGATATCACTAAGTTGCCCAGGCTGGCCTCAAACTTTCCATCCTCCTTCTTGGTCTTCCGAGAAACTAGAATTACTAGTGGTTACCATGCCTGGCTCTTTCTTTTCTTATTATTAATATAGATTTGTGGATTCTTTATTCAATGGATTTTAATCCATTACTATCATTATTTATTTTGATTTTCAAATTGTCCAGATTTGGCTGGCCAGAAAGTCCCTTGTGTATCCCTCTTATTTTTTGACCACCTCCTTACTTTCTGGCATCACAAGATGTTCCAGGTTCATCTTGTACAAATCTGGAATCAGCCATTTCTCCAAGGAGACTTGGCTTTCTGAAGCAGGCAGTGGTGTTTAGAGTCCAAGACCTGGAAAGTAGATGTGCTTCTTGATACTGGGGTGTCATTGTTTTTAAATCCTTTTAGCAAAGATGGCTCAGAACTTAGAAGTATGTATCTGTTAACAAATAATAAGCACAACTATCTATATCTATTTTTCCAATTCCAATCAAGTACCAGAGTTCGGGCTGAGGAGACAGCTCAGTTGGTAGAGTGCTTGCCTTGCAAGCACAAGGCCCTGGTTTTGATCCCCAGCACCGCAAAAAAAAAAAAAAAAAAAAAAAAAAAAAAGTACCAGAGTCCTACATTCTTCCCCAATTTCATATTCCTCCCATCTCAAACAGTAAGAACCTGGGTTTCCATCAATATCAATATATTTGCTCATTTGCCCTATCCCACACAAAAGGTAGTTTCAGGATTTCTGTCCCCTTACCATTGTGAAAACTAAGTAGAGCTCAAGATTTACTTAAAATCATTCAAAACAACCAGCAGTTGCCTGTCAAGGCCTCCTCTCATTTATTCCATTCAATGTCGTGGAGCAACTATTCTATACCAAGATACTATTACCTGAGCACCTACTATGTACTATGCCCTGGGATTTTTCCAACCTGCTTTTTGAAAGAACTAGCCCTTCCTGTGGCTGAGCATACTTAAGGGTCTTCCTGCTCCAGCTTTTTTGACTGGTACCTCAGTTTCTTTCAGCACACAGATCAACTGATCTGATTACCCCCACTTTCCACCCCTGGGAAAGGCAGACCAAAGTCTGGCTCCCTCCAAAGCCACACACCTGCTGCCCCGCCCCCCTCCATACCCCTCCAAGAGACACCCCCGGGGCGCTTCCACTGCATAGCCTCCAGCCTCCAGCTGGCAGCTGCTAGGACCCAGGGGGCTGGCGCCAGGCCCTGCCCCTCCCTTGCCAGCTCTGTGTGTCTCCAAAGTGCAACATCAGAGTGACAGCCAGTACCATCTCCGACAAAGGCTGAGTTGCTGGAGCTGGGCAGGGGGAGAGAGTCCGCAGATTTAGCCTTGCACCCCTCCATGAGGCCGGCCAAGCCACCAAGAGGATGGCAGCCTGGGCGTTGAAGCCACCTCCTCAGTGTCCTATGAAGTGAGGGGCCAGAGGAGCAAGGAAGGGACAAGTGATGGGAATCCTGGAGCTAGAGGCTCGATTTTGCTCTCCGCATACCAACACAGGTGAAGCCTGAGCGCTCAAATGGCCAACACCACAGGGCTGAACGCCACAGAAATCGCAGGTTCGGTGGGTTTGATCCTGGCGGTTCTCGTGGAGGTGGGGGCACTGCTGGGCAACGGTGCGCTGCTGGTCGTGGTGCTGCGCACTCCAGGACTACTAGACGCGCTCTACCTGGTGCACCTGTGCGTCGTGGACCTGCTGGCGGCCGCCTCCATCATGCCGCTAGGCCTGCTGGCTGCACCACCGCCCGGGCTGGGCCGCGTGCGCCTGGGCCCTGAGCCGTGCCGCGCTGCGCGCTTCCTCTCCGCGGCGCTGCTGCCTGCCTGCACGCTCGGTGTGGCCGCGCTCGGCCTAGCGCGCTACCGCCTCATAGTGCATCCGTTGCGGCCAGGAGCGTGGCCGCCGCCAGGGCTTGTCCTCACCGCCGTGTGGGCGATAGCCGGGCTCCTGGGTGCGCTCTCCCTCCTCGGGCCGCCGCCCGCACCACCCCCTGCCCCGGCTCGCTGCTCGGTCCTGGTCGGTGGCCTTGGGCCCTTCCGGCCGCTCTGGGCACTGCTGGCCTTCGCGTTGCCCGCGCTCCTGCTGCTTGGCGCCTACGGCAGCATCTTCCTTGTGGCACGCCGCGCCGCCCAGCGGCCCCCGAGGCCCGCGCGTGGGTCTCGGCTACGCTCTGACTCTCTGGACAGCCGCCTCTCCTTCTTGCCACCCCTCCGGTCTCGCCTGCCCGGGGGCAAGGCAGCCCTAGCCCCAGCCCTGGCAGTGGGCCAATTTGCAGCCTGCTGGCTGCCTTATGGTTGCGCGTGCCTGGCGCCCGCGGCGCAAGCCGCAGAGGCTGAGGCGGCTGTCACCTGGGTAGCCTACTCAGCCTTCGCGGCTCACCCCTTTCTGTATGGCCTGCTACAGCGTCCCATTCGCTTGACGCTTGGTCGCCTCACCCGCCGCGCATTGCCCCGGTCCCCTCGAGCCTGCACCCTGCGGGCCTGGCAACTGCGGGCACTCCTGCAGCGCCTCCAGGGACCCCCGGAGGGCCCTGCCCTAGGCCCTTCTGAGGCACCAGATCCTGCCCGGGAATTGGCAGGAGGACAGAGCCCAAGCATGCCAGAGGCCACCTGACAACTCTCCTGAGTTGTAGAAAGGAGAATAGGATTAGAGGGGGCCCAACCAGCCCCCTGCACTGGTTGAAGCAGGTGCCTTGCTTGGTCTTTCAGCTCTGGAACACGAAGAGAATGATTGTCTGCAGTTTGGCAAGGCCCAGAGGCTTCTCTGGAATCCTGGGTTGGGGCCCAACATTGCCTGGCCTTGTGCCCAATCCTACCCTCCCTAAGACTTCAGTTTTCCCATTTGTGCTCTCTACCATTTCTAAGGTCCCTACCACAGTAGGCTGTGAAACTCATGGATGATCCCCAGGTCCAGGGAGCAGAGAGTGGGCAGGGTCACAAAGAAGAGAACCCTAAGGGCTCACAGCTAAAGTGATGGACCAAGCAGGGCAGAGGGTAGGCAAACACCCACAGCAGGAGAAACCAGTAGAGAAACTCAGGACTGCCTTGACATGTGCAGCAGGAAGTCTGGACACAGTCACTGAAACTCTTCTATCTGCTTCTAAAATGCCCAGAGAACAACTGGACCAATTTGGTGCTCAAAGCAAGAGGCTGGACAACATGACCCACACCAAAGAGTCTTGGAACCCTGGAACTGGCATGTGAAAGGGGCTGTGGGTCAGCTGGGGCTGGTGGATTCACAGATGGGAGGTCCTCTGGGGCTTCAACTACACCCATTTTCTGGAGGTTTTTCTACCCCAACACCAGTATTTCACAGCTTTCTGGTCGCTGAGAATATTTATTCAAAAACAGGGATTGAAAAAACTGTACAGAGTGTCTGCTGCTGAGAACTGGGCCCCTGACCCCAGGCCACTCCCCCAGCTACCCGGCAGAGCCGTCTCTTTGGGTTGCCCCCTGACAAGCCCAACCAGTCCATTCCAGTCAAAAGGAGATCAGTGGAAGCAGCAGGAATCTGCAGGGAGGTGGAGAGAAACATGGCCCCAGCCACCCCTCAGCCCTCCTCCCTGATTCCCACAGTGGGGCAGTAGGCCAGGAAACCCTAAGGGTGGAGAGTACACGAGTGACCTCCCCCCACCACCGCGGTAGGGCACTAGGGAGGCCCCTGGCTGCTCCCTGCATCCAAGCACAGAGCTGAAGGGGTACTGCCCCCTGACCTGGGGCTGTCATAGCTCCCAGAACTCTGGGCCAGAAACTGCCCCCTCTCCAAGAGGAGGAACTCCAAAGACCGGGGCGGGGTAGGGGGTGCATCCATGCGTCTGGCATTAGCGGTGTTTGGGACCCCAGGGTGGAGTCTCCATGGGCAGGTAGGATATGGAGGCAAGCCCCTGCCTGTGGTCCTGCCTGCCCCCGCCTGTGCCTCAGCCAGCCTCAGTAGGGGGAGAATTTCTGCCGCTCAGCTTTCTTGCTCCCATTGGCCGCTGCCATCTTGGCAGTGTAGGCCGCCAAGCCCGGGGGTGGCCCTGGGGAAGCAGGTGGTAGAGCCAAGAAGGGCACAGGCTTGAGACCGATGAAGTTGGAGAGGGAGATGGCATAGGGTGTGCCCAGCAGGCCTGGGGGAGCTGTGGGCAGGGCCGTCAGGGGCGGCGAGAAGGGGGCGGGCAGGTCTGCGGGGGCTGAGCCGGGTGTCCCCCCAGAGGTAGACTTGGCCGTCTCTAGACTGGAAAGAGGGATATAGAGGGAAGATGAAGGGAAAGTGGGAGTGAGACAGGAGCAATGAGAGCAAATATATGGCATGAGATTAGCCAAAGGACAGGAGAGAAGAGACACGGGTTGGATGTGTTTGGGAGGAAGATGGGCAAGGTGGAAGGTGAGGAGGGGAGAAAGGACAAGCAGATATAATATGGGGAGAGAGCAGAAATGGGATGACCAAAGACCCAGGGAAAAGAGCAGTGGAGAAAGAGGACATGAGCGATGGATACAGAGGGAAAAGACATGGCAACATGGGACTTAGGTAGAACACCATGAGGAAAGGGAAAAGTGTTAGGGGAGGCAGAGGATCAGTTCAAAAAGAAAGGGGGTCAGCTCTCCCCTCCCCACCTATGACTCCCCCCATTGCCCACCCCATGCTCACCAGGCAGTGATGAGGTACTGAGCCAAGGCGATAGAGACTGGTGAGCCAGTGATGGTCACATGCCGCTCACCAGCACCCTCCGCTTGGTTCCCTATCTTGATGTGTGCCCCTGACATCTGCCGGATCTCACTGATCTTGCTGCCCTGACGCCCGATCACACAGCCAATCAGCTAAGGAAAAGGTAGAATTTAACCCTGGGCAAAGGTTAGATTCCCAGATCCTTTACCCATCCTCCAGCCACGCCATCCCCTGCTCACATCATTGGGAACCAAGAACTCCTGCGAGCTGGTCTGTGTGCCAGGATCCAGTCCTGAGGTGGAGAAGGGAGACTGAGTGTGGTTCTAGGTCTCTTCAGACCCCCCTTTCCATTCCAGAGGGCTGCCTAGCCTCCTGGGATCTGCCCCTGCCTCCTTCTGCAGGAGCTGCTTACCTGGCACCACACTGGGTGAGGCAAAAGGGACTGCATGGCCCGAAAGCTGCTGGAGCTTGGTGACCTGTGCCAAAAAAGAGGAGTCAGAGGTTAGAGGGGGCTTGATTCAGGAAGGGGTGCTTGGGCTGTAGGTCACTCACCTCAGCAGGGGTCACAGCTCCATACTGACCCTGGACAGAAAAGCCCTGAGGAGACAAAATAGGTTAACAGGTGGTTACTGTGACAAGTCAGGCCAGTTGGGCTGGACCACTCCTTCCCCTCTCCTCAGATACCCGACTCCCTTTTCCACCCCGTCCTCCAACTTGATCCCCTTCTCCAGTAATTCTTCCCCTCCCTCCAGCTGTTCCCCTTACCTGGTTGGCAGAGAGAAGGACAGTACCTAGAGAGAGGCTTGGATGATAGGGGATAGTGGCTCCTTTGGGTGGGGACTGGAAGGCACAAATGGGAGACTCTGTCAGGATCCTGTCAGGCCCCACTTATTTCCCCAAATGCCCAAAGGCCTCAAGGCCCTCCCCAAGACCCCCAGGTAAATGCTACCCTACAATCTGGAGCTCAAATTCCATCCCTGAACCCCTGCCCTGTCCCATCTGGTGTCACAGGCATAGGCTTTGGGATGCCTGACAAAGAATGCCCAGGGACCCTCTCCTGCCCCCTCTCCCTGCCCAAAGGCAGCACCTCCAGGATAACAGCGCAGATCTGGCGCACGCACAGAATGATGGCATCAGGCACCCCAGACACAGTGACAGCACGCTCTGTGGAATTGGGGAGTAGATCACCAGCCACTTGCACCTGGGCACCTGTAGTCTGCAAGTAGAAAACAGGGGCTACGTCTTGTCGACTCCAATAGCTCAAAGAAAGGCAGCCTAGCCTCAGAGCTCCCCAGAGGGTATGAAGGCATAAGCCGGCTCCCCTCTCACTACTAGAGGGTGAGGACTCCCTCTAGGTGGCATCCCTCTCCCCTTACCTCTCGGATCTCCTTGATCTTGGTGCCAGCCTTCCCAATTAGTGAGCCACACTGACTGGCAGGGATGACAAGGCGCAGGGTCACTGGAGGCCTGGAGACACTGCCACCATTTGCAGGAGCAGCACAAAGGTCCTGGAGCAGGAAGATGGTGGGTTGGGCACACATGCTCCCACTACTCCTCCAACCCTCATCACTCCCTGTTCTGCTGAGGCATAAGGAGGTAACCTTCCCTAGTCCTCCTCCAAGGGAACACTGCCCTGGGCTTGACCTCCCCTCCCATTCATCACTACTATCTTGAGTAGGAGTCAAGTTTCTCTCAGGGAACCACCCTTGGACTCCCACCCAGCCATCCACAGACCTCATCCAGCTTAAAAGCAATCATGGAGACTGCATGGAAGACAGCTGCCGTAGACCCAGTGATGGTGGTGATGCGCTCAGGGCAGGAGCCCTCAGAGATGGTGATCCGGGCACTGCTCTGCGGGTACAGGACAAATGCTGGGCAGCAGGGCACCTTCCCCATTCTGGTGCCAGGAATCTTTCTGCCTGTCCAACTCACAGACCCCAGCCAAGGGGTCACTCTCAGGCACACACTGGTCATACCAGATGGAGTAGTTCAGGGAGAAGGTGGAACAGGGGTCTCCCCTCCCTTCCACATCAGGTACCCTGTTACTCCCCTAAACTCCATCCTCACCTGTTCCCGGATTCGCTTTACAGTTTCGCCCTTCTGTGGAAGACAAAGCAAGATAATTGCTCTTAGCCAGAGTGGTCATGACCTCCTACCCTGGAATGAGGCCTCAGGTTGAAAGGGACATAAAGAGCAGATCTAGGCACCTACCTTCCCAATTATGCTGCCCACCTCCTGCAAACAAGATAAGAATACAGTTAGCTGGGAGCAGTGGTGCATGCCTGTAATCCCAGCAGCTCAGGAGGCTGAGGCAGGAAGATTATGAGTTCACAGCCAGCCTCAGCAACTTAGCAAGGCCCTAAGCAACTTAGCAAGCCCCTGCCTCTAAATAAAGGTATGGGGACGTGGCTCAGTGGTTGAATGCCCCTGGGTTCAATCGCCAGTACCAATAAATAAATAAATAAATAAATAAATAAATAAATAAATAAATAAAAAGAGTTAGATGGACACCAATGTCCTAAGGATGACTCCTCCGCTCCCTAGGCAGGAGATCCACAGAAGACAAGATTCCTGAGATCAAACTTGGCTTGGCCCACCTTGCCCTGCCTTGCCTCCGCAGTCCCAAGCCATGGCAGCCCCCATGCTCACCTTCCCATGCATCAGCATCCGCAGTGTGAGGGTGATGCTAAGCTCTGGCTCCTCCTCCAGCCCCGCATCTGAGCTGCTCATCCTGTCAGGCGGGGCTGGGGCCACAGCAGCCAGGGGGTGCGTCCACGCTGTGGCCTGACTAGCTCTGGCAGGGGCAATGGAGAAGGCGTCAGAGAGGAGTCCAGTTCACCCTGCTCCTACCCTTACACAGGTACCCCAGAGCCAGACTAGTCCCAGAAAGGGGAGACAGAATGAACCTTGATTTTTATATGTCCCCTGGCTAGGTATGGTGGCACCTGGCTATAATCTCAGTGACCTGAAAGACAGAGGCAGGAAGATAACAAGTTCAAGGTCAGCCTCAGCAACTTGGTGAGCCCCTAAGTTACTTAATGAGACCCTGTCTCAAGCTAAAATAAATTAATAAATAAATTAATTAATTAATAATAATTATTTTTAAAATGTTTAAATAGTTTAAAGAGCTAAGGGTGTAGCTCAGTGGTAGGGCACCCCTGGGTTCAATCCCCAGTAACAAAAAAAATAAATAAATATCCCTCTGACCAGTGTGCTTTTGTGGGTCTCACTAGGTAATTGGTCATTTAACCCTTCTGGGTCTCAACTTCCCCATCTTCAAAAGGGATACCAATTTTTATCCTCAAGTTATGAGAATTAAAATGAGATAAGTGCATTCATAGGTGTCTGTCTCTCTCATATATTAGAGGAAGGAGGGCAGGGGATGTAACTCAGTGACAGAGTGCTTGACTAGCATGCATGAGGCTCTGGGTTCCATCCCCAGCACCACAAAAAAGAAAAAGAGGAATTAACTAGGAGACTTATAAGAATGCAGAAAAGAGCCTCCTCCCTGACCTCTTGAAAGAGAGGATCTCTGTGAATGGGCCCTTGAAGGTGGGATTAAGGTTGAAAGTTTAACTGCAAATAAAAGGAACAGAACTGGGCACCTACCTTCCCAATTATACTGCCCACCTCCTGCAAACAAGACAAGAATGGAGTCAGATGGACACCAATGGCCCAACTATGGCTCCTCCCTGCACCCAGGCAGAATGAGCCCAGTGCATGCTGGCTTGTATGTGCACCAGCAACTGGAGAGTAAGCTGGTATAGACAGTGGAGGTCCTGAAGGGAGGGTGGCGGGAAGGTAGTGCCCTTCTTCCCCCTGTCTGGCAAAGGTCACCTCTACCTTCTAGAGGTCACTAGAGTTGAGGCTCTATGCAGATAGCTCTGGGTAAGATGCACTCAGCACTCAACCAGGGCAGAGATTGGTCAGCAGTCTGCACAACCCTGTTTCCAGTCCCTTTCCTATGTGTGGAGAATGGCCCTGGGCACAGGAGGCAAGAAGCATCCAGGCTGGCCACATTCCCTGCCTTGAACAATTTCTGCTGTATCAGAAACAAGTCACTTGGGTTCTGGGTCTCGATTTCCTCACTTATAAAACAGATGGTATGTTTCCTTGGGCCTGTAATTGGTTAGAAAGGTATTTGGTGGGCTGCAAGAATGTCAAGACCATAAACTGATGGAGTCTGAGATTAGCTACTAGGATTAGCTCAGCCACCAACCCTCCCCACCCGACCCCTTTTCATGCCCCAATTTAATCCTGAACCTTAATCCTGCTTAGAAATCCTTCTTCAGAGGCTATCTCCCTCCAAGGTTCAGCTTTGATGAGGAGCTCACTGAGGGACCAGAACACATGAAAGACAGGGAGTGGGATCAACTGATGCCAAGTCTGGGCCTAGACTAAGCCCTCCAGCTACAAATTCCTTCTGCCTGGAAGGCTCTGGGGACAAAGGTTGAGTATACTGAACTTGAAGCACCTGGGAGGCCTCTAAATGTCTTTCTCCTCAGTCCCCTGTCCCATTCTAACATAAGGGTCAAGGGCACAGAACTCTGTCCAAGGCCCTCTTCTGAAATCCCCTTATGCTAGTACAGCCTAGGTGTGAAGTGGGAAGTGGGGCTCCCAGCCTGGTTTTTCTCAGGAAACCTGACCAAGCTGTGGTATGGCATGCAGTATCCTTTTCCTCATCTATACAAAATGAGGATGACAGCCCTGTTCCCCAGGTCACTTCTCTAGGTACCTGCTCCTCCTTCCATTTGAGTTCTGCCACAGGCTCACCAGAGGGTGGAGATCAGCAGTAGATGCAGGGACTGTGCTCTCCGGGCATCCTGGCCAACCTCATGCTGGCTGCCCTTGCTAGACATTCCCCTGGCTGTTTGCACTTCCCCCATCAAAGCACTCATGATGACGTGCTTGGTTTCTGTCTCCCTGGACAGCCAAGCCTGGGAGCCCCTTAGAGCAGGAGCCAAGACTGCCACCTTCTGCTTGTGTTCCCAGGGGCTCAGTTCAGAGCTGGGTCAGAGAAGGTGCTCAAACATACTGGTGATCTGAGATGAATTCACTGCAAAGAAGGGGAACCTGATACCTGAAGAGTCTTAACCTGCCCAAGGTCAGAGAGAGAAGGGGAATGAAGGGAGTAACAGGGTCCTGCCTGCTAGCATGGGGATGAGTCAGACCCCATGTGTGTCCCCTATCAGGCTGCTCTTGTCTAGGTCTGCTAGTTCTTTTTCTGGAGGTCGGGCTCTTCAGGGTGGGATGCAGACTGGTTGTCTCAGACATGCCTGCCTGGCTAGTGGAGAGTGGACAATGGCTAGTGGCTAGTGGGTCTTGTTTGGAGAGGACTGACAGTTTGTAAAAGAAACAGTCCTGAACTCCACAATTTGGGGGTGGGGCATAGGGATCCCTTTGGAACGGTAATCAGTGGGAGACCTGACACTGTTCCCATACCATCTCCTCAATCACCTCCTGTAGCCCCAGGAAAAACAGGGCAAGAGGGCTGGAACCTGGCCTGAACTGGAGCTTCTGCCATGAAAAAGACACCTGGGTCTGAAGCAGAAACCCACTACCCAGAATTCAACCCGAGACTTTGGCCCAGCCTTCCTCTGATCTGGACCTCAGTTTACCCACCTATACTATGTTTGGGGAATGGGATGGGGCAACTTACTGGCTTCTTTGTGCCCCTTCTGTTCTGAGAGACCCTCAAGGTCTTTCCTGTTTTTCAGGGTGAACAAGGGATCCTGAACTATGCCTCGCAAATTATTTTCCTATGGCCCTATGAATAAGTAGCCCCGTTAAGCTTTACTGGTTCCCCTGTCCTCCCTAGGACTCTAGCAAGTTACTTGCTGCTCCAGTCTGGTGGGCCTTGGGTCTCTGCTGGGCCACCCACGTGGCAGCCACACATCATGCCACACTGACCTCTAGCTCACCTCCGAGGGTGCCCAGCCCCCTCTGGTCAGCAGGGCTCCCTGGCAGAACATAACAAGCTCAGACCAGGCCTCTGACCTCAGGCGTTCCCTCCTGTTCCCCAGGTCCCTTCCCCAAACCCGGTGCCCACTCCTTCGGTCCCTGGCTTCCTGCCACTCAGGCTAGAAGGGGTGGGGGGTGACAGCTGTGTAAGCGATGGTGGCTGCCCCCTTCCTGCCCCTCCCCCCCAGCTGTCTCTCTCCCATGACAGCTGCCCAATCAAAGGGCTGGGGGCTTAGCCAGCTCCCCCCACATGCAGGGATCAAGTGTCCACCCTGGCTTTGTTCTGAAGCAAGAACAATCCGGGGGAGGGGAGGGCTCCTGGGGCCAAGAGACTCAAGTAGGCTGGCCCACCCCTTGGGGATTCCCTAGGCTCTGCTGGTCAGAGTGTCTGGACCAGCTAGAGCCTGTGGACCCACCTGGATGAGAGAGAGGGGGATCCAGGGTCAGTTTTATTCCCCCACCTCTCATCCCTCAATACCTCCCTCAGCACTCCCAGCTCTCAACCTAGCAGCTTCCTTCTCCTATTCCAAAAGCAGTCATGCTGGCCACACCCAGTGATGCTAGGGAATAGCTCAGAGCATCAGGCAAGGCAGGGTGTGGCAGGAGGTGGACACTGGGCAGGGGGTAAGGGGTCAGGATTGAGGGTTACTGACTCCTCTGCCTGTCGCCTACTTGAGGGATGCTCACCCTTGCTGATTAGCCAGGCATCCACAAAAACTGCCCCTCAGACCATGGGCCCAGACTCAGTCTTTCAGCCTCCCTTTGGAGGTAGGAGGGGACTATAGCAGAACAGCCTGGGGTCTACAAGCTCCAGCCTCTGGTCTCTCGATTTGGGTCTATTTCATAGACAAAGTGCCTGTAAAGAAGGAGGAGTTTGGAAGGGGACCTCTGATAAGCTGGCAGGAACCAGAAATGCTACAGCCTCCTCAGGGCATCATTAGATAGCCCTCAAAGAGTCTTTATAACCAAGAAAAACCAGACTGGGCTCAGGAGAAAGGCCACAGCTCCACTCACTGGTACCCATCCCCTCATGGTCTCACCCAAATTGAAAGATCTCTAGCTTCCATTCTCCATGCTGAAGATTGCATGCTTACTCTGATGCTCAATAACCATCCATGGCCCCCAGAACCCAAGGAATAAAGCCCGATCTCCATGGACAGGTAATCAAGCCCTTCATGGTCCAACCCCTACTAACTCTTCTTGTCTCATTTCCACCCCAACCCCCATACAGGCCAGGCGGCAGAACAGATCTACCACCTCCAGGCCTCTGGGCCTTTGTCCAGGTTGATGATCCCAGTTTGAAATGCCCATCCTCCTCATTTTCTGTCAAAATCCTTCTCAAATGCCACCTCCTCTGTGGAGCCCTCCCCAACCTTCCAAGTCAGATGAGGCACACTCAGGTCTCTGTGCCCCCAAAGACATGGCTGTGACTCAAAGGTACCCAACTGGGCATTTCAGAGTCTGTCCTTCCACTACCCTGAGAGATCCAGGAGGATAAGAAATTTGAGACAGGACCAGGCTTGGAATACAGGCAGAATTGTTAGGGCTCATGGGGCCTGGGATCATTAGGGACCATGAGGCTCACCTAAGTACCCAGGGCTGAAGGACTAGCCACATGGGCAGAGAGCCAGGCCCTACCTGGACAGGATTCTCAGTTCTTTCTCAGTATCCGCAGCCCCTACTCTTGCTGTTTGGGGAGGTCTAGAGGCTCCCTGAGCATGTTGCTGGAGTGAAGAATTTGGACTGAGTTTTGAGAATTCTGGGGAGCCAGAATAGGTCACCCCAAAAGGAAGGGGGCTGTAAGAAGCACTAGAGCATAGGATAGGTTTCACAGAGTTGAGTTGGGTTCAGCCTATCACAAATGGAAAGGCTTCACCAATCAAGAGAGGAACCTGAGATCCAGAGTGTAAGGGAATTGTTTGTAAGACTACATGCCATAACTGACAGACTGGGAGAACCCAGGGCTCCACCTGAGCAGCTCAGTGCTCATTCCTCAAAAGGTTGGTGCCACTGGGCAGTGGTGATGGAGACTGGAGGAGAGAGGCAGTGATGGGAGTAGGGTGAGTGGACAGTGCCTGTCTGGGGACACAGGGTGGGGCAAGTCAGCCTCCCCGCGGCCTGGGCCTGCCAGGGTGTGTGGGCCGCCTGCTCCCAGCCCCCCACCCTGAGCATGCAAGGAGAACAATCCCCTTGTGTTTGGGCAGTCTGAGCCTGCATGCTGATGAAGGCTACAGGGTGGGGGCAGGGATGGGGGTGCCTTGCAAGTTGAGGGGGTTCCAGGACCTGGAGGGGCTAGGAGATATTCAGATGGGAAACAATAGGATCCCAGGTACTGGTCCTGAGGCCATGAGGGTGACCTCAGGGAATAGTGAAAGCTAGATCTCAGCCCCTGGGGAGTGCCTGGGGTCTAAGAGCTCTTTGTGGGGGAAGGGGGGCCCTATGGACACATGTCTTGTTGGTCCAGCAAGAAGGTGACCATCCTGGACTTGTTGAGGACCCAGAGCCCCACATTCTGGGAACAGGGGATGCAACTGGCTTAAGGTGCATCCCCTTGAAGACCACTCCCTTGGTGTTGGGGTGGGGCGGGGCCCTGGGTGCCACAGGTCTCAAGATGGCGGTCCTGGGATAGGGGAGTGAAGAGGCGGGCACCTCCCTCCCCAGGCCAGGAAGGCAAGAAGGCCGGGCTGAACTGAGTAGCAGAGACCCCCACCCCCAAGGACCCCAGGCAAGAAGCTAGGTCAGAACGGAGGAGTTGAATAGGAATAGGGCAGGAGGGACCACTTTGTACCCCCAACTACCATCTGCATACACCCTTGGCCTGGAGGTTTGTGTCTGGTTCCTCTGAGGACTGCAGAGAATGGGAAGGGGTGTGTGCCAGCCAGGAGCTGCAGGAGAATGGCAGATGGGGACAGAACCCCAACCCAGGGCAAGCTCAAAGGACAAAAAGCGCGAAAGGGATGGGGCCTCAAATCTGGTACCTAAGGTCCAGGAAAGCCCTGCCTAGTGCCGGGGGCTCTCCTGGCAGACCAGCGCCCCCCACCTGTGCAGGCCTCAGCCTCAGCCGCATGGGACAGGGAACGTGTTCCTCGCAGTCTCCCAGGACCCCAACCCGTGTACTCGAGCATCAACTCCCCGCCCCCAGCCGAACCCCCAAACTTCGCGGCCCGCCGTGCCCCGCCCGGCCCGCGCCCTACCTCGCTGGGGCTGTCCTGCGGCGGCGGCGGCGGCGGCGCGGCGGCTGGGCCGCTCAGTCCCACATTGTCCCCGGGAGAGGCGGCCGCTCACAACTGCGAGTGACATCAGCTGCGAACAATGAGGGGTTTGACAGGCGCGGAGCCCGGCCGGCCCGGAGCCCGGCTCCGCGCCCCCCCCACCCCCCGGCCCGCCTGGCCCGGCCCCTCCCCGCCCCCTCCCCGGATCCGATTACAGCGCGGCGGGCCCGCCCCAGCCGCCCCAGTGCCGCAGCCGCCCGCCCCGCCCCGCGCGCCGCGGTGCGCCCCGAGCGGCCGCCGCTTCCGGGAGGGCTCGGGCGACCCTTCCCCTGCAGTTCTCAGAGCCCTCGGGAGTGGCGGAGCAGGGGGCTTGAAGCGCGGTGCCTAGCCACCGTCCTCCCCGTGCCGCCCGCACTGCGCCAGGCCCCGGAGCCCCTCAGCTCCCACCCGGCCAGTCCTTCCGGCCCTGCGCCTCCGCGAAGCCCCCTGGATCCCCTATCCCGGCCCCGGCACCAGTCCCTGAGCTGCCGGGGTCCCAGTTCTGGTCCCTCGGAGCTCAAACTTGGACCCTCTGCCCTCCCTGGCTCTCCTCGCTTCTGCTCCATTCTCCGCTCCGGGCTCTCGCCCACCAAGACCCGCTCCCCTCAGCCACCCACAGCTTCCGCACCGCACGTCCCGGCCCTTGTCCGCGCAGGACAGGTTACCCGACCAGCTGGAGGAGGGGCCTGAGAGCTGTGTGGCCCTTATGCACCCGCCCCGTAACTCCCCCAAATCTACCCCCAGAAATCATTTGGGGGCCAGGGTCGAAAGGGATGGGGCACCGTTTCGGTTCTTTACTAGGGAAGGGAAAAGTGGGGGGAGGAGCGGAGCCGTTCCCAAGTCTCTTGCCCCTCCCCCACTCCCTGGGGAGCAAATATTCCTCCCCCTCTCCTCTGTAATCGGCTCAGCCTGGTCCCACTGACCTCCACCTCCCCCCACAGCTGAGTCTCTTGGCACCTGGGTGTGTGTGGGTGGGGAGGGGAATCCAATCTCTCTTTCCTTCCATCTGGTCTGGTGGACAAAGGGCAGGGGGACCATCTGGTCCCGCCAGAGTGGGGGAGGGGCCCACAGTGGCAGTCCCAAGGGGCGGAGGTATGGGCGGTGCTCCGTAGAAAGCAAGAGCCTGTGGGGTCTAATTGCATCACTTTATATCACCGACCTTCACAATCCATCTTCCCACCCCCCCACCCCCAATCCAAGCAGGAACAAGCGTAGCTGAGAAGACCCAGGCCTAATAACCTGGGAAAGTGTGGAGCCCCAAGAAGGAAGGGAAAAAAACAAGGAGATCTGATCGGCAGAGGGATGATCCTCCCCTTTTGGGGAGCAATTATGGGCTGGGACAAGTTGCAACCTGTGGGTGGAGCCTAGGCTGGCCACACCCTAAGCCTAGCAAGAGGGTCTCCAGCAAAGGCTGGCGTGTGAGGTCCCCACTTCCCCAGTGAGGTCTGCATGGGTGGAAGTGTACATGTTTCTGTGCAAGCATTTTTGTTACGTGCATGCAATGCACTCGCCACATGAGAATGTGCATGCCAATTCAGTTACATGTACCTGTGTGGTTTGCTCCCAGGTGAAACGTCCTATTTGGGAACATAGACGGCCTCAAATGTGTAAGTGCATGTGGGCCTAAGAGGACCTAGAGGGCATAAAGAAGAAGGTGGAGGTGGAGGTGAGGGCAGGGCAGAGCAGATCAGAGCAGAGGAAGGAGTGAAGGCCAAGCAGAAAAGCCTGTAGGAGAAGCTCATGAATTACCCTCCACCAGATTATGTTCCTCGATTCCTTAGTTTTTGTTTTGTTTTTTTTTTTTTTCTCTTGATTTTACCTCCTCAATCTGTCATTGCAAGAGAAAGTAGAAAAGGCAGACAAACCCCCAAAAGACAAGAATTCAGACATAGACACACCTGTTGCATGTGCATAAGCCAGAACCCATGTAGGAGAGAAGAGAGGTTCTCAAGGCAGGCAGGCAGGCAGTCCACCCCATCAGCAGGGCTAAGCCTCATAGCCCCTGCAGGAAGTCGAGCAGCCCTGCATGCCACTCCTCAGGCTTATCCAGGTAACAGGGGTGCCCAGCCCCCTCTATGACCAGCACTCGGTGATTGGGAAGCTGCTTCAGGTGCTCAAAGCTGGTGGGACCCATGGGATCCTGGTCTCCATATACAATTAGGACAGGAGTCTGAAAGGAAAAGGGAGCAGAGTCAACAGGGCCTACCATACCAGCTTCCAGAAGGTCAGTTCTAGCCATGGGTGTTGACACCCTGAGAAGAGACAAGCTGGCTCAGTAGGTTGGGGGGCATGGATTTGTGTCTCTCCTGGCACACAATTTAGCACGGAGTTTAGTACAGAAATCTTCTAAGTACCAAAAGGATGGAAGTTGGTGGTCAGTTTCTCCCAGAAGCCACCCCTTGGTTACCCAACCCCCAGTTGAGGAAGACTCTGGCTCTTGGCAGGGGTGTCTTATTTTCCCACACAAGGGTACCTTCACATTGGCATAGTCAGCAGCATTGATTTTGTCTGTGCAGATGGGGGCCACTGGCACATAGCCCCGGAGCTGGGAGCCGGGGGCCATGAGGAATGGCAGGGAGTACATGCCACTTAATGATGGACTGATCACAACTGGGGGGCCCAGCTCCAAGGCATCCACAATGGCCATCAGGAAGCTGCTGGGGACCAGCTCCCCAATAGGGGCAGGGGCTGCTGCTTCCCTGGAGCGGCCCAGACCTGCAGGGATTCAGGTATGGGAGAGACAAGACAGGGACAGTGAATGGGAAAACAAGGGTCCCTTCCTCCAGGAAGCCCTCCCAGAGACCTCAATCTCTCTGTGCCCAGGTTCCTACTCATACCCAGTAGCCCAGGTTTACAACTACAGCAGCCTAATCTATCATAACTGTGGTAAACATAAGCATTTCCCTCCATGTTTATGTCCACCTTCCCCACCCCCCAACAGTATCCAGGAAAAAATCAGGCTCTGAAGTCTAACAGTGCTGAATCCAAGTTCCAATTCTTCATTTACTGTCCCTGTGACCTTCAGCAAGTCCCATCAGCCCTCTCTCAGCTCATCAGTTTCCCCTGATAAGAGGGGATAACAAAAGTACCTGCCATTGAAGATTGTTAACTGATTAAAGGGCACCTGGCCCTGAATTGGCACAGAGTAGGGTCCTGGAGAAAAGGGGCTGAGGGGCCACTTTTGCAATCAGACCTTCACTTTCCAATCAGTTAGTCCCCACCTCGTCACCACCATACTGGGGATTGAACCCAAGGGCACTCTACCACTGAGTTACATCCCATTCATTTTTTTCTTTTGAGACAGGGCATCCCTAAGTTGCTGAAGCTGACCTAGAACTTGCGCTCCTCCTGCCTCAGCCTTTGGAGTTGTTGGAATTACATGTCTGCCCCACCACATCCAGTCAGTCCCCACTATCGGTAACTTAGCTCCAGACCTTCGCCCTGAAGCTCAGCCCAACCCACTGTTGGAACAAATCCTGCAGGGCTGGAGGCCCACCCTTGAGCCCTGAAACCATACCAGCCCTAGCCTCTGAGGGGATTATATCAGCCATGCCTCCCTTCCCACACCTGACACCAAGAGCTGGGGCCTGGTAGTCTAGGTTAAAACAAGCTCTCTGGAGGCTGTCCCTACCTCTTCCAGAGCCCAACTTAGAGCTCTACATGGGGGATGACAACTAGGAGCCTGACCACCCATCAGGCCCTGCACGTTTCCAGGAGACTCAAGTCTTACTACTCAAGTCTTCCAACAACCTGTGAATATGGTTGTCAAAATGCTTTAACTTCCAATGAGCCTAGTACCTATTACTGTATGTCAGACACTAGCCATATATTCACATGGATAATCTTATTCCATTCTCACTAAGGGCAACCCCATACTTGAGTTTGGTATCTCCCATTACAGTTGAAGAAATAAGGCTCAGAGACACTGAGGCACCACCCAGGGTAACAGTGAGGAGCTGAGAAGTGTCCAAGCCCCATCTAGATCAACAGTGGAGAAGCTCAATGGCACTTACAGTGTACACCCAACTCTTAGTCCTCCCAGTCCTCCAGTCCCAGGCCTTGGGTCCCAGATAGGACCTACCCAACCCCTACCCAGAAGCCTGCCCCAGAAGTACCTGGCAGATCAATGGCCACAGCTCGGTAGCCAGCCTGCGCCAGTCTGTGCAGTGTACCCAAATTCTGCCAGGTTTCGGAGGAGAAGCGGATACCATGCAAGAGCAGCACAGAGAAGCCAGCGGCCTGTCCACTTCCAGGCCGTGCCTCCCGGAAAAAGAGGCTCTGGCCCTCCACCTGGATGGTGCCCTCTCGCTGCTCCACACTTGCCATTCCTGCTGCTGTTTGCTGAAGTGCCTGTGGTTGAAAGCCAGGCTGATGAGGAGCCACAGAACATCCTGCCCAGGTACAGCAGGGAGGCTGCCACAGAGAGGGGTCCTGGAGGGAGTAGCAAGGAGGCCTCCAGGGCTCTAGAAACAAGCTTCAGGGTCAGGAAGACAAAGGTGTTATATTTGACTCTGCCACTTACTCACTTATGTGCCCTTCGACCTCAACTTCCTCATCTGCAACATGGGGACAATAAAGCTTACCTCAAAGCATTATGAATTTTATTAAGAGCTTGAGAAAATAAATAATAGTGGGGCTCTCATTACGGGTTATTGTTCTCATCGTTATTATCCTTTTCTACAAATGGGGACAATGCAATAGAACTAGCTCATAGGTGGTTAGGATTAAATGAGGCCACGCATGTAAAATACTCGCATCAGAGTAAATTCAATCCACGAAAAGTAATTTGCTTATTAACCCCATCTTCTCCAACGCTCTGGTACAGATCGTGAGTTGGCACTGCAGGCCATTCGAGGAAGTCCAACTTTACGGTAAAATGCCCATTTTCTAGAGGCTGAAACCCAAGTACCCTATGGGCAAGGGCTTTGGAGTTCCAGCCTGCAAGGAGCGCGCGGTGCTCAACGTGCTGCCTGGCTGGGGCCCAACGCATTGGTCAGGGGCGCGATCAAATCCGCCCCGCACGGTTCACTGGATTCACTCTGGGGACCATAGTCTGTCTCTCTAGGTCTGAAGGACCCGTGGGGAGGCAGCGCGACCCAGGAGGCGGGGACCTATGAAGCCACGAGATGGGAAGACTTGGGGTAGGTGGGGGTGAGTTCTGACTGGAGAGAGGAAGAGAACGTCGGGAGAGTAAGGTGGGTACCTGGGGAGCTGCGTGATCTCGCGCGCACCGGAGGCAATCAAGTGGGGAGGTAGGCAGGGAAGAAGAGGTTGGCTTCGGGGCGGGGGCGGGGGCGGGTGCTGGGGCTGGGCCTAGGCCCGGCCCATGCTCCTGGGCGCCCTCTTGTGGCCACAAGCGGCCTTTTAGTCCGTCCTCGCCGCTAAACTTGTTCTCACTGAGATCTCAGTTTCTCCGGTCCCACGTGCCCCAGGCGTGAGGTTGGGAGCGCTTCCGAAGCCCTCAGTGACATTCCCACTGTTGACTTGGTACACCTTGAGGATGTGGGCTCTTTCGGAATCGCATCCCTGCTCTGCTCCCTTCCTGCCCACCATCGCCCTCATCTCCAGTCAGGACTGCCCAGGCCGAGTAATGCACCTTGCATGGAGTTAATGATCTCAGGTTTGAGTGCAAGGCTCCGCCAAAGTTTAGCCCGGTGATCTTGATCGTTTTCCCAACTCCTTCAAGCCTGTTTCCTCGCTTGTAGAATGGGTAGAATGTTGCCCACTTCTGCAGGGTAGAAATAAGAAACGAGTTCTGTGCATTCTGCACAGCTTCCTTGTGCGGAGTCTGGGTACCACGCGGAGCCCTGAACCTGGGACGGACCAAATGTTGGTCACACATCGCCAACCAGGAAAGATTGCATGAGCACACAGAAACTCAAACCTCACTCCTGGATGTGTGTGTGTGTGTGTGTGTGTGTGTGTGTGTGCGCGCGCGCGCGCGCGCGGGCGGGCGCGCTGCATAGTAACAAATACTATCTGGCATTTACACAAGGAGGCCTCTATGCCAGGCTGAGACTTGACGGTTAAATCCTACGACAGCCCTGTACAGTGGGTCCTTTCCTCGATCTCATTGTACCGACAGAGAACTGAACTAAAGTGAAGATGTTCTGGTAAGAAGAATCCGGGGGCTCTCCGCCAGCTCTTAGGGCCAAAACTATTCGGAAATTGAGGGCCGGGCGGGTCTGGTTGGGTCTTTGTGCTTAGGGGCGCCATCCTCAGTCCCTTCCTCTGGAACTATTTGCTAACTAGGAGCTCGGCCTGCCAGCTGCAGACTGCGCAGGCGCGCTTCGGTGGACTCACTCGTCACTGCCTAGTCACTGAGCCGCGGACCGGGTGACGGAGGCAGCGCCATGTCAGCGGCGTTGTTTGGCTCCTGGTCCCGCCTGGGCGGGAGTGGGGCCCGCCCCTCCGTAGCCAGCCGGGTCGTCAGGGTCGGCCCGGTGAGTGTCCCCTGGGAGGAAGGCTGGCCCCGGGGCGGGCCATCTTTCACCGGCCTCCTGGGTCAGAGTCCTCCTGAGGGGGCCCGCTCTGGGGCAGGGAGTGTACGTGTGTTCGTGTGTTGTGTGTGTGAGCACGCAAGTGTCTGCCTGTAGCCTGTATTCTTGGGGCTGTGGGTGTGCGATGTGTGCGCTTGTATATCTGTCAGTCTGTTTCTTAGCACTGATATGGGGGCGGTGTATTGGTTGCTCTATGCATGTCTACTTTTGGGTATTTCTCTATGTGGATTATCTACTTGTGTCTCCATGGGGGTGCATTTCTGTCCGCCTGTGCTTGTGTGTTCCTTATGTGAGTGTAGTTTTAGGATTGTGTGCAACAGTGTGCTTGGGTATTTCTGAGGGCTGCATGTGAGTTGTTTTAGAGTTTTGTTTTTTGTGTGTGTGTTTTTTTTTTTTCCCAGTCATACTGGGGTTTGAACACAAGACCTTGCACATGCCGTGCAAGCCTCTACCATTGAGCCACATCCGAATTTTTTTTTTTACTTTAAGATAAGGTATTGCTAAATTGCCCAGGCCGGCCTCAAATTTGTAATCCTTGTACCTCAGCCTCCCAAGTGACTGGGATTACAGGCATGAACCAGGGCGCACTACACATGTCGTTCTGAAAGAGTATGTGAGTTCACTGTCAGTCTTCCTGTTGCCTGGCGGTGCACGTGATTTCGAGAGTGTTTTTGCGAGGGATTGACTGTGCAAGGTCCAATGGGTGCACAGAGAGGCTGCATGTGCGTACAAGGAATAGCTCATGCAAAAGAAAAGCGTATAGGGTCAAGACTGTCTATGTGCATGTGGGGACACATGTCATTGTCGACGCATATTTAGATGGCCTAAAGTGGGCACTTTACTCACCACCCCGCCCCATCCCAACCCCATCTATAGAGCAACAGGTTGCAGGAATTCTGCAAAGTTCATAACTGCTGCACCCTAGATTGCCAAAGCAAGGACCAAAGCCCCGCCCCTCCTCCTGCGAGAGGTGCCCCAACCTCTCAGCAGACCGCAAAGCTCAGTATAGTAGGAATCCAGATTAACTATGCGTTGCAGGTGCTTCATTGTGGGTATGCGCCCTAGGCTGTTCGTGACTAGGAAGAAAAGAAGAGCGCTCTGTTTCTCCGCCTGGCTTCTAGTTTTCCATCAACACTAAAGGAGCTGCCACTATCCACCTACTGCCTGACTCTGGAACCCCAGGGTGGGGGTGGCAGGAGGTGCAGGGTTGGGGGACATTCCCCTAAAATGTCCCCCAGAGGGATGTGTGACCCGGGACTGGTCTCGGGCTAACTCTGACTGGCACCTAGCTGGTGCTCAATAAAGATTGTTTACCAGAATCCCAGGAGGAGGCAGGCTGTGTTCATCCTAGGCCCAAGAAATGATGATAGGGACAAAGCCCACCTTCCCTTAAATTCCCTGTATTATTTAAATCTCACAGGAGAATTGGGAGAGCAACCAGAATTATACCATTTTACTGACATACTAAGGACTCAGGGTCAGGAATTGGCAGAGATCAGTCTTAAAGTCAGGGCTACCTGACCTGTTTGGATTCTGCCGGTAGGCTGGCAAAAGCCCTATACTGGAGGAGTCCATGAAGCAAATCCTTTGGTGTGAAGCTGTATGTGTGTCTGTATATGGGGGTGGTGACATTCATCTCTCCAACCTCCAGCTGCCTTTTCCATTTCTAGGTGAACCACGCTCCTCCCTGGCCCCACACCGACTCAGGCCTCAGCATTTCCTCCATCACCAACATTCTCTGTGAGCTTCCCAACCACAGCTGTGGTCAACCATTAAATATTCCCATCAACTGTAAAACACATTCTGATTTTAGCAGTATTATATACAGAGTGATAAAATGAACTATTTCCAAACCTGCCCTCAGTGGATGGTCTCTTCAAATAGTCTTTCTCCTTGAAAAGCCCTCACCACTCTGTCCAGCTGTAAGGCTGCAGTTCATCCATTGTCTCCCATTTCCATGCTTTCCTTCTTCCAAACCAAGTGTGACCTGAAGGTTAGGAGTCCAGCCCTGGGTTCAAATCCTAGTTCCCCCTTCTTGCTACTTGAATAATAGAATTCACCTCTTGGAACCTGAATTTCCTCATTTGTAAGCGACCTATAATTATGTCTGTTCTTTAGTGTTCTTTGTGGACCTCCTTGTTGTGGGAAACTGAGCAAGAGCCTGCTGTTATAAGTGCTTGAAGTAGGTTTAACTGTCAGGGATGATGGTCACTGAGCATGCTGTGTGCTAGAGGGACAACTCAGATGCACCTCCTCACACTGTGGGGGTTTCGAGCCTTTGTCCTGGCATAAGGAGTAGCTGAGTATTGAACCCCCAGTCCTTTATCCAGAGCAAGGGAAGGGCCAGGGTTACAGGTCTTCCTCTGTGGGGGGCTTCAGGTTGGGGTTTGGGGATGGGACCCTTTGTAGGGGCTCAGCCTTGCCTCTTTTCCTTCTCCCTCCTCCTCCAGACTGCGGTACAGACCTGCGTGAGCCAGTATTGGGCTGCTCTGCTGGGCCTAGGTCTATTGTTCATGCTGCTACTGTATGTGGGACTACCTGGCCCCCCTGAGCAAACTTCCTGGCTCTTGAGAGAACCCAATGTCACAATCCTGGTTGGTCTTACCCCAGGAAACTCTCCCGTTTTTTACCGTGAGGTGCTTCCACTCCACCGGACACACAGGTGGGTGCTGACCTGAGGGACCCTGGCCTGACTCAGGGTACTCAGGACCTAAGAAGGCAGTAGGAAAGCCTAGGAAGAAAGAACAGTGGGCTGCCTCAGATTTCAGGATGTATTTCCTTGTATGCCTGCAGGGTGGAGGTGGTGCTGCTTCATGGAAAGGCCTTTAACTCCCACACGTGGGAACAGCTGGGCACACTGCAGCTACTGTCGCAGAGGGGCTACCGGGCTGTGGCCTTTGACCTTCCAGGTGAGCACTCCCACCCCTGGATCTAGGGAGGCAAGAAATAGCAATTACAAGGAGGGCAGATTCCCAGAAGGGGAAATTGGAGGGGTAGGGAAGCATTATGGTAAGGCATGGGGGCCCTCTGAACCCGTGTCTGGACAAGCAGTCACAACACAAGATGGCACCATGAAAATGTCTACGTGTATACAAATGTGTATTTGTATTTTCTTCCTTGAAAACTACAGTGTGCTTGTTAGAGCCAATAGAAATATGACACAAACTCTGTAACTTTGTGTTTAACTACACAAATGATTTGTGCTATCATTCTATATCAGCAACCCCCCCACTACCCTTCCTCTTTCCTTGGTGCTGGAGATTCAATCCCAGGCCTTGTGCATGCATGCTAAGCACATGCTCTACCACTGAGCTACACCCTTAACTGATACTATCATTCTTGTCTTTAAAAAAAAAAATCACAAAACAGTGAATACTTCAGAGATTGTACCACATTTCTCTCCCTCTCTAAGCAGCTGGGGGTTGCCAGACCCTCTCCTCAGCATTTCCATACATAGAAATACAGATGATATGCAGGATAGTGTGGGGATAGTGGGGTGTGATGTTGCCGGCTCCACAAATCCATCTGCGATTTTGTTTTCTCCCCCTATTCTATGACTCATGGATTATGCTGGTCCCTGCAAACCTCCCTCTCTGTCAACTCTGCAATGTAGGCTATAGGAGGGATGGACAAACTTTGACCTGCTATTCCTCTACTGGTGGCTATGTAGATTGATTTAGAGTTTTCAGTGTTAGCTGAAATCCTCAAAAACATTTTTGGACATGCTTCTTTGAGCACGAAGGCAATAATGTTTTTAGGGTAGTTATTGAGAACAATTGATGGATCAAAGGACACACAATTTAAAGTTCTGAAAAAAATACTACTTCACCCTCCAAAAAGCTGTACAAATTTATTCTCCCTTTAGTCATGTATGAAAGTGCCTGTTTTTCTACATCTTCCCCCCAAATTGGGTATTGCTAGGTGTTTTTTGTTTTGGGTACTAAGGATTGAACCCAGGGGTGCTCTACCACTGAGCTAGATCACCAGCTATTTTTAGTTTTTTTTTTTTTAAGATAAGGTCTAACGAAGTTGTTGAAGCTGGCCTTGAGCTTCCCAAGTGGCTGGAATTGCAAGCATGTGCCACTGGCTGAAAGATGTTTTTCTAGCAGGTCTACTACTTTACAAAAAAAAAAAAAAATCACTTCTAGGAAGTTTGGGGTAGCATGTGCCATGTACCACTGGTTCCCATCTTTTCCATACTGTGATGGGCAAGAAGTCTGGAGCTCCCTCAAATAGCACTTCCTGCCATTCCCAGGTTTTGGGAACTCAGCACCTTCAAAGGAAGTAAGCACAGAGGCAGGGAGGGCAGAGCTGCTGGAGCGAGTTCTGCGGGACCTGAAGGTGCAGAATGCTGTGTTAGTGAGCCCCTCACTGAGTGGCCACTACGCCTTGCCCTTCCTGATGCAAGGCCACCACCAGCTACGTGGATTCGTGCCCATCGCACCCACCTCCACCCAGAACTACAACCAGGAGCAATTCTGGGCTGTGAAGGTACTAGAAAAAGGATCTTCAAAGGTCCTGGTGGCACCCTGTTCCAATCTTTTGTTGCTTGGTGGGACATTCCTCCAACCCTGATTTTGGATGGAAGAGGTGGGGATTTGGGAGGTAATAGCTTGGGGGTCAGATTCTCACCAGGCCCCAGAATCACAGCTTCTTGCCTTGCCCTGCAGACCCCAACCCTCATCCTGTATGGGGAGCTGGACCACAAACTGGCCCAAGAGTCACTGCAGCAGCTCCGCCACCTGCCCAACCACTCTGTGGTGAAGATACACAACGCGGGCCATGCCTGCTACCTCCACAAGCCACAAGACTTCCATCTCGTCCTCCTTGACTTCCTTGACCATTTGTCTTGAACTAACCCACTTCCCAGGCCCTAGGCCTGTCCTGTGCTAGGAGGGTCTGGACCACCACTCTCTCTCCACCAGGGACGCAGTCCCTAGGGTTGGAGGGCAGAGGTCCAAGGGGCAGACCCAGCCAGGACATCTCATTTTACTTCACAGGCACAATAAAGAAAAATGTATTTGTTTTGCCTGGAGAGTAACAGGCTTTTTTTCCTGGTGTACTTTCTGAGAGGTGGGAGGGGAGGCAAGTCTGGGACTATCGTGGGTGAAGGTGAGGGCTGAAGGAGGTACTCCAGCACACTGTGGATCTAAAAGTGAGGTGTCCACTTCCTCACTGTATGCCCTTACTTCTCTATGCCTTAGTTCAGTCATCTGTTAGACATGATGGTAACATCTAGCAGGGAGGACATTTGTAGGATCGAATGTGTCTGGTAAATAGAGCATTTGGTCACGTGGAGCTGGGGGAAGTAGGGGTATGAGTTAATGCTGCTGTACGACCACTGGGATCAGTGGGAAATCCAGGGTCTGTGTAGCTGAGCTGCGTCTGGAATATAGAAGTTGTAGATGGAGGGATGGGGAACAAGGTTTAAGAATTAAAACAGCATTGTTACTGAATCACAAGATTGTTGGCTCCTTTGTTATGTGTGGGTGAACAACCAGAGACTTCAACCCCAAGAGGGATGGGACAGACCCTTCCCTTACCCTCCCAGGCTTCTTGGTCCAGGGGTTGAAGTTTTCCACTCCTGCGGCTGCCAAGCTGACTCAGCCACTGGAGTAGAGGACAGAACTGGCTGAGAGTGCAAAGAGCAGCCTGGTACACAAGTGGACAGCTACAGTTGTGTACATCCTTCAGGTGGCCAAGGGAACATCTATGTCTGTTTCTCTGTCTCTGGTGGGTGAAGAAGAGTCAGTTTGGCACAGGGCACCAAGAGTGTGCTGTTTCCCCACCTCTCATTGTCATATAGTGTCACGATTGCATCTTTTTCAGTGACATCCCATCACACTCACCAACTCACATTCATATTGTCACATATATGGTCATGCCCACTGATACACAGGTTTGCCCACACCATGGCGCACTCACACAGTCACACATATTCCCAACCATGCCATGTATCCTTCATTCCTGGCACATTGTCTGGGCAGGTGCTCTGTGCCTGAACAGGGTCAGGTTCTTGGCGCTCACAGTGTGGGGCAGGTAGATGTTGATTAATAATTCACTACACACAAAAAAAAAATAATAATAATTCACTACACACAGAGCTGAGGTCTGGGAGGACCTCCATGAACCGTCAAGGCACGAAAAGGAGAGCGGCAGGCGTCTTGCAGGAGGGGGCGGGGAAACAAGGCCAGGCCTTTGCAGCCCGGCTCCTTGAGAGCTAGCTCCTACCCAACCTTGTTGCTGCCACTTTTAGCAGCAGGGACCGCCCTCTTCTCCTTGGGTCCTAACCGGAGGCTGAAGAAGGAGGTGTCCTCTGGGGGCGGGACCTTCTGGGGGTGGAGCCAGCCCCGAGTTTGCTGCCTGCGGGGCGGAGCTGGCGGCCGCCTGAGCTGCCCAGGGGGCGGGATCCCGATCTAAGCTCCTGTAACACGGTGGAGGGCGCTAGGTTCCTATACTGCCGCAGGGATTGGGAAGGTTGTTCCCCGCAATCCACGGTTTTCGCCCCGCTACCAGGCTCTGGGCCACGTGGTGGGCGGATCGGGGCACTTTTGATCTCGCGACCTCTCTGGACCCGGAGTCTCCGCCACTTTTCGCGGCGGGCGCTGAGAGGCGAGCGCGGGCCCAAGACCAGGAAAAAGTAAGATGGGGGGTCTTGGCTAGAGCTAGAAGTGTCTGGGATTCCCTGGCACGAAAGCCAAGCTACTGTGGAGGGCGTGGGGAGCCAGTGTCCTGATTCAGACCTGGCTCAGCAACTCCAGTTGTCTCGGAACCTCTCTAAGCCTCAGCTTTCTCCTTTATAAAATGAGCATTCAGAGACAGACTTCCTGGAGGTCTTTGGGGGATTAAATAAGAATATGCGTTGAAAACGGGCAGCACAGCGTCTGAACAGAATAGGGGCTCCACAATAAGATGTCCTTTCCTTGTGGAACTTCCGGGGAACCTCAGTAGGGAAGGCCTGTGTGCAGGTATGTGGAGTCCACTGGACCCCAGCTGCTGGGAGGGATAGTTCACTGTTCAACTTTGCCCTCAGCTCACCACGCTCAGAGCCATGACCAGCAAGGATCCTGAATCCGAGCACCCGTCTGTGACGCTGTTCCGCCAGTATCTGCGCATCCTCACTGTCCACCCCAATCCTGACTATGGTGAGAACACGGTGGTCCCAGGGCCTGTGCTCTAACCACCTCCAACTCCTGTCACCCTGCAGAGTCCTACTGTACTGCCCCAAATGGCAATGTCAGTAGATGAGGCAGTCACTTCTACTGTTGACAGCACTTTCCCCAGAGGCCGTGCTGCTCCAAATGTTACTCCTGGCAGCTCCTTAAGGAACAGGCTCACCTCACTTCCCAGAGCAGGAGTGGTATGGGGAGAGGCCCATAAGGAGAGGCCCTTCACAGAGCCTACTGGGGCTGGACAAAGGCTCTTAGGAATCAAGATTGGTAGTTGGGAACTGTGTACAAGGATCCAAATTTCTGCCCCATGATTTGTCAGCTGAGAGATGTTGGGTGAATCTTCTCATGTATCTGGGCCATAATTTCCCCAACTTTTAAGAAGGATAACACCCGAAGCTGGACATGGTGGTGCACACCTATAATCCTAGCTCCTCGGGAAGCTGAGGCAGGAGGACTGCAAGTTCCAGGCCAACCTGTCTTTTTTTTTTTTTTTTTTTTTTTTTTTTTTTTTGCAGTGCTGGGGATCGAACCCAGGGTCTTGTGCTTGCAAGGCAAGCACTCTACCGACTGAGCTATCTCCCCAGCCCCAACCTGTCTCAATAGAATTTTAAAAGGGCTAGAGATGTGACTCAGTGGTAGAATGTTTGCCTAGCATGAACAATGGCCCTGAGTTCAATCCCCAGCATCACACACACGCACACAAAGAATAACACCTGCTTCCAGTCCTGAACTTTACCCTTGTCTTCCACAAAGTCACACACTGACCAAAACCTTTCTCCTTGGGGACAGAAATGCATCTGAAGGCATCTGAGGGATGTGAAATTGTGATGGGGAGGCAGCAGCCCATTTCTGGGTCTGTTCCTGGATGCCTGGGCTGGTGGAAGCTATGGGTAGGCAGAAAGAGCCCCAAGATTCTCTATGTCCCCAGGGCCTGCTGTGGCCTTCTTTGAGGAGAGAGCCCATCAGATGGGCCTGAGCTGTCAGAAAGTGGAGGTGAGCCTGGGGCCCTGGGTGGGGAGGGGCAATGGGCCTGGGGCACCTCCTCATTCTGCACTGACCAGCTTCCCTTTTGACCCTCTGTAGGTGACACCTGGCTATGTGGTCACTGTGCTAACTTGGCCAGGCACTAACCCTACACTCTCCTCCATCTTGCTCAACTCCCACATGGATGTGGTACCTGTCTTCAAGGTATGTGTGGAGGGGCATGTGCAGGCCTAGCTTACTCACAGAATGTAGACCTCAGAAGTCCAAGCTGCTGGTCCCAGCACTAACTCTTTTTTTTTTTAATAGTATTTAAAAAAATTTGTTCTGATTGATGCAGCACTAACTCTTGACATCTGTATGCCATTATTCCACTCAAGCAGTCTTTGTCCAGCATTGATTCTGTGCCAGGTGGTGATCAGCTACCTTCTTCAGTCCTCTTCTGTACCCCTCACCACCCTTCCTATCACCTCTTCTTCCCATACCTACCCACAGGAACATTGGAGTCATGACCCCTTTGAGGCATTCAAGGATTCTGAGGGCTACATCTATGCCAGGGGCACCCAGGACATGAAGAGTGTCAGCATTCAGTGAGTATTCTCTATTCCCAGTCCCCCACAGTGTTCCCACTGGACCAATAGACTGACCCAGGACCTAGGAGAGTGATTGAAGAACTTCAGTGCTAAGAAAGATCTTGACCCCCACCTTGGGCAAGAATTATTTCCATTACCATTGCATGGATGGAAAGACTGAGGTTCAGAGATGGGCAGGGACTTTCTGGAGCACTTGCCAGGTCATAGCAAGGTAGGACTGCACTTGCTAGCACTGCTGGCCCTGCTTGCTGGGCCACTCTAAGCACCTAGTAGCTCCTGCAGCACTTGGCTTATGTCCCCTCAGGTACCTGGAAGCTGTGAGAAGGCTGAAGGTCGAGGGCCACCGTTTTCCTAGAACCATCCACTTGACCTTTGTGCCTGGTAGGAGTGACTTGTGGAGGAGGGCAACTTTGGGGAAGGAAGGGGTGTGTCAGTGGGTGGCCCCCTCATCACAAGTTCCTGTGCTTTTATAGATGAGGAGATTGGGGGTCACAAAGGCATGGAGCTGTTTGTACAGCGACCTGAGTTCCAGGCCCTGAGGGTGGGATTCGCCCTGGATGAGGGTGAGTAGGTTGGCAAGCTTCCAGTCAACCAGGATGGAAGTAAGGAGACTGCTGGTGGGGGCTAGGTCACTCCATTCTCTGAACCTCCTTTTCCCCTTCAGGCCTGGCCAACCCCACTGATGCCTTCACTGTCTTTTATAGTGAGCGGAGCCTCTGGTGTGAGTATGGGCCTGAGGGCAGGGTTTGCTATATGTATGGGTGACCAGAAAGCAATGGCCAACAAAGGATCACATATTGAGTTGAGTCCTGAATAGGCCTGGAAACCAGGGCCTCTGCCTCTCACCCCTTCCTGCCTATTCTCCTCTTTCCTGAGCTTCTGTTTTTTGGGGGTTTTTTTTGTTTGGTTGTTTTTTTTTTTTTTTTTTTTTTGGCGGTACCAGGAATTGAATCCAGGGCCTTGTGCATGCAAAGCAAGCACTCTACCAACTGAGCTAAATCCCCAGCCTCTTTCCTGAGCTTCTGAGGGCAAGTTCTGACTATGGGCAGGAACAGCTCTATGTTATGATTCCACGCAGGACAGGGCCCTGTCAGAGGTGCTTGGAATAAGGGGGACACCTGGGCCCATCCCAGGGATGATTGCATCTCCAGCCTTCTCATGCCAAAAATACTCTCTTCCTCTCTTCCCTCTACATCTCCCCAGGGGTGCGGTTTACCAGCAGTGGGAAGCCAGGCCATGGGTCACGCTTCATTGAGGACACAGCAGCAGAGAAGTTGGTGCGGCATGGTCCTTGGTGAATCTGGGTGTTTGGGAGGTTCTATCCTGGGGCCACTCTCACATCTCACCTCATGCTCTCCTAGCACAAGGTTGTGAGCTCCATCTTGGCATTTAGAGAGAAGGAGAGGCAGAGGTAAGGCAGCCTGGGAATGGGGTGGGGTGGGAGTGGCCCTGGGGGGCTGTGTAAGAGAAGAGGGAGGCTGAACCACTTTCTTTTATCTGTTTACCCCCAACTAAAGGCTGCAGTCAAACCCTCACCTGAAAGAGGGGGCCGTAACTTGCGTGAACCTGACTAAGCTAGAGGGTGGTGTGGCTTATAATGTGGTACCTGCCACTATGAGCGCCAGCTTTGACTTCCGTTTGGCACCGGATGTGGACCTGCAGGTGCTGCCTCTGCCTGGGTTAGAGGGAGAGAACCTGCACCTTTTATCACGCCCTGGAGGCTCAGAGAATTGCCTAAGGGGTTGGCTTGTTTCCCTTCTCTCAGGCTTTTGAGAAGCAGCTGCAGAGCTGGTGCCAGGCGGCTGGTGAGGGTGTCACCTTCGAGTTTGTTCAGGTGCCAACTTGGGACCTATCTATGATGGGATAGTGTTCGGACTGGGGAAAGACTGGGCTTACCAAATGTGTGACAGTATGGGAGTGTGTGCTAGGTGTATCTGCATATATCTGGGCTTTGAGAGACATTTTATCACTCAATGAGCATTAGATATAAAGGCCATTGTGGGTGCTGGGAAATATAGTGGGGAGAAAAATTAGGCTTATTTCTTACCCTCATAGTCCTCAGAGCATGAAGGGGAGAGACAGACATTAAGTCAAATATTTACTTAGTATTGCTTTGATATGAGTGTGTACACGTTATCCAGGAAAGGGGAGAAACTCAGAACATTTAATCTGGTATTGGACCAGTGGTCTGGGGGAGCCGTCTTGAGGAAGGGGTACTTGGCCTGGGATCTGAAGGATGGACAGAGGTAAGTAGATGGAAGACGTGGAAAGGTCCTAGACATAGGGCATTTGAGGTCCTGAAGACGGCCCGTGGCTGCACTGACCACCTCAATGTCTCTCATAAATGGGAATGAGGTGTGCCCTGTACCAGGCATGACCTACTCTTGAGAAATAGGGCAAGATGCGCAGGCCTGTCCTGATCCTGCCATCCTTCCTCTCTTCCAGAGGTGGATGAAGCCCCGAGTGACACCTACTGATGATGCAAACCCCTGGTGGGCAGCTTTTAACCGGGCCTGCAAGGACATGTGAGCACACCCACCAGCCCTCACACAGCCCAGCAACCTGCTCCTCTCCTTCCTGTTTCCCCTTCCCTGCTTCTCTCCCTGCCTTCCTTTACCCCTCTAATTCTTCCCTTGCCCTCTCCTCTATCCCCTTTCATTAATCAGGCTCTTCCATCTGCAGGAACCTCACTCTGGAACCTGAGATCTTCCCTGCTGCCACTGATAGCCGCTATCTCCGTGCGGTGAGCTGATTGCACTACAGTGCTGGGCAATGGGCTGGTCTGAATGCAGGCTTTCCCGTAACAGCTCCTTCCTGCTCTTGCAGGTGGGGATCCCAGCTCTGGGCTTCTCACCCATGAACCATACACCTGTGCTGCTGCATGACCATGATGAGCGGTTGCATGAGACGGTGTTCCTCCGTGGGATTGACATATACACACGCTTGCTATCTGTTTTGGCCAGTGTGCCTGCCCTGCCCAATGAAAACTGAGCCCTATACCCTTCAGTCTGCCCCAGAGCTGTCATCCCAACCAGTACCAAGGACCTCCTCTTCCTCTGACCAGTAATGTAGTCTGTATGGACAAAGGCTGCCTCTGAACTACTAACACTGCACACGTTCATGGAAAAGGGAGTCTTTCATTACTCTGGGGACATGCTGTTACCAACCAATTCCTCAGATGAGGAAACAGCCTGGCTCTGGGCCCTTCCCTACTACCCCACACTGCTCTGTGCCCTTAGGACATAACACACTGTCCAGTACCTCTCAGCTACATCTGCCTAGCAACAAGGGGCCATAGTTCCTGTTCTCAGTGACCACCACACTTCTGACCTGAGGTCAGGGATACTGTTCCCATCAAAAAGGGACAAGTGTAACGCCAGCAATTCAGGAAGCCGAGTCAGAAGGATCTCAAGTTTAGGCTCGGGCTTAGCAAGACCATTTCAAAACACTGGATCCCTTGTCAGAATCCAATTTGACATAACTAAAGCCACCTTGGTCATAACCACTTGCCTGCCAAACAACCCTGCTACACACTCCAAACTCTACAGGATAAATCAAGCTATTAAGGTAGTCAGCTAGCTTAACTGTCATTTGACATATTAAGTTTTTGTTGCCCCCCCCACACACACACACTTCTTTTTGAGAAAGCCCAGGCATATCCCAATTGGCTGTGGGGCTACCTTTGTTTAGCATATCCACCCCTTCCTCCTGCCTCAGGGTACAGGGACCCTCCTGTTGCTGCCCAAGACATGCTTCTTTCCTTAGCCCTAATAAACTGCATTTTGTGCAATCCTGGATTTGTCTCTATTTGGTCTCTTAGCACCTTACACCTTTGGTGGCTTGTTCCCATACATGTATACTAGGTTTTTCTTAAACAGCCATGGTAGGACCCCAGGCTCAGCTACAGCCCCAAGGGCTAAGCCTACTCCTCTTCCTGATCTACCTGTCCTGACCTCCATGAACATGGGACAGGGGCAAAGGATGACTTTAAGTACCTAGCTGTGGAGGAAGAAGTCCAGAGCCTGGCTCTCAGACTACAGACTGTCAATAGAAATAACTCCTGCTCAGTTGCAAAGACCAAGGATTTTGACCTTGTTCACTGAACCCTCAGGGTAGCCTTTGGGACAGAGGTCACACTAGAGATGCAGTCTGAAGCTCCATTGCCAACAGGGTGGTCTAACTAGAGCTTAGAGATGGAGTCAACTCAGAGTGATGCCTAGTTAGAGCCCCTGATCTGGAGGTTGGGGCCTAGCCTTCCCTAACCTCCAAGCTGGAGCCGGTTTTCACTACAGAAAAGAACCTCCACACCACCTATCTGGGGCATTTGGACATTGTCTTGCTCTGCAACTCATCAGCCACCTTCAGCACACAAAACCTGCTCTTACTTCCTTTAAAGACCCTATGTGCATTTGATTCCCTGGTAAGGGGCAGGTGGCCATCCAGAGCTAGCACACATTCTTGGTTGGGCATTATAAACAAACTGGGTTTAAGTGTTACCACCTGGTATAGAAAAACCCTATTCTTGGGGTTGACATGGACCACCTGGGTTCAAATGCTACCTCCAGCCCTTCTTAGCCACATGATTCCTCACCTGTGTAACAAAAATAACATCTGCACCCACTTCAGAGGTAGTGAGAAAGACCACCCATAAACAGAGGGGAAAAGGGTCTCAGCAAAGTAATGGAGGGAGAGAAGATTGGGAGATCAAGCTTCTGAACCCAGTTGGTCCAGGTCATGATAGCCCCTAGACTCAACTGCAAAAAGTATTTTCTCTTGTGCCAACAGGCCCTCACCCCACCACCATTGTGCTAACAAAGGATTAGAAATCACTTTTCTCCTGATTTTGCTGATGTCAAAATAGATTGGCCTCCTTTCTGAATCCTATATCCCACCAATCACCTATAGGGATGTATCAAGCCTGTAAAAACCTCTAAAACAGCAGTTACCCTCACTCGGGACCCCCCTCCCTCAGCTCTGCCATTACTCTAATAAATTGTTACTTCACTCTCATTCTTGTGTCCATAAATTTTGTTCCTTGAGTTCACATGACATCCATGCTCCATATTACAGAAGGGGTATGTCACAGGTTGCACCCACTACTCTGGCAGTTAATAGTACCCCATTTGAGTATCCAAAGTGACTAAGGTTGGGATGAGGTTTTGAGTGTGTGTGTGGGGGGCATACAGGGAATGAACCAAGGGGCACTCTACCACTGAGATACATCCCAGCACTGTTAATTTTTCATTTTGAGACAGGGTCTTGCTAAATTGCTGAGATTGGCTTCAGTTGCCTTTGAAGAAAGTGTAGACAATCACAGCCTCTGGGACAGAAGTCTCTTTTGCTAGCAAAGCAAAACTTTCTCCTTCAAAAACAAAAAAGATTTAAGTGTAAGCAGTAAATGCTTCAACTGCTACCAGGGATTGATCCTAGGGTCACTAATCCACCAAGTCAGCCTTTTTGAGACAGTGTCTTGCTAAGTCCATATGGCACTAAGTTGCTGAGGTTGGTCTGGAACTTGGAATCCTCCTGGTCTCAGGCTCCCATGTTGCTGAGATTAGTTATGCACCACACCTAACCCAACTGGTGCCTTCATAGAAAGCCTCCGGAGATACTCATTATTTCACTACTTATTCCACTAACTACTCTGAGGATTTTAAGACCCTGCAGGTAATCAGGCACAGTGGCACACAACTGTAATCCCAGCAGCTCAGGAGACTGATGCAGGAGAATTCCAAGTTCAAAGCCAGCTTCAGCACCTTACTGAGGCATTAAATAACTCAGCGGGACCCTGTCCATACATAAAAATGTTTTTAAAATAACAGCTTGTTTAAAAAAACAGCTCAAGTACAGAATTCTTCAACAGGGCCCCTTCCAGATTTCTCCCTTTCTTTAGCAGCTTACCCAATTTGTCAAACAAGGTGTCCTAGGTACTCTGAAGCTCTGGCCATTCTTGACTGACCCACACACCACCATCCACAGAAGGTTCAAGTCTGTTTCCATTCTAAAGAAGGCAGCAACCCCACCCAACATCTGGACAACAGACACAGGCTAACAGATCCTGCCTCTGAATTTATTTATACAAACAGCACAGGAGGACACCAGTCCCCATAGATAGGGGCTCATGGGTCACACCAGTCCTTCTGTCCTCACATTCACAGAGGTTTTTATTAAGGAGCCTTTGCAGGGACCTGGGCACCCTTGGGGGCCTGGGCACCCTTGGGGGTGGGAGCCGGAGCTGATGCTGATACTGGAGCTGGAGTTGTAGCCTGGGTCTTGGCTTGGGCTTTGGCCTTTGGCCGACAGAGCCTGCGTTCCCTGGCCATGTGGGCACGAGCACGCTTCCCATGCTTGGGATGGGCAAGCAAGGCAAGGCGATCAAGTTTGCGGCTGGCACCCTTTGGCATCTTGGGCTTAACCTCCTTAGGCTTTACCAGGGCCTTGACAGCCTCAGCACGTGCACTCATGGCCTTGGCGTTGTTTGCCTGCATCTTTTTCAGGCCCTTCTTGTTGTGCTTCTTGGCAAAACGCATATTTCTCAAGAACTTGGGGTCTACCTGGAAAGCAAGAAAGGTATAGATGGCAACACATAAGGGTCCCCAAGTCATGCCCTGGTGTCCCTTTCCCTAAGGGTCTCTGGCATTCTAAAGTCAGCATTAAGTCAACCTTAAATATGGAAAGTCAATCCTTTAACCACCACCCACCCACAAGGAGCAAATATTCCACCTGGCTAATGGTGTGCACATCACATTTCTAAGGTCACACATACAGAGCCTAGTAAAGCTAACAGTCAAATGTGAACACATTTGTACAAAGGAAAGTTGACCTCTGCCAAAGTTTTAAGGCATGCATTTCCTACATGAGTTCAGCTTTAAAAAAAAAGTTTTGCCCCCTGAAATCCCCTCAGAGGATATACCCTTTCCCTTTACAGGAAGGTATCAATACCAAGCCTACTTCAACAGATTCACACCACAGATCAGAGAGCAAGAGTATGGGGGAGGAACAGAGTAGGGACAGGCTCAGGTCTCCCCTAGAACCCCTGACATAGGAAGTCAAACTGCCCCTAAGCCTAGTACTTGTTCAGATAAAGATCATAAAGCTAGTCAATGTGGAACAGGATGGCAAGGTACCCACTATAGCAGGACTGGCTCCCCTAAGGGCTCTGGATTGGCAAGGGAAATGGTCATTCTGCCCTCAGGAGGTAGGTTACATGGAGGGCTGGGGAAGGCCAAGGAAAACTTTTTTTAGGTCTGACACAGAGAAAGGAATTGTGGGGCTCAACAAAGCAGGAAATTCAAGGGACAGTTAACAAGAGCACTCAGGCAGAGGCTCAACTTGGGGGGGGGGGGGGGGGGGACTACACAAAAAGGCCCTGGACATGCACCTGGGGCTGGGAAGGGACATTTTTATGTTATTTAGCATTCATACTTACCCCCTTAAGAGATTCATATCTCTGTGATCGGGGTTTCTTGATTCCATTTCTGTGCCATTTTCGGGCTGGGAGCGAGAAGTGGGTAAGAAAGGAATTAGACCAGAAATTTTCTCTAATAACACTAATCAGTATCCCAGCTGGCAGGCTTAGGAAAACCACTGTTTCCCAGAGCAGATCTTGAGAACTGAAAAACTCCTTATCCCTGAATACAAAGTAGTATGGGTTTCTCAAGTGGATACTTGGCTCCTAAATGTATAACTTCGAAACACTGGCTAAAAACAAAATCAGCTCCAGCTCACCATGGTAATGTATCCCCTCTATGCTCTAGTATACCCAAACCTATCTTTGCCAGGCTATGGGGCAGAGAGCCAGGGTCAAGAAACTTACATTGGTTGTGCGTGGTATGGTTCTTGGACTTGGCCATGTCTGCACCTACAGGACAAGAGCAGGATTAAGGAGGATTGATACTGACCAAACTATATTATTATATCGTGTGCATGTGCGAATATGTAACAATGAATCCCGGTGTTATGTAAGATTATAAGGACACAGGGGAAAAGCGTAGCGTTAAGGATGGGGGCTCTCCAGGTTGCGCCAACTCTGCTGCCCTGACCTGATGGACCATGAGCCTAGAATTGAGGCTGCAGTACAGACGCACTGGATTTGCGATTTCCACCAGTATGGACTCACGTGCATGACCCAAAGCCAGTTCCTGCCTATCAAACCCAAGTAATGGTACCTTGAAAGCAACTCCCCCCGACTCAAAACGCTGCGCTCCCCGACCGAATCCCAGATCTTCCCTCTGCCATCCAACTCCTGAGCACCGCCCCCGCCCTACAGTTTCCACCCTCCACAGTCACACGGCCGATCCCCCTGGCTTCCCCGCGGCGGGCACACCAAGCTCGGGGCCCTGCGTCCGCCCTTACGCCGCGGATGGCATCAGATGCCGCGCAGCCAACACACCGTAAGCCGCTGCTCCCAGAGCGGTTGAGACCGGAAGAGAAAGAGAAAGGTCTCAGTGCAGGCCGGGGAATAGGTCCGACGACACCGGAAGGTAATTCTGGAAGAGGTTCCCCTCAGCATCGGGGAAGGAAAAAAAGTTCCGAGGCCCGGAAGGGCGCGAGCTAGATGGAGAGGCGGTGCTACGAGTCTGGCCCCGCCTCCTTTCGTAGGCCTCCACCCCTCTACTTTGCCTTCTGTTCCTCCAAGACCTGGCTCATGGAGGTTGGTCTCCTTAAAGATCCCAACGAGATGGATGTTGGGGGAGTGACAGGAGATCTGTGTTCTTTTTAAAAAAAAAAAAAAAAAAGCACTCCTGGCCCCTGCGTGGAAAATGGACTGTGGCAGACAGAGGGGAGGAGGAAGAGTTGTGAGGAAGAGTCTTGTCCTAAACAGGGGAAGGTGATGGCTGCCTGAGGGAGAGAAAAGAGGCATGGAACCAAAGACTTGGGTTTAAACGTTGGGTGAACGGTGATCCTTTTGTCATTTTGTTTTGGAGGGGGTGATGATCCAGATGTTTCTTTTCATATGCATTAAATGTGAGATGACATCCAAGTTGAAAACATTGCTGCCCAACAACTCGGTTGCCCTCTATGACTCTCCCCACCCGATACAGCTCATTCACCACACAGCCTGGGAGGCTGAAGGCCTTTTTAAAAAGACATACCAGATCCTGTCACTTAAAGTCCAAGGACAATCCTTGTGACCCTGGCAAACTCTCCTCGTCATTCACTTATCTCCAAACCCCCTGACCTTTTTTTCCTGCTAACTACAAATGCTTGTTGCTGTATCAGAATCTTTGCACTGCACCCCCCCCCACCACCTCTACCTGATCTGTCCACCCTGTTCTTTGGATGGTATACTCTTTCTTGTAGAGGCCTCCCCAGATTACCCTATTTGAAATAAAGACCCTCTGTCCCTTCTCCCCAGTTAATCTGTGTCCTCTTATTCTATTTACTTCCTTCATAGAACTTCCCCGGCTCTAATTACGTGTTTATTTATATGAGTATGTGTTCATTGTTACAGTGCCTTGAGTTTGGGACTGGTTTGGTTGCTTCCGTTTTCCCACTGCTAACTGCACTTGACATAAATATCTGCCAAATGAACACTCTTTGGCAAGGCAGGTTCACAGAGTGATGGAAGCATGTTGCAAAATTTTAGGGAATAAGGGGAAAGGAGGTCTTAGAGGCAGGACATGCAAAGGGCTCCTTCCTGATACTTTCCTAAGAAGGGAGAGAAAACTCTATGAGGCACGAGTAGGGAAAGTGAAAAGCATTTGCTAGCCCGATGAGGAGGCTGTAATCCCAGTGGCTTGGGAGACTGAGACAAGAGGACCAGGAGTTCAAAACCAGCCTCAGCAATAGGAGGCACTAAGCAACTCATTGAGACCCTGTCTGTCTCTAAATAAAGTACAAAATAGAGCTGGGAATGTAGCTCAGTGGTCTAGTGCTCCTGAGTTCAATCCCTGATACCCACCCCCCGCCAAAAAAAAAAAAAAATGTAAAAATTTGCTGATGGATGACCTAGTGCCAAGAAAGAAACAGTTGAAGCCAGAGAGGAAGGTGTCTTTGAAGGAGCAAATTCCCTTCAGAGTGCTGAGCACAGGTGGAGGACCTGGTGGGCAAAGGTAGGGACTTCAGGTGGTGGGGGAACCAAGATGCCAGATGGGAAATTTGGGGCTTAGCCCAAGGAGTGGGAGAAGTAAGGTCAGAGGTTAGGACAGGTCTGATTTCTTCATACTTGAGAAAGAAAAGCAAGCAAGTATGGTAGAGGTTGGCAGAGGAGGTTGTGACAACTTTAAAGGAACCAGGTTACCCTGCCATATCTCCTTCGAACAGTTCCTAAAAAGTGAGCAGATACACCCACTCAGGACCCAGTTTTTCCAGGCTGTTATGACAGTGAAAGAATGAACAAGAGCAAAAAGCCTCATTTATGGAGAAGGAAGATTCAAAGATAATCAATGGCCATGCAATACCATTGAGGTTGCCATTGGGATAGGCCCAGGGTGAAATCCCAGCTGCTAGGCAAGGGAGAGGCAGTGACAAGAATGAGGAACTTTCTTTGGCTGTGACATGAGGAAGCCTGTCCAGGGATCAAAGAGGACCATTATCTGAAGCTACTGACTTGCCATGCTTTTTCAAAATGGAATGGATGGTAGGGTCAATCATATGCCAAGGGATAGTTTTCTTTCTAGGGATAGTTTTTTGTTTGTTTTCTTCATTCTTTCTCCCCCCATCCCTTTTTTTTTCCAACTATTGGAAACACTTCAACTGCTTGTTTTACTCCCCCTTCCTCACTTTTTTGTTCAAGTATTTTAAAGCAAATCATCCTATGACTTTAGCCTTAGTTAAGTATATATACTTTAACAGTACGTCCAACGACATTCACCATGACACTCCATATCTCCTTACAATCACAGAACTGGGACCCATACATCAACACGCTTTTTCTCTTCTTTCTTTCTCCCTTCTCTCCTCCCTCTCTTTTCTTATTGTGAACTCTTCTATAACCTAATTTTGTGTATTCAGCCATAATTTGTGGCCAGGCATGGTGTCACACACCTGTAATCCAATGACTTGGGAGGCTAAGGCAGGAGGATTACAAGTCCAAAGCCAAACTTAGCAACTTAGCAAGGTCTTAAGCAACTTAGAGAGACCCTGTCTCAAAATAAAAAATAAATAAATAAAAAGGATTGGGGATGTGGCTCAGTGGTAAAGCATCCCTGGGTTCAATCCCTAGTACCAAAAAATAACAAGATTTAAAAAATAAAAAATAATAATTTGTGGACTTGTTTTCCTACTCATCCATGAAAACCTTTGTAATTCTATTATATTTTGCTCTTTTGTTTGTGTGTGTGTGTGTGTGTGTAGTACTGGGGATTGAACCCAGCCCTATTTTACATTTAAAAACATTATTCCAGGGTTAATGAACAGTGGTAGAGCACTTGCTTAGCTCGAGCGAGGCTCTGGATTCAATCCTCAGCACCGCAAAAACAAACAAAACAACAACATAAACCTCAAGACCAAATAACAACAACAACAAAAACATTATTCTGGGGGTTGGAACACTCAGTGTTAAACACTCACTGTTTATCTCAGTGGTAAAGTACTTGCCTACCACCTGTAAGGGCCTGGATTTGATCCCCACCACCACACAAAAAACAAATAAATAAAATGAAAATATTATTCTGAGGAGAAGTCAATAAGCATCACCAGACCCCAAAGAAGTCTCTGGCACAAAAAAAAAAATGTGCTTTAAGAACTTAACCCTCCCTCTAGGACTGACACATTCCCACCTGACCAGAGAGAGTAACTATTACCCTCTCTCCAGTGCACATGGAAGCCTGGTCCCACTTGCTTTCCTCAGTAGCACAGCCTTGAGAAGCGTGCTACCTGGACTCAGCAGAGCACCAGTCAACCAGGCCCCTGAACACAAAATGCCTTGAACACAAAAGAGAGAGGGAGAGAGAAAGAAAGAGACGGGCGAGATAGATGTGTATGAGGCCTTGGTGACAAGGTGAACTTTCCTGAGCAGGGTACATGTGATCTACTCCAGCCAAAGGGCCTTCTGTGTAGACCTTCTCCAGACCCTCAGCCCAATCCTCAGACCAAGTATGTCCAGCGGGACCTACTCAGCAAAGTAACAGGGTTGGAGACATCAGGGGTTATTTGCAGTAATTTTCACAATCCTGGGTGTATGTGCAGACCTGATAAATATTTAAGGAATTAAATGTGCACATATCACAAATCCAAGCAGATGAAAGAATCAAGGGCAAGAGGTTGACTGGCCTGAGGGATTTCATGGAGATAAGAATCAGGTCTCGTACCTTACCCAGAGCCCTGCTCCCTAAGCCTCAGTTCTCAGTGTAACATGAAGATAAAAATAGTCATTGCCTGATAGTGTTAAACTGGATAATTCGATTAAAGAACCAGGCTCTGTGCTGAGTACATATTAGGAGCTCAATCATCTATGCTTCTTCCCCACAGGACCTCAGGGTTTAGGGAAAGAAAATCAGCAATAAACAGACACTAAAAATGAGGACAGATCCAAGGAAGAACAAGGGAGAACCAGGGTGGAAGAAAGTGACTGTTCTCAGGGGTGCTGATCCCCTTGGTCTCTGAAATTCTAAGAGATAGGGACTACCAGCATGTTCAGATGGAGGAACTATGAATGGTAATCAGAGTGACAGGAGAAAGGACTAGCAGGGTAGAGGGATTGGGGAGTCTCCTGAGTACGTGAATGGCCTCATATTGAAGTTCCACCTCACTCTCTGTGTCCACAGGGAAGTGCTGTGACTGAGAGAGGCAAATGATAACTTCATGGAGAGGGTCATTTCTGTAATCAGAATCCCTTCCAAACCATGGTCTGCTCCCAGCGGTAGTGGGCTCCCTGATACAAGGGATGTGCAAGCAACAGTTAAATAACTGGTCTGGGAGCTGAAATATGGAATGAAGCAATGAAAATTACAACTGTTTTACCTCAGTACTACTGAGCTATGCCCCGCTTTTAAAATTATTATTGTTTTTTTAAATTTTGAGACTAGGTCTTGATAAATTGTCCATACTGACCTTGAACTTGCGATCCTCCTGTCCCAGCCTCCTGTCCCAGGTTTGAAAGGGATTCTGATTACAGAAATGACCCTCTCCATGCAGTTATCATTTGCCTCTCTCAGTCACAGCACTTCCCTGTGGACACAGAGAGTAGATGAGATCACAAGCATGCATCACCACATCTGGTGAGAATCTGGGTTTTAAAATTCCTGGGAGAAGGAAAGGTACAGTAGGCAGCATGCAATGCCAGATAGTGCTCACCAAGCCTGAGGAGGGCCCTGGGTTGGATACCCAGCATGAGCTCTGAGAGAGAGAGAGAGAGAGAGAGAGAGAGAGAGAGAGAGAGAGAGAGAGAGGCGCAACCCCTTGCTCAGGTCATTGAAAAGACCCCTCAGCCTCAGGACTGATTTTTTCCTCTGCAAGGCAGCTGGCCCAGGGATTTTGCAGTATCCTGAACTAGGAGTATGAATCTGAGGTCCGCAAGGGGGCAGCGTGGAACCATGAATGGAGTCCTACTGCTGCAGGCACCAGCTCCACTCCCTCCCTGGAGAAACCCTTCCAGCCTCCAGGCAACTCAAAGCCATTTCTCGCCATTCACCAATACCACCCATCACCACCACCAGATCCAGCCCCTGGCTGCCCATTCTGGGTGGGTTCTCTCGGGTAGGTCAGATCTCCCCAGGTTCCAAATTCCCGGTGGGGGTGGTGAGTTGCGTTCCTCTAAGAAGGTTTGAGGAGGATAAAGGGAGTCTGTGGGCACCCCTGAACAGGACCCCTCCTGGCCCACTTTGGAGATAACCCAAAGCCTTGCCCTTAGAGATTCAAGGGACAGGCTTCAGCATCATATGCATTGGAGTTTAAATTCTGACTGCCACTCACCAAGAGAGTGGACCCCTGTGTGAGCCTCAGTTTGCTCACCTGTTGCAGAGGAGGGAAGAGTTGCACCCAAAACTGAGCAGGCAGAAAGCCTCCAAGATCCTGGCTGTGTGTGTTCTAGTGGTTGCTGGTCTGCTCTTAAGGCCACATAGAACCCCGGGGGCCCTAGGGGGTTTTGTTTGTTATTTCCACACTCCCACAGTGCTGGGGACTCGAACCCGGGCCTCCAACATGAGAGGCAGGCACTCTACTAGTTTGGCTACATGGCCTGCACCCTAGTGGGTTTTTAGCACCCTGCTTCGCAGGTGGGAAGACAAAGTCCCACATGTAATGATTTGGACCTGGTGAGATCATACAGGAAGCCTTGTGGCAGTTACCTCCAGGTGACACAGAAATCCCTGGCCTCTGTGGGCCACAGAGGCCTAGAGTGTAGGCTTCTCTATGAGGCCCTCCCTCTACTTAGACCCACCAGCCTACCCTGAGCAAGCCTAGAAAGGAGGTGGGAATGTTCCTGGGTGGAGGGCAGTCTCTGGACAATTCAGGATTGGGCTGGGGTCTGCTGGCCTCAGGTGGGCAGGGGCTGGCAGGTGTGAATGAAGGCAAAGCTCAGCAGTAGGGAACTGAGTTGCCAGAAAGGGTGGGAGGGAAAGGGTGGAGCAGGTGGGTGCATGGGAATGCTGAATAGGGCAGAAAGGAACCCCCACTCCCACCTCCACTCCCAACCTCAGCGACAAAAGGAGGCAAAGAAGACTCCTTTTAACAAAGAGTATCTGAACAGGAAGAATGAAGCTGAGGGCTGCAAGGGACACCCCTCTCATCTCCCTCCACAGCCGCCTCTGTAGGCCCCAGCATGGTGTTGCCTTGACAACGGCAGCCCCCTTCCAGCTCCCCTTTCTCCTTTAACCCCTTCCTGTCTGGATGCCCCTCTAGCCTGCACCACCCCCCTCTCAGCCCAGGGTTAAGTAGAGGCTTCAGGAGTGGAGGGCAGAGGACTCTGCTTATCAAGCAGCCTTGGGGTTAATGCCCTGGCTACACCCCAGGACCTCCCCTTCCTGGGGATCAGTTGGAGGGCTCTTTAAGGGGGAGAGAGGGTAGGATAAAGTGACCTTTCAGAGAATTCCTCTGAATGAACATGGGGACTATCATATCCCAAAGATTTCAAGTACCAACTCTCCCAGTCTGTAGCCCCTCCCCTCCCCCAGCTCCACTCCTCCCAGGGACCTGAGACTGTGACCCAGAATATCAGCCCCATGCCTCATCCCCTTGGCTAGGCAGAGTTTAGAAACCAGGGTAGGGTGGGCCCTAAAGATATCTAGTTCCCCTCTCTAAGCTTATGGGTCGGAAACAGATCAGGGAGGAGAAGGATCAAACTCAAGAGCACACAGGGACAATGTGGCAGTCAGGCAGGGAACATAGGCAATAAGGGCCAAAGGAGGGCTGCAGCCCAACTGCACATATGCAGGGCTGCTGGTGTTTCCCCCAGGGGTACCAGGAAAGCTCTTGTCCTGCCCTTACCTGCTTCTATTCAGAGAGGTGCCTGCCTCCCTCCTTTATGTCCCAGCACATCAGGGGCTGAGCAAGGGAGACAAAAACCCAACCCTGGTCAGGGAGGCACAAAGGACACAGAGAAGGAGGTGGGGGGGACAAGGTGGGCAAATACCTGTTTCTCATCAAGTGTCCCTGACAAAAGGCCTTGTGGCCATAGGCAATGGATCCTAACAAGCATGCCCTCTCCTAGCTGTGTGTCACTTAACCAACTCCCCGGGGCCTGCTAGATTTCCCCTTACCGTCCTTCCTATCCCCCATGAAAAATGGCATCAGTCACACAGCTGGGGAGTCCCATGGTGTACTAGACACAAAGGATTCTGCCTGGCAGATCTGAGGCTATCCCTGTGAGGCCCCAAGCCCCAAACTTCTTGTGTCTGCTGAGCCTGATGCTGCCCTGATCACTTGGAGCATCCACTGTGTGCAGAGCCTGTGAGAGGAAGCTGCAGGCATGCAGCTGAGAGGCAGAAGAGAAAGGGCTCCCTCCAAGCCAGGCCAGAGACTCTAGGAGTTGGAGGAGGGACCTGGGAACCCTTCTGGGAGAGGAGGCAGGTCCCATGTAAGGACAGGCAGAGGTGGGGAGGACACAGCAGGTCGGGGAGGGCAAAGGACCTGGCCACAGTGGGGTGCCTCACTTCCCCAGCATGTACTCCTAAGTCCAGGGGTCAGATGTGGGAAATGGGACTGCTGCTGGGACTGGAGCCAGGAACTTTTCAGGGTTATTCTGGTCCTTGCTCCACCCTCAGAGTAGCCTCCCTTGTGAATCCCCTGTTGCAGATAAGGAAACGGAGGCTCAGAAAGGTAAAGCTATCTGTTCATGGTCACCCAGCATTTTCTCTTCTGCTAAAGCCACTGCTGGAAACCTTCTGGGCTTGGACACTGCCTGAGACTCTCACAACAATGACAGTTTGGGATGTCTTTCTGAGGAATGACCCTCTGGTGGAAGGTTCTGGAGCATCTGTGACAGGTGAGAGGTGCTGCGAGGTGCAGGCCCTTCATCCCACATGTGTGCTTTCTCATACTCTCTGGCCAATCCTCCCTTTTCAATCTGCCCTACTCTCATTATTAGTTGGTTCTCCTCTCACCAAACATCCCCTGTTGAAGACTCAAGAGCAGCTTTTCTCCTAACAGCTGGGTGAACCTGAGCAGGTACTCAACCTCCATGGCTTAGCTTCCTCATCCGTAAAATGGCAATCAGGGGACTGACTACTTGCCAGGTTGTGGTGAGGTCCCCGGAGTCATTCATTACAAGCAACTACGGGGCCAGGGTCACTGCTCAGTCACCTGCTCATCCCAGTCCTCTGGTTAATTCCTGGGCCACCCTCCTGCTCCCATGGTTGCTTGCTGCACTGGTCCTTGTTTCTGAATAGCTCCTAAGGCCCTGACACTAGCAGTCAGAGGGTTAGGGTCATCTCATCTTACCCAGCAGCTTTCCTGGGACAAAGTATGAATCAGACAGAAGGTCAGGCAGGTGAAAAGGGTCCTTTCCTGCCTGCCAGATCACCCTTGGTGGGCAGGGGTTGCCTACTCTCATGGTGTACTGCTTGGAATGGGGATGGCAGCCAGAAGGATGGCTTGGGGATGGCCCTCCTCACTATGGGCAGAGCCTCCTGGGGCAGGGCCGGAAGAGGTTAGGCTAGGAGCAGCTGCTAAGAGGGGGCAGTGAGGGGCCTATGGGGACTCCCACCACTCCTAACAATGCACACCATCACCTGGAGCCAGTCATCGACTGAGAGGCCGCAGTCCAGGCTCTGCCTGCCTCGGTGCCTGCTGCCTGCCTGGCACGGAGCCCCTGCAGCACTGGTTTTAATCGATCATTTTCCCGCAAGCAGCTCCTGGAGGCGCGGGGGCGGCTTCCCCTTGACTTGAATCTCCTGGAGGATTCAGCTTGGCTAAAAATAACTTGAATTACTGCACTCCCACCCTGGCGCAGAGGAGGGGCTTGGGGGTGCGGGGGCGCTGGAGGGAATGTGGCAGCAGCCAGGAGCGGGGTTCCCTGAGAGGAAATGGAGAAGAATGAGTGTTGGCAGGTGGGAAGGGTGCAATTTGTAAAAGGGAGAATGGCCCATCTCACCAGGCTCCAGGCTGCTCCCTGGGGACCATGCTTCTAGAACAGGTCTGGGGGAGGCCTAGCCCTGAGCCCTGCACTTGCATCACTGAGGGTGACCAGCCTCGCTGGGTTACGGCAGAGGGCTCCTTCCAGTAGTCTGGGCACACACTCCAGGCAGCGAGCCCAGACCCCTGCATTGCCTCCTGCCCAGGGCCCTTGAATACAGGCCTATCAGGCATCAGGCAGAGTCGTCACATCTGGGCTCCTGTCCTATTCCTTGTGTATGACACTGAGCCCAACTGCCTCATCTAAATACTGGGTACAACTGTAAAATCAAGCATTTGACTCCACCCCCATTCCGGGGGAGGCATCTCATCTATCTGGAAAGAGTATCAGGCTCCTGTCACTACCTACCCTGGGTGCCTGCCAGGGGACCTGTCCTATGACCACCCTTTAGAGTAGGGTGGGGGCTCTGTCACTTTGGGAGGCCCTAAACCAGGCAGGATGTGGGGTCCTAGAGACCAGGTGGTCAGGGGACATGCGGCTCCAAGTTTCATTGGGGGTAGAAGGTAACTGCTAGAGGCCGGGGTCAGGGTGCACAATAGATGACTATATGGACTCCACCAGTGTTCCCCTCTCTGCCACCCCCAGGTTTTTATCCCAGGTCAGGACAGAACAGGGAGAAGGAGGACAAGTTCCTGGAAGGCAGGTCCAGGGCCATAGGGCAGAGATGGGCAGTATGCAGTCCCCACATGCATGCAGAGGCAATAGGTCCATACTAGTGTGGGATCAATCAGCCCTGCAGCAGGGGAGAGGATGGGAGCCTCTACACCCTGTGTCTCAGTTTCAGAAGGGGCTCTAAAGCACCTGGCAGCATTTGGGCCTGGCTGGGGAGAAGAAGGAGCCAAAGCAGGAGTAGGGAAAAGAATGACAGCCCCACCATCAGCTTCTTCTGTCTTCACCTAGCAGTCCCGACTCTGTGCACTGCGAGAGCCGTGCTGGGCCTTCTATCCCCACTTCATGCAGGAGGAAACTGAGACTCAGAAGGGGGAATTGAATTACTCAAGGTTGTACAACTCACACGTGATGGCTGGACAGTGCTGAACCCAGCACTGTCTGACTTTGGATTCTGTTTTTCCTCTTCTGAACACAGGGCCTAGGAGATCAGATGTGCTTATGGGAGTGACTCAAGGTGGGATGCATGGGTATGGATCCTGACCTGAAAAGTTCCCTGCAGTCGAACCCCCACTTGGGTCTCCCACACCCCCACCCAGGGTTGACTCAGGTCATTGGAAGCCTCATTCTGGGGCATCAGTGGGCCTGGGGAGCGGCTGTGTGTGTAGGGGGTCAGGGAGAAGAGAAGGGGGTGTGAACCTGCCTGGATGGAAGCAAGACCAGTGATAAAAATGAAGACAATAACCCCCACCCCCAACCTCAGGGACATTTTCAGCAGCACTGTTCCTAAGGATAAAGTTGGAACAGCACAAATATCCAGTGACAGGAGAATTGAGAAATTAACTGCAGCTCCCATAGCCACATGGGTGAATCCTAAACCATAACGAGCAATGAAGAAAGCAAATTACAGGAAACTACATTCAGTTCAAAGCCCCAAAGTAAAACTAAACAACATAGTTATAAGGAATAGTATATATACTCTTATGCATAGCCCCTTACAGATGTTCTTTCATATTAATCATATTACATTTAAACAAATAAACAAGGGATAAACAGAGAGTTAATTGACCTCCCTTCCTCCAGAAAAAAAATCCCACCCAAGTAAGTGGGTTCTGAGAGCTAAGCTCTCTCGTCCATATTCCATCACATTTGCCTAGTATTCCTAACTCCAGATCTCTGCCCCTACCCTCTCATGTTCCATCCCAATCAAATGTCCCACAATCATTCTGTCACTCATCAGCATATAAGGGTCAAAAACATCTTGAAGCGCCAGGATGGTAGGTGGGAGAAAGTTCTCCACCTCTGGAAGGCCAGGGCCAGCTGGGGAGATAAAACACAATGGAAAAAAGTGCAGGGCCTGGCAAGTTTCCCTCCCCTGGTCTAGGGCTTTTTAACTACATTACTAGAGGAGAGGTGTAGAAGATGAGAATAAAGGTCTTCTCTCTCTCAAGATATTCATCCCCACTATGGGGACTCAGTTATCAACTGTCCATCTGTCTGTCTGTCCATCCATCCATCCATCCTTCCATCCATCCATCCATCTATCCATCCTTCCATCCATCCTTCCATCCATCCATCCATCCATCCATCCATCCATCCATCCATCCACCCATCCATACATCTGAACAACCAACTATCTATCTATCTGCGATAGGCAAAATAATAGCCCCTAAAGGATATCTACATCCTAATTCCCAGAACCTGTGATTATATTACTTGACATGGCAAGGGGGATTAAGGTAGCAGATGGAATTTAAGTTGCTAATTATCTGCAGTTAAATAAGGAGATTATCTTGAGTTATCTGAGTGGGCCCAATGTAATCACAAGGGTTCTCAAGAGGAGAGGGAATCAGAAGAGAGAGCCAGAGAGATGGCAGTGTGAGAAGGATTTGGCCAGACATCACTGACTCTGAAAAAGGAGGAAGTGGGGGTCACAAGACAAGGAAAATGAGAAGCCCCTGGGACCTGGAAAGATAGGGAAGTGGATGCTGCCTTACAGCCTCCAGAATGCAGCCCTGCCAACACCTGGATTTTAGCCCAGGGAGACCCCTTTCAGAATAAATTTGTGTTGTTCAAGCCATTAAATTTGTGGTCATCTTTTTTTTTTAATTATTTTTTTATAGTTGTAGATGGACAGCATGCCTTTATTTTGTTTATTTATTTATACGTGGTGCTGAGGATCGAACCCATGCCTCACACGTGCTAGTCAAGCACTCTACCACTGAATTACGGTCCCAGGCCAAGTTTGTGGTAACCTCTCAACAGCAGCTGTAGGAAACAATGCACCACCTAAGCATCCAACCCATGGTGCAACCATCCATGCATTTTACAATATTCAGTGTTTCCTTTGTGTCAGCTGCCAAGCTGTGAAAGAGGACAGTGACCACCTTCTGGAGCTCCTGATCAGTGGGGGAGGCACATGCAGGGTTTCAGTTCCGGATCCTCAGTGCTACAATGGTGGGAATTTGGGAAGGATTATGGGAGGATCTGTGACTTATTGACTCCTGGTGACAGGAAAAAGACAGGGAGCATTGCAAGACAATTATGTCTCTGCAGCCAGCTCCTTTTGGGAGGGCTTCCCTCTGGGGGCCACTGCCTCTTGATTCCTTTACCTTCATCCCAGAGGAACCTAGATCTCTTAGGCCTGTCCAGGGAGTAAGCAAGAGGAAGGGTCAGCCAGGATAGTCCTCCTGTGGTGACCTCTACCTCTTGCCCAGTGGCCCAAGGCCCATGCCTGCCTTGCTGATGGACCCCCAGCCCATCTGCTAACAATAACCATGCCCCCCCCCCACGTCCTCAGTAGTGGTGAAAAGCACCTACTCAAGGTCGGACTGAGCCTAGTTAGAGGGATGTGTGATCACAGGCAAGGGACTGCTCCTCCCTGAGTCTTCACACCTTCCTCTGTGGAATGAGTATAGAGGGATACCCAGGATAGAGAAAGCAGCTCAGACTCTGCTATACTTGACCCCACTGCCATCATTGACTAGGAGATTGAGATTGTTATATTTTGTGGATTGTAAAGAGAGGTACACATGATCATCATCTGGAGTTGAGGTTCCTAGCACTTAGCCCCTCTCCCCAGGAAATGATCAGTTTCTAGTGCTGTCCCTGAGGTACAGGCCTTGACATGCCAAGATATAGATCCACAAAATCTGATCTCAGGGTAACCAGCAGTCCACTGGCCCCAGAGCTGCCCAGAACCTGTGGGTCCTGGGCATAGTTCCACTAACCCCAGATCATGTTACGGTCTTCCAGGAACAGCCTGTACCTTAGTGTGGCTCTGAGAAAGAGCCAAGGAGGTGTTGCCCATCCTGGCCCAACCTCCTCATAAGCAGGACGTGTGTCTGGCCATGTCCAGTGAAGGTTTCAGGCCAAGAGTGTAGCCCAGGATAGCTTCCTGAGCAGCTGGCTCTAGGCTGGGGGTGGGGAGGAGAGAACAGGCTCAACATTGAGAAGAAATAGCGAAAGGACTCAGGGTAGATCTGACTGCCTAGGGCACACTCCTTCCCAGCATCTTGCAGGGCCAGCCCTCGTGAGGGTCACCCAGGCATACTACTTTGGGGGCCTGCTTAGTTAGCTTTCACTAGATGTAAATGGCACCCCTCTACACCCAACTAGGTCACAGATTTCAGCTGCCTGGGCTTTGTTGGACCTGGTCCACCCCAAACCAGGGGTCATTGCAGCCAGGATGCTACACTATATGCCAGGAGAACTGGGTGCCAGTCCTGGCCCTGCCATTGCCCTCAGGATGTTACTTTACCCCTGTAGACCTCAGTTTCTCCTTCTATAAAATGGGGCAGTTTGCAGTAGCTACCATTGTGAGATATTTACAATACTTGGGACTGGTGCCCAGAGATCTTTTGCATTTTATTTCATTATTCACCTGATTCTGGATGAGTGAATTGAGGTTTCAAGAGGAGCAGGCTTCTTGAGGGCACCAAGGCAATGATCCACAGAGGCAGAGCATACCCAGGTCTGGCCAACTCAGCACTGGTGTAGGGAGTAAGGGAGAGCCAGGCTGAAGCAGGTGCCTGAAGGCTCTGAGACCATTCTGCCATCTCTGTCTGTTGCTAGGTCTTGGAGGTTGGTGAGATGTAAGAGAACCCCTTTCTCATCCCCCCAGCCTCCACTGCTCTCCTCCTAGCTGTGTTCCCTGCCAGCTCTGGACCCTGAAGGTGACATCACATGGAAAAATTCTCCTGGCCCAGGAAATGTTCTCTTCCTTCAGATGTGTACCACCTTCCTAGTCTGGCAGGCAGTGCCCCAAGCCTTCCTGGGACTTGGCGATGCAGTTCGACCAGTGGCAGACAGAAGTGGGAGGCCAGATCAGGGATGTTCACTGTATAGAAAGAGGATTCTGGCTGGGTGATCAGGCTGGATGCAGAATAAGGCCCAGGACTGAGACTCAAGTCCTACATCTTCTACTACTGGCTTAGAGACTTTGCAACAGTCACTCATCTGCCCAACCATCTGCCCATTCACCCACTCATATCTATCCAGTGAACATTTACAGGGTACCCTCTGTGTGTCAGACACTGGGTCAGCCACCTTGAGAGGAAGACAAGGAGCAAGGTTCAGACCTGCCTTTGGAGATCAGAAAGATGTAAGCACGTGGCCTATTGAATAAGAACAAAGAGATGGTGAGCAGGGTGTCCCTGGACAGTGCTCTGGAGCTGTGCAGGGCACAGTGTGCTCTACTGAATAATGACGATGCAACACAATTGGGCCCAGAGGTAGCCAGGCAGTCAGGCAGCAGGTGGGTTGCACAAGTGTGTACACACGTGCGCCTGTGTCACAGGGTTCTGACTCTCTGGGGAGCAGTTGGCAGAATCCTGGAGGCCCCACGATCCTGCAGTAGTCACAACCCAACAAAGTAATGTGTTTGGCAGGGAGATTCCTGGGTACCTGTGGCTATGGAGGTTGTAGAGCACTGGGAAATGACACTGGTGATTGTTGGCAAACCCAGACCAGTGGGAGAGGGCGGGGAAAAAGGGGGTTCAGTGGCTATGCCCCACAGAATCTGTTCCCAGGTTCCTGACTTGGCTATGCTGAGTCTTGGGATCTAGCACCTTCACAAAGGAAGTTCACAAAGCTTTCCTGGTCCATTTCTAAGGAGGGGGCTGAGGCCTCCAGAGGGCCACCAGGAGCTGAAACTAGGGACAGGGGATCAACATGACTTTTGGCAGCTCCCATATACCCGTGTCCAGCCTTCCAGTGCCATCTCCTTTCCTTCCTGTCTGTCCCACTCTGTTACAGTGGCACATCTCTGGATCCCACTGGTTCTAGGATCTCAATGAGACCAGAGTTGATGCTAGCTGGGCAGCCTCAACTTAGCCTCTTGACCTTTCTGGTCTGGAAGAACCTTTCTGAGCAGCCAGAAGCTTTGGGCCTCCAGTTCTCCAGGGAAACAGGGGAAGGGACTTGCAATCCCAGAACAGACTCAGCAAAGATAATAGGTAAGGAAGGTATTTCCTGCAAGCTGGTCCTCATGAGAGGAGGCCCTACACCCCCAGATCATACATTCTCCTTCAGGATCCACCTGTCAGGATAGTAACTGTCAGTGTGTTCAGAGTAAGGGAGAGTGCTCTGCTCAAACCCATTGAGCCTTCTCTAGACTCCAGGGGGTTTACCCCAGTTGTCCAGTTCATCTTCCTGGTCAGGGTCCATCTGACTACCTCCACTCAATTGCCTGGCACACCACAGATGCCTGTGAGGGAGGCTGTGCCTCTCTGTCTGTGCTCTCTGCAGAGGAGAATCCGCCTGCAGACTCTAACACATGCTGTTCCCTCTGCCTGGAACTGTACCCTTACCTAGCTAGACCTAAAGTTCACTGTCACTGGGCAGCTTTCCAGGACCCACCCCCAACCCCCACAGCCAGGGCTGGCCCCTCTCTCCACACCTCCCCCAGCACCACAGGCTACACATCAGTGGTGCTTTTTCAAGTCCATCTCCCCTTTTGAGTGAGAGGGCTCCCCAGAGGTAAGCTCAAGTCCCCCCACATCCCCTGGGCTACATTAGGGCCCGTGGGGGAGCTGTCAACTTCCCTCCTCCGCCAGTCTTACTCCTGAACACAGTCTGGTATCTTTTCCCTGGAGGAGCCAGGCAGAGGGAGATGTCAGCCATTTTATCACCCCCACACCTCTTGAAAGTCCCTTTCTGGGTCTTCCCCCTCCTCCAGCAGCCCACACATCTCCCCTGAGGACTGCCAGGGTTTTGAGCATCCATTGCTTCTCTTTCAGAGCTGCCTTCACCAGGAGAGAGCAAGTGGGCAGGCAGGGTCCTGGTCCGGGAAAGGGGGCTGAGGGTTGGGGGCTGCAGGGGAGGATCCCTAAAAGATGCCCCCCACCCCAAGTCTGTCTCTGAAGCCTGTGATGGAGGCAGGAGATGAGGGATGAAGGAGATGGCAGAGGCTAGTCCTCAGTCCAAATCCAGGTCACTCCCGGCCTGCTCAGCAGCCGCTCAGTAATTAGGGGCCAGCAGGACGTGGGCAGGCGGGTGGCAGGAAGCCTAATTGTCTGATTTTTCAGGTAATTAACGGGCGGCTGTCTGGCCGGTCCCCGTGAGGCCCAGCATCCGCCACCCCGTCCCCTGGGTAGCCCTAGCTGCCTAATGAGGCCAATTACTGAGTGGAGCCTGGGCCCTCATTAGCCACCTGGAAAGGTCATACAGGTTTGGCACCAAGGGAGGGACTCGGTCGGCCATGGCAGAGCCCACTCTCAGAATTCAGGGTGCAGGATGTGTGGGCTACAGGTCTCTTCTGTTGCCCATTAAGTGGAAGCCCGTCTGATAGCTAGGACTGATTCCTCACCTCTCCTCTCAGACAGCCGCCTTAAGTCAATTCCTCCCCTACCACCTCCCAGTTGTGTGGCCTTGGGTATGTCACTCCTCTTGACTAGTCCTCAGTTTCCTGATCAGAGACAGAGGACATAAAACCCTGGTCCGGGGCTGGGGATATAGCTCAGTTGGTAGAGTGCTTGCCTCACATGCACGAGGCCCTGGGTTCAATCCCCAGCACACAAAAAAAAACAAACAAACAAAAAAAAACAACCCTGGTTCAAGTAGGTGCCCCCTACATGAGTGCGCTTTCTTCCCATGGGGCCAATTTCTCACTCACTTGTGAGGATAGGGAGGCCAGAGGACACAGGGCCTGAGGTTACCAGTTGTAACAGGAGCCATTCTGCACTACCCACTGTGATTCACCCCAAGGATTCACTCAGGCTGGACCTTCAGGACACCTAAGCTGGTAGAGGAAGGGAAGCAGGAAATTCCTATGAAAGATGGGGTTCAAGATCATGGTGGATCCTGAGAGCATCCCTGTCCCTGAATGCTGCAGAATACCAAGAGAAAGAGCCCAGAGCACCCAGGCTGCTGTGTGTGGCAGGAGCCTGTTCTTTCTTGGTTGATCCATGCCATTCTTGGCCCAGGAAATCAGAAGAGCATTGCACACTGGGATGTTGAGTTTTTTGAGCTTCTGTGACTCCTCTGTTTTAAGAATTCTGTGACCTAATTCCATGCTGACAAATTCCTGCTGTTCCAGCTCCCGTAATCGTCAACTAACGCTACTTTTGGTCCTGCTGCTGGCTTAGAATCTAAGTCAAAGTTTCCAAACTGTGTCCCTCAGGAGCCCTTGGGTGGAGCCCTTGGCTCAGAAAGTCAGGATAACTGCTTGAGGCAGGGCTGGTGTGGGTCCTGAACACACAACCAAAGTAGCTCCACTTCTATCTCAGATAGAATATTAGCAGCTTCCCCTTTGTGAGTTTTTGCTGTATGCCAAGCATGCTCCAGGATTCTGCCTCCACAATTGCATTTTTTTTTATTGGTTCATTTTAATTATATATGACAACAGAATCCATTTTGATATAATTATACAAGCATGGAATTTATCTTATTCTAGTTAGAGTCTCATTTTTATGGATGTACATGGTGATGGGATTCACTGTGTTTTCATATATGTACGTGGGATAACTGTCTGATTCATTCCACTGTCCTTCCTTTGTGTATTCCTTCTGTCTTCCCTCCATTCCCCACTGTCTAATCTACTGTACTTTTATTTTTCTTCTCATGGCCCCTCTCCTTTTTTTGAGACAGGGTCTTACTAGGTTATTTACGGTCTTGCTAAATTGCTAAAGCCGGCTTCAAACCTGCGATCCTCCTGCCTCAGCCTCCCCAACTGCTGAGATTACAGGCGCCACTACACAATTGCATCTTGTATTTACAGATGAGGATGCTGAGGCTATTAGAGGTTCAAGTCTCAAGGTATGTAGGAAGGAGATCTGGAACTCAGAACCAATTTCTACTCTGAGCCACTGGGAATATGGGCTCTTCAGCTGGAAGGAAAACTAGGACAGGAATCTCATGTGAGTGTGTGTGTGAGTGTGTGTGTGTGTGAGTGTGTGTGTGTGTGTGTGTGTGTGTGTGTGATTTATCACAATTTGCTTCCTCTATCCCCCAGGTTAGTGGCCTGCCTCTCTACCTCAGGAGAACATGGTCCCAGCCCCAGGTCACCCATAGGCTCCTGCATCCCACCACACGATTTGAGGGTTCATCTGCCTGTATCCCTTTCCTCTGTTACGAGCTCTGCTCGGCTGGTGGTCCAAACCAATAAGATTCAGTCCAGAAATAGCATGTTTCCAGCCCCCACTTATCAAGGTCACAAATCAATGGGTCCAATGTGCTCCCTGTATTACCTAGTTTCAAGTTCTCAGGGTGAGGAGGCCAAGAGGAGCACACAGGGACTATTCCAGGTTGAGAGCTGGTGAGCTGGGCAAGACCAGGATGGAGGTTCAAGAGGGGAAGTGGGACCTAGTGTCCCCAGCCTGGGGCTCAGCCTGGTTGGGAGTTAGAGGTCAAAGGCCCAAATTCCACTTGAACTTAAGGCTGGGACTTAAACTGGAGCTGAGATTCAAGATCAAATATTTAGACTCCAGTCTTGCCTAGGAGTCAAGTCCAGATGGGCAGGAAGGCAGGGGTCAGAGGGCAGTGGGCATTATCGACAGGTGATGAGGATTGAGATCTAAGTTTGGACTGGACTCAAGGTCAGGACTTAGGCTGAAATAGGATCAGAGGTCAGAGGTCAAGATTAACCTGACCTCAAAGTCCACTACTGACTGGGTAAAAGAGTTGGGGCAGAGACCCCAAAGCCTTCTTATTTTCTAGAAATGACTGAATAGGACCCAGAACAGGAGGCTGCTGGCAATAAGTAAGAAAGGAGTTCAAGGACTGACTATGACTATGAAAGGGGCTGTGACTGGATCTTGTCCCCAGGGCTCCAGATCCTTGGTATGCATTTCCCCCCAGGCCTCAGTTGCTGGTCTCTGAACTGTGGGTGATCATAGCACCCACCTGCATACCAGCCATGCTCCCTTGGTGTTGCCAGTTTCTACTCCTGAGATTGTGGGTGGGGCAGGTAAGCTCGGAGAGCAAGGACAAGTTCTCCAGGTAAGCGCGAGTTCCAGCCCCTTTCCCACCTCCATGGTGTGGGCCTCAGCAGAAGCACTGTGCCAAATTTCTAGGTCCCCAGTCACTGCCCAGGACCCCGTCTTTTCCCAAGCTGCCCAAGACGTGGCCCCATGGCCTGTCCAGGCCCCAACTGACCTACCTGCACCGTCTACAAGCAGCAATGTCTGGGCACCTTTCCTAGGTCCCCATTTGTCCTGCTGGGTTTTTCTACCTCTTTTCCAGTCTAGGCCCAGCATGGACAGCTATCTGGGGACAAGCCCACACAGCACCAGCGGAGGAGCCAGGGTGGAGTAGGCAAGCAGGAATGAGAGGCCAGCAGGCAGAGGAGAAGGGTGCATAGGGGGAGCCTTATCACAGGCTTCTCTGTTCTCATCTCCCACGGGGCCTGGTCACAGAGCAGCCTCAGGCCACCAACTCACCAGGGCCCTGCCCCAAGAGCTTTCCCTCTCCCCAGGGGACCACAGGAAGATTCAGCCAAGGGGGCAATCAGGCCTATGTGAGAGGGTGGGGACTGAGGGTGAGAGAGGCCCTGGAGGACAGGAATAGTAGAGGTTAGGGCCAGCAAGGGAGTTGAAGGCAAGAGGGCTGCCCTGCCTGCCCAGGATGTGAGGCCTCCAGTTTGGCTCTGAGAGTCCCTGTCACCTCCTCCAGCTGAGCTATTAATACCCGACACGACCCACGCACCCTTCCTGGGAGGACGCCGAGTTCCCAAGGGGCTAAAAACGGTCTGGGATGGGGGTGGCCAGTCCTCCTCCCTCTTTTCTTGTTGGAGGAGCTGGGGCCAAAGGCCAGGCTGGTCTGGAAGGGGGCCGGGGCCAGAGCATAGGGGCATTGGGTAACTGAGCCCTGGGAGTGGCCTGTGGTATCCAGATCGGCTTAGAAAAGCTCCAGCAGTGCATCCCCATTGCTCAGAAGCCCTGGAGGGAGGGGGCTTGCTGGTGTTCCCTCTCAGGAGGAGAACCCCACTGGGGTTTCCTGGCTCCTCGTTCCCTTCCAGGTCATCTTTTCCCTTCAGATCTGCTTGGTCTTCTCCAGGGTGAAATGGGGTGGGTTCAGGAGACTGAGGGATGTCTATCTTCTCTGCCAGGGGAAGCCCAGACTGAGGAAAGGTGGCTCTAGGGGAGGTTCAGAGTCTCTGGTGGGAGCTGGGCTGCCTAATACAGAAACATCTGTGTTTCCATTTCAGGTATGAAATCTTTTTATTCACAGTCCTCTCAGGAAGGAATTATAGGCAGCCCATTGTATAGATAAAGAAACTGAGGTCAGTCATTTATTTCCCCAGAACCTGAGCTGAATGGTCAGAAACCCTCATCCCCCTGTGCTGTCTTCTGCTATGGGTCATTACCAAGTGTTTCCTGGTTTTTTGGGGGAGATCCAAGAAACAGGTGTTTCCATCAAAATGCCCTGGTCACTTCAGGGTCTCAGTCCAAGTAGGACCACCAGTGAAGAGACTGTACAGACACCTGCCCCCAGCACTGGCCAAGCCCCTGCCCTGGAATTGGCAGCCAGCCTTTTCTCTCCTCATTCCTGGGACTCACTGGCACTTCGCTGGGGCCTGATCTTCTGGGCTCAAGGCCACTCAAGGCCACCTGCTCCCTGCTGTGCCCCATCCTTTCTCATAACAGATGCTCCCGGGTCCAGACACAGACCCCAGAAGAGTGTAGACTTTGCCAGGAGATTCCAGACAAGAAAGTGGCTGAGAGGCCCCCTGTGCCGGAAATCCCGACAGCTGCCTGGCTAACAGGTCCTGGGCACCCAGCCCTGACCCAGGGCAGGCGGCGGCCGTGTCAGGTGTCCAGAGAAGTTGGGGGAGGCGATGGCTGGAGCCAGGGGCAGGCTGCCTGTGGTTAGCGAGGCTGTCAACACCTCCTGGACTGCCAAGGCAGAGCCCAGCTGGGGGCTGGGGAGGCAGGTCCTGTCCTGAGGGGCCTGGGCAAAGAAGTACAGTCCTATACTAGGCTAAAGGAAACGGGCTGCCTGAGGAGCTGAGGAGGGCATGGGCCTTTTTCTGGCACTGAGAGCAGGTCGAGAGGATATTTCCTAATGGCTGGAGGGGAATGGGGTGCGGGTCTCCCCCACTGCACTTTGCCATCCAGGATATGAAATGGCCTAGCTCTGCCTAGATTTTCCTTAACCCCTGGGTTGGTCTCATCTCTGTTCCAGGGTGGGGGGAACGGGAGGTTGGCTAGCCTCAGAGACTGACTGGGCTGGGAGGAGACTCTCCCAGGATGGGCCCAGGGTTACTGCTACCTCGTACCTGCTCCCTTGCCCCATCCTCCCCTAGCTTTTTGAAGGCTCCAAGATGCAAGTGCTCACCTTCTTGTGTGCCACTACCCAGTCTTCCTGGATTGATAATAGCAGAGAGGTGCAATGTTCCTAACCCAGGGTCTTGCCTGGAGTGCCCATGCCTGCTCTAACTCCTTGGAGCCCCAGCAGTGGGTCCTGGCCCTATGAAAGCTTCAAGCTTCCATCTTTCTGCTCCCTCTCTCCTGGGCTGCGTCCTGGGTCCTCAGCCCCTGGTCCTCTGGCAGAACTGCCTGACTGGGCCTGGACTTCCCTCCCATCTCAGCTGTTCTGTGCTCATTTGGGGATTTCAGCTATTCTCTTTGCTCAATTTCTCCCTTATATCTTTTGTTCTTGCTTTTCTTTCTTTTTCCTTTGTTTTTTTTTTTTTTTTTTTTTTTTGCACTGGGGATTGAACCCAGGGTGCTTAGCCACTGAACCACATCCCCAACACTTTTTATTGTGAGACAGGACCTTGCTAATTTGCATAAGACCTTAGTAAGTTGCTGAGGCTGGCTTTGAACTTGTGATCTTCCTGCCTTAGCCTCCTGAGCTGCTGGGATTACAGGTGTGAGCCACCACCACACCAGACATTTTTCTGAGTTTTATCTTTACCTCTCAGTCTTGGACTCTGACAAGGATATCTCGGTTTAGGCACCCTCTCTGCACCTGTCTGTCTTTCAAGGGTGCCCTGTGGCTACCTGTCTCCACTCTAGCTCTATCTAGCCCTCACTGATCCAGTCTCAGATTGCCCCTGTCTGTCATTCTGAGACCCTCCCTCTGGCCAGATCACAGTCTCAGGCATCTACTCCCACCTCTGCTCAGTGGGAAGAGCTCAGGCGACACTTGTGGTCTCAGTTCTGGTCCTGTTCCAAGGGAACTGCTGGAATTCCTAGAAGGCAGGTGAGGGAGAAACAGGAAAGAGGGACACATACTTGCTGTCCCTCAGATGGCTTAAAATGGCCATGGACCTCCCTCTGGTCAGATCACTGATGATTGTGTGACCCTGGATGACTTTCTGAGCCTCAGTTTCTTCTTCTACAGAGTGGGACCTACATCTAGGCCTGCTTTTGCAGGTGTCAGAGGATTAAATGTTCATGTACATGACAGGCATTTGACTCTGTGCCCAGCAAATTCTCAATAGTCCCCCCATTGATACTCCTGTGACTGCCGTCCTCCAGGTTTCCAGAGCCATGATGGGTTGTATGGGAGCTGGATTGAGCTTCTCCTGCATGTCCCACGTGCACCCCATATCCCAGATTTGTTCTTCCTCTGCTGGTCAGTAGGCACCCCCACACCTGGGACCTACCTGTCCCCAAAGTCAGTCTAAATTGCATATAGTGATGCTCACCAAATTAATTACCATTGGCTTGGGGATATATTTTTTTAAGAAGACATTTTTCAAGGGAGAAAAACACGCAGTAGCTATAATTAGTTGGGAAGAGGAAAGAAGAACAGAGTGTGTGAATCACCAGCCCCAGCGACAGACAGAACTGAGCAGAAGTTTCGGGAGAACTGCTGGGGTGTGGGTGAGTTGCAAGGTGTGGCATAGGGATGGTGTGCTGTCCTCAGGCTGACTGGTGTCCTTGAACACTGGGCATAAGGTGGGCACCTTTAACTGTCACCCTGAAGTCTTTTGCCCCGCCCTTCCTGAGACTGTAACCTGACACCCCCATCAGGCCACAGGTTTCAGTTCTTCTGCTCTTGCATGCTCTGACCTTCCCCAGGACTTCTGCCCAACTTAGCCATGCCAAGGCCAATGCCAGTCCTTGCTGAAATGTATCTGGATGACATGTATCTCGATGACATGTATCTGCAGCTTGGATGAAGAGGGAGAAAGGGAGAAACCATGGAGATTTTTGAGCTGTCAGGGATTTGAAGACCTTTTTTTTTTTTTTATTTTTTATTTTTTTAAATACCAGAGATTGAACCCAGGGGCATTTAACCACTGAGATATATCCCAAGTCCTTTTTATTTTTTATTTTGAGACAGGGTCTTACTAAGTTGCTGGTCTGGTTCTGAACTTGTGATCCTCCTGCCTCAGTCTCCTGAGTCCCTGGGATTACAGGCATGCACCACTGTATCCACTTGAAGACCATCTAATCCAACTCTTCATTTGTTTGTTCACTTATTCAGCAAATACTGAGCTAGTACTGTGTGCCTGGCCCATAGACAAGCGAACTGAAGTCCAGGGAAGTGCCAGGCTTAGTCCAAGTCCACACAGCTGTGATTCAGAGCAGCCTTCTGCCTGTCTATCATCATAGCTCTGCCAAGCCAGACCCTAGCAGGGATCTAGGCCACCAAAGTGACCACCACCAGGCCTCATTCTCATTGAGCCTGTCCTGATGGAGAGGCAACCAGCTACCTGCAAGGCAGGGAATAGGAGGTAGCTCCCAAATTTAGTCTGATGGTCACAGAGGACTTCACAGGGAGGAGGTGAAAGGGATCCAAAGGCTGGAAGCAGAAAGAAAGTGGTCTTCCTGCCGGTAGGGACATTAAGTGACTTTGTGTCTAGGCTTAGGCAGTAGCAGGAATTAGAGTCAGGTGGTTGCTGGAAAGTATGGTTTCTTGGGTTGGGTCTTTACAATGATCAACTCCCTGTGTTTCTCCTAAGCAGCCTACAGGGCACAAACTCCTGGTTGGAAGCACCTTAGGACAGTGCTCACACATGGCCCTGGTCCTTGGGGACCTCTGCTGGTTCTTTTCGATGCCTGCCCCAAGGTAGACCTTGTCTAGACAGTCAGTGCCCAGGGAAGTTGGGCCCCAGGTTTCTCCCTCCTTCTCTCTTCCCTGGCTGAACACTGGCTGTCCAACTCTTTAGGGGTCCCAGCTCAGACTTCAGGGGGTACACTGGAGTGGTGTGGCCTGTGACTGACAGCAGAGACTCCAAGTCCCCAGGGAAGGGATGCTTCCTCTGCTGGGGGAATGTGGCATCATTCAGCATACAAAGTTCTCCTTCCTAACCCCAGACCAAATTAGCCTCCCAAACTACAGGCTGCATTTCCTCCAAATTGGAGATAGGGTGGGAGAGCAGAGGCTCAGCTCTCCTTCCTGCTTCCTGTTCACAGAGGGCCCTCATCTGGCCTAAGCCCAAGTAAAAGGATCACATTAGAAAAGAATTCTAAACACACATTTCTCCCTCCCAGCAGTGCAGGGATCCCGAGGTCTCAGGCCCCAGACCAGCATCCAGGGCTCAGCAGGCCTATGCCTTCTAGGGCTTGGAGACAGGAGGTTCAGTCAAGATCAGCTTTAAGTTGGAAGGCAATTTGGAGGTTTTTCTTTCATTTATTCAACAAATACTTTCTGGGTACAATCTCTTGCCAGGGACTGTGCTGGGCCCTGAGACACGGAACAGCTACGGAGTTGACAGTTATGTGGTCAGGCAGGTACAGGACAATGTAAGCAGCCTCTGGCAAGTGGCTATGGGAACCCTGGTGAGGCTAGGAGAACTTCCTGGAGATGGAGGCAAATAAACTGAGACCAAAGAATGAATGTGCCCGAATTAGGCAAAGATTGGGAAAGAGGGGGAAGAACATAGAGCAGGAATCCCAGGAACAGAGAATGAGGGAGTGGGCATCAAGAAGTGGGAGGAGACTGGGTGCGGTGGCACATGCCTGTAATCCCAGCTGCTTCAGAGGCTGAGGCAGGAGCATCGCAAGTTCAAAGCCAGCCTCAGCAACTTAGTGAGGCCCTAGGCAACTTAGCAAGATCCTGTCTCAAAATTAAAAAAAAAAAAAAAGCGGAGGGGAGGGTTGGGGATGTGGCTCAGTGGTTAAGCACCCCTCAGTTCAATTCCCAGTACCAAAAAAATTTAAAAAAAAAAAGAAGGAGGAGGAGGAAGAGGAGGAGGAGGAGGAGAACTGGTGAGTGGAGGCACTGTCAGTCAGTCATGTTGGGAGTATTGGATCTCCTCAGGAAGGAGGCTTGTGATCAGGGGAATGAGATGTGTGTGTGTGTGTGTGTGTGTGTGTGTGTGTGTGCGCGCATGCACAAAAGTAGGACTGAACTCCTCACCCCACCTGAGGGTTCCTGGTAAATGGAAAGGATGTGGAAAGCAGAAGAGGAGGACCCTGGGATCCCCCACACCGGCCTCCCTCAGTCTCTTTCCAGACATCCTCAAGCCTCTGGAGAAATACTTAAGTTTACTTCAAGGAAAGCATGGGAACATGAGTCCTGAAATTAAGGTGACTTTGTATGTTTTTGCAAATTGGTTACAGGCTAGCAGTGGTTTTGTGTTTTTTTAAAAAAAATCATTGTAGATGTTGAGACTAAATGCAATTTGTTTGGTGCTGAGCACAGAGAAATAAAGGAAAGTGTTGCCCTGAGATCACCCACTCCTGTGTTAAGGAAGAGGCAGCAAGATGGGGAGGGGAGGGGCCTGCCAGAGGAGTGCATGGCCACAGTCACAGTGACCATCTCCAGGGTCAGAAGGCAGAAGGCTTTTAAGCCTCCAAAAGGGCAGAGGATGCTTGGTGGGCAGTTCTCCCAGCAGGGTGGAGGAGAAGCCATGGGAGTTCCTCCCGTTTCTGGTTTCTGCTTGCACGCCTTGCCTGACAGAGCTCATGCTTACCTGGCTGTCTGTGGTGAACTAGATCAGTTGTAGTCCATCCTGAGGGGCTGTTCCCCTCAAGCTCCCAGTCACAGAACTCTGCACTCTAACCTGTACACACTCCCAGCCACAAGTTTTTGTCTTCACCTTCTCCACCTAAACTGAGGCTGGGGTCAGGGCAGACTCTGGATGGAGGCCTAGGTTTCTGCAGCCCAAATGGCTCTGACTGCCAATGGGTAGACCGTGCCTATAATTCTATGTATGATGACTGGGGTGGGGGGGTCCAGGTGAGTTTCTCCAGCTGGTGTGAGCAGGAGAGGCATAGGGTGTACTTCCTGGATGTCTGGCCTGTTACCCTGCATGTCTTGCCTGACCTGACCAAGCTGAGGACACAAGCCCGTGGTTAGAGGCAGGACCAGACAGTCAACTTCATGAGCATCAACAGACAAGCAGGGCATTCCCGTGAATTCCTCTCTCCGCATGCATCTGTCTAACCCCTGTGATGGATACTGGGCCCTCAGAATTGAAGTAGAGGCAGACCCAATCTCTGCCCTCAGTAGCTGGAGGTCTGAACAAAAAAGAGTGAGAGCGACAGCAGGGAACAGTAAAAAACCTGTATCCTTGACCATACCAACAAAATCAGCTCCAGACTTTTGGAAGCAAAATCCTTCAGAATCCACCTTCCACCTGGTAGCTATAGGGGGATCTGAGGAATTCACCCCTGGCCTCCTGTTCCTTCTGCTTCACCTGCCATGGTTCCCCATTGTGGGACCCAGTTGACCCTATGTGCTCTCTGGTCTCTCCCACCTCCTCTCTGGAATGTAACTCCTTCCCTCACTCCAACTGCCTTGAATGCTTTCAGGTTTTAATGGCCTCTCTGGCTATCTGGCCTCTGCCCAGGTTTTTCTTTCTGCCTGGAAACATATTCTCCCTCTTTTTCACCTGCCACCTCCTGCTTACTCTGTTGAGCCAGCTTCCCAGCCTCCTCCCAGAGTAGCTTCCCCTGTCCCCTGATACCTGCTCCTATAGCCCCTCCACTGTTCTCGGAGGAATTATGGAACATGTAATTAGTTCCTTCAGTGTGTGCTTTTTTGACTGATATCTGCCCCTCTGACAAAGAACAGGCTGTGATTTTCTTGGTCACTGTTATAACCCATTGCCTCACGCTCAGGATGAACCTAGAGCATGTGCTTAATCAATATAAGTCGAGTGTTGAGTGAATGTAAAAGCTAGTGTTCCTATTTATAGAAATTTAAGTTCATGCTCATAACAGTGACAATGCATTTCCATACCCACACACTGAGGATGTTGCAAAGAATTTTATGGATGAGTCCAAAATGTAGCCATCCCAGAGCCAGCTCCAATGTCTCTGGCAGCTGTAAAGTGATCAGTAACAGTAGTGACACTGGTCATGTGTTGGCAGCTGCCTCAGCACCAAATGAGTGAGGATTTTTTTCAGTGAAATAACATATTTGAGTGCAAGAGTTCAAATGTCCAAATAGGAGGAGAAAAGATTCATTCATTAACATAGATTTCTTCAGATAGGAGTTGACTGAACACTGAGTCCGTGAACAGATAGACAGATACCCAAGTTGGCATCATGCTGAGATCAGAAAGAGAAAGTAGCCTCAATGGGCCTGATCTTCAACCTCTGATCAAAGGGAAGAGTAGACACTTGCTCCAGTGGGCTGTTCACTCTCTGAACACTGCTGCTTCTGCAGAGAGGTACAGACTGATCATCTTGCAGGCCCAGGCCAGCCTGGGACCCTGAAATCCCTTGTTCCTCTGCTGGAGGCCGGGATCAGTGGCCCATGCTCTCTGGGACCAGAATTCAAGCAACCGTTAGGGCTCATATGGACCAAGATGCCCACAGACAGGCTCATGAATTCCTCTTCTACAGATGCCCACTTCACAGCCGGGGAATCCAGCCTCCAGCCATGGCTGCTAAGAATCATGTATTGGTTACGCTCAAAGCAACCCTTCCCTGTTTCCAGGTCATGACTGATTGTGTACTGAAGACCAGAGACTCTGTGATGTGTGTGTTGGGGCAGTGGGATGCTGGGTATGGGTTGCTCTGGAAGGAAACAGTAAGTGCTCTTTGACAGCCAGAACTTGCCTCCCTTCAAGATCCCAAGGTTAGACCTTGTCTCCCCCTTAAGGCCAGGGTCCCACTGGGGTCAAAGGCCTAGGATCTTCAGTGTTGTGCTGACGTGCATAGGCCCAGGTCTTCACCCAGCTGTGCCCAGCCCAGGCAGGGAGGGCTCTGAAGGACACAGACAGCTCTCCCTCTGTCAGGACACTAGGCCATTTATCAGGGAGATAAACAGTAGCCAGGGGGCAGAGTTGGCGGAAGGAGTTGTCTGGAAGAGATAACCTGGGGTCATTCAGAGGGCACAGTAGGAATCACGTCCCCTCCCTGGGGCTATCCAAACCCCCACACAAGTACCCTGCCCCCACACTTACGGGTCAGACACCCAAAGCCTCTGTGAACAGATTGCTCCAGCCACAGCACCAGCGGGTGTGTTTCCTCTTGATATTCTGTACTATAGCAGGGCCCCACAATTCTGCTTCACCTACTTACAGATGGGAAAATGGCCTTTGGAGCTGGTTGGGGATGCACTTACCAGAGAGAACAAGACCAGGGCTCTGAACCTGCTCTGGGCCCCCTCCTAAGCAGGGTGGGAAGGAGGGACCTTCCTGGTGCTGCATTACTGGGCACTTAGAGTAAGCGTCCTCATGTGTCTGCTGTGCGTGGTTTCTGTGCTGTTCCCATTACCCTCTGTCTTCTTCTAGAAGAAGACAATGCCCAGACAGGTGAGGCCCCCAGCTCAAGGTCACATCTCTAGGAAGACAGGTTTAAAGGCAGGCCTCTTGGGACTGCATCCAGAACCCAAGCTGATCATTGAGTAGCACTGTTTGCCCAGTGGGGCCTAAGACACCTGGAAGAGGCTGGAAAAAACCCACTGTGCAGAAAACAGCTCTGAGATATAGATAGATAGATAGATAGATAGATAGATAGATAGATAGATAGATAGATATAGATATATACACTCATATTTATATGTCTATGTACACACACACACACACACACACATATATAGTTGTGGATGAACCTTAATTTTTATTCATTTATTTATATGTAGTGCTGAGAATCGAACCCAGTGCCTCACACATGCCAGGTAAGCATTCTACCACTGAGTCATGACCTCAGCTCCCCTTTTCATTTTTATTTTTTATTTTTGGTTGTAGGTGGACACAATACCTTTATTTTATTTTTGTGTGGTGATGAGAATTGAACCCAGGACCTCACTCATGCTTGGCAAGTGCTCTACCACTGAGCCACAACCCCAGCCCCAGCTCTGAGACCTTTAAAAGCTGTCACCCCAAAATTGTTAGAATGGCCCTGGGTTGTTCTGTGCACACTATCTCCCTATCTTGGGTACTCAGTAGGGCTCAATAAATACCTCTGAACAAATTATTAACTCAAAGCCAGATACTGTGGTGCACGCCTGTAATCCCGGATACTCAGAAGACTGAGGCAGGAAGATTGACAGTTTGAGGCCTGTCGCAGCAACTTAGTGAGACCTGTCTCAAAGTAAAAATGAAGGGCTGGAGCTGTAGCTCAGTGGTAGAGCACTTGCCTACCACATGTGAGGCACTGAGTTTGATCCTCAGCACCACATAAAAATAAATAAATAAAATAAAGGTATGTGGCCAACTACAACTAAAAAAAGTCTTTTAAAATAATAAAAAACTGGGGATATAGCTTAGTGGTAGAGCATTTACCTAGCATGTGTGAGGCCCTGGGTTTGATCCCAAGTACACATGCACACACTCACCACCCCCCCCAAAAAAAATCCCTCAATAATGAACAATGACAACTTTTTCTGTATAATCAGAGTATGGTCAGTCCCATACTCAGGGCCTCACATACTGGTCTTGCTAGCTCTCTGCCTAGGACATATCTGCCTATCATTTGCTGGATCTTCATGAGTGTCCCATTAAAAACGACTTACTGTGACTTCTTGAGAGTCAGAAGCAGAGTCCAGCCCTTGGATGGCAGAAATTGGAGAAGAAGGACTGGGAACGAGACTCATCATCACCCAGTGCTGGAGACTTCTGCAACCCTCACTGTTGGGGTTCCTAAGGGCTGGTGTATACTGGTATTGGAGGACCCAGGCCAACAGACCCACAGCCATGTCTTTCCTCTCTGCTCCAATGTTCAGGGCAGTGGACTTGAGCCAAAATGAGTCAGGGACTTTTCTGGGAAGTATTTCCCACACTGGGAGTCTTGGAATTCATCTGCAGGTAGTAGAGGTCTTGGATGGACTTTTGAAGGACATTTGTTATGTCTTTCATTTCTGCCCATAACTGCCTTCCAGAAAGTTCTGGGTCCTCTTTCACTTGGACCATGTTGGAAAGGGACGGGGTCTGGATTGTGAAGGGAAGGATCCTGGAACCTGGGGAAGGACATGATGAATCTACAATCACGCAGAAAGGAATTCACAGGGGCTGTTGGATGGGTGCTAGCCCTACTTCCCAGTCCCTTGGGAGGTTCCCACACCTAAAGGTGGTCAGGAGCCTCCACCTTCGCCCAAGGTTAGTCTCATTGTTTACTGAGGGTGCAAAAGGGTTTTTTTGTTGCATGATTCTGGTCAAGTCATCTCATGTTAACCTATGGGAAGCCGCAAGCCTCCAATCCTCAGGACAAAAATGCCTGGCTGCACCCCTGGTACTAAAGACCAGGCCCAGGCACCTTTCTCAGAAAAACCCCAACCTGAGGAAATAACCCTGGTGGTTGTATGGTTGGGTGAAGGCATTGCTGGCAGCAGGAGCCCAGGCCGAGCAGGTCCAGCATCTCAGGACAGATGAGGCATAAGGGGATAATACTGACAACAAGAGAAACCTGGGGAATAATACCACTAGCTTCCAGACAACCCCTCATTTAATTATGTCTCAAGACCTCATAAGGCTTGCACAATTATTAATCCCCATGTTACAGATGAGGAGCTGAAGCCCAGAAGGGTTAAATCCCCTTGCCCGTGTCACAGAGCATCAGCAATCCCAACACCCAGTGCTCACGCTCATGGCCAAGACTCCAGCGTGTGTCTCACTGCTCACAAGCACACTCGCAGCAAGGGGATCTGTTCCAGCAGAATCCTTAACAGTGGATCCTGGGGAGACCTGAAATGTCCACCAATCAGGCCCCTCCCCAGCACCCCAACAAGGCAGCCATGAAAACTGCACATAAGGCAGGTTCCAGCCCATTGCTGTGGGAAGAGGTGGTTGCAGTTGATAAGGATCCACTCCATTTGCATAGCACATGTCTTATAGATACACCGGCTGGGATGGCATTGGGGACAGAGTGGGTACCCAACTATGCACACACCAAAGACAACCTCAGAGCCCCAAGACCACTCTTCACACACCCTCCACATGTCTGCACACATGGACACCCCACAGGGGGCCCCTCAACATCTCTTTCTCTGCCTGCACCTTCCTGCCCATTTGCTGGGTGTGAAGGGAGGTGGGCTGGGCCCAGGTCCCAAGGGTGCAGTTCTGGCTGGGGCTCCAGGGCTGGCCCAGACAATGGCAGTCTGGGGACTTTGCTTTTGTCTCTGCTCAGCAGTTCCTTCCTCCTTCCTTTTTTTTTTTTTTTTTTTTATTGTAAACAACTGGGATACATGTTGTTTCTCTGTTTGTACATGGCGTAAAGGCGTACCATTTGTGTAATCATAAATTTACATAGAGTAATGTTGTTTGATTCATTCTGTTATTTTTTCCCTTCCCCCTCACCCCTCCCACCCTCCTTCCCCCCCACCCCTCCCACCCCTCCTCCTTTCTTCTCTTCTTTTCTTCTGATGGCTCCCACCTCCCTGTCACCTCTGACATGCTGCCTCAGTCACACATTTGGCCCCTTCTTTCCCCCAGTGTCCCCACACTGCCTCCGGGCATCCCCCTGGGTCTGATCTGTGGTGACCAAAATCTCATTCAAGCCATACTTCCAGCCTGGCTTGGACTGAACTTGAACAGGATGGAACAAAGGAAACTTGATGTCCCTGTTCCTCTGAAGCAACCCTGGACCTGGTTGCACTATGGGAGAATGGGGGCTTCCAGGGTAGTGATATTACCCAGGCAGATGTGGTACCAGAGAACAGAGAGGGTCCAAGTGAGGCTGGAGTGGTGAAACAGACAGAAAGGACAAGCAGAGGCAGGGTTGTATCCTGTAGACAGGGTTTTTGGGGGGCAGGTCATGACCTTGGCACTTCCCTATCTCTGCCCTTAGCCCTGCACCTGCCTAACTGTTCCTGGTTCAGGAGACCAAGGTGAGGGAAGCCAGGTAGTTTCTGGCAGACTTTTCTTGGCCTAGGGCTAGTTGGGCCACTGTACCAGGCTCAGCTTCTCCATCTGTGAAATGGGGCAAAGTGATGGCAGAGTGTGGGAACACTGCAGGCCCTGGGGATGCCCACCAGGAACCAAGGAATAACCAGCAACTGCAGGCTTATCACAGAAAAGCCCTTCTCATTTTTGCAACCCCTTCACATAAATGCCACCACTTTCCTCACCTGACAACTGTGGAATCTGACTGGTCTCAGCTACCAGGACTTGATTAGGTCACCTCTCAGCAATCTGTGGTCTGAGTGGAGAAAGGGCTGCCAGGAACAGACCCAGGATAGGGGTCACTGGAACCCTGTGCTGAACAGAAGAGGCTCCATTTATCCAACCTCTGTGTCCCCCAGCCCACCAGGCTCAGTGCTGTTCTGCACATCTCAGCTTGGTGAGGTTCAGGGCAATCTCAGAATCCGCTGAGAACGGGCCATGAAAGGTCCACCAAGGTCTCCCCACCACTCTGTGCAGTGGCAACTGCTGAAGTCGGAGACCCAACCCTCCAGGAGTGTCCCCTCCTCATCTGTTAAGGCTGTGCTGCCCTCCTGCTTCCAGACCCTGTTCCTACAAGTTTTCCCTCACCCCAACTCCTCAGCTGATGGAGGCTCCAATCCCAAGCTCCACATTCCACCGCCGGGTGCCCACGGGCCTTCTCAGGAACCTGGGGCCAGGGTTGGTGGGTCTCCAGGCTGAGACTGGTCAAGGGACCGGGAAGCCTGCCACTCTGTGAGGAGAGCAGAAGGACTAGGGTCAGGAGTCAGGAGATCACTGAGAGCTTTCTCTGAGTCAACCTGGGGCACTTGCCTGGCAGGCTGTGGGAGAGAAGATGAGGCTGGCCCTTGGCATGGAGTCCCCAGGCTGGAGCTGGCGCTCGTTCTACAGGAGGTTGCCACCAGGGTTAATCACCGAGACCGCCCAGGAGGCGGACCAGTGTTGGTTGTTTCTCACTTGCTGGGGGGGCGGGGTGAGCAGTCCATTCATGCTCATGACTTCCCCGGGAGCCTGGCCAGCTCCATGTGCAGGCTGGAGAGTGTTGTTGGCCCTCCTGCTGGGCTGAGACTGGGGAGTGTGGCAGGGGCTGCACCGGATCGCCCCAGGGGCAGCTTGTGTTTGGAAAAGTCCCTATCCCTCTCGTCCTGAAGTCCACCTGCCACCACCTGAGCTGTAGTCACCATGCCTTATCCCTGGCCAAGTTAAGCTGCTCTACTGAGCAGTGGGGATCAGTGACGGCTGAGGTTGGAGGTGGCGAGGGTTGAGGTGTTGGGGCTCAGGAGAGGCACCTGCTAAAAATAGACCCCAAGAAACCTTCCTTCCTGGCAGTTTGGAAGGTTTTCTGGGACCAGCCCCACCCTGGGCTCTCAAGTTGGTCCAGCACCTGCCCCTGCTTGGACTGCCACCCTCCTATCCCTATACCCAGGACTTGTGCCTCCCACCCCCATCCCATTCCTGTCCTCTGCCTGTAGCTATAACAGATTACCCCTCAAGACAGATGGCACTCTCTAACCCCCATCACTGTATCCTGACAGCAAGGTGAGTCTCAGCCTTGAGACCCTCAGTCTCTTCAACTGTGAAGTGGAGGATACTCTGACTGTGGAAAATAGGCATGTCTCGAGGGATTTTCGTTTGTACTGGGGATTGACCACAGGGCCTCGTGCTTGGGTTCTCTACCATGAAGTTACCCCTTGTACAGTGCCAAGCTATAGCCCAAGACCTTTACATTTTTTTTTTAATTTTTTTTAAATTTGGGGGTTTTCTACATGTTGCTAGGCCTTTATTTTATTCATTTATTTATATTCGGTGTTGAGAATCCCACCCAGTGCCTCATACATACTAGGCAAGTGCTCTACCACTGAGTCACAACCCCAGCCCTAAATTTTATTTTGAGACAGGGTTTTTCTAAGTTGCCCAGGCAGCCCTCAAATTTGCTATCCTCCTGCCTCAGCCTCCTGAATAACTAGAATTACAGCTATACACCATTACACCCAGTTTGCCTCACAGGATTTCTGTAAAGATGTGCTAAGACCGTGCACATGAAAGGTTTGGTACAGGGCCGAGACAGAGCAAGGTCACACTGAAGGGGCTGGTGGAGGTGAAGAGCACACCTGGCCCCAAACTGCCTCATTTAAACCTCCCAGGTTCCAGTCTCCATTTTCTCAAGGAAGGATCTGGGGCTTAGAAGGATTAGCGAGGTACCCAAGGTCACACAGCTGTAGGTGGGAGAGCTGGGGCTCCAACTGGGCCATCCTGTACTGACAAGTTCAAACTCTACTGCAACAACCTGCTCAGCCCACACCGAGGGTGCCTGTGGCCCTCAGCGGAAGACAGCCTGCTTTGCACAGGGTTTTCTGTTTTAAATTGCTGGGCACCCAGGAAGGAGCTCAGTGTTTAGTAGGTGACTGGGCAGCTGCTAGCTTGCAGAGAAGGGTCGAGGATTCTGCAGGAGCCCCTGCGCCCTCAGCACCACCCTCTCAGGTCTGGTGGTGGGGAGGAGAAGGGGCAGGAGCATGTAGGTGGTTGAGCTTAGTTCACTCCCCTCTGTTGGAGTAGGTCCCTGAGGCTAGGGCAGATGCTGCGGCATGTGCAGTGCTGAGAAACGGACCCTTGCCTGGAGCTGGCAGGCTCTGGGTAGATGACACTGCGGTGCAGCTTTGGGATTCCAGGCACATCCTGAGGCTGCAGCAGAGGCTGTGGGGGTGAAGCCAGGGCCTGGGCCTGCATCGTTGGGAGATGCCAGAGCAGACAAACCCCGCTCCTAGCACCTGCCTCTGTCTTTGGAGGAGTGACCCTGAGAAGACTCAGGAGGACAGACCTATGAGGCCCCAAGGGGCCCTGCTATACTCGCACCTCTTCTTGCACCCAAGGCTCTGAGAGCTCTCTCCTACCACCTCCAGATCACAGCTGAGTTTTTGGTCTCAGTGCCTCCACCTTCCTGTACCCCATGGTTTTGTTGTCTAAAAGATGAGGAGAACAATCCCTTCCCTTGACAGTGGGATTGGGTGATGTGTGTCTAGGAGGGTGTCTGGTCCACAGGAGGGTTAATCATAAAGCCTCCTTTTTCCTGGCTCAGGGGTCTGTGAGTTCATAAGAAGCAAGCACCATATCTGGACTTCCAGAGGTGGCAGATGGTGCTGAATGGTTCAAGTCATTGTCCCTGTGCTGAGCTCCTTGCCAAGCATCCTTTCTCTACCCTTGAACTCACAGGGAGCACATAGGCCCGAAGTTCCATGTAGGTCCTGGAAAAACAAAGAGTTTATAGACCGTGGGGCCTGGAGGCAGGGAAGGGACAAAGGTGTAAGCCCCTAACCTTCTTAGGACCTAGACAGAGAAGGAAAGAGAGCAGCCTCCCCTTGTTCAGGCATCCCAGGCTAACACTGTTAGAATAGGGAATAGCCAAAGAAAAGGGACATGAGAGTGACCTAGCAGATGAGTCATGGTGTCGGGTGCTTACTACCCACCCACCCTCAATTTTCCAGAAACTCTTGGAATTGAGCAGAGCCTGGAAAAGCAGACTCACACCTTTCTAGAAACTCTTGGAAGTGAGCAGAACTTGGCAAAGCAGCTCTGTAGAAAGCAGAGCCTACTCCCATTCCAGGGAAGGCAACAGACTCAAGTGGAGACCTCAGTGTAGGACAGGATCCCCACGGGCGAACTCTGAGCAAACTCCTTGGAGGAGGGGGGTCTGTGAGAGACCCGTGGTTGAGGAGAGGAAAGGCCAGGTTCCCAGAGAACTGGAAGGTGGACAGGGAAAGGCATAGATGGGGGACACAGGCCCAAGCAGTGTCCTGGGCACAGTGGGAGGATGGTGTGCGTGAACCTGTGGGAGGGGACAATCCCAGTGGGGGAGGCTGGACATTAGCTGCTCCAGCTGACATGAGCCAGGGATCACAGAGCAAATTAGAGGTGAACTCTTCTTCGTGCCTTCAAGTGATTTCCCTGGGGCAGACTCCCAGGAATAGGATCACTAGGTTAAAAGTCATGCATATTTTTAGGTCTCTTTAATTCAAGTTGCCAATGGCCTCCAGAAAGCATCTCCAACTCCCACACCCTTGGTAGGTTATGAGGAAGCTGGGGAGAGTTAAGGGGGAGAAGTCATCCCACCCCACAATGGGAGTGAAGTCACACCTGGGGCCTGGGACAAGGCCACCTGATGCCCCTCTAGAATTGAAAGGCCCACCTGCACTGATCTCAAGGCTCACAGCCTCACTGTGCCCTGACACTTCACTTGTTCTCTCTGTGGGGACTTGGGAGTGGGCGAGCCAGTCTTGCCTCATAAAGTTTCCCAGGAGGTCCTGTGGCAAGAACTCATAGCACCTGTGAGTGGGATGGAGGCACCACCAAGGTGCTTAACTCAATCTGTCTCAGGAGAGACGATGTCAACCCAAGCAGAAGGTAGCCAGGAGTCAGTACAGGTGGGTTATGGGGTGCCTTTGTCCCTAAGCCTCTCTGGGACAAAGCACCTTTACTCTTCCATCCCTCCTGCCCAACTCTTCTTCCTGATGCCCCGAGTTACTGAACGTTGAGCTCGGATGTCCAAGTTCACAGTAAAAGGGGAACTTCATGGAGGAGTTCAGAGAGCTTGTGTGAAAGTTTTCAACTTGGAGCAGAGGTCACTGGTGGCCTCAGGTGCCCAGGAGGAGATTCCTTCCAGGAGGGGGAGTTTGACAGAGCCTGCTGGCCAGTGATCAAAGCCCCAGGGCTTCCCCAATCTACAATCAGGCTCAGATTGCAGCATTCAGCGTCTTGCTGTCAAGGGAGGGATGCCAGAGGGGGGGATCCCTTCCTTCAAGGCCCCTTCTCCTCACTGTGCTCCTCCCACCCTCCTTCAGGGTCACCAGCATGTGTCCTCTACTTTGAAGACAGCATGTCCATCTCCTCTGTCTTCCAGTTGGGGCAAACTCCACAGCATGATTGTTTGAACAGCCCCAGATGGTGAATCCCTAGGTTAGATCCCTAGCTCTGCCCCCAGCAATGGGATTCTCTAACCTGTAGCCCTAGATCAGCAGCAGCCACCCCACATTACCACAACCTAATGCCACTTGCTCTCATGGTGTCTCCCCCAAGTTACTCCTCATCCGATGAGACAGGTGTCTTTGAGAAATGAAGTGACCGGGCCCAGGGTCACACAGCTGAACTCAGGGGTGCTTTATCATTGTGCTACATCCCCAGTTCTCTTTATTTTTATTTTGAGACAGAGTCTTAGTAAGTTGTTGAGTTCCTTGCTGAATAGCCGAGGCTAACCTCGAATTGCAAGCTGCTGGGATTACAGGAGTGTGCCGCCACACCTAGACAGCTGATCCCTTCCTAAGGCAGGACTGCAAACCAGTCTGACTGCAGAGCCAGACTCAGCTTGCCCCACTGGAACACTGCTGTGTGATGCCACCTGACTGCTGTTTCCAGAGCTTTTATTCACTAGAAATCTCTCATCCTGCCCTCAACCTTCAAGAAGGCATGAACTCACTGGCAGGGATGGCAGTTGCGGCCCAGAGAGGGAAGGGCTGGCCCTGGATCACACAATTTGGAGTTGCTCACCAGAGCCAGGGCAGTAGTAGGGTGCACAGAAAGGCAGTTGGGAGTTTCAGGGGCACAGGCTGCTGGACGGAGCTGTGATGGACTTTCTGCCTGTCCCAGGCCCACCACTCTGGGGCAGCACTTTCTACAACAGCTGTGTTTCATTGTTTGATTGCTGAAAATGCTTTTGGGCAACACAGTATCAACTGCCATGTGAGTGATGTGAGGTCTGTGAGGCTGGCCTTTCTAGGCCTGGTCTCCCCACTTCTAAGGGAATCCTAACATCTGACCAAGCCACAGTACTGGCTGGCCCTGCCATCAGAGCATTTTTGTGTCCTTTCAGAGTGGCCCTTCATGGAAGGACAGTCTCTGAGGACAGAGTGTAATCTCCTCCCATGAACTCCTCTGTCCAGTGACTGGGCTTGTTGGCTAATTGGTGCTAGCGTGTTCAGCCAGCAGGCACTGTCCAAGGATTCAGAGTCCAAACCAGGGGCAGCCTCTAACAGGGGCCCAGCCAGTGGACAATCTCTGAGGAGACTAAGGCTCAGAAAGGGCAATGACCTGCCTATAAGCCCATGGCCCTGAAGGGGCAGAGCTGGAGCCAGAATTCAGAGCCTCAGACTCCCACTCTGCTGAGCAAGTCTTGGGCCAGTTGCACCTCTCACTCAGGCCTCTGTAGCCTCCTCTGCTTGGTACAGGTCCAGCGTGGGCAGGTGGAAGCCTGGGGTCTAAGCCTGGTGCAGAGAGTGGAGACCAGGGCCTAGGTGGGAGCTGTGGCCCTGCCCTGGATCCAGAAGTTTCCTGAAGCCCCAACTCTCCCCACCTCCTCACCCCAGTAGAGGCTGCAGTGGATCATTCAGGGATCCTAGAGGGCGAAATCCCCCAATGTCATTAGGCCAGCCTCCCGTTTCTCTCCAGGCATTGTGAGGCAGCCTGCACCTCTCTGTTCCTTGGACAGACACCTCTCAGAAGCTCCCTCAAAACTGAAGGAGGTCAAGTGGTGGAGTGAATCTGATCAGACTTTCCTATGTACATATATGAATATACCACAGTGAAATTCACCTTTATGTAGATCCATAATGCATTAATTAAAAAAAACTAAATAAATGGAAAAAAGATCAGTACAGTAGAGGAAAGGAAGCAGGGAGAGGGAGGAGGGAAGGGAAACGGGAAGTACTAGGGACTGAATTGGAACAAATTATATTCCAAGCCTGTATAATTATATAAAAATGAGCCTGAATATTATGTATAACAATAAAAAATTTTAAGAATAAAAATAAATTGGAAGAGGTTGAAACTGTACTCAGAGACCAGGTTTTGTCCTCCTGCTGGGGGCTGCACACCTAACCCTCTTCCAAGATCCTGAGTTTGACCAAGTTGGGGAAAACCTTAGGTACCAAAGACTCTAAAGCTAGGAGGTCATCAAGACCAGCAGAGAGGCCTTGGCTAGGCTTGCATGTGGGGGCAACCACTTTTACCCCCAGACTGCCTGAGGGTGGATCAGACTAAGCCCAGCACCCTCTAACCAGGGCAGTGTCCCCACCCCATGTGTTCCTAGGAGCCCTGGCCAAGATCCCAGCTGAGGGGTGCCAGGACAGGCAGGCACTGGAGAGGGCAGGGTTGGGCATTTCCTGCTAATGAGTGCCAGAGCTTCACTCCCCTGAAGGGGTGATTCTTTAGTCTTAGTCAGAGGAAGTGAGGCAGGGCAAATGGGCCATGTGTGTGCAGTGCCGCTGGGCCTGGCGGGGACAGGCAGCTGTAGGAGCTACAGAGCAAGCCTGGTCCTGCAGGTCTCCCACACCCATACATGGCAGGTCTACTGCCAGCACTTCAGGGGACAACTTTGAGACGAGGCCCCGGTGGTGACCAACCCTAGACTCCAGATCCTTCCGGGCAGAGTTCCTAAGTCCCTGCTCTGCCCCTCATCTGCGTGTGCTTCTGCTTTCCCCACATGGTTTACCTCTGAGCCTTGGTGTTCTCATCTGCAAAATAGAGAAGACTGTGGAAACTACATTCCCCTAGTTCCTTCCTCCCCAACATCAGTAGCCTGTCCTTCTAGTTTGATTCACTCTTGGGGTCCTGGGTTTGCAAGAACCACCAGGGTGGAGTTCATGCCTTTCATTGCACAGAGGGAGTGATCCAGGTCCAGAACACAGAGCTATCTCCAGAACAGGCTTCTTGAACGGTTTATGCTATGCAAATATACCCAGGGGTAATCCCCCAGACCCATCGGCCTTGACATAACCATCTACACCCCAACCCTCTGGTGGAACCCGGCAGATGAAGTCTCCCTGCACTGCTTGCCCACCACTGGGTGGTGAGCTATCAACACCATAGCTGTCTGTGGGCCCAAGGTTGCAGACATCCCAAATGAGGCCACCTCCCTATCCCACAACCCCTGCTTCTGAGAGTATGACTTGAACCCTTGATGGCTGGATTTTTTTTTTTTCTTTTGTTACTAGGGATTGAACCCAGGAGCATCCTAACATTGATGCTAACCTCCAATCCTTTTTTAAAAATTTGAGATGGGGTTTAGCTAAATTGCCAAGATTTGCCTCAAACTTGCAATCCTCCTTCCTCAACCTCCAGAGCTACTGGGATTACAGACATGCACCACCATGCCTGGTCTGGTGGCTGGATTCTTGAGCTTTTTTTCTGACCTAGCACTGACCACAGTGGGCGAGAGGCACAGTTTTTGTCTTGGTGCTCAGACTAGGATCTCTTCACCAAGAACAAGCTGTGACCTCCCACCCTTCTTCACTGTACCAAATTCTGTCAAATAGAGAAAAATGGAAACATGTGGCTTAGGGTCCCAAACTCTCAGCCTCTAAGCAAAGGAGGCAGGAGGCAGAGCTGAGCATGGAGGAGTCTACCCTGGGTAGAGTCTTGGCCCTCTGGGCCTTTGTGCAGCCAGATACCCATGGAGAGCTGAGACTAGCCCAAAGGTGAGCAAAGCTACGTCACATTGTGGAAGACCAACAAGAGCAGAAGGCTAGGCAGGGCCCTGACAAGGACTCAGAACAAGAGACCTCTTCTGCTTTCCCCACCCCTTGGGACAGGGGTCCCTTCCCAAGGAGGTGTTGCCCCACCCCACCTCATGTTCCCTGTTGGGGTCCAGGGCTGGCTGGGGTAGAGAGACAGGTGGAAAGTCTCACACCTCAGGGTGGCAGACCTGGATGAAGCCTGAGAGCAGCTTCCCCACCCCTTCCCACGCATGGAGAGACCAAGGCTTGGGAGCAGAGCCTGGCATCCCCTCTGCAGGCAGGAGAGAGCCGGGAAGGGGAAGGCAGGGAAAGGGAAGGGGTCTCTGAGATGGAAGTGACTGGACCAGCCAGAGAGAAGGTCCCTGACTCTGGCCAGGCTGGGCAGTCAGGCTCTTCCCCAGGGCCTGGACTGGGTGGGGGCAGCAGGGCTCAGGCAGGGCGGGCTGTTGATCCAGCCCAACAATGATGAAATGGACCCTTTGTCCTGCGGCGCCAAAGTTGCTGTGACTGGAGGAGGCGTGACGTGAAAGGGTCATTGTTCCCACTTGGGCAGCCACTCAGGGAGCTGGAGGACCGGCCCAGGGTGGGCTTCGTGCCAAGGTTATAGCCCTGCCCGTTGCTTGTAGCCACTTGGGGTGTCCTGGACTCTCTGCCTCCTACTCCTGGCCCGTCCCTTCTCCTCTAGGACCACAGGTGTCCTCTAGGACACAGGTGTCACTCCACCACTCGTGTCCCCCTCCCCTGAGCTCCTCCCACTGGGAATCATGATATTGCCGATCCTGAATGGGTTGCTTCACCCAGTGTGGGGGGGCAGGCGCTGCTCTTCACACACAGGTGAACCTGCTAGGCAGAGAGCCTGCAAGTGCCACAGAGGCTTGAGGGTGCTGGCCGTAGCTCAGTGCTAGAGTACTTGCCTAACATGTGCAAGGCTCTGGGCTCAACCCCTAGAACCACCAAAAAGAAAAAGAAAAGAGCCCTCAGGGGATTTCAGAGAGGTGTTTTGTGTTTTGTCCTGGCACAAGGAAATGCCCCAGTGACATTCACAACCCAAGGCTGTGGTTTTAGGAAGATCTCCCCAGACACACACACACAGCACCTTGCATATGAGAGGAGAGAGAGCCAGAGAAGGGAATTGGGTGGCAGTAGGCCACACAGCAGGACCTGGTCTGCTGGCACTCAGGCTAGACCACAAGTCCCCAGACCTGATGGATATCCATTCCCTCCAGACACCTGAGGCCCCATTCTCTCCTGCACTTCCTTCCTCCTCCCATGAGATCTTTCCAAATCTCAAATCTGATCAAATTCATCCCAGCATCAAACCTGCTATGTCCCCTTCCAGAGCAAGTTCAAGCTCCAATGCTGGCATTTATGGCCCTCCCTGCATGAAGTGGCTGAGGATCCAGACAGGAGCACACCCCAACCCTGTGAGGGAGAACTGATCACGGTAGACGGCTTCATCCTCCCATATCCAGCCTCCACGCTTTTGCTCCCAGGGGTTCTGCTGGGAGCTTGAGTGTACATTTTCCTCTTTCCCCAACTGCGTCTGGTCTATGAGGCTCAGGGTGGGCCTACTCAGGAGGCCCCTTCTCTGGGCCCCAGGTGGCCCAGCTGGCTCCAGGGCCCAGAACAACTCTCCCACAGGGCTCTCCACTACTCCCAGCAACTGGCATCAGGCTCAGCCTGACCCAGGCTAATGAAATCCTCCCCCAAAGCAGAGGAGGCCCTAGCTCGGCTCTAGACTTTTTTCCCTGGAGGGACGCAGCTAATTAACCGAGAGGGTTTAATTAATCAATTAGTGTGGCCTCCAGACCCCTCCACTTAGCTGTGGCAGTGGCAGATCTTTCTAAACAGGAGAGGCCAGACATTTCTCTGACTGGAACCTGGCCGAGGAGAGAGCCGCTATCGGGGTGGGCAGAATCAGTGAGCAGAGGTACAAAGGTGCTCAGTCCTACCTCCTGGGCAACACCAAAGGCCTGGGCAGGCAGAAGCAGTGATATGTGGACATGTGAGGGGAGGTAGTGAGGCAAGAACTCCAGGGACCCGTGTGATTCGTGCACCAGTCATGAAATTTTGACACCCAGAACTGGGCACAAGTCCAGAGATGCCCCAGACACCCTGGCCAGGAGGGCTTTCAGATATGGGGCTGCACAGAGGGCCATGGAAGCCACAGGAGGCAGCAGACTCCCAGCTGGAGAATAAAGTGAGGGAAGGCTTCCTGGAAGAGGAGGTTCAGGGAAAGAGGAGAGAGACAGCGGTAGCCATCTGATGGGGGTGGTAGGTGACATATGACATAAGGGGAAGAAGTAGGACATGAAAGAACTGCAGATAGTTCATCTTTACTGTAAGATGTCACCTCCTCTGGAAAACCACCCAGACTGCCTTACTGGTTAGACCTGGGCATCCCTGCCTCTCAGCCCCTCCAGCCTGCACACATCAGGACCATCCTGACCCCACCCTTCCTCCCAAGCCTCCCCAGCTATTGCCAGTTTTCCTCCTCTGCCTATTCTGCCCAGCCCAGGTAACCCTCGTTGTGCAGGAAGTCCTCAAAGAGGGCTCTTTGCCACAAGATGCTGCTTTTCTGGGGGTGGGTACAGGTGGGACCCCAGGTGATGTTAGGACTGGGAGGGCAGCAAAGGCTTGAAGGCCCCCTCAGCCTCTCAGGCTTGGGGTAGTTGAGAGCAGGGACTCACAGGGCAGCCAGACACCTAGATCCTGCTGCAGCTCCTTCCCAGCACATGGCTTCGCTCCGTCAGCTTCCTCATCCGCCCAAAGCGGCTGGTCCAGCACCTCCTCCAATGGCTACTGGAAGGATTAAATGAGCTTATAATGTAAAGCCTGCAGGACACCCCAGCTCAGAGCAAGGGCCATGCTGTGTGTATTATTGTTGTCATTACTCTTGCTGCAATTAGAGCTGCAGAGATCAGGCACAGCAGCATGACTCCCAGGCAGGGACTGTCAGGGGCTCAGACTGAGTAGGGACTCAGCCCCCAGGGCTTTGCTAGGCCCCAGTGTGTGCCTGGAACAGCCAATACAGAGCTTCTTTAAATCATCGATAATAATAGCCCAATGAGAAAGAGTTCTGCTTTCCTTTCAGAAGCCAGTTTGGGAAAACCGAGTACAGGTGTTTGCCCCAGAAATGCCACTTCTGAGCACAAGGCCCAGGAAAAGAAGAATTCAAGATGCAGAAAAAGCATACCCACACTCCCTGCTCAGAGAGGGTCTGGGAGGGGCTTCATATCCAGACTCCAAGGGGCAGGGGAGAGGGCTGCTGCCTGGTTCCAGGGATCTGAGGACAAGTAGGAGCTGACCCTTTGCTTTGCAGTCCCCTCAGGAGCACTAGCCCTAGTTCCCTTGCTCCTCTGCGAGGGAAGAAGAGAGATGGCTCTCAGCCAAGCCCAGGTTTCAGGCAGAGGATGGGGGGACACAGGTGGCTCACAACTTGGGAAGCTAGTGGCAGGTCTGCAGGTGAGCAGTATAGGCAACAGGCAGAGCAAAAGACTGGAGTTGGGGCGAAGGTTGGGTTTGAGGCCTTTTCTGCCAACCCAGGAGGACAGCTAGAATCCAGGTTCAAACTACTCCCAGGCCAGTGCACCCAGGGGCAGACAGTGGAGCTGTGACCAGGGACAATGGCTCACCTGGGTGCCCTGTCCCTGGCAGTACTCTGTACCTCAGGACCACAGGGAAATGGAAGAGGGGATCCCCTTGTCAGAGAAGGAGCAGAAAGGAAGGAGCAAGTGTACTCAAGGAGCCGGGTGAAGTGGACCACGACTGTAATCCCAGCAACTCTGGAGGCTGAGGCAGGAGGATCTCGAGTTCAAAGCCAACCTCAGCAACAGTGAGGCACGAAGCAACTCAGTGAGACTAATAAAATACAAAATAGGGCTGGGGATGTGGCTCAGTGGTTGAGTGCCCCTGAGTTCAATCCCTGGTACCAAAAAAAGTGGGGGGTCCTCAAGGGGCAGGGAGGACTGGTTTGGCCCTGCCCTGCCCAGGCACCATGGCCTCCAGCTAGCACCCTATCCCAGTGCTTCACCCTAGTCAAGGGCCCTTTCCTCTTAGGCTGATTATTGGCTCGTAGGTTTCTCTTGGATATTGAGGCCAGGCTGTCTACCCTTTAGGACGGAACTGATGGACTGGGTCATGCTCCCCGAGTTTAAAGGTCATTGTTCTCATCTCTTCCTGTATGAGGACTGGATAGGGGAGGAGGCTTGCCCAAGATCACATAGTGAATCAGCAGTGACTGGTCCCAGAAAGTGCCCCTCAGCCAGGGTGGAAGGTCATGGCTAAATGAACATCCTTGTGGCTCACATTCCCAAGACTCTGAGAGGGGCTGTCAGGGTGTGGTGCCCTGGAAGAGACACCAGTGTGCAAGAGAACCTTGGTTGCCCTGTGTTTTAGTTAGCTTTAAATCGCTGTGACCAAAATACCTGACAAGAACAACTTAGTGGAAGACAAGTTTATTTTGGTAGATGTTATCAGAGATCTCACTCTATAGCTGGTCGGCTCCATTGCTCTGGGTCCAAGGTGTGGCAACACATCATGGTTGAAGGGCCCAGCAGAGGAAAGCTGCTCAGCTCACGGTGGGGTCAGGAAGCATAGAGAGAGGGATGGGGCTGCAGGGAAGATGCACCCCGTCAGGACACTACCCTCCTCCTGCCATGCCCCACCTGCCTACAGGTACCACCCGTCAGTCCATTAAACTAGAGGGGACTGATTAATTACAGCTGTCACAATCCAATGATTTCACCTCTGAATATTCCTGTGCCAACAGGAGCTTTTGGGGGACACCCTTATCAAAACCATAGCACTCTGAATCTCTCCGGATACTCAGTATGGCATTTACAGTGAGGGGTGGGGCAGATTCCCTTTCAAGGAGCTGAACGGGGACTCAGAGTTTCCCTGGGGATCCACATGTCCCCTGGCTGACACCTACTCTTCTGCATGGCATGGTGGCTGGTATCTAGGCCACAGACACACCAGACAAGCTAGGAACCTCTGCTGGCACTCTGGTGCCCACCTCCTGTGAGACCCGAGTCCTACTGGTCCCACAGATATGTCCTCTCTACCATCTCCTCCCAGGCCACCATGGTCCAGCCCTCCTGGCCCACCTGGAACGACTGTCCCAGCCTCCTCACTTATTCCCTGACCCCCGTGCTTGCCCTTCAGGCTGTTCTCCACTCAGCAACTGATGTGTCTGGTAGTGACAACCAGACTGACAGTCCTTGGCTTGAAGCCTTTGAGGGACCCCTGTCCCCTAAAGAGGTTCCTCCCTGGCCCCCTGGCATGGTACTGCACCTTCTCTTTTGCCTGCAGCCCCGAGGTCCAAGGAGGAGGCGTGGTCATGGAGGGGGCATATGGAGACCCCACACATGCATGGTCACTGAGGGGTGGACAATGCCCCTGGAGGTGTGTAATAGGACAACTCTGCTGCTCGAGCAAAGCGGGGTTCTGCCAGCACTGGAGCCCTGTGTCTCCTATGGGGGCTCATCCGGCCTCGTCAGAAACAATGGGGTTGAGGCCTCCAAGAGCTGCCAATGGTGTTCATGAACGGCCATGCCTGGAAGGGGGTGACTTCACCCAGGACGCACCCCGAGGAGGGGAGGCTGGAGCCAGAGGCAGGCGGCTCCTCAAACACCACAGGGCCAGCCTGGGCTTGCTCACTCCGAAATGAGGAGGCTGCCTGTGTGCACGTGTGAGTGTGTGTAACTGTTGCCTAGCAGGGCAGGAGGAAGGTTCCCAACCGAATGGAGGAGGCAGTGTTGGTGAAAAGACTCAGGGAAGCAGCCAGAGGAGGTCTGGCTTCTCCCTTGACTCGTTCCCGTCGGGGGAGAGGGGGAGGGGGACCGGCCATCACAGGACTCTCAGGCCTGCTGGGTCTCTATGTCAGATGGGACCAATCCTAGGAGGCCACTCAAGGAGGTGAGAGGGATGTGTCCTGGTGGAGCCCAGAACGACAGGGGGGAAAGTGTCAAAGATCAGAACCTGGACATCGTCCCCACGCTCTGTGCCTGGAGGTTAACACGTTAATGTGCTCTGACACTGGCCGAGGCTTCTGCTGAGAGTGTTTTTGTCCCAGTCATATCCATCCTGACACAGAGGGCAGCCCAATGCCTCAGTATGCCAAGGCAGGGGCAGAGAGGGGACGGTTTCCAGTATGGGCTCACTGCCTGCCCCTACGCTGCCCCATCAATGAGGCATGACTATGTTTGCACTCTGGGAAGGGGCCCCATGGAGGTGTCGAGAGGGGCAGAACCCTCTCCCAAGGGCTGCCTCCTGCTCCCCAGGCTCACAGCAGAGCACTCTAGGGAAATGCTCATCTCTTTGTTCTTCCTGATGTCTAGCCTTAGTCACTCTTGCTGTTGCACCTGATTCATTTATCAGAAGACAAGTCGAGGGCCCCATTATCCTGTCACCTAGCCTGACATCACTGAGCTTTCCCTCGGGCATGTTCCCACTCCTGGTTCTGCCCAACCAGCACAGGAAATGGCTGCTGGATGAATGTGTGAGTGAGTAAGTGACTTGGATCCTTCTCCCACAAGAATGCTAAGAAGTAGATGGGTCCCTGGGTCTGGAGCTGAGAAATAGGGACCCAGGGTCAGGAAGAAAGTGGCAGGATTTTAGGGCAGAGAGACAAAACAGAAGCTGCCCCAGAGAGCCAGATGTTCAAAGTTCAGGGGATTCTGGCATCAAGGGCCCCAGTCAAGATGGTCTTGAGCAGGTAGGGCACACGGTGGGAGAGAATGACTGAGACAAGGCAGAATAATAGGAGTTCAGAGAGGGTCCATGAGTGGGATCCTGGGACTTATGGTAGGGACAGTGGTCCAGAGCAACATGGCCTAGCCCCAGGTCACAGAGCAAGGACCCAGGGCCCTAGCCACTCAGCCACAACCTGACTCTCTCTCTCCTGGCAGGAAGCCTTAGCCAGGCAGTGTCGAGGTGAGGATTTCTACACTGAGGGTCAGAGAGACCACCTGGCCTGAGAGTGCATGGGGTTAAGTGGTGGGTCAGCCCACCTCATACACTCGCAAGCTCCCAGTCCTCTGTTTGAGGAGTCTGCTCAGAAGGCGACTGCTGCTCTCACCCTCTGTCCTGTGCTTGGGCACACTGGCACCGCCAGGCACTTACTTGGCCTATCAAGGGCCCAGCCCCCAGTCCAGCACCCTCGGGCTTCCCCGGGCCTGGGCGAGGGCAGCAAGAGGGAACAAAGGCGCAGTCTCTGGCTGCCCAGGCCCCCACCCCCTTGCCTGCCCCTGGCACAGAAGGACCAGGCCCTGAGGGAGTCCGAGAGCAAAAGCAGCACCCGCCCCTTTGCCGACGCTGCGAGAACCCGGCTCCCCCTCGCCTCCACCCTGCGGGCAGCCCTGGACAGTGGTGTCCCTCCATTCCCAAGACTGGAGCACTGAGCAGGAGAGGCCAAGGCAGGCAGTCACACAGCTGAGTGGAACTCAGGTCCTGTGGTTGGCAGAACCTGGCCTCCACTGGCGGTCACAGGTTGAGCTGTGAAGGTAGTTGCTGTTCTGCTCCAACGGACTTGCCCGTAGCGATGGGTCCGGGTCAGGGAAGGGAGAGCCCCCGCAACCTAATGGGAATCTCTTGGGGAGTTGCTGAGGCACCCTTGTTTCTGGTCCCACCTAGTGCTACCACAGCGCACTGAAGGGACAGAGCTGGGGGAGAGGCAGAAGTGGGGACATTGAATGGCACCCAGGCCTCCTAAGTTCTTGCCTGGGGCTCATCCCATCTAGTCAGAGGGCGAGACATAAACGGCTCTGGAGCTCCCACCCCAAGGTTGTGCCGCTATCCTTCTCCCAGGTTCCTTCTCTGCTCCAGGGTATTCTCTCTGCCCACCCAGTGCCCAGCAGCACAGCTCATTCCTACCTGCAAACCCAGACCCAGAGATGCAGATCACGAACTTCAGGTCAAATACACAAAGCACTTGGGGTCTCGCTGTGCTTTGCCCCACTTTAGAGATGGAGACGGGGGCTTCGTCCAGATGCTCTGGTTGCTCCCTCCCATCTGGGGGGCATCTCTGGTTGGTCTAAGCAAGTGCCCAGCATACCCTGGGCAGGACTAGCCTAAGGCCTCACAGACTCACAGAAGTAGGCACTGGGGTGCCAGTTGATAGCACCCATTTCACCTTCCCAGACCCAAAGCTCTAATCAAACACCATGACTCATTTTAAAGAAAAAATAATATTTATTTGCAATATAAACAAAGTCCCGTTGCTGGTTCGGGATATATATATATATATATATATATATATATATATATATATATATATGTGTGTGTGTGTGTGTGTGTGTATATATATATGTAGGGTCACAAATTTTCCTTCATAAGATCATAAAGCAAAACTGGCCACCCTCTGGTATACCCTCATTTACACAAATCTGATACATCTTTCTGGGGTTTTCTTTTTAAAAATAAAAAAAGAGAGAGAGAAAGAGAACCATGTACAGCTTGGAAGCTTTTTGTCAATTTCTCGACTGTGGCAAGATTTGAATCCACTGCCCTAAAGAATCCCTGAAAACCACCCCTGTGAGGTAAGATGTGGTGGGGGCAGAGTTTCCGTGGCCTCGCTCACATGCTGAGTGCTGGCTCCATCAGGGACCCTGGCCCAACTGCTCACCCCTCCCAAGCCCCCATGCAGTCCTGACACCTGGTTAGAACTGAGGTTGGAGAAGGAACAAAACTGGAGGAGGGTAACGGAATCCGTGGCTTTGTCCTGCGGGTACAGGGCCGGGGGTTGGGGAGCAGAGCCTCACACCCCTTCCGCTTGTCCATTCTTACTCTACCTGCCCCTGCCCTAGGGCTGAAATGGGTACATGTTTCCTGGTAGTAGAAGGCATGGGCAGGAGGTAAGCAAGGCAGGCTTCCAGAGAGAAGGGGACTGGGAGTTGCAGCTGGACCAAAGCAACAGCCAAGATGAAGGGAAGAACTTGGGAGGCAGGGCTGGGCTCCACCACCTAAGCTTTCTTTTCCCCAGCTACTGGGTCTCCATGCCCAGTTACAGAAGGAACTAGACAGAAGTCTTAGGTAAGTATATAGAAGGGTTCATGGCCTGGGCTCGCTGGGGGCTGAGACCAAAGGGCTAATGCTACGGCTTGGCAGTCCCCTGCAGCCCCACCTCCAGCAGGAGAGTGGCAAGGAGGTGTGCAGGACCACCATGGGGTGGATGGGAGGGCAGACAATGCAAAGACCCAGGTCCAGCCCACCAAGCACAACTTGTGGCAGTGTGCACAGGCAAACACAACGCCAAGTTGGGCCGAGCCACGGGTGGGAGATGGCACAACTGGGGGTCCTGATGCCTGGAAAGCAGCAAGCCACCCCTATAAGAAGTGTCTGCTGGAGAAATGGAGGCTCCACACATGTGCAAAACGCATTTGGTCAAGATCAACACGGGGTTTGTCTTTTCCATTAAAAACAAAAACAAAAACACACTGATAACTGCTTTTGAAATAGGAAGAAAAACAAAACTGAGACCACTTCTCTCTCTCGCAGGATCAAGAAAGGGATGAAATACTGGTTTATACAATCCGCTGCTGCATGTAGCCTGAAAATAATACTTTTCATTAAAAAAAGAAAAATCAAGAAGAGCTTGAATACTCTTTGCTCCGCAGAGCTTGGATTTACCTGCTAAAAGTAAAAAGTAAACTCAGGTCCATGGATGTGTCTTTAAAAACAGCCAGATTGATCAGGCCATCAGCAGAAAGGAGTGTCCCGGGACAAACATGAGGGTCCACTGGCCCCCAAGAGCCATGTGTCTGACAGCTGAGGCCTCTCCAGCAAGTCCTGCCGAGGGAGGCCCTGCCCCCACAGGATGGCAGAGAGCTGGCCACCACTCAGCCTCGGCCTCTGGGCACAGGAGACATCCGTGGGTTCCTCAGGCCAGGGACAACAAGCTTGGGCCCTCCACTGGGCCCTGTGGAGGGCTGGGGGGCCCTGGCACCATGCCCATTCGTGCACCTGGCCTCACGTGGACTCAAGGGTGTTGAGTGGAAACAGGTTGTGGTTGGTGGGCGTGGAGAAGTACAGCTGCTCACTGGGCGCGTGGTTGTCGCATGGGCTGCTTAGCCCCAGCGTCCGCTCAAAGTCCAGCAACTGCCCCATGAAATTGAAGTTGGGTGAGATGTTGGACTTTTTCCTCTTGACGAAGTCATAGGCATCATTTAGTGACAGGTTCATCTTCTGCATTAGGTAGGCCACGGTGACCGTCACCGAGCGGCTGATGCCTGCCAGGCAGTGCACCAGGACACCACACTTCTTGGAGCGGGCCTCATCTGAAACACAGGGGCATGGGTCAAGGTTGTGCCACCTCCAGTAGCCTCCCCAAATGGGTGGGATGAGGGGCCACAGCAGTTGGGGTTGGGCACAGAGGGCAGCTAGCCAGCACTACCTGACTTTTGAGGGTCCTGGCCAAGCCCAGTGTGGTGGGACAGCAACCTGGGACTGTGCAGAGGACTCTGCCTTGCTTCAGCTGTGAGCCCTGCACATCCCTTCATCTCAGCCTCACCTGAGCCTATTTATTCGCAGTACTCTCTCATTAGGTCCCAAGTCAAATAAGGATTCAGCAAACATGAGTGACTATCATGCCACAAATGGCTCAGAGGATGTCTCCCACTTCCTCTCAAGTCATCTGCACCATGGCCACTTTAACAATGTGGAAACAGATGCAGAGACAAAGTGACAAACCCAAGGCCACCAGAGGTTCCTCCTAACTCAGCACCCTCTGCCACCAGGCCATGACCTGGGGTTGGGGGCTGTGCTTGTTCTCTTGTTCCCAGAGCCTCCCGGGAAGTGGGCCTGAGGGAGGAAGTGGGTTGGCTGGCCCTACCCTGGGCTCTGTGCTCTGCCCAGCTAGTCCCCAAGGTCTTAGCTCCAGCTTCTGAAGAGCCAGGGACTAAGACAACAATCACACGTCTGAGGTTTCTCAAGTGGGGTTTGCGTAAGTTGGGGGGCCTACCCCTCACATTTACTAGCCCTTCCCCAGTGGGTCCCTGTGCCAGTGACATCTCACCACACTCAACAGTCTTCCCTTCCCTCCCCATCCTCCCAGCTTCCCCCATTGCCACCCACAGATTCCTCTGCCAGACACACAGTAGGAGCTTGGTAAATAATGGTTGAGTTACTGAACAATTCAGCCTGTGATCTCCTCCCCTCTCTCAGTGCCAGAGCTGTGCCAGGGATGTGGACTAACAAGCCGCAGCCCTAGGCTCCTCGAGGTTTCCACCTCTCTGACTCTAAACCCTCTGGGAGCCAGGCGCACAATCAGCACTCAATCAGTGCTCTCCTATAAGATGACACACAGGATCCCAGATTGTTAGTTTGTTTTTTGGTATTGGGAATTGAACCCAAGGGTGCTCTACCGCTGAACCACATCCCCAGCCCTTTTTATTTTGAGACAGGGTCTCGCTAAGTTGCTGAGGCTGACTTTGAACTTGGATCCTCCTGCCTCAGCCTCCTGAGTCTCTGGGATTACAGCCACCGCACCTGGCTCCAAGTTCTTTATTGCCTCTGGCCTGGCGAAGCTTCCTCTCTCCATCTCTACTCAACAAAGAGGACCCAGGAGTAAGCATACAGTCCATAAGCATCCAGTGCTTAATCAGTCCAGACTCAGACACTGACAACGCTAGGCTACGAAGCTAAGGGCAGGACTAGCAGAAGAGGAGACAGATTTTTCGGCTCTGTATGGGCTGACCTTGAGATCTGGGGTAAAAGAAAGAGGTAGTGGAAGAAGGTTCTAGCGGGACACATTCATGCTGGCTTTATTTTGAGCCCTTTCAGGGTCTGGCTTAATCCTGTCCTAGTGAGTCCTGTGGGATGTTTGAGTCTCAATTCCTTCACTTTGTCAAATAGGGAAAAAGATTCTTTTCTTTTCTTCTTCTGTATCCTGTTGGGTCCCCTCACCCCTATCAGATGAGCAGGAGCCTTCAAGGATAAAAGCACCCAAATCCAGGCTCAGCCCTGAGGAATCTGGGGTTCCCCTCTGTTCTCTTTCCTGGGGGGAGTGGGGAGCTCAAATGCTGAGATAGCACCTACAGCCCTCCTGTTGTGTCCCCTGGGGCAGGGCTGGAAGCTCCAGGCAGCCCCAGTCATGGCCCCTCCCCCAGGCCTCAGCTTCCTTCCTTCCTCCCAGGCAGGTACCTAGTTTTGGTTCCCAGTAAGCGGATGAGGCGGGGAAGCCTCCCACTTCCTGTTATTAAAGCTAGCCCGACCAGGCTGACACCAAACGCCCTCCTCTGGACATAGCTGCCACAGGGAAAAGACTGCCCAGGCTACCTCCATCCTACCACAGGAGGCTGGACAGAAACACTAGGTCACCAGGTTCAGACAGTACAGGGTCTGCTTTGATCCTAAGCTTGGGTCCCCTCCCATAGTCTGGGTGAGCCCCAAGGCCTGGAGAGATGACTTGCAGTCAAATAACCTCAAGTTGACCAAGAAGAAAGCGGGGGGAAGCTGAGGTAGGGGATGTAGGCCTCTCTCAGGCTCCCCCACCTTCTCTGCACCCCCTATACTCTAAGCAAACCCCACAGGTTGCTAAGAGCAGCTGGGGTCCCACAGAGGCACTCTGGGCAGCACATTCCCATTAATGGCCTGTTAGGGATCAGTTGCTGGCCCCAGGGCTAGCTTTCAGTCCTCTTAAGCACACAGTAAAGCCCAAGGAAGCACCGTGACAGCCCATCCTGGAGAGACACGTGTGCCAAGGCGTGATGCAGAGCAACTGGGCCTCGTGGGAGTCTGCAAGCTGTAATGTTTTGGCTTGCTAAGTCAGAAACAACAGCAAAGTCAAAAAATATAAGATGGACAGCAGAGAGGCCATGATGTGTCAATAGCTGAGGGGAGCCTAGGACTCAGGGGACTGCTCAGGCCCTGACAGGTAGAGGGGCCTGAGGGACTCAGTGAGTCACAACAGGCATGGGTACACCCACAGGCACGCGTTGGCACATGCAGGGCACACACAGGTCTCAACAGGCCCAGAGGTACCCAGTTGGGCAGGGGCGACACCCAGAGTCTCACACACACCTTGATGTGCCCACCCACTCTGGCCAGCACACAGCAACACTTACCAATGAAGCTGATGGCCTCAGGGAAGAACTGGGAGAGGTTCTGGCTCCAGTGGTCAGAGATGGGGATCTGCTTGTAGGTGAACTCGCCACCATGCTCGAAGGCGTTGGGTAGGTTGGGAGTGACATTGAGGATATATTTGATGCCGTATTTGCCGAGCACATCCAAGTTGGTGGAGTCCTTGGCACAGCCGAGGTAGAGGTAGGGCAGGATTTGAACGGGGAAGGCTGGCTGGCTGGATGGCACAGGGCTGCCATCCGATTCAGTGGCACTGCTGGGCAGCTCTCGGTCTGACTCGCCATCGGAGCAGTCAGAGCTGATGCGCAGGCCCCCCAGGCCCAGCACCGAGGTGGGCGGCGAACCGCTGGGCGAAGATGAGCTGTCCACATTGGTCTCACAATGCTCCGAGTACTCTGTCTGGAACTTGTTGAAACCACCTGTGGCCAAGGTGAAACAGGGCCTGGGTGAGAGGCTGGTGAGAGTCCACACAAGACCACTGATGGCCAGCACTCCCCATGTTAAGCATCACATCATCAATGGCTAATGTGTCATGCTAAGCATATACAATATGTACCCTCTCATGTGTTCCTTCCACCTAAACTATGACCACTTCACAGATGAGGAAACTGAGGCCTGAGCTCTGAACCCTTACCCATAACACTTCAGCCATACCACCAGCTTTAGGGCACTTGAGGACAGGCTCCAGCTCAATCCTCTCCTGCAGCTCCCATGTATACTTAGTACTCATGAGTACTCAGTAAGTGGCAAAGGAAAGTAGACAATCCCCCTCAGGCCAGCACCTGTGGGTCCCCCAACCTCTCCTACAGATGAGTCTGTAGGGGCCAGAGCCACATCTGGGTCAGTGAGAGATAGAGAGGACCTGGGCCTCCTGACTGAGTCTCTGGTTGTCCACCTCCACAAGATATTTGGGGAGGGTAGTGTGAAGGCATAGGTTGGTCCTGAGTCCCCCCAGTTTTAATGCCCTCACCCACCAGAGGCAGATTAGTGAAAGGGGACCCAGATTCACCTCTCTGGATCCTCCCTCAAAACACAAGTCTCTCCAGCCCTGGACCTGAAGAGTTGGAAGGCCACTGGAGCTACACACTGATGGGAGACCTGGGGAGCCCTTTCAGCTAGGCATGGGCCCTGCGCCCGAGGGTGCCGCAGGCCTCCCCTCCCGCTCGCCCCGCTGCCAGCGAGAGGCCATTTTGGAATGTTAATTGGAAACACCGGCTGCAGTCACTCGCGGCCCCCCCACCCCCAGCCGCTGCCTCCCCTCTTCCAAAAGCTCTAGGGCAGCAGGCTGGGTACTTGGGGATCCCGAGAGACCTGGGCCACGAAAATGGGCATTTCCAACCTTCTGCCCAAGTGCCTCCAAGATGCAGCAACCCCTGGGTGATAGGGGCCATGACGGGATCCCAGCGACCCCAACATAAACGGTCCCCATGTACAAGAAGTTGGATGGTGCTATAAAAGGCACCCTTACTGACCCTGGCCTTCCAGGGACACGAATTCCACGCTGGACTTGGGCCCTGCCGCTTTTGGGGTTCCAGGAGGTGGCCTCTCCCTCCTTTCCGGTGCTCAGCTGGAACCTGGGCGCTGCTGTCGCCCGGTCAACAGGAAAAAGGAAAACCCCGGCGGGGAAAAGTTTGTTCTACCTACTCGAATCGTGCCAAGAAAGGGGGCACAGAGCCGCGGCCCCCCAACCCCGCCTGCCTAAACCCACATCGTGAGGGACGGAGAACGGATGCGGGCCAGGGGCGACGTGGCGCCCGGCCTGGCCGAGCGCGTGGTGAGGAAATAGCTTGCAGCAGGAGCGTCAGGGAGCCGCGGCGGAACCCCAATCCCGTTTAGGGTCTAGGTGCTGTCCTCACCTTGGAGGTAGTAGGCCTGGCAGCCGTCGTCGCGTAGCTTCTGCAGGAGCAGTCCGAGCACCGAGGCAGGAGCACCGGGCTCGGGTTGCCACTCGGCCGTGGCCTCGTCGTAGAGCAGCACGGTAGCCGCCTTGCAACGCGTGGCAAAACGCTCCTTGTCGGCGTGGTTGGGGATGATGGAGCGGATGGGCAGGTTGCCCTTGCGCAGGCGGCGCAGCATGAGGCCCGGGATGGCCAGGTTGATGGCCGTCTCAATGTGCGACGACTCGAAGAGCTCGTGGGGCCGGCAATCCAGCAACAGAAGAGACGCGCCGCCGCGCGCCTCCAGCTCTTCCTGCAGCCACTCGGCGCTCTTGCAGGGCATGGCCCCCGCTCCTGTCGCCGCGCCCGTCGCGGTGCCTGCGCCGGACCCAGACCCCGCACCCGGTTCCGACCCCGCCCGGGTGCCCCCAGCCGCCGCCGCCGCCCCCGAAGTCGACATGTGCACCCGCGCTGGGGGGCCGCGGAGCTGGTTTTTCATGGGGAGCGCGGGCGGCCCGGGGCCGGGGCCGGGCAGCCTTGCCCTGGGACGGCGCCCCGGCCGCGCGGGCCCCAGCCGCGTCTCCGGGCGCCCGCCTCCCGCCGAGCTGCGTGCCCGCCGCCCCGGCCTCCCGGCCTCAGTCCCGCCCGCCCGGCCCTCCGCGCGCGCCGCGGCCTGACAGCCCCAATTAAACAGCGGCTCCGGCGGCCGCGCGCCCAGGCGTCCTCCGGAAGGCGGGGCCGAAAGGCCGGTGCCCGGGCTTAAAGGCGCCGCGCCTCCGCTGCCCCTCCCCACCGGGTACGCGGGCGCACTCTCCGCCGGTGTGTCCGGAGACCCGTACCCGAGTCCTGCTCCGCCTCCGCTGTCTCGCTTAGCCCGGAACTGGCTACGGCACGCCTAGTCAGTCTCCTCTGGTTGCGCTCCTAGTTTTTCTGTACCCTATGGGAGGAGCTGTCCTAGGGGCATCGTATGCCTGGCACCCCACTCCGCACTTACAGTAGCAGTTTCCCCGAGACTGGGTCCCTGGGAGGGATTGCAGTCACACTAAGCCAACCTTTCCTTCTCTCTCCTTTCATCCTTAATTCATTCATTCTTTCATCGAATTCGTTCAACAAATGGAAATTGAATGCCTACTATGTGCCAGGCATCGTGCTATGGGTCAACGTTTTAGGTTAGCGCATCACGCCCCTGACGGCCACAGGCTCCGAGACCTGAGTTGTAGGACTTCATCCCAGTAGGCCCTCTGGGGAATCAGCACCTAGGTGACTGGCGGAGTAGGAAGAATCAGGGTCGCTGTCACTCCGGGGTGGAGAAATTCTGCAAAGGACTGGCCTGGGAATGGAGCGTGAGCCCTTTAAGAAGGCTTTACAAGTGGGGTAGTGACAAGCGCTGAGTGAAGCGCCACGTGACTTTTCCATCCGGACTGGAGGGAGGTGAGAGCTCTTTATAATCAGCTTTCCTTCGCCAACAGAATCTCAATGCACCAATCAACTTTCGAGGTAGGCGGGCAGATACTGCGCAGAAAGCCATTCACGATCAGAGGAGGCGGGGTAGGGTGGTGGGGCCCCTCCTCCAGTTCCACCCCGCGCGGGAAGTGGGCGGGGTCTCTGCCAGCGCGGTGTATCGTCTCGCTGGAGGGAGGGGTAGAGGAGGTGAATGGATTTGCAGGTAGGGCTGGAACAAAGCGGCTCCACTTTGGCGGCGCGCGTGCGCAGAACCTGCTATGCTGTCTCTTCTGGAACTAGGGTGATCTTCCCGGGGAGGAAGCACTGCCGACCCCATTCCCTGCTAGGCAGGATGCCACCACCTCTTTGGGGCGTAATCCCTCCACTCTGTCGAGGCTGGTCAGCTCTGAGCCACCTTTCCTTTACCCCCAAGTGGGTAAGGTTGTAGGGTCCTGGGACGGTAATGTTTGATATTTGCTTAAATGAGTGAAGGCCTCCGGAAAGCAGAGGATATCAGCTGACCTCTGACTAGAGGGCACGAAAAGCAGTTCTAGCAGCCATCCCTCCCCATCCCCCGCCTCCAGTCTTCCAGGAGTGTAATCCTTTACCTTCAGGGTTCCATAAGTAGGGCTGTGTCCCAAAGGAGCAAGGTCTCTCTCAATAGTTAACACTCTCAGACAGGCCACTGCAGTGCAGCCAGAGATAGTCTTATCAGTGGAATCGGATGCCCAGAGATAAAGGAGAATTAAACCCTCTGCCCAGGGTTGCCCTGAGGTTGCTGGGTAGAGCCTGCTACCCTGGGTCCCAGACCCTGTGGAAAGAACTTTCAAAACTTGAAAGGTCACCACCCAGATTATGTCCTGCCATTGCTAATGTGTTATGCCACCTGAGGATGGCTCTCATCTCATGGCCTCAGTTTTTGCAATGTAGTTGAGTGCTAGCTTGGAAACTGTGCAGTCTACAGATCCATCTAGCTGGGAGGACCTCCTCTGAAGCTTCACCCCTGAAAGCAGGGGCTCTCTAGGCGCTGGTTGTCAGGCATGGAGGCAGCACTCAAAAAAGAGGTCTAAAGCCAGGCCTGGTGGCACAACTGTAATCCCAGTGACTTGAGAGTCTGAGACAGGAAGATCACAAGTTTGAGGCCAGATTGGACAAGTGAGAGAGACCCTGTTTCAAAAGTTGAAAAAAGGACTCAGTAGTAGAGAACCTCTGGGTTAAATCCCCAGTATCACCCAAAAATAAATAAAAAGATACTCAAGCAGGCTCCCCGGAGTGGGGGTGAGCTGCTGACAACCAAATCATTCACAGCAGTCCTGAGGGGCTACTGAGCTCTAGACACACCTGAGGTGGGAGCAATCACAGTGACTTTCCCTCCTCCGAGTGGCAGCACCAGCAGCCTGGTTCCTTGCCCCTTTGCTCCATTATGGGTGGTTAATTGCTGGTCTGGGTGTTCCCCCAGATCTATGCAGGATGACATCAACCTCCTTCTCTAGGGGAGAGGTTGGACTGGGTGTCCCCTTCTCAGATGGGACCATGCTTTGCTGACACCTTAGGTCAAGAAGATATCAATTGGTTAATAAGTCAGGGTGACATCCCCTAAGGGCAACCCAGAGTCAGATTAACAGAAGGCTCTTGCTATACTCAAGGGAAGCTGGATCACATGTTCCCCAGGCCAAGGCATGCTTGCTTTTGGGTGCTTGGTGAGGAATTGGCCATTGCTCTGATTAGTGAGGGTGAGCAATGGGCTTCTGAATTGCAATGGGCTTCTCCTCTTTGTCCCAATAGTCCCCATCTCCCCACCCTGTAGTAGAGGAAAGGAGTCCCTGCCATCCCTTTCATTAGCTTGTGATGCCTCACTTGTCTCTCTCCTCTAGAGTCCTCCAGGGGGACATACAACCACAGGGGAGGTCCATGAGAATGTAGGGAATTGGAAAAGCTGTAGAGTGAGGGGGTGGGTGGAATGTGCTCAGCAGGGATGTAAAGAGAGAGAGGGTTTGGATGAATGCAAAAGGGAGTGTAATCCTTTACCTTCAGGGTTCCATAAGCAGGGCTGTGTCCCAAAGGAACAATGTCTCTCTCAATAGTTAACACTATCAGAAAGGCCACTGCAGTGCAGCCAAAGATAGCGGGGAGAGAGTGGCAGTGGAAGTGAAGAAATGGCAGGAGAACTAGCCTGGTCACATGAGGTGCCAGGCTGGAGGAAAAGCCCAAAGCCTCAGGATCCCTTGTTCCACACTCCATCACAGCCTGTGTTCAGCATCCTCTACTGTTCAGCCTTCCTCACTTTGGATGCCCAATGGTATGTCTGCACTCCCTCAAGACTGTTCCTCCTCCTCCATCCCTGTCTCATCTTTATTCACTCAAAAGCCAGGCTCATTTGGAGCTACCTTCCCCATCAGCACACGTTCACCCTAGAACCACACAGAGAAGGGTCTTCCTGGCAGGGCAAGACTGGGCCATGATGGTGGGCTATTTTCTGACTCTTTGCTATTCCTCTGAGAGGAGCTAAGGGTCCTCAAGAGCAGATGTGAACTGGTATGCCATGTCTACCCCCACCCCACACATCCACATTTCTCAGTGACCCAGAGGCTGTGTAACCAAGAACAGTATCAGCATCTTGGGAACAGACTTTCCTTTTCCTTCCGGGCCCCTGGATTTCTTAGAGATGAGCCACTGGTGCCATATGGTGAAAGTGGGGGAAAAGCCAGTTCCTTGCCCTCTTGGTCCTAAGAAGACTAGCCCAAATTTATAAGGAGCCCCTGCTTGCTGAGAGAACAGCTTTCTAATGGGGTCTAAATCCCTATGAGAGATGAACAGGGGCTGGGCACAGGGGCCAGGCACTGTAATCCATGATGCCTGATGCTGGTAATTGAGCTGTCTGTTTCCAATGAAGCTCCCCCAGGTTTTGATGGGAGATACACTGAGACTCAGACTCACTCTCCTTGCCCTTGAACTGTGGGATAGCTTCTTCCCCAGTCAAGCTGGTCTAGACAGGTAATGTCTAAGCCAGGATAGAAGTGGACTATGCAAGAGTTGGCAACTCTCCTCTTTATGGAACTCCTGGCTCTACACACCAACAAGTGTGCATTTGCATGCATGTGCACATGCACACATGTAAGAACATACAACACAGGCACAAAGACATGCAGATCTACCTAGGTATCCACTGTGCTCCTAGTGCATGTGCAGAACACACAGATACAGACCTATGCACATGTGTAGAAACACACAACTCTGTACGTACATGTATTGAGTTCTATACACAAATGCATAGGGCCATGTCTGGGCACTTGCCACTCCTGTTGGAGGAGAGCCCGCAATCAGTTTCCCCATCAGGGTTGTTAACAGGCTGGTAGGATCCACACTTCTCTCTCCCAGTTATCCAGTCAGCTGGGCTCACCCTCCTCTATTGGCTATCTAGGATCTCTGTGGTTTCAAGCTCTGAATGGAACAGGATTCTACTTGTGCCTCCCTGCCAGCAGGGAGCTGCCAGGCTCTGGCTGACTGCAGTATAGCTCAGAGAAGTTGGGAAACCATATCTGTCCAGGTATGTGGAATAGAGGGGGTAAGAACGCCGAGCCCTAGGAAGTAAATATCCCTGATGGGAGAGAGGGTCATGTTCAGTGCAATCAGAACCTGAGACCTGGCAAGATGGAAGTAATGGCCTGGGAAAAGGGTGGGGAATCCCCAAGGTTGCTTGGAGAAGGCAAAGGGTAGGGAGAAGAGAGAGCGGGCTCTGGTCAGTTTCTCTTCCCATTCATTCTCAAACATTTTCTGAGTGCCTGCCCTGTGTCAGGAAATGTACAGGACAGTGAGATGGGGATTCAGAGGGAATCAGATCAGCATAGTTCCTCCTTCTCCCAACTCTCCACGCCCCATTCAGCAGTGACAGAGCAGACCCTTGTCTAACATCTCCATGTGGAGTCCCCATGGACTGTCACTTGAGAGTATACTTTTACCAACCACATACCCAGCCCACAAGGATGGAAAATAGAGGACAGACACCCACCACTCTTCTATGCTTTGTTCCCAGCAGACATTATTAGTCAAGTGCAGCACTTTTTCTTTCTGAGATAGCCCCTGGCTGGCCTCTACCCTTTAGAGGGCAGTTCAGCTCACAGGGGTCTGAGGTGGGGCCTTGGGCCTCACCTCTGTGTCTTCACCTAGTGAAATTCCCTTTCATCACTGGAATCTGAACCTTACAAGGTCACCCAGAGCCTGGCCAGGCCTCTCTGATGGCCCCACCTTGCCGGCCACTCCATGTTCTTCTAGGCATCCCTAAAAGGGATAGAAGCTGCTGGGCTGGTCAACCTGGGCAAGCTCTGCACAGAGGTGACTTAGCAATGATGTCAAGAGGGCCTGCAGAAGGGCCAAGCCTCTGTTTCCCTTACTCCAGTATGAACTCTGCTTTAACATACTTAGCCCTGCATTCACCCCAGATTCCCCCATGGGCTGAACAGACCAGAGCTTGTCTGACCGTTCTGCAGATGGGAAAGCTGAGGCCCAGGAAGGGGTGTGTCCTGCCCAAGGGCCTGGCTTCAGGCCCAGCCAGTTACTCACTTGCCCACTGGGCCTGGGGGTGAGTCATGGTGGCCCAGGTGATGGGAAGGAAACACATAAACACGGGCAAGTGGGAAGGGTGGTCTGAGGGAGGGCAGAGGCCTGCCTGGGGCTCCCAGCTAGGACTTCCCACACTCTGGGCCCCATGGGCTTACTGGGCAGGTGCACACCTGACTGTCTCAAATCATGTTCCCTTCTGACCTTGCATTCAAACTTTGTGTCGGCCTTGGTCTTTATTCTGCCCTGGTGTTCCCCTGTTCCAAAGCCTGCCACTGTCCCTAGCAAAAAGTCTAGGCTCTACTATGTGGCCAGCATGTCCCTTGGTGACCTAGCCCTGACCCTCTTCTCCCCATTCCTCCTTTCCTTCAGGGTCCTGTATACTCATGTGCCCTCCACCCTCCCTCATACCCCAAGTCCAGACTCTGACAACATCTATCTTTCTTCCTCTGCAGGTTCTTTGCCCTCAGAGGTCCTCCCTCATTGGGCCCTCTGCTAGAACTTTCCTCTTACTGCTGTTTCCTTTGATTGCCTTCTTATCCTTCCTGCCAGATTCACCTGTTTCCTGGGGCCAGAGTGTGTATTGGGAAGGGTCTGGGTCAGGGTCTAGTATACTTCTAGAATCCTCTGCCTTGTCAGCCATGCCTTAAATTATATTTGGATTTCCCCTGCCATGGGATGATTCCAGAAACCTCTTACTTCTTTCCCTACTAAGGCCTCAGTATATCCTACCTGATGAGAGTCCCTGGAACCAGAAGTCTCCCCACCAGGAAGGGTTGGGCCCCTGCTCTTGCCACATGGTGGGGCCTCATCCCTGAGTTCAGATGGTACCTCAACTTCCCTGTGTCAGAGTCTCTCTCTCCCTGCTAAGTGTAGCTTACCCTTCCCCAACAGGCTAAGCCACAACCCCCACCTTTTGTGGTCCCAAGGGTATCCTGAGTCTCAAGCCATGGTTTTAGTCCAATTCCTCAAGCCTGAAAGAATAGCTGGGCTTGGTAGGGGGCTCTGACTCAGCCAGATGCTCATCTGCTGACACTGAGGTCATCCCTAGAAAGCCAAGAGAAGCCACTCAAAACCCCAGGTGAACCAGGCAGGCTGCTTCAGATTTCCTGGGGCCTCAGAGGCTGGCAAAGGAGAGCAGGAAGGGCTCAGGTAAGCCCAGATGGGTTGGGTTCCCTGCCCCAAACCATGTGCAAGGGCTGGAGCCCTCACTTCTTGTATCCCCTTCACTAGAATCCCCAGCATCTTTGCCATGGGCTGATCTCTCACATGATGCTCCAGAACTGTGGGTAGCACTCTGTGAGCTCACCTGGGGCTCTATGGATGGAAGTCAAGGCTTTGGGAAAGCAGGGGTCTTTAGCTGCCTGCCCACTTGGCAACAGTGTCACCCTTGGCCTCCTGCCTCAAGTTTCTGATCCTTCTAAGGCCACCACTTCCAGGAAGGGCTTGGAGCTCAGATGGTTTGACAGGGATGAGGGGCAGGGGAGTACCATAGGCAGGTATTTTCAGTCTAAGCAAAGATAAGGAATAGTAATGGAGTCATGGTGCCCTGGTTCTATCTTTGCCAAACCTGCCTCTGGTTTTTGGACTGGGAAAGGTGTGAAGCCAGTTCAACCTTTGAGACTGGGAGGGTGGAGCAGGCCAGGAATTCCCAGGACAACAGGCAGGCGGATGTGCCAGGGGCCTGGGCTGGGCCCCCCTCTGGTGGGCAGGTCTCTCTGTAGCTGCTAGGCCTAATTGCCTCATTAGCATCTGCCTGCCGCCTGGGCCTGTCTGGTCCCCTCCCTGCCAGCCTACACAGCCCTGTTTTTCAGGAATCCCTTCTATGAGACATTGATGGTGACAATGACAGTGACCATGATGAGACTGGGAAAATGGCCTGGGAACCAGCTGGCCAGGCCCAGGCCCAGGGTTGCTGGTTTGAGGCCTCAGAGCCCAGCCCCGTCCTGGTTTTCACACCCGCTGCCATTCCACATGGGCTTAGTGTCCGGCTGCCTGCCTGGAGGTGGATGTGGCTGCTCCTGAATAGGCAGCACCAGGAAGCAGTTTTGAGGACTCCCCTCTCTGGCTTGGCTCTACTCAGCCTTATTACCACCACAGGGGCACATGCCCCAAGACTTATAAGACTCCCCTCCTGCAAAGACTAGGGAGGAGGTAGGAACTCTCTGTGAGGGCTCCTAGTGGGGCCCTCTGCCATGGAGACAGGATGGACAAGAGGCCCCCTCTCCTGGGGGTCCCCTGTCATCCCCCTTGCCCCTCACCATGGTTCCCATAGTGGCCCATTCAAAGGCAGCACTGCCCTAACCCCCATTCCCCAGACAGGATAAGGTGCCCAGGGCCAGTGGGGGTGAGGGCTGTTGAAAGGTGTTTGGCTACTTCACTCCAGAACCACCAGGCCCAGCCCAAGAACTCAGGCTGAGGAGTGGCTGGATTCCCCAGGTCCCAGGCTCTACCCAGATATAGAGCTCCCAAGGGCCATAGGAAGTCCCCAGGGAGCTGGGGAAAATGCAGCTTGGCTGCCTGCTGTAGACTTGGGTGGCCCTGGCAAGAGCCCAGCCTTTGGGCCTCAATCTCTCTATCAAGTGGGATAACACCTTCCACCTACTCTGACTCCCAGGGGATAGCCAGGCACACTCCATATTGGAACAGTCAGAGGAAAGGGCCTCTTTAGCCTAAGGGTGGACACTAAGCCTGACTAACCCCATACACTACAGGCAGCACAGCCGTGGTCTGGTCTACTTGTTCAGACAAGGTCTTGTGCTGGGCATAGCAAGACAGTCTTAGGTGGCTCTTAGATGACCAAGGAGGGCGTATGCCATGTGTGGTGGAACAGGGCAGGGGAGGTGGGGTTGGGTGGACATCAGGGAGCCTGGCTCCAATCCCAACTCCACTACTAACCTCTCCTCACCAAGCCTCACTTTTTTTCTCTGTAAAAATAGGGGTACAGACACAAGGCAAGACTATTGAGAGGCAGGAGCAAGTGTGCTGTAGGAAGAACCAACTCTGCTGCCCCCACTCAGCTCTCCTTGTGCCCAGACAGGGGAGAGGGACCAGGGTAGCAAGGACCCAGTGGGAGAGCCTCCTGGGGCGGAGGGCTAGGAGGGCCTAGGAGCAGCTGTGCCAGGAGTGTGGACAGAATGGGCTCTGGGTAGAGGCTGGTCCCAATAGGGAGGGGAGCAGACAGGCAAGCTCTTCTGAACCCTGAGCGGGGAGCTACCCCATCCCCAGGCTGATGTTGCAGTGGGGTGGTAGCAGACACTCCCAACACCCTGGGCCTGTCTGTACAGATCCCATTGCATGGGAAGGCCCTGCCCTCCAGCTGCTGCCTCTGTGCCCACGCAGGCCCACCCACCTGCCTGCCCGTTCATGAGAAGAAAACACCAGGGTAGGAAGGGACTTGGAATCACCAGGGTCCCAGCCTGGCTCAAGTCCCATCCTGCCTCTAGCCTTGGCCACACCAGTGAACTGCTGGGCTCCTGCTCACTCCTCCTTAGCTGTCACCCCCATTCAAATCCCACCCATCTGGCCATGGTGGCACACACCAGTGATCCCAGAGGCTAGAGAGGTCGAGGCAGGAGGATCACAAATTTGAGGTGAGCCTGCACAACTGGCGAGAACCTGTCTCAAACAAAACAAAACAACCACAACAGCCACCCTGCACCCCCCTGCAAATCCCACCCTTTCCTCAGAGTCAGCAAACAACTCCTGCTCAGACCCTCAGGAAGTCTTTCCCATTAGGGGGCCTTGACCCATCCATCCCTTCTGTCTCCTTACCTCTTTTTCTGTAGTATTTTCCAAAGTGGGTTCCTTAGAACACAAAGCCCACCAGGTTCACCTTCACAAAAAGGGTGGGTCATGTCTGGAAACAGGGAAGTCTGGGACCCTTGTTGCACCATATAGGAATGTGTTAAAGGCTCTAACAAGCTGGTGGTGCACGCCTGTAATCCCATTGGCTCTGGAGGCTGAGGCAGGAAGATCTTGAGTTCAAAGCTACTCAGCAACTTAGGCCCTAAGTAACTTAGTGAGACCCTGTCTCTAAATAAAATACAAAAAAAGGGCTGGGGATGTGGTTGTGGTTAAGCACCCCTGGATTCACTCCCCAGTACCAAAACAAAATAAAAAATAAGAAAGGCTCTGACAAGTCCTGTGGGGAAGTAGCTAACTTTATCTACTCATCCAGGCATTTCCCAAACTCTGGTGATCACAGCACCAGTTTTTTGCACAACCTCCATTAATAGGTCAAGGAACCAGGCCTTCAGGGGAGAAAGTGGCTTTACATTGCTCAGTGGCTGTTCTACACATCACCTCCTGGACTTTCTTCCTTTCCATTTTTCAGATGGGAAGCTAAGGGTCACTGAGTTAGTTGCTTAGAACCCCTCGCCCTTCCTCTGGCCGCCTTAGGGGCCCTGAAACCTCCTGCTTTTCAAACGTGGAATCAGAAGCTACAACAGAGCTGCAGAGGATGCTGTACCAGGCACCCGCTAAGAGCAGGCTGGAGAGTGTGAGCAGGATTCCTGGCCACGAGTCCCTCCACCAGCATCCCCCACTCTTGGCCATGACCAGCAACTTGTGGTCTCCGGCTCCAAGCTGCACAGGGCCAGACAGGGGCCAGACAAAGGGGGGCAGCCTCGTCTCAGCATGGAGGCTGCGGACAGGGCCCCCTCCCCAAGCCCAGGCCAGAGTTGGGTTACGAGCCCTGAGGGTCTCCTAATGAGTTCCACATGTGAGTGGATGCCTCAGAGAGGAAATGGGAAGGGGCTGGGGAGGGAGAGAGGGGCCCGAGAGGGGATTGGAAACATGTGTTTGTGGAGGACCAAAGGGAGTGGAAGGAGGGGGAGGAAGGCAGCGGAGGGGAAGACTTTGTCCCCAGAAGTTCTAGTGCCTACCCCCACCAGGTTGGCTGCCTGGCTCACAGGCCCCTGCAGGAGGCCCCAGGCCAGTGGCCTGCTGGGGAGTGGGGTGAGGCTCCTTAGAAACTTGCTCCTGTCCTTCAGACAAAGTCCAAATTTGTGGTTCTGCTTGACCAGGGGAGGATAGAACCAGGTGGGAGAGTCTGTGGGGCAGGAGAAAGTCCCAGCCAACAGTGAGTTGCTTTTTCAAATCCAGGCTGGCTGCTGCTCACCACTCCAGGGAGGCCATGGTGCAGCAGTCCACTGACCCCACCAGCCCTGACACTGCCCTTGCCGCTCAGTTAGCAGACAGGTGACGAGGACCAGCATGTGGGGAGGGCTGCCTACCACTCTCCTACCCATGTGGGGGGTAGGGCAGGGGTACCTGACTTGGCTTGGTGGCTAGAAGTCTCATTGGGAAAAGGTGTTCAGGAACCTATGCTGGCATGTTGGGTGTGGGTGTTCAGTAAAAGAGACCCATGGCAGTTGGGGAGGGGAGCCCAAGGGGCTCAATGGTCCCACTCCCAGGAGCATTGACTGAACCCCATGTAAGCCTATGGCTGTCTGGCTTATGATGCCAGAAACCCAATTCTTCAGCACCCATTCCTGTCTGCCTCCCTGGATCACAGCCCAACAGGGACAAAGCCAGCTCTTGGAGCTTTATGTGACTTGTCTCAGCAAATCTTCCAGCAGCCCTGTGAGGCCATGCCTGCTCTCATTCCTCAGATAAGGCTGAGGATCTGATGTGAAGTCCTGTATTCAGGAAAAATAGCAAATGCAAAGGCCCTGGGGCTGGAACAGTGAGAAAGTCACTGTGGCTACAGGGGAATGAGGAGGTGGGTAGGAGATGAGTCAAGCCTTAGCAGTGATGAGCACTGGGCACGTTCTTGGAGGCTGGGGAACCATTCAAGGGGGTTTAGCAGGACTGGCATAAGCTATCTTACAAGTTTTCATTACTTATTTTTTGGCCTTACATTTTGGCAAATGCTGGCTAATGTGTTGAGAACAGATGGGTGGTCCAAGGGCAAAATTTGGAGACTCACTCCAGGATGTCAGAGAGGTAGGTAGGCTCATGCTTTGGGAGGTTGGAGGAACCTGCACCAGATATACCCCAAACTGAGGCTCCCATCCTCCACCAGAGTGGCCTATGGAACTGAGGCTCTCTCAAATCAGACCTTTGTGCCCAACAGGAGACTTTCAAAGGGTTATGGGCATCCCTGTGAGGCCAAGTGGCCCTATTCTATGGCACGCCCCAGATATTTAGGGAGCTGGACCCAATCCAAGGACCAGGGGTAAGTTTAGGGGAAGAGGTCAGCTTCACAGCTCTAGTCAAGGAGTCCCATGGCAGCCCTGGCATAGGCCAGTCTGGGCCTTTGAGACAGAAAGGACCTTCTGTTTCCAGTTAGCAGGCATATTTGTGTTGCTCCCTGAAGGTGCACGAGGGATAATTACATTGCTTGTCCTGCTCCAAGTTCCAGGGCTTCTGAAGAACAAATTCAGGAGCAATTGTCATGGGTAGAAGATTCTGGGGCCGAGCTCAGAACCAGCACCCATCCCAACCTTGGGCCTGAGGGTTGGAGTGGCTCTGGTTGGGTTCATGGTTTGAGGATCTTCTGAGGGAGCCTGGTGGTTCTAGAAAGACCTACCAGGTCAAAGCAAGGTCCCCGGCTGAGTCCAGCAGGGGAGAGCAGCAGTCTGCAAGAGGCCAATTGAGTAGGGTGCCTGGAGGGCCCAGACCTGACTGAGGCCAAGCAAACATGGCTGGGTAAACGGGCTCCAGGCACTCAGCGTTCCCACAGGAGTCTTGACTCCAACACTGAGTCTAGTTGCACAGCTAGGAAGGATGAAGATGGGCAGGGGTGGTATCAGTGTGTGTGACTGAGTGACACTGCCTTGCCTGGCTCCTGCAGGCAGGCCTCTACCCACGGGGACCTACAAAATATGACAGTCCTCCTTTCAGGAACATGTACTTGTGCCTGAAAGAGAAGCAGAGGGCTGAGAACGGGAAGCAGTAGGAGAACATTGCTTCCTCTCCTGCCGAGGTTCCTCTTCCCCACGCCCAGATTTCTCATGGGTGTAGGACAGAGTGGGCAGGGGTGGGGGTTGCTGCACCCAGCAGCCCTCCAGGCAGCCGGGCTCTAGGTGGCCTCACCTAAAGTGAAACCCCTCCCTGGCCATGCTCTATAAATAGGTTCTTGGGAGAGTGTTTCCACTTGCAGCTCCTGGCAGGAGGGGCTGGCACTGAGCGCTCCCTAATGGCTTTGCTGCAGGCGCTCCGGGCTGGCTCATCTTGAGTACGGTTGTGAGGGCCCCACATCCTGGGCATTTGTGGGCCAGGGAGACAGGGTGAAGCTTTCCAGGGACTCTCTCCCAAAGTGGCCAAGGCAGTGAGCCCATGGTGGCAGAGCAGCCTGGCTGGGGTGGGCTGGAGCCTACCAGGCAATAGGACAGGCCCCATGCCAGGGCAGCAGGGCTCACCAGAAGTGGAACAATGCACCAGGGCTACCACTGCTACCTTAGCTAATGGGGTTCCCTTCTTAGCACCCTGGGGAGGCATGGATGAGCAGGGGAAGTAGGGGTAAGTGAGGAGAGAACCTCTGGGCAGCTTCTGGTCCCCCTTAAATGGCCACACACCAATTAAGGCTGGAGCCAACAGGAGCCCACCTCTAGTAAGTCGTTTAGGAAGATGAGGTTAATGACAGGGAGCTGGGACGCCAGAGCCAGTGTGACTCACTGTGCTCTCGCTTGCTAAGTGGGCTGGGTTTCCGGGATTCCGAGCAATCACAAACATCCACCCCCAAGCCTGTGCTGGTCCTAGTGGTGGCCTTAGTGATAGCAGAAGTGGTTTTGGCGTGCTTACCTTCTCTGGTGGGGAGAGCCCAACTTCCTTCCCACCATTGTGGACACCCCACCCCCCGCAGGGCCATGGGATCAGGAGACAATAATGCTGGCACCCAGAATCTGAGCCAGAAGGACTCTGGGACCTTGGGTCTCCTGTACCATTGATTCATGGAGCCCTGGTTGTGGGGTTACATAGTCACATGTTGACCACAGTCATTCTGAGTGCCCAATGAGACAGGTACTATCTTACAGAGGCCTCAAACCCTTAGGGACCTCCTCCAAGGCCATGGAGCCAGTGGGCAGCAGAGCTGAACTCCAGGCAATGGCTCAGGAGCCACAAACCCACAGCTCTGCCCTTATCCCACAGAGAAATCTTGAAGCTATGGCAAGTACATCACTGGACAGAGGGCCCAGGACAGCTGGGCAGGAGCCTGTGCTCCTGAGCAGGCTAGCTTATGCCACCTGAGACTCCAGAGAAGTAGTCACAAATCTCTGGGGACCTTTGGACACAGCCTTTCAGGTGCTCCTGGGCATGGCAATTCAGGGATGAGGGGCAGGAAGGCCTGCGTGGTGTGGAGTGGGCTGAGCGGCTTCTTTCTGGGGGCTGCCTGGCTTGGTTGTCCAGGCCCAGCAATTGAGAATTGCTACTGAGATGCATCCTAACCTCACACTACTCACAGAGAGAGGGGAAAGAAGGAGCTAGAAGGAAGAAGGGGAGGGAAAAAGAGAGGGAGACAGGAGAAGAGAGAAGGAAGGAAAGACAGGAAGGCAGGGGAAAGGAGTGGAAAGGAGAGAGGAGGGAGAGGGGAGATAAGAGGGAGAACCACACTTTGGTTTTCTGGGAGTTCAGTTACCAAACTCCAAAATTAGGAGCGATGAAGGCTGAGCTGAGGCATCTGGATCTCCAGAAGGGCTGCTTTTGTGCTTGGCAGTGAGACGATGATGTAGCAGCCCCAGCCCCAGGGGATTCACTGGGCAGGGCGAGGAGAGAATGTCATTTGGGGATACAGCACAAGGAAGGTTCAGTCACATGGCCCCCAACCTTTACGAGCCACCTCAAGGCCAAAACTAGCCCTGCCTGCCACCATCTCAACAGTTGTCCAGCTCAGAGGTCCTGTTGCATCTTTACAGGGGCAATGGGACGGGACTGTGGCTAAAGGGACAGCACCCTGAGTAGTCAGAGCTCCCTAAGGGGTCCCCTGTTCCCAGTATAGCCTGAGGTCCCAGATTCTCATTCAGCAGCGAGTTTCTGAGTCAGGCCTCACATGAGCAAGAAAAGGAACTCTTTGGGGGAATAACTTGGCCCTAAATGAGAGCCTTAGCCCCTCCACAGCACTGAGGAGGTAGGCCTCTCATCTTTTTTTTTTTTTTTTGTATTGAAGATTAAACCCAGGGCACTTTACCACTGAGTTACATCCCCAGCCCTTTTAATTATTTTGAGACAGGGTCTTGATAAGTTGCCCAGGCTAACCTCAAACTTGTCATCCTCCTGCCTCAATCTCCAGAGTTGCTAGGATTACAAGTGTGAGCCATGGTATCTGGCAGGTCTCTGTTGTATTAAAGACAACACAGCATTCTAAGATGTTCCAGGGCTGCCTTAGGTCATGCCAATAACATCCTATAAGAAAAATGGTGTGTTTGGGGAGTATGCCCTCCTGTTTACATCTGATAAATGGAGCTTCCATTGGCAATAAATAACCAAGACAAATACACACCCCCTCCCTCAGACCATCGCCTTAAGTCACATTTTCTTCTGTAGGATTCCAAACTTGATCCTGGTGTGAAATGAAGACATATAATAACAACACTGGCCTGACCTTTGGGCAAGAACTACCACATAACGTCTAACAGACCTGCTCAGGTCCTGCTGCCCCATTGTCTTTGAAGGTGACCTTGTCCTGGCCTGGTTGCTCAAATCATCAGAATCCCAAGACCTGGTAGCTGCAAGGCCAGGTCTGGATGCCATAAGAGGTACCCCAGGGCAGGTCAGGGGCAGGAGAGCCAGCATGGAAGGAGATGACAAGACTTGTTCCACAAGCTGGGTCCTCTCTGGGGAGGCTGACCCAGTCATCCAGCCTGTCCTCAAGTCTCCAGGAATGGGCTCATTCCTTCCCAAGGCAGCTGAGAGTCTCACCTTCCAGTTCAGGTAAGGTCAGTCTCTTTCACACACTGGCAGGTCCCTAGAGGCCTTCGCAACTTCCAGAACTGGCAGCCCCTGTTATCCTAGAGGGACTGGTGGGACTTGGGGAAAATGGGCTTCCCTTGGTCACCTGTTCTACACTGGGTAAGGTACAGCACATACCTTATAACCATCTGGAGAACTGGGTGTCACCACCATTTCAGACATTAAAAGCCTGAGGCTCAGAGAAGTTAGGGCACATTGTTGAGGTCACACAGCTGGGGATAGGTGAACCTGAGACCTGCTCTCTCATCCAGTGCAGGTTGGAGGTAGGTGCCGTATTTTTGTTTATCAGAAGTCAATATGGCCTGTTCCCTTGTCAGTATAAGTTCTTAGGATTCAGGCTGGGACCCACATGGTTCTGCTAGCTTCTGGGAGTATCTAACACTGGATCCCCACTCTGCCCAGGCAGGGCAGGTTGTCTGAGGATAAAGAGACCTCCCTGGCTGGCTGAGTCCCAAGAAGCCAAAGGTTGAAGGCACGAATGACACGCAGTCATAGGGAAAACACTTGTCCTGGCCTTCCCAGCTCAGATGCAGAGGAAGGAGCCGAAGGAAACACTAATGAACACATGGAAAGGTAGGTACCTGAGCCCTCCAGTACCAACAGAAACAGTGGGGGCCAGCCAGAGGGATGTGGGTGGCATGTGGGGGCTCTGGTTGCCCTTGTTCCACCGGTACTGCAAATGAGGGTGTTGTGGCCTCAGAGGCAATACTCAGAGGACAGGGGCATGCTATGTTGCCATTTTCATTCTCCCCTGACAGGCCCTCGGGATGGGAGGACCGATTAGGTCTTACCCAGAACAAGCCATTTCTGCAACAAGTCAATAAAGTCAGTTTTAATTTCCAGATTCCTTTGTTCTCATGAACACAGAGAAGAGGAAGCTACCAGGCCCCAGTGAACATATGTGGAACAGAAATCAATGCCATTGCAAAGCCATTACCCATTCCACAGAGATTGTTCCTAAACAAACTTGACTCAAAGGGGTCCACTTTGGGGCTTTTGTCAGATAGAGAAAAACCTCCTGGTTCATCCAACTAATGAGCAGGCTTTTCTTTTTGGTACTGGGGCCTGAACCCAGAGGCACTTTACCACATTCCCCAGCCTTTTTTATCTTTTGAGACAGGGTCTCACTAAGTTACCCAGGCTGACGTTGAACTTGTGATCCTCCTGCCTCAGCCTCCTGAGTCTGGGTTACAGTGCCTGCTGAACAGTCAACTTTAAGTCACAGATGGAATGGGAAAAGTCAGTCACATAGCTGAAAGTTATATAATGAAGAGTTATGGATTTTCCAGAGGGACAGCCACAATCTTAGGACTCAGACAGCAAAAGTGTCCAAGTGGGTCCTTCAGATTAAACTAAATGTGATCCTACCAGTGGGTCTCAAGCATCCTTTTTATGTGGGCCCTGCCCACTTGGGCCCTCTGCTACTAGAAAGACCTTCGGATGCAGATAGCAAGGTGGAGGGGCAGAACTGCATAATCCCTGGGGCTTGGTAAGGATGTGATTCCCACAGAGCTGAATCCCTTTATTTATTTACCCAGAGTCCTGCAGTACAAATCCCTGGCCTGCCACCCCCCAAATCGACCAAGCTCCTGATTCTTGCTCCCCTGATCATGGTGTTGCTCTCTGCATGATTAGCTGCTGGTTCTCCAGACACTGCTTCAGTTTGTCTTCTGTCAATGTCAACCGCTGCTCCAGGATGGACACCGTCTGTAAAACAAATAGTGGACAGGCTCAGGGGATGCAGGGGCCACCAGGCTGTCCTTTAGCCTGCTGCCCAAATGCTTGGGGTTCTTCCTTGCTCTCATCTCTGGTGGCAGACCTTGCCTTCACGTGCACTGCTCCTGTCTCTGGATGGTTGGTCCTTGACGTTAGGGGAGGAAACATGATGAGGGAAAGCAGATGGCATGTCCCACAGCCTTGGGTCAGGCCCCAAGACAACTGAGGGGTCAGGAATCCCCAGTTCTGGTGGTCTGGCATTTAGACAGCTTCCTTCTCTGGACAGGCTTCGTCCACAAACAATTGGAGACCATCAACCACATCCATTTCAGAGATGAGGAAACTGCACCCACAAATGATGGCATGCCACCTGAATTCTGCCCCTGATGCAGGCCTCTCTATACCTGAGGGTACTCCCAGGTCGGCAGGGGACAGAAGCTGGGAATTAAGTTCCCCGAGCCCAGGAGGCTGTGTGAGTCCGTTGAGGAACACTGTATTGCCTGCAGGTTAGGCCCAGGGTGATCACAGCAAGTGGCAACTCCCTATCTCTGAGCCCTTTTTTTCTCCTATGTAAGTGGAGAGGGCAATGCTGAGCTTACAGCACAGGGCACTAGCATACTGCCCAGCACTCATGCAGCTTGACCCATGTTGGCCACTGTGCCCATGCTTGCCATCATACTGCCTGCCGGGGGTTGAGCCCTTGCTCCCCTGGTCTCACTCATATACCCAGCATGACGGCTGCCTGGGGACCTGGCCACCTGGGGTTGCCTATACTTCATGGGCTAGGGCCAGTCTTAACAGACATGGCTTCCAGACAGGCCCTGAAAACCTGTCTACCTCCTCTGGTCTTAGGCAGTGTCAACAGAGGGGCACCCTGGGTATCTGCCACAGATACATGGTGAGCCCACCATGGGCTTGTCCACCAATCACATGCCCACCCTAGCACTCTCTTAGGTTGGTACAGGCCGGTACAAACCCTCATCGAGGGTTGTTGATGCCTACTGCATACCAGGCCCTCACCAGCCACTGGATGAGCCCACTGTGGTGGAGGTCACTATGGACAAGGCAATTGTTGAACGTGGCAGGCTTGCTTCCTGTACTGTGAAGCCCACAGGCACCAGAAAGGCAAGATAATTTCACTGGAGGATCTCCCAAGGTTTTGTCTGCATCCCAGAGGTACCATGAAGGTTCTGGGCCTTGGTCCGATGGAAAGTGAACTTTTGTTTCATACATTTAATAAAATGTTAAAACATTTTGAGAGAAAATTTCCCCTCCAAGACTGCTATAAATTCTCACAGCATCCTGCAGGGTGTCTTCTGCCATGGAGAGGGTCCACCTGGCAACTGGCCCTTTAAATAAGCTGGCCCCAGGGATGTGAGAGTTCTGACCTCTGGGTCACAGTATAGAGACTAGAAAACTCACTGCAATCCACTCTGGGAGGCAGATCTGAGACCATCACATCCCCAGTGCTGGCCAGCCAGCCAGGGAAAGGGGGAAAGGGTCTGTATCTTGTAAAAGTGGCAGCGGAAACAGCCCCCGGCTGGCCTGAGCAGCATTCCTGGAAGTTTCCACTGGCTGCTGAGAAACTCACACAGCCAAAACCATTCTTCATCCAGCCTCTTTCCGATGGACAACCCACCCAACTCAAGGCCACAGTGGGGGAGCCCAGCCTGCTGCATTTCCGTTCCTGCCTGTATTTTTTTTTTTTTTTTTAGCTTTTCATAGGAACCCAATTTCCAAAAGTGGAGACAGTGGGCCTAGAACACATGGGGGTGGGGTGCTGGGTCAGCAGCAACAGCAGGGGCCTCCACTTAGTTCCTTGGGGACCCATACATCAGCTCAGCAGGAATGTGCCTTTAAATGTGTCGATATTAGATTCCTTTGAACAGAAAAATATCCCCTATTTCACAATGAGTCCCAAATGGAGGATGCCAGCCCAGGTGAGCTTCTTCCTGGTGAGTTTTAAAAAGACTACGCCCCTCACACCTGCATCTTTCCACCCTGCCCCTCTTCAGCTTCTCCCCTTCCCAGCCAAGCTTCTGAGTAATTGTGCCAGCCCAGTGTTTGGTCTCCATCTCCCTTGTCCCTTCTGTCCCCAAGCCTACACTGCCTAGGTGCCAGAAGGCAGCCACCAGAGGGCTAAGATTACCAGGCACTTCCCAGCCCTGTCTGATGCCACCCAATCCTATTTTGCCTGGAGGATGGACTGGGAGAGGAAGGTGTTTTTCAGATTTCTGTATATTTTGGAATGTTGTCTGGCACTTGTTTTTCTTAATAGCTACTCCAATAAAGCATGGGGCCTCATTTTTACAGAACATGAGTATTCCCCATGATAAAGCTGGAACATGGAAGCCCTGTTCTCAGAGTTGGCTGATGTGCCCTCCCACTATTAAGGGAATGGTTTTCCCAGTGACAGAAAGGCCTTCATCAAGGGCATCTGAGTGGCACTAGTTACACATGCTTGGGGATGGTGGCTGAAGGCCACCTACAAAAGTCTGCCCAGTTGTAGGCCTGGAGTAGCTGGGACAGGCCACCACAGTACAACTTTGCTTCCCCAGAATAGCTGGGCCTGCAGGAGAAGGAGAAAGAGCATGTGGGGTGGCAGGTAGGGTGTATGAGGTATATGAGGGCATCCCTGACAAGGCCAGATCATGTGCACTTCTTCATAGTGTGTTTGGCCTTTACCTGTGGGTTTAGAGCAATAAAGGGTAAGCACATACTCACACCAGGGTCAGGTGCACAGGTAGGTCCAGAAGTATGTGCTGCCTTAATGCCCAGAGGACAAAGGCAGCCACTGTTCCCTCTGCTGTCCAGCAGTCCATGTTGGGGAGCCCAGGCCACATCTGTGATCCATCCCCCAGCTAAGGCTGACCAAGAGGGCGCTGGCTGCTGACATTGCCTCACACTCTGGGTTTGGCCCTGGGAATTCTCCTGCCACATAGGATCTGTCCTGGCCAGGCCCAGAGACAGGCTATGCTTTAAAGGCAACCACCTCTGAAGTCTCACTAAGTCCATGATCCAAAGCCCAGCAGTCTCAACTTTCTTTTGTTCAAGGGCAATATATGTATAATATCTCAAAATATACTCTACTGTCATGTGTATCTAAAAAGAAACTTTTTTTTTTTTGGTACCAGGGATTGAACTCAGGGGCACTCAACCACTGAGCCACATCCCCAGCCCTTTTCTGTATTTTATTTAGAGACAGGGTCTCACTGAGTTGCTTCGTACCTTGCTGTTGCTGAGCCTGGCTTTAAACTTACAATCCTCCTGCCTTAGCCTACTGAGCCGCTGCAATTATAGGCATGCACCACTGTGCCCAGCAAAAGAACAAATTTTTAAAAAAGAAAAAGAACTGATCTTCCAAGCAGCCCTTTGACCCACATTGCCTCCCCCCTTGCTCTGTCCAAGAGCAGACCTCTAGCCCCTGTCCCCCAGAAAATACTCAAGGAGAAGCAGGTTAGGTCCGGTGGAAAGGACAATGCAAGGAAGGCATGTGTCCATGGGCTTCTGGCTGCTGGATGGGCCTGTCAGGGCAAGATGGCCAGGAACAATGGCTGATCTGCTGGAATGTCTTCATTCTGGAGCCCAAATTCCTCCTTAGTGAGGCCTCTTTGGTCAACCTTGGAGGAACCAAGCAGCTCACTCTTTCCCTGGTCCTGGTGTTGCCTTGATAGCTGATTTTTTTCTTTATTTGGTATTGAGGATCAAACCCAGGGGTGACACTGTACCACTGATCTTCATCCCCAGCCCTTTCACTTTTATTTTGAGACAGTCTCACTACGTTGCTGAGGCTGGCCTCAAACTTGTGATTCTCCTGCCTCAGCCTCCTGAGTTGCTGGAATTACAGGTGTGTACCACTACTCCTGGCCCCAGTAGCTAATTTCTGAGTTCTCTCTAAATTGGATATGTTGCCCAGACTCAAGGGAGACCAGTGGGAAGACCTAGGACTAAGCTTTGGTGGGCAGGGAGGGGTGTCCTCCTGGTGAGTCCTGACATTCTGCTCACGGGAGTGCTTGCACTGTGCCAAGCATTCACTAACCCTTCACAGTAGGGTTTTTTAATAACCTGTTTTTCAGATGAAAAAATAGAGGCACAGTGTCATTAAGCAACTAGCTGGAAGTCACTCAGTTTATTCATGACAAAATTGGACCATGAAGGCTGGTGGCCTGGCTTCAGAGTGTGCCACTGGTTCAAGGAGACAATTCCATGCAATCACACAGACCAGGGGCTGTGCTGGAAAGAATGGAATGGATAGGTCTGGCCTCAGGTGGCCCTGAGGCAGTGAGGAGTAAGCAAAGGTCGAGGAGGAACTCATCAAGGACCAGGGGCAGGAAGAGCACTGGGGCCTAAGTAACAGTGTATGCAGAGCCCTGGGGAGGCAGGGCAGGTAATGAGCAGGTGGGATGGATCCAGGAGGCTCCTGTGCTAAGGCAGGGAGAGAGGGCTTGGGTGAGGTGGGAAGGGGACCTGGCCGTGCAGCCCATGACAGGCAGCTTCATCCTCACTCAGAGCAGCAGGAGGTGAGCGGGGAGGCCCCTCTAGAAGCTACATGGTGAAGGGCTGAAGTGCCTGGGTGGCTTGGGAAAGCAAGGTAGAAACAAGAATGGGAGGGGATGGTAGTGGCTTGGACTGAGGGAGGGGGAGCTCAGGAGGAAAGTGGACAAAACCAGGGATATCTATGAAGAACAGACCAACACCACCTGGTGGTGAGTCAGATGAGGGATACCAGAGAGCAGGAGACACAGGTCAAGGACCGGCCCTGCAGAAGAGGCAGAAGATGGGTTCTACGTGGGACGAGCTGAGTGTAAGGGACATCCGAAGGGGAAGAAGCCTCATCAGCAGCAGAGTTGCTTTTCCTTCCTCTCTATCTCCCCTCCCCCCCCCCCTTTTTTTTTTTTTCAGTATTGGGGATGAAACCCAGGGCCTCACGCATGCCAGGCAGTTGCATCCCCAGCCCCTTTTTATTCTATTTAGAGGCAAGTTCTCGCTAAATTGCTCAGGCTGGCCTTTAACTTATGATCCTCCTGCTTCAGCCTCCCAAGTAGCTGAGACATGTACCACAGTGCTTGGTTGCTTTGCATTTCTGAGTTTGTCCTCGACATGGGGCAGCTGGTTGGTGAGGGGGCAGGAGAGGAAGGCAGTGAATCCACAAGCCCTGCACACTGGAAAGGAGAATCTGGTGCAGGTGAGCTGAGGGTCATACCATGGTTCAGAATGATGTTAGTTGTACCTCACTGAAGGCAGCCTGGCTACTCAGGGAGGGACTACCTAACCAGGTGAACAGATGAGGTTGGGGGCCAAAAATCAAGGGCATGGCGAGAAGCCAGCGGGCAGGCTCTGAGCAGCTGGACAGTGGTCCAGAAGCTGGGGCCAGGGGTGGGGTTTCCAGCATGACTCATCCGCCTGAGCTCTCTGAGGAAGATCCTCTCCGGACAGCCTGAACAATGGCATTCTATTTGGATCCCAATTTTCCTGCACAGGGGAGAAAACACACAAGGATCTGTCTCCTGGGGGGCAACACTGGCAGTGCGAGTGTGTCTTCTCTCACTCACAGTTCAAGATGTGTAAGACATCTTCTGTAACACCCTGAAGGGCCTTCTGAGTATGGTATAAAAAGAACTGATTTTAAAGTGATAGGCTTTTATTTTTAGTCCCCTAAAAACTGTAGTGACACCCAAAGAAGCTGCACCAAAATGCCAGTCCTCAGAGACATGTCTGACACCTGGGCCCCACACTGGGGCCATTTTGTAGACATCCCCACTCTCCACCTCACCACCTCACCACCTCACCACCTCAGACTCCTCTTTGAGTCACTAGATATCTGCTGAAGGCCTGCTAGGGCCCTATAGGACTCAGGGACTTAGAACAGCTCAGCTCAGCTCCCACATTGTCCCCCATACCTACCAATGGCTCAAAGTGACCAGTTTAGGTGCCCTGTACAGGACACAACCTGGGTCTGTGCATCTCCTTTAGCCTCTGGGATGGCCAGGAAGAATCTCAGATTCTCTGACTTGTGTGATGGGGACTCAGGAATTGGGGGCACCACAAGAGGCCAGGGAGGGTCTGAAGGGTATCTGACTCTGCAGTCCACCATGACACTCCTATGGGCTCTGTATAGGTCCAGGAAGAGTTTTCTGGGTGTTGCATGGAAGAGTGGAGTCAGCTCCCTGAGAGAATGAGTCCCCAACCCTCAGAAGTGGTGTGACAGTAACAAGGGCAGGCAGGACTTGTGGAGTGGTACACGGTCCCCCTGGCCCACATTCCCTTTCTCCCCTTCAGTCATGCCCTGGTGCTTTCCCTGGCCTTATAGACTTTTCCTTTGTTCCTTCGTTCTCCTGCTGGTCACTTCCTTCCCAGTCTCCCCACTTCCTCACAGTCTGGTCTCCCTTTCCTTCAGCCACACTGGCCCTTCTACCTTCTTAAGGTGGGTTTGCCCTACATCTTTTTCTCAGCAATTTCCTCTCCTTTCCCATTGGTTTCCTGTTTTACCCATCTTTCACTTTGTGTTTGAGGACAAAGCAAGGAGAGGAGAGTGGAGTAAGTGTCTGGCTTACAGGGGCTGACCCCCAACACAACTCACCTGTCCTGGGGCTGGTGCTTAGACTGTCAGGCCTGGGAAGGAGACTGCCACCTCTGTGAGGACATACCACAAGACGAGCAATGGAAGTGCTTTCCAAGTACAAGGTTCAGCAGGTGCAAAGGCTCTGGGGCACACTGTTAGAACTGTCAGGAGGCCAATGTGGTTGGTTTGGAGTGGTTGAGTAGAGAAGAGAGAGACTGGTAGCCAGAAGGAAGATGGAGAAGGGGTCCCAGGGTTCTCAATCAGAAAAGGAAGGGAAGAGGGAAGCCTCTACTTCCTGGCATGGTGTCACTAGGATCACAGGTCTGAGTAGGTACAGCCAGGGAGGACAGTGCTCCCACATGCCTGGGGCTATGTTGCAGAGCACTGGCTCCAGAATGAACTCTGGGAAAAAAGATGCAGTCTGGGAATTGTCCACACCTGGTCCCACAAGTGGTAGGACAGGAGGCACTGAACTGGCACTTCAGAAACAGACCTGGGACCTCATAGCCAGGCCCCTTCCAGTAGCTGCTCTTCTTCCCAGAGCCACCATTGCCACCACCTTTGCTGAAGGTCCCTCCCATGAAAGATGGAGCCCAAGGGGTTATGGGACACTCGTGGAGACCCATGACTCTCCTACAGCATCCAACAACATCTCTCACACGTCAGGTGCCCACCACATGCAGCAAACAAGACACTCTGGCTCTTGGAGGTTTCGAGGCACCAATGTGGCCGCAGTACCAGTTCAGCTGAGCTGCCTTTTGGCAAAGCTGCTCCACTATCACTGATGGTGAAAATGTTGTGGGGAAGGAAAGAAGATTAGCTGGTCACTTTGTCTACATTTCTCAGACATTTGGCCAGATCCTTAAAAATACTTTCACGCGTGCAGGCCTCACCTGAGGCTTTCCCTCCACATCCCCATTCCCATACAGCTCTGCGGTAGCCCTTCTTCCCAGTGGTCCCTGCTCACCCTAGCCAGGGCACTTCTCCATCTTGCTCCAAGCAGAGGCCAAGGTGCTGCCTGGGTCCTCTATGGGGAGTGATACTGCTTTCTAGGATAGAGTCCCCTTGTGGCCTCTTACATGAGCTGGAAGACAGGTAGCATAGAGGTGAACAGGATGGCTGGGCCACATTGACAAGAGGCAGAGAGCCAACATACAGCCACATGCCCCTCAGGCACTCTGCCTGGTCTGGCTGATAGCAGGGAAGCCAGGAGACTAGGGCATCTCCATCTGATGGGGTGAGATGAGGGGCCACTGAGACTGATGACACAAGGGAAGTGTGTTAGGCAGAGGCATGGCACCTGGGAGAGGGCAGTGGGAATGTGAGCACGGCAGAGCCAGGCTGTCCAGGCCTCCCTGGACAGCCTGACTAGGGCACCACTGTTAGGGGTGCCCTGCCAATGGAGCTCTGCTGAGAGCAGACTCCTTGCCAGGTTCAGGAAGGCCACCCTGCCCTGCTGGATTCCTCCTGCACTAGGACACTGACATCCAGTCAACACTTCCCTGTTGGCACTCTGGGTCCAACTCCTGCCTAGCCTTCCCCTCTGTTCCCATCCTCACACCTCAGCTTCCTGGTGACTCTCTGCCCTTCTGGGTTACTGTTCACCCTACCATCCTCATTGCTTCTCCCTTGTCCCTTTCCTGTCCAAGAGGTCAGGGGTGAAGATCAGTCTGCCTTCCTTGCCTCTGGTGTGAGCCCTTGGGAAGGGCTGTCAGAGTAATTTCTAGTAGGACAGCTTCATCCTATGTGGTAAAAGCAGGGGCTCCAGAGCTGTATGGCCAGGGCTTGAGTCTCATTTGGACCACTAATTTGCCCAGGTGGCCTTGGGCAAGCCATCTGACTCGGCTTCAGTTTCTTCATCTGTACAATGCACTACAACATGCATATTAGTAGCTAATATTGATACAGTACTTGCTTTGTCAACTGGGCATGGGGAGCCCTGTGGATAATGTGACTCCTCCCAGCTGATGTCCTGGCTGTGCTTTGGGAAAATGGGGGGACCTGGGCACATATAGGGCTTACTGGGTCCCCAAAGAGGTGGCTTTAGTCAGGAATGGGAGGGTCTGAACCACTGGAGCACATAGTAGTCTGATTGCTTTTAAAAGTTCTCCTGTGATGGAAAGTTGCTTTTAATCATTTCCAGGATTGTGGTTGATTTGGGCTCCCCCAAGAGGTCTCCTCGGAGAGGCTGGGGTTCTCCAGGCCTCTCCTCCCCCAACACAGGAGTCAGATTTTTGGGGGGTAGAGGATTCCATCAGCCCTGGGTCAAAGGAAGAGGGTGTAGTCACCCTGCCACATCACTGGGGGCACTTGTACCAGGCCTGGGGAAATATCCTAGGGCTGGCCACTGGCTCAACGGTCCTGATCTCTACTGTGCTGAAAAGAATGTCTAACTTTCCTTGGTTTCATTGCAAAGATGGAAAATGTGGAATTAATCTCCCCTGTAGCATGGTTTTAACTTCACTCAGATTCTAAAGATCTAAAACAGATGCAATAAAAGGGGAGTCTCTGCTGTGGGGTCTTACGAGCTATCAAAACAAAGTGGGGCTGCGGGGCCCACAGACTGCCCAGCTTCGTTCTTGTCTCTTGGTCTATGTCTCTATGTGAGCATGCACATATATGCACACAGGCAGCCCTACATTGCTGTTGGTGACCTGGCCAGTCTGTGGCCATATGTTAAGGGTGACTAGGAGATGGAGGGACCAGTCCAGCTCCCTGGGAATAGGGCTTAGTTCAGCCCTTCCCACCACCCAGACTCTGCCTTTCACCAGTCACTGCCCCATGCCTAATGGTCTGTGCACAGGGCCATTAGAGTCTGAGGGTACAAACACTGGCCCTCAAACAGCCTAATATGTCAGTCAGTCTAGTGACAGCACAATGGAAACAGAGTTTTTATCTATTCTTGCATATGACTGTCTTCTGGTTCCCAGACAGCACTTGGCACAAAGGAGGTACACACTAAGTAGTGGATAGACAAATGTCCGGCCCTGAGCACTGTGCAAGTAAGGAGAATATAGCTCCTGTGCCTGCCAGCTGAGGTCCCCAAGACCGAGACTACATAGCCCTAGTCTGGAGATGAGCCCACCTGGCTGTGAGGAGCACTCACTGCAGCTTGAGCCCTGGACCTGGCAGGGGCTGGTGGGGGAGGGAGAGTGGGCAGGAAGGAGGGGCCAGCCCTGCTCCCCCACACCAGCCGGCCTTGGGTGGAGGTCTCCAGGCTTCAGCAGGAAGTGGGGGTGGACGAAGTGGGGGCGAGTCAGGGAAACGGCCTGGTTCCTCCCCTTCCATCTCAGGCCTGACTTGACGATGACTCAAAGCTTCAAGACCTAAACTTCAGAGGGAAGGAATGGAGACTCCTTGTCATGCTAGAGCCAGGATCGCACACTGTTGGTCCACAGTATACGAGTATCTACAGAAAATCTCTGGGCGCAGCAAATGTCTTTTAACCATTCCGCTTTACCCCACAGTCTGCTGTGAACAATACAAAGTAAGCCCTTGGTTTCTTGAGCCAATGGGTCCATGTTTCTGCTTCACGTTATCTCAGGGATATAGGATTTCTCTGACATGTTTGCCTTCCCCAACCCTGCCTCTACTGAGGATTGGCTTTCTACGGGAAGTACATGAACACTATTTTCTATCAGTGGATTAGCCAATAGATTAAGGAATCCTGGCTAATTTACCTTCCTCATAGCTTTATAACAATTCCGTTTAAAGAAACACAGTCTTTCCATATTATTGCTTCCCTTAAAAGAAAAAACTACAAAAAGTGGGATCGTTCACTACCATTGTAAAACCAATGCTCCTAGGACCTATGGGGCACTGCTCACATCTGAGGGAGGATCTAAACCACACCCTGCTCATACTGCCTGGGTTCAAACACATCTTTTCACAAGCCATGTGCGGACAGGCACAGGACTCAAGGCACAGGACACTAGTCATACTTGGTCATCGGTTCTGCTGTATTCTGATTCCCAGGTGGGTCTAACAGAGCTAAGCCTAGGGCATGAATCTTGGCCTTGGCCACCTTCTACATCCCATTTCTTTAGCTGACTTTCCCAACAATCCTTACCAAGTAGCTAATTTAGCAATACCCAATAGACCACAATCATCCCAAGTTCAAGAGACTACTTGGTACTTGTTGGAGGCTAGGAAAACCTCAGTGAAGCCTAACTTAATCAGACAATTGCAGGGAGAAAGAAGGACATAGGTCACCAGGGTGGGATCTTTTAGGCCTCCCCCTACCCTGTGAAGTATCCACTCATCCACAGTGGGAAAACCTGCTTTGCCACCTTGGACAGTTTTCTGGACCCAACACCTGGACCCTCCCCAAAGGCCATGCCCTGCTAAATTCAAGGCTTCTTCCTACTCACACTTCTCCTTCCAGTCAAGGTTCCTGTGGATCTGATAAGGGTCTCTGCCCACCATGCAGTCTTGGGTCAGAGGCTTCCTGCAGCTTTCCCTGGCCTACTACAGCAGTGCCTCATTGAGAAGAACATCAGGCAGCCAGTATCAGTTTTGGCTTGGTTAACTACAGAGCACGTAGGCCCATTTGGGGTTGCCTGTCATTAACACTCACAGGCCCTGTGGGTTTTGTGCTTGACCCTTCCTTGGAGGGCCCTCAGGTCCTCCAAAGAAATAAGAGCAAACTACCTGGAGTCCCCTCATCCTTCTCAAAACACATCCCAAGTCAGCCTTAATGAGTTGACCCTGCATGGGCCTCACTGCCCGACACTCCTGCCTGTCATCTTCCAGCCCTCCCCCCACCTCCAGGCCTGCTTGGAGCCTCAGAAGAAATCTCGAATGACCGACCATGAATATTCCCAGGCTTCAGAGGTAACCACAGCCATTGCCCAGCCCATCTGGCAGGCGGGGGCTTTCAATCTGCAGCTTCTTCAGGAAGTGGGGGTGCTTTTGCCACAACCGCAGACGGGATAGAAGATGGAAAGCAAGAGTTTTCTGCCAGATCCCCCATGGAAGCTGCCATCCAGCTCCCTATGCAATAACAAACACGAGCCAGTTTTTGAGTGCTGCTAGCAGGCTGTGCGCCATGAGAGGAGGCCGCACACTGCCCTGACTTGGGATTGGTAAGGTGCAATTTTCCCCCATCTTTCCTCATTGCAAAGCCAGGGGAACTAATGGATAAAATGCCAAAATGAGCAACAGGGCTGGAGAGGGGCCAGGAGTCTAGATAGACATTCTTCCCTAATCCCTCTGCAAGTGGCTAGAGGCAGGCACCAACTATGTCTCTGCCACCAATCAGTCAGTATTTTGAGTCCTTTGTCCTCTAGGAAGTACCTTCTTTTCATTTTCTTACAGTACTAGGGATTGAACCCAGGGTGCTCTACCACTGAGTTTCATCCCAGTCCTTTTTATTTTTTGTAATAAATAAGTTTTCCAGGCTGACCTCAAATTTGTGATCCTCTTCCTTAGCCTCCTGAGTCACTGGGATTATAGGAGAGCACCACCATGCCTAGCAGGAAATAGTCTCTTAACAGAGGGAAAAAGTCTTTTGCCCCAAACCCAAAGTGGACTTTGGCTGAAAAGGCAGTCCTTGACTATTCACAAAGAAAGATGGCTAAATCTACTCTTGTGGCTAGATGTCATGATGTGGAGAGGTTTGCTTTTGGAGAAACAAACAAACTACCACCCTGCAGGCCCTGCCTGGGAGTGAGGTAATGACTGGAGGGCTGTAAACAGGGATCACTGAAGGGCACACAGGGTGACTTCTACTCTATACTTTCCCAACAAATTGGGTCTGAGTGCACCTGGGAGGATCAACCCCCAGGGAAAATGGTGCCACTACTTTAGGATCTGGAGTATGCTTCCACAGACGACCGGTCTGCCTAACAAAGGACAGTAGGAGTCCCAGAGAGCAGTCAGACAGCCTGACTTGCAGTAGGGCCCAGCAATCCCACCTTCCCTACTAGTGTGAACTGGATGCCTCACCTGAGCAGACCATCTAATAGGGAACTGCCAGGACCCTGAGGCTGGGGATGGTTAGAGTATCCCAGCAAGTGGTTCAATTCTAATTCCTCAGATCAAACAGGCAAAAACTCCTGAGTTAGGTCCGTAGAACTGAATAATCTGTACAATTAACTGCCAAGGAGACCCAAACCAGCAGAGCTGGGTGGGCCTGGTTCCCACTGTGTGTGCCTCAAGTCCTGGAGCCCAGCTCCATGAGTCACAGGAACCTGAACGTGACATCACAGCATTGCTGGGGCCAGCCTGAAGCATTGAGTGCCATAAAAAACAGTTGGAGCAGGAATTTCATGGCTCGGTATTTTTAAAAAGCAGCAAGACGTGAAACTGGAGTAAAAAATAACTTCACTGTGGGATTCTGAGGCAAAACCACCAAGCTGCTTGTTGGATCTGAACCAGGCCCCTGCTTCCCAGGTTCCTGGGTCACTGTCCACAGCTCCTCACTCCACCCCTTTACCCTAAGGAAGGCCCAGGGCCTGAGTGACTTGCAGACACCTCTGTGACTCTTTTTTTTTTTTAAATATATATATATTTTTAGATGTTGATGGATCTTTATTTTATTCATTTATTTAGATGTGGTGCTGATAATTGAACCTAGTGCCTCACACATGCCAGGCAAGCTCTCTACCACTGAGCCACAACCCCAGTCCCTCTGTGACTCTTAAGGGTAACCAAGTCCTGGCTTTCTAGCCCCTGAAATCCAGGGAAGAAGCCAGGGATCTCATGCAAGAATGCTATATGGAGGAACAGTCTCTCTCTGCTTGATGAGTAGGTTTCCAGCATCTGTGAAAAGGACCCTTGAACACTTGGCAGCACCCCAACAAGAGCATGAGGGGAAAGAGCACCCAGATCAGGGCTTGTGCCTGGATCAGCACTGAATGCCCCTCATCAAGTAGACAGGCCTGGAGTTCCAGGCTAGAGTCCTCCAGGCATGGCCATCATGGAGGGGCCTGGCTTGGGGGCAAGGCAGATGAAACAAGACCCCAGGGCAAGTCCTGGCCCCACCTGAGACGCTGACCTCTGGAGCCCACACCATGACATATGTACAAGGATCCAGGTGGTCTGTGGTATAGGAGCAACAGGAGTGGACATCTCACAGGTCTTTACCTTCTGTACTAAAATCTCCACCCTATAAAAAGTCAGAAAGAGGCAAACATGGGTCACAGCAGCTGGCACTTCTGATTCTTGGTCCCTGCTTCTCTTCTTAGAAGAGAAGACTTGGGGTAGGCCTGGAAGCTGAATGACCTGAGGCAGCCATGGAACAGGTGTGTGTTGGACATGTGGGGGGGGTGGCGATGGGGCTGCAGACAGGCTCACAGCAGAGACCTTGCACCTTGAAGGACAGATGCATACTGAGTAGGGCACATTCAGCACACAGCACATACAATCCTGACCTCAGCCCAGTGCTTCCTGAGAATTCCCATATGGGTTTTGTTTTTTGTTTTTTTTTTTTTGTGGGTGGGTGGGTGGGTACTGGGGATTGAATTCAGGGGCACTGGACCACTGAGCCACATCCCCAGCCCTATTTTGTATTTTATTTAGAGACAGGGTCTCACCGAGTTGCTTAGCACCTTGCCATTGCTGAGGCTGGGTTTGAATTTGAGAGCCTCCTGCCTCAGCTACCCGAGCCACTGGGATTACAGGTGTGTGTCACCACACCCAGCTCCATTGGGGTTTTTTAAGGAGCAAAAAGTCCTCCAAGGAAAGTCTAAATTCCATTGTTAGGAAATAAATTCCCCCCCTAAAATCAATATGACAACTTGATTCAAAGAACAATTGTGTAAGAAATACACATCTTTGAAGAGTTTCAATCTTAGCCCTGTGCTAAGATTGAAAGATTCAAAGTTCCTATCTAATGGGTCTCGGGACCCATTCCTTATTTTCGATAACTCCACTTACACTCCAGGGCCTCTGTCATCTCCAGGATCCTCCTCCCTCCTTGAGCTGGGAAAGACCTCTTCTTTCTCTCCCCTCTCATTCTCCTGCCTAGTCAAACACTGTCATCTCACTGGCAGCTCAAGCCTTCGTGGGACTCAAGTCCAGAGGTCAAAGGCCTATGAAACGTCCACTCCTGTTGTTCCTGTGCCACAGGTTACCTAGTGCTTCCCTACACTGCTCCTCATACAATGTTGATTTACCCCTGCACTTCACCACAGCTGGCAGCAGCCCAGCACACCCAGTTAACCAAGAGCTTCACAATAGTGCCCCGAGGTCCTAAGCAGGCTTAACTATCCCTGTTCATAAGGGAGGAAACTGCCAGGCACAGAGGTACCCACCTGTAATCCCAGTGGCTCAGGAGGCCGACCAGGAGGATCTCAAGTTCAAGACCAGCCTCAGCAATTTAGTGAGGTCCTAAGCAACTTAGTGAGATCCTGTCTCAAAATAAAAATATATTTTTTAAAAGAGCTGGGATGTAGCTTAGTGGTAAATTGCCCCTCAGTTAAATCCCCAATACAAAAATTAAAAAAAAAAAAAAATTTAAAAAGAGAGGAAGATGATGCTATGGGAGTGACATCACCTGTCCAAGATCACCCCGATGACCAATAGTGGAGTTTGGCCCACAAATCCAGGAAGACAGGTACACCCAGGATGATGAGCAGATGGCTCACAATGAACCAACCTTGGCTGCTCAGGGCATGGTGTCAGATGGGATCAGGACCTGGATGAGCCCAGCAGAGGGACCAGGGAAGCCCTTCACGGCTACCTCCCTGTGGTAAGGAGGGGCCTCTCCTGCAAGCAAGGTTGCAGAAGCAAGGGCAAGCGCAAGCAAGGCTGTGTGTGCTCTCTGGGGCCAGCTACGGGGCTCTGTGATTCTGTGATCACAGAACCCAGAGCAAAAAATTCTGGGCTCACCTTTTAGGAAGGTCAAATTTAGTCTGCAGGAAACTAATTGCTGAAGCCATGCCTAACTCTACCAAAACTGTTTAACAAGAGAAGCTGAAGACCCACAACTCTGACCCTGTTGACAGGAGGATCAACTGACTTCTGACATCTCCGGCTGGGTGGACCCCAAGGTTGGTCCAGGCACAACAAGCCACTGTGAATACTCTATCTGTACCTGGCACAATGCTCAGGTGGGAGGATAAAGTCAGGGCTGCAAAGGGAAGTCCTGGGAAAACTGCAGGCCTCAGATAAGCATTAGGAGGAGGACAATGATTATGATGAGGATGTGAGTCCCATACTCTTAAGAACTTTCCACCTATCTATCAGTGATGAATCCACTGCAAGAGAAATTAGGAAAACTACCCCATTCACAGTAGCCTCAATAAAATAAAATAAAATAAAATACTTGGGAATCAACCTGATGAAAGAGGTGAAAGACCTCTACAATGAAAACTACAGAACACTAAAGAAAGAAATTGAAGAAGACCTTAGAAGATGGAAAGACCTCCATGCTCTTGAACAGGCAGAATTAATATGATCAAAATGGCCATACTACCAAAACTGTTTTACAGATTTAATGCAATTCCTTATTAAGGTTCCAATGACATTCTTCATAGAACTAGAAAAACAATTATGAAATTCATTTGGAAAAATAAGAGACCCAGAATAGCCAAAGCAATCTTTAACAAGAAGAGTGAAGCAGGAGGCATCACACTACCAGAGCTTAAACTATACTACAGAGCATAACAACAAAAACAGCATGATATTGGCACCAAAACAGACATGTAGACCAATGGTAAAAATAGAAGACACAGAGACAAACCCACATAAATATGGTTATCTCATACTAGGCAAAGGCTCCAAAAACATACATTGGAGAAAAGAGCCTCTTCAACAAATGGTGCTGGGAAAATTGGAAATTCACATGTAACAAAATGAAATTAAACCTCATCTCTCACTTGTACAAAACTCAACTCAAAGTGGATCAAGGACCTAGGAATTAGACCAGAGACCTTGTGCCTAATAGAAGAAAAAGTAGGACCAAATCTTCACCTGTTGACTTAGGAACTGATTTCCTTAACAAGACTCCTAAAGTGCAAGAAGTAAAATCAAGAATCAATAAATGGGATGAATTCAAACTAAAAAGATTTTTCTCAGCAAAGGAAACAATCAATAACGTGAAGAGAGAGCCTACAGTATGAGAGAAAATCTTTATCACATGCACCTCAGATAGAGCATTAATCTCCAGGACATATAAAGAACTCAAAAAACTTAACTCCAAAAAAACAAATAACTCAATCAACTTGAAGAGACACTTCACATAAGAAATACAATCGATCAACGAACATATGAAAAAATGTTCATCATCTCTAGTGATTAGAGAAATGCAAATCAAAACACTCTAAGATTTCATCTCACTCCAATTAGAAACAATTATCCAAGAATACACGCAACAATAAGTGTTGGTGAGGATGTGTGGGAAAAGGTACATTCATACATTGCTGGTGGGGCTACAAACTGGTGCAACCACTATGGGAAAGCAGTATGGAGATTCCTCAGAAAACTGGAATGGAACCACCATTTGACTCAGTTATCCAACTCCTTGGTTTATACCCAAAGGACTTAAAATAAGCATACTACAGAGACACAGCCACATCAATGTTTATAGCAGCTCAATTCACAATAACTATGCTATGGAACCAACCCTTCAACAGAAGAGATAAAGAAAATGTGGTACATATACACAATGGAATATTACTCAGCCTTAAAGAAGAATGAAATTATGGCATTTGCAGGTAAATGGATGGAGCTGGAGAATATCATGCTAAGTGAAATAAGCCAAACCCTAAAAACCAAAGGCCAAATGTTTTCTCTGATAAGTGGATGCTAATTCATAATGGGGGATGGGGGAAGAATGAAGAAACTTTGGATTGTGCAGAGGGGAGTAAGGAGGGGATAGGGTGTGGGGATAGAAGGACAGTGGAATGAGATGGACATTATTACCCTATATACATGTATAATTACACTACTGGTGTGATTCTGCACCATAGTTAGCCAGAGGAAGGAGAAGTTGTGCTCCATTTGTGTACAATGTGTCAAAATAATTAGTCATGTATAACTAATTAGAACAAATTTTTTTAAAAGTTCAAAAAAAAATAGAACTTTATGTCTAAAAAAACAATTTGGGGAGACCTGACCGGGCCAGGACAGCCTGAAGACTGCCTGCTCAGGAGGGCACCAACAGGCAGGAGATAGGATCTTAAAAGATCACCCAAAGCCTATTTTTCCATATAAATCTACTTCTGAAAAATAGTTTATCTTCAAGATTCTGCAGAAGTCACTTCCCAGGAGTGGAGCCATGAAAGCTCTGTCTCTCGCCCAAGTACAGGTCTCTCTGGGTCCTCACTCTACCGCAGGCCTCCACCTAGGTCAGGCTCAGACTCTATGTACTTCTGAGTCCTGGGCTGCTTCTTTTGTTTACCCCACACCAGCGGTCCCATGGTCTCTTTGATCTGGCATCCTGGGGTCCCCCTAAAACACTGTTCCTAGCTATCTCCTGTGGTCCCAGCTATCTGCTCCTCCTTGGGGTCTTGGCTCTGACATCAACGGATTTGGTTCTGGGAACTAGCTAAGGGTGGAATTGGGTGTCTATCACATGGGAACCCACAAATGGGCTCTGTGAATGTGTGCAGAGGGAACCAGCCACCTCTGCCCTATAACCAAAGAATGGCTCTCCAGGACAGGGTACGGCATAGCTGCATAAGGTAATGGGAAACTGAAGAGGTACTCCTGGTGCTATCATGAAGCCACCAACCCTGCCAAGCCTTGGACAGTGGTGGCAGCAGGCGCATCACAGAACATGTCAGTAGCATATGGCTTTGGCAGGCACTGCTCGACAACTCCACAGATGGACATTTAATCCTCCCAGAAGCCTGTGAAGTGGGAGCTGTTATCAGTTCCGTGTTCCAGATTCAGAAAGTGAAGCATGGGGGACTCTGACTTGCCCAAGGTCACTGAGCTAAGTCATAATGAAGTCAGACATGCTCTGAGTCACTCCTGCCCATGGGCTCCCTGGGTTTCTTGGCCTCAGGCCTTTGCTTTGCAGAGGTGCAGAGACAGAGTCTCTGGCCCTCAGAATTCCTTGCCACATTGGGCCATACCCAGCCTGTTGAGCAGTAAGGCAGCTTTGAGGAGGTCCACATTCATATCACCCAGGGGTTCTATGACTCACTCGGTAAACATCCCTGACCACTGCCTGGCCATTGTCATCCCCTTGGTTCTCCCTTGGAAGGATGTTTGGTAGGAAGGAAGTACAAAGGACCTGGAAGACCCTGTTTTCCTCAAGGTCACTTTGAAGCAGACTTCCTCACAGGGAAGGGAAGGGGCAGTGAGGCAGAGGCAGGACAGAGCAGAATAGCATGATTCAGATGGACATTATGAAGTAGAAGTCAGTGTTGGGGTGGCTGAGAGGCCCCCTGCTCCAAAACACAGAGGCACTTCAGGACCAAGCAGATGGTGAAGAGCACCTGCTGAGGGGTGGCACCCAAGGCCAGTACCCACAGGCTAAGTGGGGAGCCTGGCTTCACAACCCACTTGGTAAAAAGGATAAAAATGACCACTTGGCTCTATACTTTAGGGGAGGGCTGGGGCCATTTAGATCATTCAGAGAGATGATTGCTATAGGCCTGCCCTGTGCTGATTCCATCCCAAGAGGAGGGGGCAGGGAAGCCTAAAGCCCACTGGTAGCAACAGCTCTGGCTGTGGCTGTAACACCTCAGCTAGAGTCCCAAGGCCAGGAGAGAAATGTGGGCCTGGAAAATAACTAATGGCCAGCCTTAGGATAGCATGACCAGATTAACCCAAATGCACCTTGTACAAAAACCAGCTGAACCTCAGGTGTCCTCTGTGGAATCCAAGTTCCTCAGGACACTTGGGTCCATTAGGAATACCTCACCTTGCGGCATACAGGAACACACAGACATTGTTGATTTTGCAGAACAGGCAACTGGTTGATGTCTTGGCATCCGGCAAGGGGTGGATGTGCAAAGGGATGATGGTGAGGTTGGACAAGGGTGCCAGAGGGACATCCAGACACCAGTGCCAGGTCACAGGAGAGCCATCACTTATACTCTATGATGCAAGTTTCTTGCAAAGTTACTATCAGACTCCTAACTGCTAACACATAACAAAACCTTCCATGTGCACCCCTAAAACAGTGACAGGAAATGTTTTTAGTGCTATACTCCTCTGGATCCAATGAAGCTATTTTTAACCATCTTCTCAGACTTAATTTCCAATTTTATCTTATAAAGTTCTAATTGATTCCACCTCCCCTGATCTCTCACTTGATGAGGCTGTGAAGAACATAGGCGGTTTCTGACAAGTTTGAAGTGTCTTTTCACGTTGCTCACATCTCTCTTAGCACCGGCCTTCTTCCCAGGGGTTAACAGGCTCTCCAAAATGTCTATGTACTGTGCCCCAGAGTCCTACAACCCTCAGTCACTGAAACCTGGCCTCTCCCTTGTATGAATCCGTTAGGGGGCCCAGGATGTACAGTCCTAGCTGTTTACTGAGACATGCCATGGATGATGTGATACAATGTGGAGTCTGTCTCACTTAGCCCAAGATCCAGAGGCAGAAAGCAAATGCCATCATTTCAGTTGTTTCTGTCAGAGACATCAAGGATCCTGTGCATGCCTCCTGGGGCCTAAACTGGTCTCCCTCTCCCCACTTTCACACCTTTCTTTTCCTAGTAGGCCCCATGTACCTCCCACAGCCTTGTTCTACCATGTGCTGGCAGAGAGAGGGTCTACAGAGTCCCTGCCTGGTATCAGGAGCCAAGGAACCAAGGTGTTGGAGGACCTTCAAATCCTGCCTTGCTCCCAGCTCCATCAATGCCACATGCCAGCCACCCTGGGCTTCGTTCAGTCCCTCGACATGCCCACTGCCTCCTCCAGACCTGCAAGCAGACTGCTACCTCTGCCAGAGCCACTCTCACTCCCTCAGTGAGCTGATCCACTGGGCATGACCCCAGTGCTAACTGTCACCTCTTGTTTGAGCATTTTCTCTTACTGAAACTGCTGCACTATGAACTTGCATTACAAGTTATCATGGTAAGCTCGAGTTGGGGCCACATCTGTTTTGCTATGAGGGTCACAGTGAACAGTGTTGATCAGCTACCCAGAGCCAAGGCATGGGCCAAACACTTGGAAGAAATTCGTATCCCTTAATCCTCACCATGAATGAGGGAGGCAGAGCCCACGACCACCACACATTACAGATAAATATACCAGAATCTCGGGAAAGGTACAGCTAATTCATTAATTTGGACTGAAAAATAAATCCATATTAATTATATATTTTTAAAAATCCAGCACCTGCTGACCAACTTCAAATGATCCAAATGCTGGACCAAATGTGGGTGACTAAGTGAACTCACCCCATGGCCTACCTGAGTGAGGACGTCCAGCTGGCCCACGATGTGCTCCAGCGTGCTGGTCAGTGTCTGGGGCATGCTGATGGACTCCTGGGGCTGGCTCTGCACTGACTCCAAGCTCCTGCCTCTGCCCGGTGGGATGGGGAAATCCACTTCTGGCTAAAGAAGAAAAGACTCTCAGTCTATTCAATAAGTGAGGAAAGAGAGAGAGAGAGGAACAGCCCCTCCAAAGGATCACATGGAAAACCACCAGCAAACTTGAGAAAATGTCTTTAAAGTGTCAGTAAGAAATGAAGAGTGATGGGGTTCCCACATTGGGGCCCACACATTCATCTTTCTGAATAGAAGCTAAGAAGAATGGTATCAGAACACAGGTGGTCTAGGTTAGAAGTGGCCTGGTGAAGAGGCAGGTAGGCCAGTGGGTACCCTCTTGGGGGCCCTCAAGGAGGCTGGCCTGACTTTGAACTGTTCACTCAGGGTGCACCCACTGTTCCAGGTAGGGCTAGCGACACTGAAGACCACCTGGTCCTGAAGTTGCCTCTCTCCCCAGTCAGTCCTCTCCAATTCCCCACCTGCAACATGGGATGCTCCAGGTTTCACCAAGGCCTTCCCGAGGGTCTAGAAACTGTGGCCCAGAATCAGCAGTGAGGGGATGTCCCAATTTTTCCCTGACCCAGATCCCCTGGGAAAACAAAGATTTTTCTGTGAATGTCCTGGCCAGATGGCTCGTGGGAGTTGGAATCCATAGGACAGAAATGGCTGGGTTATTCTCAACATGACCCCAGGAATATGAGGTGCTCAGTGTTTCTGCCTAAGGCCCTTCAGTCTCCTGAATCAGAAAAGTTGGGTCCCTGCTTTAAACATAGATGAAGGTTTCCCCAGACCCAGCTCTGGTTTTGGAGGCTACAATTCCTCTTGGAATTGTTCCCTGTAGATTGCCATGCTCAGTGATGGTTCAACTCTCAGTCAGCCCTAAAGCCTCAGTGACACACAAATTCAGTCACAGTTGGGTTTTGGGCTTTAATACACTGCCTCACTAATGGGCATTCCAAATGTTACCATGTCACTCCTTGGCTTCACCATTCCTTCAGGGTTCTCTGCCACCTTTGGGAGAAAAATCTAAGCCCTTGGTAAGGCATTGCAAGTGAGCCTGCCTCCTTCCAAAGCTCCTCTCCTGCCTCTGCACCCTCACTTCCTGCTCAAGCAGCACTATCTTTACTCCCTGCTCCAAGCAGCCTGTCCCTGCCTCCCTTGCCCTCCCCACCTCTCACTCCTAACTAGGAGCTCCTCTGTGCTCCTGTATACTTGGACCTGCCCCATCCTGCCCTGTTCCTTCACTAACCGTGTCTCCAGGGCCAAGGCCAGGACACATGAATGGCTGAGTCAATGCTGGCCTGTCCATAGGGCCCATGACCTGCCCATGCAGCTGTGCCTTCTCCTGCCTCCTGCTTGCACACCTCATTCCTCTCCCTGATAACCCAGAACTCACCAGGCTCAAAGTTTACAGGCCAGTTACCCATGTATCACAAAACCATTACTCCATCCAGCAGCTCTTGCCCCTCAGTGCCATAGCTAGTGAAGTGACTGGGGCTCCCCGAGGATGCCTGTGTACCTGGTTCTGACAACACAAGCCTGCCTACAGAGCCACCATTAGCAGTAGGCTGCTTCTCGTGTCTCCCACCTCTTGAACTAATCCACAGCAGCCCAACACTGGGAAGATGCTCTGCCCTGGACATGCTCACCAGGCAAGCATCAGAGTCCTTAAAAGGAATCAGCTCAGGAGAAGATTCCCAGCTGACAAGGAATGCAAGGGCAGTTGAGCATGTAGACCCTACCTGCGTATTTTCCTTTACTAGGAAAGAGTTCTCATCTCATAAACCACAAACTCTCAAGGGCACATTGATTTGAACTTGGAAAAATGTAGGCCCTGGTGGCTAAAGAATGTGAGTGAGACATAAGCCAGAGGGATGTTCTCAAGAACAGAAGCAGCACAGTGTCCATGTGTCCACTGCCAGCACATCTTCTGTGTACTGTGGCCACTCCCTAAGCTCCCTGCCATCAAGGCAAGGGCTCTCAGTTCTCTAGGAATCGATGCTTTTCAGATCTCCATGCCCACCCAGAAGCCCACTCCAAATGAAAGCATTTCAGAAGCCAAACAGTCTTGCCAGGACAGCCTTCAGCCCACCACAGTGGCCCTCAGGCCCAGGCAGTCTGTCAGAGACTCACAAGAGCACAGAGGTGAAGAACAGTGACTCAGACAGGTCTTGGCTGAAATCCAAGCTGCCACTGCCAGTTAGATGCAGTGGGCAAGAGGCTGACTTCTCTTGGCCTCCACTTCCTCATCTATAATGTGGGGGTGATAACTGGGCCAGCCCTTCACAGGGCTAGGCTATGAGAGGTGCTCATCTAGAGTCATCAGCAGGCCTTGAGAAAAGTTCACAGTGCTGTGCCCACTCCTTCAGACAGGCTCACTTTTCCTGTGGACACTGAGTCCTCGTGGCTGCTCCAGGAAAGGCCACCGGATAGAGGCCGCAGCCCTTCTGTCCCAACAGCAGGCATCCTCATGAGATGGGCCAGGCTGGTGCTGCCTGCTGCCTGGGGAAGAGGGAATGGAAATTCTGAGTGTTTCTGCAAAAGAGCTCAGAAACTGCCAGCACTGATGCACAGTGGATGATGGTGGGGATGAGAGTGGGCACCACCAACTTCAGCAACAGAAACAACCTCTTAAGCCAAAGCTGAGTAGGTCCAAGGGAGCTAAGGACTACCGTCACAGTGCTCGGAGCTGGAGAGGTGGACTTTACAACACAGAGATGTGTTCCCATCCAAACCATGCTTTCACAGCCACCTGTTTTACAAAAAAGGAAACAGACTGACAGAAGTGACTGTCCTCAACCCCAAGGATGCCTTACCCATTCTAGTCAGGAGACATCAGAGCACTTAATGCCACTACCAGCCCAGCAATTGCTTTTGTTTGCTTGTCATCTATTACATGCCCTCATTTAATGTCACCCTGTTTAATGCACCACCTCACTGAATCCTTATGATGGCCTCTGGAATAAGGGATATTAACCTTATTTTTTAGATAGGGAAAACCAGGCTCAGAGAGGTTAAGTAGCTTGCTCCAAGTCACCCAGCAAATGAGAAAAGGGCTCTGAACCCAAACTACAGACACTTCCTCTGGAAGGTGACACTGGCTGTAGCTGGGCTTCCATGTGCATAGCTTCTCTCTTGCATCTCAAGGAGGTCACCAGGTCCTGGGTCTAAGAGTTCGGCATCATTCCCCCACCCTGCCTATCTTGGAATGCCTGCCCAGCCCCAAGATGAATACAGAAGAGGCTCTCCATGAACACCTGACACCTCAAAGAGCCAAGCCCACCATGGTGTTGAAATTCCTATGCAATGAAGTCTCCCCAGTGCCTACGATGCAGCAAAGGACCAGCAGCCCTGCCCCACAGCACTGCAGCCACTCACCTGCACTCCAGCATTCTGAAGCTGTGGCATTTCCTGTAGAGCTTGGCAAATAAGCGAGAAAGCAGAGATAAGAAAGTAACACACAAGAGTAAGAAAAGACATTCGTACCAGGGACATAAGTAATGACATGGCAGGATAACCAGAGCAGCATTTAAGGGGGAAAAGAAATCACATTAGCATTTTGTCTATTTGATATCAAAGTGGCTTTGCCTGGTGGTTCAGTTAAGGCCAAGTGTGGGCTGGGTAAGACTGAAGAACCTCTGGGAGACTTAGATACAGGTTCTTCTCCAGAGACCAATGGGCATTCATGAGAAGACTGGGTGGGAGCAGGGTAGTGAACAGCAGAAAATCAGCCTGGAGTGCAGGCCTGCAGAGGGGATCACAGAAAGGGCATGAAGCCCTGCCAGGGCCATACCTGTGTGCCCAGCCCTTCTCAATCTTTACCTGAAAAAGTCTTTGGAAAGGGAAATTGATTTCCAAAAGATTGTTATAGCTGAGTATAGAATTTTGGGCTGGTATCTTTCAATATGTCAAAGATGTTACTCCAATCTTTGGTTTGTATAGTTTCATATGAGAAGTCTGTAATTCTTACTTTTGATTCACTAGATGATCTCATCTTGAGAATCTTAATTATACCTGCAAACATTCATAAGTTCTGATCTCTCTCTCTTTTTTGCAGAGATGGGAAGCTATTAGTCAATCCATTACAAAATGCTTAGGTATAAATCTAACAACATAAATACAAAATCTGTATACTAAAAACCACAAAACACTGAATAGAAAAATAAAAAAACAACCTATCAATGAAGATACATATATAACATGTTCATGTTTTAAAGACTCCATGCTGTTATGATGTCAATTCTCCCCCAAAAGTAATAAGTATCAATAAATTTATACGAGCCAGGGGCAGTGGCTCATGCCTGAATCCCAGCAGCTCAGGAGGCTGAGGCAGATGGGTAGTGAGTTCAAAGCCAGCTTCAGCAACTTAGTGAGCCCTAAGCAATTTAGCAAGTCCCTGTCTCCAAATTAAAAAAAAAAAAAAAAGGCTCAGTGGTTAAGTGCCCCTGGGTTCAATCCCTGGAAGGAAGGAAGGAAGAGGGAGAAGGAGGGAGGAAGGGAAGGAAGGAAAGAGGGAAGGAGGGAGGAAGAAATTTATAAGGAAAGGCAAAGGAACCAAAAAAGTCAAAACAGTTTTGAAACAAACAAAAACAAAAATATGAAAGTTCAGAGCAGCTTTATTTATAATAGCCCAAAATGGAAAATAACTTAATATTCATCAATAGGTAAATTTAAAAATTGTGGCATATTCATTCAATCAATAACTACTCAACAATAAAAAGGATTGAACTACTGATACAGTTAACAACACGGGTCATTCACAATAAGGCTAAAAGAAATCAGACCAAAATGAATATATTATATAATTCCATTTGCATTAAATTCTAAAAAATACAAACTAACTTATAGTGACAGAAAGCAAATTAAGGTTGTTTGGGAGCCTACCGTGTACAAGAGGGGCAAGGCAACTGTTTGGGATGATGGAAATATTCTATATCTTGATTGTGGTGGTGGTTACATGACTGTATCTATTTGTCAAAACACATGAAACTGTTCATGTTTTCAGTGGTGAATGTTACTATTTGTAAATTATAAAGCTTTACCAAAGCAAAAACAAATAGACAAGATGTGGTTGCAACTGCAATGCCTCTAGAGCCCAACTACCCATCATTGACTATCAAGGTGAAAATCACTACCTCTCCAGGCTGAAGACACCTTGTGGGCCCATGAGGTTCACTACTGGTCTGGAATTACAGTTCCCAAATGCAGAAAGACAGAGATTCTCATTTCAGTGCAGGTCTATTCCCAAAGTTATAATCTCTCTGGTGGAAGATAAGAAAGCAGCAGGCATCCCAGGTAGGACTTCCAAAGCAGTGTCTGCCCAGTCAGCTGCTTAGGGATCTATGCAGAGTCGGACATCGGGAGCAAGATCTCCACAGCTGGCTAGCAGCCAGGAGTAGCTAGACTCTGCCCAATCTGTTGAAAGTTGACTTGACTGAACACCCCCCTCTGCTGGGTAGAATAGATGATGATTAACACTTGCTCAAGGTGGCAATTTCTACTTTTCTTTTAATCTGTAATCCTGGACCTTGCGATCTGCCTGACCTGCTCCTGAAATTGAAATTCTGTAATGAACTCGAGTGTCCAGAAACAGATCCATGGCCAGAGAGGGAGAGAAAGGTAACCTGGGGTCAAGAGCTGGGCTCTCTCACTAGTACTCTTCTTGCACAAACCCAGGCAGACAGCCCATCTGGTCACTGCCCACTTAAAAATCAAAGCATGTCACTGTGTTTTTGAAGCAGGGTTGAGTGCAAAATTGGAAGAAAAAGACACGTGTATGCATGCACATGTGTGGGCACACATACACACACAGACCCCAGGAACAAATCTCTTCAGCTTAATATTTCACTGGACTGTTTACTACAGTCTGCTAAGTCAGCACAAGGCATCACAGACACAGGTGTTTCTTAGTCCTGACCTCAGGTCCTTGCTGTGACTATTTGCCCTCATGGAAAGTTAATAGGCATGCATGCCTGCCTCTTCCATGTTTGCTAAACCCAGCCCTGGGGAAGGAAGTAGGGAAAGGACAGAGCTCACTTGGCTTGCCTCATATCCAGCTTCTCAAGAGGAAAAGGCAGGAATGTTTTCTTAAATCAAAGCTCAAAAGAAACCTGGTACTATATTCACCACACATATTTGCAGACTAGATACACTACAGTCTTATTTGCCCTATAATTTAGGGTTCTGCTCTGGAATTCAACAAGAGAAGAAACTTTTGGTTCTAAACATAGCCCTGAACTCAAGAGGGATTGTGGTTTCATAAAATCATCTAATTGTTTAGCAGTCTGACCAATGTTCTCCCAAGCCAGCCTCAGCATGACCATGGGATTTGGTTACTGCTGCTAGCTTTTATCTAGGGCTTGAACTCACAGAGCACTTTTCTGTGTTGTCCATGTCAGGCCAGAGGAAGGCAGGGTACTGGGTCATTTATGAAAGCGTAGGGACGAACACACAGAAAAAGGGCCTGAGACCAGCACAGCGGCCTCTAAACTGAGTCAGATGCCCCAAAACCACAGATCAATCAGGTCTCAGGACAATCCCTAGACCCAAAGCCACCAACAATGGGAAACTGACAGGGCATCCTTAAAATGGAGAATGAGGGAGTCTCCTTTTAATTAGCATCTGGATTCCAGGCCTATCACACATAGTACCAGTGTCTCCAGGGCTGCAGGTCCACAAGCAGCAAGCATGGTGCACTTTGACATCTCACAGGCCCCTCAGGCAGGAACCACTGGTGTGGTCCTATTACACCTGTGTTGCTACAGGCCTCTGGGCATATGGGAGAATGCTAAATGGACAAACCACACTCTCCTCACCCCTTCCCTGGGGCTGGGGCAGTCACACCTGGGCTCAGCCCCACCAAACTGCAAGGATTTCCAAGTACTTCCAAGTACAGGTGTGTGTGTGGGTAGGGGGGTGGTATTCATCACAAGAATGAAAGGAAAGCCCTGGCAGGCAGGAAACAAAGTTATTCAGTGTCCACATATGCCCCTGGGAGAAAAAAGTGGAGCTGGGAGGTCTGTTAATGAAATGTCACATTCAGGTGAGGGAAACCACAGAAAGGAGCAGGATGAAATGGAGAGGGGAAGGCTAAGAGACATCACACTGGTAGAGGCTGTGAAAGAGCAAGCAGCCATGCTCACAAAGCCAGGACGTTCCCTGGCACAGAGGTCCCTGGCCTTCTTCCCTGGAGGGGTTCAGGGAACAGAAGAACACCATCCAGCTTTTGGGGGCTGAGGCTTCCCAGGTCACCACAATCATCATAGCCAGAAACACACCTGGGTTGCAGAAAAGCTGAGCAAGGGATTGGGATTGAGAACACCGAAGGAGCAGGGTGGGACTGTGAGGCCTAGGAACCCCTAGTCCACAGAAGTATTAGAAAGAGACAGGACCATGGCGGTGGGGTTGGGGGACCCATACTCTTGCCTAGTCTTTCTTGGGCTCCTGGAGCAGATGTACCTCTGGAGTATCCTCAGAAATGACAATACAGACAAGCAGCCAAGCACACCCTGTGGGCACCATGCTGGTGACCAACCCTGAGGTAAGAGACACCCTTGAAAACAACTACTGGTGCTCCCCTTAGTGCAGCTCTTGTTCAGTTCAGTTCAGTTCTGTGAACATTCCTGAGGGCCCACTAAAGCTGTCACTGACTATCTCAGGGTTACCTACTAGCTACCTGGAGACAAAAATGCCCACCATGCCCACACAAATACCTGAACCAATGTGCCCTGGGTGGGATAAGATGAAGAATTCTGATAAAGCCCAAGTGTTGACTGTAGTTTTTTTTTTTTTTTTTATTCTTCTTTCTTTAAACTGCTTTGAACTAATTTTAGACTTGGAGAAAAGTCGCAAAAAATAGTACAGAGAATTTCCATATCTCTCCTCCCCAGTGTTAACATCTTACATAACACAGGACAATGATCAGACCACAAAATTAACACTGGGAAATACCATTAACCTAACTAAGGACATCTTTTGAGCTTCACCAGCTTGGATCCTCGGATCCTGATGTTCCAGAATCCTATTTAGGATTTCACATTGCATTTTATTATATATGTGGCCTACTGTACTCTGTCAGTTCCTCAGTCCTCCTTTGTCTTTCATGACTTTGATGCTTTTGAAGAATACTAATCAGTTATTTTGTCAAATGTCAATGTCAATTTGGGACTATCTAAGGTTTCGGGTTTCAAGATTTTTGACACTACCACAAAAGCAATGTGCACATCACAAGGTACATGCATAAAGGACTTAATGCTGGTGGTGTTATCCTTGATCAATGAGGACACTACCCTCTCTGCCAGGTTTCTCCAATGGAAGGTTACCATCTTTCCCTGTGTTGTTAATTTTGGGGAACTGCAGGTTTTTAAAAGGGAAGGCATTGCTGTCCTCCAAATTCTGTATGTCAGCCCAGTTTGATGATGGATGCAGCTGCCCCCCAGATGGAAGGCATCTAATGAAGATGAGCGGCAGAGCGATGTCTCGGGAAGACGCTGAAGCTCTTGGTGACAAAGAGGAACAGTAGCAGTTTATTTATAGATCCACTTGAAGACAGCTCATTGTAACTACTGGAGTTGAATTTTTAAAACCTTAGGAACAAAGGCTGGCTATTTTAAACTCTCCTTGCACTGAGTTCAATGGAGAGTGTAAGAGCCACTGACCATACCCCGGGCGTACTCCCAAGCTTGGTAATTCATATTTTGTGCATCATCACAGGACACGAGTGAGGGTTGCAAAGGCAGACCCAGGGCTGTCTCTGACCAACCCATAGGAGCAGCTGGCCTCGGATTGGCCAGAACCTTTTGCCAGGGGCTCCAAGCTTCCCAGGGAGGAGTCAAAGGAAGAGGCTGCATCCCACAGGGTCTCACAGCCTCTCTTTTCCTGGAAAATGAAGTTGCAGACAGCTGCTGTAAACCAGGGTTACATCATCTCTCTCCCTCCCTCCTCTGCAGGCTTCAAAGACAACCAGCGCCCCCCAGTGGACGCCTGCCCCTGAATGGCTAGCAGCGGCTTGCCCTCCTGCCCCTGACCTATCTCTAGGAAGGAATAAACAGTTCATGGCACAGAACTCTGAGGACAGGGAGGTTGGAGTGAGCTCAGAAGTTCTCCCTGTCCCAGCCAACTACAGCCGCAGGTGAAAGACTCTCAACTTGTCCACACACCATGGGCAGGGAGACAGGGAAATGGCAAGACCCCCACTTAGGTGTTGTTTCCCATACACTTATTTGAACAAAAAGCACGAAACAACATTCTTGACACAATACACAAAAATATGCATATGTACTCCATATTTCATGTGAAGGAGTTGTTAATTTTGTTGGGTGTGATAAGAGCATTGCAGTTATATAACCAAGAAAAATCCTTATTTTGGGTAAAATGATACATCTGCAATTAAAAAAATACTTGAAATCTAAAAATGTGGGGAAGAGAGATGAAATAAGATTGGCAAAGTGTTGAAGGGGCACATGGGGGGTTGTTATATTATCTTCTCCATTTTTTGTGCTTCCTTGAAATTTTCCATAATACAAAGGTATTTTGTTTTGTTTAATAAAAAATGTTTCCTAGTGACTGGAACAAGCTGTAGAGCTGTGGCCAGGCAAAGGGGACCCCAACAGGAAGCTAAACCACAGGATCACTACCACTCGGGTTTCCTGGGATTTGCAAGCATGACAGGCAGATGACTTTGTCTGTCTACAGAATATTCTGACCAGCCTTTGGCATTGCCACAGACAGAGCCCCTGATGGCACAGACAGTATTAGATGAACTCTATAGCAATGTCTGAACCTTGAAAGAAACTAATTGTAAGATAATCTCCATGGAAACCATCTATTCTGATTTTTTTCCATGGTAACCAATAAGAACATAAACACAAGCATTATCCAACAGCCTTACACCACATGGGCAACTCTGCTGTCCAATCTGGAAAATATAAACCACAAAGAGTTTTTTTGGGCTTTTTCTCCCCTATTTAAAGTGAAAAGAAGTTCTGAATCTTCTAGTTCAGACATGTAGATTCTACCATTCTGGTCACTGCCCATACCACCCAACACCATCTGCCACCAAACTGACAAATGAGGTCAGAAAGTGGCTTCCTTCATTCAGTCTGGGATCATCGAAAATACCAAAAGGAAAGAGTCAGAGCCTGCTTCTAGCCTTGCACACTCAACCCACGCTGCCCACAGACCTCAAGCATGTGTCCTCTTAACTGATTTCCTGAGCATTCTATGTACTAGGCATGTGCTGGGACCTTGGGGAGAAAGGGGCCCCAGCACTCCAGGAAGACTAGTTAGGCCTTAAGTAACCGACAGTGGGAGAAGGGGTTGCTGCAGGAGACTGTTCTGGGAAAACAGAGCAGGAACAATTCACAACCTGCTGGCCTCTCAGGGAAAGCTGCATGGAAGAGGTGCCATCTGGAAAGGAACTGAAAAGATGAGTGCAACTCCGCTGTGAGTGGGGGCAGTGGCTCAAAGAAACACAGTCAGACTCCAGCAGCTGGGGTGACTGCGACATGGGGCTCATTTCTTCCACTTTCAAGTTTCTGCATTTGACAATAAAATGGAACCAAAATTAAGAAAAAAGAAAGATCCTCAAATGTCCAAAGCCTCAGTTCTTGTCTATCTTCTCTGCTTTGCACAACAGAGTTGTCAGAAGATTCTTGTGGCCTCTGTTGGCTCTCATGCAGAGAGGTGACTTGTCAGTGTGGTCTGATGGGGCTGTAGATGGCTTGTCAGCACCATTAGCAAAATGGCAATGTCACAGCAGTGGTCCCAGTGGCTGAAATGACAGGTGCTCCAGGGCCATGTGTGCCTTTTAATAAAGCATCACAATGTTAAGGCTTCAGTGTCTTCTGTCCTGAGATTCATACTCATTTCCCCACTCGCACTATGGAATCTCCAACAATCCTGAACCCAAGCTTTGGCTGAGAGAGAGAAAGGAAAACCCCAGATGGTTCCAGGACTCTTGAGATAAAGGAGTTCTCAGAGGGGTGTGTGGGCCAGGTTTATGCACCAGGTACATTCTGATGCATGTAGAGCTGGGTTGTATGCACAGTTGGAGCCAAGAGCCTCCAGGCTTCATCTAAATTTTGGAGTCAGGGTCTTCTAACTTCATGACATGGTGAATGTCTTAATATGCCATGCCCACTTGCCATGGCTTTCTGTCATAAAAAAGAACTTCCTACCTCAGTATCAGGTTACTTTCCTCTGGAGGGGGACCTACTTGCTTGTGGAATGGATGGGAATTTTTTAGAAAATTATTATCAGTCCCTAAAGGGGTAACTTGAAGGAGGGAATTCTGGCTTCTGTCCTATCTTTGCCACTTCTACTGTCATTGCTGTTACAGGGCTTGTTCCTATCCTTGTTACCTGGAGATACTTTCCCAGAAAGTTCAGCAAATAAGACCTTCACTGAGGGGTTTCAATGTTGCATCACACTCAGGCCACCTCTGGCTCAGATGTCAGACACACACCCATCAGCTTCCCTAGAGCCAGCAGGCATTCTACAGGATAGGAGCTGGCTGAGGCACCCATACCTATAGGTGAGAGGTGGGAGGCAGCGACACCAAGAAAGCAAGAGGAGACACTGAGGACAATGCAGGAGGCAGGTGGCCCAGAGAATGTGAATTCAAGAACAAGTGACTGGATTAATGGCAGCATAAATAACAAGGTCAGGAGCCAAGACAGGAAGAAAGGCCTGGCAAAGGCCCACAGCAAGTCTCGTCTTCCTTCTTACTGATATCTTCTGCTGGCATTTAAAGGGCTCATAGGACAACAATGGGATTCATTCATCCATCCATCCATCCATCCATCCTTCTTTTCTTCCTTCCTAGCACTACACCACAGAACTACATCATCCCCTGAGATTTCTTTTAATAACACTGAGATTAGAACCCAGGCCACATCCCTTTTCCTCTATGCCCCTTTTCCATTTCAGTGAACTGAAGGAAACACTGATTCTCAATTGCCTCTCCCAAGTTGTAGATTCTACTGGTCATAGAAACTTCCAAGATGAAAAAAATCTCTTCTTCCCTCCATTTCCCTGCCCAGGATGCCATGGTCCCAATTAACTAGACTATGCCAGCTGTTTTAATAAGGCCTCACAATGATTCTGATGCATAGTGAGGTTTGGGAACCACTGTGAGAGGTTTATGACAATAAATGCCAAATGTTAAAGGACCTGTCTCTCCACCAACATTGCCTGGGAAACTCAGCTAACATCTCTTGATGAACTTCCTGCAAAGTCATGCTCATAATTTTCAAACACTTCCCTCCCGTGCAGAAACTCAATGATTATTTAACATGTGCTTGGCAATAAAATCACCTGTAATCTCTGGAAGCAAAAGGAGACAGGATTGTGCCCTGGGCCTAGGAGGTTCCTGTGCCAGAAGCACTGGAATCTTCGGTACTTCTGGATATTACACAGCTGTGATACCCACCAGCCACTGTTCAAGGATGCTCTGTTTCAAGCAGGAAACTTTTTAAAAATGGCAGTCCAGTAACAAATATTCAATCTTCTTTATTTTTATATCCTCTCTACTCACTGAAACTAAGAGCTCCAGAGACCTTTCCATGACTTCCAGTCAGGTAAAGGTGTGAAATGAGACATCTTAACCTGATGGCCCCATCACCTAAAGTCAGTAAAGGCTGCTGTATGATCGTTTGCAGAGTGAGTCTATGAAATAGAAAATGACCAGAGGGTGTGATATGGGCTGATGGGGAGGAATCAAAATGCAGAGAATCAAGAAAACTTGTCTGAGGTTAGAGGAAAGAATCCGCATTGGGCTGGCCCAAGCCTCTGCTCAGACCAGCATACCTGAGGCAGCATACTGCAGGGGTAGTGCAGCTTTTAATGCCAACCAAGTTTTTAAGGTGGCTTTCAAAGCCTGAAGTTTTTAGTATCTTCCACATTCCTAGTGAGGCTGCCTGAGAATCCTTTCCAGGGCAGCCATCCTTGTAAGATTCTCATTCTCTTTCAAGGAAGGTACCTGACAAATCCTGTACTATGTCCCAGGCCAAGGACATTCCACATAATATGGAGATGCCCCACAGAACAGGAACCACAGAGAAATGATAAGGATGGGCACCAGGGAGCCAAACTTGACCAAGAGTGGTAGGAATGTAGACACCAACAGCTCCAGAGGCAGCAATGCCAGGAGCCTACCCACGAGCACACACATTCGCACAACACACACTCTGAGAAAGGTTTGGATTTGTCCAAAGGCTGAGGATGCTGTGTTCCTTTAGGTCACTGAGAAACAGTGGAATCTTCGGTACTTCTGGATATTCTTGTTCTTTTCCAGTCAGAGGTCTCTCAGTTTTATTGCACCTTAATCCAGGGGCCTGCGCTTGATTAGAGCCCAGGTCACTTACCAGCAGAAGATCTCTGAGCCCATGACCTCTGCATGGCACAGGGGGCAGGAATGAATATTCCCCTAGAAGCCACACAGAGATGTGCCATCTTGATAAGTTCCAGGAAACATGAAAACAAAGGCCCTGTTGTCACCAACTCAGCCCACAAAACCTGGACCAGGCAAGACAACACAATAGCCAAGCAGGCTGAATGGCACCCCTCAGGAAAGGATCTGCTTTCCCCTACTTCTCACCACACTCTCAGTCACACAGATGAGGGACACTACAGACAAAGTCAGCTATTCAGCCAGACAGTGTGAGCAACATTAAGAGGCATATCTTGATCCCTAGAGACATCCTATACTCAGAGGCCAGGGCAGTTCTATGTGTTAGGGGTGTAGGTCCCACAAAGCCAACACTTTTCCAAGTTGTGTAATTGCCTGGGCATCTTCTGACTCACTGACAGCAGGCAGAAAGCCAAGAGTTCCCTTTATCTTGAAAAAAATCAGGAGCCAGAATTTGGGTCAAGAGGAGAAGGAATAGGTTACTTTCTAAGACACAAAAACTACAAGGTTCACTCCTGCTCCAAACATCCACAACACCACTCCTCTAAGCATACCCTTTAAAAAAAAAAAAAAAAGTTTTTAGTTGTCAATGGATTTTTATTTTATTTATTTATATGCAGTGCTGAGAATCAAACCCAGTTCCTCACACATGTGAAGCAAGCACTCTATCACTGAGCTACAACCCCAGCCCTTAAGCATACCCTTGAATCCACACTTTTCCCTATTACCAAAAATAAATGCTAACCTAGAAATTTGTGTTCTTAAAAAGAGACCCAAGTATTTCATGTTGCCAGAAGAGAAAGCAAATCTGCCACAGTCTGAATGTCTGTGTACCCCACAAAATTAATATGTTGAAATCCTAATCCCCAAGGTGATGGTTTTAAGAGGTGGGTCTTTGGGAAGTAATTATATTATAAGGAAAAAGCTCTCATAAAAGAGATTAGTACTCTTATAAAAGAGATTCCAGAGATCTATCTAGCCCTTTTTGCTATGTGAGGACACAGAGAAGGAGCTATCTCTGCAATAGAAAACAGGTCCTTACCAGATACCAAATCTCTTGGTGCCTTGCTTGGACCTCCCAGTCTCCAGAATGGAGAAAAATAAATTTTTATTTAAAAGCTACCTAGTGTATGACATTTTGTTATAGCAGTCTGAATGGACTAAGACAAAATCTATGAGACAGGTGGAAGTGAGCCCTTCTCTCTCTGCCTAGTAACCTTTGACTCCTCAGGTGAGGTACAAGGTGCCCTGACTAAGAACCCAGGTCTTTTTTTTTTTTTCCTTCTGGTACTAGGGACTGACCCAGGGGCACTTTACTTTACCAATGAACTATATCCTCAACCCTTTTAAAATTTTTTTTCTTTTTTTAAAAATATCTTTAATTTGTCAGTGGACATTTATTTATTAATATGTGGTGCTGAGAATTGAACCCAGTGCCTCGTGCATGCTAGGCAAGTGCTCTACTACTGAGCTACAACCCCAGTCCCCCACTTTTTAATTTTAAGACAGGGTCTCACTAAGTTGCTTAGGGCTTTGCTAAACTGCTGAGGTTGGTGAGCTTATAATCCTCCTGCCTCAGCCTCCCAAGTCACTGGGATTACAGGTGTGCTTCAAGAACCCAGGTCTTCAGTGACCACAACAGGCACCCAAGACCCCCAGATCCCCAGCATGGGGAAGGCGCTAGTGTCAACAATCACTGAGCCAGGGATCAGGGGCTCTAGAGCCAACAAGTCAAACTCACCCCCCGTGGCACTGCCCCCAAAACCAGAGGCAGAAGGAAAAAGAAATATGCCATTCTCAGAAATAGGTGGCCTCAGACTCAGGTCAGATATTCTTAGTTGACCCACCCTTCTTCCAGAGGATCATTCTAGTAGTGAGGTTCCAGAGTTCCTGAGTATCTTGCCCCAAGGAGTCAGGGTCGGTGGGGCAGGGGTGGGCAGGAGGCAGTGGGAAAGAAAACAGATGTTTCCACCCACTTCAGAGCATTACTGTCTCATTTGGGAGTACAGAGGACCTGGTTCTGTCATTAGGAAACAAAACTAATGCCTGCAAGGGTCTAAAAACCTCCCTGGCCCTCACAAGGGTGACCTGCAGAGGGGAGTCAGCATGGAAAATGACTGCAGTCATGACCACCCGAACCTTGCCCGCTGTCCCATACTCCACCAAGTTTGAACATACGATCACCCTGACTGGCTCTTGGTGGGACAGAAGAAGCAAGAGGAACATTTTAAGAACAGCTACAGCTTGGTGAGCACTTGCTCTGTGCCAGGCACAGTGCCAAGTGCTGCTTGGCATGCCACCCACAAAATCTCATGAAGGAGGGCCCAGCGTCTCTCCATCTGACAGAAGAGGAAACGGAGCCTCAGGGAGATCCAACCATTTGCCCAGGTCATAGCCCAAGTGAGAAAGGGGCAGGATTCAGTCACATGTAGGTCGGAAGCCAGAACCCAAGGTCTCAACCACTGGTGAGCTCTTCTCCTTCAAATGAGCTCTTGAGAGGTGAGCAGAGAAAAGTCCTCTGCCCCAGAGCTCAAGGTTAATGCCTATTCAGGAGAGCAGCCAACCCAAGAACTCAGGAAGTGGTTTTGTTTTGTTTTGAGTTTCACTGAATTACCTAGAACTCTGTGTTCTTCCCCTCCTACCCCACCCCATCCAACACCACCTTCCTTCCCAATTGCATAATGAGCCTCGGATACTTCAAGGGAAGGCAAAAGTAAGAGATAATCCAAATAAATGCATTTTTGCTATTTAAAAGTGGTTTAAAAGTGCTTCTGTGGCTGGGGCAGAAACCTGTGCTATGATGGCTGAGGTTTGGGGGTGTGGCAGATGCTGAAGCCAAGGTCAGACAAGACACAGAGACTGGCCTTAAGCACAGACAGCACAGAGAGAAGGTCAGGGTTAGAGAACAGGGCTAAGTACTAGACCCCTGAAAACATCAGCACAAGCACTGGCAGCAGACAACACCCCAGGGTCCCTGCCCTTTACCCCAACTCGAATCTCACAGGAAAGCACTCATCTACCACAGGTGACCCTTCCAACCTTCCTCCAGCCTTGAAGCATGTCATGGGACATAACAAGGAACTTCCTGCCCACTCAGCCCACAGCATGGCCTGGAATCCTTCATCAGCAACCTTCCAAGCAGAGAAAGTTCCCCAGCCACAGCCTCGAAATCCCTCCTCATGCATATCTCAGCCAAGAATAGAGGGAAAATGGAACCCATTATTCTCATTCTGAATGGCTGGGAAATGGCTTTTGCTTTTCAACATGAAATGTGCCTAAAAATAAGCTGTGAATTTCAACCAGAGGTTGAAAATAGCTCTGCAGTGAACAGAGCTCTCTTCAGAGTGGGCTCAAGGACAGCCTTCATTCCAAGATCTGAGAGCTGAAACACAGCAGTCAGGGAAGAGGTCATGGGCAGGGGGTTTTCCAGGGTGGAGGAACTGTTAAGAGACTCACAGGGCTGCCCCTGCCATGGTCCACTCTACTGGTGAGCAAAGCAGAGGACATAGGAGGGGTCTGCCTCCTTGGCATATGGTCAGGAATTCACTAACCTGACCCCACAGTCTACCTAAAACCCCCAAATGCCCAGGAGCGCCTCAGTGGCTGAGGACCACCATATATACAGAGCTGAAACTGGTCAAGGGTTGTCAAACTCATGAGCTCATGAGCTCCTGACTGGATGCTGTGCTCAGGGCTCCAAGAAGTCAAGTCACGCTTGCCAGCCACCAAACCTCTCATCAGATACTATCTCTGAGCCAGGGAAGCCTTGAGGCAGGAAGGGAGAGAACATGCTCCAATTTTAAGGGCACAACATTCCTATAAAATGGGCTTCCGTTAGAAATACAGGCTGAGGGCTGGGGTTGTGGCTCAGTGGTAGAGCACTTGCCTAGCACATGTGAGGCCCTGGGTTCAATCCTCAGCACCACATAAAAATACATAAATAATAAAGGTATTGTGTCCATCTACAACAACAACCAATTTTTTTTTTTTTTTTAAAGAAAGAAATACAGGCTGAGAAATCTTGGCCATAGCTGCTGGCTGGATCCCAGATTCGACCCAATTGAGCAGAGTCCTCAACAGGGCTTCAAGAATGACCCTTCTTCATCTCCCTCTCTCTTCCCCATGCACCTCCTACCCCTCTCTGTGCTCCTTTCACCCCAATGCCCCAGACAACCCCACCTTATCACCGCTCCCACTGCTAGGACAGCTTTCTTTCTGGGCTCACTTCTGAGGCAGGAGGTATTGCAGTGATTCTCAGTTGGGGACATCTGACAATGTCTAAAGGCATTTTTGGTCATCACGAATGATGGGAGTAGGAGCTACTGGTAAAGGCCAAGGATGCTATTCAACATCCAACAGCGCACAGGAGAGCCTCCACAGCAAAGAATTATCTGGCCCAAAATATGAATGGTGCTGAGGCTGAACAATCCTAGGTTATTGGAAGAATGGGAAGGGGACAGAGCTAGGGGGCAGGGACTGCTGTACTCATAGTTCATGGAATATGGTAGTGTGATTCCCTGGGGGGCTGAAACACCTTGGCCAGTCAGGGAATCTCAGTGCCAGGAAAGGTTTCAGCAAAAAGGGCAAGAATACATTCACCAGCTTCCCTTCCTACCTTGGTGAAAAAAAACCTAACCACTGAACACTGTCATAAAAAAACTAGCTCTCCTTAGTTTGGGAGGGTGAAAAATTCTGGTGATGGATGTGATGGTTGCACAACAATGTGAATATACTTTATGGAATTGAGCTGTACACTTACATGCTGTTAATATGGTCAATTTTATGTTTTATATACATGTACATAAGTATGTATGTGTATAAAATCACAACAAAACAAACAGCCAAGTTCTGGTCTCTATTTTTAGAGAAGCCTCATGTGGTATGTTTGGCGAGGCCTCATGAACAGAGGAAGGCCCACACATCCGCTCAGAATCTCAAGGTGGCTTATGATAAGCAAAGAGTCCTAATCTCAACCAAGAATGATCACAGGATTAAGGATCACTTCAGGGGGTAGCAAGAGCTCACCTTCATTATCCACGGGGTCCTCAGAGCATGCTTGTGGGGGTGTTGAGGACTGAAGAAATGGAGACTTGGGAAGAGTGGGTACTTTGCTGGTGCCACACAGTTGGGGTTCAAACCCAGTTCCCTGACTCCAGAGTCCATATCCTGTTCCCTATCTGAGCCCCATGGAGGTATGCCCAGTGGGCAGAGTGGTAACAACAGCTCAGATGTGCATCTGAAGGTAGTCAGGGAACAATCAATTGCCTTGGGCCCTGCTGAGTTATTCACCCACCCAGGCTTCATCCTGTCATACTGGCTTCTCCCAACCCATATGACTCTGTCCCAGATTCTCAGGCTGTGAGGCTTTTGGAAGCAAATGTTTCCCATACTCCATTTCTAAGTCAGGATTAAAGACCAAGAGGCAGCTCATCCAACAAATTTCCCACTAACAATAAGAAAAATATAGGTTCTCCCCCAGTCGGTAGGTATTAACCACTCCCAAAAGGCAAATGGCAGTGCCCTCTTAGGATGGAGAAAAACTGCCAGGCAGCTCTTTGCCACCTGCAGTTTCTAGCTTGGCTGGCTTTGTTCAGAGGAGCTAGCATGACTAAGCCCAAGGTGTCTCACCTGTGAACTAGAGAAGTAACTTTACCTACTCATTGTGATGAAATAAGAAGGGAATAGGGCAGCAAGAGGCCTTGGTTATGCCTGGCTCACTAAGTGCCCAATGAACCAGGAATCATAGGAGAGGCACCAGAGGACCTCAACCCATTTGCAAATGCAAACAACTTTCTAGATGGGAGATAAACTGGCAGCAAGCAGAACATCATGCAACTCAGTCATCCCCAACAAATCAAAAAAGTGGAGGACTAAACACTCAACAGCAAGTACAAAGGAAGAAAAAAACTCCCAGCTACAGTGACCAGCTGGAGGGCAATCCTTGAAAGAAAATTATAAAATCGACAAGGCCTACTCCTAAAGGCAGCCCTAGCACACAGAATGAACAGTGGGGGTGTCAAGAGTTGGGGAAGGGATCCATCTGCTGGAGTTGCAAAGTCCTAGGATAGAACTCAGGAGGCTTCCTGGTTCTATTCTGGGCCCTAGCCCCTGACTTGCTTGGGGGCTTTGGGTGAGCCACTTCCTGCTGTTTGGGCCAGTTTCTGTCTGTGGGGGAGGTCACTGTCTCTAAAGTCCGGCCTGTGGCCACAGGAGCTTAAACTCCCTTGGGTTCTGCAACCTTAGCTTTAACATTTCAGCCAAAGATGAATATGACCTTATTTAATGAGACTATATCAGTTATCATTTTCCACCAGATATGTGTCAAAAAAAAATTAGCTATTTTAATTTAGGTACCCTGAATGCCCTTTCATCAACAAAGGTACTAAAAATGGTTCAAGGAACTTCCTCTCCATGGTTTATAAAAAGAAGGAAGTGAGACCAAAAGAACTGGGGGCCTTTCCCATTTTGTCCCAGCTGTGGTGGCTTTGGGCCTGGAACCCTCTAGGAACCCCACACTTGAGTCCTGTGGCCCAGGGTTTGGCATGGGACAGAGCCTTTGTTTCCTTAGGCCTTAATCCAGTAGTAGCATGTGCCATGGAGACATTCCCTTACCAAATGGGCCAGGAGCCAGGGCACCTGCAGCTGCTCTCCCCTTTTTTATAGCACTAGTTCATTCTAGACTAGAATCAAAGCACCACACGTACCCCAGTATTATTTTGTACATGACCAGATCTTACTAGGGTCCCTTTCCCATGGTCAACCTAAACATCCAGTCCCCACCATCTCTGAGCCAATGCTGTTCACAATGACCCTGCCCAGAGTCACGGGCTCAGATCTGTCTGCCAACCCACTTACCAGATTCCCAGTGGAGGTAGCCAAGGTGGCTGGGGGCCGCTGCACTTTTATGACTTCTCCATAATCAACATTATCAAAATTACTCTTCCAAACCATCACCTGCCAAAACAAATAGGCAGAAAATGAGAGAGAAAAAAATCACCTTTCCTGCCTCCTTCATTGAAAAAATGGGCACAGAGGGAATCCCCAAAGTTCTGAGTCATGGTGGTCCTCACCAAACACCCCAGCTTAATTCTGGTACTTGCCCCATCTCCCTAAGGAGTAGGCTTTTGGAACAGGTCTCAAGAGAACCTGGATGTACCACCAGGATGGAGCATCACTGTGCAGCACTACCAGGTCTTGGCACTTGCTGGGTCCTTCTGCTGGGGGAGGTCACAGAGGTCTCAGCATCAGTCAGTAATCATTTAATCCATTTGTCCCTTTTCCTTGTTTTTTTTTTTTTTTTTGCAGTACTGGGGATCAAACTCAGGGCCTTGTGCTTGCGAGGCAAGCACTCTACTAGCTGAGCTATCTCCCCAGCCCCCTTTTCCTTGTTTATCATCATTTCCCCATAAAAATAAAAGCTCCTGAGAGTGGCAGCTTGGTCTGTTGCACTATGGGATGTTGTAACATATGGATTCCAGGCCTGGCCACTAGGGTTAAGGTCCTGAGTCCACACCTTAATGTGAGGCCTTAAGTACAGGACTCCAGCCTGTGCCTCAGCTATGCCTCATGGTACCCACAGAGTGGCACCCACTATTCCAAGATGGGTGCCACTGAGCACAGAGTAGATGGCCTGAGTATCTATCTTCCTATAAACAGGATTATACTGAGACTCCTCCACAAAAGCTAAGGGATCTGCTCGGCTGGGGAGCGAGAGCTCTCCCTGCTGGAGGCTATTAGCCTTATGTAGTTAGGTGCTTCTGGGGTCACTTCCAGGATGGCTGGCTTGGAATTCACAAGAGGAATTGTGAAGCATGGTCAGCAGTCAACAGAGGCCACGAAAAAACTACCATATCAGGCTGGGGTTGTGGCTCAGTGGTAGAGCACTTGCCTAGTACATGCGACACACTAGGTTCGATCCTCAGAACCACATAAAAATAAATAAGTAAAATAAAGGTATTGTGTTCATCTATAACTAAAAAATAAAAAATAAAAAAAACCCACCATATCCACACAAGATGAGTGTTCAACACACCCTGGTACCATCCCTGCTGAGACACAGCTGTGAGCCTGTTCCTTATGGAGGCTCCTTATTGCTCCCTAAGCAGCTCTGCTCTTTACTGTTCCCAGAGAGACAGGCACCTGGGGTCTTTCATTCATCACTTCACAGACAGAATATTGACATAAATAAACCCTCTGTACAGGGTCCTTGTGTAACTGTGCAACCTAACTGCTGAATAAATTCCTAGGAGCAGAGTGGCGAGCATGCAGACAAAGAGATAATGCCAGATTCAACTCTAAAAAAGCTCACAAAACAGATTTTAAAAGGCAGCCAAGGAGCTGATGGCTGCGACTGCCTGAGGAGGGGCCAGAGCAGGTGGAGGGCTTATTTTCCACCAGGCGGCCTCTTAAGCTATGTGAATTCATTCTACCATGAGAGTCTACTGTACCAGTTCCTGTGTCTTCTAAGCAATGAGCCAGGCCTCCATGCTTAGGGAAGGCTCAGGCTCCCCTTTGCTTTCTTCCTTTCTTGATTGCTAATGTAGGGGTTGGGGCAGGGTGAACACCTATTATCAATTATCTAGGCTGTGGTCAAAGAGCCCCCTGCTACCCTCTGCCCTACTGGCAAACACTCAACCAAAATCAGTACATTTGGCTAGGGCTGGGGCTCAGGCAGGGCTGACGGGACATGTTCTGGATAAGCAGTCAAGCTGTAAGACCCAGCACCCATGGCATGAACATTCTTGGCAATCTACCAAGTCAATGGTGGCTCACAGTAGCCATCCTTTCCTCACTACCTAAAGTGAATACAGTTTTCTGGACAAGAGGCACTGCACAGGCACTCTGAAAAGAGCCTGCAGAGGGGTGGACTCCTCAGTGTCCCTGGCCTCCCAGTGCCAGGTTCTGGGCCAGCAGACCAGTCAATGGTGTTTAGCAGTCTGAACAGGAGGCACCTAGGCTGAGAGGCTAAAGTATCAGTACAAGGGTGATGAGGCGGGACAGGACTTCCTCACAATGTCCTTTCTCTGTAGCCAAGAATATCGAAATACTGACTCCCTCAAACAGTGCACAAATGGACTGCAGAGAAAAGGGCAGCAGATGCTGGAGGAAAGGTTCCTGGGGCAGGGTACAACTCTGAAATCAGGCAGAACTGGTGCCTGTCCCAACTCTGTCATTTGGTGGGACAGTTTCTTCATCTAAAGAGTGGGGAGATGAGTGGACATGTTCCATAGGCAATTTTGAGAATTAAATGAGGTCTGAGGCTCCTGACACATTGACTGTATTGCCAAACCCACAGTGAGGATACAATTCTTATCTATTTGTTTATCATCAGAAAAAGAACTAAAAACTTCAACTTTTTCATGGCAAAAATAGCCCAGACTCCTTCCAACTCACGCTAATTTGAGCAGCAAGGGTCTTAAGATACTACCACAAGGTCAGCATCTGCAGATCTGCTTTGGAGCAGCAAGGGCCTTGAATCGCAGTGTCCTACCCTAAGCTCTACCAGTGTCTTTGAAGGAGGTCGCTGAAAGCCACCCTGGTACATCCCCCATCTGGCCTCCAACTCCCTGTTGGATGCTGAGCAGCATCAGCTCAGATTCTTCACGTCATTCTTTACTTACCTGTTCATCAGAGCCTCCAGAAGCAAAATACTCCCCTGTTCTTGAAAAGGCAACAGTGGTGGCGGGTCCCTAACAAAACAAATGAAAAAGAACAAACATTAAAGGTCACATACAGGACAAAAACTAGCAGTTCCTGAATGAAAGCAGCAGCAGGACAAAGGACTGAGAGTCCATTCAGCCCCCAGTTCTCCCCAGCCTTTGGTTGAGGAACCTGTGTGTGGTTAGGTGCAAGGGCCACTAATGAGACCTCTGTTTCTGAGCACCTCAACAGGACAAAGGCCAGGCCATGAGATCACAGGTGGGCAGAGATGAGTGAACAGGACAGTTCACATGTGCAGTCCTGCCAAGTTGGCATCATTGTCCTTGCTACCCCAACAAGAAGCTGGAGGTCTGAGGGATGCACTGACTTGCCCTAGGCTACAGAACTCATCCCTCTGACCCAGGCCATTCTCCTCCCCAACACTGCCCTGCTGCTGACCAGAGAGGTGGGAGCACCAAAGAGGAGCCAACTGCTCAAGTGAACAGGACATAGTTGGGGACCCAGGTGGCAGGAAGGAGCCTGGGGTGGGGATTACTGACGGTGCCTGGGCAGTGGACCAATGTGACACACCTCTAACATGTATGCCACTTTCTCTGAGTTGGGCCTTGGGTGGAAAGGCTCCTGCTCTGGCTTCCCCGGTGCTGAAGGTCAGCATTATCATCTGAAGAGGGATGCCAACATGTGCCAGGCAGCACTCTGAGGGCCATCAGACATGTCCAGGCTGGCAGGAAGGGCATGATCTCCTAGAGCAAGAAGGTTCTTTCTCATATGCCTGAAATTCATTTCAGAAAGATGAACCAACAAGAATCTGTTTGGCCACATGACCACAACTGCAACCATCTCTTCCTCCCAAGTGGAACTTTTATTATGACTAGTACCTGGCATTCCCCAAGTAAAAACAGATAAAAGAGTTTTCTCTTAGATGAGGGGAGCATAGCCACTGTCACAAAGGCTACTTCAGTTCCTCTAGGCCACAGCTGGGAGAGGCAAGAGCCCCAACTGCCCATTATGAGCACTCTAGCAGTGAAGCCTCAGCTGTAGACAAGAGGAACGCTGGAAAGAACCTTCCACTCAATGCCAGAAAGGACCAGACATGGCTTGGGCTGGAAAGTGATCCCTAGGCCATGGAGGAAGGCAGTTTCTGCTCCTCTAGAACAGACAGGCAGGTTGAGAAGTGTTAACCTAGCTCAGGCACATGGGAAGCATGCCTACACAGACTTCTTGAATCCACCTACAGCTCTTCCTCTCAGAGGTACTCATAATGGTGACAAAGAAGAGTCCAACACCAGCTAACTCTGGCTCAGAGCACTTCACCGGTATCAACCCACTTAATCCTCAGAGGACACTTTGTGCATTTACCCTTCCAAGCAGGGCAATTCAGGGGGAGGATAGAGGACAAGACCTGAGAGGACACGAGGCAAAGCCTATTCTGCCAATCAACTACCTGCCTTCTCCACACAGGTGGATCCATAGCCCAGGGCATACCTCCAGAAGACCCAGGAATCCTAAGTGGCCATTAGCCAGGATAAAGTGGATCTACTTTCACCAATGGGAAACAATGCCCACTAACATTGGTGAGCATGAAATAGCAGGTGTGAGACATCATGGGCCATGTGACTCCATTTGTGTTAACACTGGCTGCAGTATGGAACCTGAGTGTGTGGGGTGGGGCATGCATCACTAGGGTACACTTTCAGGTGGATCGTCAGCGTGGGGCTAACAGGGTTGCTTGTGAGAGGTGGTGCATTTCAGGTAACTTCTACTTGATTTCTTGGAAATGTTTGCCATTTTCATACTTTAAATTTTTTAATGAGTGTACAACATTGCTACAAAATAAAAACAACAAAATGATTTTCATTTTGAGGAAAAACAAAGAGGGAACAAAGAAAAGGGAAGGAAACCAGTACATGGAATTTCAAAACAAGATGGGCACTTGGCCTGTCCAGAGTTTGCTGTTAATGGCAGGTTTCCAAGAAGGCAGACCAACTAAAGGACTGAAAACTTGTGAGTCACTCTGCTCATCATTCAACCACCAGATGCCAAGCTGAGAAGATGTCAAAAGTAGAACAGCAGCAATAGCAGTAGACCTAACAAAGACTGTGCCCAGTGGCAGGGCAGCCCAGCAGTCCACAGCTCGTAGGGGGATTAGAATTAGAGGGCAGATGCTTGGAGCCCTCCCCTACTCCCTTGGGTAAGAAGTGCTGGTGCTTTCCCAAGAGACCACATCTTAGAAACCTCAGGGACAGAGTCAGTGATCGATGTGCCCTTTGGAGCCCAGAGCCCTCCCCAGCAGTGTCCATTTATTTACCAAGAGGACCATAATGCTCCTGCACCAGTTGCCTCCACATTCCTGTAAAAATCGGATTTCCACAGAGGCTCCTGCTTATCTGTTCAGGGCCCACACTGGGAGCCCCAGGCACTCAAAGGTCCGAATGGATGACAGCAGTCCCATCAGATTGCATCACCTAGCAATGTCGTAGTCCTATTAGTTTGTATAAGTACATGATATGATGCCCAATGACAGAAATCACCTAAGGATGCATTTCTTAGACCATGTCCCTATTGTTAAGCACCACATGACTATACAGACAGGACTCTCCAACACTGATACACTTTGGGACTTGACCTTCAAGGGCCAAGAGAGCCTAGCCCCTGCTCCTCTCGCCAGGCCTTTCCCTTCTTCCCTAACCAAAGCTCCAGCTCAGCAGACTGAGCTTGCTGTTCCTCAAGTGCTGAGCTAGAAAAGAAAAGGTCTTCTCTTTCTCAGTGCTCTTCTTTTTATAGCCTCCTGCACTGAGTTCTTAATAGTGAGTTTCAATCTTTTATTTTTTAAAATATTTTTTAGATGTTGGATAGACCTTTATTTTACTCATTTATTAATATGTGGTGCTGAGAATCAAACCCAGGCCCTTACATATGCCAGGCAAGTGCTCTACCACTGAGCCACAACCTCAGCCCCTCTTTCTTTATTTTAAATAAATTCATTTAGGCTACAAATTTGCCTGATGACCATCTTAGGTAGATCCCAGAAGTTTCTAGTATGCAATGTTTTCACTGTCACTCCCTTCCAAGAGTTTAGTGTCCACTGTGAGTTCCTTTCTAGGCCACCAGTTATTTGGAAGTGCAGTTTCTAAACTAAGGGGACGGGGGTTGGGTGTCTCTACTTATCAGAGCCCAGTAATCAGATAAGATATGGTCTTAAATATTTATTCTGACAAGCAACAATATGTGTTGGCGAGGATGTGGGGAAAAAGGTACACTCATACATTGCTGGTGGGGCTGCAAATTAGTGTAGCCACTCTGGAAAGCAGTGTGGAGATTCCTTACAAAACTTGGAATGGAACCACCATTTGACCCAGTTATCCCACTCCTTGGTCTATACCCAAAAGACTTAAAATCAGCATACTACAGTGATACAGCCACAACAATGTTCATAGTTGCTCAATTCACAATAGCCAGATTGTGGAACCAACCTAGATGCCCTTCAATTGATGAATGGATAAAGAAACTGTGGTATATATATGCAATGGAATATTACTCAGCCAAAAAGAATAATAAAATTATGGCATTTGCAGGCAAATGGATGAAATTGGAGAATATCATACTAAGTGAGATAAGCCAATCTCAAAAAAACAAAGGACGAATGATCTCGCTGATAAGCGGATGATGACACATAACAGGGGGGTGGGAAGGGGGCAAGAATGGAGGAAGGAGGGACTCTATAGAGGGAAAAGATGGGTGGGAGGGGTGGGGGGAGGAAAAAAAACAGCATGAATCAAAACTTATAACCCTATTTAAATGTATGATTACACAAATGATATGCCTCTACTTCATGTACACAGAAACAAGATGTATCCCATTTGTTTACAATAAAAATAAATAAATAAATAAGTTTATTCTGTCTTCATGGTACCCTATTCTTTTTTTTTTTTTTTCTTCTTCTTTTTTTCTTTTTTGTGATATTGGGAATTGAACCCAGGAGTTGCTTTACCACTGAGTTACATTCCCAGCCTTTTACTTTTTGAGATAGGATCTCATTAAGTTACCTGGGCTGGTCTTGAATTTGTGATTCTCCTGCCTCAGTCTCCTAAGTCATTGAGATTATAGGCATGTGTCACCATGCTTGGCTCCTTTCATTTAATTAGTTACCAGGCAGGGTTCTTGCCGAGTTTGTTCTTCCTACAGGCCAGGCTTGCCCCTGGGTGCCTCTGCAGGGACTACTGAGTATGACCGGAGCAAACAGGGGCCACTTGGTGGAAACCTAGTTCCTGTTGGACTTCCTCACCCGGTCCTCAGGCAGGCTCAGCCAAGGTCAGTCCCTTCCCTTGAAGGACCATGCAGTCTTTCATGAGCTGATTCTGCTTAATCTATCATGAGCACTGGACACACATGGTATCCACCCTATTTTCCCCACAACCTTGCTACACTTGGTCCTTGAGCTTGGCTAAACCCACACCCAGTCATTTTACCACACTCCACTTCTCCCTTGCCAATTTCCAGATTAAAGGGAACTATGCTGTCCAGTTCCTTCAAACAGCAAAGCATCAATGGAACATGCAAAAAGGAAAAAAAAGGAACCCATGATAACTGGAAGATTAGACAGCAGAGTGTGACTCTCACTCAGCTGCCCCCAGGAGCCTCTCCAGATCTCTCCACTCTCTTCATTCTCCCACCTGACTTGATGAGGCCCCTGCATGCCTGAATTCTGACCACTTTGCCCACAATAGCCTTGCTGGCAAAAGTCTAGCCAGGTACCCTCACCTACCAACCTCACAAGAGCTGTAAAATATTTTTCATTGGCTTTCATATACACAGCCCACCAGCTAACAAACAGGATTGTCATACCACATGCCTTTGAGTCACAGGTAAAAGCAGAGTGGCCATCGAACAGATTCAGAGACCAAGGAGGACCAAGAAGTCTCTGGCATGGATGGTCTGGCCTCTGACCCCCATGCTCAGGCAAACAAAGTGCAACCCAACCTACCAGGTTACTTCTTCCACAAACCCCCACCAGGAGCTCCTGCACCCAGCTGTGGGTTCCACAGCATCTATTGTGGGCTAGGCTCTTGTGTCTAAGTGGTGGCCCATAGGCCCATCACAACCCAATAAACAAGGACTGCCCTCTGTGCAAGAGGTGCTGCCCACGCTCTTTCCCAACCCTGGCCCAAAACACCTGCTTCCAGCTCTCAACTGAATTGCTGGCAGGGCACAAAAGGTCAGGCTGACTCTAGGTTATTAGAGTAGAATAAATGAGCTGTTCTCTCTCTGTGTCCCTCACCTCTCAAGTAGAGCCCAACCATCCAAGCTAGGTATGACCCTCCTGAACACTGAAATAATCCTCCAGAAATGAAAATATTGGACAAGAGTATTAGAGTACTCTAAGAAACTAGGGTTAAAAACCTAGATGTCCCTCAATTGATGAATGGATAAAGAAACTGTGGTATATATATACAATGGAATATTACTCAGCCATAAAGAATAATAACATTATGGCTTTTGCAGGCAAATGGATGAAATTGGAGAATATCATGCTAAATGAGATAAGCCAATCTCAAAAAACCAAAGGATGAATGATCTCGCTGATAAGCAGATGATGACACATAATGGGGGGTGGGAGGGGGGCAAGAATGGAGGAAGGAGGGACTGAATAGAGGGAAAAGAGGGGTGGGAGGGTGGGGAGGAAGGAAAAAATAACAGAATGAATCAAACACCATTACCCTGTGTAGATATATGAATACACAAATGGTATGCCTTTACTTCATGTACAAACAGAAACAACATGTATCCCATTTGTTTACAATAAAAATAAATTTAAAAAAAAAGAAAAGAAACTAGGGTTAAAGGCACATTCTCAGAGACTCCTTCTGCCTGGAGCAGCCTAAGGCGCAGGCTTCTTGTCATACTACAATCTCCCCTCCTCCAGGGTGAGTCTCCTTTGTTGTCATTTCCCCAGCTCCAGCCTAGGGCGTGGCATTGCACACGTGCCCAGGAAACATCTGTGGGTCCTGCACTCGAGTCGAGTGCCCGCTGCAGTCAGCAGCCCCTGTGCAGGTCTGGCCCGAGGCAAGGGCTACTCACGCACACTGTGGGCCGGCTGGTTGCATGGAACTGCGTGTAACTCAGTCACATTCTGCAGTGACACACACACCAACTGCATAGCCACCAACACCAGATTTAACTCCCAGCCCACAGACCGCCCACCACCCTCTCCCAAATAGATGAGGGGATTTAAACCAAATGAGCACGGCTCAAGATTTGTTTCTGAAAATATAGAAAAATAAATCGTATTTCTAGCACCTTTCCCCCACACAGAGCTGTGAGAGCTTCACTTGAGGCATGAGGCTTCAAATGACAGTCACATTCAGTAGGAAAGCCCTTCCCTCTCCCACTGGTGCTCCCTGCCGTAAGATGAGGGGGCACACCAGGATGATGCAGCTCCCTTGCAGCTCTGACATCCCCAAATCCACATTACATCCAGTGAGAAGCAGAGACTCCCTTTCCTCCTGCTTCACTATCATTGCAGTGATGGATTCATCACACTTTATTCAGGGCACTGGCATCCCCAGCCAGTCCTGTGCCACCATGTGGGTTTCCTAATGCCCTGTGTGTCCCCCAGGAGTCAAGACCTAGAAGAAATGACATGACAGAGAGGACCAGTGAAGGGCGTTGCAAACAGACCCACAGATCAAGGCACCAGGTCAGGCAAGCCCACTAGGGTAAGCTGGCAAGGACAAAAACATTTGGGTTGTGGAGTCACCTCAGCACTACTCCAAACCCTGGGATGGATTTTAGGAGCTGCATGACAAGAGAAACCAAGCAAGATGTTTTGCAGGTAACAACAACCCTAAACAAAATAAAAAGTCAGATAAATCCTTGAGAGATACCATGGGTGTACGGGAGGAGAGGAAACAGGCAGACCTCCTTCCTGAGGGGAGCAGCTGATGGCCCCATCAAAAGGGCAGTTGTCTTCAGAAAGCCCTGTGGACTCATGTTCCTAACCATCACTGACTGCCCACCCATTCAATGCCAGGAGTGTGCCCACAACAGAACTTCTCATGGCATTTCTAAAAGTGCTCATCTAAAACAGCATGGAATCATTTTCCAATAGTTGCAGTGGAGAGGAAACAGCATCTGTGATGATCTACTATATCAGTGATGGGCAATTCAAACCCAGACTCTCCCAGAGAGGTAGATAACAGGATGTCAATCTCACAAATGAGGGAAAAGGCCCAGTTAAGTCAAGGTCTTCCCCAATGTCACACAGTAAAAGGTAAAGCTAGAACCACAGGACCCCATGTCCAAGCCCTTTACTCTGCTATCTGTAGCTTCTTGTTCAAGCTGAACAAGATGGGAGAGCACCTATGGTTTTCAAAATGAGGAATGGGTAGGTATGAGCTGTTCCTGGCAATATCAGAGGTTTCCTTAGAGAACAAGGCATTGTTCATCATCTCCCAGATAAGATAGTATGGCCCTACCTCACCAAATGCATCTTAGCACTTGTCCTCAGTCCAAGAAGATGCTTGCAACAGTGGACTAGTGCAGGCTCTAGAGTCCCAGAGCTAAGACTGAGGAGGGGGACACCCCACCACGTCCAGGCTAGACCACCTTCTCCCATCTATCTACTCTCTACCTAGAATGAGCTCTTCTCTGGAGCTGTCCTATCCCCACTGCCTTGCAAAGTGGTCAATGTTTGCTCAGGGTTGCATTTGAAAACCTGTAGCTAGCTCACTGTTGGGCAGCTTTGAATCTGGAGTAGCAAGGTTATGAAGGAGTGCAGGGCCATGCAGGTCAGACCCGCCAACTCTCTGGTCCATCACCCACATCACTCAGCAACATTCACCAATGAAAGTCTCTGAAGAGCCATGTGTACCCCAGCTTCAGCCAAGAAGTCCTGTTCCTGGGGTACAGCATACATGGTGTCAAGCTCCCCAGCCACACCTCCTAAACAATCATTTGTAGCCCAGAGTCCCAAAGTCAGGACTGCAAGAGAAGTGCCAGAATTCTTCAGGACCACAATAAACTTATAAGCAACATTCATCCCTGCTCTGGACTGAATGTTTTTGTCCTCTCCAAAATTCATGTTGAAGTTTAATCCCCAGTACAACAGTGTTGGGAAGCCTTCAGGAGGTAACTGAGTCATGCAGACTCCACCCTTATGAATGGGATTAGGTGCCCTTATAAAAGAAAAGGGCTTGGACAGAAGGAGCTTGGTCCCCTTTTTGTCTGTCTGCCATGTGGGGCAGAATACATGACACAGCACTCCTTCTCCCAAGAATGCAGCATCAAGGTGCTATCGTGAAGGAGAAAACAGCCCCCAACAGTACCATAGCTTAATTTTGGTCCTCCCAGCCTCCAAAACTGTGAGAAATAAACTTCTAACTTTTCTAAATTATCCAGTCTCAGGCATCTTGTTATAACAGACCAAAGAGAACCCAAACAATACCCTAGCCCCACAGGGTGGGGCTGTCTGAACAAAAGGCCCTTCAAATGGGCCAATAGGAAGTGTGGCTCATCATGCACCAAAGAACCACCAAACTTGGCTGATGAACTATATCCTCAGTACCAGCATACAGATCCAGCCCAGGAGACCCAGGGTACTGGGTGATACTGATCCCAGCTGGCACTAGCAAGTTCCTTCATCCTGGTGACCCCTGTGCATCGAGGTGATTCTGATGTCAGTCTAGATAAGAAAGTGCTACCAAACAGCTTTGCAGCCCTGACCCTTCTTTCTCCTATGAGGGATCCTCCCCCATGATTTCCCCAGAGGGCTTGCTCAGGTCCTGTCCTTATGGCAGGATGCAGCACTTTCTTAGCATCCACAGAGCCCTCTCTCCTGGTCAAGGTCTGTTTCACCCCAGAGTAGCTCCCTGAAGCTGACCTCTCTGTTGGTTTCACCCAAGCCTGCATTATCCCCTTCTCATAGATGTGGAAATGGAAGCATGAAGGAGTGGCTATCCCAATAACCAGAAAACTCAGTGACCCTTCCTCTCATGACTCTCCCAGGGCTATGCCTGGGGACTACCCCCAGTAGGTCCTCCAAGTCCAAACCAAAGTTTCATGGGGTTCCCTCCTACTAGAGGCATGTAACAACAAGACTGGGATACAAGCGGCCACAAGGCCTGCTGGCATCTTACCCAGACCAGGGATCCAAAAACAAGAGTGAAATCACAACTTGAATGTTAAAACCTGTGTGAGGCAAGTGAGTGTGGTAGAAACTGCACAGACATAGGTACTTGTCCCACCTGGGACCACTTTAAGAGGTATGAGACCCCATGCAAGTCCAGACAGCTCTCAGTTTCACCACCTGGACTCAAAAGTACCTTTATATCTACCTTCCTCCTTATCTACAGGATAGAATCCCTGGGTAGCCAGGGCCCACTTGAGAGCCCTGAGGTTGCTAAGCCACACAAAGCAGGAAGTGGCTGATAGCAGCTGTGTTCAATCAGGCACTTGGTCACCAGCCCCAACATCACTACCTCCCAGAACAGAATGTTAAAGTTCAAGTCACCAAAGAGCCCACCTGCACATCTTACTGGAAGGATGAGAGGGAATGGACTTCATAAGCAGGGAGTCTCTGGAGACTAAACACCTGTGACAGAGGACGAGTCAGACCTCAGTCACAGGTCAACAGCCCCTTGGAATGCACCCCTAATTCAGGCCATCTCCGGGGGGATCAGTAAGAAGGTGATGCGTAGAACCACTTGGAGCTGAGCCAAATGTGCTTAAGAGCATCTCACAACTCTCATGAGTTATGAACAGACAGCACAGGCCAGCCTCTGGGGATTTCTCACTTTGGAATGGAGCATAGCAGACCCGACTCCTGGTCATGGATTTCCATAAGCATTAGGAATTCAGCCAGCTATGGGTTCTGTATTTTAATCAATTGCCCAAATTAAGGCTGCTCAATTTATAAAAATCCCCACTTTAGAAGTCAACATTAGCTGACTATGAATTGCCCCAAACCCAGGGGACAAAGCCAGGAGGGTGAGCTGGGCTTTGCTTGGGGTAAACAAGGCTCTCCCACACAGCCCTGCCCTGCATGTGCTCATGCACTCACACCCTACATAGGCCTGAGACTGGACTCTTTTAGTGTGGGTACTGGGGACTGAACTCAGGGGCATTCAACCACTGACCCACATCCCCAGCCCTAATTTGTATTTTATTTAGAGACAGGGTCTCACTGAGTTGCTTAGCACCTCACCATTGCCTGAGGTTGGCTTTGAACTCACAATCTTCCTGCCTCAGCCTCCCGAGTCACTGGGATTACAGGTGTGTGCCACCGTGCCTGGGTGAGACTGGATTCTTAATCCTGATGCTGCTTCCACACCATTAGTGAGCACCCCAAATGAAAGCCCTCTCAAGTCAGTCACCCCATACTGCAGAACAGGTGAGGGAATTAAGCCAGGTTTGTCCATGTTGGGAACCTTTGCCCAGGGCCAACTGAAAACCAGCAACATGGTGCCACTACCACCTAGGAGTACACGAGGAGAGTGGGCAGAGAATCAACATCCACTAGAAAGAGTCAAGGATTATAGCCAGATCAGGGATAGGGCAGAGACAAGCAATTTGGACAGCTGGTCTTCAGCCCCTGTGGAACCCCGTGCAGGTCCAGTCTAGGAGCTCCCACCCCCTGACACCTGCAGCATCCCTTATTGGGGCTAGGTGTCACAACTGTGCTAGGAAGAAAAGTTCATAAAACCTGTGGCAAACCAGCCCTAAGTTTCTGTTTTAAATAGGGAATTTGGGGGGTTGGGAGCAGAAAACATTGAAGCCTCATATCTGACTCCCACCTTCATCCGAGCTGCACCATGGGAGACACAGGAAGGGCCTGCCCACCTTAACCCAACCTCCAAGTACCTCCGAAGACTTAGTCTCCCTCTCTGTCTTCCAACTCATCTCATCCTGCCTTCAACTGTCAACTCCTCCATGGAGTCCCCTGCTTCCCAGGCCATAAGCCTCAGAAAGTAGGACTTCGACATCCATCTTATCTCCCTCATGACCAGCCTAGAAAGCGAGGGAGTGGATGTTGACCAAATGGAGGACAATATGAACAGAGGTCACTAGTTTTTCTTCTCCCTTCTTCTGGCACTGTGAGCCTGGTGTCCCAAAGAAGAAATGACCCAGTGATTCCATGGAACCATTTTCCTGTTCTTCACACCCATAAATCTTGAACTGCCTCAACCCAGTTACCACATGTCCAGGTTTAACAGGGACAAGGAGATGCTCACGTTCCTTTCACAGAGAGAACAATGTCAACAGGTTTATCTTTATGTGATGGATGCTGCGCCTGAATACCAGGAATGACATTTTAGATACCACACTGAAGTGTCCTCAGGTAAAGAGGAGAACTGGCTGTTTAAAGGGCCCTCACAAAAAAAGGAAATGTCCTGGGTGATCACTTGCTATGCACCTGTTTCCATTCTGTTTCTAAGTAGCACTTTTTGTTCTGCTTGCAGAGAGCAAGTGCGGCAGCAGTAGTCACATGGGTTTCACATGCACTCCTGGTTATAAGGTCCAAAACTGCTTACACATCAATCTAAATAATCAACTTGCCCAAGAACTAATAGAGGTGACTCCCCAGCAGGCTTACACCAGGACCAGCAGTCACCCAAGCCCAGGCTGGCTGCACATTCCACTTGGATGTGCTAGCCCAGGGAGAACAGCCCCACTGGTCCTATAAAGACCAGATATGTCTCTGACAGGGAAGACTAGGAATCACCATAAGGCTGGGAGATAGCAAGCAGCCTCCAGGTCCCCAGAAGGCAGAAGTAAATGCCCATGTCCCCAACCACCAGCCATGGCCAAATGGCCCCGCTCCCTAACCCAGAAGGCAGTGAGTCCCAAACAGCAGCTGAGAGACATGGGCTCAGTGTCTATACTGGATTACTGGCCTAGCACCCCAGGACCTCCCTCAGCCTGAGGGCCTGCCCCACTCAATCATGTCTCTAGCACACAGATAGAGCAGATGAAGACAAACTCTGAACTGCACACTCCCTGCCCCACTTGCACGTAGTAACTATGTCCCAGCAGGAGACACAGTGATGAACTATCTGCTTAGCAAGGCATAGCTAGGCCACACTTCCTGGTAGGGTGTGTATGAGAGGCCTGCACCCAGGTCAGCTGCTGGTGAGAGCTGCATGTAGCCCATCTCCCATAACCAACCTATAGGGGCCTTACATTGGTCACCACCCACCAGGCAGTCCAGGGTACTGGATGCTTTGGAGTCACTCAGACAGAAGGGCTCTGTTCCTTTGATATAATTTCAGGAATTCCCAAGCTCTGTGCCCCAACCTCTGTAAAACACATCATGTCAGCCCACCCTAAAATCCCTGGAAACTCTGATGGTAACTCAGGGCTTGGGTTCCAGAGCTCTATTCAACCAGACCACCAAGGAATACTTGAAGTCATTAGGGGACTGATTCCATTCACCCCTCGGGGGAGGAGTTTGCAAACCATGCCCAGATGATGCCCTTCCCACACCCCACCCTATTTACCTCCCTTACTTCCTTCTCAGCTATACCAGGCCCAGACCCAGTGATCAGCCCAGATCACAGAAAAGGCCTACATTCATCTCCCTGGTGGTCATGAAGGTGGCTACCTCATCTATGCATCTTACTCCATTGCACAGGCTGTGCAGGGACCACAGTGGGTTCCAAGGGAAGGCTCCCTCAATTGAACCCTGACCTGTACTGGCATCAAGGCTGCACCTCTGCCCCATTCCATGCCACTCAGTACCAGGCTGATGCCCCTCACCTGATGCCCATGGAGCGTGTAGAGCAGCCGGCCCTCCATCAGGTCCAGGATCTTCAGGGTTGAGTCGCTGGAGGCTGTGATCAGGTAGTTTCCCGATGGGTGGAAAGAGAGGGCATTCACCGCTGCACTGTGCACTGGGGGAAGGACATCAGTCAGGTGCTGGCTGGGAGGCTAAGAGAGCAAAGCTGAAGCCTGAGATGGGCAATCAGGGCCAACCTTGGCTCAGCACAGGTCTGGTGGGCCAAGATAGCCATACTCAGAAGAGTTGTAGATTGTCCCACATGGATCTCCCAGGCACAATCAAAGGCCAGGAGAAGACTCATCCAGAGTTAAGAGTGGACAGTAGGAGACTCAAGGAAGAGGAAACGGATGTGGCAAGCAAAAGGAATCAAGTGATTCCTTCACCCTCTTCCACGACACCCAGCAATCAAGCTGGGGCAAAAGAGAACACACAAACATAGCATTTAATCTGTTTTATACTGTTACCTTAGGAAAACCAAATGGAAAACTAAACCCTCAAAATACCAATACAATGCCAATACCTTATGGGAGAGGGGTGCGGGGACAGGCAATCGCAAGGCTATGACACTTTCAGGAGCCAGGTGTTACTGGGCTCCCATCCTAGCCCCCTTTCTGGTCCACTCTGTGACCTGGAACAAGCACCTTGACTACACTAAGCCTCGGTTTCTCCATCTATACCTTAGCATCCACTTGTGAGGGGTGCTGTAAGGATACTACCGGTTAGGGCCCACCCAAGTTCCCCACCTAAGACAAAGCTAGCAGAGGAGCAGCCAGTGGCAGGAGAGAGAACCCTCAGACTTCAGTGCCAGCATGGATGTCTCTCTCCTCTGCCCCACGTCCCATATAATTCCAAATCCTGCCACATTACCCACTTAGCAGCTCAATCCTATCCATGACTCTCTTCCCACCATCCCAGCCTAAGCCCACCATCTGTTCTGGTGCCCCTTACTCTCCAATATCCAGTCAGCCCAGCTCTGTTGGTTCTCCCAGCCATAAAATGAAGCCTTTTTGTCCCTTGTTTCCAAGGACATGGTAGACTCTTGCCCTCCTTGTCCCCTGAACACCCTCAGGCAGGGGCTGAGCTGAATCCCTAGCTACCAGTTTAGTGTCTAGCACCAAGTGGAAAGCAGAAAGTGGCTAATGAGCTGGGTGTCCAGAAGCCCCAATGGGTCACACAGTCTTTCCTCAATGCTGAGGGCATGTTCTAGGTAGAGCAAGTCCACAGTCAGTGCATGGACTTGTTCACCACAGCCTCTTAAGAGTTGCTGCCAAGAAAGCCCCCAGTGACTTTGTATCCACTATCACAGTCTAGTGGAAAACCAGTGGAGCTAAGGTAATCATGATCCTGCAAAGTCAGCACTGTCGCAAACATAAAGGCAAGTTTGCAAACCAGTCCCTCATCTCAGCAGAGAGAAGCTGCAGGAACACACTGGACCAGTAAATATACCCACCATCAAATAGCCCTCAGCAGAGGGGCACACGGAACCTCTCCAGTGTCAGCGCAGCTGATGTGCTGATGTACTGGGGAGTGTGAAGACATGTTCCCAAGTATACTTAGGGGAGACAGCCAAGGCTTTACGTAACATGATATTTATATCTGAACAACACCCTGCAAGTGCCAGGAACTCTAGGAGAGAGCCTGGAGAGGAGCTGAGGGTCTCTGCAGTCCACTTCTGGAGGCAGAATGCAGAGACCCCACTGCCTACACTAGGATGAAGGCCACTCCAGGCCCCCCACCTAAGACAAAGCTAGCAGAGGAGCAGCCAGAGGCAGGAGGATGGAGCAGGGAAGGGTGTGCTCAGGGACCCTAGGACTTCCCCAGCATCATAAGGGCAACAGAGTCTGTGTGGACACTATCCTACAGCCTCTCGCCTGGTCAGAGTCACCCAACAGAGAGAATCTCCCTCCAAGGAAGGGCAACAGAAACCCCACTCCACTATAAATGCCAGAACACCAAACACATGGGGTCAGTTACTTCTTCTGAAGAGGCTCAGCCTGGCATGCCAGGCTTGGGGGGATGCCCCAGACACAGGACCTACACTTTTCTCCACTTGCTCTCCTGCCTCATTCACTGGCTGCACCACCTCCACTCTCACAACCTCACTGCCTCTGTAGAGGTGGCAGAGAGGGACCGATCTAGAAGGCCTCATCTTAAGAGCCATCCCTGCATGACACACAAGGCCCAAGGCCCCACGAGGGGGTGAACCTCCCATCACAATGACCTGAGTAGACTGCCCAGGAACAATTCACTTTTCGTCAAGTCCAAAGCTGCCGGCCTTCTTCCTGGCTGCATGGTAGGTATCAGTGATGACATAGACTGCTATTATCCCTCAACCCCCACCCCAAAAAGGGAATTCCAACTCAGGGTCAGAGATACACCAACAGTGAGTTTCTACAGGTCACCAGGAGCCCAGGGAGTGTGGGACAATATCATCACAGCCCCCAGACCCAAACATCAGAAACTGGTCACAGTTTGTAAGCAGTAGGGAACTTAATGAGAGACCTGGGGACCCACAATCCACTCTGCTCATACTGCTGTGTGTAAAGAACTTCAGCAAACATGGGCCTAATGGGATACTAACTGGCCAAGGAGCCCAGAGAAAGCCTGGGTGCCCAAATAGGAGGGGCCTTTGGGGAAAGACCATGCCTGGGTCAAGCTGCAACCCCACATCCTGTTACAAAGGGGTAGCTCACGTTCATGTGCCCATGAGGATACTCATGATGTATAACAGGTATCATTAGTGACACAGTGGCTCTGGATTTCCAAGGGGTTTTTGATTCATACCTGAAGTGCCTTAATACTAGCAGCAAAGGACACCCAAAATATTCTTTTTTGCAAACTCTGTGTAAATGCCCACTTCAGGATGGTAGTAAAGAGACAGGTAAGTGGGCCAGATTAGGAAAGATAGCACACTGCTCGCAATCAATGGTTTCAGTCTCAAAATACCAAGTAAAGGGTGCAGCCACTTCAAAACCCTCCATGATGGAGCTGAGGGTGTAGCTCAGTGGTAGAGCATATACTTAGCATATGTGAGGCCCTGGGTTCACTCCCTAGCACTACATTAAACAACAACAACAACAAAAATTCCTCCATTCCTCAGATAGGTTGTAAGTGCAGGGGTATACTAGGGACAAGTGGCCAAAATACCCTGGGACTCAGAGCTCCAACTACAGCTTCTGAAGAAGGCCAGATCAAACCTGCTGTAAGCCAGCCAAAGAGACTGCCTCTCCCAGGGACCTTGAATAAAACACTATAGAGTCATGATACAGTTTAAGGAACCCAGCACTGGAATGGTGGCAGAATGCCAGACTCGGAGGCCCTGAGTTGGAGACCCAGATTCATGGCCTCCTAGCTGCATGGCCATGGGCAATCTTGCACTTCCCATCAGTGAAGTGGGGAGTTGTTCTGTCTTGCTGGCCACCCAGGCCTGTCACTGGATAATGGACCTGCACGTGCCTGTAAACTCACAATGCACATTTTGGATTCTGGAACGGGGGCTGCTGCTCAGATGTTTGAACAGTTTTAACGTGGGTTCAGAGCATATGGAGCTAACCCACCTCCATGGGGACTGGCACTCCCAGGGCTCCACCAGCCAGTCTCCTTACTGAATTGGGAAATCATACTTGCTCTCCACAATGATAGGCCAGAGCCAAGAAACTCCTTGCCTGGGAGGAGTTGGCTAGCCTGAGATAAATGGTGCCAGTTATCTATAGTCCAAAGCCCCAAGCAGGCTTCAACTCCAACAACCCAACCCAAGACAGGAAGTGCCCTCCACAAAGCATGACCATGGGGTGGCTGGACACACACTGTAGTATCATTAACCAGTTCTCTCAGAAGAGCCCATTGGATTCACAAACCAGAAAGCCACTTAGGAAGTGCCTGGTGTCCATCTAGAATCACCAGGGGAGACACTAGATATCACTGCATCCTTAAAAACTTCCCCCTAGGGCTGGGGAGATAGCTCAGTTGGTAGAGTGCTTACCTTGCAAGCACAAGGCCCTGGGTTCAATCCCCAGCACCACAAAAAAAAAAAAAAAAAAAAAAAAAAAAAAAAAACTTCCCCCTAGGTTTCCTAGGAACCAGAGATAGACAAGAGATCAGGTATCTTCTGCCATAGTGCTAGAAGCCTTTCTTGTGGAATCAGCCTCCAAAGAGATTCCACACCTGTGGGAGTGGGAGGTTCCCACATGGTGGGTCATAGCCACAGAACTCTCTGAGGAGAACCCAGACCTAAGCAGACCTGGCCTGGTTCCTCCATCAGCGAGAAGAGTGAGGGGTGCTTTCCTCTTCCCAATGAGCTCAGATCTACTCAGCACTGAGCACCCAAAGGTGAGCCTGAGACTAGGGGATACGCTCCTGTGAACACCCATAGCATTGGACAGGGAGCTCAGGGGGGGAACCTACTGTGTTTACAGGACGTGCCAAGTCTTTTCCAAGACTCTAACATACACCAAAAGTGCTGAGAAACTAGATGTTGCAGGCTGATTGAGGAGTTCCAACTCAAGAGAAAAGGACAGCAGCAAAAGCAGGCTGAAAGTTCCCAGTGGAGCCTGTTCACTGGGACATACTCAGGTCCATTCATGTTTTGGTTTAGTGTAAGACACTGCAAGAATTTTCAGAGGTAAGATGATTAGATTATGAGTTGTGGCCTAATCCGTGGATTAATCTGCTGATATGGATTAACTGGATAGCAACTGTAGGCAGGTAGGGTGTGGCTGGAGGAAGAAGGTTGCTGGGGGTATGCCTTTGGGGTTTATATTTTATCCCTGGTGAGCGGAACTCACTCTCTGCTTCCTGACTGTCATGTCCTGAGTTGCCTTCCTCCATCATGCCCTTCTACCATGATGTTCTGTTTCACTCCAGGCCAAGAGCTATGGGTGGGTCAACCATGGACTGAACCTCTGATACCATGAGTCTAAATGAACTTTTCCTCCTCTAAGTTGTTTTTGTCTGGTCTTCAGGTCATGACTAAAACAACTCAGGTTCTGGTGCTCACCTGAAAGCACCCACTTCCCCTACCATCACTAAGCTTCACTCCAGTCTACTGCCTAGCTTGTTCCCTTGAGAACTCAGGGCCCTCTCCCCAGGACCCACCATCCCCCTCACCTGCTCTGCATTGCTCTGCCTCCTGACCACCCTCTCCATAAAACCCCATTCTCTTTCTTCCCCTGGCTTCAACCTCTGCAGCCCTTTAGGGCTGGGAGATGGAGTTCATGACTCTCACTCCAGCTTTGTGGAAATTTTTCTTCTAGGTCTTTCAGTGATGGGCCGCAGGATGTGGTTTCAGCCCTTTTCTCATCCCAAATCCCACAAGCCATTCCCTGGGCCTGACCCCTCCCCATTTCATGTCAGTCCTCACATGACTGTGAGTTCCAACAACCCACCCACCAGTCACTAGGAGACTGCAGCTCTTCACCCAAGTTCTATCAACACTGCTGTCTTCTCCAATGTCCCTCATCCCTTTGCTCCTCAAGTGACAGGCCCAATTTCCAAGTACTGCCAGTCAGGACTCATCTTTGGGACTCTGGACCAAAGATGGCATTCAAGGTTCTCTCCAAGGGGTACCTGCTGCTGTATTTCATGGACACCAGGGCCAGGATCCTGATGCATCAAGGATAGGCCTGGACTCTCCTAGGGTCACCTAAAGACACTCTCCTCCCAGTATCAGGACTCATGTGGTACAAACCACACCCAGCCCTGTATTATAATTCTCACGTGGATTCTCCCATCAGAGAGAAGGACATAATGAAGGACCTACTATCATTCCCTTAACGAAAGGGAAAATAGCTTCCACTCCTGACCACTGCACTGTCTTGTTACCTACCTGTTCCAGCTCTCCCTGCCCAAGCTCTCCCTGTTCTGCACCTGCTCACCTTCACCAGTAGATGCACAAACCCAACCCTAACTCAGGCCTGACCCAGAGCAGAAGAAAGGCCTCTAAGCCTGAAGAAGGGGAAGGACCATAACTCTCCAAGTGGAGGTGGTCTCCAAGTGGATAGTAGACCCTACTGCTGTTCTGTACTAGAAGTCTCTGAAAGAGCATCAGTGATAGATGCCCGGACTCCCCATAAAATCCTGAGTTTTTTTTTATTACTTATAATACCTAATACAATTTAAATGCAGTGTAAATAGTTTTTATCCTGTATTGTTTAGGGAATGGGTGACAAGAAAAAAATATACATGTTTGGTACAGATGGGACAAAAAAAAACCTGGTTTATGTAGCTGGGCCTGCCACCTGGTGGTGATGCAGGGTAGTGCAAGCCTTGACTAACGGCCTTACCAGGAGACCAAGACACCAGGAGAGAGACTTCTGAGCAAGAGCAGCAGTATCACAAACATTGTACCTTGTTCCCACTTTGTGCCAGTTAGTCTCTTAGTTCTTTACATGAACCAACTCATAAACCCTCCAACACCACCTCGGAGACAGGCCCTATCATTGTCCCATGAGCTCCAAAGAGTCAAGTGAACTACCCAAGTATCACAGCCAGGAACGCCAAAGCTGGTTGAAGAGTCACCCTCCACCCTGAACTGTTTCCAGGCCAAAACCTTCTCCCTCTTCTTGGGAGGTCTGGTCACCCACGTTACCCCAAGAAAGTGCTGTCCTCAAATACCTGAGAGGCAACTAGGAAGTAACTATGGGGGTGTTAGAGAGAGCTCTGAATCTCAAATCCCATACCTGTGTCAACTCCCTGCTGCCCTGCCTTTCAAAGGCTATACTAAATCAGGGGGCACAGCCCTGGGCCTGGCTCCTAAGTCAACCCTCTACATGGCTCTATACCCAAGGAAGACACCTTGAGGCCAGAGGTGGCCAAGGTCCCGCCAATCCTGACCTGTATGGTCAGTCTTGTCCCCAGGGCCCTGGAGGGCAGTTTCCATCATGGGGAGAGATGAGCAGCATGAGCAGTCACAGAGAAGTGGTCCTCGAGGGGAGAAGTTCTAGCCAGACACTCACTGAGAACTCCCCAGTTGCAGTGTGCATGAGACTCTGCCATCTCTAGGCACCAAAGAGCTTTTTGGAAGCCCAGTTCCAGGTTCCTTTTCCTAGTCAACATTCCAAGTCAGGACAGCCGCACCACAGACTACTCAACCCTGGTTATCCCAACAGACCCAACTCAGGGATGTCCTCAGACCATCTTAAGCACCACAGCAACGAACTAAATGTTGGAACCAGCACAGTCCCACCATGGCTGTTTAAGGGCCTATGAGGCTGTTCAATACTCACACTGATAATGCTGCAACAGTCTGTGAGTCCGCACGTCCCATACCTTCACTGTGTTGTCCATGCCAGCGGCAGCAATGCATGTACCACTAGGGTGGAAGTCCACATAGGTGACAAAGCTGGAAAACAGGGGCCATCATGCACTGTAGGAGGTCTGCCCTGGCTCAGGATGACACCAAAAACATCACCACTTTCCCAGCCCGGTGCATCTGCTCACATTGTTTCCTCAACCCAGAATGTTTTTTTTTTTTTTTTTTTTTTTAAACAAGATGACCAAGGGAAAGCAAGAAGTGAGTGAGAAGAGTCACCAGCAGTGAACTAAGGTGGATTTACCAAGATCCAAATGCCACCATCAACTTTTAAATACAATTGGAAAAATTGTCTTCAGAGTCACAGCTAGGCTGCTCTGGAGTTCCAGAGCTGGAGCTGGTACCCTTGCGAGGACTGGCTCCAAGGTAAAAAGTCCTGCCAGCTGAGGTACTGGCCACCCATCTCTAGGAGGCTTTCAATACACAGGCTTTCAGGAGGAGCCCTTGCTTGTGGTTCCCAGCCTAACCAAAGGGGGCAGAAGCCCAGGTCCATTTAGGAACCTAGAACAATTGAGTCCCTACTCAAATCTGGCTCCTTCCTCTCTTAATGATGTGGCACATTATGAATAGCCACCATCTGCTACAATAACCTAACAAGGCTTTCATTCATAAATCCATCATCATAAATCTATACGTAGAAGTTTGAAAATGCAGTTTGGAGCAGTGAGTTCAACTGCTCAGAGCAGATATGTTACAATTTTGAGAACTAGAAAGTAAATGGAAAAGAGAGAGTTTAAATAATTATATGGCTCAAGGTTAAGCATTCTATTGTTTGTGGGATGCTTTCCATTCACACACACAAAAAAAGGCATCAGCCAAGAAGCAGAAAAAGTGTAGCTGCCACCCACATGGCTCCAGTCCCTGAAGGCCACTGGCATGCCCAGTTCTGCACTCTGTGCTGGAGCACTTACAGATGGAGGACAGCACCGGGACCCACCTGCCATGCTCGCAGTATGAGTAAACACATTCCCGGCTGGTCTTGTCCCACAGCTTGACAGTCTTGTCATCACTTGCAGACACAATAAGCCGTCCATCAGGGGAGAACCTGAACCAGATAGGGCAGGAGTCACACCACTGATTAAAAGACTCCATGGAATCACACACCATTTACCACAGTTATCTTTCCCTGAATGCCTACTGCCTGACCCAGGAACTATCTAGGGTCTTGCTATGACTCCAGGTGATCCTCAGTAAGTGGTTTCCCTCTTTGGGAGGTGAAGAGTAATGCCTACCCCACAGTAGGCAAAGAGTAGTACAATGCACAAAACCTCCCCAGCAAAAGGCCAGGAGACATAGCTAAGTGGTAGAGTGCTTGACTAGCATGAATGAAGCCCTGGGTTCAATCCCCAGAACTGGGGGTGGGCGGCGGGGAGCAGCAGGTACATGGCCTGTGACAACATGTAGCTAGTGCTGACTGCTGGCATTATTAGCATGAAGGGGTGAATAAGCCACATCAGTGTGGGGAGTCATCCTCATCTAGCAGAATCAGACGTGGTTGAGCCATGGGACACAGAGGCCTGACCCTGGGAACTGGCAGCCATGGAGGACTGTCCCAGATTGCCAGGGAGGATGTGGCAACTGTGTGGGAGTGGTTCCCTATCTGGTTCTATGATAATTTCCCCTAACTCCACCCTACCCTGTTCATCACAGAAGAAGCTCCTCCTGGTCTTGGCTCCCTTTACCTGTGTGACTATAAATAAAGGAGTGGTGGGCTACTCCATGTTGTTAGAAGCCAGATCTGGTATGGCCCAATCTGTCACGCCCCCTCTCATTTGAAAAGAGTATTGGCTCTTGTATGTTTATTGATTAGTTAAGTTTATGAGTAATTAATTGGTTTATAGCCAACATCGTCCTCCAGCAGTAACCCTTTTCTCATCCATGCAGGACATGGCAGAAATCCCCACATATCGGTATAACTATCTTGCTCCCATGTTCCCCAGGTCAGCAAAACACAACAGCATGGAGGTCATGGGGACCTAACCACCAAAGGTCTGCTGTGGGCATGACATCCCCCTTTGCTGGCCTGGTCCCTCCTGTTCTTAGGGCTCTGACCATGAGACCTCTCAGAGCACACAGGCACCTCCCAGGACAAAGGAATGAGGGCTACCCTAGGGAATTAATAACTTGCTTGGGATCCCCAGAACAGACAGATCAACAGTCCCCAATCTCTGACTGCAATGTTTTCCTAGTTTCCCCTGGCCCACCTCAACCCCCTTCTTTGGAGCAAAGAAATCTGACATGAAAAAGCTCTGTTGAGAGAAATTAAATAGCCAGGTGTGGTGGCACATGCCTGTAATCCCAGCAACTCAGGAGGTTGAGGAAGGAGGAGAGTAAGCTCAAAGCCAATCTCAGCAACTTAGTGAGACCCTGTCTCAAAATAAAAAATAAAACAGACTGGGGATGTGGTTCAGTGATTAAGCACCGCTGGGTTTAATCACTGGTACCAAAAACAAAACAAAAGAAAAGGAATCAAATAAGCTAAAAGTATGCATATCTGTGTCCCTAATTCTTGTGTGTGTGTGTGTGTGTGTGTGTGTGTGTGTATGTGTGTCCGTAATTCTTGGACCATGAAAAGCCCTCAGGTCACCTGGCTCCCCATGTGCTCAGCATAGCCTCTCATAGGAAAGGGAGGGCCAGCCTCCAGGCCAAGTCTCCCTAGAATCCTGAAACCCCATCTAGCAGTTCTGAAAAAAAATCAATCTCTGAGGAAAAGAAAAGTAAGCAAGACTTTTGTCAGAGAGGCTTGGGTTCTGATCCCCAGCTCATTCACTTACCTACTCTGTGCCCTGGGGCAAGACACTGTGCTGTTCTGAGCCTCATCTGCAAAATGCAAATGATACCACCAAGCTGGCAGAACCATCATGAGAAACGAGAAAAACTGGGCTGGGGAGATGGCTCAGTTGGTAGAGTGCTTGCCTTGCAAGCATAAGGCCCTGGGTTCAATCCCCAGCACCACAAAAAATAAAATAAAATAAAATAAAAGAGGAAACGAGAAAAAACCTATAGAGTGGTAGTTCTGACAATGTCTTATTACCCATATTGCTATTGCTAAGAAAAGGCCCCTACTGACTTGGAGGGTCATCATGGTTGCCAATGGACTAATTGATGTGTCAACAACTCAGTGAAACTTCTCAACAAGTACAATGTAGGAACTACTACTGTTGCCATTTTACCAATAAGGAAACCAAAGTATAGGTGATTGATGGGTGGCTAAGAAACTTCCCAAGGTTACAAGCTGGTACCTAACAGTCTCACTGTGTCCCTCTTCAACCCCTGGGTTCCTCCAAGGGTCTCCAGACATGACAATGCTTACTTGGCACAGCGAACCCAATTGATGTGCTGGCTCAGGGAGAACAGGAATCTCTGGCGATGAGTTGACCACACCTTGACTGTCTTGTCATCAGAGGCTGTCACAAGTGACTGGCCATCACTGCAGAAGTGGACGCTCCTCACAGTGGCTGTATGTGCACGAAACACAGTGGACTCACCTTTACTAAGAAGACAGACAACCAATCAGGAAACCTATAATAGTGACATGAGGACCCTGAAGCACAAAGCTCTCCTATCCTTCAGAGAACCCTCCCCAAATCATCCAAACCTGAGTACCCCAGTCCCCAGAAAAGGAGGCCAGAGCCTCCAACACAGGAGCAGAGCACTGCCCTCCCACCTCCACCCATATGCAAGCAGTTAGCAGGTAGTAGGCCTTTTGAGGATGGCTGGGGGTATCTCAGAATCCCTCTCCTAAACTGAGGAGAGGGGTCCAACTAAGCCCAGCCTCTGATGACACCTCCTCCTCTGTGGTGAGACAGATGTCACACTGTAACCAATCTAGAGCCAAAATAGGGACCTAGGTGGGGACAGCCCTGACGCCAGGGTCTGTTAAACCCCTCAAAATATATAACTCACACGTTGGGCACCCAGATGCGAACAGTCTTGTCACGGGATCCCGAGGCAAGAAGGTGTCCCGAGGGGGAGAAGTTCACACAGGTGATGGCATCCTTGTGGCCCGTAAAGCGGTAGGCGCGTGACTGCGGCTTCATGTGCCAGATCATGAGGCATGAGTCCATGGAGCCACTGGCTGAAGAGAGTGGGTGACGCTACGATTCTTGGCTTGAGTGGTCCACAGGCCTTCACTAGGCCACTGGGGAAGCTGGGGTAAATCCGGCCCAGCTCCACCTTCCCAGCATCCACAAATTGAGCAACAAAAAGGGTCCCCACAGTGACAACCTCCAGCGATGCTGACCTGAAGTCTGGAGAGTCTACTGCCTGGCAATTCTCCAAGTAGCAGGCTTACATGGGAAGCAGACTAATAGAGGCCCTTCACATGCTAGCCATGAGCTACACTCTGGGAAAACTCATCCCCAAGGGGCCCTCAGTCTCCCTACTGACATACCCTGAGGGCACAAGAGCCAAAGCCTCCCAAAACTGAGGAGACGGCCCAACCCATTCAACATTGAGAAGACCCAACTCGATAGGAAACCTAAAAGAGGTCCCCAGAACAGACCAAAAATGACTTCAGTTTCCTTTGCCTACAGCAAACCATGAAGCCAACAGCTTTAGGCAAGAGACCTTCACAAAAAGAAGAAGGGGTGAGCCTACTTTATGGGAACAAGAAAGCCACAACCAGGAAAGCTGTGTATGAATTCCAAGTGACTAAGGAAGGGAGGTTCCTAGCAACAGCAAAAGGGAATGGGGGCAGGGGTTCCCGGCTCTGTTCAACATTTTTTCGTGGGTAGGCCTATATAACAAGAAGGTGTGCCATTAGGTACAAAAGCACACACCTGTCATCCCAGTATCTCAGGTCTGTGATCCCAGTAACTCAGGAGGCTAAGACAGGAGGATCATAATTTTGAGGCTAGTCTAGACAACGTAGTGAGACCTGGTCTCGAAATAAAAAATAAAAAGACTGGGGATTTAGCTCAGTGGTAAAGCACCCCCACAACACCAAAAACAAACAAAACCCCAGGTGCACCATAATATTATGGACAACAGAATCTAAGACTCAAGGAAAGGGGCCCACAGCTTAGAGCCCACACCATAAGACAAAACCAAGAGGTGGCTGGGATGTGCAGGGAAAAGCCCAGACCCTTGTCTTACCCTCAGACTATGTGGCTATGACAAAGCCCCTAACCTCTCTAAGCCTCATGCTCTTTGCATTTAAAGTGACATTCATAAAGCCTAGGACCCAGAGAACTGGCAAGTGAAAGCAAGATGTGGATCTAGACAAATAATCCATGTCATTGCTGTACTCTGCTGCCCCTACACCACACCTCCCAGGTAGAAACTCAAGTCTTTTCAGCTCGTAACCTAGTGTCTGGGTCAAGATGCCTTCTCTTACCCAGCTGCTTCATGTTGAGACTGAAGTCCACACAGGTAACTGCATCTCGGTGGCCCTTAAAATGCCTCTCCAGTGAGGGGTCCTCCTGCAAAAAAGCCAAGATTAAAAGGGTGAAGAGGCTGCCCCAGGGCCAAGACTTTTATTATAACAGCCAGGAGGGGTTAAGAAAGCTCAAGATGTGATCTTGTATACAGGAAATTATAAGGAGTCCACTAAAAACTCATAGAACTAATTGAATGAGTTTAGCAAGAAAACAGCATACAAAATTAACACACACACACAAATTATTACTGTATAGTAGCAATTAGCAATCTATAAAAGAAAACAGCTCCATTTATTTATTTATTTTTTTTTTTTTGCGGTGCTGGGGATTGAACTCAGGACCTTGTGCTTGAGAGACAAGCACTCTACCGACTGAGCTATCTCCACAGCCCCTCCATTTATGATAAATAAAAATATTTAAGAATAATTTAACAAAAGAAATATAAGATACATACAGTAAAACTAACATCACTGAAAATTAAAAAGAACCTAAAAAAATGTAAAGATGTCCCATGTCTGTGGATTGGAAGATAATATTATTAAAATGCAATCATTTTAATAATTCCCAAATCATTCTACAAATTCAACATAATTCCTATCAAAATCCCAGAAAGAAGTCCGACACTATAGACCACATTTTATATGATTCCACTTCTATATAATGTCCAGAATAGCCCAAGGAGCCAGGCACAGTGGAACATGCCTATAATCCTAACTACCTGGGGGCTAAGGTAGAATGATTGCAAGTTTGATGTCAGCCTTGGAAACTTAGTGAGACCCTGTCCCAAATTAAAACAACAAAAAGTGCTCAATGACAAAGTGCCCCTGGGTTCAATCCCCAGTATTGGGGTGGAGAGGGCAAAGAATAAAAATGGGTCTTTCAAATATCTTCCATCTCAGGAATGAGATCCTATACCCTCAATCTCACTGTAAACTGGTTAGTGAATCCAACGGTCAGTCCTGATAATTCCTATCAAAATCCCAGGGCCCAAGCTAATCCTAAAATTTATATGAAAACTCAATTCATCCCCCCGCAAAAAAAAATCTTGGAAGAACCACCAACAGCAGCAGCAAAATAGCCACTGTGAAAAACTTTTGTCAATTCACCGGAGTTAGCAAATGACCCATCAATTCTCAATAAATACCCCCAAAGAACTGGAAACATGTTCACAGCAGCATTATTCATAACATCCAAATAGTGAATAAACCCAAGTGTTCACTAACAAATAAATGGATGAACCAAATGTGGTATATTCATATAACAATATTATTCAACCATAAAAAGGAGTGATACATACTACAAGGATGAGCCTTGAAAACTTGTTAAGTGAAAGAACATTTTATCTGATTTCACTTATATGAAAAGTCCAGAATAGTCAAATCCATTGAGACAGAAAGTAGATTAATGGTTGTCAGAAGCTGTAGAGAGAGGGAAGGGAAGTGACTATTATTGAGTATGAGGGTTTCTCTTTGGCATGATGCTATTCTGGAATTAGATAGTGATGATAGCTGCTATACTAATAAACCTCTGAACTGTACACTCCAAAAGGTGAATTTTATAGTATAGGAATAGTATCTCAATAAAGTTAGTTGTTAAAAACACCAAGAAGTCAGGCACAGTGGCAACATAATCCTAGCCAAGTTGCCTATAATCCTACCTACCTGGGGGCTAAGACAAGATGACTGCAAATTCAACATCAACCTTGGCAACTTAGTGAGACCCTGTCCCAAAATAAAAAGTGCTGGAGATATAGCTCAGTGTAAAACACCTCTGGGCTCAATCCCCAGTATTGGGGGCAAAGGGGGTATAGAGGAAAACTAGGCCTTTCAAGTACTTTCCATCTCAGGAATGAGATCCTGTGCCCTCAATCTTCCTGTGAACTGATTAGTGAACCCAAAGGTCACTAATGGGCAGACTCCTGGTGGCACATCACAATCTCTACTCTACCCAACATCAGAGAAATAGTAGGGGCGTTCAGGACACTGCTTAGGAAGACAACAAGAGAATATTCCACAGACTCCATCCAATAGCAGCATATATCTGAGCAGCTGAAAGGTTATACCCCAGTCATCCAAATATCTCCTTCCATATCAAACATCAGAAACCTTAAGGAAGTATTTTGCAAAGACCCTTCTTGGGAAAGGACGTCCCTAGGGCAAAGGACGTCCCTGATGTCAACCCACAAAGCTGTAACCAGAACAAAGATTCCATGGCCCAATGCCCAGCTCCACCTCCAGCACACCTGCCTAAGTGCTCTTTTCAACAACAGAGGGAGTGGCACGTGGGGGAGGGCCTCCAACAAAGTAGCAAGTGCTCCGTTCTATCTCTTGCCCTTACTAGAGCCTCCTGGAAAAAACAGTGGAAGGCAGAATCAAACTCTGGGTTCAGTGGGAAGAGGCAAGTACAGGTGCTACCTCTGATCAGTGAGTGCCTTGAAAATGCCCAAATACCTCTTCCCTGTGTTCCATGCATGTTGGCTTCATCTCCCACAAGAAGGGTTTTTATAGGGAGGCAGGGAGAGCATCCGGTTAGAAGTCAAGAGGTCTGGGTCCTAGTCTAGGCCCTCTGCCCAGTTTCTCAGGCGCCTCAGGGGGGCCACAGACTACCACCCAGTCAGAGAGCCAGGACCGTTGGAAGCAACCTCTCAAAAGGACGAGCTTTGGAGTATTCCTCTTCCTTCTTGAAAAACCTGGGATTCAAAAGGAGTGGCCGGGCCCAGGCATTCCAGCGGCCTGCTGTGCGCACTGGTCGGAAAAGGGTGGATGCTTAACAAGATCGGGTCCAACCACCCATTGATCGGGATGGGGAGACAGGATAGAAAGGCCCATCCTGGTCCCAGGCCACACCTGGGTCGCACAGGGCTAGTATCTTCCTCCCTAAGATGCGAACCTTGGAGATAGGGGCTTGTTTGTTCACCCCAATAGCCTGGCGCGGGACCTGACAGGCAGCGGGCTCTCAAGAGCCCCGACCTGCCGGCTGCTGACCGTAACAGGAGGCGGAGAGGACCGCCCGGGAACCCAGCGCCTCACCCCGCCCTCTCGCACTCACTGCTCGAGCCAGCCAGGTGTCCGCCATCCCAAAGGGGAGACTAAGGCCCAGACGGCGCCGCGGTAGGCACTTACTGAGCAGGGTGCGGCCATGGTTAGGATCGCTGCGCCAAAGGCGCCGGAGGAGCCCGAGGTAGTGGCGACGGCAGTTGCGCCGGTTCAGTTTCCGCGCCCCCAACTGCCGCCAATGGCAACACGGATCGCGTCGCCGCGCCCCGCCCACCTCAATTAAAGGAGAAGAGTCATAGCTTTTTGCCCGCCGACCGGAAGCAGAGATGTGTGGCTGGCACTATAGTCTCCGCGCTCAGCTCCACCAAAGCAGGCAACCGCAAACCGCCCTGCCAGAGGCCTCTGTCCGCAGTCACTCATTCCTCCCGAGAATTTAAAAAGCTCAGGCGAGGGTTTCGCCCCACAGGCCCACGTGATAGGGAGCTTAGCCTTGTGGGAAATGAAGTTCCACACGGCACCATTTAGCGTTCGGAGAAAGGTGGAACTACATTTCCCCGGATGCCCTGAGCCGGAGCCAGGCTTTACCACCCAAAGCGACGGACTTAAGGACCCGGGAAGGAGGACACGTGGGCTACTATGTAAAGTTGCCTTAAAGCACCCGCCCAAGACGCGGCAAAGAGCCAATTTCTCGCTTCTCGGAAATTATAAATGGTTCGCCCCTCCGAACGCGCTCAAGACAAATGTCCATTTAAAAGAACACAAGTTACTCGGAATCACAACCGTGGAGTGAAGAGACCTAGGTTCGATTCTCAGTTCTCGCCTAATTCGCTGTGTGACCTTAGGAAAAAGGCCTCTGCTCTGTGGGCCAGTTTCCCCGTCGGTAATACGAGGGAGTGTGACGCACCCGGTCCTTCTCAGGACCCTTCAGCCCTGAGAAACTATCAAGTTGTCTAAAAGAGGGCAGTACTGGGACTCGGCCACCAGAGGCCGTCCCTACTCAGTTTCTGCGGTCCGAAGTCCCAGATTGTCCTTTCCTCTATCTGGCCTCCCAACCTGCAGTTGACCTCAGCTGGATTCAAAAACCTTCTGTCACCTCTCCTGTGTAGGTCAATTTGTCCACATTACAACATTGATTAGGATCTGGTCAGGCCCTAAGTTTTCTTACTGTGTACAGAGACCCCTGGATCTGCAAACCACAGCTAGGTTCATTCTGTTAACTCGGAAACTAGCACATGGGTGAGCTGCCATGTGGAGGAAAATGTCTCTTTTAGACCTGGAAAGTCTGAGACCAGACATAAGAAACAGGCATACATTTAATCCCATCTTAACTGTGATTCAACACAGAATTTGTTCCTTCACATCAGAAATACTCTGATTTTAATTTAGATACTATGCAATTCTTAAAATAAGTGGTTCCAACAATTCAGGATTCTAATGCAAGAGGATTATAAATTCGGAGCCTTTCTGAGCAACTTAGGGAGACCCTGTCCCAAAATAAAAAACAAAAAGGCCTGGTGATGTAGCTCAGTGGTAGAGTGCCCCTGGGTTCAATCCTCAGTACCAAGGTGGCAGGGGAAATCAGATGTAGTTATGCACTGTTCAAAGGACAATTTTCAGGTCTTCCCACCAACATGCTTATCTTAGTTGTCCTCTTGTCTGCCAGCCAAATATTTAGGGCAGAGAAGTTAAAGGGGAAAAAATTGAATAATATAGAAAACCTATGCATGAAACTAAAAAATTCTTTTATTGGCCAGGTGCGGTGGCGAACACCTGTAATCCCTGTGGCTCAGGAGGCTGAGGCAGGAGAATCCCGAGTTCAAAGCCAGCCTTAGTAACTTAGCAAGACTGTAAGCAACTCAATGAGACCCTATCTTTAAATAAAATACAAAAAAGGGTTTGGGATGTGTCTCAGTAGTTGAGTGCTCCTGAGTTAAATCCCCAGCACCAAAAAGAAAGGGTTCTTTTATTGCTAGGTAGTATTTTTGGTTTTGAGTTTGTTTCATTTGGATTTTTGTTTGTTTCTGTTGTTGTCAGTTTTAGCTATGGAATACCTGCTGGGTCTACAGGAGCTTATAATTTAGCAAATTGAATTTAGAAGAGCTCCTTTGTAAAATGGTTCTCAAATGTCAGGTTTGCTCAAAATGAGAGTCATTGGCAGATTTTATTCACTCTCCAGATCTTTCCAGATCCATCAGTCTTCTCTATCCTAACCCACCAGGGAAGAGGAGCAGGGGACACCCCACCTGACTGGACAGGTCCCATGCCTCCATGCCACCTCAATTAGATTGAAGTCCAGTTCTGACCGAACCTTCCATGTTGTGGCAGAGCTCAATGTTGGAGTAGTTAATAATGTTCGGGGGACCTCCACATTGGAGGACTGGAAGGGGAGATTCATTTTCAAGCCCCCCTGTAGCAGGGAGGTGCCTGTTCTGGTACAAAGCCCCCTGCAAGAGTCCTGGTACAAAGACAGGTCCCCCTGCAAGAGTCTCTCATCTTGTCATCACTTCTCAAACCTTTGCCCAAGGGCCAAAGCCACCAGAAGGTGGAACAGAGAAAGAAATGAGAAAGACAGGGATCATACCCCATCCTAAAACCTAGCCCGGCCCAGCCAGCACCTGGAAATCCCCATGAGCACTATCAGTCTGCCGTGTATCTGATGATGGTGTAAGTTTGACATTCTAAACAGGGCAGCTCAGGGCTTGTCCCAGGGTCAGGCAGGTCCAGGGATGACCTTGTCCCAGGGTCGGGCAGGTCCAGCTTGCCACCTGCAAGCTGAGTGAGCTAGCAGGAGTGACACCCCCTCTCCCAGCCTCTGTGTTCTCAATTGTAAAATAACTACAATAATACATCAGCCATGGTGGGGGAGGGAGATTCCACCAACTATTAATTCATGTCAGAGCTTGATGTTGAGTTGTAACTGAATTCGAAATATGTGAGTTCATACTTCTCTGCTCCAAAGACCTGGCCAACACCTCTATGCCTCTGTTTCTGCTTCTCTCCCCCAGCTCTCTCTACTCCAGCCACATTGGCCTTCTTGCTATTCCTTGAACAAGAATTGTGCCAGCCATGCTCTGATCTCATGACTTTTGCCTTGCTACTGACTGAGCATCCACTCAGTTTGACCCATCACACCCATCAGGACTTTGTTCAAGCATCTCCTTCTGGGCACAGCCTTCTCTGACCACTGTACTTAAACTGTCAACCCTCTCCTCCCCATTCTCTGCTTTATTTTCCTCCAGTGCTTTATCACCATCTGAAACTGAACTTGTTTGGTTGTTGTCTTCTACATATGAGAATGTCACCTCCAAGGGACAGATGTGACTGTATTGTGACACCCAGCACAAGGCCCACACAAAGTGAAGGTGCAATAAATATTTGCTGAATAAATAAATGAATCATTACAAGATTGCTCATGAATTGTAATGGTACCTGTGATGGGCAGGACTGGTTCTTAACTGGAGAAAGGGGCAGCATTTAGGTTTATCAGGGGAAGCTGCTCTTGGAACCATGAGCTTAGGACTGTGAGTAGGGTACAGAAAAGGAAGAGCACTTTGGGTGTAGGTTACACACTTGGCAGAGGGCTGGTAATATACAGAACAGGAGTGTGAGTGACAGGGGCAAAGCAGGTGGAGTCTGGAGTAAGGCTAGATTGTTAGGCCGCAAATGCAGGCAATATCCCTGGGGATTGGTGTCAAGGAGACATATGTTCCATCCTAGGATTGAAGTGAGCCAAAGGAGATCCCCCACAGGTCAGGGCTGTGACCCAAGGGCCACCTGCTGTGAAAGTGAACTCTGCATGGTTCCCTCCCCCAGAGTCCCACAACAGTCTGGGCCTCCGTTGTACACTCTGAAATTGCCATGGTTGGCTTTCTTAGAGAAAATGGCAGACAACATCCCAGAGTAAGGAGAGGTCCAATGGGGCCATAAACATTCATCCAATACTCCATCCAATAGCAGTGGCCACTCTGGTAAAATAAAAAATAAAATAAAATAAAATGTAAAAACTTGCCAATAGGGACATTAGGGAGTATCTCTGAATAACAGCTAGCTTAGGCCTGTCCTTCCACATGGTAGGCAGTGGATTGGTTGACTGCAGCTGCCTGCAACTCCTGGAGCAGTGTTTAGGAAGTTCGTGGACACAGAGCTGGTCAGTAGCCACCCACCTTACCTTACCACCAAGCCTCTGTGTGCCTAGTCCTTCTACCACATCTCATGAGACTGGCCCATGTTCTCCCTTCTGTGCCCCTGAGGAGTCCAGTCAGAGATGGCAGATCTCATTCAATATGGGGAGGGAGGGGTTGAGGGCAGCCCACCTGGGATATGAGAACAAATTCCACAAAACTAAAGCCCCCTGCCTTGGCCCTGCACACGTGGGCTGAGAGCAGAGTGCAAAAATGTATAAACTCAAAGCTTAGGACTTCCAAGAAATAAGCAGATGGAGCTTCAGAGCAGTAGTTCTCAGCCCTGGCTGCTGTTCAGAAACTTTGCAGCGGGGGATGAGGCATTGCTGTTTTTCAAAACCTCTCCAGGTGAATCCAGTAGACAGTCAAAGCTGAGAACCATGACTCTAAACCAGTGTTGAACAAAAGAACTTTCCGGGATGATGTAAATATTTATTTGCACTATCCAACATGGTACACCGTTCACATAAGATTATGGAGCCCTTGAAATGTGGCTAGTAGAGCTGAGAATTGGATTTTTCATTTCATTTCATCTTAATTCATTTACATGTAAATAGATATGGCTAGTAGCTACTGTATTGGCTAGTATAGTTCAGAATCTGGTCTGGCTCTGTGGCGTTGGGCAAGTCATGGAGCCTCTTGGATTTCAGTCTTCTGGTGAAGATACAGGGAGCGTAGTGTCTAATCCCAATAGCTGCAGCAACTTTTTGTTCCTGTGCCCCACTGCTCAGCTGAGGGGTGAGGTGGAGATTAGCTTAATCCCAGGGACCTGGGGCAAAACAGAAGGATACCAGCCACAGCTCCTAGTATCTATCAGGGCTTTGCTGCTGTCCCCAGAGCATTTGAGGTGAGAAAATAAGCCAGATACCCAAGAGGCCAGAGGATATAGGACTTCCCTCTTCCATGGAACCTTGAATTGTAATGCAGAGAACAAGCCTGGAACCAGACTGTGAGCAGTAAAATAACTGATAGCTTTCATTTACTGCAGTTAGTGTACACCAAGTGCCTCTGAAGTCTTAACCACAACCCCAAGAGCAGTGAAATATTATGCCCATTTTACAGATGGAGAAACTGAGGCACAGAATTAGTAAGTGAGGAACCAGAATTAAAATCCATCTATCTGTCTGCAAGCCTGAACCCTTAATCCTAATGCATCCAGGGAAAAGGACTAAGAATCTGTTTAGACCCTCAAGACTTGACCCCACAGCAGAGATGGGAGCCAAGACTGGGCCAAAGTAGTTAATCCCACACTAGAAAGTCCTTGGTTGTCTCACATTTTATCAGGAACAATCAATAGGTTTAGTATATATTCCACAGTTCAGTGTCCTCTTTAAATATTGAATTGATGTTTTAATGATGGGTGAGTTAACTCCAAGTTGAGTTAATACCCAGAAAGATGCCTTAGTTTATACTCTTGTGATGTCATGTCCTCCTTACCTCCTTCATCTGTTAAGAAGCAGAGCCATAGAAGAGTCACTCAGCAGGTCACTAAATGGGATGAGTCTGCTAGTCCCAGGTCCAGAGCAGGTCTAAGGTGCAGGGTTTCCAGAGTCCATAGAGGAGCTGGTTTAAATGCCAATTTCAAGGACTGAGTCTGATTCTGTGGTGGGAGTGACCAGGAACCTGCATTTGTAAGAAACCCTCATCATGATTCTGATGTGGTAGGCCCAGGTCCTAACTAAGAAAGGACAGCCCTGGACCGGACAGTGGCACATGCCTGTAATCCCAGCAGCTTGGGAGGTTGAGACAGAATTAGAAGTTCAAAGCCAGCCTCAGCAACTTAGCATGGCTCTGAGCAACCTAGCAAGACCAGTGCTAGGGACTGAACCCAGGGCCTTGTGCTTGCAAGGCAAGCACTCTACCAACTGAGCTATCTCCCCAGCCCGCAAGACCCCATTTCTAAATAAAATATAAAACAGGCTAGGGATGAGGCTCAGGGGTTCAGCACCTCTGTGTTCAATCCCTGGTACCTAAATAAATAAATAAATAAATAGCCCTGCCTTGCCCCAAGGAGCAAGGGGACTCTCACCAGAGACACAAACTAGATGAGTCCCAGTTCTGCCCCTACCTTGCTCAGCAATCCCATCTTAGCCCTCAGTTTTCTTGTCTGTAAAATAAGGACACTGAGCTTCCCACAATGACCCTGATGAGCTTACAGGGTGTCCTGTGTCAGAGCAGAAGACTTTAAGTCGGGCAGGAATGGGCGCCCTCCTCATCACACCACACTGGCCTTCTCACTGTTCCCCTGACAAGCCACACTTGGGCCTTCCCTACGGCCTTTGTGCTGACTGTTCCCCATTCTCTTTGTCAGATCTTTCCAATGATCTGAACTGCTTACCCCAGATCATTGCTTTGCAGACTTATGGTCTTTCAGGCCTCAGACTGAACATCACCTCCTCAGGGACACCTCCTCTGACCCTTCCCAGCACATCCACAGGCCTCCACCCACCTCGCTGCTTATTTGTATGGGGTTTTCCTCCATTTCTCCCTTTGACTATGTGCTCCCTAAGAGCAAGGACCATGCCCTGCTGTCACCACTGGATACTAAGCACTTGGCCTTCTGCAACAGGCCACTCAGACTTGTCTGAAAAATCAATCCCTGGAATCAATGGGCCTGAAGAGCTCCTAGAACTCTTTCCCACTATCTGATGCAGCGATACTTAGACTCAGGGTGTGGCTTCCTATGGGGTTCAGAATAGGCAGTTCAGTTCCACAGATGTTTGTGGAATGCAGCCATGTCCCCAGCCCTGTCCTGGAATCCACACACTTCTGGAGCAGGAGGTGTGTACCAGCCCCTGTGCCTGAGAAAACCAGTGACTTGAACTCTTTCTGCTACAGGGAAAGTAGATAGGGAAAGGGCTGCAAGCAGGCTGAGTTCAGTAAGGGTTCAAGCTCAGCATGGTGGCAAGCTCAGCAAGGAGGCCTGTGTCGCCAGGATGGAGGACTGATGGGAGGAAGAGAAGAAACGCTGGCAGCTGTTGAAGGACAAGTAGGTATTCCACAGCAACACAGGCACCCCAGACCCTGGAACAGAAAGATGTGGGATGGAAGGGACAGTTTTTCCAAGCTGAGGCATGCAGTAACAGGACCACCTCGTGTGGACCCAGCTTTGCTGCTCTCCGTGGAGGCAGTTGCAAGGAGCCAAGTAGCTTGCCCAGGTGACAGAGGCCTTTCCATGGTGAGTCACTTTTGTGTCTCAGGTAGGCTCAACCCCCACAAGTCACTCACATGCTCAGTGCCACACAGCCACCTGTGCAGTGGAGGAGACTGAGTTCCAGAAAGAATTAGGTTTGCTCTCTGAACCTGGAGCAGCAGGAGGGGTCTTGCATAGATGTGGAAAATGATTACACTTATCAGCCTCCCTAGGGCTTGCTATGTGCTCCCTCACTCAAAGCCCATCTGTGGCTCCCTGGGTCTAAGGATTAGGTCACACTCCCCATTGCCCACCTGCTCTGCCCCTGCCACCTCTCCAGTCTCACTTTGTGTCCCATTCCACTAAGACAACCCATGCTGTCTCTCTGCTTGGGAGGTTCCTGTGTCTGACCATCTCAGAGGAAATCCTGCCCCCTAACCTTGATTCAGTGTCCCTACCCATCATGGACTGCATTCCCTCTGGCTCCCACTGGGCTCAGGCTGCTCAGAAGCCCTCTGGTCAGATCTTGTTCCCCTGTGGCTACTGGAATCAGATCTTATTCTAGCTGAGGATTCATGTGCTCCTGGAGGGAGAGTCCTATCAGTTCATTCTGGTCCTCTCTTCACCATATGGAATGGGTAAACATGTGTGCACAGGTGTGTGTATATGTATCAGCATGTGCAGCCAAGGGTGCATGCAAGTGTCTGTGAGTGTATCTGCACATGCATGCATGTCTAGAGACATGGCTGTGTCTGTGTGTCCATGGCTAAGCTTCTGTGTTCATGTGTGTTTGTGTGCATGTTTGGTTTTATCTGTGTGTACATCTGTGGATGTGTGTGTCATAGTTGTGTCTGAGTGCTTGTGTGTATTTGCATGTGTCTGTGTGGTTGCATGTGCCTGTGTGAGACTGCATCAACCTGTGCCTGTGTATCCTCCAGAATCTGTAGTTTGGTCTCCTCCAGAAACTGACCTGGAGAAAGGATTCAAGGGTCATTCATTTAATTGGGTGGTGATTCTAGGAAACACCAGGAGGGAGTGGGAAAGTGATACAGAGAAAGAAGGAATAACATGTGTGTTACCAAGAAAATTACCATTGTGGGTGATCAGGGGCATCCCACTGGAGGAGTTGAGGAATCAAGTTTATTCACCCATTTTCAGCAGGCAAGGTTGGGGCTTGGCATTTCCAGCTTGCCCTACACACAGAACTTAGGGGTCCTGGGGCAAAGAAAGGACTCAGGCACAGGCTCTACGGTATTGACAGCGGGAATTCAGGCTTGTGTAAGCAAACATAGCAAGTGGAAGGGAACCAGGAAAAGCAGGTACACTGTGCCTCCACATTTATGTGTACTGGTGTCCTGTCATACCACAGGGACATAGGGACTCCAATGACTCTGGAGAGTCACAGGAACTCTGTGAAAACTTCTAATTCGAGGAAAGGTCAGCCCAACATCAGGCAAACTCTGGCCTTGCCCTTTCTCCCTCCCCAACCAGGCTGGCTCAGGAAGGGCCAAATTATGCCAGCGCTGAGTCACATTCTCCCAAATTGATCTATACCTGTTTTGGGCAGTGGCATATCCTACCCTGGGACTAGAATGGATTCTGGGAGTCAAAGTACAGTGAGTTCAGGTAGATAAGGAAGGCCTTTCTGTGGAGAAGAGTAAGATCTAGAATCTGGGCCTCCTCTGTCTCAATCTTGTGGCCCTCAGGAGCCTGGACAGTACCCAAGGAGGCCTCTAATGCCAAGCAGGGGAGTCTGACCTCTGCCCTGTAGGCAGTAGGGGGGGTTGGAAGTTATGTGTGCCAGTGAAGGGCACAGTCCCCACCCCCATCTAGAGGATGGCTCTGTGAGCAGGGCTAGTGGCCAAGCTGTTGCAGGAAGGGGGAAGGATACTGGCCAGAGCACTCAGAGGTTTCTAAGATGTGTAGAACTGAGTAGTTTGTGTAAAACGCTAATGTGGCAAGTGATTAGCCCAGGGCTAAAAGCAATGTGCTGGGGTGACACTGGCCAGGGGCTATCCCTCTTTGGGTAGGGTTGGCAGTCAGTTACTGTCTCAGCAAGGCTTAGGAACTCAGGAACTATGGAACTGGGCTGAGGATGAGGGGCTAAGGGGATTAGAGAAGGGGGACCTTCCAGGTCTCATTGTCAGGGTCTAATGGCCATCAAGTAGCAGGAGTGGAGGAAGCTACGGAGAAAGTATGAGACTAAATTGGGGACAAGGAGCGGACAATGCAATGTTACAGGACTGGGGTGATACAGGAAGAATCCAGGTGCCTCAGAGAGGTGTCCTGAGGTCCAACAGGAGACAGGGGAGAGGGGAGAGACTTGGGCCAGGGAGTGAGGAGTGGCAAAAGAAGGGGGCCAGCCACAGGGAGACCGTGACAGCACACAGATGTAGAAAGGGCATTTGGGGCAGTGCCAGGCCATAGAGAACCAGAATTCCCAAATGGATAGTTGGGAGTGGCATCAAGGACTGAAGTCACTGTGAGATCTTGATGGATGGTAGGGGTATCCCTGGAGCCTGCTGGAGAAGGCAAGGAGATAGGTAGACCTAGAACTGGGGGAAGCAGGAACATGAGGATGTCTATAGGAGCTAACAGGGAAAGGATGGGGTCTCCTTTTGGGCAGGAAGTAGGTTAAGGGATGGAACCAAGAGAGAAGGTGACAGACCAAGGGTGTCTGTTTGTAGGGGACAGGCTGAGCCCACAGGCTTAGAGTTGTGCAACACTGGGCTCCAGTCCCAGGTGTATTGTCGACCTGCCCTTGTGGGCAAGGGCTTAAGCTCCCTGAGCCTTATGTAAGATGGAGAACCTAACAGAACCCAGGCACATTAGTTCCTACATCTACTATAATAAAGACCACAAATTATGTGGCTTAAAACAACATAAATGCATTCTCTCACAGTTTTGGAGACTAGAAGTCAAAGAGCAAGGTGTCAGCAGGGCCATTCTTAAACGACTCTGTGTTGTCTCTTCCAGTAGCCCCAGGAGTTCTGTAGCTTGTGGTGGTATCACTTCAACCTCTTGTGAGAGACAACTTGGATGGATGGTGGGGCCAACTTTCCCTGCATGTGCCCACATACACATACACACATGTGAGTGCCCAGGCAGATACACGTGCATGGGAAGCAAAGCACCAATCATGAAGTTACACCCAAGAGGGCTAGGACAGGTGACTCAGGAACCTCAGTCTGCAGCCTCTTGCCTGGCACATCCAGGCTCAGAGCATAATGTCAGCTTCCTGGGCAGAAGGACCAGCAAAGTCAAAGCTTTGCTCATCAGAAAATTCCTTGGGAATCTTAAGCAAGGCCAACACTGACATCATGTGCAAATTCAAAGACAGCCCTCCACACCCAAGGCTATTCAGTCCCACAGCTTTGGCACAATGGGGAAAGACAGTGGGTTGCATCCAGCACAGTCACTTAGGGGACAGGGATCAGACACAGAATCACATAGTTCCTGGGGTCCCAGTGGAGATTATGGGCAGTCATCCCCACAGACAGAGGAACATGTCATTGGAATCTCTCACTTCTCGCCTCCATCCCAGTAACTCCTATACATCTGGCCATCACAAAGGCCTCCTTCTTCTCAGCTTCCCACTGAGGTCACCCCAAGGCCAGGTCACCCCAAGGGCCAGCTAAGGGAGAGTTGAAGAGAACAGACCTGGCCCCAGTTCCTACCCTACTCAGAAATTGCTGGTTTCTGTCACAGGATACCCTGAGCTCCTCAGGGTCACTGTGGGAAGCTGGGTGAAGTGAGTTTATCAGTACTGCCATGACCTCTGAGCCTGCATTAGGAACATGAAGTGCTTTGAGATAGAACGCAGGTCAACATTGATAAGGTTCATGGAGTGGTGACAGAGCCCACGGGGGCCACTCACCACTGGCCCAAGCTGGACACCTTGCTCCACCCTCTACCCTCCTGGGTCACAGAACCTGATGTGAGAGCAGGAACCCCCCATCTGTTTCCTTCTGTGTGATGGCCCCACATGTTCAGGTCAGGCTGGCCTGGGAGGACTGAGATTCAGCCCCACTGAATCTGCTGAGCTACTCCAGGCTCCACCCATCTAACAGAACCCCAGCACCCCTGCAACCCCAGGTGCCAAGCCCTGCATTCAGAGGGTGTTTTGAACACAATGGCACAGTCCTGGCCTCCTGGAGTTGATAGAGATTAAGAGAGGCAACAGGACAGCAATAGTGAAGGCCTGAGGTAGGGTTTTTTTTTTTTTTTTTTTTAGTTGTTGATAGACCTTTATTTTTTATTTGCTGAGAATAGAACCCAGAGCCTCACACATGCTAGGCAAGTGCTCTACCACTGAACCACAACCCCAGATCCTGAGATAGGCTTTTGCTGGGTGGATTTAATGGAAAGAAAAATGAATTGTGGAGCTGTCATCGAGGTGCATGGGCCTTGTAGACTCCTGTGAGGACCTGGCCTCTAGAAAGGAGCCTTTGGCGTTCTTTGAGCAAAGGAGGAACTCCAAGCAGTTTGGGGTTTTAGAAAGATCAAGCTGGGTACTCTGAGATAAGATTAATGGTTTCTCAAGTGTTCTTTGGACAGCAGCATCTGAGAAGTTGTTCAAATGCAGATCCTCAGATCCTCAGTTGCCTGTTGATTCAGGAATTGGGGGGAGGATGACACACAGAGATCTGTATCATAAAGAACCCTCGAGGGAGGGCAAGTGTGGTTCAAGCAGTTTTGATCAAGTGCTTCTGTTTCTTAGATTTTTGTTTTGTTTCTTTTGTGATATTGGGGATTAAACTCAGGGTCTCTGAAAGCTAAGTAAGTGCTCTACCACTGAGTTACATTGCTAGCTCTCAGGTGCTTCTGGAAAACTCTGAACCTACCAGAGGCTCTGAAGAGAACGGTTCATACTGTCAACTGTGTATGGAAATAAGGCACGCTTGATTAGCTTCCCAAACCACAACTCTAAATGCTTCTGGCACACACGCCTTGTTAAAGGCTCCTGCCAAAATCCACAAAAAATGAAACCACTTAACCTATGTTCAGTCCAGGTAAATTATATAACACACTTTCCTAACTTATTGTTTATGGGACACTCTAGAACACTGTATAAAATCTGGCCACATTGAAAAATGCCAGTTCAGTGTGTTTTGGTTTATTGGTTTATTTTCCTAGGCTCCCAAGCTGCATCTGGCACAGAGCAACCACTCAACAACTGCCCTTTGAAAAATGCACAAATCTCTCCATGATGACCCTGTCATACCTGGGTGATTTACAAATCAACTGACCTTTCCCCAAGATCTGGGGGGTCTTGGCTACAGTCCCTCATGCACTGACTCCCTGGGCTGCCCTGGGAGCCTAAGGGCTTTGGAGAATTCAAGAACAAGATGGGGAAGATGAAGGGCCGCCACCTCAGCCTTCCCAGAACAATGACCATCTGTGGTGCTCAGGTTGCCCTCTTAGCCTGAACTCATGGCCAAGTCACAAGGAATCTTCTCTAGAAGATTTTTTTTTTTTTTTTTTTTTTTTTTTTTTTTTTTTTTTTTTTTTTGCCCCAAGAACCATCCTCTGGGCCCAAATGACATGTTATTTATAGAAGGCTTTGGTGGCTCCCAGGAGGTCTGTTCATGCTAGCCTCTGCCTTCAAGGTGGGCAGTCACTCTGACCCTTGCAGACAGCCAAGTATCTATCAGACCTGCCTCAGGTCCCCTTTGAGGCCTCAAGGTTGGCCTGGCTTTCCTTTGCTCTCAAGGAAACCTCATCAGGGCCCATTCATTAGCAAGAGGCTTCTGGCCAAGAGGTTTGAGTAGAGATTCAGGGGCAAGACAGCAAGAAATGCCAGAGGTCACAGAATTGGAGCTGTTTCCCTCATGGGCACTGGAGACACCTGAAACCACCAGGTCCATGTTCCCATTAACAGGTAGAGAAACTCAGGTCCAGAAAGGAGAAGGAGCTGTTATGGTGACATAGTTTGACTATAATGTCACTGGGTTCATACTTTGGTCAGTTTGGAAGTTTTCAGGGGTGTACAAGGTCATCAAGACAGCTCTGAGCAGGAAGACCACAGAGTCAAGCAGAGAAAGGGACAGTCATTGTTCTGGATAGCCCTGACTTCATCATGAGTGCAGGCAAGGGAAGAGCATGATGCCACATCCTAGGGAGCTAGGCCGCCCTTGGCAGGTGGTGTAGTAAGACTGAGGGGTGAACAGTGCAATCCTGTGACCATGCACATCTCAATCACGTGGTGTGACACCATATATGATATCCCAACTGTGGCACACAGTGACTGTCCATGTGTGATGGTATCACAGCCCTAGGGGCACACTGTGGTTATATCTGTGCATCACCTGTAGTAATGTGGCTCTGCAGTTACCTGTGGCTGTTGGTATCTGTATTGCTGTCCCTATGACCAGAGGATTGGGCATGTAGTTATGTGTGAGCTGGTATTTATGACTCTGCATACCTGTGGTCCTGCGACTATGTATGTATTTGAAAGGGACCAAGACAGCTCTTGATATTTGTGTGTACCTATAAATGTGACAAGCAGCCTTCTCTGGCAGAAGCTTTGTCCTAAGAACTTTCAGATGTGAATTGTCACTTCACAGTTACCAGTGGTCTTCTTTAGATGCAGGCAGACTATAGAAAAGTGATCCCTTCTATCACATAGCCATGGGCATTTTCTGATGTGGTGTCCAAAAGCAGGTGTGGGAAAAGAACTCAGAGGGGTGTTGGGTTCTGAGATAAAGATATGCCACCTGCTCTGTAGTCTACCCCATAACCTCCATCCCAGCTCTGCTCCAAGGGGTTTCAGTTGACTCCTAGTTACCACATACAGTGTCCTGACCAGGTTCAGGATCAGAGAGGGCCTGTCCCATGGCAAGTGCAGACAGAGATGTTGAGGATGATGGTGGGGACATCTTGGAGGGCCCACGCCAGCTTGTATGTGCATGGTTGGTGGTGGTGGGAGATGTCAGGACCTGGGCACTTTCACATCTTTCCCAGGGCAGATTCCCAAAGGTGCCCAAGCAATGGTGTACCCAGTAAATGACCTTGCTCAGGTTCCCCTTCTTCTCTCAGGCCCCTTGGTGAACAGTCATCAGCTTCCAGCATCCCACACTTGCATCTGTGCTGACACAACCTGCCCACAAACTGCCCCATCTCTGGGGCCCAAGGACTCATCCACAGACACTCATTCACACACAGTCCACAACTAATCCTCATTTATCCTCCCACTCCATTCATTCATGCATTCACTTATTCATTCGATAAATGCCCACTGAACACCTGTAATGGGCCAGCAGCCCTGTTGACCTCCTCCAGTCCTCCCAAGTCAGAGTAAAGAAGGTACAGTTCCAAGGCACCCTTAGGGTGGGCAGCTCAGCAAAAAGGAACCTGGGGCTGAGTGGGCTAGTGGCCGTTAGCAGAGGGGAAGCACAGAACTGGTGTCACAACCAGGCCAGTGCATCAAGCCGGATGGGTTCTGGAAATTGGGTAAACATGTGGCTTCCCCACCCACCCAGCTATGCCAGGCTGGGTCTGGCACAGTCAACCTGCCTGAGGCCCATGGCCTGCTTCATCTGGAGTAGAGACCAAGGTTTTAGAGCTGTCCTCCCATTCCAAATCCCACACAACGAAGTGCATCACTCAGCTGGCTCTCAGGTTTGTCTTGGTTGGGTTCAAATTGTCTTTGTATAAGAGGCACCTCGAGTCCCCTTCCCACCAAGCTATACCAGACTCCATGGCATGGAGGGTTTTGGCCTTCCAGCTCCTCCTTACTCCCTCTCACAAGAATCCCCCAGAGGCCTACGAGTCCCAGGGAACCTGCTGCCCTCACCTATGTGGGCCCTGAAGACCTCTTCACTGCTGATCCTGACTGGATCTTGGTCCAAGGCTTAGCTTATTAGGACTGCAGGGTGGTAGTGGGCTGAACAGACTTCCCCTAGGCAGGGACCCATCACCATCTATCACTCCTCTGCTGATTTCACTCACAACTCCAAGGCCTATATCAGGGCCCAACAACTCCAGAGATGGTGAATATCAGCATGTCACAACTCGGTTAGTTTTGTGCAAGAATCTGTTAACTCAGTACCTATGGAGCCCCAATAATGCCTGCAGTCTTACTCCTCCAGAAGAGTTTCAGAGTTTTTAAAAATTTTTTTTAGTTGCAGATGGACACAATACCTTTATTTTATTTATTTTTAGATGGTGTTGAGGATCAAACCCAGTGTCTCACACGTGCTAGGCAAGTGCTCTACCACTGAGCTAAGACCCCAGCCTGAGTCTGAGGGTTTTAATTAAACCCAAAGGAAACTTCTGGAAAGAAAGCCACCAGTGGCCCCTTGGATACCTTGCAAGGTCTTGACAAGGAGGTGAGTGAGAAAGTAAGGACACATTGAGGTGTGGCCACAGGAAGGCAGGCCTGGCTCAAATCCTGACCCCACTTCTGAAACCCTAGAAAAGTCACTTGTTCCAAGGCTCAGTTTCCTCATTTGTAGCCAACAGATAACACTGCCTGTGTGCTATTTCCTGGTGCTGGTGGCTCCAGAGAGGGAGCATCTTGTCAAGCCTTCACATCAACCTTGTGCATAGAAAGTATCAGTCAAGATTCTCCTCAGAAGCAGGACCAAGAGGAGAGAGAGGTAGGGTGGGGGGTGCCAAAGGTATTTAAGGAATTGGCTCCCATGATTATGGAGGTTGATAAGTATCAGCAAATCCGTAATGGCAGGAGGGCTGGCGGGACACCCTGGCAGGACTTCTGCTTTAAACACCTTGTAGCACAAGGCCTTCCCAAACAAATCTATTTTTTGCTCTTATGGCCTTCAACTGATTGATTAAGGTCCACCCACATTACCAGGATAATCTCCTCTACTTAAAGTCAGCTGTTTGCAGATGTCAGTCACAGGTACAAAACCCTTTTGCAGCAATATCTACACTAGTGTTTAAGCAAACAGTGAACCCCACAGCAAAGCCAAGGTGACACACAGCATTCAACCATCCCAGGAAGTATTCCTCCCTTTTTGTGCATGAGGAAGCTGAAGCTCAGAGAGGCTGAGTTGACAGCTTAAGGCTGGAGGAGAAGCTGGGAGTGCAACTAAGCCACATTCTGAGGATGGGCCTACAGGTAGCCAGTTCATAGGGTGTTTGTGTAAGCCAGGCACATACAGTGCCTGGCTCTACTATGCCTATGACAGAGACAACATTCAATAAGGCAGAGGCTGTTTCCCTTTCTATTAGCCCTGAGAAGGATGACAGAGTGGCAGTTGGAATTGGCAATAGAGTTAAGGAGGAAAGGACCAAGCCTCCTCCCTGCCATTAGAGACAAGTTCTAGAATACAGGATAGAAAGCCCTTTCTCCCACCAGGGGTTCCCAAGGAGGGATAAGAGGAGAGCAGAGGGCTGGGATTGTGGCTCAGTGGTAAAGCACTTGCCTAGCACATGTGAGGCACAGGGTTTGATCCTCGGCACCACATAAAAATAAATAAATAAAGGTTTTGTGGCCATTTGCAACTAAAAACATATTTAAAAAAAAAAGAGGAGAGCAGAGAGGTGGCCTCTGCTGGGCTGTGGGCCCTGGTACTGTTCAGCCAGGCCCAGAGTCACTGACCAGGTGTAGGGGATAGACAGTGGGTAGAGTCCCCAAGCATGTAGGGTCTAGAAGGAGTCCTTCTTCCTGAGGCTGAAGTTGGCTGCCCAGGGATTCCCAGAAGTCTCCTCAGAGTCAGGCTGGCTGGTGGGTAGGGCTGAAGTTCTGCCCAGCTTCCTTAGCTGTGGGCTCCCATCTGCTTGGACCTGTTACCTAGACTAGGGAAATCTCCACGGAGACCTGAGAACTCAGTGCAGCCTCAGCCTCATTCCTCCTCACTTCCTCAGCTTCCCAGGGTGGAGAAAGCAGAGGTCAGCAAGTCAGTCATGTTCCCTACTTGTTGGCTATGTGACTTTGGGCAAGTTACTTAACCATTCTGAGCTTCTGTATGGGCTTATCATTGCACTGGCTTGTACAGTTGCAACAAAGGGGACTTGAGTTGTACACAAGCACAGCTCCAGGCAAGACACTTACAAAGAGCTGCTGTTGCTGCTGCTGCTGTACCTGTTAAAGCATTATTGTCCACCTTGGCCTTCAGATTGATCCTGCTCACCCAGTGCCACTTCTCTGAATTGCTCACTTTCTCCCCCTACCCCCTCTTTGTTTCAGGTCCCCCTAGTATGGGCCAAAGGAGTAGGTCTTTAAATGTCTACAAAACCAGAACAGAATGAATGCCCCTGCATGGGGTGATAATCACATTGATGGTGAAATGTGTTGGGACTCTGACTGCACACCCGTCTCTGCTAAACCCCCCTCCTTCTCCCCTGGCTCTCTTGGCTTTGGCTTCCCTGGTCTCCTCCATGTTCCTCCTCCATACAGGTCTTCTCCCCTAGCCTTCACTGGGGCCCTCTTGGCCAGGCTGCTCTGTCCTAGATGACATCTCCTTGACACCAGGTCCCAACTCCAGCATAAAATAAAAAATAAAATGGGCTGGGGATGTGACTCAGTGATTAAGTGCCCCTGATGCCCTTGCTGCCCCTGGGTTCAATCCCTGGTACCCCGAAAAAAACAAAATGGAAAAAGTAAAACCCAAACTACCCTAATTGGGGCTGGTTACATAGCCCAGTGGTAGAGCCCTTGCCTAGCATGTCCAAAGCCCTGAGTTCAAGCTCCAGTATCACAATTTAAAAAAAAAATCAACCGGCCAGGTGTTGTGGTGCACACCTATAATTCCTGAAAATTGGGAGGCTGAGGCAGGAGGATAGCAAGTTCCAGGTCAACCTCAGCAACTTAGTGAAACCCTAAACAACTCAGCAAGACTCTGTCTCAAAATAAAAAGGGCTGGGGATGTGTAGCTCGGTGGTAAAGCATTCCTGATTTAATCCCCAGTGTCAAAAAATAAATAAAGTAAAATAAAACTACACTAATCCTTCCCTTAGCTCCCCACCCCAGGCCCTCTTCCAAAAGTTGTGTGACTAGAAAGCAGTTCACCTGGGTCCCAACACAGCCCAAACATCTTGCTGTGTGAGCTTGAATGAGCCTTCTCCCCTTGCGTGGTCTTGGTCTTTTGGCTCTAAATGGCTTAGGGCTACAAGGCCAGGCAGGTGTTGTTGCTTGGACACCACATGTCCTCAGGGTCCCTCAGATCCCCTGAAGGAAGGACTGGTAAAGAACTGAAGAGAGAATGTCCTGCCTGGGTCAGATGAGAAATCTCCTGATTGTTAACTGTGAGCAACTAATTCGGCACTGCTGTCACCTCCTTTCAGTCACCATCATGATTATCTACTAGGACTTCATCAGTCACAATGAGATCTTTTCTGACATTTACAAGGTTGGGAATCACAGACAGGCTATGACTGGATATGGAGGGGAAGAAGGTCAGTAGGACAGAGGGTAACGCTGATGATGCATTCATTGATGGCAATGCCTCTATTAAAGGCCCCCAGGGTGCAGGTACTGAAGCTCAGTTATTACCGGGGTTGATATTGTCATGAACCATTACTTGCAGGAAACCAGCTCCACAAAAGAAGCTACAAAAAGAACATCCTGGCTGAGGGTATAGCGCAGAGCTAGAGTGCAAGCTTAGCCTAAAAAAAAAAAAAAAGAAGAACATTGAAGATACATCAAAGATTGCATGAAATCACTGAGCACAGTAGTGCATGCCTGTAACCCCAGGGAATTAGGACGCTGAGACAGGAGGATTGCAAATTCAAGGCCAGCCTTGGCAACTTATCAAGACCCTGTTTCAAAATAAAAATATACTAAGAGTTGGGGATGTATCTCAGTGGTGGAGTATTGAGCACCCCTGGGTTCAATCCCCAGTATCACACACAAACACAAACAAAATCATATAAAATCAATAAAAAGCAACATTGAAAGGCAGACTAGAAAGAGTAGAGTAAAACTGTTCAGGACAGGTGCTATAGAACAAACCAAACATGTACTTGCTAATTTAAAAAATCACAAGTTCTTTACTGTTGACAACAGGAATCCAGATGACATGGTTGCTCTGCTGGATTGCTATGATGATGGTGTGACCCCCATATATGATTTTTCCTTCAGGATGATTTAGAAATGGGAAAATGTTCACAAAGTTGGAAATTTCTTTGGATCTGTCATCTGTCATTATACCTGGCTACAGCTGCCTGTCATCCACATAACATCAGGACAAACAGGATTAGTGCTCTTCATTTATTTTGACCATGATTTTTTTTGGAGTGGAGGTACTAATTTTAAGAAAAAAGTAGGTTGGGCCAGACACAGTGGAGCACGATTATAATCCCAGAAACTCCAAGGCTGAGGCAGGAGGATCACGAGTTCAAGGTTAGCCTGTCTTTTTTTTTTTTTTTTTTTTTTTTTTTTGGGTGCTGGGGATCAAACCCAGTGCCTTGTGCTTACAAGGCAAGCACTCTACCGACTGAGCTATCTCCCCAGCCCCCAGCCTGTCTTAAAATAAAAATAAAAAAGGGTTGGGGAGGGAGTCTAATAGTAGAGCACTCCTGGGTCAGGTCCCCAGTACCCTCAAAAAAGAAAAGAAAAAAACTGGTTGGGAGTATAACTCAGTGGTACAGTTCTGGCTTAACATGAGTGGCACCACAAAAAATAAATAAATAGGGGCTGGGGAGATAGCTCAGTTGGTAGAGTGCTTGCCTTCCAAGCACAAGGCCCTGGGTTCAATCCCCAGCACCACAAAATAAGTAAGTAAATAAATAAATAAATAACAATAAGTAAAAAAAAAAAGGGAAGAAAATGCCATGTAGGAATTTAAACTAACATAAATACAAACAAAACAAATAAAGAACAATGTGGACCAAACAACATATTGGGCCACAATTTGTGGATGCTGGGCTAGGTTCAGGAGTCCTCTGGGGCTCCCTGGGCATTTCCTGCTCTCCAGGCTGGGGTACTGTTCACTGTGAACTTCATTCCAGACCCACCTCCCCTTTAAGCAACCACAGATCCACCCTTGCCCATAGCTGGCTTCACAAATGTAGGCTGAGGCCTAGGTTGCCCCTTCCAGGATGTCACAGGTTGGCCAGAGCCTGAGGGGTTCCAAAGTCAGGACCAGGACAAGGCATGTGCTGGGGGCTTCAGAACTTTCTGTTCTGGCTTATCCCAAAATTCCATCTCACATAATGGTTCCTGGGTCCTGTTACTATAAACCCTGGAGCTCATGTCTCCAATCCTCCAGGGCAGAGCTAAGCTGTTGCCAGACCCTCTGGTCACTCTGCGAGGCTGCCTCTGTGCAAAAGTCACCAAGATCCCAAGCAGCACCGTTATCAGCAGCACAGGCTAGAGGGGTTTTGTTTTATGCGGGTGGAGAGTTGGCTGGGGGTGGTGGTGGTGCTGGGGATCAAACTCAGGGCCTCATACATGCTAGGTAAGAGTTATACTCTCAACCCCTGTTGCAGGTTTTGTCTGTTTTCAAAGTTGCCCCATGTCTACATGGAGCCTTTGAGGGGAAGCCTGGGAGAATTTCTTGCCTGACTGACAGATGGGGAAACCAAGGCCCAGACAAAAACAAAAAGCTCATCCAGGATGAGTTATTTGATCTTCTCAGAGGGGCACTGCTAAAAATAGCTTCTGGGTCCCAGAGTAGGCAGGGGGAATTCTGGTGCAAGGGTTGACATTTTCCTTCTTCCTTGACCGGTGGATGGGTGTTATGTGCAGCAGCCCTTGACAGTGTGACGCAGGCTGGGTGAGAGGGAGGAAAGGTCCCAGCGTCATGCCCAGGATGAGGGCTGACCTTGCCTGAAATTTAGTGGTTTGGCTCTCCTGCCCAGGGCCAAGGCAGGAGATAAGATGAGTTTGTACTGCAGCTGGAAGGGAAGAAGGGGGAGAAAAAGAGGCGGGAAGGAAAAGGACCAGCAAAGGGAGAGGGGAAGAAGAAGGAAGGAGGCAGAGGGAAAGAAGCAATCCAGGAAAGGAATTGCAATTGACTCAGCATAGGGTCAGACTCATCTCCAAGACAGGAGAGGCAACACTAACTTCTGGTACAAAATCTGAGGCTTAGGGCATGGGGCGATTTGTTCAAGAACTCAGAGTCAGAATGTGGCAGATCTAGGATCAGAACCCATTAGCAACTTGACTTTTAAGGCCTCAAACCTTGACCCAATAAGGCAGAACATCCCAACACATGGCTCCAAGATACTCACCCCCACAGCAACAGAAGGATGGTCTGATTAAAATGCAGATTCCTAGGTCAGAATCCAAGGAGAATAACCCAGGAATCTGCATTTGTGCAGTACCCTGGTGGTGTTTCTTTGGATCCTGACACTGGGAAGTCCTGTGACTCATGTAGGGCCTCTCTGATTTGACCCCCTATCCCATTTCCTGATTTAACTCTTGTAACCCAGCTATTCAGGCTGACTCACATCCCCTAATCTCATGGGCCTGGGCCTTTCCCATTCCAGGCTTCACCCAGCAGTCTCCCAGTTCTGTGTGGATCCACACTTTCAGCCAGCACCCATTTCTCCTCTGAACGACTTCCTGGTGGCTGGGATGCCCCTCCTTCTTGTTAGAGTAATAGCTTCCCCCCTCTGGAATTGTTTACAATATTCTATTTCACATTCCTTGTGAGTCTACCTGTTTCCCACCCTTTCTTTCTATTAAACAGGAAACTCCCAGAGGGCTGGAGTCTGTTGGTTTAAACAATAAGCCTGTGCAATCTATGACTTCACCTTGTCCTCCTGCCAGCCACAAGTGGCAGGGCTGGGAGAGCGTTACAAATGAAGAAACCTAGCCTGAAAGAGGCTGTAGCCTGCCAAGGCCACAGTCACATAAGATTCAGAGCTGATTTTGGAAACCATGTGTTGCTCCAGTGTTCAGTTCTTTCAACTTCTGCTTTGCCCTGAGCACCAAACAGTCCTGAAAGGTAGTCAGAACAGGGAATCTATTGCCCACATAAGGGAAGCAAGGCTTAGAGAAAAGTGAAGAACCCAGCACTAGCTGTGCTGGATTTGAGTCCAAAGGCTGATCTTTTCTCTCTCCCTCTCTCTAGTGGATGGGTTCTGCCTAGGACTCCCTTAGCAGAATGGGTCAGAGCAGGGTCTTGGTTTCCTAGATCAGAGCCCTCACTGTTGACTCATCCCAGTGCCACTTTGGACCAAGGTGCTTCTCTGCAGATGGAAACTCATCTTGCCAGCCTTGTGGGCTGGCTGGGGCTGAGAGGGAGGGAATTGGGAAGTACCTGGACACACCTTGGTTGTCATCACCCTGAACTTTGTCCTTGTTATTAATGCTCAGCTGCGGGAGGAACAATCTGAATGGTCCTTTCCTGAAGTGGAGGAGGACAGCTCTGAGCTTGGCACAGGCCTAGCCCAAGCAGGGTAGGGTATGAAGCAAGGAGGTTAAGCTGGCGTTCCTGAGAGGTGTGGTTGTGGGAAGTCTCCTTTGAGGCATGGTCCAGCTCTGAACTCTGGGATGGAATCCTAAACCATCCAACTGGTGTCCAGGGTGGCCAGCAAGGACTCTGGACAACAATCAATAGAAAATAAAAATAATAACTAATATGTGTTAACCCCTAACTACATGTCATACCCTGTGCAGCCCGCTCTGCATCCTCTCATCTTTGATCAGAAAGTGACATTCTGCTTCTGTTTCTTACTTTTCAAATTGCTCCAGGCGCTTGAACAACCCCACTAGGACCAGTCCATCCTTGGACGGTCCAGAAGTACTTCCTCCGGGAAGCCCTCTCTCACTGTCACTAAAGCAAGCCCCCAGTGGGGGTGGGTCCAGCTTAAGACCCTATCTCAGAACCCCTTCCGTGTTTTTTTGGTTTTTTTTTTGTACTGATGATTGAACCTCAGAGGCACTCTACCACCGAGTTACATCCCCAGTTCTTTTGTTTATATTTTGTTTGTTTTTGTTTAATTTTGAGACAGGGTCTCTCTAAGTTGCTGAGACTGGTCTCGACCTTCCGATCCTCCAGCCTTGGCCTCCAGAGTCGCTGGGATTACAGGCATTAGCCACCACGCCCTGCTAAGAAATCCATTTTTACTAGGCAGGGCCCCCATTTGGACCTAATGGCACTTCGCCTCCGCCTTTACCCTTCTATGCCCACAATAGCGACTTAGGGTTCTGAAGCACAAGGCAATCAGAGGAGGTAGCTCCCGCCCGCGCCGAACAGCAGCGACTGGGCTTCCCCAGCCCACCTCATCGACTCCCAGGGTGCGATGCAGCGCGCCTGCGCGGAGGAAGGCCGCGCCCAGGGCGCATGCGCAGGAGTCAGTTTCGCTGTATATTAGGGCGACAGCGGTCGCGGCCTGTGGCTGCTCGCGGACAAGGACAACGGTTCGTTAGGACTTCTCCGCTTGAGTGCCTGCCGCCGCCGCCGCCGCCGCAGCCGAGTGTTCCGCGCAGGTGAGGGCCCGCGCTCTGATTCGGCGCCGGCCGCAGGGAGCCGCCGCGCGTCCTGCCAGCCCGGGCCCCGCTCCCCCGGCCACTGGAACCCCCACCCCCATCGTCCCAGTCACCCGCCGCTCAGGGTCAGCGCTCATCCCCAGATCTTTTGCCTGTTCAGCCGCCTCGGCGTTCCCTTTCGGATCCCTCGCGACGTTCCGCCTTGGCGGCTTTCGAATTCCCTTTTACTACCCTTCCCGTTATTCTCCAGTCTTCCCTCGACCCCAGGTAACCTCTGACCTCACTCCCCAGGACCACCTCCTTACACCAGACCGAAGTCCCACGATTTTATCGGCCCTGTTTTTGTCCGGGCAGCCCCAACGCGCTTCCTTTCATTCTCCAGTCCTTCTTTGTGCCCCCTTTCTTCTCAGTTCTCCCAGCTCTGGCGGCAAGAGCTCGAGAAAGTCTTACCTCAGGGTCCCAGGCCTTGACTGGATGATTTCCTCGAATTTGGGGACACGGGAATCGGGAGAAAGGATCGCTGAGTCCTTCCTGTCTGGATGGATGACAGTGGCTTCTTCCCTAGCTTCACTTCACCTGGGTGTGAGCTAAGATATCTTATCTACACCGTGCATCTCCTTCAAGGAGCTCTGGCCTCCCAAACCTGTTTCTGACTTGTCCCTTTACCTTTTTACTCCCTTGGTTATTAATTGCCCTTTTTTATCTATTTGCCCAAGTTGCTTTGCAGGTTATTTTCTGTAGAGCTGGAAAATGAAGACATGGGTGAACTGGGTAGACGTGGTCACCACTTCCTTGTTGAGTCCTATATCAATGTTGTATTAGATATTTTTGAGTGAGATGTGATAGTTTCCCAGGGTACTCTTGGTGTAAACTGCAGGTGACACCTGAACCCAGTATTGCCTGCTTATTTTTTTTTTTATTGCCTGCTTATTAACAAGTGTTGATGTCATTCATCATCCATCTTTCTACAGGAGCCAGTATACTTCCCAGACATGGAGACTGTTGTTCGCCGCTGCCCATTCTTATCTCGAGTCCCTCAGGCCTTTCTGCAGAAAGCAGGCAAATCTCTGTTGTTTTATGCTCAAAACTGCCCCAAGATGATGGAAGTTGGGTCCAAGCCAGCCCCTCGGGCCCTATCCACTTCAGCAGTACACTGCCAACAAATCAAAGAAACCCCTCCAGCCAGTGAGAGTAAGTGTCATTGGCAGTGAAGGACCAGGTGCGCATGTTTGCTCTCATTGCTAGACTAGAAACAGTCCTAGTCCTTAGTGATGGTGAGGGCTGTACAAAGGGAGGGCTTTCTGTGTGGGGCTCAGCTCTGTGTATGGATTATCTCATGTAATTGTTGCCCTATCCCCACGGTTAGGCACTTTTAGTGTTCCTGGCTTTAATGGTGAAATGGTAACCAGTGTTCCATATTATAGGTTTCTGGATATCAGTGTCTGTGAGATTTTAGTGTTTCCCTAAATATTCATGTGAATATTCAGTTGGAATGTTCTACATCAACCTTTCTCTCAATAAATTTTTTTTTGTCTTTGGCTTTTATAGTAGTGATTTTTTTCCTCTAAGATTTTTTGTTTTTTTTTTTTTAATTGTGGCAAAATGCACTTTACATAAAGTATATCATTTTAACAACTTTTAAGTGTATAGTTTAGTGGTGTTCAATATATTCATATTGTTGTGCAATCACCACCACCATCCATCTCTAGAACTTTCTTCATCTTGCCAAACTAAAACTCTGTACCTGTTAAACATTAACTCCCATTCCTTTACACCAACCCCTGGCAACCACCATTCTACTTTCTATTAATTTTATTGCTCTAGGTACCATGTGTAAGTGGAAGCATACAGTCTCTGTTAGTGATTTTTTTTAATATGTGGATCTATTTTGTAAATGATTTGTTTTTAATAGAGACCAGAGTTGAATTTGGTCTTGGTTCAGTTCTGCCAGGATAGGAGGAAGCTTTTCAGATAACACTTAATCCTAGAGAACATTTCACCTTACAGGTTCTCTTAGGTGTGTTCTCTAGGTGTGGACCTATAAGAAAGGAGTATTTTTCTCTTTAAGTAGGAAGGATTTAATCCATTGTAGGATTTGTTTTCAGGCTTGTCTTTTTACCATAAAGTTTGCAATGGTGATGTTTTGAAACCTAAGGTTCTTTGTTTTCCGTTCCCTAGACTTTCTGTAATGAACATGTAATGCTTTTATAATGAATGAAATTAACTTCAAAATAACTGAATTTTCTTTATAGAAAAATTTAATGAGAACTGTACTGAGACACCTTATCTAAGATGTAAGAAACCTTAGCCAGTGATTCTCACATGAGTATTCCAAAATGATAAAGACTTTTCTAGAAGGAAGGTGAATGAATATTCTCAAGAGGAGAGGAAAGTCATTGTAACTAGAAGCACAATTATCAGTGAGTTGTGTTAAGTCAGCAGCCTCCTTTGATGGATTTAGGTGAAAAAGTAGGTGAGGTATGTGAATGATCTGCCTGTGGTTTTTTCTTTGCATATTAATAGCTTAAATTTTGTTTGAAAGCAATCTATAGAGACCTAAGTCTTAGTCTAATTTCTTTTGTTTAGAAGAACACCAATAGTTAGTTAAGCAACAGCAAGCTTCTTTATCAAGAATCTATTTAGAAAATATTAGTAGAGAAAAAAATTATATGAATACTTTCATTTACCCTAGAGTATGTTCCTGTCCTGAAATACGCTTAGTGGATTATTGGTAGTGATCCAACTGAAGAACACTGGCTTGTTTAAAACTAGAAAATGGTACTTTTTTGGATCTGTGGCTCAAGAGATAACTGGATTGTGTCAGTGAACCCTTTAAGAAGCATTGTTTTCAGTTTGGAAGATGGGAAAACAGAGCTATTAGCAGAACCTAATAAAAATAAGCTGGATTTTGGAGTGGACTTAAGTATAAAGTTTATCTTTGAGGCAATAAAGAAAAAACAATCAGTGGTTTTCTTGTGTACTGTACAGGCAGATTCAGGCCTTACTTTTTCCATTTCCTCTCTCAGAAGACAAAACTGCCAACAAATCCAAGGTCCAGGAGGCTCCTGACAGATCCCAGCAGACTCCAAATGGCACACAGCTTCCGTCTGGACACCCCTCGCCTGCCATGAGCCAGGGCACTGCAAGCAAATGCCCTTTTCTGGCAGCACAGATGAGCCAGACAGGCAGCAGTGTCTTCTGCAAGGCCAGTCTGGAGCTTCAGGAAGATGTGCAGGAAATGCATGCTGTGAGGAAAGGTAACAGAGGAGATGTGAACCAGGAGTAAGAGTAAAGTAGTCCTTTTGGCTCCTGAGACCCTCAGATTTGTGTGTGAGCTATTTTTAGGGTGACATTTGTGTAAGCATGTTCCCCTTTTAGAGGAAGATCCTTGAGATAGAGGACTGTGTTGCAAAATGTGGGACTTTCTAGTGAGTGTGTGGGATGTGACCAACTTTAGCAATAACTGCTTGATTTCTGAAAATAACCTGCAGTCTTTAACTGCTGTCAACTGTCCTTTGTCCCTTTAGTCTTTCCCTCTGTAGTCATTTGATAGTCATTAGGTGGAAAACAATAGTGTTAACTGTAGTAAATGCTGGTCCTAGGACTCCTGATCTCTGTGTCCTACAGATGGTCATTGAGTGGCAACCTTAATTCCAGCTGAGCATCCACAACCCCCTAAAAGCCTCACTGGCAGATATCGTGCATATGGCCAAAATTATTTTCTGTGAAAAATACTGAGATTAGAATGGATAGTGGAATGGGTGGAGTGGGAAAGGCATGCCAATCAACAAGAAAACTTTGGACTTTAATGTTTATTAAAGCAGGCTAGTAGCTCTGAAAACAAAATAGTACCAAAAGTCAGCTATTACAATACATAAACTAGAAGAAGATATGTTCCTTACTCTCAGTTACAACTATTAACAGCTGACTTTGGTGTGATCAGCTTTTTTGTGAACTAGCCCGTAGCCACCTTTTTTTTTGACTTGGACAGGGGGAGTTGGGGATTGAGCCCAGGGACAATTTACCATTGAACTAAATTCCCAGCCTTTTTTCTTTCTTTCTTTTTTTTTTTTTTTTTTGGGTGCTAGGGATCGAACCCAGGGCCTTGTGCTTACAAGGCAAGCACTCTACCGACTGAGCTATCTCCCCAGCCCCCTTTTTTTCATTTGGAAACTATTCTTGAATTTGCAATCTACCTGCCTCATCCTCCTGAGTCACTGGAATTACAGGCGTGTGCCCCCACACCTGACAGTAAGCCCCCCCCCTTTTTTTAAGTTTTTGATGGACCTTTATTGTATTTATTTATATGTGGTTCTGAGAATGGAACCCAGGGCTTCACACATGCTAGGCTAGTGCTGTGCCACTGAGCCACAATCCCAGCCTACTAAGCCATTTTGATGGTATGTTTGGAAAGTATTGTGGGCTTGAAATCAAATGTTGATCACATATACCTCTTACTACTTTTGTTGTAGAGGTTGCCCAAACCTCAGTGAACCCCAGTGTGATCAGTGTGAAGACCGATGGAGAGGATCCAAATGAATTGCTTAAGAACTTCCAGGATATTATGCGAAAGCAAAGGCCAGAAAGAGTGTCTCACCTTCTTCAAGATAACTTGCCAAAATGTAAGTCTCATTATCATTTGCCTGATGCAGGAAAGAGTTTACAACTTAAATGTACATCCTATTAGAATAAAATCGCATGATGAGTTAAGGATTTAAAGCCATGCCCCTTGCTTGAATGAGTAGATATTCAGTCTTGGTGACTACTAAGTGCTATTGGTAGCCCGCCTTCTCTCTTTTTTAATACTCACCACCTACATACTGGGGGCTGAGTCAAACACTTGACATATATACAGTCTCATTTACTCCTCACAAAATGAGGACATAAAGTAACTTTCCCAGAACCTCCCTGCTATAAAATGGCCATGCTGGGATTTGAACTCAGGACTTACCTTTCCCCAAACCCAGGTGTGCTTCTTAATCATCAGACTCTATTGTCTTTTGTTTGTTTTTTAGCTGTTTCTACTTTTCAATATGATCGTTTCTTTGAGAAGAAAATTGATGAGAAAAAAAGTGACCACACTTACCGAGTTTTTAAAACTGTAAACCGGAGGGCACACATCTTCCCCATGGCAGATGACTATTCGGATTCCCTCATTACCAAAAAGCAGGTGTCAGTCTGGTGCAGTAATGACTACCTAGGGATGAGTCGCCACCCACGGGTGTGTGGGGCAGTTGTGTAAGTAGCCCTCAGCTTTCAAATGCCACTGGCAGCATTTGGCAAGACGTTGAAAATTTATATAGCTTGGATCTTTTATAAGGGGAATGTTCGGCAACTGAAAGTGTGCCATAGCAAATATTATTCTTAGCATTCAAAAATACCTACACATTACTTTTAGAGAAACTTAATTTGTAGGTAGTGGTAGAGCTTCATAGCATCTTAGGGTTTGAACTTACTGGCTCATTTACTATGCACATTAGTTCACTTCCTACCATTCCACAAGTGAGTGTGCCTTTAACACCAGACAGCATTGCTTTTACAGAGACATCCTTGATTATGGCTGCAGGTGGAGAAATGCAAATCTAGCAGCGTTAGAGGAAAAGCTACTTCACAAAGAAATGTTAAGAAGGATGGTAGATTTCATCATTTATGTCCTTCAAAAGGATTGCCAAGGCTAGGGATGGTTGAGAGAGTTGCCAACCAAATTCTTCAAGAGGCCTGCTGAAGGGTTGGAGATGTAGTTCTGTGGTAGAGTGCTTGCCTGCCATGTGTAGTCCCACTAGAATTTGCTTTTTTTTTTTTTTTTAAACATGTATTATTGGAAGGAACAGTGTTTTTCAGAGGAAGAAGACCTTAATATATATTAACTCAGCTAATACTAAGTGTTTAGTGACTGGTACATGAACACTGTTCTTGATGATCCCTAGAAGTATCCATCATTCCAGTGAGATACCATCCCCCACCTGTCTGACAATGAAGTCGGTTGAACCTTCTAACCCCAGGTTTCACAGTGAGAGGTAGTTTCTTGATCAACACAGGTTTCTGTCTCCTGTTGTAGCTCGGTGGTAGTGTACTTACCTAGAATATGTGAAGCACTGGGTTCAATCCTCAGTGCCACATAAAAATAAATTACAAAAAAGAGCCATAAGCTTCAGTTTTTTCTTTTCTTTTAAACAGGGAGACTTTGAAACAACATGGTGCTGGGGCAGGCGGTACTAGGAATATTTCTGGAACTAGTAAATTCCATGTGGACCTGGAACAGGAACTGGCTGACCTCCATGGGAAAGATGCAGCACTCTTATTTTCCTCATGCTTTGTGGCCAATGACTCAACCCTCTTCACTCTGGCTAAGATGATGCCAGGTAAGGAAGTGGGTATCCTTGAGTTTTTTGTGTTTCTTAATAATACAAAGCATCTTGGCTATGAAGGCCTACCAAAAGCTCTGAACTGAAAGTAATCGTCTTCTCTGTGAGCATTTCTTCTTTGATCGAACATTAAGTGCTAAGTGCATGTTACAGTTTCTAGAGGAACTTCATGCCAACAAAGATTCAAACATGGAAGGTCGTGTCCTTAAGTTTACCATCTCAGATGTGCTTTGTATTCTAAGAAGTTCCTCTTAATTTTTAGCTATTTGTTGATTGAGTTTGGAGTGAGGCACACATTAAAGACATATTAATTGCTCTCCATGGGGTTATTCTATACCTCTGGACTTTCTCAAAGAAGCACTGTCCAAGCATGATGACATACACCTGTAATCCCAGCTACTTAAGAGGGACCATGGCAGGAGGATCACATATTTGAGGCCAACCTCAGAAATTTATTGGGACCCTGTCTCCAAATAAAAGATAAAGAGGACTGGGGATGTAGCTCAGTGGTAGAGCACTTCTGGGTTCAAACAACAGTACCCCACCCACACACATACACAAAGAGGGAAACGTTAGTATTATGTCAGGAAAAAAACTGGCCTACTGTTTTTTTCTTAATGAACATTTAAAGTCATTATTTTCAGGAAAAGTCTATGGTTCTCTGTCTAGGAAATAATTTGTCTTCGATGCAGATGGCAATGAATAGCATTTTTTTCATGTTAGGTTGTGAGATTTACTCTGATTCTGGGAACCATGCCTCCATGATCCAAGGGATTCGGAACAGCCGGGTGCCAAAGTATATCTTCCGCCACAATGACGTCAGCCATCTCAGAGAACTGCTGCAAAGATCTGACCCCTCAATCCCCAAGATTGTTGCATTTGAAACTGTCCATTCAATGGATGGTAAGTTTAAATGGAGGCTAATCCGAAATCTAAGATGAAAAACTGAGGCTGAACTTTTTAAAAGTGTAGTGTTTGGGGGCTGGGGGTGTAGTGGTAGAGTGTGTGCTTAGCATGCACAGTGTCCTAGATGTGATCTCCAACACCAAGAGAAGGTACCTTTTGAATTGCATTTATTTTCCTTTCATTCTCTTTTGAGATTCCAGAATTGGTGGACATTGTGTAGATTTGGGTGAATATGTATTTTCTACTCTGGCTTTTAGCAGGCTCTAAGCTCCCACAATTGCAGGGAAGTTCATTTTCTTCCCTAAATTAAAAATGGTATCTGAGATCTGGGGTTTTAACTCAGTGGTAGTGTGCTTACCTAGCTTGTGTGAGGCACTAGCCTCATAAAAATAAAATGAACGTGTTGTGTCTATCTGCAACTAAAAAAAAAGAAAAGAAAAAAGAAAAAACGGTATCTGAGAATGTAAGTTACTTTGTTCTGACTCTAACTAAAACAGAAATTTCTGAAATGGCAAGCTTTTTAGAGTGGTCTCTGATCTTTCCTCAGGGGCAGTGTGCCCACTGGAAGAGCTGTGTGATGTAGCCCACGAGTTTGGAGCAATCACCTTTGTGGACGAGGTCCATGCAGTGGGGCTCTATGGGGCTCAAGGTGGAGGAATTGGTGATCGGGATGGAGTCATGCCAAAAATGGACATCATTTCTGGAACACTTGGTATGTGTACTTTGCATGTTCTGTCATTTGCAGTAAAATTACATTATCTTAACACTAAGGACTAGGTTTTCTAACTGGGATCAGGTGAGAAGATGGTGGGATAGCATGTAAAACTTGGACCATTTTTTCTTTGGGGAATATTTTTTGTCTTGTGAGTGGTAACCCACCTTAGCAGAATCCCTTGGGCCATGGAGGCTTCCAGATTCACAGCCCAGTATAATATCACTTATTGCCATCTGAACTCTTTCCAAACTGTTTGGGCTCTGACTACTTGCTATAAGAGCCTTTACTCTCTGTGCCTTAGATAATTGTTTCCTTAAATTAAAAAGAAGAAGGAATTCCAGTACTTTTTGGCTAGAGCAGTTGTTAGGCCCAGGTATTGCGAGGTACTGAGCTCTGTACTTAACACAGGGCAATTCAGCACCCCCTGGCTTTTCTCTGCTGCTCATGCAGAGGAGGCATCTTATGGTGTTGGGAGCCAGACTCTGCAGTGCTGCTATTTAGGCTTCAATCCCAGCTGTATAACTCACAGGTTGTATGACCTTGGGTTGGTAGTTAGCTTCTTGACACCCTAGTCTTCTCATCAATACAATGAAAATAACAACAAGATCTGTACCAAAATTCTTGTGGAGAAGATAAGTGAGTTACATACAAATAATTAACTGCAGACATTGCTTTTGCTTGTAAGAACCCTAAAGAGATGAAAATGTAGATTGTGTACATTTGAAGATGTTGTAAAACCTTCAGAAATTGGCAGGGCAGTTGGAAACATATGTATAAGTCATCCAAATTGCCAGGTTAAGACCTCCACTCACATAAAGGATGGGCAGCAAAAAAGAGTATCCTTCAGCCCTGTTAAGGGGTCCGAGAGCTTCCTGCAGGCCCAGAGTCTGGGGCTCTCAAGGTGGAGCCCTTTCTGGAGAAAGGTGTTTATTCACCTGGCTCAATTCCAGCCACTCTTAACACATTCTCAGGTCATGGTGTCTTTGAAGGTTTGATCATTGAGAGATGGCAAGAGCTGGAGGGAGAAATTTTCCACTCTATGAGTTTAAACCCACCCAGCCCTCCTGTGGTTCAGCAAAAAATGTTAATTACAGAACATTGTGTTAAGATGTTTGAGAATTCTTCTGGAGTCCTAATCCTGAAACTTGAGATGCATGTTATGCAAAGAACTTGAGAATTGAAAAACAAATCTGGCCCTCAATCAGACCTAACAGGTTCTGAGATTTTGTGTTTATCTGGCAAATTCTAATTGTCCAGAGTTTTGTTTACTTAGTGGGAAGCAGAAGGGGTCAGATCATAACAGTTAATGCCTTAGCTGGGTAACGATGTTACAGCCTCCAGGGTAATGCTTACAGGGTGTTGTGAGCACTGCAACTCAAATCCCATTCCAGAGGTATTGGAGTGCAGAAGAGGAGAAATGGGGCTTTGCTGGCCTGCAGAGTAGGAGGCCAGAGTGGGAGAAGCAGGTGAGAATAAAAGGGTGGGAGGAGAGGCAGCTGTCTGATCCCCAGGCATACCTGGGACCAGTCACAAGGCTCCCAGCCTGCTCTGGAGACCTGCTTTCTGAGCTTGGCCATGTGCCTTTGGGCAAGATCCTTACATAATCTTTCTCAGTTGTTCCCTCATAAACCTGGGTGAATATCCCTTTACTTCTGTCTGTGTCCTCTCAAAGAATGAAGATAGGGAGAAAAGTAAATGTGTCGAGATTCTGCAACACCTTGCTGTGTACATTTTGAAGCTGTTGCTGATATAATGAGGCTGTCTTTTCCCAGGCAAAGCCTTTGGCTGTGTTGGTGGTTACATCGCCAGCACCAGTTCTCTGATTGACACCGTACGGTCCTATGCAGCTGGCTTCATCTTCACCACCTCCCTGCCACCTATGCTGCTGGCTGGAGCCCTGGAGTCTGTGCGGATCCTGAAGAGTGCCGAGGGTCGGGCACTTCGCCGCCAACACCAGCGCAATGTCAAGCTCATGAGGCAGATGCTAATGGACGCTGGCCTTCCAGTTGTCCACTGCCCCAGTCACATCATCCCTGTGCGGGTAATGGCCTGTGAATGGAATCCTTGGGGATGGCACCTCCTCACATGATATGTGGGTGTTCTGGTTCCACCTTCCTGAAGTTGGGCTTGAGTAGGGTGACTTCCGGGACCAGGGCCTGCAACCAGAGACCATATCTCTGCCTTTAGTTGCCTTCACAATGCGAATGAAGCTTTTCAACCCTGCAGGCTGGAGCAGAGCTTCCCTCTCCAGAGCACTGAACTTAACAGGGTAAACACAGCTCATATCTGGAAAGTTCCAGAAGCCTGAGCTTGGCCAGCTTTGAAGAGTGGCGTTCTACTTAGTAAATTTCTAAATAGGTCTCACCCTTGCCACTGCAAACGGAGCCCTGTTGGTGTCAGTTGAATTAATATAGGGAATATAGGGGACTGGGGTTATGGCTCCATGGTAGAGCACTTGCCTAGGTTCAGTTCTCAGCACTGCATATAAATAAATGAATAAAGGACCATCAACATCTAAAAAATATTAAAAAAAAAAAAATATATATATATATATATACACACACACACATTTGGAATATATCTTGCGTAACAAAAGCAGGGTTATATATCCTGGGAACAAAGACTAGCTGGTTTGAAAAGCGCTGACTTCCCTTTGTGAGGCCTGGGAGGGGAACATTGTGAAATTTACTTCTAATACGCTTTGGTTCTCTTGTTCTCCCTGAAGCAACTTCTTTAAATTGCAGGTGTTGAACCAGGCAGGGTGGGATATGCTTGTAATCCCAGCACTTTAGGAGGCTGAGGCAGGAGGCCAGCCTGGACTACTTAGCAAAACCCTAACTCATAAAGGGCTGGAGATGTGACTCAGTGACTCTGGGTTCAATTCCCAGTACTGAAGATAGATAGATAGATAGATAGATAGATAGATAGATAGATAGATAGATAGAAAGAAAGAAGAAAGGTGTTTGGGCAACTGTCCTTCTCCCCCAAGCTTACACATACCACCACAGTCTGACCTTAACCTAAGCCTCCCAGACACTGTTTGTGATTATCTCTGCTAAGAGGTAGCCAGTCCTATTCTGACCATACTTTCTGCTGTCTTGGATCTTAGGTTGCCGATGCTGCTAAAAACACAGAAGTCTGTGATGAACTGATGAGCAGACATAACATCTATGTCCAAGCCATCAATTACCCAACAGTGCCACGGGGGGAAGAGCTCCTGCGGATTGCTCCCACCCCTCACCACACACCACAGATGATGAACTACTTCCTTGGTGAGTACCTGCAGAGCTGCAGAAGCCTCCCTGGAACCTTGTATGAAACTGTCTTTGCAGTGTTTATCATTGAAGCGACATTTCCAAGGCAGGCAGATTTGATTCTTCTTATTATTTCATGTAATTAAGAATGCCCTCAGATGGTACAAAACTCTAAAAGGCATTTAAGAGGCCTTCAGAGGCCAGCTCATATGCTCTCCACTTGGTGATGTTTTGTGGTCCTTGAATCAACCCTACACTTCACCCACTCTGGTAAAAGAAATTTTCTCAACATTTTATACACATCAGTACTGCTGCCTCCAGCCCGTGTCCGACCCAAAGGCAGAGACTTTGCCTCAAAAGGGTACTGCTCCTGACTCATTGCCTCAAAGTGATATTGCTCCTGAGCCTTCCCAAGATGGGAGGCTTTATGACAGACTTTGTTCTGTTAGAAATGCTGTTTTTACTGGTCTATAATTGCAGCTTCTTGGGAGACTGAGGTTGGGAGGTTGAGGCAGGAGGATCACAAGTTAGAGGACAGCCTGGGCAACTTTAGTGAGATCCTGTCTCAAAATAAAATTTTAAGGGGCTGGGGATATAGCTCAGTTGGTAGAGTGCCTGCCTTGCAAGCACAAGCCCTGGGTTCAATCCCCAGCACCGCCAAAAAAAAAGAAGAAGAAAAAAAAAGTTTTTTTAAAAGACTGGGGATTTAGCTTAGTGGTGGAGTGCTTGCCTAGTGAGTATGAAGCCCTGGGTTCAATCCCCAGTACTGGAGAAAAAATGAAAAGCTTGGCTTTTTTGCCTTTTGTGTGTGTGTGTGTGTGTGTGTGTGTGTGTGTGTGTGTGTGTGTGTCAGGGGTTGTAACTAGTGCCTTGTGCATGCAAAGCACACACTTTACCACTGAACTACTTCCCCAACTCTCAAAATGCTCAAGTATGGTGGGTAGAGCAACGTCGTACCTGAAGGCTTGGGAAATAAGACCCAACTCTGGGTGTTGGTGTTTTTTTTGTGTGTGTGGTTTTTTTTGCTCTTTTTTAAAAGTGTTCTAATAGCCTCTTTGAGATATAATTCACATGCTATAAAATTCACCCTATTAAAGTATATAGTTCATTCACATTGTTGTGCAACCATCACTCCGTTTCCAGAACATTTTCACCACCCCAGAGAGAAACCCCATATCCATTAGCAATCAATCACTTCCCTTTGCCAGGCCCTGTCCACCACTGGTTTACTCTCTGTCTGTCTGACATTTCATGTAAATGGAACCATGTGATATGTGGTACTTGATGCCTGGCCTCTTCACAGCACAATGTTTTTAAGATTCATTGATGTTGTAGCATTGATCAGCACTCCATTTCTTTCTTTTCTTTTTCTTTTTTTCCCTCCAGTACTGGAGATTCAACCCAGGACCTTACACGTACTAGACAAGTGCTCTACCACTGAGCCCTTTTTTTAATTTTTATTTTATATTAAGACAGGGTCTTACTAAATTGCCCAGACTGACCTAGAATTTCCAGACCTCCTGCTTCAGCCTCCTGAGTTGTTGACATTACATGCATACACCACCATGCCTGGTTCCAATTCCACATTTTGTTTTTCCATCAGTTGATGGGCATTTGGGTTTCCACCATCAGACTATTTTGGGTTTTTTTTGTTTTTTGTTTTTACGCAGTACTGGGGATTGAACCCAGGTCCTTGTGCTTGCAAGGCAAGCACTCTACCAACTGAGCTGTATATCCCCAGCCCCCATTTGACTATTTTGAATAATGTTGCTGTGAACATTCATGTACAAGTTTTTGTGTAGACATATGTTTTCATTTCACTTCAGCAGATACTCCCTATAATATTTAAAAATTATTTCTCCTCACAGAGAATCTGCTGGCCACATGGAAGCGACTGGGGCTGGAACTGAAACCACATTCTTCAGCAGAGTGCAACTTCTGCAGGAGGCCACTGCATTTTGAAGTGATGAGTGAAAGAGAGAAAGCCTATTTCTCAGGCATGAGCAAGTTGGTGTCTGCTCAGGCCTGAGTGTGACCTCAGTTATTACATTTAACCTGGCCATTATATCCAGATAGTCTTCAGAATTGTCTTTATATGTGCATTAAATTATATTAAATCTTAATCTATAGTTAAAACATAGTCCTGAAAATAAATTCTTGTTTAAGTGGTAGATGTTTCTGCTATTGGCTACTAAATCAGAATAATTTTGAATTCAGTTTGTGTTATAGGGATATATAAACCATAATGGCTGCAGACCCTGCTGGAGTGGTAGAAACTCCCCCTCTGTTTGGACGTAGTCACCTCTTTAACATCCTCTGCACCCACGAGGGACCCAGTAGCACCCAACAACCAAACAGTTCTGAAAGCAGTGACACCAACGTGTTACTGATTTCACTTTAAACTGCTGCCCTCTCATCCGGACTAGGCAGCCTGTGCATCCCAGCAGTTCTGCTACAGCTCTTTCCCTCAAATTTCCCTCTCAACCTGTGTTGACCTCATACTTACCACTAAACGTCGAGCCACCAGGAGGGACATGCTTGCCTGTGCCCACCAATCCTCTAGCCTGTTGGCTTCCTGACCTGTAGTCAGGTCTCCTCTGGCAAAACTGGAGGGGTTTGTGTGCCTTACCTTGACCCTCTGCACTTGGGCCTTAGAGCTTCTTGCAGATTCCTCACAGCTATCTCTTGTTTTCATTTTTGTGAATCCCCCCCCCCCGTTTTGCCCCATTCCCGTGGGCATACAGTAGGCTTCTTCACCCATCTTAGCAATAAGTAGGCTCTTCCTCAGGATAGACCCTCTTGTAGCTGCCACCTCTCTCTTCTGCAGTTTCCTGCATCTCCCTCCCTATCAGTCTGTCATTCCTGTTCCTATAGAGACTGTTCTTTTCTTGTCACATCTTGCCTGTGTCTTGCCAAATCCAATGACCTGACCTGTCTTTTCACTGGATCCTTCAGTGGTATTGGAGGTGGCTGACCTTGGCCTTTTTTACAGATTTCTCACCTAAGCTTCCATCCCACTAACCTCTCCTGATTGTTTTCCTTCTGCTTCATGAGCTGGTTCTCCTTGGTCTGTCTGGGTCCTCTTGTGAATGTTGATGGCCCCACTGAGCTCATTTCTGATTCATGCACACTCCCCACCCCATATGATCTGTCTTGGGCTGTCAGTTCTATCTGCATGCCACCACCTGCTGTCTCTTCCAAGCCCACACAGGTTTAGGCAGCACCCCAAATCTGCCCACCCTTCCCCTACCTGCTCCTCACATGGTCTTACCATCATCTACCCAGGTACTCAGGCCTCTCATTTGAAAGTCAACTCTGTCCTTCCATCACATGCACACTGTTAGCAAGTTCTCTTGAGTTCTTACTCTAAACACATCTCAGACCAGGCCACGTCTTACCCTCTCCACTGCTATACTACCTACACCTGCCTCTACTCCAACAGGGGCCTGAGAGGTCCTATTTAAAAAAAAAAAAAAAAAAATCAGATCATGTCCCTCCTCTGTAGAAAACATTCCTGGGTCTTCCAGTTGCTGTGAGATTACATTCTAGATTCCTTGCTCAGGCTGACCATGTTGGGGTTAGGCTCCCATCCAGCTTCCAGCCTCATCTTTCATCCCACCTGTGTTTGCTCACTTTCTGTTTATATGCTGGGGCTCAGTTCTGGGTCTCAAATGCCTAAGTTCTCTTGGCTTCTAGACCTTGGTGTTAGCCATTCTTTATCTTCCTGGATTTTCTTGCCCTAGAGCAAGGTGTTTTAGTCAGCTTTTTTGTCGCTATGACCAAGAAACCTGACAAGAATAGTTAGAGGAGGTGAAGTTTATTTGGGGGCTTTCAGTTTCAGAGGTCTCAGTCCATTGACAGCCAGTTAAACTCAGTCCACAAAATATATACCCCAAAGGCATGCCCCCCAATGGCCCACCTCCAACCACACCCTACCTTTCTTCAGTTACTACTAGGTTAATCCTTATCAAGGGATTAAGCCACTGATAGGGTTTAGGCTTTCATAACCCAATCACTTCACCTCTTAGCCTTCTTGCAATGTTTCACATGTGAGCTTTAGAGAGACATGTAATACCCAAACCATAACACATGGTGTGATCACCTCTTTTCACTTGGGACAAGGGTGAGACCTCCCAAATACATGAGCTAACACCCTCTTTATTTTTTAGTTATTCAGGTATTGGGGATTGAACCCAGGGATGCTTTACCACTGACCTATATCCTCAGCCCTTTTTATTTTTTACTTTGAGACAGTCTCTCTACGTTGCTTTGGGCCTCACCAAGTTGCTGAGGTTGGCCTTGAACTTGTGATTCTCCTGCCTGAGTCTCCCGAGTTGCTGGAATTACAGACATGTGCCACTGTGCCCAGCTCAGCTCACCCCTTCTTTAATTCCTCCCATTGCTTGGCCTCTTAACCTTGCTGCTCTTAACCACACAGTCACCACACAGTGATTTTTTTCCCCTGTTGTAATGTCACCTCTGTGAGGACAGGTGCCTTTTCTTTCTTCTCACTTCTATACCCTCTGAGTCCAGCACAGAACCCGATACACAGTTGGTAAGCAAAAATGTTGACTGAATGAAAGGGCACCCCAGCGACAACACCCTAGTCTACTAAAAAGAAGCGAGCTGAAGAAAAACCAAGCTCCTGGAGCTTAGGAGAATCACTAGACTTTGCTCGCCCCTGAGCTCTAGAAAGGCAGCTATGCTTTCTCCTCTCTGTGCAGAGTTGTGCTGGTAGCTGGCCTGGGCTCTCTCAAGACACACAGTAGGGCTCCACTGAATTATGGTACCATCAGATGAAACTGTTCATCTCGGCAGGCCCCTGGGTGTGATGGAAGTCACGTCACTTTGGAACTACAATACGGTTCCTTCCTGCTCCGGAAGCAACTCACTTTCCCCGCTCTGCTCCCTCAAATGGGCTTTCAGGGCTCTCCATTGTCTTTCACATTCCCACGCCTGGACAGCGCTCCACCTCGTCTTCTTCAAGTGGGATTGCTTGCCTCTAGTGGAGCAATGCTCTACCCAAACACTTGGGAGCACCCACTCTTCCTCTGTAAGACAGAACCAGGAGCGTCAGCAAGGCCCAGAGGTGCACTTCCCCTCCCTCCTTCTTAGGGTTATGAGAGAAACATGGAAGGATCTACAGGAAGTAGAATGATTTAAAAATGAGATGTTTGGCTTTTATAAGCAAGTCGAGTGTAAAACTACTGTAGTGAAAAGTTTGCCCAGAATATTTAGAAGTCTAGGACACCAAGTAAAGTGCCAAGGGATGGCAGGGTGACTTGTGGAGACTTCCTTCTTGACATTTTCCTCCTGTCAGCTTCTGCGTCTCCATTTGTCTGGTGCTCTTTGTTTCCCAACAAGGAAACCACACCAAGGTCTGCAGACTCTCTTAGAGAAAACTGTGGTCCCCAGCATCATGTGCCTCTGATTCAGTCACATCTGCCTCTGACCATGGTGCTCTGGAAGCCATTCCTAGTCCAGAAGGATCATTCTTGAGGTAGAGAGATAAACTTTGAATCCATATCATCTCATGGTCCTGAGTACAAGTCTCAATACCTAAAAACAACAACTGAGGTCCTTCTAAGTTTTTTAAACCTTTACACACATTACCACTAATGCTTACAATAGCATACAGAATAGCTCTGGACAACCCCCTTATTAAATGAACAAGCTGAGTCTCCAAAAGGAAGTTTGCCTGCCCAAGATTACCCAAATGTCAGAGCTGGGATGTAGCCCCTGGCAATCTGAACTGAATCTTCTCCTTCCTGGTGTGGTAGAACCAATGGCAGTGTCAGTGGGTGAGGATGGCCAGAGGAAAGAACCTGGAGCCAACCCCGAGCACCCCTCCTGACAGTGCAGTGGGAGCCACCTCCCACACAGCCCCAGTGGCCCATCTCTGACTATCTCCTGCAGGATCTAAACAGTGGAACTCTGCCCATAGATAGCATGGAGCCAAGTATTTCAGACCACAAAACATTTGAGTCAAGCCAAGATCCTACCACAACACCCATACTTCATTTCCAAAATGTTCCTCTAAACGGACAGCCCCCAAGACACTTAAGACTGTGAGCACAAGCAGAGGTAGAGGGAGATTAAGGTCTAACTGGAACTGCTAAAGAGAGTTACTGTCCAGGTTGTGATTCCTACAAGTAGAATATGGTGTCTTGGACAAGGTCCTGCTTCCTCTCCTGCTCCTGTTTCTGCCTGTGCTGGGAAGAATCTCGGAGCTACTCAATAGGGGATTTCCCAAGACTCCACCCATGGGGAAAAGGCTGCTCTTATTTCTTTTCCTCCTGGGAAAGGCCCAGGAAGTAGGACAGGTCAGAGCCCACCTGAGGCTTCTAACTCATAGATAAGAGATCCTCCTCTGACTTTGATTTGAATAAATAACAAGGGATACCAAGGCAGGAACCTCTGCCCATCACAGACTTTACTCACAGCATAGGCATTGCCACCAGAGGGCGCAATCACCTGCGGAACTGGCCATAAGTCCATTATTTCTGGAAAACCTTGGAATGAACATTTCCTGGGCTGACCTCCTCTCAGAACTCTGCTTAGGGCCAGAAATGTACCAGACCAGCAGGTTTTTTGCCCCCAAGGAATTTTCAGTCCAGTAGGTGAGGGAGGCTGAAGTCAATACACAAGACTGACCCCCAGAGGCTACCTGACTGCCTGGAATGGGTCAGGCAGGGCATTGATGGAAGGGTTGAAAGGGGCAGGAATTCTTCCCTTGCTCTCCGCAAAGGACCAAGACCACATTGAGCGAATATCTTCAACTCCCCTAAAAAGATGCCCATGAACAAAATTTTCCTTAGCAGCCAGCCTTAGTCCTGTGGGTCCCTGTTTTTCTCTTTTGGCCTTTTTCTCCAAATGACCTCTTGTCTTTGTTCACTTTATAGAGCTCTACAGAATTTTCCTATCTCTCCTTCCACCCACACCTCCAGGAAGCTCAGGGATAGCTGTTTGGTAGTATTCATACATTCATTCATTCATTCATTCATATTATTATTATTATTAAACATTTTGTTTTAGTTGTAGGTGGACACAATACCTTTATTATTTTTATGTGGTGCTGAAGATCGAACCCAGGGCCCCAAGCATGCTAGGCGAGCACTCTACCACTGAGCCAGAACCCCTTATTTATTATTAATTGATTTTTGCGGTGCTGGTGATTGAACCCCGGGGTGCTCTGCCACTGAGCTACACCCCAACCCCTTTTACTTTATTATTTATTAATTATTAATTATTTATTATTTATTAATTATTTACTTAATTTTTGAGACAGGTTCTCGCTAAATTGCTCAGGTTGGCCTCAACTTGCAATCCTCCGGCCTCGGCCCCTGCGTAGCTGAGATTACAGGCATGGGTCAGAGCACCCTGCTCGGTAGCAGACGGATTGCCTGCTCTGTGTCAGGTGTGCGGATGGGGAGCAAAGCAGTGGAGCTGCCCGGACAGGCAGCGCGGCATGGAGGTGAGGCCAACACTATTCGGCCGTGGGTCCTTGGCAGAAGTTCCGGTTATAGAAGTGGCGGTTGTCCCTGGTAAGGGCCGTGCCCAGCTGAGCCCAAAAGCTGCCTTGCCCGCTGGGCTGGTGGGGCCAAAAGAGGACGCTCTGGCGGCAGAGGCGCTGGCGCAGCCGCACATAGCGAGAGCGGCGGGCGTCGGGGCGCAGGATCACCAACACCACGACGTCCTTGCGGTCCTCCAGCAGGCGCTGCTGGGCCAGCAGAAAGCTGGTGCGCAAGAGGCCACTGACCCGATCCGTGTGGGCCAGCACAAAGAGCGTCTTGCGGCTGCCATACACCGAGGCCCACAGATTCTCAAAGAGTGACTTGCCTGGCAGCCAATCCCGCTCCTCCAGGCAAAGGCGGAGCGCGCGGCGCCCGCGACGCTCCTCTAGCCTCACCCGCAGCTCGTTGTACACCCAGTCGGCCACCGCGTTCTGCGCCTTGTCGAAGACCACGAAGGCATCGTAGGGCAGGGCGTGGGCGCCGCGCCGCAGGGGAAGCCAGGCCAGGCACAGGTGGAAGCAGTACCAGAGGTCCCAGCCGCATAGGTGCTGTAGCACAGGCACAGTCAGGCCCAGAGCCACAGCCAGCAGCGAGAGGCCAAAGCAGTCCCAGGAGAAGGCCTCATCCAGGCAGAGGCGCAAGTCCTGCGCGAAGATGCTGCGGCCCTGCAGTTGGCCCGGGCTGCCACACTTCACACGGCTGGGCAGGCCAGGCACGGCATTCTGTACCTCCAGCAGGAAATCCACAAAGGCCGCCCCACAGGCGCAGTGCAAAGGGTTGGCACTCACGTCTAATGTTTTCAGGGAACCAGCCAGTGGCCCAAACCAGAAGGACTCAATTGTCTTAAGGGCATTGTCACTGAGGTTGACCACTTGCAACTTCACTGCCAGGGCAAAGAAACCTGGGACCACAGAGCCTATGCTGTTGCTGCTGAGGTCCAGCTTCTGGAGCTGGGTGCCGTTGGGCAGGCTGCCATTGCTCAGGGTCTTCAGCTGGTTTCCTGCCAGGTCCAAGACTTTCAGGTTGGGCAGGAAGACCAGGCTGCTCCAGTTGAAGAAGGCCAGGTAATTGTCACGGAGACGCAGCAGCTGCAGGCTCTTGGGGAGGTTGTTCAGGGTGCGGGGCAAGAGGATATGCAACTGATTCTGGGACAGGTCCAGTCGGAGCAAGCCTCTCAGACCTTGGAAGAAATGGAGATAGAGGTCTCCCTCAGCCCACATACGGCTCACCACATTGCCACTGAAGTCCAGGGCCCGCAGTGAGGTGCTGCAGAGCCTCTGTGACACACGGCTGTGGATGTCATTGTATGCCAGGCTGAGGAAGTGCAGGGTGTGCAGCTGGGCCACAAAGCTGAGGTTGTGGCCTACACCCTGCATGCTGAAGGCCTGGCTGTTGTAGCTGAGATCCAGAGCCTTCAGGTTTGGCAGCTCTGTGAACGAGCGCCCATGGTACAGGTCCAGTTTGTTATGTGAAAGGTCTAGCACCTGCAGACTAGTCAGCAGCCGGAACTCTGAGCCATTGACTGCCTGTGCAATGCTGTTGTGGCTCAGGCTGAGGCACTGGAGGTGTGAGAGGTTGGAAAACATCTCTGGCTGAACTGTCACCAGGTTGTTCCGAGACAGGTCCAAGGTGAATTTGAGGGTCCTACAGCTAGGCATGAAATCTTCAGAGCCAGAGCTGTCCAGTGGGGCTAGAGCAAGGTCCCTAGACCACAGTTGGACTTGCTCCCAATCATTTCCCTCCCCAGTGGTGACTGTCAGCTCTGAAGTTCCACTGATGCGGTTTTCTGAAAGATCGACAAAGTGCAGGCCAGGGAAGGCCCCGAAGATGCTGAGCTGGGCCTGGTTGATGAAGTTCATTTGTAGATGCAGAGTGTGGAGAAGAGGTAGATGGGTCAGTGGCTTAAGCGTTTTCTCATTGAGTGAACGGAAGAAGATTCCATTCATGTTCAGCTCCTCCAGTGAGATCAGGCTCCCAAAGGAGTGTGCCAGGTGCAGGTGGGCAAAGGACACCCTCTTGCAGTAATTGAAGGACAGGTTAAGCTTGCGCAGCCGTGCCAGGCCCTGGAAGGCCAGGGTTGTGGTGATGCATTCATAGAGGAAGTTCTCACTCAGGTCTAGCACTGTGAGGTTACCTAGACCTTGGAACCATTTGGGGTTAAGTGTGTGGAGAGAACTGTCCTTCAACACCAGGCCTTCAAGATGACTTAGATGGCTGAAGGTCTCAGGGTGTAGCTGGAGAGAGGTGTCAGGGCACTCCACACAAGGGTTGCGGGCATGGTCACAGCGGCGGCAGTTCCCACCTATATCAAGTACTCGCAGGGCAGTCAGATTGGCCAGGTCCCCAGGTACCAGTTTGACAATGTGGTTGTAGGACAGTAGCAGATACTCCAGACTAGGGGGCAGGTTGCGGGGGACTGCTGTGAGGTTGTTATACTTGAACGACAGGTGGGTGAGGTTGTGCAGGCTAAGAAGTGCACCTGGGGCCACCTCCAGTGCCCCCCTACATGGGTTCTTGTAGTAGCAGTTGCCGTCCATGAATAGAAAGCGCAGGGCATGCAGGCCAGCAAGACTGGTGTGGTCTAGTGTCAGAATGTTGGTGTGGCTCAGGGTCAGCTTCACCAGGGAGTTGGGCAGGGCGGGCACAGTGGTGATGCTGTTGTAGCTTAGGTTCAGGTCCTCCAGCGTGGGCACAGACAGGAAGGTGTTGGGCTCGATGGTCATGTGGCAGGGGAAATGCATGGGGCTGAGGCTGGTCGGGGGGCAATTCCACTTGAGGTTGAGACGCCGCAGGTTAGACAGGTGGACAAAGTCAGAGTTATGGAGGTGGTGGATGCGGTTGGAAAGCAAGGAAAGGCTGGTGACATTACCACGGGGTGCTGCTGTAGAAAAGTGGGGCACGGACTTCAGGAACAGCCAGTTGCAGTTCACCAGGCCACCCTGTTGGAACTCGCAGGGCAGGAAGGCAGGCAGAGCACCCAGGGCCAAGGCCTCAGCCAGTACAGCAGCCTGCACCAGGAGAGACAGGGGGTGCAGGGCCCTGTGGCAGGGACCCTGTGGGAGGGCCAGGGGCTGTGTGAGTGTCCAGCCCCAGCTCCACCTCCACCCATTCCACTTCATGGGGTCTTGGAGCAGGGCTTCCGACTCCCCTCTCTCCAAGCCCTCCCAGTGAGCCTCCTCCCTGGCTGTTGAACCCCCTTCTCACCCTCTAAGGCCCATGGGGAACCTTAAATTGGTTTCAGACCAAGCCTTTGATTCAGAATGTGGACTTAGAATCAGGACTGAGCCTGGAATCTAGAGTCCTAAGATTTGAGGCTTTCCTACATGATTGAGCCCAGCCAGATAAGAGGGCCAGGAGAAGTGACCAAAAGACCCATTTCCCATCCTGTCTTTGGGAGCTATTACTCTTTCTTCCTGCACAAAGTGGCAGTCACTTCCTTCCCTCTAACCATCCTGAAATCCCCTCTCTGCCCTCCTCTGGCCTCCTCACAACCTCTCCCTCAATACCCCCTCTGGCTTCCACACACTGGCAAGCTAGGCAGCCTAGCTCCTTCGCCCTCTGCCTGCCTCCCTCACTGGCCTGGGAGCCCTCAACTGGTTAGGGGTTATGGGCCAGAACAAATCAGAGGGAGCTGTGGAAAGTGAAGTGTCAGCCAGAGCCCGGCCCTGGGATCTGACCTGGTGCATAGCCCCAACCCCACCACAGACTGAGGTCCCAGACTTCAGCCTCCTCATCCACCCCACAGAGAAGACCTTTTGCTCTGATGTTTTCAGGGTTCAGTAAGTGTCCCCAGGGCCACGAGGTTAACAGTCCCGTTCACTGCCGCCTGCAGCTGCCAAGCACACCTCCCTCCTCACCCCTTCCCAGGCCTGAGAACTGCTGTCCTACCATGTTGGTGGGTGAGAGCTTCTCCAGAGGATCTGGCTGTCTGGGAAGATCTGTAGGTAAGGGTGCTTCTCACACTTGGGGTCCCTCAGAGAAGAGAGGAAGTGAGAATTTCACTACAGCCTAATAGCTCCCTCCCTCACCCCCACCTTGGGGACGGCAGGTGGTGTGTAATGAGTCAGAGGCCATTTGCATAGTCAGATGGCAAACAGGACTTCACCCCTTCCTCTTTCCACTCCTCTCTCAGATGGCCTACATCCAACGCTGGCCTCACATCTGTCCTGTGGTTGATCCTGGGAGGAGTGCAGCTCAAAGCCCAGCCTGTGGTCAGTGAGAGATCAGAATTGAAGGCAGCACCACGCCAGGCCCCTCACCTGACCCAGGAGGACTAGCTCACTCTCATACCTCAGACCCTGGCTCTGTTTATACTCAGGACGGTGGCACCCTACCTGCCCTTTCCTGCCCTCAGGGCCCCGTCCCAAGAGCTCTGAAGGGCTTCTTGTGCCCAGAGGCAGCCCTCACCCCAGCCTTGGGACCTCTTCCAGGAACAGACTGTCTTTCTCTGCATTCCCAGTTCCCCTGATGTCCATCAGAAGAGAGACCACAGCCTTCCTGCTGGGGGTCCCGAGGCTGGGTGCGTCGCTGGCCCAGCTGGGACCCTAGCTGATCTTTCCCACTCAGCTCTTCCCATGCTGCCTCTGACCCAGGAGATCAGAACACAGACTAGTCACACTCAAAGCCTCAGAGTGCCCTGGGAGCCCTTCTCAAGTCCTGCTGGCTCCACCTTCGGAATCTGCTGACCGCCCACTGCCTTACACCCACCTGCCTATGGGCATTCCCAGGACCTCGCACCTGGCTGCTGCTACTGCTCTCATGCCCACAACCTATTTATATTTAGCCCCTGGAGGGACCTGTTGAGACCTGTTGTGTTGGGTCTATCCCTTGCCCAGATCCCTCAATAGCTGTCTCTGGAATCAAAGTAGTAAATGTCACAGTTCATATAGTAGCCACGGTCCTAAGAGACCTGCCCTTCCACTCCTTCTCTGATCTCCATCCCTACTGGCCCTCTTGTTGCTTTGGACACACCTTGCTCTCCTAACTCAGAGCCTTTGAATGTGCTATTCCAGCTGCCTGGAAACTCACTTCCCAGATTTTCTTATGGCCTCCTTCTTTACCTTCTTTAAGTCTCTGTGCATGTCACTCTTTCCTTGAGAACTTCCCTGACCTTTTTTTATTTTTGGTACTGGTGATTGAAACCAGGGCAAGCACTCTACCACTGAGCTACATCCCAGGCCCTTTTTATTGATTTATTTATTTTGAGAAAAGATCTCACTAAATTGTCCAGGCTGTCTGAACTTGTGATCCTCCTACCTCAGCCTCCCATTCCCTGACCTTTTCATAAACTTTCCAGTGCGAATCTGGCTCTTCTGAGCCTCTCTGCCTGTTTTCCTCTGCTTAGCATTGTTTCAACTGTTGAGACTCTCTCATGTTGAGACTTTCCATGGTTTACTGTATATTATCTCCCTCCCCTTATTTGCTGGAATGTCCACTTCTTGAGAGCAAGATCTTTTGTATCCCCAGCACAGTTTAATGCCTAGTACACAGTAAACGCTCAATATCTGCCGAAGCTGTGGGTCCCCTGCACTCAGCTCTGGGCGGGCACAGAGAGGGTATCTCCAAGGGAAGGTCCAATGAATGAATGAATAAACAAATGGGGTTTACTCTTGGGGGAGACAGGGCTGCACATCCACCTTCCTGCTCCTTCCAGGCCCACTTCTGGGTAGGTGTCATGGCACACAGGGCCCAAAGTACCAGTCATTCAGCTGGCTCAGCAGTTTAAGGGTAGCATTATCTTCCTGCCCACCAGTGTTCAGGATAGGCCTGGACAAACCTCTTCTGGATCCTTGCTATGGTCCCAGCTTCCTCTATAAGCCTAGGGGCTTTGGCAGGGGCTGGGAAAAGGCCCCAGGAATAGGACACTGCCCTGAGCCAGGAGAAAGGTGAATCACAGTCAGCAATGCCACATCCATCTCTGTCCCACCTGTGACAGGAGCTTCCATCCACTTCTCAGAGACATAAAGGCCTGGTTCTTGCTGAACCCCAAGCTCAGGAGAGATTTTCCAAGTGCCTGTGTTATGGCTTGGACATGAGGCGCCCCCAAAAAGCTCATGTTAATGCAGTTATATTCAGCGGTGGAATGATTAGTTTATTAGTGCTGTAACCTAATGAGCCCATCCTAGTTTGAATGGACTGACTAGGTAGGTGGGGGCATGGCTAGAGGAGGCAGTCACTAGGTCCAGCCCTGGAAGAGTGCATCTTCCCTGCAGCCCCTTCCCCTTCCCTCTTTCTGCCTCCTGACCCGATTGAGCTGTGAGCCAAACAATTTTCCTCCCTCTGTAAGGTCCTTCCCCCACAACGTTCTGCTTCATCTTGGACGTAGAGCAATGGAGTCAGCCATGGGTGAACGAAAACTTCTGAAACCGTGAATCGAAATAAACATTTCCTCTGTTAAGTTGTTCTTACTGGGCATTTTTGTCACAGCAACACAAAAGCTGATGAAAACACCCAGTGAGGACCAGGGAGCCAGCCCCCATCTCTAGTAGCTATCCTACCTCCCTTAGAGGCAGAAGCTACCAAGTTTGTAGTAATTTGTTATAGCAGCTACGGGAGATAAAGATACCTAGATCTCTATATTGTGGTGGAGATATACCTGCCTCTCAGGTGGGGATCCTATCAACCCCAAGACTTGTGCCCTCACACACACAGCTTCTCCCACACCCTTGTGGCCAGGCACACTGAGGCTCCACCTAGCAGGCCAACCGTTCTCTCCTGAGCTGTGAGAGGGCAGTTAGCTATATGCACAGGGCCACTTATGCATCGTGTTTCCTTAGAGCCAGACACAGATATTGATTTAAAAATATTTTATTCTTTAGAAAATACAGCATTCAACCATCCCATCCTGCAGTGACCCTTGCTCCAGCCCCAACTGACCCTACCCACTGTGGTCAAAGGTTTCTGGGCTGTGTGGGGACCCCAATCTCAGATCCCTTGGAGGCCAGGTTCATGACAGGTCCCTCACCCAGCCTCCTAGAGCCAGCCAGGCAGGACCCCCAGATGCCCTGGGCACAAAGATTAGAGGCAGGGTCAGCAATGGGGAAGGGTCACAAAATGCCAACTCAGTGACCCTCAGAAGCTGCAAGTGTGTTCAGACACCAGCCTGCCTGACGCACAGGAAGCACTTCCCTGGAGCTAGGGTGAGAAAGAGGGAGGTGCAGGGAGTGGTGAGGTAGGCAACCCCACAGCTCACTCGCTGGCCTGGCTTTGGTCCAGCCACCTAGCTGTCGTCCCCATTCTCGCCAGGGCCCCTGATGAGACGCTTGTGGCCCCGCTTGCCCCCAGGGCCCTTGGGCTTGGCGAATGCCTGCTTGAAGGCATGTTGCTTGGGGTGCACCTCGTCGTAGAGGAACTCAGCCGTCAGCTCTGCCCCATCGCCAATCTCAATCTGTGTGGGACAAGGCTGCAGTTACTCCAATGACTCTGACCCTTGGTAACTGCCACTCCTGGGGCATCCTTTTGATCCTTCACATCTCAGCCCTGGGGTCTCCTCCCACTAGGAATGGCACTCCCAGAAACGCAGAGCCTGGAGCCTGCTGCCCTGCTCACCTGGGTCGCCCCCTTCCCTCTCCCCAGACCCAGGGAAAGTTGTCCTGGTGGTCAGGGCTTGGGCTTGTTTGTGCCACCCATCACCTGGCCTCAGGTTCCAATTGATCCACAAGAGTGACAAGTCCTGAGATGTCATTAACTCTTAATACCCATGTGGAAGGTGGGGTAACAGGACCCTGGGGACAGCCACGCACCTTCTTGGAGATCTCCAGCTGGAAGTCCTGTTCTACAGAGTCAAGGAGGCGGCTCTTACAGCTGGAGTAGAGCATGCGCTCTTTGATACTGCATTTATACCCCGGCATGGAGTAGATGAACACTGCAGGAGGACAGGGAGGCGAGGCCCTGAAGGTCGAGCAACTGTGGACCTCCACCCTCACAGCAGGTCTGCCCAGCAGCAGGCCAGAGCTGCACCTGCCCAGCACACACCGGGGGCTCGGCCGTGGCCACTCACCCACAGACTCAAGGGGGTCACCCTCGTGGGTATGCTTATAGAGGAAGAAGTGGTAGCGGGCAGCATCTCGGGGCACCCGTGAGGGCAGCTGGGCCACATCCGTGGGCTCTGTGTGTACCAGCTCGATGGTCTCCCGCTCCAGGTCCAGCTTCTGTGGAGGGCCAGGGGAGACATAAGGAACCTCAGGACTAGCTGGCAGGCAGGAGCCTCTTGTGTTCTCCCTTCCCAGGACTCCTTTCCTCAGCTGTACCTCCATGGGGGTTACTCTGAGGAGGCACTCCTGGGCCTCTTTGAAGACTGCTAGAGAAAAAACTGTCCCGAAGGGCAGTGAATGGAGTGGTGTGGATGGTCTCAGCACCAGGGAGGCACCAACATTGGGCCAGCCCATCCTCAGAGGCACAGCCTCTTGGGGGAGCATTTTGCAAGGGGCAGCCTGGATCAATGGGGCAGAAAGACCCTGTCTGGGAAAAAAGGTGATCAAGAGGGCTGTAGAAGGAATCTGAGACAGAAAGGGGCTCACAGATTATAGGGGTCAGTGTGAACCCAGGGGTGGGCACAGGTAGAGAATGGAATGGGTAGTGAGTTCACAGCAGCACCCATGTGGGCAGGCAGAGGACAGAAGAAAAGAACGTATCAATGTACACCTGGTGGCTACATCTAATGCAGGAAACAGGGAGGAACAAGGAGGACAGTGTGTTCCCACAAGCATGTGGATTAGCTGAACAGCTCAGGCTGGTGGGGGCAGGGGTTCACATGGGTATAAGCAGGATTAGGGTGGGGCACACTGTGCCCCATGCATGTGCCAGGGCAGGACCATGCACCCACCAGCTGGATATAGTTGATCATCTTCTGCTTGAGTTGCTGAAGTGCCCGCTGGGCCTCAGGCTGCAGGGGGAAGGCGAGGCCCTGCAGGGTCTGGTGCTTGCTTTCCACGCTGATCTCTGTCTTCACCTGGCAGGCAGGGCAATGATGAAGGTGGTCCTCACCTGCCCAACCTGAGGAATAGCCCAGCCCACCAAGGAGCACAGGTCCCCAGCATATGAGACCCTGCACACTCACCTCATTGATACGAATCTGCTGGAGCTCTCTCTCAGCTGAGGTTAGCGGGGCAGGTGCAGCACAGGATGACAGGTGTTTCTGGTACCCAGCAAAGGAGAGATCATCCTGGGAGGCATAATGGGCACCTTAGGTAGGCTGGAGGAAGCCCTGCCAAGCACCTTGGCTTACAGCTCATGGACTCCCAGTCTTCCCATTTCACCCCAAGCCTGGCACTGGCTTTCTCTGAGGCCCTTCAAAGGCTCAGCCCCCATGATCCTGACCTCACTCTAGCCTGGGTGGCTACCTTCACTGTTCCAAAGAGTTCATCCTTGATGTGGCCACCCCCAAACTCCTTCTTCACTGTGGCCCGTGTCGCCGCGTAGAGCATCTTCAGCCGCACCTGAGGGGTGGGGACCAAACTGTAAGACAGCTGTGGGCAGTTGTGTTTCTCCAGAAGCAGGCAGGAGGCTCTAGAAGTGGACCTGTTCAACTCATTGTATACTCACATCCAGCAGGGGGCGCAACATGAAGGTGAGGGTGCAATGGTGGCTCCTGCCAGCAGAGGGAGCCCTGGCCCAGCTCAACCTCAGCCTCCAGGGGTCAAGCTGATGCCACTCACAGAGCTCTGGGACCCCAGGCTCCAAACACAGGGCCTTGTCCTGTCACTATCTGGGACAGGACCTGATATGCCATCCCTAGGATCCTGGGACAGGGCCTCATTAACCCACTCATACTCAGTTGCCCTCCCCAATCTCCCACTGGTCCTGAGCCTGGGGCTAAACAGGGGTTCCGGGGACTCACCGGAGAATTATCAGGTGACCAGGCAAGGAAGAGCCATTCAAATCCCTGAGCATTCTGTGAGTCGAGGCGGAAGAGCAGGTAGCAGGGCTGCTGGGAATCCAGCAGTGGAAGCACAGCCCTGTCATAGTCCTGGTCCCAGCGACCCAATGGCTCCTGAGAGGCACCCAGCACGAGCTGCTCTGGGGGCAGAGGCCGGGTGAGCCAGAGTAGCTAGCCATGTCCCACCTCCACCTGTCTGTGGACTCTGTCCTCTGGCTGTGGCTTTCCGAGCTAGCTCAGATCTGCTGGCTACTCTACCTGACTTTTTTTGGAGCCCCCAAATCTTCCAAGGAGTGAGTGAATGAACGAGGGCAAAAGCTGCCCACTAGAGGCTGCCCTCTCTACCTCCTGGCCCCCCAAAGATAACCAACACAAACCACATGAAGACACAGCTACGTGTCCACAACCAGCAATTATGTGGCTCCCTCACGACAACCACACATGTGGGTACTCACTCTGACCCCACACTACAGGCAAGGCACACTGCTCAGTGCACGGTCCCCACCATGCACCTCCTGCTCCCCTCCTCCCTAAGCCCAAGGCTACAACAGAACTCCAGAACTCCCCCCTTGGGACAAGTGTGCTGGAAGAGGTGATGTCACGGTCCCAAGCCATAGCAATCTGCAGTGACAAAAAAATCTGGAGAAGAGGAAAGTAGGACTCATGCCAGACACTGTAAGGTATTCTGCTGCCACCCTCAGCTGTAGTTCCCTCCCCTCCAAGTCACAAACCAATAGCAGCCAACTTCTTAGTGCCTGGGCTCAACAGGCCCGTCACCTCCCTGTCTGGTGCAGAGTGGCTGAAGCGGGCATCAGGCCACACCTCTGGGCTGGTTTTTCACAAATACTCTCCTGGTGCTCAAAGGTAGACTGGAGGAAGAACTGGGGTAAAGGGGTAGTCTCAGCTTGGCCAGGAGATCCTGGCACCTTACCACCACGCTCTCCTAATGGGGCAAGAGGTCTAGTTGCCTAGGAGCCCCAACATGCCAGCTTCCTCACCTGCCCACATAGAGCTCGTATGGGATCAGGGTTGAGAGCCAGCAGTCACAGGCTGAGTGGGCTCCAGCAGCACTGTCAACATTGTTGTTTATTGTTTTCGAACCAGGAATTTCACATAAAAAGTGAAAGTCACAGCTTCTCTAGAAAAATCAGGAGCTCCAGCCACACTCAGTTGGAGTGTGGACACTTCTGGGCACTCCCAGGTACCCTGAAAACTGTAATACAAAACTGGGATAAGCTGGGCATGGTGGTGCACGCCTGTGATCCCAGCAGCTCGGAGGCTGAGGCAGGAGGATGGTGAGTTCAAATCCAGCCTCAGCAACTTAGCAAGGCCCTAAGTAACTCAGTGAGACCATCTCTAAATAAAATACAAAAAGGGGCTGGGGATGTGGCTCAGTGGTTAAATATCTATGGATTCACTCCCCAGTACCATAAAAACAAAACAAAACAAAACAAAAAATTCGGGTAAGAGCCCACCTAGAGATTCTTCCTGCTTAAGGTCTTGTCTGAGGACCATGGCCAATGAGTACAGCTGCCCTTTTAAGGGTGGGAAGCTGTGGACTGCTGCCCAGGCCTTCAATCATGAGCTACCTAATGATTCCTATTCCAGTCTCTGAGGGTGTCTGAATTTGGGGACCCTAAACAAAGCCCAGTACAGTCATGGCCCTAAAGCCTGGGGTAAAATCAGGGTCTGGACAGCGCCTACTAAAGTGAGCTGAGCACCAAACCTGTTTGGGAAGCCCCTAAAAGGCAAATAGAGCAGGCTACAGAGAAGGTCTGGAAGGACCCTTGGGGATCCAGTCCATGCCCAGTCAGTACCCTTTACTGGATAATTCCTTGGCACAGAGGGAAGAGGGGAGGAGTCCTTTACTCCCATTACCCCAATTCGGCCCCAGGTCCAGGTTGAGATCTTGCCAAGGATGGGATTCCCCCATCCTGCCCTCAGAAAGAGCTGTACACAATGCCTTCTCCCCATTATGGAGGTTCTTCCCATAGGAAGAGCCCCGGCATCTCCTTAGGTCTCCCCACGGCCAGCAGCCAAGCCAGAACAGGCCTGCTGACCAGGAACAGATGGAGGTGAGTGGCACTAGTGATATGCGGCAGTGCTTGGACTCTCTCATCCCCTGACCCCTGCCTGTTCAGCCTAGTACCTGGACTAGATCCATCTCAATACCCACACAGCCTCTGGTGAGGCCACACAGGACCCCAAGATGGGGGTTTGCATAATAGGGGTGATAACCATGCCTACCTTGTGCTCCCCCTCTGAGGTTCCTTTTTGTGAGTGCCCCCCTCCTTCCCGGGCAGGGAAACTGGGGTCCTGCGGGGCCCAGAGGCCAATATCCACCTCCTTCCCCTTCCAGAAGCAATTAGGTTCAGCCTCCAACGTATGCCCTAGCTCATGGGGGGCACTCACCGTCCTCAATAACAACTTTGATGAGCCGAATGGAGCCAGCCCGCGCCTTGGCAAAGAATTCCTTCAGCTCCTCAGTGGCTACAAGAACAAGAAACATAGTGGGGGATGAGTAGGCAGAGTGGACAGGAACAAGTTTGGGGCCTGCTCTGTCCTACGGGATCTGGTGGCTGAGCTGGGAACCGGGTTAAATACGGCCCCGCCATGTGACTGGGAACTTGAGATGGCCACTGAACACAAGCTCCCAAATTTAGCCAGCAGAAGTGGCAGGCAGGTGTCCTGCTGGCTGGGATAGCTCTGGTGATGGGGAGGGGCTGGCAGGGATGGGACAGCCCACCTGAAGATGGGCAGATTCTAGGCAAGCCAGGACAGCCAGAATGAATGACCCCACCTGTCCCCTGCCCCATGAAGGTCCAGCAGTGGGATGGCCTGATACACTCTAAGCACTGTGGAATCCACATGGAATACACAGACAAATGCTACCGCTATGTCCACTCACATATATACACACACACATCACATGTGCCAACTCACAAATCCAGTATGTGTGAATATAAAACATACATGTAATGCAGAGAGGGACATAAATGTGAATGCCTTTGTACATGAACACACACGCAACTAGTCAAACATAAATGGATATACATATTTAGACATGTGAATATGCATGCAGATATAATTACTAGCTTGCTAACAAACATACAGGCAGGCAACTTCAGAGTTTGGCTAAGACAGTGTGCAGGCAAGAGGATTATGAAGCACACACAAGGAACAGACACATCTTTTTACACATGCATGCACATGCAGCTCCAACCTCCCAGCCAGGCTGCCTCACCTGAGGAGGCCCCAAGGACCCACTCCCAGCCCAGCAGAGCCCGCCAGGGGCAACAAGCCCTCCTCGACTCTCAGACAGTAGGAAAGGCTTCCTGGAAGAAGAGTAGCTCCCAGGAAAGAAATTCCATCTTGGATCTTAGGCTGCAGAGTTGGAAGGTGACAGCCAGTGACCAAGGAAGGAACCAAGTGCAGAGGTAAGGATCATGTTTAGAGATAGGGAACCGTGGGTAATCTCAGATCCACTAGTGGTAGTGGATGGGGAAACTATGGTCCAAGTGGAGAAGGGCCCTGCTTGGGTATTTGGGCAAGCAGGGCCAAGCCAGCATGACCTTGAGGCTGCCCAGGGGTCAGGAGAATTCCCACAGGAACACAGCTGGAGGGCTGAGGTCAGAGAATATTTATAGGGCCTGGCGTGGACAGCTTAGGGTCAGCGGGAGGAGGGGGGCGGGGGCTTTGAGGAAACAAACTGGTCATGGCCTCAGGTGCCCCCCCTCCCCCGCAGTGACCCTGTGCTACTGGGTAAGCAGAGGCTCAGCTGGGCCTACAAGGCCCTGGGGTTCACAGTCTTATGCCACTGAACTGCATGCAAGGGGACAAAGCCCCTCTGGGCCAGGACAGTACTTTCCAACAACAGACCCCAAGCAGTTTCCTGACGCTTCAAGCCTGGTGTTAGGGCTCCACCTCTCCCTTAGCTATGTGACCCCTGACTTCTCTGAAACTGAACCTCATCTGTAAAATGGAGATAATACCCTCAAGTTCCAGAGACTACAGTGAGGAGTAAATGGGACGAAGTGCTCAGGAAGGGAGATTCTTTTAGTAACAACTTTTACCCAGTGGCTTGGGAAGCTGAGGCAGGAGGATCGCAAGTTCAATGTGAGCTTCAGCAACTTAGCAAGACCGTGTCTCAAAATAAAAATAAAGAAATTAACAAATAAATTAATTAATTAATAAGGGCTGGGGATTTACCTCAGTGGTTAAGTGCCCAGGCTCTTAAAAAACAACAACAAAATTTTATTACTATAAGTATAGGAGGACAGGCTGTGCTAAGCTGCCCCTTCTACCTACTGAGACGCTGGGAGGGGAACCAAGAAGCTCCCCTTCAGAGAGGTTGACAAGCCCCTTCTAGTGTTACCAGGGCAAACTGACACCCCAGCAGGGGAAGACATCCCTTCCTACCCACCCCAATGCCTCCCAGCCACCATCAATAATCCAGAGGCCAGGTCTGGGACATCTGAGCCTTCATCATCAAAGATTCATAACCCCCCACCCCTTGCCCACCCTCCCATCTCCAATGAGCCTCAGGTTACGGTTCCTCCACTGCCTGGCTTTGAGGTCAACAGACCTACATCTATGGCCAGACAGGGTTGGTACTCCAGGGTAATCTCTCCTGCTACCTTTCCAGGCCTGAAATGGGAAGGAGGGCTGGGGGCAGCCCAATCTCCAGTGATACCCTAGGCAGCCCTGTGTCACTGTATGGAAGTGAAGGAGTAAGGCAGGTCCCTGGCCACAGGAGCTGTCAGCAGGAGACAGGAGGATGGCTAACTTCTGAAGATCTCCTTTGCTACTGGAGGCTGCAGCTATGACCAGGCAAAGGGGAAGGAAGGGGCAGGCCAGGCAGCAGATCCCCCTGTGGGGCTGAGTCATGAAATCACCCCTCCAGCTCCTCCTGGAGACAGGCTGGCCCACCTGTGAGGAGGCTGGCCCTGACCCAGGCCCCTGTTTTCTCCAGTCATAGGCGGGAGGGGGAGGATGGGGGTGGGGCAAGGAAACCCAGTGGCCACAACCACAAGCCACAAGCTGGGATTCAGGCAGTTTCATGTTGGTAGTCCTGGGCAGGGGATCATGGTGTGGTGGCCAGAGTGGCTGATGGCCAAAACCACCAAGCTGTCTGGGAAAGCTGTCTGAGTCCTTGCTACAGGGCAGGCAGCTCTCCCAGGTCAGTGGCAGATGGGGACACTGAGGCCTGGAGGGTCAGGGTACCTGGTTCGAAGGCATTACTTCTCTCCCAGCCTGTCCAAGAAGGAAACTGGGGTCCTGGGGGGAGAGGTTTTATGTGTGATACTCTGGGCCATAGAAGTTTCCTGGGGATGAAGATGGGGATGGGGGCTGGCCTGGATTCTCTAGGGCCAGGACCTCCCCCACATATCTGCCTATCTGGACCTTCTTCTCTACCTCCAGATGGAGCTGGGACTTTCCAATTCTGGCTGGGGTAGACTAAAGAGATCACCATGGAAAATGGGAAGGAGGTCAGAGGTCAAGGTCAGATTGGCAACTCTCCCCATGCCACTTAGAGGGCCCTATCAAAGATATTCCCCCGCTAAGCCTGCAGGAGTGTGAGGGTCCTGAGAGGAGCAAAGGTCAGACCCCCTCCTCACACACATTCTCAAACCCATACAAGTCATGAGACACATCCACTGCATGCAACCATGGTAACAAATGCACACTGAGATGCGTACCAGTTGTGCACACACAGACACCCACAGATACTGCACACTGTCACGAAACACTGATATCTAAGATGGTCCCATGACACTTACAGTGTCCAAACATCCACTAGGGCATGTACATGAATGATACTAGATGTGCACAAGCAAGTCACATCCAGATGTGCACACACGGAACTGTATACAGAGAATATGTGCACATGCGTGTATACTCCACCAGATGTGCACATCCGGGTACACCCACCCCCAGAAAGGAACAAAAATACACAGACCCGCACACACAGGCACATCCACCCCCAATGGGTACATAGATATTTCCATCCCAGTTGTGTAGGTACATGTGTACCCACTCTCAGCTATGCACAGCAAGTCTGCACTCTCCCAGATGTGCCCATCCCAGGCGACTGGCGGCTACAAAGGAGAACAGGAAGCTTCCCCCTGCTGATGCTAGGCGGAGGAAGGGGCCGAGAGCCGGAAAGGGGGCACAGCCCAGAGCCGAGCCCCTGGGACCTCTGTCCGCCCGCCATACGCCCTCACCGTGTATGCCCGTCTGGTGCGTCATGGCTCGGCGTTCCGCTCGCCCGCGCCGTCGGAGCCCTCCGCTTGGCCCTGGCCGGGCTCCGCTCGCCTGGACCCGGAGGAGGAGGATGTGGCGGCAGCCGCCGAACCTCGCGCAGCTTCCCGGGCGGTGCCGCAGGACCCGCCCCCAGCGGCGCCCCGCCCCCGACGGGCGAGGCCAGGAGGGCGGGGACTCGGGGCCGCGCGTGCGCGCAGCCTGTCTCTTGGGTTGGGCTGTTCGCTGCTCTGTGGCCGGGAAAGGGGTCGCGTCTGCCTACGGGGTGCGTGGGCATCGGTGCGCCCTCCTGAACCCGGTAATCCGTGGGTGGGGCGAATCCGTGTGTGTAAGTGGGAGAGACTGCCCGCCCCTGTCTGGGTAGGTTTGTGAATAGGGACAGTTCTACATTTACTACAGCCTGTGACCAGAAAAGGGTCAGAAGGTGAGTGGGCGCGTGCGTGATTGCGCGGGGATTCCATACCCAGGGGACGTTTCCTGAGCTCTTTTCGCGGGCTTTGGGCACATTTAGGGCAGTCATGACCCACAGGCCTAGTAGCCCTTATGGTGGGAGCTCGGACCCACCTTCTACTAGGGAGCCAGCAGATGAACAGGATCTTTGGTGGCTTAGAGCCCCACCCAGAGAATGTGAGATGCCGAAAGAAGGAGGCGAAATATCGGTGGAACCTTGAAGGAGAGAATGTGATGACCCAGCAGAAAAGAGGGAAAAGTTTTCTGAGGAGAGCGAACTGCGCGTGCCAAGGCCCAGAGGTTAAAGGAAACTGGTGGGTCTGGAACTTCCAACTCCAAATGAACTTGTCTTCATACCTAGCAGCCTTTCCTTCCAGGCATCAAAACTGACTGCTGCTACCAGCCAATCAGCATCTTGTATTTTCGAAGCTCCTGTTATTGCGTCAGGGGTGAGCATATGACCCCAGTCTATCCAATCAGACTCTCTTCAGGGACTTCTTGGATGGAAAGATTGGAGGAGCCTCCTTTTGGAGGCTGGGGTCGCTGAGACATGATGGATGTGTGGCCTGCCTGGTATGTGATTGTCTTTGTATCACATATTTAACTAGTACATGCTGGGCACACTTATTTAATCCTGTTGACAGCCCCTGAGATAAATGTTATTGCCTCCATCATACAGATGAAGATTTTAAGGTTTGGAGAAATGACTTCATTTGGTCACAAGGCAGTGAGTGTGCTCAAGAACCTTAGATTCCTTTACTGGAGAAGTTGGAACAAAGGAGGGAAAGTCTTTTAAGCAGTGACCCTTGCCCCCTCCATCTATCTCTCACACCTCAGTGATAAGGTATGAAGGGAATCTTCTGGGATATTGGGGTTTGAGCCCTGTCCTGCTCAGCTTAAGATCTGGGATGTGAGCAAGGACCCCAAAGGCCAGCAGACTACCAAAGCAGATTCCATCTCCTGCTGAGATCTGGTTTCAGGCAGAAAGATGAGAAAGCTGCCTGTATATGTCTCCCATGTCTCTCAAATGAGTCCAGGGATGAACAGAGTATTCAGGGGCAGACTGGTTGTCCCTGTCTTTCTGATGTTTCTCAACACAAACACTTGGTTATTGAAATTATTATAACAGTTTTTTTCAGGTGAGTTAAGTGTTTAAAAAAAAGTAAGTAATAAGTTTTGTGTGGTGGTGCACTCCCAGCAACTTGGGAGACTGAAGCAGGAAGATTGCAAGTTCAAGGCCAGCCTCAGCAATTTAGTGAAGAACTAAGCAACTTAGTGAAACCCTGTTTCAAAATAAAAAATGAAAAGGGTTGGGGATGTGGCTCATTAGTAAAAGGTTCAATCCCCACTCCAAAAAAAAGTTAGTGATAAAAATACTGAAGATGGAGAACATTGTGCTCAGTGAAATAAACCAGACTCAGAAAATCAAGGGCCAACTGTTAGTTCTCTCATATGTGGAAACTAGAGTAAAATAAGGGAAAGGAGGTGGTGGCAGGTGGGATCATATATCATAAAGATATAGGGAAGGTCAATGGAATAGAAGAAGAAGAATAAGAGGGATGAAGAATGGAAAAGGGGAGGAAATATGGGGTTAATTTAACAAAATCATATTATAATCCTATATAAATATACCAAAGGAAATTTCTATATGTAAAAAGTACCAATCAAAAATAAATAAGTGAGCAAAAGGAAAATCAGAGTACATGTAGGAGAATAGAGGGAGGAGGGAAAGGAAAAGGGGTGTGGGGATTGAAATAAAATTCCTTGCATGTATGAGTTTGTCAAAACATACCATTTGTGTAAAGGAAGGGGAGGGGAGGAGAGATTTTATACATGCACTTATCACTTGAATTTGCACAGAATTCTTTGACATCTCTGGAAGGATCCCCAAGAAATTAGTAATATTGGAGGTCTCTGGGGCAAGGAATGGGGTTGTGGGGAAGACTTGCTGCTAAATACTTTTATACTTTGTGAATTTTGGGTCATGTGAAAATATTGTTTAAAAAATTAAATCTAAAATAAATCTTATTAAAGAACAGATGTGGAACTAAATAAAAGCAACTTTCATTGTGAGTGGAAAAAATGTAGAATAAAACCTTTCTTCCTTTTTCTTGCTCCCACCCCCCAAGTTAGCTGGGGAGAAGCCTGTGGCCAGAAGGGGGCAGATTTGGGTTTATTGGAGCTATTGGGAGAAGGGTGTCACTGGGAGTGAGGAGTTTATGTTGCCCTGGGAGAGCCCAGATCGAGAATGAAGACAGATTCATCCAAAAGCATCTCATCCACTATTTCAGAGAGAAAAGAACCTGGAAGCTGAAAGGGGCAAACACAGGCCAATCTAAATAATGTGAAAGACACTGGATTTCAGCATCAGCAGTGACAACCAAAAGACAATTAATAGAAGTGGAATTCTAAGTCCAAATAGCAGCCAAAAATAAAGGCAGGCTGGGGTGCGGTGGCGCATGCCTGTAATATCAGTGACTGGAGGCTAAGGCAGAAGAATTGTAAGTTTGAGACCAGCCTCTTCAATTTAGGGAAAACTCCCCGCTCTCCAGCAACTTAGCAAGACCCTGTCTCAAAAAATAAAAAGGGCTGGGGATGTAGCTCAGTGGTAAAGCACCCCTGGGTTCAATCCCTAGCACCAAAAAATAAAATGGGCTGGGGGGTATAGCTTAGAAGTAGTGGGCCCCTAGGTTCAATCCCAGTACCTGGGGTTGGGTGGGGATGGGGAGAGAAAGCAAAGGCAGAATGCAACCCTTTGAGACTTCCAAGGACTTTGGAAATTACCTCCAGGTCATCTTTTGTTGGAAATTTTGTTGAAGGATGCACTTCAGCAAAATGAGGGAATAAACCAAAACAGGCAGACTTCGACTCCAGGTAAAGGGTGCCTAGCCTAGGGAGATAGGAGCCTGGATGGTACTGAGGGAACACTCAGACCACTTCGGAACAGGGAGGATTGGGTTACCATAGGGCTCCACATGGCTCTGAAAACAAGTGGATAAACTGGACATCAGACTACTCATGATGTTTGGCTGCCCAGACTGTCAGAATGACTTGGGAAAGGACTTCCACCCACTCTAGGCAAGTCCAAGACAGTGGTGGGAGAATAAAGTGAGTTTGCTTTTTTCTTCCAATTTTATACTCTAAAAGCCTCTGAGTTGCCAGGCAGGGAGGCACATGTCTCTAATCCCAGTGAATCAGGAGGCTGAGTCAACAGAGGATCTCAAATTTGAGGCAAGCCTCAGCAACTTAGTGAGATCCTCAGCAACTGGTGGGAGCCTGCCTCAATTTTTTTTTTTTTTTTTTTTTTTAAATAAAAGGACTGGAGATGTAGCTTAGTGGTAAAATGCCCCTGGGTTCAATTTTTTTTCTGATAACACAGTTAATATTGTACTTTATTTCTTCCGACAATCTTAGCAAAAGTTAATTGATAATTTCATTTGTCTCATTTAAAAAAATTTTTTTTATTGTAAACAAATGGGGTACAACTTGTTTCCCTGTACATGAAGTAGAGGCGTACCATTTGTGTAATCATACATTTACATAGGGTAATGGTGTTTGATTCATTGTTATTTTTTTTTCCTTCCCCCCACCGCTTTTTTCCCTCTATACAGTCCCTCCTTCCTCCATTTTTGCCTCCCACCCCCCCCCCATTATGTATCATCATCCCTGGGTTCAATTAATACATGAAAGCGTCCAGTCAGGCTGAGGTTGTTACTCAGTGGTAGAGTGCTTGCATGTGTGAGGCACTGGGTTTGATCCTTAGCACCACATAATAAATAAAGGTATTTGGAAAAAGCCTTGAGCTTTTTCCAAAAAAAACAGGGGTGAGGAGGTGACCCCACAAACTGTCTCACTTTGGGTCCCTGGTCCATTTTTGTCATAATGACAAATGACAAGTGTCCTTAAGGGTAATTTTCTGTGGCTTTGTCCCCACCCCCTTGACAGCTGGATCAAGCACCATCTATCATTACTTCCACTATCATCACAGTGGGGGCTCAGTAGGACAATGCCTGGCTCACCTCCATTAACACAGTGCTCTTGTGCCCAGCATGGGCTTGGCACACACAGTAGGGTAGTAGGTTAGCCACCACACTGCTATGGAACTGACTCATCTGAGGGAAGGGGTGTTGAGCACAGTTCTCTGCTCTAAGAACCATCCTCCTTGGGCTGGAGGAACTCCAGATGGGGCAGGGCTGGCTGCATGGAGGAAGTGGGATTAACTAAGCATGGTCTTGGACTTGGGAGTGGAACATAGCCGTTCCTGGGGGCTTTGGGCTGTGGGGCTTTGAGTTTACTTCCTGGAGGAGCAAAGAGGAAGAGAAATCCCTTGGGGTTGGGGTGGTTTGAGTCAGCTGCGCTGTCAAAAAGGAAACAGCACAGCTCAGATCATAGAGACTTCCCCTCTGTGGGCCTCAGAGTCCTCCATTACAAAATGGAAATAGCAGTCATGCACAGGGTGTTAGACTTAAGTGACATAAGAGTGACAAGTTGCTCTTAAAATGTAGATATGAAAGCAGACACTGCTGCTGACCCTATGGCGATAGCTAGCTGGGGATTAAGACACAGAACCATCTTATCTTCAGCCCAGATGAAAGTCTTTCCCCCAGTTCTGAACTCTGACTAGCTGGAACCTTTGGTGGAGATCATGGACTCGCCTTTAAATTCCCATAGGTTCGCTCACTCTCTAGTGAATATCCTGCTGTCTGTCCACAGAAGACATCTTAATTGGAGGAGCAGCCATTTGGGAAACTAACCCCTAGGACAAGAGCAGCCTTTCAGGGTGAGGAAGACCGGGATGACCACTAATTGCCATCTGGGGGTGGAGATGCCAGGCTGGGGGTGGGGGTGAGGAACGGAGGCCTCCTGAGCTAACACTAAGTTCTTCTTACACACACTTACTCAACGTGTCAATCTGACCCTTCCAAGGACATCCTGTCCCTATCTTCCCCTTGCGTAAGGTACCGCCCAGCAGAAGGCTTGAGGCTCTGCCGTGGACGGGGGCCCCGGCGCCTGCTTTGAATGACTCCACAGCCCCTTGGGTAGAGGAAGGGACTTCCCCCTTTCAGAGACTAGTGCTCCACAAGCGTGGGTGAACATGCGATCCTGTGACGCACAGCAACTTCTCCTCTCTAGGCGTCAGTTTCTTGTCTGTAGAGTGGGACTGATAACAGCGTTTGCTTCTTAAAGGATCCACAAGTCCGAGAGTTCAGGCCGCGTACACATTTCAGGCCGGAGGTGGGGTTGGGCGCGTCTCCGCCCCGCCCCGTCACCGCCCCCAGTCCGCTTCCTCCTCCCAGGGGCAGTCCCGCCCAGCCCTCCGGGTCCGCGCTCCGCGGCAGCCCCCTGCCGCCGCGCCATGTCTGCCGGCTGGTTCCGGCGCCGCTTCCTGACTGGGGGTCCACTTCCCGCGCCGCGGCCGCCGGGGCCGCGTGCCAGCCCCGTACCCTACCGGCGGCCCCGCTTCCTGCGTGGCTCTGGCTCCAGTCCAGGAGCCGCCGACGCCTCGCGCCGCTCGGACGCCCGGCCAGTGCGCAGCCCAGCGCGTGGCCGCACACTGCCCTGGAACGCAGGCTACGCCGAGTGAGTGCCCCCGATCCAGGATACCCTTGTCCCTGGACCCCCCACCTCGGCCCCCGCCTTATCTAGTCTGGGCTTTTCTGCTGCTCTAGAAAACAGGCCAACGAACGAAGTGAGTGACACCCCCACCCCACTTGTAGATAACCCTTACTTGTCCTCAACTAGTGACTCCTTATCCTACCCCAGCATTTTCTTTGGGTCTCCAACCTTCCTAAGAGAAGAGTGGTGGTTGGGAAGGACTTGCACCCTAAGGCTTCCAAGATGAGGTCGAGAGACTGTAGAATTCCAGCATTCTGGGACTTGGGAATCCCAAATCCCCACCCTGCCACGCACATCTCATCCTGGGTTGTATGGCCTATGCTGTATGGAACAACTAGGCTGGGACAGGGGATAGGAGAGGGAACCCCTGATCTCCCTAGACAATTCACCCTTACTTCAGCCCTGGGTCAATAGACCCTGGAGGGCCTGGGCCCTGACTTTAATCTTAGTCACAAAACCACACAACATGAAACTTGTAAGTGTACAGGTGTTTGTCAGGAACAACACCTGAGAGCTGCTGCCCCCTTCTGGGGTCTCTGTACCCACGGGGACATGGGTATGTCACTGACCTGAACTTTTTCTGACCTTAGGATCATCAATGCAGAGAAATCTGAGTTCAATGAGGATCAAGCTGCCTGTGGGAAACTGTGCATCCGAAGATATGAGTTTGGATCTGAAGAGGATAGGGAATGGTTGACTCTGTGCCCAGAAGAGGTAAGTGCAGACAGGTCTGAATCCCTGTTATAGGCTGGGACCAGGGTATACAGGCTGAGGCTCTTGCCTTGCTGCCCACATCCTAGTACAAGGTAGGCCAGGGGGCAACTTGGGGAGCCTGGCAGAGCCTGACATGGAGGCCCTTTCTATGCAGTTCCTGATGGGTCATTACTGGGCACTGTTTGATGGGCACGGTGGTCCAGCAGCAGCCATTCTGGCTGCCAACACTCTGCACTCCTGCCTGCGCCGGCAGTTGGAGGCCGTGGTAGAAGGCATGGTGGCTGCTCAGCCCCCCATGCACCTCAGTGGCCGCTGTGTCTGTCCCAGTGACCCCCAGTTTGTGGAAGAAAAGGGTATCAAGGCAGAAGATCTGGTGATTGGGGCCCTGGAGGGTGCCTTCCAGGAATGTGTGAGTATGCCCTTTGGGAATAAGGGAAGGTTTTGAAACCAGGGACCTGAGTGGGGCATCTCTGCTTATCATAATCACCCCAGATCCTTGGACTGGGTAGACAAATTGCTTTGTTTCTTGTCATTGTCATCCTAATCCCTCCTGTTGGCTCCTTCTACTACATGCTTTTATTTATTTTTTGGTAGATGGAATTGAACAGGGCCTCCTACATGCTAGGCAAGCACTCTACTGAAGCCCTGCACTAAGTGCTTTTTCTAAATCACCTCATTGCACATGCTACTAGTCCTTGGGGCAAGGGCTAATTTCTCTTCCTCTGTTTTGAGTAGCATTTCTCATATCTGCACCTTCTAACCACAGGGATTCAGGAGTTGTGACTGGACTTTGGGCTGGGACTGCTGGGCCTACTGTTGGAAAGTGAACTATAGGGTGGGATTGGGGAACAGTTGTATGGTGGCAGTAGAGGTGGCAGCTAAGATGGCCTCGGTTTGCTCCAGGATGAGGTGATCGGGCGGGAGCTGGAGGCCTCAGGCCAGGTGGGCGGCTGCACAGCTCTGGTGGCTGTGTCCCTGCAGGGAAAGCTGTATGTGGCCAATGCTGGGGATAGCAGGTGAGTTCCTGGAGCATGGGCAGGGGTGGGGTGGGCAGGAGAAAACTAGAAACAGTGGGGACGATGAAAGGTGACTGGAAGTGGAGGTTTATAAACGGGGAGAATTGAATGGCTGAGTTGTTTATACCTGGCGTATGTCAAGTGTGACAGATGCCAAGGAGAGCATCACAGGGCCCTCAAGTACTAGCCTGAAAAACTGAGCCTTTATCCTGAAGGCAGTCATGAAGGGTTTTGAACCAGGGATTGGTATGTCCAGAGCTGACTCCTGATGGTGAAGAGGGGCTGGCAGGAGAGTAGCCATAGGTGAGGGAGGAGGTCCCTCTAGATCTCTCCTCCTCCTCAACCCCATCCAGGGCTATCTTGGTGCGGAGAGATGAGATACGGCCGCTGAGCTCTGAGTTCACTCCAGAGACTGAGCGGCAGCGAATTCAGCAGCTGGTAGGTACCTTCAGCAGGGGGAGGCTGTGGATCCCCAACTCCTGGATCCAGAGCCACAAGGGGCTGTAGAAGGGAGCCTGACCTGAGCATGGCCTCTCTACCCAGGCCTTTGTCTACCCTGAGCTTCTGGCTGATGAGTTCACCCGACTAGAATTCCCTAGGCGGCTGAAGGGGGATGACTTGGGGCAGAAGGTTTTGTTCAGGGACCACCACATGAGCGGCTGGTGAGCTGGATTGGGTGGGGGGCACGTGGTGGGTAGGGAGAGGCTCATTTGTGGCAATCCCCCTCTTCCTAGGCAGGGTGGGCACTATGAGGGTACAATAGCTGGGCCCTGGACTGGGAGATAAGTGAGGTGTAGGGCTTGGGCTGATGCTGGCTCTGCTTCTGGTAGGAGTTACAAATGTGTGGAGAAATCAGATCTGAAGTACCCACTGATCCATGGACATGGCAGGCAGGTCAGTATCTAGTCCCCCTTCAAGAATCTCCATTTACTTGCTCCCTGAAGATGGGAGTTCCTTTGTCCCTTAGTGGTTCTATGACTAGAATCCTGGGGTCTGTTCCCTTGTTTCTCTTTCAATGCACAGCTCCTGGGGGCCACTGGGTAGCCATAGGTGAGGCTACCCTTTCCTGTGTGCTCAGCAGTGCCAGGGTCTGGCACTTGGCCATTTGTTGGAACTGTCTGCTATCACCTCACACCCACCTTTGTCCTCAGGCTCGGTTACTGGGAACACTGGCCGTCTCCAGGGGACTGGGAGACCATCAGCTTAGAGTCCTGGACACAAACATCCAGCTTAAGCCCTTCTTGCTCTCTGTCCCACAGGTGAGAGGGCAATATAGTTCAGCTTCCATCTGCCTTTGGACAGGGAATGAGCCTGGTGGGAGTCAGGAAGGGAGCATTTAAGGATCCTCAGGCTTAACTTGCAGGTGACAGTGCTAGATATGGACCAGTTGGATTTGCAGGAGGAGGATGTAGTTGTCATGGCAACTGATGGGCTCTGGGATGTTCTGTCCAATGAGCAAGTGGCATGGCTGGTACGGAGCTTCCTTCCTGGGAACCGAGAAGATCCACACAGGTATGTAGATGCTACGGATCTGCCAGGCCAGAGTTGGTGCCAGCAAGCAACACGTAGTTCAGCTAAAACAGCACTGCCAATGAACCCAATTTAGGGCAGGTAGCCAGGATCAGGGCTATCTCAAACTTTTCAGAAAGGAGTAGTAATTGTGGGTCAGAAAAAAACCTTTGGGTTGATTTCTGTGGTGCCACCAGGCTTGTTGCTTGCTAACTTATAGCTGGACTACATTTTTTGGGTCCTCCAGATGTCTGGCCCTGTGCAGAGAGTTCTCCTGGAGGGTTGGCCTTGTCCCTTTGCTCTGCCTCCAGAGTATATCTGCATGATGGTCTTTACAGGTTCTCGGAGTTGGCCCAAATGCTGATACACAGCACACAGGGGAAGGATGACCATCTCACAGGGGAAGGGCAGGTGTCCTACGATGACGTCTCTGTGTTCGTGATTCCCTTGAACAGCCAGAGCCAAGGGGGCAGTGGCTACTGACAATTCTGACACTGTGTCCAAGAACCACTCCAGAGTTATTGCAGTATGGACATGCCTCCTCCACTATGGCCAAGGGCCTGCCTATTTGTCCTGTCCCCAGCCAGAGCCCAATGTTCCTGCCTCCCACCCAGGTTCATCTGTTTAAAGGGGATTATTTATACCAGGCAGTAAGAGCTGGAAGGGTACAGAGAGCCCATCCCACCAGGTCCTGCCTGCCTTTTGCAACAATCACATCACTCTGGCAGAGGAATATGATTTCCTACAACTTAGGAAACCCTTGTGAGGCTCCTCAGACAGGATCCTCAATAGCCCAAGAATTATTCTCACTTTAAGAGACACCCATGTCAAGAATATTAGTCAAATGCCACAAGGGGTAGGAGCGTGTGTTGGATCCAAGTTTCCCAATCCACAAATGTCAGGGCATTCATTTAACAATCCCCAAAGTTCATGCATGGTACCCAGTAGAAAACCTTGGGCCCATCTTAAAGATAGCGCTGGAGGAGACACCAGCTTAAGTCCTGCCCTGCTCTCTACTTTTGGAGGGCATGGGCCCTACAGCTAAAGTTGGGGGAAGAGCAAAAAGGGGCAAGAGGAGCTCCCAGAGTTGGCTGAGCAGGGAGTGCTTATCACTACCTCTGGCCTGGCCTCCTAACTGGCTGCTTCCTTCTGGCCCCAGGCCTGCCCTAGTCTCACCCCCAATGCCTTTGCTTTGTTCCTTATCACCTTCCTATTATTAAATGTTCCTTTGCAGAAGAGTCTGTGTGAATTGTGAACTGCTTGTACAGCTTGGATTATGGGCACCTTCCAGTGGATTAGTTTTAGCTCCACCATACAAGCTTGCATATGATTAGAACTGTTCTCTTTGCAGCCTCCCTAGTTCTTATCTGAGTGAGCCCCCACCCCTGACTGTTGTCCAAGAAATAGAAAGGAGGCCTTTACTTCCACTGTCAACTCAGTTTCATGTACCATAAGGGCTGCTTTTTCACTTGATTTTGAATGCATACGCCTATTAACCTAGATTTAGTTAGAAACATGTTAAGATCCCTGGGCTTGATGAACAGCTTCAACTTCTCCTCAAGGCCGTTGGCATCTATAACTTACTCAGATAGTGTTTGAAGGACAAGGCAAACCACCTTCATGACTTCAGCTTTACCTGAGTTCCTGGATTCACTCCTACAACTAAGGTGAATTTTGCCAGTCAAGTCTTCAACTGCAGCAGAAGATTCAATAAAACACATGTTAAAACTTGTGCAGTTAACTCATCTGTGAGGCTCTCAGACTCCCTTTCCTTTGTTGCCCTTTAACTCATTTTAGATTTCATTTCTTATAGGTTGTTCAGCAGGATAAACTATTATCAGATATGTCCTATTTTTCATGTAATTGTGTTCCACAGCCCAGGATTTCCAGGCCTAAATCTGGCCCCACCTGGGCCCTAACAAAATTGTTAGTCCTTGAACCTCTGGGCAGCCTACTATCAGGCAGCTGGCAAATGCCAGAATGCTGTCCTACCAGCCTAAAAGAGACTAACTTCCTTCTTCCTCAGCATAGCCTTCCCCCTTCTCCCTGAGCAAAGCGTGGGCAACATCCTGTCCCTGCCTTTTCCCCACATCAACTGCTGAACCAGCTCACCCCCACAGCCCACTAGTCTCACTTCCTGTCTGTTCCTGTTCTTGTTCTGTGCACAAGGCCAAAACTCAGGGAGTGGGGGCAACAGGTCTTTCAAATGCAAGGAGACCAAAGTGAAAGTGGCCGCTGAAAGGGCAGCTGTTCTGACTGATTTGTCCATATTTACCAGCAGAAATAAAAGCAGCAGCAGCCCTCCTACCAGACCATGAGGGGGGTCTCTTCCTCGAGTACTCTTGAATCAGGAGAACCTATCCAAGGACAACCACACACAAGCCTTCTATTAGAGTCCCTAGCCAACCTCCAAAGTGGTATAAAAGTGGCCAGTGGCAGGTCCAAGAGTTTCATCTGCTCTAGTTCAGAAAGTCACGCAAAACCAGAAGCAGTAGGCCCCAGGAATTACCATCTCACCAGGTTAGGCCTTCTGTCAGACTTGGTACAAAAGCCACCAAAGGACTCACTATCCTTGCCCTCCAAAAGCCAGGGCCCAGTAGGGGAAACTCAGTCCAAGAAGTTGTCGGTCTGATCAAAGGTTGAAATTGTGGGGGTGGGGGTGGGGAGATGCAAGGGAGACTGACATACTCCAGATAAGGTCTTAGAAGATCAAGATTGGCTTAGGCTTGCCTTTAACAGTCACTCATTTCTGGCCCAGTGGATGCCTATTAGAGCCTAGAGGTTCCCACTAGGCCACAGGCCTTATTTAGCAGGGGTTCCAACTATCCATTCACACAGCATTACATGTGAGCCAAGAGAAGGAATGGTAGACAACCCATCCCTCCCTCCCTCCCTCCATCCCTTCCTTCCTCCCTCCCTCCCTCCCTCTGGGTACAAGACAGACAGTACTATAGAAACTCAATGGAAGAGGCCGCAGCCATAAAATTCTGTTTAAGACTGTTAACATGGAAAAAAATGTTTATATGTTAAGTACAAAAGGGACATAAAATTGTATATACAGTAGAATAACAACTATGTAAACACACCAAAAACCTACGCACAGAAATGTCTAGAGGAACATTTAACACCAAAAGATTAACAGTGGTACCGTTTTGGGTGGCCAACTGATTCTTTAAAATTCCCAAAATTATCCTTAGTGAGCAATAATTATGATTGAAACAGGGAATAATGTTAAAAAATATCCCCACTAGCTGGTGGTTGAGCAGTGCAGTGCAGTGCTGTTGTCAATGTACAAAGCAGTGGCTTTGGCCCTAACTCTTCAGAGGATGGTAAGCGGCCCCTCCCCACTTTGGGGAGCTCAAATACCTCTGACCCCCCAGCAATACATTACTGCAGGGCCAGCTCTTAGTCTTTCTTCCCCTTCTCTCCTAGCCACACTCCCAGCTTAATCTTTTCTATCCACCTCCCACCCCCAATTCAACTGCCACAGGGCCTGAAGTAGAGGCTGAGAAGTAATGTTTTCAAAGGACATGGTGCCTCCGCTTTGGACATCCAAGATCTCATATACACCTCATATTCCTCCTGTTAGGGAGGTCTTTCTCTGTGATGGATATGTAAATTATACAGTCTTTCTATTTAATCCAGTTTTAAGCACCATCTCTAAACAGTTCCTAATGTGAACTTTCTACCCTGAAAAGCCAGGGGAGGGCAGTAATAGCTCTAATTATTTGGTTTCTGAAAGTCCCTCCACCCTGGGAAGGAAGAGCTACACAGTGGGTGGCATGGCAGCAGTTACAGATTCCAGTCTATTCTTGGGAAAGGTGTGTGCCTATTGCCCTTTCAGTCTGACTAAAAAGTCAAAAGAGTAATTGCTTAAACAAACAAACAAAAAGAAAAGAAGAAGAAAGTGCTAGTGATTCACAGCCTATGTATGCTGCTAAACAGAAGCAGTGACGGCTTGATTTACCCTAGCAGCTGTGTACTTTTGGGCAAGTCATAACCATATTGGGCCTCAGTTTCTGGATGTGCATGGAGTGTTTGTCTGCAATAAAATGTTTGATTGGGAACTTAGAGAAGTAACATGCCACTTGGTCTGCTCTTAAGAAGGCCATGCAGGGGGAAAGGCCATGGGCTGGATACAGAGCATCCCAATTTGGGCCTAGCTAGATCCTCTTCCTCAACAGAAAGCAAGAAAAAGAGCAAGAAAGCAGCCATACTAGGTAAGTGGAAGTTACCTGTAATTGGCAAGAAGCCTTAGAAAAACTGAAAATGCTCTGGTTTTGGCATCCTGTCTCCAAATGCTGCAAGCCAGGCACAGAAGCCATGCAAAAGGACTGTCACACATACACGGGTGCAGACAGAGCACCACCAGGCAAAAAGAGACTAATACTGCAGAGAGGATCCCCAAAGTGCGGCTTGAGGAACATAAGGAAGTCATCCCAAGACCTTCACTTAGCTGCCATGGAAACAGCAAACACAAGAAGCTTTGCTTTTATTTAGTTTCCCGAAAGGAAAAAGGTAACAGGGAAGACTAACACTTGTGGCAAACACTATTAGCAAGGATGCAGTCTTTCTCCTGGGTTGCAGGACTCCACCTTCTTCGGTTGAACTGAGAAACTACAGGTGATTTTTGTTTATATATATATATATATATACACACACACACACATACATACATATATATGCATACACACATATATATGCATATATGAATGCACAAATATATTTAAGTGAAGGTGCACATACTGTGCTAAAATACAAACCAAAATCAAAGGTCATATATAAAAAGGCTAAATATAACATATAACACAGGCCTAGAACCAGCCCTTCAGTGGGAGCTGGGCATAAGGGGGGGTGTCACCTGGAGACTATATACACAATTGTGGTGGGCAGGGAAGGAAGGCATCAGTGTAAACAACTCAGACTCATTCCACATACTGGCCCACAGGAAAAGCGCGATGCATCTCAGGTACAAAAATAGACTCCTACCTTGCTTTTGAACAAACCAAGCTTGGTAGGCACCCAGGACTGTGGGTTTGTCTTAATCACAGGGGACTGCACAAGGCTGCTGCTAAACCTTCCAGCCTTAGGAACACAACTGCTACTCCTTCCCTCCCTTTTAGGCTCTTGAGCCTTTTCCTACCCAACACCAGAGCCTGAGGCCTATCCAGTCCACCCACCTTCATAGGACTAACTGCACAACTTCCTGACAAGCAAGGTCCTTCTGAATCTGTCCCTTTCTCTGACCCCAAGGTATATGAAGACTTATTTCTGGAAATGTTTGGCACCTAACAAACATGATGGCTGTGGAATAATGCCACAATTACACAGGGAGACCCAGTAACAAGACATGCAGGGTGAGGGCAAGGGGCACTGAGCTACCCAAGCATCTCAAAACCAGAACTGTGGCTTCCCATGCATTTATAGGGATGGGAGAGGGGATGTGCAGAATTGACGACTTCATTGGCTCCTCAGCAGCAAATACATTCAAAACTTAAGGTGCTCTTTGAGAGCCCCACTATAACCTAATCACAAGTCTGGTCACTCTGGAGGAGCCTGGTACACTGACAGCTGGAAGGGCCAGGTCCCAACTGAGTCGGTGGCACCAAGAGTCCTTATGAAGAAGCTCAACAAAGTAATTTTTTTCTTTAGAGCAGATGTACAGCACATCCATGGGAAGGCCATGTGAAAGGATGTTGTCCAGCCCAGTCAAATGATCCAATCCCACTTATCTCAGTCCACTCTGAGTTTTTCCTGCTGGCCACCCCCACTATACAGAAATAGCTGAGCAGCATCAGGGTCAGTCATCAATGGTTGGCAACCAGAAGGCCTGGAAAGAGAACACAAGTCACATAAGCCAGCTTTGAAAAGCCAGGCTTTTTTGTTGTTGTTGTTGTTGTTGTTGTTGTTGTTGTTCCAGGACTCAAGATTGAACCCAGATCCTGGAACAATGCTAGACGAGCACTCAACTACTGAGCTATATCCACAGCTCTTTATATTTTGAGATGAGGTCTTATTAGACTGTTTAGGTTGGCCTCAAACTTGCAATTCTCCTGCCTCAACCTCCCAAGTAGATGGTATTATAGGCATGTGCCATCATACCAGTATTGTGAAGGGTTCTTTATGCCCTCCACCCCCAGAGTATCAAGGTGCCCAAACCCAGTGGTGGAGAGTTATGGCCTGGTGTACTTCCCTCCTGACTGACCATCCTTGGCAGCCTAAAAAACAAACACCCTGGCCAGGTGCAGTGGTGTAAGCCTGTAATCTCAGTGGCTTGGGATGCTGAGGTAGAAGGAGTGTGAGTTCAAAGTCAGCCTCAGCAAGAGTAAGATGCTAAGCAACTCGGTCTTTGCTCAGTCTCTAAATAAAATAGCAAAATAGGGCCGGGGAGGTGGCTCAGTGGTTGAGTGCCCCTGAGTTCAATCCCTGATACCCCAAAAAAATAAAATAAAAAAATAAATAAGTACTCCTCATTCTGTGAAAACTAAGCTGGTTCTGCTTCCTTCTAACACTCATAGCCCACCTTCCAGTGTTGTGAAAAAAAAAAAAAAAAAAAAAAAAAAAAAAAAAAAGAGGAATGCTATTTGGGAGGGGAATATTTGAGTAACCTGACCTCAAATGGTAAACTACCAGGTGATCTCGAACTGGCCCTCTCCTTCCTGAGTCACAAAAATGAGAGTAACTGAATTGGATGCTTTGGCTACATTTCTTCTGACATTGTTTTCTTGGCTTTTTAAAAAAGGGAGGGGACTAGTGTAGTGGCATACACCTATAATCCCACCTATTCAGCAGGGTCACAAGTTCAAGGCTAGCCTCAGCAATTCAGCAAGACCTTCAGCAACTTAGTGAGACTCTATCTCAAAAAAATAAATAAATAAATAAAAGGGGCTGGGGATGTAGTTCAATGGTAGAGTGCTTACCAACCACATGTGAGGCTTAGATTTTGATCCCCAGAACCCCAAATAAATGAATAAATAAAGGGGGAATTGGAAGGGAAGGGAGGAGAATGAAAGGAAAATAAAAGAAAAAAAGGAGCAGGCAATGTACTCTACATAAAGCTAATTATGATATGCTTAATTCACAAAAACCCAAGCAGTTTTAAGGGATCCCAAGAGGAAAACTAGAAGCTGAGATTCACTGATCCTTTGTTTTCAAAGTTTTGTCTAGGAAGAGACAAAGACCTAGAGTTAATTTTAAGTGGTGAATTATGGTCAACTATAAAAATTTCTGAGGAATTCAGTGTAAACCAAGAGGAATGGAAAACTGAAAGGTTGCAGTCACAAAAGGCAGGTTCAGTTGGACATTATGGTACATGCCAATATCCCAGCAACTGAGGAGACTGAGGCAGGAGGATCTCAAATTCAAGGCCAATCTTAGACACTTAAGTGAGACCCTAATAAAAAAAAAGTTGGGGAGGGGGGAGACTGGGAATATATAGTTCAGTGGTAAAGTACCCCTGGGTTTAATCCCCAGTGCCCTAACAAACAAAAAATGGTCCAGAATACCAGGAACAAAAAAGCTATCTAGTGTAGTCTAAGTAAGTTCCAACCCCCACCCTGACACTGAACATTAGCCTAGGTAATATGAGCCTAAAACCAGAGGTTACAGCAAAAACTAGCCTGCAATCTTTTAGGAGCTCAAGAGGTGACCCCAGTTCATGGGAAGAATAAAAAACCATCCCAACCAAAGATTACTTGATGGGAGGTAAAACAGGGAAGCCAGCTGACAAACAGGTACTTGAACCTACTGCAGCTTACTGTGTTCACTGCCACCCCAAAGGAGAAGGCCCCTAAGTAGAAGACACTTCTTGTTGTTCACATACCATGTTGGAACATGCGCTGGCAAAAGTCATGAACTTGGGGTTGAACTGCAAACAGGTAATGGGGCCTGTGTGTTTACCATCCAGTACAGCTACTTTTATACCACTCTCTCCATTCCAGACATGAATCTTGCCATCCTCTGAACCTAAAAGAGAATCATCAAGAAAAGTTTAATAGCTCAATACAAAAAACGACTGAGGTAAGAAAGACATGATTGAGGTCTGGAGAGAAGACAAGTTTCAGGACCCAGCCTCAGTAGACACTGAGAGGAAGAGGAAGGAGAAACAGTGAAGGAATTTGGGAATCAGCTTTTTTTTTGGGTGGAGGAGGTACTGGCAATTGAACCCAGGTCCTTGAGCACACTAGGCATGCATTCAACCGTTGAGCTATATATCTCCAGCCTTGGGAATTGATCTTGACCCCGTTTATTTATTTTAGGCAAGTTACTTCTCCCCTAACTTTACGAAATCTCATCTAAAAAAGTGGCTGAATACCATCAGCTTAACAATATCTAGCCACTGAGGCAACTGATTGTAGGGTTATCCCAGGAAGTTAATAATACTAATGCTGGGAAGGGAAGATCAATAGTAATGCTGGTTCTAGTAAAGAACAACCCCAAAGTTAGACAGTTTAAAGAACACTACATTGTTGACATAATCTGCTATACAAAGATCTGAAAACATCTATTAAACAGATAATGATACTCAGTTTAATAGCTAGGAAAAACAAATGCACAGTATCACAGAAATAACCCCCAGTGAAATGAAGGAAGCTTACCAATCATAATAAACTGAGAGTCTGGAGTAAATGAAGCCTCTAGTGTGACAGCTTTGCTGTTGGCATAACCCTAAAATAAAACAAAGCAGTTCTCATTGTTACAGGGTCATTAATATAAACAGTGCCTAGAACATCAACCCAGTACACACATTACCTTCTAGGAAACTCTTTCTTTGTTATATTCAATACCGTCAAGGTTCCAAACACAGCTGCCACCCTTAAATATTCACTCCCTAACCCAACCCCATATTCAAGGGGGGCAAAAAAACTTTTATTAAACCTGGAGGTGCTCTACCACTGAGCTACCTGCCCAGCCCTTTTTATTTTTTATTTTGAGACAAGGTCTTGCCAAGTTGCCGGGACTGGCCTTAAACCCGCAATACTCCTTTACCTCCTGAGTAGCTGGCATTATAGGCATGCACCACACCAAGCAATTAAGAATTATTTTATATCTAAATGCCTCTCTTGATGAGAAGCAAATGTCTCTGAATCCAAAAGTCATAAGGGGGCTGGGGATATAGCTCAGTTGGTAGAGTGCTTGCCTTCATGCACAAGGCCCTAGGTTCAATCCTCAGCATCACCCCCTCCCAAAAAAAAAGTTCACACACAGAGGAAGAAGATGCAAGCTCATGCCTTAATCAGTAAAAAGATAACTGCTATTCTCTGTTGACTAACACAGTTTCCAGTCCAGGAGAGAGCAGCATGGAAGCAGTCATGTTCAAAGGCTATCAGTTAAGCCAGGCACAGTGGTGTACACCTCTAATTCCAGCTTCCTCAGGAGGATAAGGCAGGAAGATTGCAAGTTCCAGGCTAAATAAGACCCTGTCTCAAAGTTTAAAAAGGGCTGGGGATATAACACAGTGGTAAAGTGCTCCTGGGTTCAATTCCCAGTATGGTGGTGGGAGTGGGGGGTGGGGGTTGGAGGATGTCAGCTCACCCCAAATGTGTGCATCACCACTCCCTTGAATGCATCGATGAGACGAATGAAGCTGCCATTGGTGGAGATGAGTATAAGCTTGCCATCATTGCTAAACTTGAGTCCTGTCCACTCACAAGTCCGATCATACTGCATCTTAAATGTTGCAAATGGTCCCTGCAAAAGATAAAAATAGCAGCCCCCAGGCCCAAAGCACATTTATAATTCCTTCTGCCAGAGCTGACTCCAATTCTATATCAGTTTAGGTTCCTTTTTTCCTTGCTTTTCCCTCAGGGCCCAGGACAGAACTCAGGGCCTTGAAGGTGCTAGGTAAGCACTCTAACACTGAACTAAATCCCCAACCCCTAGATTCTTTTTTGAGTGGGAAAGCACAAGATGAACTACATCTCTAACATCTACCACATACTCCCTCTACCATAAAAACGGTCTCAAATATCTATCTTCCCTCTAAAACTTCTATAACATCAAGATAGTTCAAAGTTTCAAAGATTTACCTTATCAAAAGAACGAAGGTCATAAAGTTTGACCATTTCAGAGTTGACACCTGCAGCAAAAATTAACCCTTCTGGATCAAAAGAACAAACTGGCTTGCCCTGTAGATGCATAAGGCCCTAAGGAAAAAAAAAGACAAAAATTTAATAAATGCAGGATCCCACCACTATATAACTTACCTTTCCCAATGAAAACTAAGAAAGGATTATGAACAGAGACCAGCCTACCTACAGTACAGAAAAAGCAAATAAAAATCAAACTAAATTGAAGCTTTTAAAAGAGGTCACCATAAAAATAGATTTCTAATCAATCCTAACTGTACAATATTATAGACAAAAAGTTCAAATGAAAACAAATCCCTTGAAACTAAAACCTGTGGCTCAAGTTCTAAGAAAATTGTTTTTTTAAACACTAAGTCACAGAGTATATATAAGGTAGACTATACTAGATTAGGGGTATTTGCTTATCAAGCAGCAATATACCAGGAAAACAAGTTTTCTCTGAAGTTTAGGAAGACTCTGGGATCCCAGAATGAACCAGTGCTTGCTTTCTTCCTTAAGAGGGAGAACTGATAATAATGCCTACCACAGAAAATGCTAAAATGTAACTGTGAAGTACCATTACCTGGCAGTTAGGAGACCGGAGATCCCAGAGTCGAATGGTCTTATCAAGAGACCCAGAAATGAAAGTGTCATCCACAGGTGACATGGACAAGGCCACCACCCTGTAATGCATCAAGATAAATAGGAGTTGAAACAAAATATGAGCAAAAATTGGATGTGAACTCTAGCCACTCTGCCTAGCTAAACCTGCCATTATAGGAAATATATGCAAGCATATCTGAAATAATCAAAGCCAACTAGTATTATGAAAAAAAAAGTATGATTCTAAAACCAAAATGAGATACTACTTTACACCCACTAGTGTAGCTATAATAATTAACAGATGTTGACGAGGATGGTAGAACAACCAGAACACTTATACATTGCTGATGGAAATGTGAAGTGAAAAAAGAGTTGAAACAAACCAAATGTTCATTAAGTAATGTATGGATAAACAAAATGTGGTTTATCCATAAAATGCAATGGAATATTATTTGGCAATTAAAAAGTGATGAAGTACTGACTCATATTGACAACCTGGATGGACCTTCGAAACAAAGGAAGTAATTTCACACACAGGAAGATGATGCAAGCTCATGCCTTGATCAGTGAAAAGATAACTGCTATTCTCCACCGACTAACAATTTTCAATCCAGGAGGAAGAAGAATGGAAGCAGTCATGTTCAAAGGCTATCAGTTAAGACAGTGAAGGGAAAAGAAACCAGACATACAAGGCCACAAGTTATCTTATTCCATTTATAGAAAATGTCTAGAATAGGCAAATCTATAGAAAAAGAAAGCAGATTAGTGGTTGCCACAGACTGGTGAAATCAATGTGAATGGGTACGGGATTTCTCTTTGGGGTAAAAATGATTGTAAATTATATAGCAGGGATGGTGGCCAAACTCTGTGAATAACCCTCCACACACCCCCCAAAAAATCACTAAACTGGATACTTTAAAATGGACAATTTAGGCTGGGCATGGTGGTATACACCTATAGCCTAGCAACTTGGGAGGCCAAGGTAGGAGGTTTGCCAAGTTTAAGGCCAGCCTGGGCAACTTAGCAAGGTCCTAAGCAACTTAGCAAGGCTCTTACCTCAAAATAAAAAATAAGCCAGGTGCAATGTCGCACACCTGTAATTCTAGTAGCTCAGGAGGCTGAGGTAGGAGGATCATGAGCTCAAAGTCAGCCTCAGCAACAGTGAGGCACTAAGCAACTCAGTGAAGACCCTGTCTCTAAATAATATACAAAATAGGGCTGGGGATGTGGCTCAGTGGTTGAATGCCCTGGAGTTCGATCTCTGATACCACCCTCAAAACAAACAAACAAACAAACAAACCAGACTGGGGATACAGCTCAGAGGTAAAGTACCCCTGGGTTCAATCCCTGGCACCAAAAAATAAAATGGATAACTTATGGCTTGTGAACTATATATCAATTTTTTTTAAAAAAGCATGGTTTCTTAATATGATGATAATAGCTGGGTGTGGTGGTGCACCTCTATAATCCCAGCTACGTGGAAAGCTAAGACAGGGAGAATAATAATTTAAAGGTCAGCCTGGGCAACTTGGCAAGATCCTGTCTCAAAATAAAATTAAAAGAAAAACAAAACAACAGGATGATACAAGAGTACACCAATGTTTCCAAACTAGAGTGGCATTAGAAGCACCTGAAGAGGGGTTTAAAATGTAGATTGCTAGACAGTCCCAAAGTTTCTAATCCAGTAGTACTATGCTGAGGTAATGAGAGTCTGAATTTCATACAAGTTCTCAGGCAATAGTGAAATTGCTGGTCTGGTTACCACTTAAGAGAACCACAGGACTGCCAAGTGGTACAAACACACCTGTAATTCCAGCTAACTGAGGCAGAAGGATATAAGTTTAAGTTCAAGGCCAGCCTCAGCAACTTAAGAGACTCTGTCTCAAAGATTAAATTAAGAAAAAAAAAAAAAAAAAAAAAAAGAACGAACGAACCACAAGCCTGTGCTAATAGCAATTATATCTGTGGTTATACAGCTTGAACATTCCTAATCTGAAAATTCAGGGGCTAGGGATGGTAGGGCACTTGCCCAGTATGTATCTTTTTAAGCACTGACATGACACTGAACATAGAAAGTTCCACATTTGATCTTATGTGAGGGGTTGCATTCAAAATGGAGATGAACTAGAAATACTGATAATAAATTTCAGGCTATATGAGTAAGGTATATGTGAAACATAAATTTCATGTTTATACTGGAGTCCCATTCCTAAGATATCTCATCATATATATGCAAATATTCCAAAATCTAAAAACTTCTGCTCCCAAGAATTTTGGATAAGTAATACTCAACATGTACCATCCTGAGTTAATCACCAAAAAACATTTCTTCCAATGTAACATCTGCACTAGATCCTTAACAAAAGATTCTGTTAAAAGCCAAAATCTCCTGAGAAAGTTGAGGTAGTTAGAAACTTAAGTGTCTAGTCCACATGACTCTAATAGACTAGAACAACTGATTTAAACACTGAAAAGCAAGAGGTGTTGGAGATGTGAATGCAGAGATTCTTCTGTCATGTCTGATAGTGAAAAGTGGGTGAAAGGATCAATAAACAGAATTCCAAGTAAATTTGTAGGTAACGAGGAAAAGGTCAACTATGGAGACAGAAGCCAAGTAGAAAGTGGGAGGTTAACTGTGTCAAGGAAGGAAGGCTACTTCTTTTTCAAGGAAGGGGCTCCAAAGAGAAGAATTTCAGTAAAAGGGATAGAAGTTCAAAAGAACTCATTTTAGATAACCTTGATTTTCTCAATAGAGGGACATAGTTGTCTACTAAGAAAAAGGGTCAGGGGTAGCCAAGCACAGTAGTGCAAGCCTATAATCCCAGTGATTTGGGAGGCTAAGTCAGAAAGGATTCCAAGTTCAAAGTCAGCATCAGCTGCAATTTAATGAAGTCCTAAAAATCTTAGCAAGATCCTGTCTCAAAACAAAAAATAAAAAGGACAGGGGATATAGATTAATGGTAAAGCACTCCTGGGTAAAAAAGTTAAAATAGGGAAGAATGGAAAGAATTTCAAGCAAGTACATCAACTCTTAATTATAAGTAAATGTGTGAACAATGATTTGAATATGAACAAGCAAAATCATCTACTTGTTATGAGTTATTCTCTGACAGTACACAGTAACCAACAGCTACAACCTCTGGTCTTCAGCAACACAGAAATGCTGATCACTCAGAAGTATAACTATTAACAGGTAGCTCTCAGTCCATCTCCCATCAGAACTCTATATCACTCTAAGCCATCCTGAGTTATTGTACATTTACAAATGAGAATTGGAGAAAATAACCCTGAGACTGAAATATCCAAGGAGATGAATGTTTGACATTCAGCCAAATTGGAAAAATTGGAGGAAAAAAAAACAGGGAAAGCAGGGGTGAGGGACAGAGAGAAGCAACCTGGACTATAATACGGAACAAGGAGATAAACTTCTTGACTTAAAAACAAAAAAGCCAACTGATGGTGGTGCATGCCTATAATCCTAGCAACTCCAGAGGCTGAGGCAGGAGGATCCTGAGTTCAAAGCCAGCCTCAGCAATTTGTCAAGCTGCTAAATTTAGTGAGATCCTGTCTCAAAATAAAAAATAAAAAGGGCTGGAGATGTAACTCAGTGGTTAAGTTCCCCTGGATTCAATCCCTGATACCCACCGTTCCCCAAAAAAAAGTGACTAAAAAATTTTCCCCACTTTTGCATCTTCATTAAGATCTTTGAAAGTGGGAGTTGAGGGTGTAGCTAGTTCAGTGGTACAGCATTTGCCTAAAATGAGTGAGGTTTGATTACCAGTACTCACCCCCTCATGCCCCAAGCTTCAATTGCAGCATTTTTATGTAGGGGCCTGCTGAAATGGGGGCCACCTGTACTGGAAAGCCTCATAAACACAAATAGTCCTTTCATTAAGGAATATCTGAGATTGGCATTCTTAAATACCAAATGTAATTTTTACTACATAAGTTTTTACTAAATATCTTTAATCCACGGGATTAAAGGGATTGAACTCAGCATTTCCCACAAGTTAAATGCACACTCTGCCAATGAGTTACACCTCCAACCCCTCCTATCTATCCATTCATCCATCTACACACACACACACACACACACACACACACACACACACACAAATATATTAGGGGGTTCTGTACTGGAGACTGAATCAGGGGCACTCTACCACTGAGTTGCATAATCACCCAGGCTGGCCTCAAACTTGCAATCCTCCTGCTTCAGCCTCCCAAATCCATGGGATTACAGGTGTGCACCACTGTACCTGTTCCCTTACATACATGTGTATATATACATATATATGTATATATATATATATATATTTTTTTTTTTTTTTCTCTCTCTCTCTTTTAACTTTATTTTTTATGTGGTCAAACCAAGATCAAACCCAGTGCCTCACATATGCTAGGCAAGCGCTCTACCACTGAGCTACAACCTCACTCCCCTTATTTAGATTTTAACTGAGATTTTCTTTATCTTTATAGCCCTGCTTTCACAACCTGGTGAAATCAAGAGTTGACTATTTAAGAAGGGCGATCAAAAAGCCACAATTCAGCGAGACTTTGTCTTAAAAAGGGCTAGGGATGTGGCTCAGTGCTTCAGCAACCCTCTGTTCAATCTCCAGGATACAGAGGGAAAAAAAAAAGTGCTGACAAGAGAAAACAAAGACAGTCAGGGTCACTCCATGGTATAATGCCCAAGTTTAATCCCAAGTACCCAACCCATCTAAAAAGGAACACCAAAGAACAGTCAGGAAGTAGCTTTGGTTCACTAACAAAATCCACTCCTCTGTTTTCTGGGTGAGCTCAGGAATAAAATAACTATTCAATTCTGCCAACACCTGGGTCTTACCTTTTGCTGTGTCCAGGAAAGTATCTGATGTATTTGTTGTCATGCAAGGACAGGTAACGGATAGTATCTGCAAGACAAATAAGGGATGGTGATACTGTACTATTTAAAAGCAATTTTCAGTTTCATCTTGAAGAAAAGACAGGATCAAAAAACCTGCTCTATTCTATCATGAATAAATAATGGTAAATAATTCCTCTCAGCAGCTTAAGAGTAAATACATAAATTTCACACAACTCAAAAGCAATTCTAAGTTGACAGCATATTAAAGATAGAGCAGTTTTGGGGACTCTGGGTATAACTCAGTGGTAGAGTGCTTGCCTAACATGTACGAGGCCTTGAGTTCAATCCCCTATCAATGACAAATATAAAAAATAAGTCACTGTTTTATTATCAATCTCTGGTTTCTTCATAATTACAATGCAACTTGCCCTATAAATATACCCTGGCAAAAAACAAAACAAAACAAAAAACAAACCATTGGTCTTAGTGCCCACAGGATGGAAAACCTTAAAAAAACACATTTGGCTGCTGAGGAAACAGGCTCAAAGAGATGAGCAGCCACAATAAGCTGAAGATCAGGATGGACCTTGGCAGCAAATTTCTGTCCAGTGTTCTTCAAGACTGTCCCATCCCAGTGTTCAATGGGACACACAATTTACACTGCAACTAACAACATAGAAAGTAATGTCCAGATTTGGGTTGAAGACATTATTAAAAAAAAAAAGAAAGAAAGAAAACAAACTCATGAAATCAAGTCACAGAAATGAGATTTTGCAGTTTTAAAGAAAGGAATAATCAGAAAGATTTGTGCTTGGAAAATAAGACACATATCCTTAAAAGCCAGACCAGGGGCTGGGAATGTGGCTCAGTGGTAAAGTGCTTGCCTGGCATGACGCCCTGGGTTTTATTCCCAGCACCACAAAACACAGACACACAAACAAAAATAAAAACAAAAACCAAATCAGCTGGGCACAGTGTGCTTCCCTGTAATCCTAGCAATTTGGGAAGCTGAGACAGGAGATTGCAAGGTTGAGGCCAGCCTCAGCTAATCAGCAAGGACCTCAGCAAATTACTGGGGATGTAGCTTAGTGGTAAAGCACCCCTGGGTTAAATCTCCAATACCAAAAATAAAAATGAAAATAAAAAATAAAAAGCAAATCATTCTATTAGAAAAGGTAAACAACAAAAAATATGGTGGTGGCAGGGGGAATTAAGTGCCGTAACGAACAGAACGGGAAAACAGGAAAATACTATGATCCTAAAAAAAGATTAGGAAAAAGAAGAAACTGCTGAAAATAAGTAAAAGGAAATGGTGCCAAAATGTAGGGAAACAAAAGCACAGAAAGAACATTCAAAGGCAAACAGAAAAATGGAATATAAAGATTGAAAGTAGCAAGTGATTCGCCCAGTGGTGGTTCACAAATGTACTTTCTAATAAGAGAGTATTTAACCTAGGAAATTTCAGAAAAGGATACGCTTTTATGTTCCATAACTACACAGTTTCTTTGAAAACATCTTGAAACTTCTCAAACGACAACTATTCCTGGTCTAGTGTTAGAGACTACTCACCTGCCCTAAGAAGAAAATTCCTCCCCATTACCTGGATTCCCAGAGACGAGCAGGGCTTCACCATCCTTTCCGCCCCACTTGGTAGCTGGCGCGCTGTTCCTGGCAAGGCAGTGGCCTGTACAGTTATCTCCTTGTACCGGGTGGTATCGTAGACCCTCAAACTGTACAAACTACTACCTCAGCCTGGAATCAGGCAAAAAGGAAACCGGAGCGCTGGAAGAACTCTTCGGGATGCACTTGAGACAGGAAAGGTAACATTCCCACAGCAGAGGCCTGGCAGCAAAGCTGCAAGTGCCACACCTTTGCCTGATCTTGTACCACATTTGGAGAATCCTCATTTAATCACTCAGAAAAGCAGCCCAACAGAAGAAATATACCAGTCATTCAGATGATCATATACATATATTTTCCTTAGGATTCTAATGTTTTATATTCTTGTCCAAAAGCATCAACTGCACTGCTTACTTAGAAAACCACTTCTGAAACAGAGGCACGAAAAGTAGAAATGATATACTTACTAAAAATCAAATACAGGTAGACAAGTCTTATTAAAGAAAAACAGAACAAACCAAATAAAAAATACTGACTTCTGCCCAAGTGCTAAGAAAGAGGCAGCTAAAATAGCAGTTTAAATAATCCTTGTTGAGTGACATTAGAAAAAGCTTACTATTTAAAAAAAAATAATAATAATAATAAACCAATGAGGCAACTTAAAAAAAAAAAAAAAAGGAATCCTAATATGAAATTAAGTGTTACAGCTTAATTACCAAGACAATCTGTTAACTTGGAAGGAGTTATCTCAGGGGAAATGCAGATAAAAACAGACCATTCATTACAGAAAGAAATTCACAAGTTTTAACTTCTAAAAATAATTTATTCTTCAAAGATTATCAGCTTTAATTTAAAATAACAAGCAAGAGGCTGAGGATATATCTCAGCTTACTTGGCATATGTAAGGCCCTGGGTTCAATCCCCAGCACCGCAAAAACAGAAAAAAAAAAAAAAAAAAAAAAAAAAAAGAAAAGAAAAGAAAAGAAAAAGAAAAAAAGGGTGGTGGTGAATAAAATTCAGATAAAAGTATCCCTAAAATCAAAGATGACTAACTATAATAGTGTACTGTCCTTCATGATGCAGACCATAAACTCTTTTTTCTTTAAACCTATACTAAGGCAGGAAGATCACCTGAGCCTAAGAGTTTGCTTGAGTCCAGGAGTTTGAAATGTAAACTAAAGTTCCCTCACACTTTTGTGAAAACTTCTCAAATCTACCTAGTTGTTTTTGCGGTGCCAGGGATCCAACTCAGAGCCTTTTGTTAAGCTCTACCACTGAGATATACCCCCAGACCTCAAATCTACATATTTTGAGTGGGAACTATTTTTCAATAGTTTACTACTTGTGTGTCAAGTACTCTTTCCTTTTGTTTGTTCTAAAAGTATTCTTTCAAGTTTCAAGAAGTACTAGTTTAGAAGTGTAATTAGTTGCTTCCTTTTCCACTCCTCACTGTAAACTGTAGATTTTTCATACTTAGTTCCAAGTCTTTCAAAAGTGCTAGTGGTTTGCTTCCAGCATTCCTTTAGTTAGGACAATTTAATTACCATTGCTAACATCATAGGAAAATAAACTTAACTACAACCAAAGCAAAAGTAGTCACAAAGATTTTGTGAACTATTTAACAAAGGAAACCACGACCTTAACTTCCTAAAAAGGTTTGCTTACCGTCTATTTTGTTAGAGCTGTAAACGACTGTGTTTGCTGCATGCGTGTATCTGATGAGGTCCACACCGTATTTCTTACTGTATAGGGTTCTCTTTGGTCTGACGAGGAAATGGAGGGAAAAAAAAAAAATCAAAATTCTCCATCACCAAAATATGAGATCTCTATATAAAGAGTAGCACTTGAAATGATGTAGTGAGGATGAGAATTCTCAGTAAGTTCTAATACTGGAAAGAAACAGAATTTCACCCAAAAGGAGGAAATAGCCAGGCTTGGTGGTGCATTCCTATAATCCCACCAATTCATGAGGCTGAAGCAGGAAAATCATCAAGTTCAAGGCCAGCCTGGACAACTTACCAAGATCCTGTCTCAAAATAAAAAACAAAAAGACTGGTGACATAACTCAACCAAAGGAGGAAAAATCAACCAATCAAGAGATGAGGTGGTATACCTGTAGTCCCAACTACTTAGGAGGCTGAAGCTGGGGATTCCTTGAACCCCAGAGAGCTGAGTTTGAGATGTTGTTAGGTAGTAGTTAGTAGTAATGAGCAGTGGAATACATGGCAAGATCACAGGTTTATTTTAAGTTTTCTATAAGCTGCTGTCAAGACAATGAATAAATACATAACCTGTAGAAAAATATTAGTACATAAACCTTGAGGATAAACAAATGTAAAAAGAGCTAACTGGGGAAATCAGGAAAGAATATATGAGTCTAACTCTTGACAGGGACCATAAAGGTCAAGTTAAAACTAGGAGTTATGGTCCCAAGTGTCTCCTTCTATCCCAAAAAAGGGGGAAATCTTGAGCTGCTTAGTAAGTTAACCTCTCTGGTTGCTGACCCCTGTACCCACATTAACACAGGACTGACCTGTAGATGAAGCCCTCCTGAATAGGGTGGCCACTGCCTGATGTGAAGGGGTTGAACACCTGACTGGCAAAGAGTGGTGCAAAAGGTAGAAGGTGGTCCTTAGTTTTCAAGGCAAACACAGTAATAAATTTGGAAGTAGAATTGTTTCCTTTGTCACTCTCTGCTCTTAGAGGGCCCACTTTTTCCCTTGACTATTCTCTACTTGCACCTTATTCTATTTTCACCCTACTGTTACTTCATTCCACATTATTAAATTTTCTTTTGTCACAACACAAGAGCTGAGGTTTGGAGTTTCAGTTCACCTCTCTGTGACGATGTAAACTGAAGTTGTCGGATGAAATTGCATGTAAATTAAAGATCCTGCCAATTTGTTTAAGCTTGGCTGACTAGAAAACAGTGATGGTAGAGAGAAGGAATGCTGTAGGTAGCCAAAATCATTTCAGAACATTTTAGGCCCTTTAATAACCACTTACCTTAACTTTCGTATCTGACATAACATTCTCTTTTTTTGTACCAGGGATTGCACCTGGGGTGCTTAACCATTGAGCCATATCCTCAGGCCATTTTTTTAAATTTTGAAACAGGTTTTAAGTTGCTTAGGGCCTTGCTAAATTGCTGAGGCTGGTTTTGACCTTGCCATTCTCCTGCCTCAGTCTCCTGAGCTGCTGGGATTATAAGTGTGTGACACCTCCACCAGCTGACCTACATTCACATAATTAATAAATTTCTCAGAATGTATCATTAAGCTTAGCAGACCTCTAGCTTTCCACCAACCCTAAAAGGAAGAATGCTATAACATCTGAAACACAGAAGAGATTTCTCAGCTTTGCTGTAGCTTACCTGCCTATAGGATGCTCCCACCAGGATAACTGATAAGTGTTTGATTTTTGAGTTTCTTTTGTTTGGTGACTATTAAAGTTCATGTAACCTTTTCCACAGTGGAACATATCATTCAGGGTAATTTGAATCTGTGTTTCCTGGCCAAGGTCACTCATATTTGCCTCAGAATAACCCATTTTCTTATTTCCCTTTAAAGCAAAATTGATATTATATATCAACAGAGGCCAGTCTGGACAATATAATGACATTCACTGCTCTTAATTTTTTTTTAATCAAATTCCATGGACGCAGAAAGAATAAGAAAGCTTTTCATCTCTGAATACTTAAGATCAAGGTTATGAAGTATAAGTAAATGTTCAATCATTTTAAAAATTTTCTGGTATCAGGGATTGAACCCAAGTGTGCTAAACCACTAAGCCACATCCCCAGCCCTTTTTATATTTTAGTTTGAAAAAGGATCTCACTAGGTTGCTTACAGTCTCACTAAGTTGCTGAAGCTGGCTTTGAACCTGCAATCCTCTTGCCTCAGCCTCCCAAGCCACTGGGATTGTAGACATGTGACACAGTGCCCAGCTCAATTCAATCTCTGGGTTTTGATACTGGGGATTGAACTCAGGGATACTTTACTACTGAGCTACATTCCCAGCTCCCACCTCCCCCAGTCCCCACCCACCTTATTTTAAATTTGAGACATGGTCTAAGTTGCTTAGAGCTTCACCAAGTTGCTGATGCTAGCCTTGAACTTGTGATTCTCCTGCCTCAGCTGAGATGACAGGCATGTGCCACTACACCTAGCTCAATTCAATCTCTACTACAAAAAGGTTTTGAGAGAGAAAACTATAACTATTTGGAAAGAAAGTACACAAAACAACACACATGTCATAACAACAAAGAGGGACATGAAAATAAGTCAAACCCAAGAGCTTTTTTTTTTTAAGCCTTTCACTTAGAAAGCTTTCCTCAAGAAGGTAATGATTTATGAAAACTGAAACCAGATGCAAAACTGCCTGCCTTTCTTAATATACCCTGTTCTCGCAGCAGATATACAAAATCCCTATCCTATTTGCTGAGCCTTTTAGGAGACAAACCTAACTCTACAAGTAAGCCTAAACCCCTAGTAAACCTAGTTAATGGTTCTTTTTATTTTAACATAAAATCACATATTTCCAATTCAGAGGTTACCAATTCATTTGTTGAAGATCCCTAAATGTCTTCTTCTATAGAACCTTAAAGATCAAGCTAAAATAGATCTAAGCAAAAACAAATGACAACAAAAATCACTCAATTATCTCTGTAAAATTAGATCTGAATGCCAGAACAATTCATATGGATCAAGTTATTAAAGTTAGTTACCAGTGGCAGTGCAAAGATCCCACCTCAGTAGATTGAGGCAGGAAGATCACAAGTTCAAGGTCAGTCTGGGTAACTTAGTGAGACACTATCTAAAAATAAAATTAAAAAAAAGGGTTGGGGACATTGCTCAGTGGTAATAAAGTGCACTACCACTTCCCCAAAACACCCTAAAATAAATTTGTTTTAAGTCTTAGGAGGATTTCAAAATCCTATACCAATGTTTATAAAAATCCTATACCAATGTTTATTAAGAGTTCAAATTTATGAAAAATTTCACCATCTCAATGTAAAATTTTCTTGGAACCTGGCTGCTAAACACTTAAATGACTCAGGAAGCATTAAGAAGCCAATCATTTGGCTGGGATTGGTAGCATACACCTGTAATTCCAGCAGTTCAGGAGGCTGCAGTAGGAGGATCACAAAGTTCAAAGACAGTCTCAGAAACTTAGTGAGACCATCTCAAAACACAGAAAAAGGACTAGGGATGTGGCTTGGTGGTTAAGCTCCACCTGGGTTCAATCCCTGGTACTAATATAAGAAAATAAAAAGGACTGGGGATGTGGCTCAGTGTTAAGTGCCCTTGGGTTAAATCCCTGGTACCCACCCCCACAAAAAAAGTCAATCATCTGTCTTGGATGGGTGGCACACACCCTGTGTATTTGTGCCTCACTTGGGAGGCTGAGGCAGGAAGATTACAAATTTGAGATCAGACTGGGCAACTTATTGAGATCTTGTTTCAAAATAAAAAATTAAAAGGGCTGGGGATATAGCTCAGTAGTAGAGCATCACTGTACTGCAAAAAAAGTTGATTATTTGCACTTTTAATTGTTGTTAACGCCAGTGAAGCCAAGTCTTCCCTACATAAAATCTACTTCCAAACAAGACTTCTCACAACAAATGCACTGAATTTTCCACATGCTTACCTTTACTGAAATAACTGTCACTCTAGAAAGATCAACAAAAACTAATTAGTCCGTCATCTAGGGTTCTGCTATGGGGTTGCTGCATGGTAACCAGTGAGGAAGTAAGTTAGCCTGAGTCTGTGAGTATGCAGTTGCTTTCTAAAAATAGCTGACTTTGCATCTATCAGTAAAAAATCAATCCCAATATTTTAGACCATGGCCAATAGAAAAGACGCTGAAAAGTCAATACTAAAGAGTGTGGTAGGGCTGGGGAGATAGCTCAGCTGGTAGAGTGCTTACCTCGCAAGCACAGGCCCTGAGTTCGATCCCCAGTACCGCCAAAAAAAAAAAAAAAAAGAGTGTGGTATCAAAAAATTGGGGGGCTTTCCACTTTGATATAGTCTGTATGTCTCACACTTATCAAAAACACTAACCTGAGATTTGTTCCTAATAAAAGAAATCTGTAATTTCATTTCCTGGTTTGAAAGATCCTAATGTACTGTATTCATTTCAGACTTAATGTATTGTATTCATTCATTAGCCAAGGCCATACACAACATTTCCTCAAATATTTGGTTGTTTCTTCTTCTCTTTGAGCAATCTGCTTCGCCTACCACAAATAATATCCTTTATAGTCTTTCAAGTGGAAATCTCGGGCTGGGGATATAGTTTAGTTGGTAGTGTTTGCCTTGCAAGCACAAGGCCCTGGGTTCAATCTCCAGCACCGCAAAAAAAAAAAAAAAAAAAAAAAAAAAAGGTTGAAATCTCAAGAGATGAACTCCAAAATAAAGCTTAAATGGGCTGGGCATGGTGGCCAACGACTATGATTCCAGCAGCTTGGGAGGCTGACACAGGATGATGGAAATTTAGCAAGGCCCTAACCAAAGCAACTTGGCGAAACCCTGTATCAAAATAAAAAGCGCTGGGAATGTAGCTCAGTGGTAAAGTGTCCCGGTTCAATTGCCAGTACCAAAAAAAAAAGAAAAAGAGAGGATATAGCTCACTTTATAAAGTGCTTGCCTAGCATGCGCAAGGACCGCAGTTCGAATCCCCAGCTCCTTGGAAAAAAAAACAAAAAAAGAAAAAGAAAAAAAAGAAAGAAAGAAATCTAGGTTGAAATGTTTAGGGATGAGAGGGCTCGATAGCTCCAACTTACTCTGTAATGGGAAAAAAAATGCACACATATAAATTTTTACCTATGGAGTGATAAAGCAAATGGTGCAAAACTTAATCAGTTGTTGGGTCATTCTTTCAAGTTTATTTCAAGTATGTTTTTCAAGGGAAGTCTTTGAAACACTAACTTTCTAAAAGTCTATAATAAAATTGGCATTTTACAAGATAGAACTTCATATTACTGTCATCCTTCCCCAACAGGTGGAAATTTTGCCACATTTGGTGACCAACTGAAGAAATGCCATGACAACCTTCATTTCCTTTGAATGTAGACATGCATTTCCATCCTTAGGTTCTAGAGGTTGGTTCTAATCTGTGCACAAGCAATGAACATTTCAAGCAAACCAGCTTCAAATTGCTTCTAGTTCCAGGACTTCACAATGACATTCTCTACTCCAGCTTTAAACATTACTTCCCCTTCCAAACACATTAAAAAGCTGGGCAATGTGCCTGAAATCCCAGCTACTTCAGAGGTTGAAGCAGGAGGATCATAAATTTGAGGCTATCCTGGGCAACACAGCAAGTAACCCTGTCACAAACATCAGGCAACGTAGCAAGTAACCAAATCGTAAACACCAAACTGATTCAAGTAGCCAGACCTAGACAGAATCCATCTACTAAATGAATAACATTGACTCAGATAAATAAGTATCTGTTCAGCTAACAATTCCCTTTCCCCAACAGGGGCAGTGGTGCTTGCCTATAATCCCAGTTAGCTATCTAGAGGCTGAGGCAGGAGGATCCTAAAGTCCAGGCCAGCCCCAATGACCCAGGGAGACCCATTCTCAAATTTTTGAAAAAGGGTTGGGGATACAGCTCAGTGGTAGAGCACCCCTGGGTTCAATCACCAGTACTGGGGAAAAAAATCCCTCTCCCCCAGGACCACCACCACTGCAGGCCACTCCTCCACAGGACTGCAAGCAGATCCAAAACCAGTTACATAATACTTTCTCATAGCTCCGGTGGGGAAAAAATTGGGGGAAACAGCTCAATCCAAAACAGCATTACTTCAGATAATCAAATTCACAAATTAAGAGACAAGTTCCAAAAGAAAAACATCAGTTGTTTAAAGGAAAAAAAAAAAAAAAAAAAAAAAAAAGGCAAAAGGGGCAGCTTGGAGAAAGTAGAGAAAAATCCAAGGATTCAAAACATAAGATTTGTAACTAGGTAACAAAATGAAGTCTGAAAAAACCAGTAGCCACTGAATTAAACCAAACATCCTCAAGCCTGCTTGGGAAAGGAGGCTGAGGGAAGTAAAATTTAGTCTAAACCAGTTTCTGCTCCAAAGGAGCTCACAATTCAGCAAGGACTTCAAGCAATTCCACAGGGATGAGGCCAGACTGAGAAGGCCTATAGGGGAAGAGGAACAGTGCTCTCTGTTCCTAAGATATTGCAAAGAGATGCCAAGTGTAGTGACCTGGTACAACATAAAACTTTGATGACCAGATTCAGAATTTTGATAATTCCAAATGGACCGGAAACTCTTAAAATAATGTATAAGGGGAAACATGAAATTGTCCTGGGATGCTTTAAGGGGAGCTCACATTCAGATGGGGATGGGATGGTCCAATTCGCTTGTGTCTGGCAAAATGGAAAAAAGTTTCAGGATGTTAAAAAGTTTATAATAAACGTGGGCACCGGCTCTGAGGGAATAAGATAAAGGCTTGGAAAAGGAAGAAAAGGCCAGAGGCTCGGGGAAGCTCAGCAAATAAATCCTGACAGCCAAGAAATGCAAGCCCCCAGGGCAGAAAAGCCACGACAAGCCGCGGGGCAGGGGACCAGCGGAGTGCCACGGCTGAATTGAGGTCACCACGGAAAGGGCAGAGAGAGCTGACGCTGTTGCATGAGTAGGAGAGCAGTCCGTCCAGTTCTGCATCCAGCCCAGAGCCGACCTGCACCTCCTACAGTCGGAAGAGCGGGAAAAGCTACCTGCTGGGCCCGGAGTGCACGGACAGGGCCCTTAAAGGTCAAGGTCAAGGTGGGTTTTGGCAAGCGACACAGAAGCACTCCGAAGAGGCCGAAGGCATACAAAATAATATTATTATTACGACTATCGTTATTTTAGAAAGAAAGAAAAGGTCTTCTGGACGGCTGCGGGGTGGTGGCGACCCAGGCAGAAGCGAAAGAGATCAGGGGTCGGAGTCTGGATGGAGAACGGGCCGTGGGGCCAGTGCTGGGTCACCGGAGGGAGGGAGGGACTCAAGAGCCGGGCCCAGGGCCACCGCCGCACTCACTTGCCCTCCTGGCAGTCATAGAGCACGATGGAGTCGTCGTCACTGCTCGAGATGACCGTCTCGCCGTTGGGGCTGAAGTCAAAGCAGTTAATCTTGTCTGAGTTCTCGCGGAACACCTTGGCGACGCGGAAGCTCCGCAGCACGCTGTCGGTCAGCTTCATGGCGGCGGCTGCTGGAGGCGGCGGCGGCGGCGGCGCAGCGGGGCGGGGCTGGGCGGCTGGCGAGCTGGCGGGCTGCGGAGGGCCAACCCGGGCGGGGCGGGCGCCGCACTGGCGGCGAACGGAAGGGCAGCAGGCAGTAAGACCACCTCCTTCCCCTCTTGCACTGGCGATACTCTCTTGCCTGGACCGTGGGGTCTAGGCGACCGTTCCTCCTCACAGTCGCCTCAGGGCCAACCGGCGCGGCGCCGGCTCATTGTGTCCGCCATCTTGGGGCGACAGGCAGAAGCCGAGGGCGGGGAACTTTAGCCGCGGCGCACGCCGGGAAACGGGGCGGGGCGGGAACGGAGGCGCGAGACGGGAAGGTGGGGTGGTGACGTCAGCGCGGCGGCGGCGGAGTGCGAGGGCTGGGTAGCCGAAGGCGGTGGTTCTGGGGCGGACTCGTGGGCCTGAGGATTTGGGACGCTTACGACCTCCCTCAGTGGCCTGGAAGGCTGCGAATGCCGGGGGCCCGTCGGTTTTGTGTGTGATTGCCTCCCCCCAGGGAGACTCAGGCCGCAGGTACTGCGGAGGTCGGGTACACGCCTGAGGCCTATTCTGGGGGTGAGTCATGTGAACCCGTTGCAGAAGTGCTTGATCACTTCTCCACCTGAGCTCCAGTTTATTTTATTGAGGCGGAATATGTGGTGGACTGCACACATTTTAAGTGGATGAATTTTTTTTAATTGGATGTGCTATATGCCGTTGTGATCACTAGAATATTTCTTTAAGCTTTTCTTTTTTATTCTTTTTAGATTTACATGACAGTAGTGTATATGTGGAGTATAAGTTCCATTCTTGAGATTGATCATGATGTGGAATTACACTTATAACGTATTCTTATATGAACATAGGAAAATTATGTCAGTTTCGTTGTCTTTCCTACTCCCATCCCCCCCAGGCTTTTTAAAAGAAGTTTTTGAGATATAGCAAAGTGCATGAGGCAAACTAATTTTAAGTGTACTACATGCATTTTTCTAAATGTAACAAACACTCATCTTTAAGTATTTTTTGCGGTATTGGGGATTGGACCTAAGGGTGTTTTACCACTAAACTATATCCCCGGTTCTGTTTGTTTTGTTTTTTGAGACGAGTCTCGCAAAAATGTCTAGGGGAGCCTCCAAAGCACCACCGCACCCGACTTCAGCTTCATTTGTAAATTTTAAAGCTTATTTACAGAGTTGGGGCTATAGCTCAGTAGCAAAGCACTTTGCTAACCTTAAGGCCCTGAATTCAATCCCCCCCCCCAAAAACAATTACAATCCAAAACTCGCTGCACCAATTACAAAGAAATTAAAAAAAAAGAAAAACTGTATTCAGATTCAATAGAATAGGTTAAATTCTCCTTATTTCTCTGTTCATATTTATATGTGTGCAGAACTGTATAGCAGCTGCTCCTTGCCTTCTGATTTATAGTGTTTTACACATTTTTCCATGTTAGTAAACTGAATTGTTGGTGTTCTTTTTTGGAATACTGGGGATTTAGCCCAGAGACAGTTTACCACTGAGCTGTAAACTCAGCCCTTTTTATTTTTTATTTTGAGACAGGGTCTTGATAAATTAACCCAGGTTGTCCTTGAACTCAGCCTCTCAAATAGCTGACGTTATAGGTATACACCACTCTGCCTGGGTTTGCTTTAATTTTCTGAGCAAGGTGTTAATTTCAGTGCATACTATGCAGATGTGTGCAATTCTTCAAAAGGTTAATTGCCTTAGGTCCCTGACAAGGAGAGAGGGCCTATTTATTTTTGCTTTATTTATTTTTTATTTTTTACTTTTTGGGAGGGTACCAGGGTTTGAACTCAGGGGCACTCAACCACTGAGCCACATCCCCTGCCTATTTTTGTTTTATTTAATGAAGGAATACTAGAAAAGGCCCCTCTGAAGTTGAGGAAGACTTTCCAATTGTGAGAGTAAAATGTTAAGGCCTCCCCTACCCAGTCCCACCCCTTGTCCTAAAGGACACCAAGGTTGCTGAGAATGAAGATTGCTTCCTGCCCCATCCTGTTTAGCACAGGTTAACTAAGTCATGTTTAACATATCACCTGGCTGTTGTTTCTATAAATTGTAAATGCTTCCATGGGACCTGCAGAGAAGCAATCTAGCTGCTTCTCTTCAGTTTAATCAAACTGCACATTTTTTTTTTCTCTTTTTCCATCATTTGCTTATTTCTTATGTATGTGGGTAATGCGGGTGTGTGGATCCAGCCAGCAGGGATCCAGGTGGGGTCCCTGGAGTAGGCTACTAGTAACACTGTGAGTCATTTTAGTCACTGATACTGGGAAGGTGTAATACCCATCTATAAAGAGAAATTGTTCTCTAAAGGAAGAGGGCAAAATACTAGCCAAGTCTGGGTTGCAATTGCCCACTGCAGAAGAGCAGAACTTACAGCTACAGTTTGTTTTGGGGTCCAGAAAAAAACTGCTTTTAATGAAATCTGAGTAGATAGTGATTTTCCAAACTGCTAAGTACTGGAAAAAAATTCTTCACTCACCCCAGAGCACTCTCTTGCTTCCCTATAGTTCCTTCATCTTTATTTCAGAGTCTAGAAAGCATAACGTAGAATCTTCTTTGAATCTTTAGATGGCACCAAGGACAGATCTGGTGCTATGTGCTGGAACCATTGAGAAGTGAATGCACCCAGGAAATGCCATTCTGGGGATCCATGTTAACCTATAAAATACCCGCAGAAACAGCCATAATCTCCTGAACATCGTCAACCAAAAGAAATCCTTGCAGAGTCTCTTTCAAGATTGTACTCCTATACCTTTTCCAGATTTCACTGTTAAGATCAAAGCTTCCTCCCAACACTTGACTTCTTGCATTGTTTTTGGAATGTAAATGTCATTTTTTCATATTTTAAGAATGCCCTGAAACAGTCATCCTATTTCACGTTTTCACTGTTTCACTTCCTAACCTGGCTACCTATTGTGGGGCTCTCCTGGCTTTCAGCCCAGCCACATCACTACCTTAATGAATACACTTTGAAAGCAACTAGAGCCTGGTGTTGTGATTCGTGCCTCAAGTCCCAGTAATCAGGAGGCTGAGGGAAGAGGAATTCTTGAGTTCGGGAGTTTGAGATCAGCCTGGGCAATATAACAAGATCCTGTTTAAAAGAAAAAGAAAAAAGAAAGAAAAGAAAAAAACAAACCCAGAATACCTAGCACCAGTGGGGAGTAGACGGAGGGAAAGGTGAAGCTGGGAATGAGCCACATGGCCTTAAAGAGTGCGTCAGAATTAATTTAAATATTTTATTTGTTCTTTGTTTTGGGGACCAGAAATTGAACCTAGAGCACTTAACCATTGAAATACATCCTCAGCCCTTTCTTTTCTCTTTTTTATTTTGAAACAGGGTCTTGCCAAGTTGCTTAGAGCCTCACTAAGTTGTTGAGGCTAGTCTTGAACTTGAAATCTTCCTGCCTCAGCCTCCTGCCAGAGGTCCCACATGCCATTTTCCAATCCCAAAGAACGAACTTGGAGGACTCAACAGAGAAAACTTGTACATGTTTTCCTCAGAGGCAGCAGTTTGAGATAAAATGAAGGTCTGCACCACAAGAAGCAGCAGGAGAAATAATATATAGGATGGATTGCATGCCACCTGCTCAAATGAGTTTTTTCAGATGTTTTATGAGTACATGTCTTTACTTCACAACCAAGGTCTTTCTGCTTTCATCCCCAACTAAAGATTGGAGATAAAGGAGTAGCCAGTTTTCCCATTCCTTACTCTTCCTAACGCTCTTGAGAGTCCTTCCTTCACCTTTAGAAACATCAAGCCAGGTGACTGCAAGGTTTTTTTGTTTTTGTTTTTGTTTTTGTTTTTGTTTTTGTACTAGGAATTGAATTCAGGGGCACTCAACCAGAGCCACATCCCCAGCCCTATTCTGTATTTTATTTAAAGACAGGGTCTCTCAGTTGCTTAGTGCCTTGCTTTTGCTGAGGCTGGCTTCGAACTTGGATCCCCCTGCCTTAGTCTCCTGAGCTGCTGGGATTCTAGGTGTCATGTTACAGGGCTAGGGTCTTCCAGGAAACTGAAGCATTGCAAAGACCCCCTGCTTCAAACCCCAATTTTTGTGATCAAATCAAAGACTTCAGACATGTCAGAGTAACAAGAATGAGTTTATTAGAAGGGATGGGAAAGGGGAAAAGGGGACGAGAGAGAGAGAGAGTGTGTCCTCTGAGATGAGAGGGACAGCATGCCTCCTGCACTTCAGTTTTATTGGGGATTCCAGAGAGTCCCATCCAGGTCCACCTCTTGACTTGTAACTGACAGCAGGATGACATCAGACTTTCAAATCCCCACTGTCATAACAACTCTAGGTCATTTTGGTCGGTGCCAACTGGTTCTCTTAATTGGATTCTTAACCATAAATCCTTATCTCCCTGAGTTCCAGGATCTGGTCTGTGAAAAGGGTCACAAAAGCCTCCCAATTTAAGGTTACTTAGTTCCTCTTATGGATATTACTTGGGGCCTGCATTTCTCCTGCAGATAACAGGTAGTTCGCCGAGGAATGTGACATATCCTGTCCACTTAGGCCAGGCAGGGCTGAAGGTAAATTGGTTCTTAGAAAAGAAAGCCTGTGGGGCTCAGCATAGTGGGTCCATTTTATAGAGTTATTCCTGAAGGATATGGAAAATGACAACCCCCCAAGACATTGTGACCTGGGAGGAGGGAGGGAGGAAGAAGGCAAAACATTGATCCTTCCCCAATAAATCCTTTCCCAGTAACAAGACAATCCTTGGGAAGAAGGCGAACATCGATCCTAAAATGGCAGTCCCTGGGAAGAGGACAAATATTGATCCTTTCCCAGTTAATTCTCAGTGACAATAGACCCCAGAGGACGAAACCAAATATTAATCCTTTCCCAGTGACAGTTCAGTGACCCCCAGAGGAAAAGATAAGCACTGAACCCTCCATCCTTGCCCAATAAAAACAAGTTTCAAATTCTCACAACCTGTTTCCTGAATGCCCAAAATGACACCATTCTATTGAAGAGATTAAGTCATCTCTCTGTGTAAACTGTAAAAACCCAGACCCCTTCTGTAACCGGGGGCCATTTTCTACCCAGAAAGGGAGTCCCTCCGATGCCTGACCCCCTTGCTGAATAAAAGACATAGCTGATCCATGTTCCCATTCCCAGTTATTTGTGCTTTCATTATGGTGCCTAAACCGTTTGGTTATTTTTGCTCACAATTCCCTTAACCTCATATTCCCACCACTCTCATGTCACACACAGTTTCATATAACCACTTCAATTCTAACCAGTTGCTTGATTTGCTAAATGAGTGCTTCAGTTCACTCACCACTAAGAGGAAATAAATGTTCTATGATGGACAATGAACAGAGGTGACATTTTACATCAACCTGAAATTATAATATCTTCTGTGGAATTAAAGTCACCCCCAGTAATGGTTTTATTTATTTAAATATACTTTTACTGGTTTCTTTCTCCCTAGCATGCTCAAATTAATATATGCTTAAAAATACTGTGAAAGAGTAGAACATTTGAGTATTTTTGTAGTTGTTGTTTGATAAGGAACAAGTTGCTGATTTCATAACAATCCTGTAGTTCAACCTACTTTTAAATTAATATGCTATGCTGTTTCCCTCCCAAGAGTCAACTTGGAAGGCTATGAAAGATTCAAAAGGTCCAGGAAAACTAAGCCCAGGGTTTCTAAGCATCTAAAACTCTGCTTAAAAAGAGCTCTCCTCGATCGGGCAGCAAGGACGTGTGTTGGATATGGAATGACAAACCTTAAAATAGTGTGGCCTTGGAAAAGGGAGTGAAAAAGAAAGACATACATTGATAGCATTGATCTTTTCCCAATGCATTCTTTCCCAGTGACAAAACAAACCCTGGGGAGATGTCCATCAAACCTAGAATGACAGTCCTTGAGAAGAGACTTAAGCATTGATTTATTCCAAAATAAATCCTTTCCAGATGCTAGCCACAGACTGCAAATCCTCCATTGCCTAGTAAAAACAAAACTTCAAATTCCTGAGTGACATCTTCTGGCATTAAGTCACCTTTAAGTATAACCTATGTAAGTACAGACTACCCCTTTGGGCTGTGGCTCATTTTTGACCAGAAGAGTGGATCCATCAGAGGCATCAGTCTGTTCCTGGATATCCCGTTCCTGCATGAAACTTGGATCCTGAATAAAAGGCTGTACTGATCCATGAAGTTTGCAATTAGCCTGGTCCTTTTGTGCTAGCAACATGCCAAAAGCCACTCCACCTCCCCAAGTGCCATCTCCATTTCTCCCAGTATGTAGCACTGACATTGCTAATCTATGTTGTTTACTGGAATCCCTCATAGAGGTCCTTTGACTCCAAACTGGGGGTCTGGGTAAAAAGACAGTATCTTCCCCTGGTAGCAGAGCCAATTATACCAAGAGCAGGATCCTTGAATGTAGTTCCCAGTGTGACAGCTCAAGTCACACCATGACACTGGTCCAGCCCAAGAATAGTACAGACACAACTCTGAGCCTTTCTGCAGGCACTTGTATTTAATAATCTCATTTTAATGATTAAGAGTCAAGAGATTTTGAGTGGTTGGGTAACTTCTTCAAGGTCACACAGTCATGAGGTTGGGCATGTAACTCAATTGGTAAAGCACTTGTCTCCATGTGTGAGGCCCTGAATTCAATACGCAGCAACACACACAAAAACAAACAAACAAACAAACTCAAGTTCACACAGCCAGTAAGCACTAGAGACTGAATTCACTGCTTCAGAAACCCTCCAGCCCTGTTTCCAGGACAAAGGGCAAATAACCATTTACTTTTAACAAAGTCCATTGTTGGCAAACAATACCTCCTTGTTATGGAAGGAAGGGGGTGGAAGCTTCTCACAGAAGCTTGTCTCCTCAGAAGCAGGAGAAACTACACAGGTTCCAGGCTCTATCTTTAAAACTACAGAATTGTTTCCCAAGGCCTAAAAACCCTTCCAGACAATTCAATCTGTAGTCTGGCCCATTGGTTCTAAATCTAAAAGACTGAAAATGTAATTAGGAAGTCAGGGGCTCAACAATTTAGTGAGATCCTATTTCAAACGTAAGAAGGACCAGTGGGAAGACTGGTACGCAGCATGCCTATAATCCCATCAGTTCAGGAAGCTGATGCAGGAGGATTGCAAGTTTGAGGCCAGCCTCATTAATTTAGTGAGACCCTAAGCAACTTGACAAGACCCTATTCAAAATAAAAATTAAAAGGACTGGGGTATAGCTCAGTGCTAAAAGAAAAAGCGTTGTGTGTGTAGTTGAGTGGTAGAGCACCCCTTGGTCCAATCCCTGGTACTGCAAAAAAAGGAAAATGTCAGTTAGTCCGTTAATCCTATGATAGTTGCATCTGTACTGAACTTGGACATACTTTTTTCCCCCTTATTATTGTTCCCTAACTATAACAACTATTTAGACTGCATTTACGTGGTATTAGGAGTCATAAGTAATCTAGAAATATTTAAAGTTTATAGGAGGATGAGTGTAGGTTATATGCAAATACTATTTTGATCACTTGCTGATTTTGGTATCTGTGGGAGTCCTGGAACCAATCCTCAACAGATACCAAGGCAGATACCAAGGGAAGACTATTCTGTTCTGGTGGCCCCTCATCAGTTACTTGCCTACTACCAGCTGAGCTGCTTCCTGGTGAACTGCTCCTACTATGCACTCTACCAGCCTCCAGCATTGCCAACACCCAATGTTCCCTCCCCTAAGTAACCCTGCCATTCTCCCACTAAAGCTATTCCCAGAAGTGACCTGCACTTCACAGCTAGAGGTAGTGGGAGGGGAGGGGAAAGAAACGGAAATGGGGAGCTTGCTGAAAGCTTGAAACTATACCTTGAGTTAAAAGGTGTTTTCCTCCCTGCTTTCTTTTTTTTCAATTGACCAGCATAAACCAACTCTGGCGCACTGGATAGCACAGTGAACTTCTCGCTAAGCCTGCAGTGGCCATTCAACTTACCAGCATAACTCCCACACCCTGATCCATATACATATATATATATATATTTTTTTTTTTTTTTTTTTTGCGGTGCTGGGGATTGAACCCAGTGCCTTGTGCTTGTAAGGTAAGCACTCTACCAACTGAACTATATCCCCAGCCCCCTGATCCATATCTTAATGACTAAGTGTAAAATTAGCTAAAATGCACACCATTCCCAGGTTGTAGGAGAGGTCACAATTAAAAAGGTAGGTGCCAGGAAAATAAAAGCAGAGACTGATTATGATGAAAAGTATACACACAGACCTTCAAATAACAAGCCTCTGATCAGTCTTATTTTCTTAGATTCATAGGTCTGGAACACTTGGTGACTTCCACACCCTCACAACCCAAATTCCAGAACTGGTCATTTTTCCGAGATTAGTTCCTGCCTGAAACCGAGATAACATTCTCACAAAAGATGTTATGTACTGCTGGGGATGTAGGTCAGAGGTAGAGTACCTGCCTGGCATGCATGAAGCCCTGGGCTCAATCCCCAGAACTGCAAAAACAAAACAGAAAAACACCAAAAAAGTCTACAAAAGATGCTATATAAACTTCTTAACTCAGCATGAAGACCCACGCCTGTAATCCCAGTTACACAGAGGCTGAAGCAGGAAGATCCCAAGTGTGAAGCCAGTCTCAAAAATTTAGCGAGACTGTTTCTAAAAACGAAAAATAAAAAATAAAAAAAAGGGATGGGACTGTAGCTCAGTGGTAGAGCATCCCGGGTTTCAATCCCCATTACTGAAAAACAACAACAACAACAACAACAACAACAAAACAACACACCAAGCAACAACAACAACAAAAAAACCCCTCTTGGTACAGGCAAGATAGTCACAGGCATCAGCCTCTCATCTTCCAACAGGCTGGCTTGTTGCTAAAAAAGTTTTCTTCTAGCATTCTGTCTCCTGAATTATCGGTTCTTTGGGGTGGCAGCAAAATAGGACCTTTTGCAGTTACCAGCTCATCGGTTCTTTGGAGTGGCAGCAAAATAGGACCTTTTGCAGTTACCAGCTCACTGCAGAAATATTCCTGGAAGCTCACTACCCAAGGGAGCTCTTCCATCCCTCCTCACCCTCTGCAGTGTTTGTGGCAGGAGCAGGATAAGTAGGCACAAACTCTGTGAGGCATTAGGGGCTGAATGGTAAAGAAGAGCAAACACAGGGCTCTGGACCCTATGGTCTAAGATGTCAAGGACAAGCAAAAGGAGGCCAGGATGAACAGATGCACCTCTCTGAAAGGCAGCTGCCTCCAGTTTGGAGTTGATGACTGACACCCTTCAATTATCTCAAACATTGCATAAATTAAAAAAGAAAAAAGTCATCAGGAGTGGTGGCTCACACCTGCAATCCTATAACTTGGGAGTCTGAAGCAGGATTCCAAGTTCAAAGCCAGCCTCAGCAACACAGCAAGGCCCTAAGCAACTTAGTGATGTCACAGGGAGCTGGAACTCCAAAACCTCAATTCTTGTGTTCCAACAAAAGAAAATTTAAAGTCAGACACCAAAAGTCATGCAAGTGAGCTTTATTATAGGTGAAAGTAAAGTAAAAGCAAAAGTGAGACTTAAGCAGAGAACACTCTCAAGAGAGAGAGTTGGCCTTGTCCAAGCAGAGAATGACAAAAGAGATAATGCTGCCCAAATTTATTATTGTTTTATGTTAACTTAACAACTGGGGTCCTCTTTTAGCAACCTTCGCCAATCAGGTGTTCAAGTCCTCCTTCACATAGAATGGTGGAGTTTTTGACCTTAGTTGGTCCTCTCTGGAACTGTCATAGTGGCCATCCTATTTATGGGGAACTTCATCTACAAGTCAATCCCATGTTAATGTGGGCACTGCAGTCAATAGCTGGTCAGAAGTTACCTTAGTGCACCTGTGCGACTAAAGGAATCTTCCTTCCCAGACAGATGGACACACCTACAGCCATAATTCCTAATTTCACATCAACCTCAGTTGATCCTGTCAGGAGTTAGTCCCATTAATCTCTTCTCTCTTGACATGTTTTACAAATAGTTCCCTTGCTTTTGTTTTCTACAGATTAACTGCCAACATTTGATTTATTAAGATAGTTTAAAGAAGGACCCTGAAATAATTTAGAACACTTTCAGACCTTACCATGCATTTCACTTCTTGTTGCTAGCTACTACCCAATAGTGAGACCATGTCTCAAAATAAAAAATAACAGCAGCTCAGGAGGCTGAGGCAGGAGCATTGCGAGTTCAAAGCCAGCCTTAGCAAAAGCAAGGTGCTAAGCAACTCTGTGAGAACCTGTCTCTAAATAAATTACAAAATGGGGCTGGGGATGTGGCTCAGTGGTTAAGCACGCCTGGATTCATTCCCTGGTATCCCCCCAAAATAATAAAAAATAAAAAGGGCTGGGGATGAATCTGGTTAAGCATCCCTGTACTAAAAAATAAAAAAGTCACTTTTATTTTCATTGTGGATTTTGAGATGGATTTTCCCCAGGTGCTCTTATGAGTGCTGCTATGGTTTGAATTTTGGTATCCCTTCCAAAGTTGAAACTTAATCTACATGGCAATAGTTTGAAGAGGTAGGGCCTATATGAGGTGATTATATCATGAGAGCTTTTCCCATGTTAATGGGTTTAAGTATTAGATATTGAAAATGACAAACCCCAAAACACTGTGACTTGAGAAAAGGGAGTAAAAAGGAAAGCCGTACATTGATAACATTGATCATTTCCCAATATATTATTTCCCAGTGACAAACAAGCCCTGGGGTGGAGATGTCCATCAAGCCTAGAATAACAATTTCTGGGAAGAGACTTAAGCATTGGTCTCTCCTGAAATAAATCCTTTCCAGATGCTGACTGCTGAATGAAGACCCTCCACTACCCAGTAAAAAAAAAAAAAAAAAAAAATCTCAAATTCCTGAGTGACACACTCTGTCATTAACTAAGTCACCTTCCAAACTGACATGCTCTATCATTAATTAAGTCACCTCTCAGTGTAACCTATATAAGCACAGACTCCCCCTTTGGTGGGTAGCTCATTTTCTACCAGGAAAGTGGGTCCATCAGAGGCATGACTCCATTCCTGAATAAAGGCTGTGCTGATCCATGAAGTTTGTGTCTGGCTCCGTCCTTGTGCTAACATTAAGACCCTTCATAGCTGGGGTGAGGAGGTGCACACCTATAATCCCAGCAGCTTGGGAGGCTGAGACAGGAAGATCATGAGTTCAAAGCCAGCCTCAGTAACTCAGTGTGGCCCTGTCTCTAAATAAAACACAAAAAAGGTACTGAGGATGTTGCTCAGTGGTTAAGCACCCCTGGGTTCAACCCCTGAGTGTATCATTAAAAAAAAAAAGAGAGAGACCCTTTATTAAAAAAATTCTTCAAACAGTGTTGGGTCCCTTTTGCCCTTCTACTTTTTTTTCCTCTTGGTACTGGGGATTGAATCCAAAGATGCTTAATTGTTACATAGCTGGGGCCTTCTGGGAAACTGAAGCAAAATGAAGATCCCCCCTCTACAAACCCTGATTCTTGTGATCAAGTCAGAAAGATTTTAGACATATTGCCCAGAGTACAAGGAATGAGTTTATTGAAGTGTTTGGAAAAAGGAAAGGGGACTTCTCAAGGGGATAGTGGATCCTCTCAGAGAGAAGAGGGCAATGTGCCTCTCCTGCACTCCAGTTACACTGGGGACCCCAGGGAAGTTTCCAGAAAGTCCCAAGAAGTTCACTTTTTGATTTTTGACTGACAGTAAGATGACATCAGGCTTTCAAGTTCCCACTGCCATGACAACTCTATGTCACCTTGGCTCATGCTGAGCAGTTCTAATTGGATTTTTAATCATTTTTGTAGGTTTTATGCATAGGAGGAATTATCCTTATCTTTTGGAATTTGGTGTGTGAAAAGGGTCACAAAAGTCTCTCTCTTCAAAGTAACTTGGGTTCCTCTTATCAATGTTATTTCCTGCCTGCATTTCCTTGCAGATAACAGGTATTTGCTGAGGAATGTGACATATCCTCTCCACTTAGGCCAGGCAGGCTGTAGGTAAATTGCTTCTTGGAAAAGAAAGCGTGTGGGTGTCAGCATAGTGTACCCATTTAATAGAATTGTTCTCTTACCCTGTGTTCCCACCATCCTCATCTTTCTGTCCCCTAACATAACCACCAAGCTACATCCCCAACGCTTCTTATTTTTTATTTTGAGACAGGGTCTCACTAAGTTTCAGCTTTGCTAAGTTGATGAGGCTGGCCTCAAACTTGCAATCTTCCTGCCTCAGCTTCCTGAGAAATTGGGATTACAGGTGTGCACCACCATGTCCAGTTTTGCCTTTCCACCTTCTACCATGTGAGGTCACAATTTGAACTCTCTGGAGAATAAGCAATAAGTTGCCATCTTTGAAGCCAAGAGAAGGCTATCATCAGACACTCAACCTGTTGATACCTTGATCCTGGATTTCCCAGCTTCCAGAACTATGAAATAGAAATTTCTTTTATTTTTTACCACTACTGATTGCTATTTACTCTCATCATTTTAATATGCACACAAAATAGGAAACATAATATCAATAACGACTCTCAGCCGACATCAATCCACAATGGGTACTAGACAGTGCTTCCCCTACCATTTTGTCTTAGACTGGCTCCAGCTTGATTATCTGTTCCTTGCCTAGGGGTGGGCCCACCAAAGACCAAGTCCAGCCCAATGCCTTTTTTGTATGTTTCACAAGTTAAAAGAGTTTTTAAATAGTTGAAAAACTTTAAATAATATTTCATGAAATTAAAATTATATGAACTATAAATTTCATATAATAAAATTATGTTGTAAAGCAACCATGTCATTTTCTGGGGCTGCTTTTGCTGAGTTGAGAAATGCACAAAAGACCCTATGGCTTCATGTATAACTAAAAAAAAACCCAAAATGAAAAGGGGCAGGCTATAAAACAGTTTGTGTAAATGTGTGTTTTAAGTATTTTTTTTTAAAGACCCTATGGCAGTCAAAACCTAAAAGTCACTGTGTGACTCTTCAAGAATAGGAAGGTAGAGCCAGGCTTTGTGGCACATGCCTGTAATCCCAGCATCTGGGGAGGCTGAGGCAGGGGGACTGCAAGTTTGAGGTCAGTCTTGTCAATTTAGAGAGACATGGTCTCCAGGTTCAACTCTCAGTACCAAAAAAAAAAAAAAAAAAAAACAGAAGGGTAGGGTTGTGGGTATAACTCAGTGGCTCCATGGTAGAGTGCCTGCAGGAAACCCTGCATTCCATAGCCAGTACTGCAAAAAGAAAAAAAGAAAAAACAATGTGTTGGCCAACCCCCCAGGGCAGACTCCAAAGCAGTGGTTCTCAAATTTGAAGTCACCTGGAGGGCTTAAGTTCCACACCAAAGTTTCTGATTCATCAGGTCTAGGGTGGGGCCTGACAATTTGCATATCCAACAAATTTCCAGATGATGCAAATGACGCTGGTTTGGGACCACACTTGGTCTAAAGAGGAAGAAAACATATGAGGTTTATTAATTTATTATTTATTTTTGCAGTACTGGGGATGGAACCTGGAGGCACTCTATCACTGAGCTACATTCCCAGCCCTTTTTATATTTTGAGACAGGATCTCCCTAAATTACAGAGACTGGCCTTGAACTTGTAGTCCTCTTGCCTCTCAGCCTCCTGAGTAGCTGGGATTACAGGGGAGAGCCACTGCACCAAGTCACATGCCATTTATTCATGAAACTGACATCTGCCCAGCCTTAGAAATCTTGACCATAATTCCCTTTCTCATCCCTTTTCTACTGATTAACAAACCTAGCCAGGAACTGTGGTGCATTCCCGTAAAGTCAGAGACTCAGGAGAATGAGGCAGGAGGATTGCAAATTTGAGGTCAGCTTCAGCAATTTAGGGAGGTCCTGAGCAACTGAGGGAGATCCTGTCTCAAAAAGGAATGGGGATATGAGTCTGGTTAATCCCTGTAGTCACTTCCTGGCTGTCATGATTGGAGTGTGCTCCTTTACCAAGGCCTTCCACCATAATGTTCTGTCTCACCTTGGGTCTAGAGCAATGGACTCTGCTGAACATAGACTGAACCTCTAGAACCATGAGCCAAAATAAACTTTCCTTCCTCTAAGTTATTCTTGCTGGACATTTTGGTCATAGCTACACATAGCCGATGTGTGATACCACAAGTTCCAGCCAATCTGGGCTGTCTCAAAATAAAAAATGAAAAGGTCCGAGGAGCTAGGAGCAGTGGCATATGCCTGTAATCCCATCAACTCTGGAGGTTGAGGCAGGAGGATTGCAAGCTTGAGACCAATCTCAGCAATAGCAAGAACCTAAGGAGTTAGGGAGACCCTGTATCAAAATAAAGCATTAAAAAAAGGGCTGAAGCTATGGCTCTGTGTTTAAGTGACCCTGTATGCACAAAGTCCCAACACTGCCCGCCCCCCGCCCCCTGCAAAAAAAAAAATTCCACTAAACATCCAATTGCCTATACACTAGGCAATAAGAGATGAGTCCAAGAAGATATAATTTTGGAAATTGTCAATATAGAGATGGTATGGAAAGTCCTTACACTGAAAGAGATTGTGTTCAACAAGCCTCCTACCCTCCATCCCTTATGCCCATTTGTTTAAAATTTTCAGTGGTAGCCAGGTGTGGGGGTGCATATCTGTAATCCCAGCAACTCAGGAAGCTGAAGTAAGAGGATGGCAGGTTCAAAGCCAGCCTCAGTAATTTAGGGAGACCCTAAGCAACTTAGTGAGACCCTGTCTCAAAATAAAAAACAAAAAGGGTGGGGGATGTGACTCAGTGGTTGCCCCTGGTTCAATCTGCAGTACCAAAAAATAAATAAAAACCAAAAGGGGCAGGGGACATATCTCAGTAGTAGAGCTTGCCTAGGTTTAATCCTCAGCATGAAAACCAAAACCAAATGAACAAAAAAAAAAACCCAAAACAAAGCAAAACAAACTTCCAACTGCAGATAAGGGTATAAATCCCTTCAGATAGCTTCTTGAGCCTACTCTAGAAGATTCTAGGAGTGGCTTAAAAGGGTTAGGGAGATAACCTTCCAGAAAGAACTGTTGATTTAAGAAAATACTTTATCCCAAAGAGGTTTTGCAACAACTCCCTGGGGGACAGAAATCATGGATTTTCCTTCTTTTAGGACCCAGAGATCCCTCTGTTTCTGGTCAGTATCCCTTAGAGACAAAGAACTTAATTCTCATACCAGTGTGGGACTGCTGGGGAACATACACCCATAGGCAGCAAGATGGCCCTGGAACCAGGCTGGTCCAGGAGGTGCAAGGGCCTCTGGCCTGGGCCAGGAGCATTGCCAAGGTGCCTGGGAAGGGTCACCCAGCACAGCTGCTGCCACCAAGGGCAGGCCAGTGCATCTGCTTCCTTCCCCCCAATTCCATTCTGTCCTATTTTGTTTTCTGGGGAAGCCTCTGTGTACCCCAGCTACCCATAGCCATTCTTGCCCTTTTCCCTTCCTCCTGCTCCTCTTCTGGCAGACCACCTTTCCAGCTCATCATCCCAGGCCTCTCCTCACCTGGCAGTGGGAGCAAGACCTCGTACCCCTTCCCCACACTGAAAGGGCTTCTGAGAGGCCTTCTTTCACAATAGCACCATCAGCTTCCCTTATAAAATAGCATCTCAAAAAAGTACCATGTCTGTAGTCCAAGCTACTTGGGAGTCTGAGGGCCGTGGGATCACAAGTTTGAGGTCAGCCTTGGCACTCAGAGAGACCAGAGACCCTGTCTCAAAACAAAACAAAAAAACTGGGATGAAGCTCAGTGGTACAGCACTTACCTAACATGTCTAAGGCCCTGGGGATTCAACCCCCAATGCAGAAAAACAAAATAGCTTGTATGTTGTTGTTGTAGTTATTACTATTATTAGCCGAGGGACTGGGGATTTAATCCAGGGGCATTTTATCACTGAGTCACATCCCTAGCCCTTTTTATAATTAATTAATTAATCAACTAATTAATTTTTTGGTACTAGAGATTGAACCCAGAGGTGCTTAATCACTGAGCCAAAACCTCAGACCTTTATAAATTAAAAAAAATTTTTTTTGAAACAGGATCTCCCTAAGTTGATTAAGGCCTTACTTAGTTCCTGAGGCTGGCCTCAAACTTGCAATCCTCCTGTCTTTGCCTCTAGACTCAGTGGGATTACAACAAGTGCACCACCACACTTGGCTATTATTATTATTATTATTTTTTTTTTTTGCGGTGCTGGGGATTGAACTCAGGGCCTTAGTGCTCGTGAGGCGAGCACTCTACCAACTGAGCTATCTCCCCAGCCCTGGCTATTATTTTTAATGTTTTTTTAGAAGGACTATAATTTCTTTATATAAATTCTCTTATCAATATCTACTTACATTGTTTTATATTCATAAAACCTCTAAGTGGGCTATATCTTCATGTCCATTGAAGGGGATCAGGGTATATCATGCCAAAACATGCCACTTTGGTATAAGACTTATTTTGAGGTGAAGGCATTTGGGAAACAGTAGATGTTGGAAGAACTTCCTGCCTTCCCCCCCTTTTTTAACCTAAAAGCAGGACATAAATTTTCCATGAGAAAGATGTCCTCCATAGCAGGAAGAGAACAGTCTTAGCACTGGAGACAGGTAATGAATTCAGAGATTAATCTGCAAAAACCTACTTTAGTAAAATAATCCTTATATTCCATCAGTGTCCACCATATATTTAATATTCACAATTAACTACTCCTAGAAGCTCAAGTCCCTTTTTGTCTTGTCAAGTCTCCAAAATTTATCACTCATTGTTATAAATAATATACAAGACTGCAAGACTTAACCTTTATGGGGTTTTCATTTCTTTTCTGCAAGGCTTTCCATGTCCTTATGAAATAGACCAATTTCTACTATTAATCTGGTTTTTTTTTTTTTTTTTCTTTTTTTTTTGGTCAGTTTAATCTACAGGACCCCAGTTTCAGAACCTAAGAAGGTAAAGGAAAAAGTCTTTCCTTTCCTATACCATTTTTGTCCACATGCCCAATTATTTCCATGGAGTGAAATTGCCTGTCCTATTTTTTATATTGATATTTATTGCCAAAGTGCACTCTAAATAGTCTGTAGTCAAATATTTATTCTTACTATCAAGCTATGTGCAAGCATTCTGAGGAGGCTTGTTTTCTCCCCTCCTCTACTTTTCTTTTCTTTCTTTCTTTTTTTTTTGGTACCAGGGATAGGACCTAAGGGTGCTTAACTACTGAGCCACATCCCTAGCCCCCCCCCTTTTTTTTTAAATTTTGAGACAGGGCCTTGCTAGGTTGCTTACAACCTTGCCAAGTTGCTGAGGCTAGTTTTGAACCTGGGATTCTCCTGCCTCAGCTTCCTGAGCCACTGGGATCACAGGTGTGCACCATCCTGCCTGGCAGAAGCCTTGTTTTCTTGGACCTCAATTCCATTGCTTCATTACTTCCACTAACCACTACCTCTTTTCCTTCTGTGAAATCCTTTCCACTTTGCAACTGAACACTTTCCTGTTCACCGGTTAATACTTTTTTTTTTTTTTTTTTTGGTGGTACTGGGGATTGAACTCAGGGCCTTGTGCTTGTGAGGCAAGCACTCTACCAGGTGAGCTATCTCCCCTGTTAATACATTTTTAAAAATGAAAACATAAATTCCAGCTTCTACTCATATCTGGTCAAATTCAGGGCAATAGAAATATAAATATGAATTAGATCAAGTCACTACCTTGCAGGAGCTCACAGTCCAGTAGGTATTGAAACCCTGCTGTTGTCAAATGCATCTTTGGAGTAGCTTCGGATGGCAATGGGGAATTAACAAATGGGTACAAAATCCGTCTCCTGCTCACACTGTGACAGAATAAATAGCACTGGCACAGTAAGTGGTGTCTGTTTAAGGAAGTTTCTGTCACTAAATAATGAAAGGTACACAAATTTACACTCTGAATAGCAGCATGGAAACATAATCAGAAAAGCAGAACTGCTTCTTACTCTTCCCAGTAGCCTCAGTAATTGGTTCACATAAAGACATTGAGGAAATGTCTGTTGAATGATGGAGAAATGAATACATGCATGAATGGATAATGACAGCTTACTATAAGCAAGGAAAAACTATGAAATTTAAAGTATTTATAGTCTCCCCTCACATTGAAAAGAGTAGGTCTTCCTGAAGTTCCCTTATTTTGATGATGGTGTGGGGAATAATTTGGGAGAAGGAATAAAATGTCCTCTATTCTAAAGGGAAAGAAAAACACAGGGAGACAGTTGGAAGTGTGAAGTTTGTGTGTGTGTGTGTGTGTGTGTGTGTGTGTGTGTATGTGGAGGGTGAGGGGTAGTTCATGACAAGGACAGAGAATGGTTTTAACTCCTACAGAGAGATTTAGCAATGGCCAAAACTAGCAGGTGGGGATAAACTGGTTTCGATATTTTAAGGAAATTTGCCATGTAATTTGTGATGCAATTCTTTTCCTTATCTTCACCTGTATAAAGTGTGTTCTTTTACTCAAGTCAGGTGAGAAAGAGCAAGGGCAGTAAGGAGAGTCCAGGGTCATTTGTGATACGCACAGTTTGCTTGTTTAAGGATCAGATCATGCAACAGCAATCTCTTGCTGAGCCAAAATTGTATTTGATGGTCCATGGAGGTTAAGGGGTATGAATTGAAGTTTTCCGGAGAAGTTATACCTATATTAAAGATCCTTCAGACAGCTACCTGATGACTGACTAGGACATAGTGATTGTGGAGAGAAGGAATGTCCTATATCGAGTCAAAATTATCTTGGACTATTTTAAATTCTTTAATAGCCATTTATCTTAAAATTTTTATCTGTCCTAATATCCTTGTAACTAATATGCTTCTTGGAATATATTATTAAGCATAACGGACCTCTAGCTTCCACCAATCCTAAAGCTAAGAATGCTATAAGGTAAAATCTGAGCCAGGAGTGGTGGTGCACACCCATACAGTACTCAGGAGGCAGGGACAGTACTGGGAGGCAGGGCAGGAGGATGGGAAATTGGAGGCTGATCTGGGCAACTTAGGAAGACCCTAAGCAATTTAGTGATACCCTCTCTCAAAATAAAAATAAAAAAGGGTGGGATGTTGCTCCGTGGTTAAGAGACCCTGGGTTTAACATCCCACCTTCCTCAAAAAAAAAAAAAAAAAAAAAAAAAAAAAAAAGTCCAGGGATAAAGCTTAGTGGTAATGTGCTTGCCTACCACGTAGGAGGCTCTGGATTCAATCCCCAGTAACGGGCTGGGGGGGCTCATGCTACCTCTTTCACAGGGGCACGTGCAAATTCAATGTAATTAATATCTGTGTTCCCAGGCCATGGTCACTCATTTGACTCAAGATAACTGTTTTTTCTTATTTCCTTGAAAGCTGAGTAGGGGTACATAGGGGTAACACTAACGAGTAGCGGGATTATAGCTATGGGCGGAGTTGACTCCAGAGGGGTGGTTTGTGGTAAAGTGGTGATTCTCAATCCATTTGCTCAGCCCGATGCCTGGCTCCTAACAAAAGTTTTGGTCGTATTTAACTGATTGGATCCTACAGGGTAAAAAAGGGGGCGTATCATTGAAATCCATCAGGAATCCATTGCAGAGACGAAGAATTTGTTCTGCAGGCACCTCGTAACCGGCATCCGGGGCAGAGCGGAACCAAAGCCTTACTAGATACAGCTCAGATCTTCCCCACGGCCCTCACCCCCACTTCCGGACTCCGTTCCGCCCACCCGTGAGAACTTCTGGTCTCCAGCACCGGAAGCCCGGGCCAGGGCTGTGGAATGCTAAGTCCATGCGGCTGGAGCCCACATGGCCTTCGGAGGCAATCCCGGGTCTTGTCTAGGGCAGGTCCAGGCGTCACCTGGCATACACTGTGGCTGTTTCCCTTGTGAAGGGCTCCAGGCCGCTGCTTCGGGATGACGTCACTTCCGGGTCAGCTGCGGGCCGGGAAAGCCGGAAGTGTCAGTCCTATTTGGTGCCGGGGAGGAGTCCGCGCCGATCATTTTGTTTTTTATTATGTTTCGTACTATAACTTCCTGGAATTACGGTGCTGTATCCTGAGTAGAGTTGGCGAATTTGGCAAGTAAAAATGCAGGATGTCCAGTTAAATTAAATCTCAGATAAACCACCAATAGTTTTTAGTGTGAGTATATTCCAAATATTGTATGGAACACTTATAGTACAAAATTACTTATCTGAAATTCAAATTTAACTGGACGTTCTGTATTTTATCTGGCAAACTTAGCCTTGAGTGTCCCCGTGCCGTGGACTCTGGTATTTAGTAGCAAGATTGGGATCCTTTAGGCCTTTGTCTGGGAAATAGTTACACAGTTCACCCAGGTTATGAAAATCAGATGTTTTAAATACTAAGATGCTTTTAGCTCCAAGTCTAATGGGAAAACCTCAGAGATCCCTCTGGTGAAAGCTGGGCGCGTTTACAGAGTCCCTATGGGGATGCCCTCTGTCTTCCTTTTCACAACAGGAGTCAGGCAATGGTAATCTGAATTTATAGGAAAGCCGAGAACCAGGATCAAGGTCTGGAATTTCCACATTGTTTGGGTATGGAATAAACTGGTGTTTTGGGTTCTCTGTGTTAACATTGGCCAGCATCAAAAAACTTGAGGGTGTTGAGGGGTGAGCATTAGGCATTTTTCAGGGACTGTGCTGGGGATCAAACTCAAGTCCTCCTGCTTGCTAGGCAAGTGCTGTCTACCACTGAACCACTATAGGTCTGCTAGCTCTCCTCTACCCCTGCAAGCATTATTTATTTATTTATTTATTTATTTATTTTATGGTACGGGGATTGAACCCAGAGGTACTTAGATATTGAGAAAGGGTCTTGCTTTGAACTTGCCATCCTCCTGCCTCAACGTTCCAGTCTGCTAGATTACAGGCGTGCACCACCACACCCAGCCCAAGCATTAATCTTAATCTCACCCCACCTCATTTTTCATGAGTCCCAATGGGAGAAATGGAGGTGCATCAGCTACCCAGAAAACCTGTGGTAGAGCTAGAATGCCGACTTCCATCCTGCTCCAGCCACACTTGCTGATAGTGAGCAGCGTTAATGGTTGTCATTTATTAAAGTAGATAATTTTTTAGGGGTTGGAGTGTAGTTCAGTGATAGAGTGCATGTCAGAGGCCTTGGGTTTAATCTCCAGCCCACAAAATAAAACAATGAAAAAAATAATGATGTCTTTTTATAGATGAGCCCTTTGGAGCTTTGTTGTCCTAAACCCCCTCTTATTTCTCCCTGACCTTCACCCCAAACCTTCTCTGTGCCCAGTGGGGAAAATGACTATTTGGGCTCAGTGATAGGAACCTGTCTTTTTCCTGCCTCAGCCACTTGCCTCTCACCACTGCGGGTGGTGTGACTCAGGACTTGTTTTGCTATCCCAGAACCAGAAGGGGTATTCTTGGCAGGGATGGGTCTGTCCAGCTTTGTGGGTAGAAGGGCGTCTTTTTCTATCTTGCAGATTGGGCTCTGTAGTACATGGCCTCAAGCAGTGCCTGGGGGCTTCCTTAAGGTTCACTGTAAGCTAGACTTTACTTCTGATTTGTACCTGGTCTTGCTGGACTTGCCTGAGTGCTGGGATTCCTCAGCCTGTGGCCTAGAGGATGTGCTCTGGACCTGGCCTGTCAGTGCACTGAAGAACATGCAGCCTTCCCACACAGACCTGCATGCCCAGGCTTTCCAGCCCAGTCCCATGAGCTAATGAAATAGAGTAGGCTGGGGGTCAGTGGGCTTAGTGTCAGTTGGTGTGACCAACAGCCTCCTGGCAACAGAAATGGTAAAGAAGCAAGGCTGAAGTGCCAGAAAGGGGTGTTACCCCCTGGACCAATACTCAGAAATGCTGGAGGTGAAAAAGGGGTGGAGTGGAAACCCTCTGGTAGGAATAGCCCCTTCTATGAATGATTAACTCCCAGCCAAGGGGGATGATCTAGGAGGAGGGCCCAGTCAACAGGAACTTTGGACTTGGGGCAGAGAGTCCAGAAGACCGGCGTATGCTCTGCAGAAGAGGAAGACTTGGCTGGGTGGTGGGCTGGGCTCCAAGGAGGAGAGTGAGGTCAGGTAGCTGTGGGATTGAGGAAGTCTCCTTTAGCTATCAGAGGCTCCTTGCAGCAGTTGCTGTGGGCCCCACCTGCTTCAAGACCTCAGAGGGGTGTCTGTGGGAGGCCTCCTATCTGTTGCCTCACTATGTGCTTTCTTCCCCCTAGGCAGCCATGGATACAAGGTGGTGCTGAGAGCAGTGGGGCATGGCTGCCACCCTGCAGGTCCTGCCCTGTCTGGTTCGAGCCCCCTTGCGTCCACTTCTCTGGGGGACTCCAGTGGCCCGGCGGGCCAGTGGCATGGCATTGGCAGAGCATGCGCAACAGCTGTTTGAGAGTGCTGTGGGTGCCGTGCAGCCAGGTCCCATGTTGCAAAGGGCACTGTCTTTGGACCCTGATGGCAGACAGCTGAAGGTTCGGGACCGGAGCTTTCAGCTGCGGCAAAACCTTTACCTAGTGGGCTTTGGCAAGGCTGTACTGGGCATGGCAGCTGCAACTGAGGAGCTACTGGGCCAGCATCTTGTGCAGGGTGTGATCAGCGTTCCCAAGGGGATCCGTGCTGCCATGGAACGTGTTGGCAAACAGTAAGGAGCCATAGAGGGCTGTTCCTCATTGTCCATCTGAAAGAAGGGAATGCTTGGGCTGAGATCTCCTTTCTTCACCTGCTTTCCTTTCTTCCTGGGTCTGGCCTGGCTCCAGAATGGGTGTTAGTGGTCATCCTTGTTCATGCCCCTTTCACCTATGCAGCTGAGAAATAGGATGGGAGAAGAGGAGCCTTCTACATCTCTTACTTTCTATTTGATTCCTCCTCAGGGAGATGTTGCTGAAGCCACACAGCCGTGTCCAGGTATTTGAGGGTGCAGAGAACAACTTACCGGATCATGATGCTCTGCGGGCTGCACTCGCCATCCAGCAGCTGGCTGAGGGACTTACAGCTGATGACCTGTTGCTTGTGCTCATTTCAGGTGTGGGTGCCAGATTAGCTCAGGAGAGTTGGCTGGAGTGTGTTCCAAATACCAGGTCTTTGAGAGATTGATCTGAGCCTCTGGGTTCAAAGTGTGGAGTTGGGAGCAAAGGAGGCAGTGAGGAGCCTGGAGCCTCCTGGTTGGCTGTGGGCCTGTTATCTGTCCTTCCTTGAGCTACAAGATCCTCTCCACCCGCAACTGGGTGATGGCAATTGGGCTTAGTGGGGGAACCTAACACAAAGCCTGGCACATCAGCTGAGGTCTCAGATCTGTTGCTCTTGTCTACACCAATGTCAACCAGGGCTAGAACCTAGGTCTCCAGCCCCCATGGAGCTCTCTGCTTGGTTGGTCTTCTGCTGTTTACCCTGTTCCAAGCTCTTAGGGAAAGGCAGGGGACAACCTCTGGTAGCCAGGGTGTGGTAACTGTGCACATACCTACTGAATGTCCACATGGGGTACTCTAACCCTTCCTTACCAGCCCACCTCCCTCATGTGGGCTTGTCCACCACTGCTTGCCTGGTTTCCTGGGTTGGGATATCTTCTTTGCCTGAGGCTGTCACTGTCTCTGCAGGTGGGGGCTCTGCCTTGCTGCCTGCCCCCATCCCTCCTGTCACATTGGAGGAGAAGCAGATGCTCACCAAGCTGCTGGCAGCCCGTGGAGCCACCATCCAGGAGCTGAACACCATGCGGAAGGCCCTGTCACAACTCAAGGGTGGAGGGCTGGCTCAGGCTGCCTACCCTGCCCAGGTACGTGAGTTGCTTCTTCCATAGGCAGCTCTGGGCTATCTACGTGTGTCTGGGACATGTTAAGCCTATACCAGCATACAGATTGGCAGGGTCCTGGTGTGAGAATTTACAGGACCAGCTGGGGGAAGGCCTGGGAGTGGCCCTACAGGGGCAGAGAGTTCCCATGGCCAGCTGTTCTGTGAGCTTGCCTGAGAGTGGTTAGGAGTGGGCAAAGAAATGTGCCAGGTGATGGATACCCAAGGGGAAATTTGTTTTTCTGCTCTCTGGGATCAGAAGGTGGGACTGAGCCTTGCCCTGTGGCCCTTCCACAGGTGGTGAGTCTGATCCTGTCAGATGTGGTGGGGGATCCTGTGGAGGTCATTGCCAGTGGCCCCACTGTAGCCAGCGCCCACAATGTTCAAGACTGTCTGCACATCCTCAATCGCTATGGCCTTCGTTCTGCCCTGCCACGTTCTGTGAAGACTGTGCTCGCTCGGGCTGACTCAGACCCCCGTGGGCCACACACCTGTGGTCATGTCCTTAATGTGATCATTGGCTCTAATACCCTGGCATTGACTGAGGCTCAGAAGCAGGCTGAGGTGCTGGGCTACCGGGCCTTGGTCCTGAGCACAGCCATGCAGGGTGATGTGAAAAATGTGGCCCAGTTCTACGGACTGCTAGCCCGAGTGGCTGGAGCCCGCCTCATCTCATCCACAGCTGGTATTTCTGTGGAGGAAGATGCAAAACTCCATGAGCTGGCTGCTGAGTTCCAGCTCTCAGACCTGAGGCTGGAGGAGGTCCTGAAGGCTGTGGCAGAGGCTAGGGGCCCAGTCTGCTTGCTGGCTGGTGGTGAGCCCACAGTGCAGCTGCAGGGCTCAGGCAAGGGTGGCCGGAACCAGGAATTGGCCCTGCGTGTTGGAGTAGAGCTGGAAAGATGGCCTCTGGGGCCTATTGATGTGTTATTTTTGAGTGGTGGCACCGATGGGCAGGATGGGCCCACAGAAGCTGCTGGGGCCTGGGTCGTGCCTGAGCTTCCCATCCAGGCTGCTGCCGAAGGCTTGGATGTGGCCACCTTCCTAGCCCACAATGACTCATACACTTTCTTCTGCCGCCTTCAGGGTGGAGCACACCTGCTCTACACAGGGCTGACAGGTACCAATGTCATGGATACCCACCTCCTGTTTCTGCGACCTCAGTGACATTATCGGTCATATTTTGAGAGTCCAGAAGAGCCACTGGGGCAGGGTCTTAGGGAATACCAGGGTTGGTCCCCAGTGCCTCACCAGGCTTTAGGGCCTACTTTCTGTCGTAACAGCAGTTAGCCCTTCCACAGAACAAGCCCCTTGGCCATTTTGTTGTCCTTGTTTTTCTCCCCTGATCAGTCTTTCTGCCCAGTCCTTCAGCCCTCTTCTGTGGAGTGAAGGTAGAGAGATTGAAAATAAAAAGGACCACTGGGTTCTCAGTGCATCTTCCCTCAGAACAGACTTAAAAGGAGTTGCTGGGGAGAGGAGTGTGGGTTGGCTACAGTCACAGTGGCAGGATCTGACAGGAGTTTCCCACAACCGTCTCATCTGGACATACTCAGGGCTTGTTCCACATAAATGGGAGGCTTGCCTGTCTTTCTGGAGCCTGTGAGGGTTGGGTGTGGACCCCAAGATCCTTGATGTGGGTGAGCAGAGATCCCAGGGAGGATAGGCCTAGGAACTCTCACCCATTCAACCATGACACCTTGTGGCATCTTTTGCCATAGTCTCCAAATCCTGCAAGTATGCCTCATTGTGATGGATGTTTACTGCCTGCCACCAAGAATGTCCCTTCTATATGTGGACCCTCTTGGCTTGGTTAAGCTGAAATATGCCTTACCTCCTAGGCCTCTGTTATCTAGGGACTCCTCTAGCCCACTAATAGCACTAGTGGACACTAGACCTTATTTTAAGGACCTTATTCTAGGACACGGGACCTTATTTTCTTGCGCCAGCTCCATTTTCCTAAGCTAAACATCCCCAGATCCTTCAGCCACTCCTCTGGGAACACAGTTTAGGCCCTGATGCCAGCCCTCAGTGATGTTCTTCAGGACTGGGATGGTGGGTCAAAGCAATGAAGGGGTCCAGTATTCCCTTCCCCTGATATTGTTGGTAGGGAGGAGAGTAGCAGTGGAATTGCTCCCTTGGCTTGACTGGCAGCCTGGGTTGGCAGAAGAAGGCTGTCCTGGCTTCCTTCGGGCCCTCTTGTTCAGTATCGGAGCCCTCCGCTGGCTATCCTCACCGTGCGCCACGGCTCCAATCCCTATATGAGTGAGCAGTAGAATCACATAGGAATAAAAAGCCATAGAGAACAGCGAGGCCTGGGGCTGCTCCTGTGGGTCCTTCCCCAGCCCTGGGGTGAGGGGCTCTAGGCCAGAGCTGGCATGCCCTCCTGAGGAGAGCCTCCTTTTCCCATTAGGCTCTGGATAGTCTAGCTAGCAGACTTGGGGATGTGGCTTATGCAGAGCAGGCTCTGGGGTTTGGGAGGGAGATGAGCAAAGGAAGCTGGGTTCTGGGGACCTCCTTTAGGGAAGATGGGGAAAGTTCCTTTTTTTTTTCTGTCCTGATGTGGAGTACCTGCTGACCAGGGTCATGGGGATATTGTTGTCCTCACATGTGAGTGCCTGTGCCCTAGTGTTCTGGCAGCTTCTAGATGTGTCCTGTCCCAGACTCAATCCTTGCCTTTGGGAGTTGTGTTAGCACCGAAAGCCAAATTGTAGGCAAGAGCGTGTGGAGAGGTGAGGCTGGAACTGAGGGCCTGTCAGCTGTGTCCTCTGTGTGCATGTGTGTGGTGGGCATTTGAACACAGTGCTGGTGTGCATACCAGGAGCAGGAATATACCCGTGAGTACTCGCACAGGTGCTCAGCGCAGCTCAACTGCAGCTAGCGCACGTATGCCTCCACACCTGCTGAGGACTTTGCAAATGGGTGGGGTCTTTCTGGAGCCTTCCCTTGTCTACCTTGACCCCTTCCCTCTACCTGCGTTTGTAGGGGCTGGAAGGCCAGTCCCTGAATTGGGCCTCTTATCGGTTTGTGAGCTTAACCCATTATATTTGTTCACTTAGTACTCCAGAGATAAAAAAGGATATGTTTGACAAGTCTAGATGACAAAATGAGGTAAACCCCACACGGTGAGTGTGCAGTAGGACTCATAATTTGTTCCACAAATGTCAATTATGTATCATTAAAGCGTGCCCCTCCTTGACTTTTGGCTTTTGTCTCTCTTGGCTCAGGGTCCTGGTGACCTGTGTCCACTGCATCTCCGTCCCCTGAAGCTTTCCCTGGCTGGAAGCTTTCACCACCAACAGTGCCCCATCCTCCATCTGCTGCAGCCCTCACAGACCTCTCCATTCTCTGCACTTGGCATGAGTTCAGCAGTGAGTCTGAACAGCCCTTTGGGGTCAGCATATCAAAACCCTTTGTCTTATAGCTCTAGAAATAGAGAAGGTGACTTGTCTGGGGCTGCATAGCAAGTTTGCCACAGAAGCAGAGAATCTGATTAGGACCTGTTTGGTAATCCTTTGCTACCTTCTGGGGCTCAGACACCTTGGGGCCTAACAAGAAGTCAGCCAGGGCCAGGGGATATGCTTTTGCCTTCCCTGCTGCTCTTCAAGGGCTTGGAGATGGTGATATGACCATACTTGGTCTCTCTAGGGATCCATAAAACAGATTTGTTCTCTTCAGTTCAGAGGGGAAGCTGTGATATGTGGTTTGGTAGAAAACCATGTACAGCTGAGCAGTGGGATTTTGCATAAAGTGTGTGTCTGTGGCTATATGCACACCTACGTGTCTTTGCATGGGTATGTGTGTCCGGTACAACTCATGACCAGATGCTGAGAGGTCTCTGAACTGTGCTGTGCTCCATCCCAGGTGGGGACACACAGTTTGGTGTAGTTAGAATAGAATATTCAGGATACTGTGGAGCAGATTGGACAAGGAGGCCATAAAGGCTGACAGAGGCTAGTTGGCAAAGGGCCTTGTGTGCCCGATTATTAACTTCACATTAACAGTAGTGCAAATTTTATAAGGATTTTGGCAAGGAGTTGTTATTATTTTATTATTATTATTATTATTATTATTATTATTATTATTTGGTACTAGGGTGTGACTCCTGGGGCTCTCAACCACTGAGCCACATCCCCAGCTCTTTTTGTTTTTTAATTTGAGACAGGGTCTCTTAAGTTGCTTAGGGCCTCCCTAAATTGTTGAGGCTGACCTCAAACTTATGATTCTCCTGCTTCAGTCTCCTTAGTTGCTGAGATTATAGCTGGACACCACCATGCCAGGCTGTTTTAGGACTTTAATGCTGTGGGTCACCTTCCTTACTGCAGGGGGTGGTGGATGAAGGCATGTAAAGAGATAGGAGGTCAGAGGTGGATAGAGGTGCATCATGGGGTTCCCGGAGCCTCTTCCCACCTTCTCTTTGTCTGTTCCTCCTCAGCCTCAGTCCCACAGCCTTCAGCTAGGCATCTCTTTAAAACTTTGGAACTCACTTTGGAACCAACACTTCAAGCCCCAGCTCAAACTTCACTGGGAGCAACTGAGTCCCTCTGTCCCTAGGAGTGTTATTGGGACTCTGAGGATTTGAGGGCTGAGAGACTAGTCAGCTGGTGGATACTTAGAGGTCATAGGGACCCCTCAATCATGTAGGATCTCACTAGGGTGGCAGTCAAGTGGCCTGGAAAGGGCCCTGGAGTGGGGGTCAGGTCCTAGGTCCTTGTCTTGGCCTTGATTCCTTCCTTTCTCCAGGCCCCGATTTTCACTCTGTCTAATGGGGGCAGTATCCTTGCTCTGCTCACGTCTTCAGCAGGGCAGGTGAATCTATGTGGGAAAGCTCTGTGCAGGTAGAGGACTCAGGAAGAGAGGGGAGATGTAGTGGTGTCTTACAAAGGGAATCACAGGGAGATCTCAGCTCAGGGAGGCCTCCTTCTTGCCAGGCAGGATTAGGGTTAGAGCCAGCTGTGGGTGATACAGGCCAGTTGAGCAATCCCCTGCTGTCTGGTATTGGACTGGCACTGAAGGGGCACAGTGGGGTTTTTTTTTTTTTCCCTCCTGTGCTGGGGATTGAACCCAGGACCTGTGTATGGTAGACAAATGCCTACCACTGATCTACAGTTCTAGCCCATGATTTGGGTCTTTAATGGCCACAGTGGTACACTATGCCCTGGAAGGTTCTGGAACTAGAGATTGGGGTCAGCTGGAGCTAGAGTAAGCTGACTCAGTATGGAAGAGGACTCCCTTCTGTCTCAGGGAAATAGGCATGCCAGTCTCCTTCCCTCTGGGTCTTGATTATATGTGAAGGATGTGACAAGACCCAGACTGGGAAGAGGAGGACTGTCCTTGCCCTAGCCTGGGAATCCTTAGGTGGGTGAGAGGACTTGGGGTGCATTATGGGAGAAGAGGGGCTGTGCGTGGGTGGGTGGAGGGATACTGACACCTCCTGGGTGGTGTGGAAGCCAGTGACCTAGGCAGGCTGCCACTGGTGAGATAGCATGGAGCTGCAGTAAACTCCTCTGCCCAGCTGGGAGGGGTAAACTTTCTACCAGAGACAGTGATGTTTGAAGGTCAGATCCCTCCCAGGTGACCACTAGAGCCAGTCCTGAGGCTTTGCTCACCCACTTCCCCTTGGAAGGTTGTGTGGGAACATTCAGCCCTGCACCAGCTCATGCCCACAACTCTTGCCCACCTCTTACATGTTGCTCTATCAGGGAGTGAGAGGGTAGGAGTAGTGGTGGTAGCTGCTTCTCTGTTCAAATGAGGAGACTCTGGCCAGGATGAGAGAGTGGAAATGTGGTCCATCTGCCCTGTCTTAGAGGGGCCACTACCCTTAGCATCCTTGCTTCATGGGATCATATCCATCACCATAATCTGATCCACTGCTAGACTCCCTGGGGGTCCAGGGAGCTATAGGACCTGGCCCTGACCTGACAGGTAGCTTGAGGCCAGCCACCAGAATGCACCCACTGGGAAGGTCTTCCCTGCTATCCCCATACTCCTGGCCTTCTCTAGCCTCCCTCCTCCAGAAATTAGCAGAGCCCTTAGAAGGGTATGAGCTTCTCAGTCCTAATCCCAGCCAGCCCTGCCTCCATCCCTAGTTCCAGCTGAGAAGGGGGCGGGGCCAGCATGGCATCTGCCCCTTCAGTCCACCCCATCCCCTGCCCAGATCTCCCGTTGTCCCATTAAATGCACTTGTAACTTCCCTTTAAGAGTCAGCAGGGTTCTGTCTCCACCTGCTCCCCACATGCTACATACCCAATCCCTGCTCACAGACCTCCCATTCTTCCCTGTCCAACCCAGATCCAGGAAGCTGACTGCAGGGACATCTGGACACTGGCTGGTGACCCCACTGTTTGCAACTCTGGGTAACACTGTCCTTGGAACCTTGTCAGGGGCACCTGGTCAAAGACCCCTAGAGGAGAGAGAAGTGTTTGATCTCTCCATGTGGCTCTGTGGGTCTGGGGGGCAGTAGTTTGGAGGGAAACCTGTGAGCTGTGGCAGAGGAAAAGATATTTGCTCTGCCTCTCCCAAACCTGGGCAGTGGGAACAGACTCAACATATTATAACCGGTAACCAAATCCCGCCAGGGAGAGGCACTTCTGGTGGGTCATAGCCCTATGGTTTGTGCCACTGCTGCCACCTAGCAACCCTGTAACTGCAGCCCTATCAGAGGCATGGGTCAGAGCCCTGGGCTCCAGGACTGGGTGTTCACTGAAACCTTCATAGGTGGGCTATCCTGGTCAGCCAAGCTCCCCCATCCCCACCATTGGGTCCCCCTGACAGTCTCCCTCAGCCTGGGGCCACCAATGGAAGCCAGCACCCCAGGTAGGGACAGCTTACAACAGAAGCCAAGCACCCTGGGCAGGGACAGCCTACCAGCTTGCCGTTAGCCTATCCCTCCACCCTCTGCTCCTGCTGACCACAGTGGCACCTGCAGCTGGCACTCTGCTATTCCCATGGCTCTGGGCAGAGAAGCTTTGCAGTCCGGACTGCCCACTCTCCCCACCTGCCCGCCCCCAGGGCTTTGACTGCCCCGTGCCTGTGTCCCTGAACCCCAGAGCTCACCTCGGTGGCGCTGTCTCCTCACCAGAGGCACTGCAGTGTGGGAACTGTCCCGAGGAGCCGGTTCTCAGCTGAAACAAAGAGGTGGGGGAGAAAGAGGGGGGCAGCAGGAGAGGGAGAGGGTGAGCTGGGGAAGGAGTGGAGGCTGGAGGGGGACTAGAAGGGAGAGGATGAGACAGAAGAGAAGGGAGGGGAGGACGATGCGCCAGCCAGCCGCGGAGAGAGAAAGCCTGACTCCCGGGACTGAAGGGCTGAGAAAGGAGGGAAGAGGAAATGGGGAGGGGGCAGAGGAGGTGAGGGGGCCAGATCCAGAGAGGAGAGCCTGTTAGGGGGCGGGGGAGCGGAGATGGGGTGAGGAGATTGGGGCAAGTGAGGGGGCGTGGGCAGGAGAGGGAGCAGTGGGAGAGGCAGGGCTGCAGGGCAGGCTGCTGACCACTGGTGGCTGGGCTCCGTGGGTAGAGGAGCCCCACTCCTGTCCCAAGCCAGGTTCTGGTCTCAGGGGAAGCCAAGATTTGAGTGGGCAAAAGGTCATGCAGGAGCCAGGCTGGCAGGGAGAGGGACTGGTCAGGCAAGGGGCAAGGCTCACTAGGCTGATGGCTGGCTTTGGAGGACAGGGCAAGTGACAAAGGCTTGAGAAGAACAAAGGTCTGAAGGGAAGAATCAGCTCTGCTGATCCCAGGTGCATGAACCCTGAGCATCCTGGTCAGAGTCTGCTAAGTGGAGGGCAGGGCCACTCTGGGGCAGTTCAGGCTGAAGGGGCAGGCTGAGGTGGAGGGGAGAGAAGATGGGGCTGTGGAGACAGCAGAGCTCACCCTTACTCACTGAGAGCTCTGAAAACCCTGGCCACACACCATGACTGACCATACACCAGGACGCTGGGTCACTGTCTTTTTGGGGAGGGGTTGGTTGATGGGGACAGGAGCTTATCCTGTTTCTGGGGTCTGAAGCCATGATAGAGAAATGGGTAGGGGAAGTCCCCCTCTCAGGAGGAGCATGTGGAGCCCCAGGGAGGAAGGGAGGACATGGGGAACTGGGGAGAAAGGGCTGAGGATGAAAGGAGTGGAGAAGCAGGGATAGGAGGGCATGGGCTGGGAAGGAGGCTGTTAGGGGTTGGCCCAGAGCTGCTGCCCTTTCCTCCAACCACCAAAACCAGAGGCCTTCTGCTCCACATCCCACAATTATTAGGTTTATGGAGACCTAATGAGAGAAGAATAAAGATCCCCTTCCCTCCTGCTGTCCAGTGCTGCTGTGACAGGCAAGGGTGTTGCCTGGGGAAGTCAGTTGGGGCTTACTGTGTCAGGGAGGGCAGGTGACCTGGAGACCACCCTGGGCTGGTCCAGCCCCCTCTTGGACTCTGAGGTACAGAAGGTCCAACCATATTCCCATACCCACTCATCAAGGGAAGTTCCCCTTCTTGTCCCACTAGACTTGTGCTTATTTTCTGGAGAGCAGCCAGAGGGAAGCTATGGGCTTGCCTAAATCTGTGACGGGGATGTGTCTCCCAGGCCCATTCTGCACAGAGGCTAGGAGCTAGATGGTGCTTGGACCCAGCCTAACCCAGCTCCTCTCACCTCCTCAGGGAAGCCCTCCTGGCCCCACCTAGCTGGGCCACATCAACCAGCTGCCACTGCCCCAGCTGATTCAACCAAGAGCCTGGAGCCCTGAGAAAGGAAAGGGCTTTCCCATTCCTTCCTTTATTTTACTTAGAAATAATTTCAAACTTAGAGAAAATTTTCTGGAATAAGAATGGTATGAAAGGTATCCATATATCTTTAGGGCAAATATTCAACTGTTCTTAATATTCAACTATTGTTAGTATTTTGTTCTGTGTTCTTTTTCTCTGTATATATTTACACACACACACACACACACACACACACACACACTTACACATTTTTTTTTTTTTTTCCCTGAGCCATTTGAGTAAAGTTACAGATGTTTGAAAGGATGATTTCCTACCTGTCTCTCGCTCTGCAGCCAGCCCAGGGGAACCCAGACCAGGTTGTGTGGAATGAATGAAGGCCTGGGGCAGGCAGCAAATGAATGAATGGATGTGACCTGCTGGAAGCCTGGGAACTGGCTCAGGCCGCCCCTGGGAGCTGGGTCAATCTAGGGCTGGGGTGGGGAGCTGTGCTGGGCTTGTGGCCCGGGGAAGTGAGTGAGTGAGCGGGAAGGAGCGTTGCCCACCAAAGTGAACATGTGGTGTTTGCCTGGTGCAGAGCCGCAGCATATGTCTGGAGCTGGCAGCAGGCAGGCAGGATGAAAGAGCGCTGGGAGCGCGCTGATGGCTACATGGAGGCACCTGAGCACGTGTGGGTGCTGGGTCCTGTCTGACCCTGGGGTGTTAGAAGACTGAGCTGCTGGAGGCCTTAGACCTGACTCCAAGGCCTCACACTCCTGACTTTGGGAATCCTCTTCATAACCCCATGAAGGTCAGGGCAGGCGTGGGACCCACCTGAAAACTGGTCCATGCTGACCTGCTTAGAGGGCAGGGTGAGAGCGTCAGCCCTACTTGGGCTTCCTTCTTGATCCCTGTCGCAGGGCTGGTATTCTTCCTGCATCCTCAATGTCTCCAAATGGGTTGATGTTTCATCTGAGGACTTCCTTCAGATGGTTGCTCTTTTATCCCTCCTAACTCATGCCCAAAGGCCCTGGTTAAGAAGTGTCATATTTTAGAAATCATACCTTGAAGATGAGCTGAGCTCTGACTTCCTCCCTGCTTTGTTAATGAAGTCTCCCTCCTCCAGGAAGCCCTCCAGGCTTCTTCAAAGCATCCCACCTCACATGCCTACCTGGGAATGATTCCCTGTTCTTCCAGCGGTTCACACCGGTGTTACTCTTACGAACTGGGGCTTTGCTTGGTCATCACACTATCTCCCTCCTGTTTTCCAGACATATAATTAGTATCCCATATGGATGCCAGTGCCTTGGTTGGTCCTGACTGGATATTGGGTTCCTTTGATGCCCTTGTGCCCATAACGTCTGAAAACCTGTAAGCTCTGGGTTGACTGAGGTGGGGAACAGTAAAGGGGGTCCCAATGAGAGAGGAAAAGTCTTGTTGGGGCAAAGGCAGACCTTTGACCTGGGTCTCTTGACTACTTGGTTAGTACTTCTACTTTCTTCCCTGGAGTATAGACCTGAAATCTCTTTAATGAACAGCTCTGAAAAACCAGATATTCATATGTAGGAAGAAGAACCTAGACTGTAAGGCCCAGGGTTCTCCCTGAATTCTACCTGGTGACCCCAAGGAAGGAAGCACTCACCTGCATCTGTTACTTTCAGCCGACCCATGTGGAAGCCCAGGGGACTTCCTCTCTCAGTGCCCATCCTGCTGAAGAGATTTCATCCAATTAGCACGTACAGTATTTACTTAATTAGGGTAATGGCATAATTAGTGTAACTTGGGCTCCATCACATGGCTTCAACATGCAATTAGGAGCTGTCAGCAGGAGGCAACATTGTGAAGATGCTCATTCAATTTTGGTTCCAGCATGGAGGCCGCAGCAGCTGTCACTGCTTCGGAGTGAGGCGGGTGGGTGGGTGGCAGGCTGCTGTGTGTGTGGGGTGACTGCAGGCAGTTGATAGCCTGGGAGTAGCCAGGGCAGAAAGGCAGTTTCCAGGGCTGATGGCGTCCCTGACTGAGCCTGCTCCCATCACAGGGGCATTGCCACCCCAACCCCAAATACAGGGTGAGGAAGTAATCTGTGGCTTGACTGGAGGGCTGAAATTGGCCCCTCTGCTCCTGGGTTTTCTGCCTGAAATGCCACCAGGAAGTCTCTCTTGTCTCTCTTTAGGGCTTTTCTGCTTCCAAGAGCCACTCCCTCATAATCATGGATCTGTTGGTCCTTAAGAGGCCACTGATTGCCAAAATGGGGTTGATTACTGTCATCCTTATTTGACTAGTGGGGAGACTGAGGCTCAGAGCAAGGAAGGTGGTAGATCCAATCATAGCAGTACTGACACTAAGAGGCAGTGTGGCATGATTGGGGACTCTCCAAACCAGGGCATATCACTCTCAGCCTCAGGGAATTCTCCTGTTCCATGTGGTCCTTTACTGAGGAGGGGGCAGGGCTGCTTTTAGTCACTGAGGGGGTCCTCAGGCTCCTGGCACCCTTCACTTCCCCTCAGCTTCCCACCAGGCTAGGAGGCGTGACGCTCCGAGACTGCCTGTGACCTTCCCGTTGGTGAATTTCACAACTTCTGGGGTGGAGAGGGAGCCTGTTCCCCGGTCTTCCTGTGTCCCCTACTCTGCTGTGCAGTGCTGGAACTGTAGGCCTCCTAGGAGGCTAGCCTGGTGTGTCAAGTCCACTGTTCCCTGCTCGCATCTCAAAAGCAACTCCGGTGAAGTCACCAGTGCTGGTTTACAGGGCACATTATGCCTCCACATCCTGGGCTCTGACATCATGCTGTTAAATGGCAAGAACATCTGCACCTTTTAGCAGGGGAAACTGAGCAGGCAAGAAAGATCCTGTAAAGGGCAGTGCCAAGTCCCAAACTCCCACCTTGGTCCTACAGGTCAGTGTCTCCCTCCCACTGAGCATCTGCAAATCTGTCCTGGCCTGGCCACATGGATCTAGACTGATGAGAGCAGGGTCCAGCTGGGGTACTACTGAGTGGGGTAGTCTGTGATGTCCCCCCAGAGCTCAGCCCTCCCAGACAGGAGACAGGGACACTCCAGTTTAGAAGGGCAGGGTCCCAGCCTGAGGCAGAGGGAATTGCTGGTTGGGTCTGTCCTCCCAGGGACCCTGACCCTCAGGCAGGGCACAGGTAGGGCAGACAGGAAGAGGCTGGCAGACAGCCATAGTTGCTGGCAATAGTCACAACAAAATTAAAACTACATTCCCACTATCAGATTTCTGTTAAGACTGGGGCATCATCTGTGAGGTAATGAGATAAAGATCCACAGCACGAGGCCGGGCTCCCAGAATAGAGGAGTCCATACACACCTCTGTCCAGAGGGACAGAAGGCCCTGGGCACTTAGCCCAGTCCAGCCTGGCTCCCAAAGATTTTTATGCCTCAAGAAAGAGGCTTGTTTTGCTGATCACAGAGGTGCACACCTGTAATCCCAGCTACTCGGTTGAGGCAGGAGGATTGCAGGCTTGAGGCCAGCCTGGGCAACTGAGAGAGACCCTGTCAAATGAAATGAAATAATAAAATAGGCTGGGGATGTGACTCAGTGTTGGCCTAGTATTTTAGTCAGTTTTTTCATCACTGTGACCCAAAAGACCTGATAAGAACAATTTTAGAAGAGGAGAAGTTTATTTGATGCTCACGGTTTCAGAGGTGTCAGTCCATAGATGGCTGACTCCATAGCTGTGAGCCTGAGATGAGGCAGAACATCAGGGAAGAAGCAGGTGACAATCAGGAAGCAGAGAGAGACCGCTGTGCTCACCAGGGACAAATATATACCCCAAAGGCACACCCTCCATGACCTACCTCCTCCAGCCACCTCCTGCCTACCTATAGGTTACCTACCACACAGTTAATCCGGTCAAGTGGATTAGTGCACTGATTAGGTTAAGGCTCTCATAATCTGATCGTTTCACCTCTAAACTTTATTGCATTGTTTCACACATGAGCTTTTGGGGGACAATTCATATCTAAACCATAACAGTTAGCATGTGTGAGACCCTGGGTTCAATCCTCAATACTAAAAAAAAAAGTGGGGGTGCTTTTCATGCTAAGGAAGTGAGAACCAGCACAGGAAGGAAGACTTATGCGAGGAACAGATGGTGGGGCCATATTCCCAGGTGCTGACTGCTGAGAGGTCCTGAGTTTTCTATGTAAGGATGAGCACACATGGGGCTGGATAGAGCTGGAGGCAACTGTGTCCTCACTTGGGCAGTTGTCCTCGGTTGATATTCAGGCCCATGGTACATCCTCAGCTCTGGGACTGAGTCCACATTTGGGGACCCCTATAAGCCTGCTTACCCTTCTTCTGTCCTTTTGCAGATATTTGTCTGCAGGTCAGCCCCCTTGGCCTTAGCTACTGGGGCAGGGATGGGGAGCAATGGCCAGGCAGAGAGTGAGACTCACTGCCTCTAGAGGCTCATGGCCTCAGGGTCTGGACAGGCCTCAGTAGTTCCTTCCAAAGAGAGGACAGAAATCAAGGGTCAAGCTAAGTTCACAAGTGCCAACAGGTAGAGAGGTCCTGTTCCCCTCCATATTGATCAAGAGAAGTAGTACCTGCAGAGCATGAGGGATGGCAAAAATGGTACTTGAGGTGTTGGGATTGGTGTGAGCAGAGGCTGGAAGGACAGGAGTGTAGGATCTGGGGATGCCAGATCCTACATGAGGTGTAGGCTCTGGGGAGCTTGAGGAGGGGACTGGGGACTCTGGTTGTTTGTGGAAAGGTAAATTCATTCTTTCAACATCTGTTTAACATAAAGGCCTATTATGTGCCAGGGATATGGCTTTTTAGGCTAGAGCTTCAGTAGAGGCCAAAGCAGAGGAAGTCCCCACCCTCATGGAGCCTCCACTCTAGTTAGGTGGAGACACGAAGACAAGAACATTGTCGGATGATAACCGGTGCTATGCAGAAGGTTCTAGCAGAGTGGTGCGCTAGGGCCTGTTGGCGGTGGAGACGGTAAGTTGTGGGCCAGGCCAGGCTGCAGGGATATTTAAGCCAAGATCACGGGATACAAAAATCAGGGAAGGAAGGAGCAACCAGTGCAAAGACTGCCCAAGTGACTTTGGCAAGGAGAAAGGAAGGTAGGTGGGTGGGACCAGAGAGGCAGGCTGGGGCTCTGTAGGTTGCATGGGCTAAGGCCCAGAGAATTATTATAAAAGAGATGGGAAGTCACTGGAAGCTTTTGAGGACTTGGTGCTCACTGGGGGGTGCTGGGAATCTGGCATTTGGAGATATTATTGAAGGCAGGACCAAGGGTATTCCTGATAGGTTGACTGTGGTGTGAGAGGGAGGGTCATCAACTGAGTTCTTTTCAGTTCCTGGCTTGAGCACATGAGCAAATGGTGTGACCATTTGTAGAAGCAGGGGATACTGGGAAATACAGGCTGGTGACTGGGAAATTGAGGATTTTGAGTTGTCCATGCTAGAATTTGGATGCCTGGGGTTGGATAGGGGTGGAATTTCAGAGAGAGGCCTGCCTTGATTTAATCCATCTTTAGCATAGAGATGTGTTGTTCCTATATTAGGACAATGGTCCTTCTCTAGTCCTGGGAATCCAGAGATTCAAGTGAACAAGTGATCTATGCCTTGGCCTCCCCATTAGAGGAGTTGGAGGAGCCCTGTCCTTTCCTGCCAGAGATCTGTGAATATGAAAGAGAGCGAGGTCATGCCTGTTATATTCTTAGCAGAGCCCAGTGTGGCTTCAGCCTCAGTTCAGGCAAGGCAGCCAGAATAATAAGGCTGGGTTGGGGTGGTGGGGGAGCCTGCTGTCCCTGCAGCAGTGACCTATAGCTCCTGCTTCACCCCTACTCCTGGGAACCTAGGTCCTTGGTGCTTACTCCTGGCAGACAGGCATCACTTCTGGGTGTCACTGTGTAGGGAGAAGAGGTGGCTGCCATTGTTACTACCACCAAACCATCCTCCTGATGCCAAGCACATTAGGGGATAATTAAGTAAAAATAGGCCTTCAGACCAGTGTAGCTCATTAAGGCCTAATTAAGTTAATTAGTTCCAGGTGTGGATGGTGAGGCTCAAGTGAGGCAGCGGCTGTTGTCTGCTGTAATTGCATTTTCGCAGCAGCAGTGGCGGTAATGGTAATGGTGTGGCAGAGGCAGCGGCTTCCTCGGAGGCCTGGAAACCTGCCAGGGTGTTCAGGAGGCTGCCACTGAGCTGGAAGGACTAGGAAGAAGCAGTGGAGTGGTCAGAGACCACCCACAGAGTCTGGAGGTTCAAGGTCTCCCAGACCCTGGGAGACCTGCATTTGCACTTGCCCACTCTCTGCATGAGTGGTGGTAGTGGTGGCTGGCTTTTGGGACTCCTATTTTCTCACACCCCATTGTGGTCCCCATTGAAAACTATAAAGTGGCTTTGCTCAAAGAGAAAATGTAACCCATAAGGAGTGGGTGAGACTCTGGGAATCCATCTTAATCACCTCTTTTATTTGGCTTGAGACCCTAATTCCTGTCCTTTCTGGTAAGTGCATGGATCTTAGAGATGCCCACTCTTTGTGGTTCAAGGCAGGAGTGGGGGCTGCACAGCTCTGCAGAGGACCCACTGGCACAACCACTCTTGCCCCACAGCAGAACCCACTTTCTACCGAGCCTTTCAGACCCCCCACTGACTGAGGACCTGCCTTGCTTTCACTCTCATTTATTCTTTCAGCTTTCATTCACTGAGCATCTCTTTTGTGCCAGGCAGTAGGGCTGGGCATATAAGGTAATCAAGACAGGCTGGGCCCAGCCCCTTGATACCTTTGGTCTTTTCAAGGATGCACACAAATTAATGGCTCTGGCCACACAATTTGTGGCAATTGGCACTTGGGTGGTGCCCAACTCAGACTTGGGAAGAAGATGTCTGAGCTGCAGTGAATACAATGTAGGTGATGAGGGGGCAGAGTATGTGCCAGGAAGTGAAAGAACCTCCCTCTGGTCAGAGGGTGGCACAAGGGTACCAAGTAGGAAGAAGGAGGGGCTATGGAGGGATCTAAGCGAGGACATTGGGTGAAAAGAGAATTGACTGCTGGATACTGGGAGGCATGGGGGGAGGTAGCCAAAGCCGAAGCGTGGATGGATTTGAGGGATTTTTAGAACTAAGGGAACTTGGTACACTGGTTGATTGCAAGATATAAAGGAGGAGGAAACTATCAGTTCCCCAGGGAGGGGCCTTGGGAGTGGGCCCGGCTCTGAGACATCCCCAACAGGGCTGAGACTGGGTTGAGGCAAGTGAAATGCTTGGTCTACAAAATTTGGGGTACTCACGCCCAGCTTTTGTTCCTGTGTCCTGTCACAGGCTTCCTGAAATTTCTCATTAAGACAGACACATCTTGGAATCACTCCTGAAGATGGGGTGGTAAAGGGGGATATTTTGGGGTAGGTTGTGCCCCCTTGCGTCCTTCAAGCCCCACCTGGGAGGTGCTATCTTCCCTGCAGTTCAGGGAACTAACTAAGCATGGAGCAGGGCAGGATGGACCCCTTTGGATTTCATGCTCTGGACAGGTTACTCTGTTGCCAAACCTAAGTCCACCTGCTCACTTCATGACAGGCCAATTAAGTTGAGAGACAAAGTGTTGGGGCAAGAAAGATGACTTTATTGGAAAAGTGGGCTAATTGAGAAGATGGAAGACTCTTGTTCAAAGTTGTCTTGCCAGGAGGCCGATTTAGGGGTGGTTTAATAGGAGACTGGTGCCCAATTTCTCACAGGTGGAGGTTAATGGCTAAATGACACAGTCTGATCTAATGGCCTAATCATAAAATGCTTTTCAGTTCTGTAGATCTTGAGAGTAAAAGTCAGATTTCTTCAGCTATTCTTGATACTGATTAGTCTCCCCATGTCCATGGTGGACAAACTAGAGATCCTGTTTTATTTCACAATGATGAAATAAAACATACTTCACCTGATTATTGTGGAAAACAGAGTCAGGTGAAGTTAAACAAGGCGTCAGGTGTGAGATCTTGTCTCAATGCTTGGCTTCAATTCTGCACTGTAGGATTACCATTCCACAATCTTGTGGAATTTGTGTTAGTGTCTCAAACTGACTGAATCCTGCTGAAGTGGGATGTTGTAAGAGGAAAGCAGAATGGAATAACCTGATGTGAAGGGACATAAATACTAGCATCTGTTTGATGGTGAATTTTATATCCAGACTAAAGAATTATCCTTCCAAGTATCAGAATAGTCAGATAAAGCCAATACAAAACATACTTTCATGTTTTTTTTTTTTTTGGGTGCTAGGGATCGAACTCAGGGCCTTGTGCTTACAAGGCAAGCACTCTACCAACTGAGCTATCTCCCCAGCCCCTACTTTCATGTTTTAAGGGCTCAGTTACTCATCCTTTTTATGAGAAAGGAGTCATAAGGACCAGTGCATCTCTCTGGTGATTAGGTCCTTGCTCCCTCCAGGTCTTGAGCAGCACTTGTTCTCTGAAAGGCAAATGAATGCAGAGGTTCATTGGTTGAGAATCTGGGCATAGAAGAAGCAAACTACTGCACATTATTAATTATTTGACTTAAGTTCCAAACATATTTAACAAGATTTTTTTTTTTTTTACATTCAAAGTGAGGAGACAGGGTACTTACTGTGGATACCTGAAAAGTTCTGAACAGAATTTTAAATGGGCTTAATTTCAGGCCACTTGAGGCAGAGCCTTATCCCAGGTGAGGCATAAATCTTAGCTCATTTTTTAAAAATTTATTTTGCTTACATTTATGGTGCTAGGGATTGAACCCAGGACCTTGTGTATGCTAGGCAATTGCTAGACCACTGAACTACATCCCTAGGGCTTGTTATTATTATTTTTATTTTGAGACTGGGTTTCTTTAAGTTGCCCAGGCTGGCCTGGAATTTGCAGTCCTTCTGCCTCAACCTCCAGAGAAGCTGGCATTACAGCACTCAGTGCTAATTTTTTTTTTCCACTCTGGGTAGAACTTGGCAGCCAAATGGGGGACTTAATCTCTTTTAATAAAACCTCGACCACTTCTGTTGCCTTTTCCATATGGGTGGAATAAGCTTCTACCCCTGCTTAGAAGTGTCTACCTGCACTAAGATATATTTATGATTTCCAGAGACTTTAGGGATTTGGGTAAAGCCTACCCAGTCCTCAAGAGGACAGATCCTATCCTTTTTGGAAGTTTTCCATTTTTGGATTGTTGTTTGCACATATTATATTGCCTTCAGTGGTCCATTCTCTGGATAGTTCTTAGCAAGTATGAACTCACCAGTATGACTATAATCAGAGTCAAAGTATTCCTTCTATAGCAGATACTTTCCTGAAACTGTTTTACAACAGGACAGGCTAATGTTTTGGGCAATAGCTCAGTGCCTTGTGCATTTAATTTCTACTTATTATCTTTATTCATATAGGTGAATCCCCATCCTCTGGTCCTCTCTTCCTCCTTTTTAGTATTATCATCCTAAAATCAGATAAGTCTATGTGAGGGATAAGAACCCATCATCTCAGTTTTTAGTGATTTGCTTTACCATTATGTTAGCCAAGTAATTTCCTTTGATCATGTGAATGTCACCCTTTTGGTGTCCTGGGTAGTGCATTATGGTTACTGCTAACAGTATGAAAAACTGAATAGACACATCTCAAAAAAAAAAAAAAAAGAAATATGTATGGTTAACAAATATATGAAAAAAATATTCAACATCTCTAGCAACTAGAGAAATGAAATTAAAACTACACCAAGATTCCATCTCCAGTCAGAATGGCAATTATCAAAAACACAAGTAACAGTAAATATTGGTGAGGATATGGAGGAAAATGTTCACTCATACATTGCTGGTGGGACTGCAAATTGGTGCAATCACTCTGGAAAGCAGTATGGATATTCCTCAAAAAACTAGGAATGGAACCATCCTTAGACTCAGTTATCCCACTCCTTGGTTTATACCCAAAGGACTTAAAATCAGCATACTATAGTGACACAGCCGCATCAATGTTTATAGCAGCTCAATTCACAATAGCTAAACTATGGAACCAACCTAGAAGCCCTTCAACAGATGAATGGATTAAAAAAAGAAATGTGGCATATATACACAGTGGTGTCAGCCTTAAAGAAGAATAACTTTATGACATTTGCTGGTAAATGGGTGGAACTGGAAACTATCATGCTAAGTGAGATAAGCCATTCCCCCAAACACAAAGGTCAAGAATGTTTTCTCTGATATTGGGATGCTAACACACAATAAGGGGGAGGGGAGAAAAAAAGTTCAATGGATTAGACAAAGGGGAATGAAGGAAAGGGAGGGGGGACAGGAATAGGAAAGACAGTGGAATGAATCTGATGTAACTTTCCTATACACATATATGAATACACCACAGTGAATCTCACCATATGTACATCCGTAAGAAATTAATTTTAAAAATTTCTGTGGGTAAATGGCAGAAAGATCAGTAAAGGGAAGAGAGCAGGGGTGGGGAAAGGGAAGGGAAAGGAGAGGTACTGGGGACTGAATTAGAACAAGATATATTCCATGCTTGTATAATTATGTCAAAATGGATTCTATTGTTATGTATAACTAAAAAGAACCGATAAAAAAAAGAACACTAGAGGTATCTTGAATTAACAATGAATTTTTAAGATAACAGTTATTTAAAGATCAGGATTATTGATTAGATCTCTAATTATTTAAATACAGAAAACCTCTTAAAAAAATAAAGAGGATGAGAACACTCCAGCAAGGTCAAAATTTCTACTGGGTGTTTAATGTCTTTATTACCAGTGGTAAGTAACCCATGCTGTCACCAGATGGCCCCATGAAGAACCAGAAATGCACACCTGTAATCCATGTAGGCGTTAACTTTCTTCCTGGTGGACAATTGTAGTGCTCTTTCAATGTAATGAGTTGCACCTTTTCTATCAAAGTCCCAGGTGATAGGGGCTTTACCTCTTCACCTGTTTCACCTCTGTCACCTGTTCAGTCATTACCACAGCATATCCTGCATGTTGGCACCCTGGTTCCATGAAGCTGCATCCATTGGTGAAGAGCTCTGTGTTAGTCAGCTTATGTCACTGTGACCAAAACACCCAAAAGACCAACTTGGAGGAAAAAAAGGTTATTTGGGGCTCACATATCAAGGTTCAGTCTGTAGTCAACTGACTCCATCACTTTGGAGAAAGATAAGGCAGAGCATCATGGTGGAAGGGCAGTGGTGGAAGGAAGCTTCCCAGCTTATGGCCACCGGGAAGCAGAGAGAGAAGGAAAGGGACCACAGGGAAGATGGACCCTTTCGGGCACACCCTTAGAGATCAACCTTTTGCAACCATGCCCCACCAGTCAGTCCATTCAAACTAGGACAGACTGATTGGGTTACTGTTATCATAATTCAATCATTTCACCTCTGAATATTCCTGCATTAGCACAGGAACTTTTGGGGGACAACTTATATCCAATTCATAACAAACTCTCAATCCAGTTGTGCTGGTGATTGATCTACCAGTTCATATCTTTGGAGAAGAATAAGTCTACAATTTCTATATAGTTATGCTGTAGCATGTGTTTGTCTTAGCTTAAGAGCAGAGTGTTGGGATTTAAAGCAGTAGTCACCTGAAGATTAACATTCAGATTGTCTAGTAAAATATCCTGATATTTGCCCATTCTTCCAGCTGTTATCTAATAGCCACTTTTCTTCTGTAAAAGATTCTATACCTGGGAACAATCACCACCACTGGTTATCCCAGGGCGAATTTCAGCCTCTGGTAAAATGTCACAAGTGGTGACTATGGTTCTGACATGGGCTATCCTTTATGTTTTTACAGTTTTTTCTAGCTTTTTGGATTAGAAGCAATTGATTGGGGGAATATCCCTTAGCATCTGAATCAACACTCTGAACCCAATCCCTGATCTCTCATCCTGCTGAGGAGCTTGAACTTAAAGGGTTAAATCCAAGGTTAAAATGGTCAGAGTCCAAACAAATCCTTTAAGGCTTCATACAATGAATACCCTATTAACCCATAATCAGGGACTTCTTTGGCCAAATAAAGTGGGAGAGTTTTTGCTTGTTCTTCCTGGGGTCCTTCATGCCCCTGCATTGGGCCTTCCCTTTTTGTCAAGTTCAGGTGGTGGCAGTCCTGGTTTTGTCTCTAGTATCCCCAGAAGGGCCATCTGTAAACTTAGGGATTATTCTGGAGGAACACATATATTAGAGCTTTCCAGGGGCAAAAATCACTTGTGCATTTAGTTTGCAGAGGTCTTGGCCTAGGAGCAGAATGAGGCATACCAGCATTGACAGGGAGGTCTTTCACAGTCAGGTCGTCTGATATTCCAATGGCTGCAGAAATTAATGGTCCTGGATTTCTTCAGAGACCCCAGTAACTCGAGTCTACTTATAGCATCAATGTTTTTTAAAAAACAAAGCTGCTTAGTGGGGCTGGGGTTGTGGCTCAGTGGTAGAGTGCCTGTCTAGCACTGATGAGGTACTGAGTTGGATCCTCAGCACCACATAAAAATAAATAAAGTTATTATGTCCACCTACAACTAAAAATATTTTTTAAAAAGTTGATTAGTTTGCTCCCCACTGTCATTTTGCCCAAGGACTCCTGTGGGAAAATGTGAATCAAATGCCTCAAGTCCAAAGGAGCCTCTGGGCATCCTGAGTTCATAGAAGATTCCCTGAAAAACAAGTTTCTTGTTGGTATGGGAGGCTGAAACCCCACCTGCTGTTTCGGCACTCTTCTCTTTTTATGGTACCAGTGGTTGAACTCAGGGGCACTCAACCACTGAGCCACATTCCTAGTCCTTTTTATTTTATATTTTGAGACAGGGCCTTGCTAAGGTTCTGAGGCTGGCCTCCAAAGTGCGATCCTTCTGCCTTAGCTTCCTCAGCTGCTGGGTTTACAGGCATGTGCCAACACACCTGGCTAGCCCTCTTCTCATTTTAACCTTCCTCATAAAAATATATCTTCATACTTTTAACTTTCTCTCTTTCTTTTACTTGTTTGTTTTTCTTTATTTTCTTCCTTAACTTTACATTTTGAAACAATCCTTAGAAAATTTCTGAATTTAGACAAAATTACTTTTTTTCTCAATAAAATACATTTTATGTTTTCTTATAGTTTTCTCATTAAAACACAACTTAATTTCTTCTTGTTTTATTTGCATATAGAATTACATACATGCAAAGAATATCTGTGTTTTAGTCAGCTTTTTTACCGCTATGACTAAAAGATGTGACAAGAACAATTTTAGAGGAGAAAAAGTTTATTTGGGGGCTCACAGTTTCAGAGGTCTCAGTCCACAGGCTCCCTTCCTCCATGCTTGAGGTGAGGCAGAACATCATGGTGGAAGAGTGTGGCGGAGGCAAGGGGCTCATATGATGATCAGACAGCAAAGGGAGAGGCTCTGCTCACCAAATACAAAATATATACTCCAAAGGCACTCCCCCAGGGACCCACCTCCTCCAGCCACACCCTACCCCCCAACAGTTACCACTCAGTTAATCCCATTAGGGGATTAATTCACTGATTGGGTTAAGGTTCTTATAATCCGATCATTTCTCCTTTAAACCTTCTTGCATTGTCTCACACATGAGCTTTTGGAGAACACTTCACATTCAAACCATAACGACATGTAAACTTTTTCTATATACCAACAGTTTATGAAAACACATTTTCTTTTTTTTTTTTATTTGCGGTGCTGGGGATTGAACCCAGGGCTTGTGCATTCGAGGCAAGCACTCTACAAACTGAGCTATATCCCCGGCCCCTGAAAACACATTTATTAATAGACACAAATATATATTGTTTTTCTGAGTACATGAATTTATCTTAAACAATTGATATTTCAGTATTCTAATTTACTTAGAAATGACTCAGGTGTTTTAACTCTATAGTATAATTACAAACCTTTATTCCATTTATATTTACCTAATTTTTAATGATTATGCCTAGATTATTTATGAAACTGAGATAGCAGACAAGCATGAGTCATTATTTTAAGCTATTCCTTTGTCAAAGAACACCTCTAAAAGTTGCTGTATTTGAAACACAAATAAGTGGCAATTGTATTGTACTTTCATTTACATATTTGTTCTTAGCGCTTAAACATCTAACAGAAATAAAAATATGGCCTTGAAAGCCTGTAATCCTAGCAACTCGGGAGACTGAGGCAGCAGGAGGATCACAAGTTGGAGGCCAGCCTCAGAACTTAGTAAGGCCCTAAGCAACTGAGTGGAGACTCAGTCTCAAAAAAAAAAAAAAAAAAAAAAAAATAAATAAATAAATAAATAAAGTGTTTGCTGGGGCTGGCTCAGTGGTTAAGCATCTTTGGGTTTGATTCCTAGTACTGACCTCCCCCGAGACTCCCACTAATATAACCCTGATTGGCTAGAAACCCAGGCAAAATGTATGATAATTCTAAGACATTTATTTTTATTTTACCAACAAATTTAAATTAGTTCGTTTGTGAATTAAAAGGCATCTGAGTTAACTTAACAGTCTTAATTTATACAGCCAATTTATAAAAAGATTAGTTGAATTCAAATTATGTTTAAGGCTGCGGGCCAAAAAATTTTAGGTGAAAGCAGTTCACGTAGCTTGATTTTTAAAAAGCCTGTTTTACCTCCCCAGCCCCACCCTTCACTTTCCTCAGTCTCAAATTTTAACTGGTCCACTTCATCTTTTGAATATAGCCCTTACTGCTTATTTTAAAAGGGACATGTTTTTTCTTTTCCTCTTCTCCCTCTCCCTGTTCCTAACCTGGTGGTGGGGAACAAGATTACCTTTTCCCATCTTAGACCAAGTTATCTGTCCTTTAGTGCACATCCATCACAGAAAGAAGATGTCTGTCACCAGAAGATCTAGGAAGTGACTACCTCCCAAATTAGCAACCTCAGGGCACACCTGGGGCAAAGCCCTTTGTTTTCCCAATCGGGCAGAACCACAGCCTCTGGGACTGAAGTCCTCTGTGCTCCTTTGCTAGCAAAGCCGTAAACCTTCTTTTAACTTTTTCTCAAACCCTTGTCCACATTATTGGATTGGCATCAGGGACAAGGACTGAGCTTTCAGTAACAAAATTGGTGACGCACAAAGGGACCCAAGAATAGCTCCTGCTGGAGCTTTCTTGGGCAGGCCTGGCTCTCCAAGCAACCCCACTTCCATGCTGAGGATGTGAGATGAACTTGTTGAAAACTGACTCCTGAAGAGTTAGGATATGGGTGAATTTGCCTCAGGAGGGACTGAGGGACTGTCCCAGCAGCTGCCGGAAGCCCCCTTTGCTTCGGGGAACTCCTGCCTGCCTTCCTTCCCTGCCCTGTATGGATTGCTCCATCTTGGTCTACTTTTAGAAAAAGGAAACTGAATGCAGCAAAGTTGCAACACCTTCACCATTTGATAAGCTCATCCTGAGTCCCTTGATTCTACATATCTGGTTATTATTGAGGGAACGTCTGGTTCCTCTTCATGGGGACATCTGTGATGCCTCTGGTGTACATGTCATGGTTAAGCAGGAGTTGGGAACTTGGCGGGGATTTCCTCCTCTGGTCTATTTTAAAGCTTCCCGTCTCTCGGCCATGGTTGGGGATCCTCTCTGTCTCTGTTTTTTTGTTTGTTACTAGCCCTTTAATATATGGGCAATACTGTGTTGATCCTATAGATTGTTTCTTGGGAAAGATGGAAAGATCTTGACTGAATAGGCCACCTATGGCTATAAACCTATCTAAGAAGATGATGTTTTACTGTAACAATCCTGCCTTTGAATGGCTTTCTGAATTGTACAGTCTTGCAGTTGGAGTTGAACTATCAGAGATAAAATAAGTGAAAGAAATTTTGTATGTGTAGGCATCTATGCAATTGCATAATAAGGAGTCTGAGCAGTCAAAAACTAAGTTGAGAGTGTTAAAGGGTGCTGCCTCTAATGTGTGGGATAGCAGGACACCAGTGAGTGCTGAGTGCTGACAGTCCCAGGACTGCTTCTCAGCCTGGCCCCAGGCAACTACAGATCATCCTGCTCTGGGTTCAGGGACACCAGCCCTGGGCTAAAGGATAAGAAAAAAATCCCAGGAAAGCTGTCTGGCTTTCCTGGCAGGGTAGACCTGGCCTCTACCCTGCCTTCCAGCCACTCTTTACCCTTGGGAATAAAATCAAGAGTTTGAGAGTCGGGCTCAGTTTGCCATTTCTGCTAAATGAAATCTATGTGGGCCATAGCCTCACTGATTGCTTTTTGGGTTCTTGTCTTATGGGTTCAAAGAATGAAATACATGGATGGTGGCAAAAGACAAAAATGAAAGAAAGAAAATTTGTTTTGAATGAGAGGAAAAAAAGATGAAAATCCCCAGGATGTGAGGGGGAAACTGGCAGAAAGTTTTCAACTTGAGTGTACCGTCTGGGGACTTATGGCTTCTGGATAAAGACATTGATCAGAGTCCATGCTGAGCAGACATTAAAAAGCTTGGGGATAATTTGGAATCTGTATTGTACAGGTGTTGGGAGGGTACCAAGTTTTGGCCCATGACTTCCTTTTTCTCTTTTAATATTTTTTTAGATGTTGATGGACGTTTATTTCATTCATTTTTTTTACATGTGGTGCGGAGAATCAAACCTAGTGCTGCACACATGCTAGGCAAGGGCTCTACTACTGAGCCACAACCCAGCCCCTTGGCTGTGTGCTTTTAGTCCTGGAGTTTGGATTTTCTTTGTAACTTCCATTTAGGTCCACCTCCATTTTCATTTTTCTGCTGCTCTGGAACAAAGCAGTGGACTAAAATGCTAAACCTCACAGGCTGACCTTTACATTTGAAAACAACAACACCTACAACAACAAACCTTAATTGGGGCCCTTTACCCTCACTGTCTGATGATTAACCAGCCTATCTTATGGGGTGTGTGTGGGGGGGTAAAAGCTGCCAGTCACAAAGAACATGGAAATGGGTTCTAATAATATTAAATTATAATCTGGGGACAAAATAGTGTCCCCTTTTAAGGCCTGACAGGATGCACCATTTGGCCAGGGGACACTTCTGGGTGCAGCCTTTCCTGTTGCCCATTACCTCCCAGAGTCCTGATGTATGCAGGCTCCTGTCTTGGACCTGCTGATTTCTGCAGAGAGAGGTCCCTAATAGTCTCTGTATGGTCATTGTGACCTTCATTGGACAGAATGTCCTGGAGATATATATATATATATATATATATATATATATATATATAGAGAGAGAGAGAGAGAGAGAGAGAGAGAGAGAGAGAGAAAGAGGGAAGGGAAGGGGAGGGGAAGGAAGGGAAGGAGTCAAGTCTTTGGGTACAATTGATAGTGGAGAACTCCTTTAAAGCTTAATACTTAAAGTTGATGGCATGGTAATGATGGTAAGGGAGACTGGTCAAGAACAATATCCTGTGCTCCAACCCCTTGAAAGCAAATTGTGTGTGTGTGTGTGTGGGGGGGGTGGACATTAGGTCACAGTTTTTTGTATATGCTAGATTATCCTGATCCCTCTCCTAAGATAAAAGTTGTTTTGTAAATTAAATGTGTAGATAACATTCTCACCCCAAAAGCAACAACTTCATTTGCAATGCCTCCCAGGAAAAGGAAGCAGCCTGCTCTGCTGGAGGTCTACTAAAAGTAAGGCCATTTGGACCAGAGGGACCCAGAGAAAGGTGATCAGTGTTATCTTAACCATGATTTTGTTTAAGGAGGAAATGACTTGCCCTGGGGGGAAAAATAACCCTTAAGAAAGAGGCATTAATGGCGATCTGTTCTATTCTGGACACATGTTTAAAATATGAATTGTGTCAGCTTTGCCAGATATGCTACAATATGCCTATTCTGCCTGTTAAAAAAACCTCACCCTGGTGAGTGCTAATTTGTGCAAGAGTTGAGAGCTATAAAGTATTTATTAAAGTGTGATGTCTATTGCTTTTAGGATTTTTCTTTGTCAGAGAAACAGATGACTTAAAATGTTAACCAGACTTGGTTTTGCATGAATAACTTAAATATATGTGACTACAACTATGTATACATCTGAAACTGAATATGTTTGTCTGAGCCTTATCTAAATGTTCTGTAAAAGTTTATAAAAATGAAAGTGCATGTAGGTTTAATCAATAAGTGCTCTCTTTTTTACATTATATCTGGCATAAAAGGGCCACACTGCCATTTGAAAAAACTGGTTTATATTTTTCTGCTTTGACTAAGTCTATTTCTGACCATTAATACTGTTCCCTAAATGTGTAAGACATTTAAGGCTATCCTTAATTATTACTAGTACTGCTAAACTCTGCAAACCTGTAATTATCTGTGGATTCTAAATTTTACTGTGAAAGTTAAGCCTAGTTAATATAAGGACATTTGTGTAATTGTGACGCTACCTATTAGTAGCTTCTCTGTATATTGAATATATTCATGTTCTTCTGGTATACAAGTTTTAAAATATAAAGCTTAAGAGAGCACTTTACCAAGCTTGTGTTCTCTAAATGAAAGTTATCTGTAATGGTAATCTGTTTTAGACTTATATAGAATTAGCAAATTTAATTGGGGATTTGTTCATGTCATTTAATGTTTTGTAACTGGGTAAAGGTAACCTGTTATCATAAGTGTATATGTGTGTGTGTGTGTGTGTGTGTGTGTGTGTGTGTGTATAAAATGTTTTGTTTTAATTTTTACATTTGGGTTGAAATTTAAATGTATGTTTGAAATTTAAATGATATGTTTAAAGGTTAACATTGTGAAACATTTTGCCATTCTCCCATAAAAAGGGGTTAGGAGCCCTCTTTTGTTTGATTCATATTTCAGATGTTATAGTGCGTTAAATGACATTCATGTAGACTCAGTAAACAATATATGAGAACTTTTAAAAATGATATTTAAGAAAGAGGGAAAAATCAGCTTCAGAAATAAAACACTTACCTAAGATTTGTCAAGAGCCCCATGTCACCTGAGTTAAGACTTTGCTTCTCACCTTACTTCATGTTAGGATGATTCCAAAGTAGGCTAGACTTAAGCTTATTTAAAGTTATGTTCAAAGGATAAATTTTTGTTGGAAAGATCACTGTGATCAACCAGGCATGGTGGTGCATGCCTGTAATCCCAGTGGCTGGGGAGGCTGAGACAGAAGGATCACAAGTTCAAAGCCAGCCTCAGCAACTTAGTGGGGGCCCTGAGCAACTTAGTGAGACCCTGTCTCTAAATAAAATACGTAATAGGGCTGGGGATGTGACTTAGGGGTTGAGTGCCCCTGAGTTCAATCTCTGGTATCCCTCTCCAAAAAAAAAAAAAAAAAAAAAAAAAAAAAAAAAAAAAAAATCAGTGTGATCTCAAAATAACCAGGGGTGTAATATATAAGTAAGCAAGGTTTGGAATTATGAAAGTTATGTTTTTGGATCATAGCTGTTATACAAACTAAATGTGTTTTTGCTATTGTTAATTTCATTTTGTATTTTCCTTGTAAACTTTATAACTCTTGCCTGTTAGTGTTTTGCAGAGGTACTCCTTCTAATAGAAAAAAAACCTGAGTTAATTTGAGATAATAAGCCATCATCTAAAGGACAGAGAAGATATAAGGCTGACTTCCAGTGCTAATACTAACCCCAATTAAATGGAAGGGGAACTGTAAAATTAAAGCCCATTACTTCTACTTAAACACTGGTGAAACTGGTCTGATGGATTTTAAAACCAGAAACTTGGAGACTGAAGTCAAGGAAGCAAAAGGGCCAAAGAGAAAAGTAGCCAATATTTGGCCCTTGCCCTTTAGGGTTAGCCAGAATCCAGGTAACTACAGGACCCTTCTCTGGGCCCTGTAACTCTAGTGAGTCACCTGATCTGCTGATCAGGGATATCAAGGGACTTTAGAGAACAGAAAGCCAATCAGTGCACATTCTGCAAAGTGGGGGTTGGGTCATTGAAGAGGGAAGGGGTCCTAATGCTCCAAGGGAAGCCACACATGATAACAAGACCCTGACCCATTCTAGCAGATGGCACAATTGGTAGAGGAAGACAAAAGAAGTCAAAGACTTCACACATGTTCCCAAGAGTGATTTTTAAGGAATTTCAGCTGACTTTTTTTTTTTTTTAATTTTTTTTTTTAGTTGTAGATGGACGCAATGCCTTTATTTTATTTATTTGTTTTTATGTGGTGCTGAGGATTGAAACCAATGACTCACACATGGTAGGCAAGTGTTCTACCACTGAGCCACAACCTCAGCCCTCAGCTGACTCTTTAACAGTAGATAGGAACAAGGTCCGATCTGACCAACTTGGTCTTAAACACTTGTCAGTAGACTGTAGCCAAAGCACAGCCATACGTGGACATTTGAAAGAAATGTTTTTTAAAAATGTAACCTAAGAGGTACACTTGTGTCAGCCCTACCAAATGTAAGTAAAACCGGAGGCTGTAAAGAAAGGGTTATTATATGGGAGTGTCTCATATTTAAATATCATAAAGGACTCTAGAGTCACAAATTTATCCTGCATTTCAGAGACTGGCTAAAATAATAATTGCTACTGTATAATTGTTTACAAAAAAGTAATATTTTGCTGTCTTGTTTATTGTTGTCTTAGCATGATCCTTGCCTTATATATGCCTTGTCCAGTAATCTGCCAGTCGCCACCATGGACCTCTGGACTGCCCTGATGCTGCCTTACTGTCCATGTCCCACCTGATAGAGAGCAAGGACTTTGGGTCACTTTCCCCAACTTTGCCCTCTCTCAATAGGAAGCAGCTTGGAGATGTCATCACCCATTTTTCCATAGAAATGGAATGTAGAAATTGACAGTGGGGAAATGTAACAGTGGTCCACTTCACCTTTTGAATATAGCCCTCACTGCTTATTTTAAAAGGGACATATTTTTTTCTTTTCCTCTTCTCCCTCTAACATGGGGTGTGGGGAACAAGATTACCTTTTCCCATCCTAAAACAGCTTATCTGTCCTTTAGCACACACCCACTACAGGAAGGAGATATCACCAGAAGATCTAGGAAGCGACAATCTCCCAAATTGACAGTGAATTTCAACACCTGGGATGACCCTCCTGGAATGCAGTCTTTGAAGAGCTTCTTTAAAAGCTCCCTGATGGTCAGAACCATGGAGTCTCCTGTGCTTCTCCTTTGTTAGCAAAGCCATAATCTTTTTCTTTTTTCTCAAAATCTTGTCATTGTTATTGGCACTGGGGAGAAGGATGGAGCTTTCAGTAACAAAATGAGTTTGGAGGAAAAAAAAAAAGAAGCTAAAAGCCTCTACATGTTTTTAAATTAAGCATGCTGATTGAACAAACATATTAAACTAAGCATGCAGAACCAAAACTGAATTCACCGGGAAAGTCCATAAGATGGCTCCATGAACTCAATAAGGTTAAGTGCAGGAGATATCCCTGTTAATAAAACCAAAATCTAAATGACAAAGAGGTCACAGGCAGCCCTGCCAAAGCTATTCTGGAGGGTTCTGGGACAGTTTACCTTGGCAAGTTTGAATTAAATTTTGCCCAATGCTGTTTCCTGGATCCACTTAACAGAAAATCATGTCTTTCTTAGACATAGTGGGTAACCAAACTCAGATCCTTTGTCCAGAACATGCCCAAGTGAGCTATTGGCCAGAACATGGAACAGGCATGGAGCTTTCCTTCTCTGCTTTATGTACACAAGCACAGGAACACACATACCCAAAGGCACCACAGGCACACATGCAAAACTGGGCACAAGGTCTAACAACTATTGCATCTGCTTAACAGTGTCAAGTTTCAAATGGCAAAAGGCTCAAATGGTGCAGAAAGGGATTTTGCTCATCATCCTTTCCAACTCCTGAGGAATGTGGACCTCTGGGTTCTTGTCCAAGGAGATTACCACAGGTAAGGAAGTCACAGGGGCCTAGAGCAATGATACAGGGCAGCCTTGGGGTGGGGATGCTAAGTAATCTAGGGGGCTGGGGAGTAGCTGGGAGAGCAGAAGATATGTACAGAGTAGGCTTCACTTTTTCTCACCCCAGCTGAGCTAAGGAGGTTGATTGTTTCTACACACCCCCCTTTTTTATACTCTGGGGCTCTGAGAGGAAAAGGGACTTGCCCAAAGTCACACTAGTGGAGACTAAGTTAGGATGGGGGATGGGTCTTGCAACCCTGCCAAGTTATAGTGGCCAGACTTTTTCCCTTTGGGGGATGTCAGGGTTTATGACAAATGTGGGCCCAATTTGGTGGCCTGATACTTTGAGGCCCTGGACTCCCAATATATTTGACTCTGCCACTTTCTCCTGTGAGTGTGATCTGGGTTGGGGCCTAGAGCCTCAGTTTTTCCAGTTATACAAGGAAGTTAACAGATTCTTCTTAGGCCCATGTTCTTTTGCCTCCCAGAACCACAGTACACCAAAGGAGAGGGGTGGTCCACAGCTCCATTCACAGGTGGGAAAATGAGGCCCAAAGATGGGACATGAATGCCTGGGGCCCAGGTCACTCCTAGGCTGCAGACCCAGCTCTGATAATGTGGCCAGAGAGGAGGCTTCAGTGGGTCACTGTCCAGGAAAGGCTGATACTTTTGCATCTTCAGTTTTCTTTAACTTATCCTCCAGCCCTTCTTTGCCTTGGAGTCACAACTCAACCCCAGCTGAGGCAAGGCCCCCTTCCCCCCAACCCCCAATTATGGTTGGTCACAAAAGCTGGACCATGACCAGACAAAGGGACAGAGATGAAAGTGCTGGTTGTCATAGCAACCTGGCAGGGTTGCTGGGACTCAGGGGAGAGGCCTGGCTGTGTGCCTGAGCCCAGGCATCCTGACGAGATCTGAGTATGAGCCAGCGTGGCCCAGGGCCCACAGGAATCCCCCTCCTGCCCTGGGCCTAGGAGACTGGGCACACAATGACAATCTTACCCCCTCCATGGGCAGCACCTGCTCTCTGGACCTTGCCTGGTGGCCCCATTATCCTGCACCTGCTGCCCCACCACCTGCTCCCTATTCTAGGATTCCTCCCCATGGCACTCCCTGTTTATCCCCAGGCCAGCTGCCTGCTTTGAAGGCCAACCAGGAAGTACTGTGGAACCAGGAGGGGTACAGAGAGGGTCCCAGGCAGGGATGGAGAATTCAGCTGCCAGCACTGTCTGACCAGCAGTGTGTGTGTGCTCACAGCAAATCTTCTCATCTGTGAAATGGGAGCAGTTATCCCTGCCCTCAGGATACAAGTATTCCTCTGATTGGAAGGAGATCTGAGGCCAGCATGGCTCCAGAGTTGGGTCATGGTGGACAGACAGGTTAGGAAGAGAAGAGGGAGGGGTCAAGTCTTGGGTGACACTCTGAGGGCCACCTTTGACAGGCCGTAAGGAAACCTGAACCTCTTCCTGTGTACTGAATGGTCACTGGTGGGTATGGAGATGATGTTTCTCAGAGTCCCTTGACTCTGAATTGGCAATACAGATATATGTTATAGAGAAATGACAACTCCATTGCAGGATTTTATTTTATTTATTTTTTGGTACTGGAGATTGAACCCAGGGGCACTTTACTACTAAGCTACTCTCTCAGCCCTTTTAATATTTTGATACAGGGTCTTGCTAAGTTACTTAGGGTCTCACTAAGTTGCCCAAGTTGGCCTCCATCTCGAGATCCTTCTTCCACAGCCTCCTGAGTTGCTGGGATTACAGGCATGCACCACCATGCCTGGCTCTATTGCAGGATTTTAATTAACCAAAACTTTTTGACTAATATTGGAAATAGTTGGAAAAAGTTGACACTAGCTAATATTTACATTTTGCTGAGGCAGATATAACATAGTGAAACATGTCTAGTATTTTTTCCAACTAAAAAGGATCAATTAGACCTGACCGGAATAATTCTGTCCAGTGACATACTGGAGTGAGGTAGTGGTGGTGTAAAGGTGATGGGATAGTGATGATGCAGGTAGCTGGTGGTGGTGATAGAGATGAAGGTGGTGATGGTGGTAGAGGTAGTGGTGGAGGTAGTGATGGTGGTGGAGGAGGTAAGGATGTTGATAAAGGTGATGGAGGTAAGAATAGTGGTGGTGGAGGAGATGGTGATGGTGATGGTTGCAGAAGACATGTTTGGGTAACCCTAAGATGGTGGCTGGCGTTGAGCCAAGAGGTGGCGCATAGTTAGTGTTAACACGGCCTGATCTACTTTTGCCTGATTAGTTAATGTCTCCTTTGTGCTAGTGGTCAACAGATATTCCTCATTCTTTCTTGATTGGTACCGAGGGGTATGCTTCAATTGTGCTAATCCTAAGCTGATTGGCTGCCTTAGGTATATAAGACACACACCTATAGGAAGCACCAAGGATAAGCAGCACCTCTGATAGATCGCTGAGGGGAGGACTAAGCAGACACCTCTAGGTTGTGGGTTGATGATGGCAGATTGCAGAAAGCAGGTTGCAGCTCGCAGAATGAAGATTGCAGGATGCAGGACACACCTCTAAGAAGAAGCAGCAGACCTTTAAGAAATAGCTCCTCTGATAAGAGTAGCCTCTCTGAAAATGTAGCAAGTCTCTTTACCTCTAAGCAAAGTCTCTCTTCCTCTAAGCTCTAAGCAAAGCCTGTCTTCCTCTAAAATTTCCTCTAAAAAAAAAAAAAAAAAAAAAAAAAGCAAGTAAGCCTCTCTTCCTCTATAAATTAATGAACAAGCAAGAAAGCAGCGCACTAAAGAGAAAAATAATAGAAGTAGCTCAGTTTCCAGTCCTCCTCCAATAAATACCTGCGCAATTGTTGCTGCAGGCAGTAACAAATATCCAAGGGATTGTTGCAGCAGGCGGTGACAGATGGTGATGGAAGTATTGTTGAAGAAGGTGGTGGAGTAGGTGGGGATGGTGGAGATGGTAGTAGAGGTGGTGGTTGTAGCTGTGGGTGAGGTGGTGTGAGGTTGGTATGTCGGCTGGTATGGATGGTAGTTGGAATATTGTGAATATGGGAGTGGAGGTAGGGGAAGTGATAGCAGGTGTGACATTGAAGATGATAGTAGTTGTGATGGGGTGGTCATGGTAATGGTTATGGTGAAGGAGGTGGGGAATGTGGTATTGATGATGGTCTTGGTGATGGTAGTGGTGATGGTGAATGATGGTTGGTAATGATAGTGCTGAATATGATGCTGGTGATGATGGGCCAGCTTAATAAAGAAATGGCCCCAACCAGGAAGCAAAGAGTCCAGAAAAGGGGGTCCTATTATGGATTAGGCACTGTGAAAAGTGATTTTTATACAGTGGTTCACTTAATTTTTATAATATCCCTGGGAGGAACATACTGCAGCTAAGAAAATTAAGTCTCAGAGAGGATGAATGAATAATGCCTCAGGTGATACTTTGTCTTAGCCTGCTTCTCTGAGAAGGCAGAGCATGACACACAGGCTTGGATGCAGTAGTTTACTTTGGCAAGTGATCTCAGGGAACACAAATGGAGAGAGGAAAAATTAATTCATGGGTGACTTTTTTGAACTGGCATCACTGTGGGCAAGAGGGCTTCCCCCTTCTTTCTCCTGGAGTCTTCTGAGGAGCTGGGTAGAATGTTCCTCAGAACTGTCTGTCTGAGATACAGACATGGGTGACAAATTTGTTGTGGGCTCTGGGTCCCTGTGGTTTACCTTACTACAGGGGTGTACAGTTAGGGGTGGGAATGAATAATAGGTTCCCCCAGTGGTTGCAAGTATCTCCTGTCTTAGAGAGTCCTGGGGTCAGAAGTTGACAGGTACCCAGGGAGCTGAGGAGCATTGCTGTCACTTCACACCTGCGTGAAGCTGGGGAGCCAAGAGGTGTCCTATACACATGGCTTTTAGATGATGGAGAAGGGATTTAAACCACATCTAACAAATTCCAAACTCCCCCTTTTTTTTAATCTCTCAAGCAGTCATGGAAGGGCCCACAGAGAGTCTCATTTTTTATTTATGACTGAAAAGAAAAACAAAACCAAGCCAATAGCTATTACCAAAGTTCAGTTTCTTGCTGTGATGGCTGCTCCTGTCTGGCCTCCCGTGCACTCTAGATGCCTTGGCTTTGCCCCCAGCGTGTGCTCATGATGGCCTCTAGGTGGCACTAGCACACCTTCAGCTGCTGTGAGACTGCAAACGTGTGGGCTGATAAAACCGAATGGAGGATGCATTTTGGCAGCCATCAAGCTCTTTATTAAAAGAGCAAGTAACATTTAAGAACCCTTAATAAATGGAATTCTAAAATAATCTTTAGAACATCATGCTGAAGTAAATAGCATATATTTATTTTCCACTGCTGTCTTTCTATAAAGATGCTTTCTGATGACCTTTCAATTAAAATAACCTACAGTTGTTTTTGCAGCTTTTGCAGACAGGGTAGGTTTGGGTGTATCTCTGCTGTGTGGGCCTCTAGAGGAAGTTTTTTTAAAAAAACATTTTTAATTGCAGATGGACACAATACCTTTATTTTGTTTATTTAATTTTATGTGGTGCTTGGGAACGAACCCAGTACCCCACAAGCGTTAGGCAAACGCTCTGCCAGTGAGCCACAACTCCGAGGAAGTTTTTTTTTTTTTTTTTTTTAAGTGTGCACCAGGGTCCACCTGCATGAGAATCTCTTTATTTGGTTGGGATGCAGATCCCTGGGCTTCTTCCCAGACCTGCTGTGTCAGCCTCACTGGGAATGTGCATTATTGACATAACACCAGGGCATTTTTATGCAGTTTTATCTCTAACTCTAAATTTCCTTTCTAGATTATATTCCTCATCTTGCTCTGAAGCGCTAGCTCATCAGAAATCTATCCTTAACTGGCTTACATACCTAAATGGTATTAAAATCCTCTGAATGGAGTTATGTGTGCCAACATTTACAAGGTTGGCATTTGAGCCCTGTTCCTCTTCTTCTTAGCATCTGTTTTCAAAATTATTAGTGAGCCAGGATTGATCACCAGATTGTCCTCCTGATTCTCATACTTAGAATCTCTCTGAGTTAGAGTGAGGAAGGTCACTAGCCCTCACGACAGTCCTCACTAATGGCCACACAGCTGGAGGAATTTTAGCTGCCCTGATATTGTAATTTGTATTGGGTCAACTCATCCAAGTTGGGAGTATATTCTTCAGAATTCCCTTGCCTGCATAGCATGCAGTAGGCAGCAGCAGAGTCCACAGCCCCTTTGTTTCTGCTGAATCTCTTTCTCTGGCTTCTCTAACTCCTGGCCTTGGTATGTGTTTGCCTCTACAACAAAGGGTACCAGCTTCACCTGTGGGTCGCTTGTATCACGGAAAACTGGGAGGTGGTGGGAGATGGATCTGTTGCCATCTGTCCTCATGGGTTCCAGCTCAGTCTCAAATGGCCCAGCTTGTCCCTCTCTCTCCCACTTCACATCCATCTTTCCTCCTCCATGGCCAGCCACTGCTGGCCTGTCCCCAGCACCAGATTCAGAGACTACAGTTTTACATTAAAGGTTTAACCGGTTCTTACTATTGTGTAAGTTCAAATCCCTTTAATAAAGCCTATGTTTTTTTATATATATCCTGGTGATCCCTCTTCTCTGATCAAACCCTGACTGACAGTGGTGTGGGGAAAAGCAACGTAGTCAGGCAAATCTGATGTGTATGTACACACTGATTTCTAATGACTAAACAGCTGCCTGAGCTGACCCTGGCCATCACAGGTTGCAGTTTGTCATAAGAGAAAGCCCTTTCAACAGGTACTTGTTAAATGACTTGATTGACCAAATTAAGATTTCTTGAGTGCCTGTCATGCCCTAGGTGCTGTGTATCAGAAGCTAAGTCTACCAAAAGGCATGTGACCTGAGTCTGAATTGGCAGAAGAAATAGTGGGGTGAGGGCTTTGGAGGATATAACAGAATTCCTGGTTTTGGTTTCTGCTCCAGTAATGTTTCTTGGTTCTAGAAGGAGGTCCTGGGAAAAAGCCCAGACCCCAAACCGCAGCTGCTGAAACAGTGAATTGGCCGAACACTGGCTCTGTAGAACCAGAGGAAGCCCGTATTTCTGTGCATGCTAGGGTTAATAATGGAGGGTCTGACCAAACTGGATGCCAACTCTTCTGCAGTCCTGCTTCCTCCTGCTCTCCTTCCTTTTTTGTGGTACTAGGGATTGAACCTATGGACTCTCTATCACGAATGACATGCCCAGCCCTTTTTATTTTTATTTTTAGACAGGGTCTGGATAAGTTGCTCAGGCTGGCCTTGAACTTGAGATCCTCCCACTTTAGTCTCCTAAATCGCTGGAATTATAGGTGTGTGGCACTACATCTAGCACCCTTGTAATTTTTTTTTTATTTTTCAGTACAGTTGATTGAATCCAGGGGCACTTTGCCACTGAGCTGTATCCCCAGGTTTTAAAATTTTTGAGACAGGGTCTCACTAAGTTGCTGAGGCTGGCTTTGAACTTGTGATCCTCCTGCCCCAGCCTCCCCAGTTATTAGATTTACAAGCCTGTAGCCACAGTGCCTGACTCTGCTTCCTTTCTTCTGATGGGAGTAGTCTGCACAGAAGTTGATTCCATTAGTTCTGTCCTTTTCACATATTCTTGCCAACAAAAGTAGCTAACACTGGTTTTGCTATTATTAATTATTCCCTAGGGTTTTCTTAAGATTTTTTTTTTTTTTTTTTTTTTGCCTGTCATTCACTTTTTTTTTTTTCCTATGAAGAGCCAAGGTAAGACGATTTGGGGAAAACTATAGGATATTTTGCCTTTTGTTACAGTTACTAGAACTTACAATAAAGTAAAAGTAATATTTCTACAGAATCACCAGTTGGTAAACTTAGCAATTCTGAACTGAAAGTTGAATCGGTTGCAGCTGGTTAGCATTGGAAGGGGTCTGATAAGCATGGGAAATGTTATCCTCATTTGCCCTTCCCAGATTAAGGCTTCAGTAAGTGGTGAGTAGGATAGCTTTCTTCCAGGCCTTCCCTGGCAAAAGGTAGGTCAGTCCTGCCAATAAACCTATAGTCCAGAGCTTTGTGAAGCCATAGGTCTGGGTGTTACCTTTATAATATTTGTGATTCCCAGGAAATTTTGGCTTTCTTCTAGGAATAATAGCTACATATATTAAACTTCTATGATGTACTAGGAACTGTACTAAACTTGAAAATACATCATTCCAGCTCTTCAGTAAAATAGTTTTTGGGAACAATTTTCTCACAGATGAAGAAATTGAGGCACAAAACGTAACTTATCCAGATCCAAATAGCTTGCATGCAGTCTGCTCCTTCCTCTGCAGTATCCTTCTCATACCATAGGAGCTAGACCAGCAGAATCAACATCACCTGCAACTTGTTAGAAATGCAATTTCTCATGCCCCATCTTGAATGTACTGAATCAAAAACTCAGAACGGGTACAAGCAATCTGTTTAAAGTCTCCAGGTGATTATGAAGCACACTGATATTTTATAACTACTAGTCCCAGGCAATCAAATATTAAGTTGCGCTATGAAGCTCCTAAATACCACAGGCCATTGAGGAGAGGAGAAGTATAACATGCAGGAACACTACTAGAGGGTTCCTATCATTTGGATAAGTGTCTTCCAAAGGCACACGTGTTAAAGGCTTGGTCCCTAGTCATGGGAAGTGGTGGAACTCTTAGGAGTAGGACTAGTAGAAGAAAATTAAGTGACTGGGGTTATGCCCTTGTAGGGCAGTCCCTAAATGGCTATAGTTAGGTTCCCTTGCTGAGGCTTCTGGCAGGCTGTTTTAATATGTAGCCAAGGTCTTGAACACTCTGATTCCATGATGTACTCAAGGTCATAAACATTTGCTTGTGAGCACATGCTCACTTATGTAACCTGTTGGCCATGTGTCTTCTTTGTCTGGCTTGCATATAAAAAAGGCCTATGGAAATGGCTCATGGGGCTGGCTAGGGGCTGCTTCTGCCTCTGAACAAAGCACGTATACTATCCCAACTGTGCCTCGAATCTTCTTCCAACTATAGGAGCCCAAACCCTGCTTCCTGAACCTGAGCCTCTTCACAGCAGCCCTTGAAGGGTACATGAAGAAACTACCCTTCTTCTTCCTGCCCTTTTGCCTTTCAATCACCATGAGATGAACAGGTTTGCTTTTCCACATGCTCTCCGCCATGACATACTACTGCCTTGCCAAAGGCCCAGAAGCAACAGGCCATAGAATGAAACCTCTGAAAATGGTAAGCCAAAATAAATCTTTTCTCCTTAAAAGTTGATTATCTCATGTTTTTGTTGCGATAATGAAAAGCCAGCTAACACAAGGATTTTTTGAAGAGCTGGATTTTATTTAGGCCCAGAAGGATAGGTAGACCAGGAACAGTGAAGGAGAGCGAAGAGAACATAATGGAGAAGAAGAACACCCAAAAAGCATGGTAAGGGGAGTGGATTGGTTTACAAAGAAGTGCCAGAGATTGGACTAAGTAAAGCAGAGAGGAAAAAAAGAAGTTGAAAAAGTGAATGATACTTCATAACAATTTTCTTCTTAGTACTTGTTCATTTATTCATAGAAGGTGTTTGAATTTGATTCAGTGAACAGCATGGAGCTATCATAAATGTCTGAGCAGGTGAGAGATTCATTTAGCTTAAGAAACAAGGAAAGACTTTGCTATGATGGAACATTTTGGTGAGAAAAGTAGGGGTAAATTTCAGATAAAAATCATGCGGACATGCACATGTGTGTATGAGTGTGCATAAGTGTGTATAGTACTGGTATACTGTCCTTAAAGAAAAGGGGAACAGTTAATCGTCATGTCCCTGAATGCCCCCTTTCTTATCCCCCAAAACTAGCCAAGTTAAGGGAACAATGAGAGCAAGCCTGGGCTGGAATGTCCAGATATATGTCATCCTGAAGTTCTCTGTCTTTCTCTTATGTGTGCTGGGAACTACAGAAAGCAGAGATTATCCATAGAAAGATGCTTTTTGCCAGGGTAATTGCTCTGTAGGATGCTGGTCATACAAACTAAGCCAGTCAATGCTGATGATGTCACTGCTCCTGCAGCCTAACAGCAGAACTGAGGGCACTGAGAGAAGGATCTAGTCCCTCTAACCAGCTGCCAATGGACTTTTCAAACACTGTGAGGGAGAGGAGGCAGTGCTTGGCAAACACAGTGAAGGATGGAGGTGCTATCTGTTTAGCCCATCACCACTGGAACTTCCCTGTAAGCATTTCTCACTTCCCATGACTCCCACACCATCTCTGGGTGTTTTCCTTGGTATCTTGGCAACCTATTCCCCTGCTCTGGGAACTGGGTTGTGGACACGACAAGTGGGTCAGGGCAGCCCTTCTGTGGACAACTCCCTGCAGCAGCACTTATGCAGAATCAGGGAGTGGCTAGGATATTAACTGACTTTCTAAGATAAAACATTTTTGCTTATCTCTACTCGCCAGCATTTTGGGGGATGAAAGAGCCATTCCTGATCAGTATTATCTTTCATTCTTCTCAGATATTCCAGCTGTCCTTTAATAATAGTGGCAAGAGTAGAGATGAGAAATAACTGTGCTGAGATTCAATTTCTGAGAATTTCTTAACAAGATACACGAACTGATGCTTGTTCTACTCACAGACTGCAGGAGTAATTTCCACTTCTAAGGAAATGTTCAGAGCAAACGTTAATCTCATAGTCTTTCTCCTTCAAAGACATGTAAGGAATCATCTTTACATTTTACTTCTGATAGGAAACAACTTGTAATGAAATCTTGTATTAGACAGTGGTTTGGAAATGCAGACGACTAGAGATTGTCAAATGAAAGCATGGGATTTTAAGACCTAGTTTTGCTTCTGTGAGCTAAAGATCAAGGTATAGAATTGGACAGAACTGACTTACCAGCTGCGTGGCCGGTTATCCAAACCTCCAGAGAAATAGAAACCATTAACCTTCGAAGATTATAGAAAGAATGAGCAACAATGAATGCAAAGCAGATAGCATGCTGGGCACAGTGGAGGGCAAGTAATAACAGAATTTTCTAATATACTTAATATTTTTTTAGTCTTCTTAAATTGAGAAGATGCCCCTGTCTTTTCTTAGTGGAAACTCTGACCCTCTATCTTTATAACAATCCCAGGGTGTTGAAGATGATTGCAGTGATGGGTTGACCATATCTGTAGGATAAATTCCCAGAATAGAGTTGCTCAGTCTAATAAGAGTATGTGCATTTGAAATTTTGACAAAATATTTTCTGTTGGCCTCCATAGGGATTATACCAATTTACTTTCCTGAAAGATGGGCAAGAGTCAGGCAGATGCTTTATGAAAAAGGGCAAATGACAGCTTTTTTATGGAAGTTTACAACATGTCTGCAAATTCTTTGGCACATCTTCCAATGAGAGGTGGGATCTATGTTCCTTCCCAGGGAATCTGAGGATGTTGGCATATAATGGCTTTGAGTGATGCAATATGATCTCTTTCTTTTTTATTTTTATTGTTATTTTGGTACTCAGGATTGAACCCAGGGACACTTAACCACTGAGCAACACCTCCAACCCTTTTCAATATTTTATTTAGAGACAGGGTCTCATCAAGTTGCTGAGGTTGGCTTTGAATTTGAGATCCTCCTGCCTCAGCTTCCTGAACTGCTGGGATTACAGGCGAATGCCACCACACCTGGCAGCGATACACTTTCTGAGGTTGAACCAGAAGAGGCCATTAGCTTCCACCTGGTTCCCTTGAGATGCTCACTTAATGGAAAGTACCACTATAAAAAAGTCTCACCAGAGACCACTAACCTGGAAAGCCCACGTGCAGCAACACAACTGAGTTTCCAGCCACAGAAAGGATTAACTGTACTCACTTTTCCTTTGCCTTGAACTCTCCCTTCACAATGCCCTGACTTCAGGCAGGTCCTCAAATACTACCTTATCAGAGAAATCTTCCCTGTCCCCAATGGAAATGGTACCCCCCCCCCCCGCACCTTGCTGGGCCCTTTTTCTTCACGTCACTAATTGCCATCTGACATGTGCTGAGCTTATTTGTCTTTGCTCTTCCTGATCTGGATTAGAAATGTAACTAATTGTAAATTGACAATTTATAATTGTATAAATGTATGAGCCACAGAATGATCTTAGAATTTATGAATACAATGTGGAATAATTAAATCAACCTAGTTAACATATCCATCATCTCAAATACTTAATGTTTTTTTTTTGTTATGAGAACATTTGAAACTTATTTTCTTAGAAATTTTGAAATGCACAATAGTGTATTATTAACTTTATCTACCACATTGTGCAATAGAACTAAAAGAAAATATTCTTCCTAATTGAGATTTTGTAACTGTTGACCATCATCTCCCCATTCCCATCACCTTCAGCCCTGTAACCACATTCTACCCTCAAATACTGCAGGTTTGAACGTATTAGATTCCATATATAAGTGAGGACATACAGTTTTTGTTTTCCTGTGCCTGGTTTATTTCACTTAGCATAATGTCCTCCAATTCTATATACATTGTCACAAATGATAGGATTGTCTTCTTTTTGGGGTGGAGGTGGGGGCTGAAAAGTATTCCATTGTGTGTATATTCAACATTTTCTTCATTCATAGATAATGATTCATGAAGTGTGGTCCCTGGACCAGCAGCATCAATATCACCTGGGAACTTGATACAAATTCCACTCCAGACCTAAGGAATCAGAAGCCCTGGAGGTGGGATCCATTAACCTAAGTTTTAATAAGGCCTTAGGTAATTCTGAGGCACACTCAGACTGGGAAAACGCTGGTCTAGGAAAAAGAAAGGACTTTATGTATTTGCTCCTAAATCTTCAGAACTTGGATGCCTAATACAAAGCAGGAACTCCATAAATATTTGTTGTATGGGTTCTAAATGAATTTCTTATGTGCTTTCCAAGTACAGGGCAACCTTTTAAGTGCTTGACAAATATTAACTCATTTGCTCTTCAATCAGTGTTCTTAATTAAGTACTATGATTATCTCATTTTACAGCTGAAGAACCTCAGTCAGAGAGACTAGGTGATGAGCTCAAGGTCACACACCTCAGAATCGGTGGAACCAGGAGCTCCTGTGCCCGTCCACAGGTCATAAGCACTGCCTCTGAGCATGACCAGGGGGCCCAGCAAAAAATAAGCCAGGTATGGGGAGCTTCCCCCGCCTTAGTACTAGGGATTGAACCCAGGGATGCTTTATCACTGAGTTATGTCTCCAGCCCTTTTGATTCTTTGAGACTAGATCTCACTAAGTTGCTCAGGTTGGCCTAGAACTTGTAATCTTCCTTCTCTAGACTCCCAAGTAGCTGGATCACAGGTGTGCACCATTGTGCCTGACAAGGGAGAACTTTTTAAAAAGATAAGAACAGAGAGGCGAGCTCAGTGTACTTCTGTCATGAGTGAGGTTGGGGGTCAAAGGAATATTGTACCATGCCAGGCAGGAGGAGATACAGTTTTAGTCTTATTTCCTACTTATGTGGTATAAGGTTGGTAAGGTACTCAAACTCTGGGCCTGTGAAATGGGCCTGAACCTGTGAGTCTGGAAATTTGGAACAGGACAGGTCTTCAATCGGCTTTTACTGGCAGAAGCAGGCATGGTTGATGCCTCACACCACATGCCCTGAGTCACCTTCACCTGCAGCTGCAGACCCCAGACCACCTCATCCTGACAACCTGCTACACTCTAAGTTTGTGCCCTGTGCCTTCCTTTTGCTAACCTAGAGCTTTCCACAATGCTAGGGGAGTCTACTGGGTCTTCTAGTAAACTTGCCCTGAAACTGATGTCTTTAGGTGCAACCCACAATTAATGGGAATAGGAGTCAGTGGATAGCTGTCTCAGCCTCTGGATCATTCTGGGACGTGTCTCATTTGCTTCTTTGGAGGTGCCATGGGATCAAGCCCACATTGCTCAAAGCAGCAATCTCAATGCTACAGCTTCATGGCGACATTTCCTCTCCCCTATCTCATTCTCCCTGCTTCCTAGGATCATTTTCCAAATAAATCACCTGCCTCCACATCCCTGTATCTAAGGCTTTTCTTTAACAAAGGAACCGACTTTCCCCAAATTAGAAAACAACAAAATTGCTCAGTGAGGCTGCAACCCCAGGAGTGCACAAGTGGCCAGCAGAGGGCGCACTGAGTCCGTGTCCTTGACTGTAACCATGCCCAGCAGAATGAATTCTGGTCCCAGCCCTAATAAGAGAGACAACAGCTTCTTGCTCTTTCCTTTGCTGATCAGCTCTTCTACTCCAACTTTTGAAGGAGCTTTGCAAAGGGGCTGACATCTTTTGTGTTCAGAGGCCTCAGCCAGGGGCTAGAATTTGATGGAATTCAGCCTTTATCCTTTGGATTAAAAAAAGACCTGCCAAGAAAACCCTGCCTGTGGTCTGCACCATGTAGATCAGAGAGATGAGCTTAGTTGCTGATGGGTCACGTGGCCAACTCATCTCTTCATCTCTGCCCACTGGGCATGAGTTCTTTCCTTCAGCAGCACCCAGCTCATCTCACCCTCCTCCCAAATACATAAGAAACAAAACAGCCTTCAAAGAGCAAAGCAAGGAATTCTTCCCTTTTAAAAACAGTTATTTCTGGGTAGTGGGGTTGTGGCGTGATGTTTCTTCTTTAGGCTTATCTGAATTGTTCAGATTTTCTATTAATATCATGAAACATGTATTTTTTTGTGCAATGTAAAAGGTTAAAAATAAATTCAACTGCACAGATAATTTGTGAAATAAATGAATCATCAAAGCAGCTGAATATGGAGACAACTGAATATATGTAATCTATATGATTATATATAATCATATTCTTATTTTATTCCCCAGTTCTTTGTCAAATTCCTAGAACACCACATACTTGCTCCAAATTCCTCCCCCAATACTGCTGCCCCCAACCACACAGCAGCCTTATGAAAATGAGTTTTAATCATAAAACTAAACCCTCTGCCAAAGAACAAAGTTAGAAAGAGAGGTGAACCACCTTTGCCAATGGGGTAAAACTGCTCTTGAGGAAGTGTTTCATCAGTGAGACCAATAAATGTAGCAGGTGTGATTTCCACTCCAGAGCATTTAGGTTTCAGAATAACAACAGAAAACACCTGTGTAGCAGTTGACAAGTGCCAGGACTTGTCCTAATGCTTTGCCTGCGTTAACTCATCAAACTCCACCGTGACCTTACAAGATTGGGGCTATTACTCTTCTTATTTTTAGAGATGAGAAAACTGAGTTACGGACAGATTAGGTAACTGGTCCCAGGTCACAAAGTTAACAAAAGGCAGGGCTAGGATTTAAACCCAGAACTGTCTAGCCCCAGAGTCCCTACTTCTAATTCTGGTTTTCTCTCGGTACTTTTTTTCCTCAATGTGACAACCTCTTCCGAGATTCCCTTTACCTGGCTGGCAGGGAATTCAGCCCCACATGGGATTGGGATTCTCTTCTCATCTCCACACAAATTAAGTATCCTCAGCTAGAGCGAGGAGGAGGTCCTGAGTCCAAGGTGCTCCCACCTGGGCTGTGGCTCCCTGGTTCCCTAATGGCGGCCATGCTCAGAGCTGGTTTGTTCCACCTGGCTCCTAGCAAACTGGAGAAATGGTCCTCTGACTGGACTGTGCTGCAGAGTTGCCCTCTGCAAGCCCCAACCTACTGGGGCTCAGTGTGCACCTAGGGTGTGGGGTTATGTCCACTCCAGGGTTATAGTCTCAGTATATTTGTTTCCTTTTTCAACCTCACATACCGAATGGCCTCTGTCACATTTTCTTATGAACAGTCAACTGAATTCTCCTCAATGGTGCTGAAATAGAATTTTTATTTAACTCTTTAGGTTGACAAGAAGTATGGGGGGGATTTTAGTGCTTCCATCAGGGTGGGGGTTAGAGAAGGGCATACTGTACTAACAACATGAATATGTTTGTAAATTCCTTATCCTATTGTAAATTCCCATGAACCAACTCGTGAAGGAAATGAATCATGGGGAAATATCTGGTCTAGAAGTAAAGGTAAGAGCTAGAATGACCTAGGGATGATTGTTAAAAACAAACAAACAAAAAACCCAAACTCCACTTCAAGGTCAAGGGACTCAGAACTCCCAGGAGGATTTTGATGCGTGCTTGAGTTTGAGATCCTTTGGTTTACAGAGTCCAAGCATTGCTTTACCCATGAACTGGCATTCTACTATTGAAAGCAAAACGGCTAGAAAAAGAATGAAGTCCATCAGAATAGCCAGAGAAAACCTTGTGGGTAAGTCCCAGTGGCAAGGCGGTGTGTCTGTCTGTGTGTGGGATGTTTCTGGGTTTACCCATAGCAGTATTCTCAGAGGGAAAACCAGAATGAGGTTTGAAAAAAAAAAAAAAGCTGTTAAGAAAAATTATGTAAAATTTGGGAGTGAAGCAAAAAGGTGATTGCCTGACATTTTAATGCCACGCTAGAGTGCTTTCTAATAAGCCTGCCTTAGGGCATTCTGACTCTGAGGGAATGTAATTTTCTTTGACTTACTATTCACAATTGATTAGAGCTCATTTGTTTTACAGCTCTGAAAAGTTAAGATTAAGTTGCATTAAACTGAAAAAGGAATTTCTTTTTTGCCCAGTCGAGAAGATAACCCCAAAGATTAAGGTTTTGTTGCCTTGTAGGAAATCCATCAGTTTTGTACCTGGCTTAGCATTTTAGCTCAGCATTGCTTTTCTGCTGACCATATCAACTGGGTTTCTCATATCCTCATAGAGCAACTTGCTCCTGCATTGAGTTAAACCAAACTTTGACACATGTTTATTATCTATTCAGATGAGAATTATGATTGTTAATACTCTGAAAATGATGCTTTCACAAAGCATAGGTCTGAGGAGGAAGCTGAGACAAAAACTGAGGAACTCCCCATGGGAGCAGAGTTAAACTGTCTAGGAACAGCTTGAGAGGGAGAGTTTCAGAAAAGTTGAGTGAGCAGTTCTGCATGAAGGTCACAAACACAATGGGGCTGTCAAGTCTCATTCTGGCTGGTTATGGTTCCACTGAGGTGGACTAGGATGGTCCAGGCACCATTCTCTCAGCTGGGGAGAGGAAGGGAATGCTTATCCCTCTTCTTTATGGCTGCCAGTAACCTATTTCCCAAAGACCCTAAAGAGAGATCCTGAATCACAGACTACATTTATTGCATCACTTCCTGTTTTGTCTTTGGCACATAAGGACTTGTGAGATGTGGCTTGTTTCTGTTGTTGTGTCACAGTCTGGTTTCTACTCGGTTCTGATTGAACACATACAGTTACAAATGTGTGACTAGCACTGCCTAATTCATTCTTTTAGGTATGACTGAACACATCTTTAAGTTATGGAGCACTATAACCAAATCTTAGGAACTCTTGATTTTAGCACCAAATCTTGTTCCACCCTCAATAATCACTTTCCTTTTTGAAACATCTGAACTCTTGTATAAACTTCCAGGCTTTGATAGGATCTGAATAATATTCATTCCTTGTTTGAATCCCCTTATCTCTGCCCGTTTCCTTTCTTCCTTTCTCAAGATCATCTCTCCTTCATCTGCTGTTCTCAGCCCTCCCATCAGTGAAGCTGAAAATGGAGATGCTCTTATTCAAGGCAGTTTTCAGATAAAAGAACACAGAATATAAAGGAATCAAAGCGAGTAGATGTGACCAGTTACCCAAGAAAATGGCTAATTGCTTATGTATTCCTTGGGCAAATTGCATCACCATTTGGAAAATAAGGGGGTTTGACTAGATAATCTCTAAGATTTCTTCCAGAGCTAAATTCTGTGAATGTACAAATATTTGCTACAGCTGGGTGTTGTTTTTGGCTTTAGGATTCCTGGCAGTAAAAGGAAATAGGAAAAGCTGTTTAATTACATGGTGTTTGCGGTCTGACAAAAAGAAATGCAGGCTTGCATCTTTAAAGATGGAATAAACATCAAGTAAAAAGTAAAATATGGGACCCTGAGTAAGCGTGAAATTGTGTCTGTGAAAAGTCATAGTGATGATTCTGGATTACAAGTGACCAAAATTTAAACTGAACTAGTTTAAGCTAATGAGGTAATGTACTTTCACAAACACACTCCCCCAACAAAAACAGAAACAGAACAACACAAAGTGAAATTAAAAAAGTAGAAAGGGCAGGATTCGGGTAATTGAATGACTTCAGGATGTCATCTCTGCTTTCTTCTGTGTTTCGGGTTAGGCCGCCCCCATGAAACCATTGTAAGAGGAAACTTTAGTATACATCTATAAAGTTTCATAACCAGAAATGTTGTGAAAAAACCCCTAAAGCAGGACCCTGATTGGCTGAGCTTGGGTCGCATGCCAATTCTTGGGTCAGTTATGATGCGTAGATGAATGGTGTGCATCTCCTAGAGGAGCCTAGGGTGGAGGTTTCCATTCAAGTAGAGTTGCCACTCTCAGGCAAAGAGTAAATGACTTATTTGGTCATGGTTGCTCCCTTTTTATCTATTGTACATTCAGAACTGTCACATAAATATGCCCTTCTCAAAAGCTCATTATTCCTTAAAAGTCATCAGTTTTTTTCTTTTTTTTTAAATTCTGACTTAGCTCCTTTCTGAAGTTTACCTGCCCAGTCTTTGATGTCTATCTCTAAGTGCTTTTCATGGTAATGCCTCGCAACCTTCACATAAAAAAAACCAGGCTGCACAAAAATTGGCCAGAGGTGATCAAGTCCATTTGATAAAGACCATCAAGGACGCACTTGCCATTCAACAAAGTTAGATTAACTTGTTGAATGAAACTGAAGGGGACCTCACACCAGAGAGACTGTGGGCACCTCACCAGACAAAGGAAGATGCAGGCTTGTCATAGTATTTAGTGAGGAGTGAGGTTTAGATAAAATTTAAACAAAGCAGTGTGCGCCAGCTCAAAGCAGGATTGTAAATAAAGGGATTGACATCAGGCCTGGGCTGAGATGAGAACACAGGGTTCTGTTTCCTTGGAAACTACAAAGTTAAGATAAATGTGGAATGCCATGTGCAAAATCCTTATCTAAAGTTCTGCACCTGGGTGGGGGGTGGAAATTGAGGCTGTTTCTATGTGTTAAAATGAGTTGGATCCTCCGGGCAAGAAGGAGGTATTTCATTCTCACTGAACATGATTTCTAACAGTTAAGTTTCTGTCAGTATATGATTTTAAATAAAGCTTTTTTTTTTTTTTTTAAGCAGCTTGATAGAGAAAATCCTCCTACTCCTCAGATGTGCACTTCATCAGGGTCTTCCTTGATACAACACATGGCTTTTATAGTCTAATATCAAGAAGTGATGTAAGGTGGAAATGTGTTAGTTATAAGAAGAAGTTGGAGGTCTTCTGGAGTTTAAGTATATTATGGAGGTGATTCTTTGTCCATTTAGGCACTGTACAAATATTGGTTGAGATCCCATCCGTGCCAATCATCATAAAGGTGATATCACTTCTAGAGCAGTTCACTCTATTAAGGGAAGCCTCTATGAAGGAAATAAGTCCAGTATGCCTTAATGAGGTCACAAATGAATTTTGGCATAAATCTTTGCAAGAACAAAGGAGAAGGAGCCATAGACTCTGATCTGAGGAATTTGGTTCCACATTTGGTAACATCGGCAATGGAAGGTTTTGAGAAGAGGATATTAATTTTGAAGAAGTTGGTGAGCATAGGTCTAGACCTCGGTGCATCGCTGAGTTCACCAGCTGCGATGGGGTGGGTACGTTTATGAGCATGCGCACAGGATACCCTCCTCCCGCTTCCGGAGAGTCCAATTTTCCAGCCTCTCAGTCTGAGATCTTTCCCCATTGCAAAGGAGCTTATTGAGCGGACTCGCAGGACAGTTTGGAAGTGCCAGGGATTCACTCCCCGCTTCCTCAAGAGACAATCCTCGACTGAGGAATGGCAGTTGTCTCTCACTTGGATGATTCTGAGGGTTTCTCTATAGTTTCTCAGATGGTTCCTAGTAGGATTGAAACCCAGTTGCCTACAGAGGTAGCCTACAACATAAGGCACTGTTTTGACTTTTCCTCCTTCAGATCTGCTTTCTCTGCTTCCTTTGGTCGCTTTTCAGATACAACACTTACTCCCAAGTTGTCTCAGGGTGGGCATTTGGAGGAAACCGAACTAAAATGGCAAGCTTCTCCCTGAGAGAATAGTACACAGAGGCGTGGAAACGTGGCTGGAAGAGTGAGGAGACAGAGAAAGTGGTGAATGCTCTGAAGTACATGTAGAAGTGAGGACTCCATCACTTAACCAGGGTCAGTGCTGGAGAGGTCATGACCTTGATCCTGAAGTCACCTTGGGATCCATGCTACTCCTGAGGGCCCTGGAAGAACAAAAGGGAGACTAGAGGCTTCAGGGGATGTTGCTGGGTGGTGAATCAGAGGGGAGAATGTGGCTCCCTGAGCAGAACTCCAGGCTGAAAGCACTGGTCTGTGTTGCATATCTGAAGTTAACTTCTTTGCTGAAGAATTTTATGCATGAGGGGCTGGGGTTTTGGCTCAGTGATAGAATGCTTGCCTAGCATGTGTGAGACACTGGGTTCGATTCTCAGCACCACATATAAGTAAATAAATAAGTGTTCATCAACAACTAATAAAATATTAAAAAAAAGAATTTTATGCATGATCACTTATTTCTCAGAAGGAATCAGAATATTTAGTAAACAATTATGCTTTTTTACTCTATGCTTAGTGTCTCTACTTCCAAGCAGCATAAATCTTTGCCCGTTATCTCCACACTGATGTAGGAGAGAGGAGGCTGGACACCCGAGGAATTTTCAGGATGCAGGTTTATTGACTGCAGGGTTCAGAGGGCTACTGCCTAAAATATTCTCTGGACCAAGAATCTGGAAATTCTTTGAACTTTATACCCTGGCGGGGGTGGGAGTTAGTGTTTTACATTTTTGCAGAAGTTTACATAAAAGTAATTTTTTCCTGCAAACTTGGTATTTACAAACAAAGAGGAAGCTACAAACCGCAATGCCCTCTGCAGAAGACTTTGCTGATAGCTGATATCCTGCATAAAAACAAGAAGAGGAACTTATTTTACAAATATGATGGGGGTTTCTGCTTAATTATGGTAAGGGTCTTCTGGGTGGGGATCTCTGGTCTGCTTCAAAATCATTGATGATTAAGAAACAACTGATAAAGAATGAACTAGCCTATCATTTTGGGGGTTATCCTCTGTGTAGGAGGCTCTAGATTTTTCTGTCAAATTTAACAAACCTGGAAAAATACAGAAGCATGAATTCAACTCTGTTAATAATAGTTTTTCTAGTGACAGTTTATTTCAGGAAACTTCATTTAACCCCATTTCCTCAAATATTTATGCCAGAAATGAAACAACACTGCATTCCAAATATGAACCCTCCAATCCTGAGATAACGGTAATAAACGTGTGCAAAATGAGGTGGTGATGGTAGCTGTCTTCCTTGTCTCCAAGCCATCCTTCTCCCCTTCTTCTATGGTAATAAAAGCTGAGCATATGGTTGCTAGCTGGAAACCAAATCTCAAGTCGTCCTTGCAGCTGGGATGGCTAGTGGCCAAACCCTGATTAACAGAATGTGAGTGGAAGTGATGTGACAGCTTCAGCCCTTACTTGCTTAGGAGGACATCTCTGGGCTTAGCTTCCCACTGGCTATCCTGTTGATACTTGCAGGAATCTTAGAATCTTAGATACCATGGGTTGAATATGGCATGTCAACATTAGTGTGGGTTCCTGATTGTGCTGAGGAAAGCCTCCAGCTGATCGGAATACCCACCTTAAACTTAATGATTTGAGAGAGAAACAATTCTCTTTCTTCCTCAAACAAAATTATTGTTAGGTTTCTTGTTACCTTAACTCCTGCATACACACATACGAATACTAACGTATTTCTTTTGAACTCCATCCTGATTGCTAATCTGATGCATATGGGCTAGTTTTAGAGCATTCTAGATGAATACTGACTTTTGCCTAAGAAAATGTTATCAATGAAGGGAGTGTTCGCCCTTGTTCAATTCATTAATTTGTCTCGTTAGGCATTGATCCATCCATCCCCCACTGTACATGCTGTGTTGAGACTCAATATTTGTAGGTCTCTTTCCTATGGGATATCTGGGGTTATGAGTGACTCAAAGATGAATGATACCCAGTACCTGCTCTTGAGAAACTTCCAGTTTAGAGACTCTAGAATATTGAAATAGGGGTAATTATGATGAATTTTTGTTCTTGGGAATTTTAATTAAAGTTGAAAAAGGCTGGTTTCATTTATGTTACTTCATTATTATGATTTTTAAGAATGTTCTCCCTGGTTTATATTTTTGCATTCATTTTTAAGACCGATGTTTACAGAGTGAATGAGCATTTTTATTTCATGGCAATAAAACATGGGTGAGTGCAAGCAATGTTGTCAGTCACCATAAACACAGCCTTTTCTCCTCCCCTTGCCTGCCTTCCATGGCCCCAAGAGAGTATTAAATGCTGGAAAAGCTGACTTGTCATGGTGCCCTTGAGCCTTCCTGTACTCAAGGAAATTCCCAAGCATCTTCTTAAGTGATGAAGACCAGAAGGAAAAATTGAAAGGACCAGCCTGGGAAGTTTTGCCAGGTAGGAGGAATTTTCTTTTCTTAGGGATGATTTTAAGGATGGGCACTCTCTAGTTTGTTTCTATTTATTTTTACAAATGCATTTCTTATTTTTCATTAACCTAATAAGAAAGACAGAGACATGTGGAAGTATAAACAGACATATGAGAAAGAGAGAAATGAGAGACGGAAATTGAGACAAGGATATAGACACAGAGAAAAGAAACTAAAAGAATGTCTGTTAGATACACAGAGAAAGAGTGTGACTTTTTACCCCTAAAATAAAAACTGTGGTAAAAGGGGATCTGAAACTCTCTGAACTTCTGCTGAGCAAGAAGAAATATGAAATATTTTGAGATGTAACCACAATTTACCATTAATGTGGAAAAGGGAACTCAACTTACGGAGACTCAAGCATGTTTCATGAATTATTTCATTGATACAAAGCTTTGGGAGATTTAAAAATTGGAGATTAGTGTTAGAATGGTGAGGCCAAGGGAAGAAGAAAGCGTTAAAAGATTAATGAATGAATGGACTTAGTGGAGACATAAAACTCAGATAAAAAACGAATCTCCTTTTCAGGGTATTCCCAGGAGTAGTGGTTTTCTTCTGTTGAGCTTATAAGGATTCATGTTATTTAACGATGGCTTCTCTTTCCATTTGACAACTATACCCAATTATGACAAATAAGTTAAGTGATAATTTTAATTTTGTATGAAAACTTCAAATGTCACCTGGCTCTAATTTCAGCTATTTGGAAGGTGGATGAGGAAGTTTGAGGTTGTATTGGGCAACATAATGAGATCGTCTCTCAAAATAAAAAGAGCTGGGCAGTAGCTCAGTGGTGGGATGCTTGCCTAATATGTGCAAGGACCCGGGTTCAATCCTAGTACTGAAAAAAAAAATTCAAATGTGCAGCAACATTTTGATTTCACAGAGTATACTTACTGTTCAGATTCTACCATTAGCACTTTTTTTTTTTTAAACAAAGAGTAATGTCAGGGTTTTATTTTATTTTATTTTTTACCCTAAAAACTGGTGAATTTTATTACACATAAATTATACCTCAATAAAACCAAGGATCTTATATATATATTATAGTTTTCTTAGAAGGAATAACAAACAAGCAATTTTGTTAACAAATAACTAGCTTATTTTTCACCTGGACAAATAACCTGGTTTTGTATTAACCTTGAAAATTCCTAATTTATTTATTTTATTTAAAAATTTGTTCTAATTGGTTATACATGGGAGTAGAATGCATTGTACCACATTGTACACAAATGGAGCACAACTTCTCATTCCTCTGACTGTACATGGTGTAGAGTCACACCGGTAGTGTAATCATACATGTATATAGGGTAATAATGCCCATCTCATTCCACTGTCCTTCCTGCCCTGTACTCCTTCCTCTCCCCTCACTCCCCTCTGCCCAATCCAAAGTTCCTCCATTCTTACCTCCCCCTCTTCACCCCCCATTATGCATCAGCATCTGCTTTTTAGAGAAAACATTTGGCCTTTGGTTTTTTGGGATTGGCTTATTTCACTTAGCATGATATTCTCCAGCTCTATCCATTTACCTGCAAATGCCATAATTTCATTCTTCTTTAAGGCTGAGTAATATTCCATTGTGTATATATATGTACCACGTTTTCTTTATCTATTCTCTGTTGAAGGGCATCTAGGTTGGTTCCATAGTTTAGCTATTGTGACTTGATCTGCTATAAACATTGATGCCAGTAGCACTTTAATAGAGTTGTTTTATCACACATCCACCACTTTATCTATCCATCCATCTATCTAAAATACATTTTATTTTTCAATGCATTTTTTAAAAAATGGAGTCTATGTTGCCCAGGTTGAAACTCATATGCTCAAATGAGCCTTCTGCCTCAGCCTCCCATGCCTGACTTTTAATGGATTTTAGAATAAATGGTAGATATCAGTATACTTCTTTCAAAACATTTCAGCATATTTATCATTTACCAGAGTTGAAGAAAATGATATTTTTATAGAGAACTTTAAGAAAAGTTAATGTGAAATTGATCAGAATTGAATTTGTTTTTGGTGTGGCCCTAGAGATTGAACCCACGGAGCTACCTTCCTAGTACTTTTATTTTTGGGATTGAACCCAGGGGTGCTTTACCACTGAGCTATATCCCTAGTCCTTTTTATTTTTTAATTTTGAGACAGGATCTCACTAAGTTGCTTAGTGCACTGATAAATTGCTGAGTCTGGCCTCGAACTTGCAATCCTCTTGCCTCAGTCTCCTGAGTTGCTGGACTTGCCTGTGTGCATCACTGTGTCTGGCTAGAGTTAGATTTTATGGATAATTTTTAGGTGATTAGGGCAGATATGGTTATGAACAAACAGAGATGGGGCAAAAGAATAAAATACTGACTGTTAATTATCTATAGACTCCCCAAGAGAAAAAGTCATTACCCTTTTCTTCTCTTCTGTATTTGTCTTCAGAGGCTAAGAAATAGGTCCAAGGGAAGAAAATTACAAAAGGGCCCTTTTAAAAATTTCAGGCTCTGAATGTGTAGCCCAGTGACCTTTGGAAGCAGTCTGTCCTCATAGAGTTCTATCTGGTAGTTTCAGACTCTCAGGAATGAACTTTCTGGAAAGCTCTGTGGAAGTATTTATTTTACTACTGGCCAAGAGTAATGGAGCCCTGTCAACATTTTGCAGAAACAGCAAATACAGCACATTATAGCGACGTTAGGAAGTGAAATGATGAATAATATCACTCTGATATTTTGACCTTAAGTATTCTGAGCCCCAAAATGTGATTCCCTTTAAAAAGATCACACGGGAAATTGTTTTGCCCAGACGTTCCAAGTTAATTTTGTGTCTTATGTTTGAACAAGCACTCACTACCTAAGTGAATATTTATGGCTGTTTTAGAAGATTCATCATTCTAACCACATCTTGCCTCCTTGGACATGGGTTACAATCACAGACTGAATCCGCTTTAGATTTCTCTGTGCTCTTAAACCAAGTCCACTTAAAATACTTTGCCTCTACTCGGGCTTACTAGTTTCACAGATCCACCAAGTGTTTTGTGCTATTTGTTCTGACTATATACATATATATTTTTTAAGTACTTTTTTTAGTTGTAGATAGACACAATACCTTTATTTTTATTTATTTATTTATTTTTATGTGGTGCTGAGAACTAGACCCAGTGCCTCACATGTGCCAGGCGAGTGCTATACCACTGAGCCACAACCCCAGCACCCTGATTATATTTTCAATACATGAACTTAAAATATAATTGTAATGAAAGCATAAAAGAGAACTCAATAGGTTTTGATTCCTCCACTTACCCAAAATAATGGTCTAGGGTAAACTGATCTTCCTCCAAAGTACCTCTAAGCCTTTGCTTAGAATATTTTATCTTAAGAAAAGAAGTCTTTTTATTTTTTCTTGAACTAACGAATTTATGTAACAAATATTTGTTGAGCACGTATTATGTGCTAAATCCTGGAGATACTTTGTGGAAAACAAAAGGATTCCTCTTGATGCTTGTATTCTAGCTAAGGTGAGGGTATGAGCATGAATTATCAATAATAACCATGATGAATATTATGGAGTGAATATTATAGAAGGTGGCGGGAGCAGGAAGAAAGGGGAAGCAGAGCAGAGTAAGGGGGTCAAGGTATACTGGGAGAGTGAAGGTGGGTAGCAATTTTGGACAGCGTGGTCAGGGTGAACCTCACCATAAGGGTAGCATTTGAGCAAAGACCTGAAAGGAGGAGAGGGGCTTAATCATGGAGATAAGGGGAAAAGATTCCCCACAGTTGGAAACTGCAAGTGCAAAGACCTCAATACAGGCGGTGTGTCCAGCTTATCTGAACAACAGCCAATAGGCCAAAGTGATCTGTGAGAGACAAGTCAGAGGAAACTGAGGGCCAGGTCACTTAGCATGTTGCAGGCTAATTTGTCTTTTCCTCTGAGTAAACCAGGAAGCCATGGGAAGTCTGAGCAGAGGTGACTTAGATTTTAAAAGCATTTCCCTGGATGTATGTTGAGGATAGACTTCAAGGAGAAAGGGTGGAGCAGGGAGACCATGGAGGTTTTGCAGTCATCAGGCAAGAGGGATCACGGTGGCAGTAGAAGTGGTGAGAGATTGTCAGCTTCTGGATATAATCTCTTTGATTTCCCGACAGTTGGATGTAGGGTGTGTATGAGAACGAGTAATGATAACGCCATGGTTTTTGGTGTGCAAATAGAAGACTCTATTGAGAGAAGTAAAGGAAGGAAAAAAGGGGAAAGAATGAAGAAGAGAACTGTTTCAGGCATTGAGTAATAAAAACTAGGCAGATATAATCTTCACAAATACAGTGATTCATTGAAATAAGTGTGTAAGATTCAGAGGAAGAACATGACAGGGAGTGATCTGCCATCAGACTTTGATGAGGAGGTGACACGTGAGCTGGATTTCTGAAGATGAATAGGAGCCTGCCAAGTGTGTGTGTGTGTGTGTGTGTGTGTGTGTGTGTGTGAGTGTGTGCACATGTGCACTTGTATTGAAGCCTGGGAGTGATGCAGGGAGAACAAGAGAATAGTGATGTTTTCAGAATCTATAATTTCTGAATGAACGTGGCAGAACATATCTTCTAACTATGTGACCTTCATCATATTTTGTAGCCTAGTCAATCCATCTTGTAATCTGTAAAGAAATATTTTTAAAATCTTTTTTAGGGGCACAAAGGCTTGTGTTGCTGCATTTAGTTTTTTTTTTTTCTTTTCAATTTGTCTTTTAGGAAATTATTGAACATTATTTAAGAAAACTAAAAAATGATATAAAGAGTAGTTTAATGCCACTTACTTAATGCTGAGATTCTGGAGATAAAATAAAAGATTCATTTCAACAATCATGGCTAATTTTAAAGAGCTTATTTCACCCTGGGGACCACACTGCCACCAGCTTGGAATTGCACCTGGCACCTGGATCCTTTGACTTAGGGAGGCTCTCTCATTGCTGTAAATGTCTGTTATAACTCAGAATCTCACTTTCATTGTAGCCTGGTTATTTCCTACATGTTCTGAAGCAAAGATGTGGTCTGCTCTTTGATCAAGCAAAGCATTTCTCTTGAAATAAAAAAAAAAAAAGCTACTGTTCTGTCCTGTCAATGAGAAAGAACTATGTTTTGGGGATTCTGTTTTGTATATTGTTAGTTGACAAAGGCAATGATGACACCTCCAATTATGTAACTTTTTACAAAATCCTTCCTCCTTCATTAGCTCATGCTGTGCTCCCAGTAACTCTGCCCGGTGGTGCTGGCTAAGTATCATTCCCTCTGTTTCATGGCAGGCAGAGCTGAGGCTTAGCGATTTCCAGACACTCTCTAAGAAACCACATAATAGGAATATTCTGAAACTTGAACCAGAAAATTCAAAGTCAAGTTCTGTATCATTTTCATTGTACCACACTATACTCTCATTCCTGTTTCTGGAGAAATCTTTTTCATTTAAAAATTTTATTTAGAGCATTATATTTATACATAGTATCTAGGCTCCTTTTGACATAATTATATATACAAGGAATTTGATTTAAATCTCCTTTCTCCTCCCCTCCCTTTTTCTCTCTCCTCTACTGGTATTCCTTTCACACCTTCGCTTATTTATTTTTTGGCTACTGGGGATTGAACCCAGCAGTGCTTTTACCACTGAGCTATAAACTCAGCCTCCACCACCCCTTTTTAAAACTTTGAGATAGGGTCTCAGTAAGTTGCTGAGGGCCTTGCTAAATTGCTGAGGCCGGTCTCAAATTTGCAATCTTCCTGCCTTAGCCTCCCAAGTTGCTGGGATTACAGGTGTGTACCACTGCACTTGGCTATTTATTTTTGATTGGTGCTTTTTACATATACATAAAAGTGATATTCCCGTTGATACATTTATAATGTGTATATAACATGACTCTGATAGATTCATTCCATATTTCTTTCCCTATCCCTTCCTTCCTCCCCGTCTCTCCTTCTCTTACTTCTACTCCACTGATCTTCTCTATATCTTTATGATATCAGATTCCCTCCCCCACTGCCTTCTTTCCCTTAATTTTGCTTTAAATTTCACATATGAGAGAAAACATTTGACCTTTGATTTTCTAAGTCTGACGTATTTCACTTAGCCTGATTTTTCCATTTCCATTCATTTCCTGGCAAGTACCATAATTTCATTCTTCTTTATGACTAAGTAAAACTCCATTGTGTATAAACGCCACACTTTTTTGGAGTGTGGGAACTGGGAATTGAATTCAGGGGCACTCAACCACTGAGCCACATCCCCAACCCTATTTTGTATTTAATTTAGAGATGGGGTCTCACTGAGTTGTTTAGCGCCTCGCCATTGCTGAGGCTGGCCTTGAATTCAGTCCTCCTGCTTCAGCCTCCTGAGTCACTGGGATTACAGGAGTACACGACCATGCCCAGCTATATACCACACTTTCTTGATTCATTCATCTATTGATGGGCATCTGGGTTGATTCCATTATTTGGCTATTGTGAATTGTGCTGCTATAAACACTGAGGTGGATGTCTTGTTATAGTTTGCCGAGTTTAGGTCCTTTGGGAGAATACCAAGGAGTGGGATACCTGGGTCATATGGTGGTTCTATCCCTAGTTTTTTGAGGAATCTCCACACTGCTTCCCAAAGTGGTTGTACTAATTTGCAGTCCCATCAACAATGTATGGGTGTACATTTTCCTGCACATCCTTGCCAGCATAGCAATTATTATTACCGTTGATATTCCTGATAATTGCCATTCTGACTAGAGTGAGATGAAATCCTAATGTAGTTTTAATTTGTATTTGGGGAAATCTTCTTAAAGAATATACAGAAAATAAAGGACTGTGTACATGACAACCTGGCTTATCCTTCCTTATTCTCATAACCTGCACTTTCTAAGTTTTCTGATGACAGAGAGTAGAGAGGTGACAAGTGTGTCCTGACCTGCCCAAGGTTATGGAGAAGCCTGATCTTCTTAGTGGATTCTAGGGAGCATTCCTGAATGAACATGCCCTAGAAAAGTAGCCAGGCTCATGAAATGGGATGATGGAGTTCATAAACCATACACAAATTGAGTTTGAGTTTTCTTTTTCCTTGCATTAAATCATTCAGTAGCTTATTCAATCATTTATATTGCCGTCATAAAAAGGAAATGATGCACCGCCATGTATGAGCCTGGTGCAGTGATGGCAGAGCCTTAGGGATGAGGGGTGCAGTGGCTACCAGTCCCCCCGGAACAGGACACTCTCTATCACTGGTTCCAGTTACAAGATGGTGCAGCAGGCACGTGCACCCACGTGCATGCATGGTGGGGTGCAATTTAGACTCTTTCCCTGGAGTAGGGTAACCCCTGGAACTCCAGGTGGCACCCCAACTGGATTCATGGCCTATGCGAGTGCAGGATTCTCTAGTAGCAAAGACTACTAGTGCAGTGATTAGGGCCACTGAGGCCTCCTGATTACCTCCTGATTACCTCTACCTTCAGAGAGGAGTCTGTCCTGGTTGCAAACTGATTGTGACTTAGGGGGATGGGGTGGCAGCGGCAAGGTGTTTCGTTCCCTTCTCTATGTGGCCATCCTGAGTTTCTGTGCTCTACAGGATTTCTGCCACTCCTTCTGCACTCCAGCACTGTCTTTTAGTCACCCTTGTAAAAACGTTGTTGTTTTTTCATTGTTTGGGTCCTTTCTGTGGGGTGGGGGAGAGCATTGGACACCTCTAGTTGGCCAGCTTGCTGATGTCACTTTGAGCAAAGGGCATAATTGATGGATGAACCAGGCAATATAAAGAACCAGACAAGACAGGATATGAAGAGAGTCTAGGATAGTTACAAACTGTTCAACTGAGATTCTTTTTTGTTCCAAAATTTTAAACTCACAAATTAATTGTGTGCCAGTATTGTAATTACCACAGCTGATTGGAATATCGTGACCGTCAACACCCAATTATTGCTTTGCAGAGAGTTATGCTAAACTCTGGGTATTGTGATACTTATCCCTTGCTGGAGGAAAGCTCCAAGATCTTTTTTTTTGGAGTCTAATGAGACATTAATTGTCATTGAAATGTTTGACACTGCTTCCCTCAAATATTTTAAAACAAAATTGTATATATATATCCAAACCATCGTAAGATTTGTGAATGGGCACAGAAAGCAAATGGTAATGTTTATGCAATAGGTTAAAACTAAACTTTAGTTTTGTTCTTACTTTCATGCATGTTGTTTGAATTTTAACATTATGTGTACAGAAAAGTTTGTTCATGTCCCCCAATTGTTTGCCTTCTGGAGCTTCCTGTCCAGATGTGGTACACTGCAAGACTTTTTTGTAAGAAAGCCAAAAGTCCAGAAAAGAAAAAACAAAATAAAAACGAGAGAAGTCAGCTCTGATTACAGATAATGAAGTGTAAATGGAAAGAAAATTTAAAAATGTGTTAAAATTAATTTTCACATTTGCAATGTTTATTTCATCCAAATATTTTGAAGCTGCTGATTACCTCAGTTGTATATATACAAAGAAAACATTTAAAAATTAATTTTCTCTTTCCTTTCTCCATTTACTTGATAATAGACACTTGCCTTTCTCTGTGTGGAACTAAAGATGCTGTTGAAGGCAAATGGATAGGAGAAAGATGAAATGGCTTGTTCAAGTTAGCAGAGCAAATGGCCAAGCTGAAGCCAGAGTCAAAGTCTATGGACTGCCTTTGAAGTCAAGTTTTTCACTGTTTTGGGTGGAGGGTGTAAATAATGAAAAAGATGTGATCACCTCACATCTTTGAATAGTTCTTAAGGAGTAAATTGAGCATGAGCAGTAGATAAGTGTCCTTAGGGAAGTAGGGCAGCTACACTTCACACTTTCTGGAAAGAGGAACTCAACTGTTGGATATCTGGCACTTGTAGACCTGGTGATGGCTCTTTGCACATGATATTCCATCTGAAGGGCCCAAGTCTGAAAGTGATGTGGCTACTATACAGATTCTTGCTTAAACTCTTCAATATGTTTAAAGAAATGTGTGTTTAAAGAAATGTGCTCTAACATTCACCAATTTTTAAAATTGTTTCTGGTATAGTAAAATTTCTCCAAATATAACGTTCAGTTCTCTAAGCCTATACGAGACATTTATAATTAATTCCATTCCCTGCAGCACCTAACACAGAGTTTGGACACAAATGTTGCTCCTTGAAGACCTGATAGATAAAGGAACTTGGGTCTTCAGTTTACCTTTTTTACCCCAGGCTAAATTTCTCCCAGTTCATTATTTGACATAAAGTATACTCAGGAGTTGAATGACAAATCTTGACTTGGAGATTTTCACTGAAGGGTTTGAAGCAGATGGTTGATGTCCATTCAGGTCCTGCACCTGTAATCAGGTCACCTGGGGTATGTGGGCTGGTCCTGACAGCCCATAGCTGTGTAGCTCTGGTATGCTGCTTAACCTGTCTTGTATGGAGCGCAACTTAAGAACAGACCGATCACCACTGAGAAGTCCAAATTTGAGAGTCTATTAAGCCGGCCAGCTGACTGTCTCACACAATGCCCCAAAAACTGGCCACTGGGAGAACAGCTCTGACCACAGGTTTGTAGGGGTTCTTATACCAAAAATCACCTCAATCATAAGTGTCTGTTGCTATGATTCAAAATTATAAACTAACATCATGAGATCATCAACAGAGGGAGAAGTGGGTCAAAATGACCCTTACCTAGGTACAAACTAAAGAATGGTTACTAACATCCACACAATCACTGTTCACATGGTACATTGTTTAGGAGCAATAGGAATCAAAAGAGAGCAATTTTTCTTTACCTAGGAATTGTCATTCTGTATTGTTAAATATGTCACACTAAGTAACTGATGATGGGTACAGAGGCAGGGTGTCCCCATGGGAGAGGCTTATTTCCTACATAACATGGGGTCTCAGAGTAAAATGGAGTCTGTTTAGTCATTTCCCTTAGAGTCTGGCCTATAACATTCTCATGGAGTCAGATCTGTCAGCCCATCACACTTGCACCCAATTTCTTCTATTTCCATCAACAAAATGAGCACAGTAATGCCTGATCTGCTGCCTTCTCCCAGGTTTGAGGAGAGAAATGTGAAGCTATTAGTAGAATAACTTATAAAACAGCAGTCAACTGAGAGTGAAAATTAAGTAAATGAATTACATCAAACAATACACATTAAATTACACAAAAAGTGTTTTATTAATACATAGGCAAGTATCAGTTCCTCTATTTCTACAGACTTGAGTTTCAAATTAGGGAAAATTCTTTTTAAATTTTACATAATGAAATTCCAAGAAGACTAATATTATTTAACAAACAAAAGAGTGTTTCCTACGTGCCAGGCACAAGTTTAGTATTTTATAATAATGAACTCAATCCTGATAACACCACAAGGTAGGTGCTGTTGGGGAAACTGAGGCACAGAGAAGTGAAGCAATTTGCCTAAGAACCATTATTGAGTAGAGGATCTGAGGTTCAAATACAGGTAACCTCTCTCCAAGAGTTTTGTCTGTGCAACTGGATATCCAAGGATGCAAAAATGAAGTATCTCCTGCCCCACTTGGACCCCTTGTTCAATTGTGACTACCATGTTGTTCTTATTTTTTTTTTCTTTATTTTTTTTTGCGGTGCTGGGGATAGAACCCAGGGACCTGTGCTTGCAAGGCAAGCACTTTATCAACTGAGCTATCTCCCCAGCCCCATGTTGTTCTTATTTTTAAACAAAGGTATTTTCATAGAGTGGAAAAACAGAAAAGAAATCAAGAGTAAATGATTTTAATGGATGCTTTGGATATGAATTCACTTAGGGGAGAGGATGGTCATGTTCTGCTTCTTCTGGAAGTTTATAAAGTATTTTTGGGCTGGGATGATTTTATCAGGCAGATGTGCTCCTGAGATATTTGAATATTTCTACATGCTACAAATGTTTATGGGGTCATCAAACTCTTGTATAAAAATGTAAGCAAAATCATTGAGACATGTTTATGTTCCATCAAGTGAATTCAGTGTGTGAAACAGAAGTTCTATCCCATGCCCTGTATGCTTTTTCCTTTTATAGTCACATCTGGACAACTTTTCAACAGTCAGGTCTGAGGTGTACACTGTGGGTGTTTACAGAATTCTTCCTGAGTCAGATCAACAAGACCAGTTTCCTTGCATAATTGAAACAATGTGACAACATTTCTTTCTTTATTATTTATTTTTTAATTTTTTTATAGTAGGGATTGAACTCCAGGGCTACTTTTTAAAAATAAAAAGTCTGTCATTTTTTTTTTTTTTAATTTTGAGATTAGGTCTTGCTAAATTGCTGAGTCTGGCCTTGAACTTGTGATCTTCCTGCCTTAGCTTCCTGAGTCATTGTGATTACAGGCGTGTACCACCACACCCAGCTTCCTTTATTCTCATAAAGTGTTGATCTGGGGGTCTAATTGTGCTTTTAAAAAAATAATATCATTTGAGATATAATTTACATGCAATATGAGGTACTCCTTTTAAATGTATGAAGGCACATTTTTAAATTACAGTGTTTCTTTTTCTCTCTAGGGTTGCATCTAGAATGGAGACTTGGAAGATGTTTTGGGTCACCATCTCCCTTGCAGCTAGTTTTGGCTTCATCAGAGCACAGAGGATTGGTAATGCATGGGAGTCTTTAAGATCAGATGATTACCTTGCCAGGAATCTGGTGTTCCTGACAGTCTTAGAAAATATTACAGGAACTTCATACTTAGAAAAGGGGAATCAATTCATTGAAGGAGAATTTAGTCAGAATCTGGGAACTTTTAGTAAATGATAGGTACTTGATTTTTTTTTTCAATCCTTAATCTCAAATGACAAAAAAAAAGAGAGAGATATTAAAAGTACCACACTTCAAAATGTAATACCAGGCTCTCAAGTGCTTTTGTAAATGGGGCCTGATCTGCATTCTGCTTTGTCTCTTTAGCAGAGCTGTTCCAAGAGGATAATTGTCATCACAAGATGGATAGCTTCACCAAATATGGGTGATACTGCTACAAATTTTTTGTAGTCATTTTAATAGTGTTGAGACTTTTCAAAATGAAAGTCATATCAAGAGAAGATTGTTTGAGTAGCCCGAAGCCCCACTGAGACACTATGAGGTTTAAATATTCAAATATAATTACATAGACTGTTATTTGTTGGGAAAAAACATGAAGCTCTCTAAATTTTTCCTTTGGTCCTGGCTCCCATCCCTGTGAACAGAAGTGGTGATAGTCAATCTTGTAATGTTTCAAAAACCTTCTAAAACTAGAAAGCTCTAGTGGAGGAGTTTAGAAAGTTACAAAGTATGAAAATGTAATACATCTCAGCAGTTGCACATGATGGAACTAATACTTGTCTGAGAAATATTCCTACAGCTGAGAGATTTCTTCTGCTTGGAGAGATGAGGGAAACACTTCATGGTTTGAATTTGATTGATCCTGAGAGAGATAATTATGGGACAAACCAGTAAGCCAGCCCTGGAACAATCACTGAATTATTTTTTCCCAACAAGATTGCACTTTGGAGAGTCAAAGGGAGACAAAGCCACTGCAGAAGTGACAGATGGATTTATTTTCCCTGGATTGGATTAGACCAACTTCCTCCAGTCCTTCTCTGTCTAAGCTCTCACTTGGCCTTTACTTTTCTAAAACATGGACTTTTCTGCCCCTTTGATTCTGAGGATTGAATCCACAACCCTGCTCATGTTAAACAAGCACTCTACCACAGAGCTACATTCTCAGCCCTTTTCGTTTCATTTTGCAATAGGGTCTCCCTAAATTGCTGAGGCTGACCTTAAACTTTTTGATCCTCCTGCCTCAGTCTCCCAAGTAGCTGAGATTACAAGTATGAGCCAATACGACTGGCGTGAAACATGGATTTTAAATTTAACCTTCAGGATATGGACTGGATGTTAGGAGACCTGGGTTCTATCTAGCTCTTTGAATGGATGTATATGAGGTTCTTTCCTTTTCAGGTTTTATTTTCCTACTTTGTGACTTGGGCAAATTAGATTCCTTATTCTATACTTGTGCTATTCAATACAGTGACCATTAGCTGCATGTGAGTACCTAAAATAAATTAAAATGAAGTAAAATGTGAAATTTAGTTTCTTGCTCATAGTAGCTGCATTTTAAGTGCTCAATGGTCACATGGATCTCATGGCTACAAACATTGCATGGAATAGTCTCACAGGATTATTTTCAGCTCTAGAATTTTGATTCCCTTGTTTTCATTATTGTTCAAGATTCCCACCCATGTAAGTGTGTCCTTCCCACCCTACCTCCTTCCTTTCTTCTCACAGATGTGAGCAGTTAGCTGTAGCCCTGGCAGCAACTGGGGGAATAGGTGTGCCAGTCAAAGGGGATTTCAGTGGGTACCAGCAGCACCCACTACTAGTACAAAACTGGTTTCTTTTATTAAGTTCAAGGGATGTGTGGAGAGTCAGGGTAAGGAATCTAACTGAAGGATCAAATGTCAGAAAGGAATGGAGGGTGGCAGGGGACTGGATGGGCAGCCACAGGAAGTAAAGGAGATGTTTGCAGATCTGGGGCTGTGTGCATACTGGCATCCTTTGGACCTGGGTATGTAGGGGGTAAGTCACTGCATTGGGAGAGATGAATTTCCAACCAGTAGCTGTCAATTTATAACATTTTATCTTAAAGCACCTCTTTCTCAGTCTGCAGGGAGGCCTCTGTGGGAGATGTGGTATTTCTGGTGGACACCAGCATCAATCCCCAACATGCTCGCAGTGTGCGGAACTTCCTGTACATCCTGGTTAACAGCTTTAACGTCAGCAGAGAGACCATCCGTGTGGGTCTGGCCCAGTACAGTGATGCACCTCATTCGGAGTTCCTGCTGTCCACCTACCACCACAAAGGCGATGTGCTGAGACATATTCAGAGGATTCAATTTAAGTCTGGGGGCAACAAGTTGGGCCTGGCTCTGCAGTTCATTCTAGATCACCACTTCCAGGAGGGAGCCGGGAGCCGTGCAAGCCAAGGGGTGCCCCAGATCGCCGTGGTGATCAGCAGTGGCCAGGCTGAGGACCACGTTCCTGAACTTGCTGAGGCATTTAGGAGGGCGGGCATCCTACTTTATGCTGTTGGTATCGGAAATGCAGTTCAGGCAGAGCTCAGGGAGATTGCAAGTAGTCCCAAGGAGAAGTTTATCTCCTTTGTTCCCAGTTTCTCTGGGCTGGCCAGTCTTGCCCAGAAGCTTCGGCTTGAGCTGTGTGATATTTTGGCAAAGGCAGCTCAACCAATTGGCCCTGTGTCTCCAGGTACACAGACTTCTCTCTTTTTTCTGTTTTGAATGTCACAAAACTCAAAGCGTTTGCTCTTATTCATCTCTCCTACTCTCCTTATTTTCCATATGTCTGCATGTGTAATTTTGAATTAAAATTTCATTAAGTCGTCTGTGCTCTATGCTTTTCTCTAATCACTAACCAAAGACTTATCAATCCTGTGGATCTTACACTGGTTCTATGGACTGGTATATTAGTATTTGGCATTAAGGATGAAGGGTAAGTTCATTTTTGAATGAAGAATTATTTGTTTCTAGAAAGATATTGTTATTCTTAAATTAACTTATCCATATAACCTGGGGATGGGTGCAGAACAGGGGAGAGGGCCGTAGTTCCCCTAGGAAGTGTGCTTATTTCACTGCCAGTGTTCGGTATAATGTACTGTTCAAGAGGAAAAATTTAGGAAAAAGAAAGACCTGGGTCATATTCTAGTTTTCTACTTTCTACTTTTTTTTTTTTTTTTTTTTTTTTGAGTATGAGGAATTGAATCCAGGGTGTTTTACCACTGAGTTATATCCTTAGCCCTTTTTATTTATTTGTTTTTAAATTTTGAGACAGTTTCTTGTTATATTTCTGAGGCTGGCCCTCAACCTGCAATCCTTCTGCCTCAGCCTCCAGAGTAGCTGTGATTATAGGCATGTGCCACCATGCTTGGCTAGTTCTCTACTTTCTATGTGTGTCATTTTGGATAAATAAGCTAATCTCTCTGAATCTAAATTTTCTTCCTGGGATGAAACTATCTGTCTTAGAGAGTTGTTGAAAGCATTAAACAAAATTGTACAAGAGAAGTGGTTGGCCCAGTGCATAGGCAACCAGAAGTGCCCAAAAGCATCACCTAGTGTTACTTGTCATTACCTGTGTTGATGATGTAGCTGTCATCAGTTTATACTTCTATTGGAAATGGGACATAAGCTGGTGAAGATTCTTTATAAGTTAATTACTAATCTCCATAATAAAGCATATTTTGTTTTATTATACTTTGAACAGAGAAAGAGAAAATTGCTTGTGTGTTCCATCAAAATCTACAAGAGGAGAGAGCCTTTGTTATTCATTCATTATTTTGGCATTTTTAAAATATTTAATTCTTTTTAAAATTTGTTCTTTTTAGTTATACATGACAGTAGTATTTTGGTATTTTGTATAGAGTAGGTGAGTTGGGAAGGAGTGCTCATACTTTGGACCCTTTGATGCAGCAGTGACAAATTGTAGCTCTGCATTTGCATGAACAAATAAATATTATGCCTCTTACTTTTCTATAACACTTTAAAGTTTACAAAGAGGTTTCAGAAACATAGTAATAATAACTACCATTTGCTTGGTGCTCTATACTTTTCACAACTTGCTTACTTTGTTCATCTGACTGAGCCATCATCTCAACTTTGTTGGATATGCAGGTAATGAGTGTTATTACTTGCATTTTTCAGATGAGGAAACAGGCCAAAGGTAACACAAGACATCCCAGGTCTTTTCGAGCGGACCCATTGTTCTATAGCAGGTGTGTTAGAACAGAACAGGTCTGGAACAGAGCCTGAGACAAGGATTTGGATACATGTGGTGTGTCACAAGCAAGGATACCGAGTTTGAGGGACAGAGAAGTAGAGGAAAGTAAGAAAGGGTGTGATCTCAGGCAAAAGTTCCACAAAGAATAGTTTCAACCTGATCCTGGGAGTGGAACTTAAGATTGTTCCATGCCTTAAAGGTGTATTGACCCTGAATTTGGGTTAAGCAAAGACCTGGGCATTTTTTTTTTTTTAAACTGTGAGTGAAGAAGCTCCAAAAGCTGGAGGGAAACCTTCCAAAGAGCAGTGCACAGAAATGGTGAAAAGGAATCCAAAAGGACCTGGGAAGAGCACAGAGAGTGTCAGCTGTGGGAGATTATTTTATTTTATCCTTCAAACAACCCCAGAAGAGTCTGATGGCTAGTCTAAAGATTTCAGTGCTGTAGAGAAGCAAATTAAGTCTCAAAGAGGTGAGTGATAAGCAGGTCACAGAGCTACTGAGTGGTAGTGTTGCATGAAATGTATCAAGGAACATGGAACATGTTCCACCTTTCTGCCCTGCTGGTGTAGCACCTTCCTTTTGTGAAAAGATAGGAGGCTGATGGCTTATTTGGACTGGAAAGTTCCTTTTTCCGCAGTCTGCTGTTCATTTCACACCAGTGCTTTCCTTCTTTAATAAGATTCAAGGGATTATCCCAGTGGATTTCTATGTTGGAGGTATCAGTAAAGCAGGTCTGAAGTCCTAGAAGATGACCGAGTGGAGGAAAGTGACGTCACTTGAGCGCACTGGGGACCAACCACTATCATCTGCCTGCTATTGTTCTTCCTATCTGTGCACCATTTAGTGCCATTGATTCTAAGTGTTTTTAGTAAAGACTCAGGGACTCCATGTCTTTTACTTTCTCTTTTGCAGCTTGCAGAGAAGTAGCCCTGGCAGATATTGTGTTCCTAGTGGATAGCTCTACTAGCATTGGACCTCAGAACTTTCAGAAAGTAAAGAACTTCCTTTATTCCATTGTCTTGGGGCTTGATATCAGCAGTGACCAGGTCCAAGTAGGGCTCGCCCAATATAATGACAACATCTACCCAGCCTTTCAGCTGAACCAGTACACTCTGAAGAGTGTGGTCCTGGAGCATATTCAGAACCTTCCCTACCGCACGGGAGGCACAAACACAGGGAGTGCCCTGGAATTTATCCAGACCAACTTCTTGACTGAGACAGGTGGCAGCCGGGCCAAGGACAGGGTTCCTCAGATAGTTATCCTGGTGACAGACGGGGAGTCAAATGATGAGGTCCAGGATGCAGCAGACCAGCTGAAAGAAGATGGAGTTATTGTGTATGTGGTAGGAGTCAATGTTCAGGATGTCCAGGAATTGCAAAAAATAGCCAGTGAGCCATTTGAGAAGTTTCTCTTCAATACTGAAAACTTCAACATCCTGCAGGAATTCTCAGGCAGCCTTCTTCAGACTCTGTGCTCAGCAGTAGAGGGTAAGATAAAAGGTAAGAAACTGTGTCGAAACCTAACATTGCAACCAAACCATTTAACATCTATATGGGCCAACATACTCTGAGCATTGTGGGAGGCAGAAGAAGGAATGTCTATCATCTGTGGAGAATCTGGGGCAATTCCTAAAGGAAGGGATGTCTGAGTTGGGCTCGAAGGATAGATGGAGTTCTCATTAGTAGAAATGAAGAAAAAGAACATTCTACCATGTTGTTTAGAGGAAACACCACGGGTTTCAGAGTCTAGAAGGTCTGCTTATTAATCTTTCGTTTACCATATTTTAGTTATGTGAGCATTGACAAGCAGCTTTACTTCTTCAGTTTCTTCACTGGCACAATGGAGATGATAATAATTGCCCAAAAGAATGATTTATGAGGACTAAAATCAGATCGTATATAAAAAACTCTAATACAGATTAACTACTTAGTAATGGTTAGTTTTCCAGACTTGCTCCACTGGTTGAAAAAGAACAATGGAAAGATTCTAATAAAGCAGGAAATAGAGGCAATAGGTCAGAAGAGGGAAAGAGCCTGTGACAACATCCACACAGAGGAGGGGGAAGTACGAAATATATAGCATTGTGTAGATGCAGCACCTTTCCTTCTTACTTTGGCCACGCTATGAAATTTTCATAAGAGCTTGATTCAATTAACTTTGTCCTCTGTGTCTTTTCCTCTCCCTCCTTCCTTTACTTCCAGAATTCACCAAGGCCTATGCAGATGTGGTCTTTCTTGTGGACACCTCACGGGAGACATCATGGACCAGTTTTCAGTGGATGCAGAATTTCATCACCAGAGTAGTTAGTATGCTGGAGGTTGGCAGGGACAAGTACCAGATTGGACTGGCTCAGTATGGTGACCAAGGTCACACTGAGTTTTTGTTCAATACCTACAAGACACAGAAGGAGATGATGACTCATGTCCGTGAGCGCTTTGTGCTCCGAGGTGGCTCCAGGAGGACAGGCAAAGCTCTGCAGTACCTGCATCGGACCTTCCTCCAGGAGGCTGCAGGAAGTCGGCTTCTGCAGGGCATTCCTCAGTATGCAGTGGTCATTACCTCTGGCAAATCTGAGGATGAGATCTGGGATGCTGCACAGACACTGAGGAAGAAAGGCGTGAAAGTTGTGTCTGTGGGTGTGCAGCACTTTGACAGGGGAGAACTGGAGGGGATAGGGTCCCCAGCCCTTGTGTATGATGTGCAGGGAGAAGATGGACTCACACAGGTAACGCAGGATGTGAGTGTGGTGATCCAAGGGACTGGACAGCCAGAGTTCAGGACGGAGGCTACAAAAGAAGCTGCAGTAGGTAAGGCTTGGTCCCTGGCTATGTGAACCACTGTCAAAGGTCTCACTGTCAAAGAGGAAACTCTGGGGCAAGATCAGAGAAGTGGGGCTTTCTGGATCCCTTAGTGCTGGGACCCTAACACCAGTGAATAGGAAGAGAAGGAGGTCCGGGATGCCTCAAGTACACATCTTGTATCAACGCTGGTTGTCACAAGGATTCTGCATAACAAGCCATTTGAAAAGTCAGTGGCTGAAAAGAATAATTTATTCTCATAGATTCTGGTCAGTTGATCTTGACTGGGCCTAACTGATAGCTTTGCTGATCTCACCTGGGCTCTGTAGACCTGGAATTTGGCTGGGGGTTGACTGCTCTAAGTTTGGCTCTGCTCCTCATATCTCTCATCTACTTCCTGGGGTCATCAGGCTAGTATAAGCATATTCTTTCCATGGTAATTGTAGAGGTACAAGAGAGAAATATAATCACATAAGTACTTTTCAGACTCCTACCACATTTATGAACTTTCCATTGGACAAAGAAAATCATATGACTGTCAACATCAGTGGAATAGGAAAGTATGTTCTTCCCATGGAAATGAATATTTCTTTTTTTTTTTTTTTTTTGGTACCGGGGATTAAACCAGTGGCGCTTCCCCACTGAGCCCCGACCCCAGCCCTTTCTATATTTTATTTAGAGACAGGGTCTTGCTGAGTTGCTGAGCCTGACTCTGAACTCTCCATCTTCCTGCCTCAGGCTCCAGAGCTGCTGGGATTATAGGCATGTGCCACTGCACCTGGCAGAAATGAATATTTCTGAACAATAATCCAAACTACCATAAACAAGCTTTTCCCAAGGGATTAAAAAATCTTTCCTTAGGTTGGCATTTAAAGGAAGATGCTATGAGTGTTTTGGGTAGGACAATTCATAGTGCAGGATTTTCCTGGGCATTGTCAGAGGTTTTGCAATCCTGATACTACTGTATCTCCAATTATTGTGCAACCCCAAATACCCTCGTACATAAAATGTCTCCTGCCAATGAACACTATTGGCTGGGAACCACTGTGCCCTATCTCTTGCTAAGTCTTTTTACATATTCTATTCATCAGCCAAGTTGAACTATTCATTATTTGCCATATTTATGTCTAGCTTTCCCACTTCCGTCTCTGTTCTCGAACACTGTGTTATCATCCTGGAATACCCACAGTCAAAATTTACCTTTCAGTTCTCAAGTTACCCTCTTAGTGAAGATCCCTTGATTTGAACATCAAAAATTCATCTCTTCTTTTTCTGAATTGTCATGCCTCTCCCTAGACCTCCCAACATCTGGAGCTTGAGGGCTTTGCAGTTTTATAGGCAGAAAAGACAAACACATATGAGACAAGAAGAGCAAAATTCAGCAGAGTAACAATGAACTAAGAAGCACCCTGTAGATACTACATTAAGTAGAATTAGAGCAAAAAGAAGGCCTCCTGGAGAATGTGAAAAGGAGGAATTGCACTGTCCCTTAGTACGGTGTTATCTTGGTATATGGGGAAAAGGGAAGAGGGCACTTTGGCAAGGGGAAGAGCCAGGTAAGGGTTCCACACTCCTGATAAGGATATAGAAGTGGAAGTAGCCTGAATAAATGTGAAAGAAAGTGAAAAAACTGCACCAACTGGGACCAGAGAGAGGGTTTAGAAGCTATAAGGGATGAGATTAGATTAGGTAGGATGTGCTCTGATTACAGGGTCCCAAGGCACTACAAGTAACTGGAGGCTTTTAAGCAGGAAAAGTGACATGATCAGAGCAAATCTGAAGAGAACCTGTGGTGGGCAGGCTGGGTTCTAGGTGGTACCTCAGACTCAGAAGGTATTTAAGGCTGAACTGCCATCTGGTCACATGTGGGCCCAGTCCAACAGTGACTCTGATAATGACAAAAGAGCTGAATCTTGGAGACGACCCAAAAGGAGAATAACAGCACACTTGGTACCATTGGGGGAAGGAAGGGAGAAGCCAAAGATGTTTGGAGTTTCTAGAGAAAGTGCTCTAGATTTGCTAAACTCTTAAAATCTTTTAAAATCTAGGCTTGATTGTTGATTCTTTATAAAACAGAACCATAAGGGAAATTACAGGATACCAAGAGATCAAAGATAAGTCAAAAGTTTACTCTGTGGCCCTGTATTATCTTCTCTAGACCTTATTTCACAATATTCAGTTGTCCATATACCAGTTTTAGCCTTTGGCATATGTAATTTTGATAGATTTCTTTTATCATGTATCAAAGCAGATCTGGACCCCGTGACATATGGCCATGGTGAGCTTCCCTACATTAGGCATTGCCCCAGATAGGGAGGGTGTTGTCTGGATTCTGCAAGGCATGGAGTTCATGCTTCCTTCCTCCACTTGAGGAAGGCTGAAGGGGAGGTCCTTTTATACCAAAATAAAATAGCCAGCTAACCCAATAATTGAACAGATTTTACACAGAACCCTATAACATTTCATATTGTCTCTGTTGAAATAACATGACAGTTATCAGAACAAGGTGTACAAATTAGTCACACTTTGTTATTCCCAACTTTCATTGAGAGAGGAAATAATTATTAAATAGAGGAGGTTTCAGACCTATAAAAGAGAATTTGACCCAAGATTTCTTGAAACTAGAAAAACAAAGGAAAAAAAAAAAAAACCTAAACTAGTCTAGACTCATTCTTCTAAGAGACAGATAAGTTGAAAAATGATCTTAAGTATTTTATTGTGGATATTCATTCTTACCTTTACGTGGTTTGCAAATGATGTGAATACTCTTTCTTGTGAGAATTTTGAGACAGGCATGAACCCTGTGATGTTCTTTGTTAAACAAAGTCTTACAGTATATTCTAAAGTGCATGAAGTTGGGAAATGCAAATCAAAGCTGTGCTGAGATTTCATCTCACTCCAGTTAGAATGGCAGCCATCAAGAATACAAGTAATAAAAAATGCTGGAGAGGATGTTGGTAGGATTGTAAATTAGTACAACCACTATGGAAATCAGTATGAAGGTTTGTCAAAAGACTAGAAACAATACCATATGACCCTATAATACTGGTATTTATCCTGAAGAATTATATTCATCACACTGTGCGATACATACCCAATAGAGAACTAGCTTAGGTGTCCATCAACAGAGGAATGAATAAAGAAAATATGGTATATATACACTATGGAGTTTTATTCAACCATAAAGAAGAACAAAATTATGTCATTTTCAGGAAAATGGATGGAACTTGAGAGCATTATATCAAGTGAAATAAGAGAACTCAGAAGCTCAAGAGTTGTATGTTTTCTCGTATAGGTGGAAGCTAGGGAGGAAAAAGGAAAAGAAGAGGGGGTGTTTCAGTAAAAGCAAAGGGAAACCCAGTAAAGCACAGGAAAGGGAATGGGGATGGAGGAAGGGAAGGAAAGGGGAAATACTGGGGAATGGTATTGACCAAATCATATTGTTATATCATGTGCACATATGACTGTAACAATGAATCCCACTACTATATATAATTCAAATGTGCCAATAAAAATTTGGGAAAAATAAATAAAAACTCAAAATGCAAAAATGCACGAAGCTCATATATTAATATAATTTATAATACTAAAATATTGTATGTTAATATATTATAACTTTATATATGGATGTTGTCTTTATTTCTCTGTTCTCATGCAAAAACACTTCTTTCTGTTTTGGGTGTTTACAGCATGTCCAACTGCTATCCCAACTGACTTAGTATTCCTCATCGAGGACTTTAGCAGGGCTAGGCAATCCAACTTTCAACAAGTTGTCAATTTCCTAAAGACGACCGTCAGCTCTCTAAGAATTCATTCCGATGCTGTGAGAATTGCCTTGGTTTTCTATAGTGAGGAACCACGACTTGAATTTGCACTGGATACATTTCAGAGTTCAGCCAAAATCTTGGAGCATTTGGACAAATTAACCTACCAGGGAAGAAGAGGAAGGACAAAGACTGGTGCTGCTCTGGATTTCCTGAGGAATGAAGTTTTCATTCAGGAGAAGGGTGGCCGGTCCAACCAAGGTGTGCAGCAGATAGCTGTGGTCATCACAGAAGGTTTCTCTCAGGACAGTGTGTCCAGACCCGCTTCTCACCTTCGAAGGGCAGGGGTGACCATCTATGCAGTGGGCACCCAGCATGCCTCAGAGAGCAAGGACTTGGAGAAGATGGTCACATATCCTCCTTGGAAACATGCCATTTCCCTTGAATCCTTTTTGCAACTCTTCATTGTGGGAAGCGAGCTTAAAAGTCAGCTCTGCCCTGAGATTATGGACAGGACAGCGTTCATTCCTGGGAAGGTCTATACTCCACAAAAAGGTAGGAAGACCTTTTCCAAATTTGATTAATTTTTCTTTTTAAATTTTTACTTTGCTCGCTATATACCTACCTCTCTACCTTACAGCAGAGAAAAAATTCCGGAGTCAATTTATTAAAAGAGAGAAACCCAAAACCTAGAAAGTTTTTCTTTTTTTCTTTTTCCTGAGTAGTGCAGAAGAATATGAAGTAAACACTGAACATTCCATCTTATTCTATTTTACCTTTCAACACTTTTAACACTCGAATGAAGAGATTTACAGTAGAAACCCTCAGAACTGTGTGGATTGATACTTGCCAATCTTCTGGTGTAGGGCCAAGCCTTCTTTGAATATTGAATTTCTGTATGTTCTCTTCATAAGCCATAAAAGAGTATATTGCACATAATTTCTGCTTTCAGTTTCCTTAAATTGGGAAGAGAATGTAGCCATTTCTGAAACAATCCAAGTACAGAAATCCTTACTAATTTCTATGATCTCAAGAATGTTTTGGAAACAACTTATCTTTATTATTTTCTAAGCATTTAAGCTGGTTTTCATAGATGTAATGAATCTCTTTCATTCACACTTGTGTCTTATTGATTTGCACAATATCTAATTAATTGTGTAATTATAATAAAACTGCCATAGACAGGCTGGGAGCAAACCCACCTCTCTCGTAGTTAGCTTATTTTCCATGGAGCAAAGCCATGGGAGCAACATTCATGTTTTACAGAAGGAAGGGAGACCAGCAATTTATCTGATGAGTTAATTAGGTGGAGGTTAGTTAGGAGAGTTCCTACTGTATAGCAGCTAAAACAAAACAAAACAAAAAAAGTATATGCATTTTGGAATAAAAAAACCCCTAAAAGTTTGAATCTTCAATTTGCCGCCTCCTGGCTGTTAAAAACATCTTTGTCTCTATCTGCCTACTTGTCTATTTTTGTCCACCTATGCTGGTATTTCTTAGGTTCAAATTAGAATCGTAGATTTAAATGAGAATCATTGACATGTAGATATCTGACTTAAAAATTCAAAGCTGTGATTATATCTTCAGGGGGAAAATTACTGAGTTAAAAAAAATGCTGAATGATCTTGTAATTTCTTGATTACTTGTCCTGAGGTGTAGAAATAAGAAATATGTAAATAAGTTTCCATCTTTCTCTTTGACCTGAATTTTCAGTCCCTTTCTCTTGGAATGAGAAAGAAAATTATTAAAGATGAATTTTATTTCCTTCTCCACTTCCTGTCTTTAGGAGTCTAATTCATAAAGAGTATGAAGAGTTGAGAGCTGTTTCCCACAGCAAAGAAGAAACCTATCTGAAAATGGAAAAAATCATCCCAAAGTCTAGAGGAGATAGTGGTGGGGAAAGCTCAGAGATAAATAGAGGCATTGATGATTTTTACCAGAATTCTATCCTAAATGATCATAATGATCATACTATCTACCACTTATTGGTCATTTGCTATTTTTATGTGACACTGCGAAGCACATGATGTGGGTAATAGATGTGGATGCTCGGCAGTATCCAGATTATAAGATATATCCCCCAACCCCCAAAACTCCCCAGGTGCCAAGACTGGAAAGAATGTATATGCCAGGCAGTGTTCAGGCCCTTGACTCTTCTGCACAATGGGTTGTAGGGGAGGTGTTTTGGGTCACTGCTAGAGAGATGCCTCTTTCTGCACAGAGGTCCTTTTCTCAGACTCCAGGCAGCCATCTAGCCGTCTCCAAGCACGATCCCAGTTTCAGCCCCATGTTCCCACAATCCCCGCCCCCAGCTCTCCAGGATTCAGCAAATACCTACCACAGGGGCAGACTTCTCCCTCGACCCCTCTAAGTCACGTTCTTTTCTAATGTGTCATCCTCTGAGGTAGGGTTGGCAGATGAAATACAGGATGACTAATTAAATTTGAGTTTCCTTCAGATGAAACTCACCTCTCTATCCCATCTCTGTTGTCTGTCTCTACCTCCATTTCATCTCTATGTCTATTTCTATCTCTCTCTCTATTTTAGTGTAAGTTATGTCCCACATATTGCATGGACCTAGGTCTTCTTCCCAGAGGGGAGTGGGGGAGATCAACTCTGTCCTCAGACCATTTCCCCTTTTAACAGCTAGGAGACATGAAAAGGTCCTTAGTTCTTCCCTGGGTCAAGGGAATGCAGAGATGAATAACACAAGGCTGGCTGACCTCACTTAAAAAGGCGAGGAGAAAAGTGTTTCGTTCTTTTTGAGGAATCTGCTAGATGACTAAAACAAATAGAATCCTAAATAGAATAAGTTTTATTCCATGTATGTATATCCATGTATGCAAAATACATTGTACTGTCATGTATGAGTAAAAAGAACAAATAAAAAAAAAACTGGATAATTTTAATCCTAAAATTTTAGCACTCAGCTCTGTTGTGTTTACATGATTTTACTTATGCCTCACAATAAGCTTCTTGAATAGGAGTTGAGGTCTTATTTGACAGGAAATTCAGCTGCAAAGGAGCCAAGCCTGCTGTCAAAATCTATGAGCCCTTTGGAATCTAGACCTTAATACCAAGTGAGTAGTTTAAGTTAGGCTCATTTAAAACTGAAAGTTTTAAATTAGTTTAAATCAGATTAACTTAAATCAATTAAATTAAATTTCAGAAAGTACACTCTTGCCCATGCATTTAAAAAGTGGGACTTGGATGTGATGCAGGATGAAGAAATGGAGACAATTCATAGCTTCAAAGATCCTCTAACTTTTAACTTTTATTCTTAACTTTCCCATTTGAGAAATTTCAAGTTATATTTACTTCCTATGTTAAATGAGTATGATCAAATAGACTCTGAGACAAGGATTAGGATGTGAGCAATTTATCTGGAGGTGACCCTAAGGAATACTGGTAAGGGAGTGGAAATTCAAGAATGGAAAGTGGGGGAAAATTATATAGAATGGAAAGGGGAGACAGCCAACAGGGAGTGAGAGGTAACCTCTAGGCTATTGCTGTAGGCAATTGGGGCCCAGTTCTGCTGGATCCTCAGGGGAAACAGAATTCACCTCAGAGTTGTCCCACCAGAGGGTGAGGGAGCTGAGGAGATAATGAGTGCTGAGGGAATATGGTGGAGATCAGGATCAATGGCTTTGACTACACACCATCTCAGACTCTGTTCTAACAGGTTGTTTCCTCTTTTCATTACCCAGGTTGTGTGCATATCGAAAAGGCAGATATTTACTTCCTTATCGATGGGTCTGGCAGCATCAACCCAGAGGATTTTCTTGAAATGAAGGTGTTCATGAATGAGGTGATAAAGATGTTCCAGATTGGGCCTGACAGAGTGAGATTTGGAGTCATTCAGTACTCAGACAAAATTAAAAGCAAATTTATCCTCAGCCAGTATGCCAGTGTGGCAGAGCTGAAGGCAGCCATTGATGACATCCAGCAGGGAGGAGGTGGTACTGCAACTGGGGAGGCCCTGAATAACATGACTCAGGTCTTTGCAGACACTGCCCGAATCAATGTTGCTCGATATCTTATAGTCATCACTGATGGCAAATCTTCAGACCCAGTGGCTGAGGCCGCGGAGGGATTGAGGGGTGACGGAGTCATCATTTATGCTATTGGAGTAAGAGATGCTGACACTACTGAGCTTCAGGAAATAGCAAAAGACAAGGTGTTTTTTGTGTATGAATTTGATTCCTTGAAGGCCATCCAACAGGAAGTGGTACAGGATATCTGCTCCTCAGAGAGTAAGACTTTTTTTACTTCACTTTCTATTTCTCAAGTTATCTGTGTCTAACCTATTTGAATATGCTTCATTCTCTAAATGTGATTCACTGTTGGCAAGTCAGGGATGCACATCCTGAAGTGACACTGACCTGGAATACACCAAGCTGGTCAAACTTTATATTGTTACTAAAAGACTGTTTATTTATTTTTATTTTTTTATTTTATTTATTTATTTTTATTTTTTTATTTTTATTGTAAACAAATGGGATACATGTTGTTTCTGTTTGTACATGGAGTAACAGCATACCATTTGCATAATCATACATTTACATAGGGTAATGAGGTTTGATTCATTCTGGTATTTTTTTCTCCCCCCCCCACCCCTCCACTCCTCTTTTCCCTCTATACAGTCCCTCCTTCCTCCATTCTTGCCCCCCACACCCCCCATTATGTGTCATCATCTGCTTACCAGCGAGATCATTCATCCTTTGGTTTTTTGAGATTGGCTTATCTCACTTAGCATGATATTCTCCAATTTCATCCATTTGCCTGCAAATGCCATGATTTTATTATTCTTCATAGCTGAGTAATATTCCATTGTATATATATACCACAGTTTCTTTATCCATTCATCAATTGAAGGACATCTAGGTTAGTTCCACAGTCTGGCTATTGTGAATTGAGCAGCTATGAACATTGATGTGGCTGTATCTCTGTAGTATGCTGATTTTAAGTCCTTTGGGTATAGGCCGAGGAGTGGGATAGCTGGGTCAAATGGTAGGTCCATTCCAAGTTTTCTAAGGAATCTCCACACTGCTTTCCAGAGTGGCTGCACTAATTTGCAGCCCCACCAGCAAGGTATGAGTGTACCTTTTTCCTCACATCCTCTCCAACACCTATTGTTGCTTGTATTCTTGATAATCACCATTCTAATTGGGGTGAGATGGAATCTTAGTGTAGTTTTGATTTGCATTTCTCTTATTACTAAAGATGGTGAACATTTTTCATATGTTTGTTGATTGCTTGTAGATCTTCTTCTGTGAAGCATCTGTTCATATCCTTAGCCCATTTGTTGATTGGGTTATTTGTATTCTTGGTGTAGAGTTTTTTGAGTTCTTTATATATTCTGGAAATTGGTGCTCTATCTGAAGTCTGAGTGGCAAAGATATTCTCCCACTCTGTAGGCTCTCTCTTCGCATTGCTGATAGTTTCCTTTGCTGAGAGAAAGCTATTTAGTTTGAATCTATCCCAGTTATTGATTCTTGCTTTTATTTCTTGTGCTATGGGAGTCCTGTTAAGGAAGTCTGATCCTAAGCCAACAAGTTGAAGATTTCGACCTACTTTTTCTTCTATAAGATGCAGGGTCTCTGGTCTGATTTTAAGGTCCTTGATCCATTGTGAGTTGATTTTTGTGCAGGGTGAGAGATAGGGATTTAGTTTCATTCTGTTGCATATGGATTTCCAGTTTACCCAGCACCATTTGTTGAAGAGGCTATCTTTTCTCCATTGCATATTTTTGGCACCTTTGTCTAGTATTAGAAAATTGTATTTCTTTGGGTTTGTTTCTGTGTCCTCTATTCTGTACCATTGATCTACCTGTCTATTTTGGTGCCAATACCATGCTGTTTTTGTTACTATTGCTTTGTAGTATAGTTGAAGTTCTGGTATTGCGATACCTCTGTTTCATTCTTCCTGCTAAGGATTACTTTAGCTATTCTGGGTTTCTTATTCTTCCAGATGAATTTAATGATTGCTTGCTCTATTTCTGTAAGGTACGTCACTGGGATTTTAATTGGAAGTGCATTGAATCTTTATAGCACTTTTGGTAGTATGGCCATTTTGACAATATTAATTCTGCCTATCTAAGAACCTGGGAGATCTTTCCATCTTCTAAGGTCTTCCTTAATTTCTTTCTTCAATGTTTTGTAGTTTTCATTGTAGAGATCTTTTACCTCTTTGGTTAGATTGATTCCCAGGTAATTTATTTTTTTTGAGGCTATTGCAAATGGAGTTGTTTTCCTCATTTCAAAAGGCTGTTTCTTATTTTGATACTGGTCTGTGCTGAGTTACAGAAATTTTATTTTATTGACTTCCTCTTCCATTCCCTTTGAAAATCTTTTCATGTTGTATATATACCATCCTAGACTATCCCTGAAAACTTGTAATTAATTGGTTTCAGACTCTGAATGAATATTCTATTCTGCTCCTTTTCCTCCTAACCTGTAAGAATAGGAAAGCTGACATAATCTTCCTGATAGATGGTTCAGAATCCATCTCCCCAAAAGACTTCAAAAAGATGAAGGAATTCATGGAGAGGATGGTGAACCAATCCAATATCAGTGCTGATGAAATTCAGATTGGCCTTTTGCAGTTCAGCTCAACCCCTCAGGAAGAATTCAGGCTCAACCAATATTCCTCAAAGGTGGACATTCGCAGAGCCATCTTGGCTGTCCAGCAAATGAACAGCGGCACCCGCACAGGGAAAGCCTTGAACTTCACTCTGCCTTTCTTTGACAGTTCAAGAGGAGGGAGACCCAGTGTTCTTCAATATTTGATTGTGATCACCGATGGGGTGTCCCAGGATAATGTAGCCATACCAGCTAAGGCTCTCAGGGACCGAAACATAATTATTTTTGCCATTGGGGTGGGAGAAGCTAAAAGTTCCAATCTTTTGGAGATTACTAATGATAAGGACAACATATACTATGAAGAAAAATTTGAATCCCTGCAGAACCTGGAGAAGAATATTCTTTATAAAGTCTGCAATCCACAAGGTGAGTGATGGAGCAATTATTAGATTCACAAGTCGTCATAGGTGTCAGGGACCCAGCTGGATCTTAATATAAAACACTGGTCATTCCAGGTGGACTGGGAGGGGAGGGAAATGACTTTTTAGGATCTGGGCACTTGACACTGCGGTTCACCATCTCTTGGGGATTATTTTAATTATTCTCATGGCTGTCACCACTCTGGTCTTTTTTTTTTTTCCACTCCAATTTTTTTTTTCTACTTATTTACTTACAGGTGCCAACATGAAGTAGGAAGCACTGTTATATATCTTTATTTGTGGTGGTAGGGATCCAACCCAGGGCTTCTTGCACCCCAGGGAGACACTCCACCACTGAGCCACATCCCCAAGCCAATCACTGTGGTCTTGACAGGCTGAACTCTGTCTCCACGATTCCTCACAACTCTTCCCTTTATTCTTTCGAGCAGACGTAAAGCCAGACTGGCATGTGTGAACACAACCCTCCAAAGGGTTAGGCAGCAGGGAATTAGAAGCAGAGAACAATATAATTTAGGCAGTCTCTCTTATGAAATAGAAAAATGCAGTCTTTTTTTGGTGTGTGTTTGAACATAGTTTTTCAAAATCAATGCATATGAGTTATACATAATAAGGGGGATGAGGAAACACTGTCTTTTGCCATGAGGTTCCGCACAAGGGTCCCTCTGCTTTGTTGCCAATCTACTTTAGTATGGCCAAGGTCATCTTTAATCCCTCTCCTCCTTTTTAGTGGTATTGGGGATGGAATCCACTGTGCTCTACCACTGAGCTACATCTGCAGCCTTTTATTTTTTATTTTGTGACAGGGTCTTTGCTAAGTGTCTGAGGCTGACCTAGAACTTGTGGTTCTCCTGCCCCAGCCTCCCGAGTAGCTGGGATTACAGGACTGCCATCATGGCCCACTTTCAATCCAGTTTCCCCCTCCTCAAGATTTTTTCCTAAAACCACAATGACTAGAGACAGGTGTTTCTCCTCTTGACAGCCTGGGTCTACTCTTCTGCTCTTCTTTCCCAGGGATGACAGAGCTAGAGAATGTTTGTAAGGAAACCTGCTCCAGTTTATACCCACATGGGGTGAGGTTTTACAGCAAGCCACCATATTCTCAGAACAGCTAGCCTTTAAATAGTATGTGTGTGTGTGTGTGTGTGTGTGTGTGTGTGTGTGTGTGTCTGCTTCAAGGGCTTTTATATCATAAAACATTTAATCTTTATATAGCTCTATGACAACATAGATAGTGTTTTAAAAAACGGAAAGGAACTCAAGGCATAGATAAATTGGTTTATTTGGCCCAAGTTAATAGCAGAACTGAGGTTTGAAGTACAGGCAGTCTGGTTTTAGAGTTTGTATGCTAAATATTGCACTCTGGCACCTTTCGGTACAGTAAAGTACAGCAGAGGATAACAGGGTCTTTCAAACTTTTTTCTAGGTGTTTATTCTAGGTGTTTTTGAGTCACCTAGATATCTTGTTAAAGTGCAGATTTTGATTCTGCATTTCTAACAGGCTCCCAGGTGCGTTCTCAGACTGCAATTTCAGGAGGGTGAGACATATAAAGTAGTGTAGTGAAGCTTCACAAAGCATAGGTTAGCAAGTGGTATAGCACAGAGTGTCACAGGATGGTATAATATAGCATAGCATTGTGAAATAAGGTAGAGAACAGAATCATGTAGAACAAAGTATATGGATCCTAGGAAGCCCAGCATTCCCACAAAAGATATAGATCATTTTGTTATTTTGTCTCCAAATATATATACACTATTAATTGGAAGTTTTTGTTAAATATTCTATGTTGAAAAAAGGAGAGGGAATATGGCTTACCTCCATACTTTCACTTAGGTGTCTCTTGACAAGGTCCTGCAGCCTTCAACCTGGAGGCAGAACATGGACTTTTGACATTTATGAAGCACTTTCTCATCCTCTGTCTTCCTTGATACCGCACAAGTATTGAAAAAAATCCTTATCAATTAGGATGTTTTTGCCTACAAATAACTAAGCACATCAATTAGGATGTTTTTTACCTATAGAAGATTCAACTTAAGCAATAACACATCATTCCATATAACTGGAGATCTCAAGGCAGGGCTGTCTCCAGCGGGGCACAGTTGAGATTCTTATGTGGCTCTTCCACTGTGTGCACCGCACGGTTTCTAACATGTTGGATGGTATACAAGAATCTTATATTCCCATATAATATTCCCATCAACTCCACATGAAGCTTATGACATTATTATTATGCCCAACTTCCAGAGGAGAAAAATAAGGCAGAGAGAGAGAGAGAGAGAGAGAGAGAGAGAGAGAGAGAGAGAGAGAAAAGAAACACAATTGGAAAGTACTGGAGGTAGGGTTTGGATTCTCCAGTAGTTTGATGTCAAAACCCCAAGCACTAATCATTATGTATGCATAGGGAGACTTTTAATGAGAAGCTGGGTCCCCAAATGGGCCAGGGTTTATTTTGGAGGTGGAGGCTTAATTTTGGAATACTAGGATTAGATCCCTGCATCCTATCAGACCTTTGAAGTTCAATTTTATAAAACATTAAATAAGTATCTTTGCTTACACTGTCTAAAGAAGATAATTTCTTTGCCATAGGTGAGGTGAATTTGGAAATCATTTGAAAGGAATGCATGTGTATAATTATTTTCAAAATAAGCATGGATTGTGGGATATCCTGCGTTAAGTAGTACAGATTCTTCAGGAACCAAGGTCCTATTTTTTTTTTGGTAGTTTTTTAAAAAATTTATTTTTATTGTAAACAAATGGGATACATGTTGTTTCTGTTTGTACATGGAGTAACAGCATACCATTTGCATAATCATACATTTACATAGGGTAATGATTTTTGATTCATTCTGTCATTTTTTCCTTCCCCTCCAACCCCTCCCACCCCTCTTTTCCCTCTATACAGTCCCTCCTTCCTCCATTCTTGCCCCCCTCCCACCCCCCATTATGTGTCATCATCCGCTTATCAGTGAGATGATTCGCCTTTGGATTTTTGAGATTGGCTTATCTCACTTAGCATGATATTCTCCAATTTCATCCATTTGCCTGCAAATGCCATAATTTTATTATTCTTCATAGCTGAGTAATATTCCATTATATATATATATATATATATATATATATATATATATATATATATATCACAGTTTCTTTATCCATTCATCAATTGAAGGACATCTAGGTTGGTTCCACAGTCTGGTTATTGTGAATTGAGCAGCTATGAACATTGATGTGGCTGTATCTCTGTAGTATGCTGATTTTAAGTCCTTTGGGTATAGGCCGAGGAGTGGGATAGCTGGGTCAAATGGTAGGTCCATTCCAAGTTTTCTAAGGAATCTCCACACTGCTTTCCAGAGTGGCTGCACTAATTTGCAGCCCCACCAGCAAGGTATGAGTGTACCTTTTTCCTCACATCCTCTCCAACACCTATTGTTGCTTGTATTCTTGATAATCACCATTCTAATTGGGGTGAGATGGAATCTTAGTGTAGTTTTGATTTGCATTTCTCTTATTACTAAAGATGGTGAACATTTTTCATATGTTTGTTGATTGCTTGTAGATCTTCTTCTGTGAAGCATCTGTTCATATCCTTAGCCCATTTGTTGATTGGGTTATTTGTATTCTTGGTGTAGAGTTTTTTTGAGTTCTTTATATATTCTGGAAATTGGTGCTCTATCTGAAGTATGAGTGGCAAAGATATTCTCCCACTCTGTAGGCTCTCTCTTCGCATTGCTGATAGTTTCCTTTGCTGAGAGAAAGCTATTTAGTTTGAATCTATCCCAGTTATTGATTCTTGCTTTTATTTCTTGTGCTATGGGAGTCCTGTTAAGGAAGTCTGATCCTAAGCCAACAAGTTGAAGATTTGGGCCTACTTTTTCTTCTATAAGATGCAGGGTCTCTGGTCTGATTTTAAGGTCCTTGATCCATTGTGAGTTGATTTTTGTGCAGGGTGAGAGATAGGGATTTAGTTTCATTCTGTTGCATATGGATTTCCAGTTTACCCAGCACCATTTGTTGAAGAGGCTATCTTTTCTCCATTGCATATTTTTGGCACCTTTGTCTAGTATTAGAAAATTGTATTTCTTTGGGTTTGTTTCTGTGTCCTCTATTCTGTACCATTGATCTACCTGTCTATTTTGGTGCCAATACCATGCCGTTTTGTTACTATTGCTTTGTAGTATAGTTGAAGTTCTGGTATTGCGATACCTCTGTTTCATTCTTCCTGCTAAGGATTACTTTAGCTATTCTGGGTTTCTTAATCTTCCAGATGAATTTCATGATTGCTTGCTCTATTTCTGTAAGGTACGTCATTGGGATTTTAATTGGAATTGCATTGAATCTGTATAGCACTTTTGGTAGTATGGCCATTTTGACAATATTAATTCTGCCTATCCAAGAACATGGGAGGTCTTTCCATCTTCTAAGGTCTTCCTTAATTTCTTTCTTCAATGTTTTGTAGTTTTCATTGTAGAGATCGTTTACTTCTTTGGTTAGATTGATTCCCTAGTATTTTATTTTTTTTTTTTGAGGCTATTGCAGATGGAGTTGTTTTCCTCATTTCCCTTTCAGATGTTTTGTCGCTGGCATATAAAAATGCTTTAGATTTATGTGTGTTGATTTTATAGCCTGCTATTTTGCTGAATTCATTGATGAGGTCTAGAAGTTTTCTGGAGGAGATTTTTGGGTCCTCTAAATATAGAATCATGTCATCAGCAAATAATGACAGCTTGAGTTCCTCTTTTCCTATTCGTATCCCTTTAATTTCTGTAGCCTGTCTAATTGTTCTGGTTAGAGTTTCAAGGACAATGTTAAATATAAGTGGTGAAAGAGGACATCCCTGTCTTGTTCCCATTTTTAAAGGGAATGGTTTCAGTTTTTCTCCATTAAGAATGATGTTGGCCATGGGCTTAGCATAAATAGCCTTTACAATGTTCAGGTATGTTCCTACTATCCCTATTTTTCTAGTGTTTTGAGCATGAAGGGGTGTTGTATTTTGTCGAACGCTTTTTCTGCGTCAATTGAAATAACCGTATGATTCTTATCCTTAAGTCTATTGACATGATGGATTACGTTTATTGATTTACAGATGTTAAACCATCTTTGCATTCCAGGGATGAACCCCACTTGATCGTGGTGCACAATTTTCTTAATATGTTTTTGGATACGGTTTGCCAATATTTTGTTAAGGATCTTTGCATCTATATTCATCAAGGATATTGGTCTAAAATTTTCTTTCCTTGATGTGTCTTTTCCTGGTTTGGGTATGAGGGTGATATTAGCTTCATAGAATGAGTTTGGTAGGGTACCCTCCTTTTCTATTTCCTGGAATACTTTGAGAAGTATTGGAATGAGTTCTTCTTTGAAGGTGTTGTAGAACTCGACTGAGAATCCGTCTGGTTCTGGGCTTTTCTTGGATGGTAGATTTTTAATGGCTTCTTCTATTTCATTGCTTGATATCGATCTGTTTAAATTGTGTATGTCCTCCTGGTTCAGTTTGGGAGGAGCATATGTCTCTAGAAATTTGTCAATGTCTTCGGTAGTTTCTATTTTGTTGGAATACAGATTTTCAAAGTAGCTTCTCATTATGTTCTGTATCTCAGTGGTGTCTGTCATGATATTTCCTTTTTCATCATGAATTTTAGTAATTTGCGTCTTCTCTCTCCTTCTCTTTGTTAGTGTGGCTAAGGGTTTGTCCATTTTGTTTACTTTCTCAAAGAACCAATTTTTTGTTTTGTCAATTTTTTGAATAGTTTCTTTTGTTTCAATTCATTGATTTCAGCTCTGATTTTAATTATTTCCTGTCTTCTACTACTTTTGCTGTTATTCTGTTCTTCTTTTTCTAGGACTTTGAGATGTAATGTTAGGTCATTTAGTTGTTGACTTTTCATTCTTTTCTGGAATGCGCTCCATGCAATGAATTTTCTTCTTAGTACCACTTTCATAGTGTCCCAGAGATTTTGATATGTTGTATTATTGTTCTCATTGACCTCTAAGAATTTGTTTTTATCTCCTCCCTGATGTTTTCTGTTATCCATGTTTCATTCAATAGCATATTATTTAGTCTCCAGGTGTTGGAGTAATTTCTGTTTTTTATTTTGTCATTGATTTCTATTCTCAGTTCATTATGATCTGATAGAACACAAGGCAGTATCTTTATTTTTTTGCATTTCCTAAGGGCTGCTTTGTGGCATAACATATGGTCTATTTTCGAGAAGATTCCATGTGCTGCTGAGAAGAAAGTGAATCCGCTCGTTGATGGATGGAATATTCTATATATGTCTATTAAGTCTAGGTTATTGATTGTGTTATTGAGTTCTATGGTTTCTTTGGTTGATTTTTGTTTGGAAAATCTATCTAGTGGTGATAGTGGTGGATTAAAGTCACCCAGAATTATTGTGTTGTGGTCTATGTGATTCCTGAAATTGAGAAGGATTTGTTTGATGTACAGGGATGCACCATTGTTTGGGGCATAAATATTTACTACCATTATGTCTTCCTGATTTATGGTTCCCTTGAGCAGTATGAATGTCCTTCTTTATCCCTTCTGACTAACTTTGGCTTGGAGTGCACTTTATCTTATATAAGGATGGAAACCCCCACTTTTTTACTGAGTCCATGTGCGTGGTAGGTTTTTTCCCATTCTTTCACCTTTAGTCTGTGGATGTCTTTTTCTATGAGATGAGTCTCTTGCAGGCAGCATATTGTTGGGTCTTTCTTTTTAATCCATTCTGTCAGTCTATATCTTTTGATTGATGAGTTTAGGCCATTAACGTTCAGAGTTATTATTGAGATATGATTTGTATTCCCAGTCATTTGGCTTATTTTTGGTTTTTAAGTTGGCTTGGTTTCTCCTTTGAGTGGTTTTTCTCTAAGGTAGTTCTTCCCTTTGCTGACTTACATTGTTGTTTTTCATTTCCTCCTCATGGAATATTTTGTTGAGAACATTCTGTAGTGCAGGCTTTCTATTTGTAAATTTTTTAACTTTTGTTTATCATGGAAGCATTTTATTTCATCTTCAAATCTGAAGGTTAGTTTTGCTGGGTATAGGATTCTTGGTTGGCAACCATGTTCTTTCACAGTTTGAAATATGTTGGTCCAGGCCCTTCTAGCTTTTAGAGTCTGGGTTGAGAAGTCGGCTGCTATCAGTATTGGTCTCCCCCTATATGTAATCTGATGCTTTTCTCTGGCGGCCTTCAAAATCCTATCTTTATTTTGAATGTTAGGCATTTTCATTATAATGTGCCTTGGTATGGATCTGTTGTGATTTTGTGCATTTGGTGTTCTGTAAGCCTCTTGTATTTGATTTTCCATTTCATTTTTCAGGTTTGGGAAATTTTCTGATATTATTTCATTGAATAGGTTGTTCATTCCTTTGGTTTGTATCTCTGTGCCTTCCTCAATTCCAATAATTCTTAAATTTGGTCTTTTCATGATGTCCCATAGTTCTTGGAGATTCTGTTCATGATTTCTTATGATATTCTGTTTGCCAACTTTATTTTCCAGATTAAATATTTTGTGTTCATTGTCTGAGGTTCTGTCTTCCAAGTGGTCTAGTCTTTTGGTGATGCTTTCCATTGAGTTTTTTATTTGGTTTATTGTTTCCTTCATTTCAAGGATTTCCGTTTTTTTTTTTTTTTTTTTTTTTTTTTTTGAGAATTTCTATCTCTTTGTTGAAATGATCTTTTGCTTCCTGCAGTTGCTCTTTCAGCTTATTGGTATTATCATTCATTGCCTGCATTTGTTCTCCTATCTCATCCTTTGCTTTGTGAATCATCTTAATCATGTATAATCTGAAGTCCTTTTCTGACATTTCTTACATACTGTCATTTGATTCTATTAATATAGAATCTAGATTTGTTTGGATCATTTTCTTCCCTTGTTTTTTCATGTTGTTCATGTATCTTCCCCTCTAGCAGTGAAGATCTGGGGTATTGCAGATTCCCCCCTATAGGCTTATAGTGGCCCTATAGCTTTCCAAAACCCTTTCTTTAAGGGGAGATCAATATTAGCAGTGCCCAATTCAGACACTATGGTATCCTAGACCAAATAGCCCCTATGAGGACAATAACAAAATTGTCATAATAAACAGAATGAGTTCAAATATTATCTTCATTAAAACAAACAGATTTGCAATAAACTCTGCAGTTTCAAATGGAGGACAAAGAGGATGCAGAGGGATGTAGAATGTGGCTGTTAATGGGATAAGAAAAGAATATACAGAAGTTCTAGATAATAGAAAGGATGACAGTGTAATCAAAAGAAATTGGATGTTAGCATGCAAAAAAGGGAGAAAGAGACTCTGAGGGAACAGACAAACAAAAGGAAAAGAGAGCAAGAAAAGTAAAGAAATAAAAACAAATTTTTTCAATAAGGAGAAAAAAGAAAATCTACAGTATAACAGTCATATAGTAATGAAACCTCCCAGAGTTCAGTAGCCTGATGCAGGACAGGTACCTGACAATGAGCTTCAAGTCTCCAGCAGGTGTCTCAGGATGGGATTTGCCCCACCTAAAGATCGGAGCTCCGGCTTCCAGGATTATCCAAGATGGCCGCTCTGGCTTCAAAATGTGTTGGCAAAAGGGGAGCTGAGCTCAGGGTGTGGCCGTGGTCAGCAGGAGGTCCTGGAGGTCGGGTGTGTTTGGTGTGGTTGCGGGATCCTGGAGGCCGGGTGCAATCAGTTGGTCTGGGGTCCTGGTGATAGGGCGCGGTCAGTTGGTCTGGGGGTCCTGGAGGCAGGGAGCAGTCAGTCGATGTGAGGGCCCCAGAGGCAGGGAGTGATCGATCGGACTGAGGGATCCTGCAGGTACTGTAACAGTGACCTTCCAGGCAACAGCAGGCAGCTGGTGCTCCATTGGCGGTTGGCAATCAGTTTGCTGTTGTGGGATGATCGGGAGGTGAACCTTGTGCGTTAGGTGATGGATAGGTGTAAGGCAGGCAATGGACAGGCGAGAGGCAGACAAATGGTGGATGATAGGTGCCTGACAGTCCTATTTTTTATTTTTTATTTTTTTATAAACAAGTTGGCATTATCCTGGAGAGAAGAGATACAGGATTCTTGCATTTCTTTTTAGTTTGTTTTGCACCATGCAGTAAATTAAGATTTACATTCAACTTTTTGGATGAAATTGGCTAGACACTTTAATAATAGCTGGAACAGAATTAATTAGAGAATTCTGGAATCACAAAGCTGAAAAAGACCTTACAGATTATCTGCCAAGGTTCGACCTTCTCCATTAATAGGGAAAGAAAATTGTTCCTTGCATTTGTCAATTACAGAATAAAGCCTGCTGAAAATCTTCTAGGGAAAAATGTAAATTAGAAAATGTCAGAATAATATACCATTATGATAAAAGAAAATTCTTTTTTCTTTCTGAAAATAAGTCTAATATAGAAATGGGATTTGCATCTGTGAAAGTTCTTTCTCATGAATTTGAACTAGAGATTTAAAAAAAACAAATTAAAACCAAGCTGTTTTATATGAAAGGAGGAGAGGAATGCATTTTCTGTCCTGGCAATTCTGGGAACATATCTGACCAGCTAGTATGATGTTTAGGGAATTAAAAATTCATGGCTTGGCCCTGGATCTCAGGTCCTTGGGAAACTTTAAAATATTTTGTTCATGTCATTTTTCACTGCTGAAGGGTCTCCCCCAAATCTGGAGTTTTGCTTTTATTGAGTCAAATATTCCAATATGTGAAGGTTTAAGATAGCATGACCTTCTTGCTTTGCTTAGTCCTAAGTTATGCTTTTTGTTCACAAGTGGCTCTTTAATTGTTGATAGTTTATGTTTGAACTCATTCATCTAGATACTAACCCAGCTGTGACAATTAACTTTTGCATTTTCAGTGGCATTTTGTGGGTGGCCTCATTATACACCTGTGAGTGTAGGTTTAACTTGAAATATCAGGGTGTCTTCAAACTCTAGGTGAAGCGTCCCCAAGAGGGTTTAACAATTTTCAGGCAGAAGAAGCAGAAAGCTGAGGATAATATTCAGTTTTGACCTTTTCTAAGATGTTCCCACACCTCCCAAAAAGGTGCATGTGTGCATGGTAGATGAGGAGGAAAACTTCCAGTGGAGAAAGAAGTAGTTACAAATAATGCTGAAAGAGACACAAGGTTCATTTATAGCCTCTTCTGCACTCACTTGTCAAACATTTAATGAGCATCTGGGTTAGGCAATGGGAAAATAAGATGACATAGCACCTACCCTTAAGGAACTTGTTCAGTTGGGGAGAAGGTCAACTAAAATGACAATGAACATGTGGGGGCATTTCATAACTTAATTTGAGGAGATGGGGACAAGAATCGGAGAGTGCATTGGGGAGAGTGGGAAAGGCACCTGAAGGCACTTCCACTTGAAGGACTTGCATAAGTCAACCAGATCAGGGCAGAGAATGAGAAAAGATACTTCAGGCAAGAGGATATAGGATTTGCAGAGACAAAGGTATGAAGCAGTATGTATTGTGTCAATTAGCTTTCACTGTGTAACCAACAGTCCCAGACTTAAACATCCACCATTCTTTAGCTTATACTTCTTTTTAAAAAAAATTTGTTCTATTTAGTTATACACAACAGCAGAATGCATTTCGATTCACTGTACACAAATGGAGCACAACTTTTTATTTCTCTGGTTGTACACAGTGTACATCATTCATGGGTGCTTCTTTTAGGGCCAACTTGAATGGTAAGGTCTGCAACTGTAGATGACTAATTTTATTTCCTTTTCATCTTCAAAGGGTGCAGCATGGATTTGTCTGTAGGAATTGATATTTCAACTCCTGCAAAGCAAGTTCATCAGAAGCTTCAAGAGTTACTGCCAGAGTTGATGCAACAGTTGACTTTGCTTTCTAACATCAGCTGTGGTACTCCTGGTCAGATCAACCTGAGGTTCCGCTACTTGCTTCCTGGCTCAAATGGACAGCTTATCTTTGACTCAGGCTTTGAGAAATACAGTGATGAGATCATCCAGAAGTTCTTGGCTCATCAGGCTGCCAAGAACAGCCATATGGATGTAGACTTTTTGCAATCCCTGGGAGATAATGTGATCCACCTTTCTTCTGCAAAAGTAAAGGTAATGCCTGCTGAGAACCCATGCTACGGCACCATTAGGCAAGTGACAATGGGAAAGCCTTTTTGTAGCCCATGTCAACTGAACTGTTTTTTTATTGGAGAGTCTACAAAAAAGAAAACCATACTCTTATCTTCTAAGAATCAACGAGAGATATATTTTCATTCAATCAGTAAATATTTATTAAGCACTAGAGGCTCTGTGCTGAAAAATGCCTATAGGGATGAAAGAATAAAGTCTCTGCCCTCAAATTACCCACCGTTTAGTGATCCAGATTTTTCTTTGGGATAAACTCATTCCAAACACAATTTGAAGTATGTTTTAAGACCCCCTTTGTTTCTTATGGTAGCTTGTTACTATTTAGGGTTGGCCTACTGTTTTTCTAGTCAGCACTTTGGACTGTCTTTAATGACAGCTAATAGCTCTCTCATGTAGCCCACCCCTCAGGCCCCTTCCTCTCTTCTGGTTGCACCAAACTATATACTCCAAAAGTCCTCAGAAATCAAAAGATTTCACATGCCATTTATTATTAAGTGACATTCCTGAGTTTTGTAACTTACATTTAAGATTTTCATAGCTGATGCATCCAATGGATTTCTTGACAAATATAATTTATTTTTTAAACTAGAATTTTGTATGAATAAAGGTAACACATTTTAAGTGTGGAAAATGCATTAAAAACAACAAAAATAACAATACCTTGCATTAAAATCATGACAAAAAAACCCACCCCTCATCCTTCATTTTGTCTGCCTCCCTTTTCTCTGTACCCATTCTCTCTCAAATATCTGTTAACATTTTTTTTTTGCATTGATAAAGACAGATATAAGACAATTTTTGGAATTTTTTTAAAAAATTTAATACTTGGGATTTAACCCAGGGGTGCTTTACCCTGAACTACAGAGCTATATCTCCAACTGGGTTTTAAAAATTTAGGACTGGGTGTCGCTAAATTGCTGAGTCTGGCCTTGAAATTGTGATCCTCTTACCTCAGCCTACCAAGTTGCTGGGTTTATAGGTGTGCATCACTTGGCCGAGTTTTGGAAAGCATTTTTAAGTGCACAGGTTAAGTTGGCAACTTCCCCTGGGTGACAGAAGTGACAGTGTAATAAAGTAACGAAGAGGTGAAAAGTGAAGCACAGTGAGAAAGGTTCAGTCTCATTTTTAAGAAATGTGCAATTTATAGCATCCATTTTCCCCTTTCCCCCCTCTTTCCCTCCTCCATATCCCCTTCTGTGCTTTCTCTCTCTCTCTCTCTCTCTCTCTCTCTCTCTCTCTCTCTCTCTCTCTCTCTCTCTCTCTCTCTCTCTCTCTCTCCTCTCTCTCTCTCTCTCTCTCTCATATAAACAGGTCCTTTTAGTATTTACAGATGGACTGGATGATGATTTAGACAGACTGAAGACAGTCTCGCAGCTGCTCCGCAGCAGAGGTAAGCACCTGCGTTGTCCTGCGTGGGCCGGGCTCCTCCCACCGGGCCCAGACCCTCGGCAGCTCTCCAGACGGTGCTGGAAGCTGAAACTTTCCGTGTGCTCGTCAGGGTGGATGGAGACAGTCCCCAGAAGCTGATCCCCAATTTCCCCGTTTGCAGGAGTCAGGGAATAGTTAGGACTGAGAGACACTTCTTGCTCCTAGTATCCGTGACACGGGGATCTCTCTGGTTAAGACAGAGCTACCATTTTACCAACTTGGCATCTGCTTTCTTACGTTGGGGCTTGGAAAATACTTCAATTGTGCGGTGTCGTATTTCAGCCTACCTAGAAGTCCATGTCTCTTTTTCCTGAACTCTGGAGTCGGCCTAAAGCTCGACCTTATTCTTTGCACGGTTATTCCCTCTACTTCTTCTCCCCTTTCCACTTCTTCCTCCCTTTCCACCTCCAAGAGCTGCTGCGCTTGTCTATATAGCATATTTTTGAAATTAGAAGGTGCCCAGTGCGCTAAGTGGTTGCAAGCCTGCTCTTGGGCTGCTGGCATGAATGAGGGCGTAGTGGCTGGATTTCGGTGCACGCTCGCTCCCTCTGCTGGACGTCTTGTGCAGCACAATTCGCTCAACTGCGCACAGAAGTTCGGCCGGTTCCCATTTTTGAGTCATAAGGCTCTAAAGCAAACCCAGGATGAGCACTCAGTCACTGACTTGTTTAAGTTCCCTTCATTCTTTTTCCTTGGTAGAGTATATTCAACATATTCTGCTGGGGATAATTTTTCCATTGGTTAATGACGTACTGAATATTTTCTGGGATAACTTGCTCCCAGCAGAATTTACCTGGTAGATTGTCCCTGGAGGTTTAAATTGTTGCAACTTTCCTGGAAGAGATTTGGAAGGAGGTGACAAGAGACTGTAAACTTTGTCTGCATGGTAGGTCAGCGATTCCATTGCCAAGAGTTTATTTTTAAGGAATAATTAAGATTATGTATATAACTTTTAGCTACAAGGTTGTCAGCAGCTTGTTTATAATAGTAAAAAGTTGATTTGTATTGCTGAGAATTAAATGTGCACAATATCAATAGTAATATTTGTTCTGATATTCAATAAACATGGTGAATTCTAGCTGAATTTCTAAATTATTCTTGTCCATTTGCTGTATGTTGTGTGGACAAATTCAGATAATTTGTCACATTGGTAGAATAGGCTATGCAGAAGAAAAAACAATCTACCTCCCAATCTCAGCTCAAAGTTATAAGAACATATGCATTTCATGCTTCCTGTTCATCACTAAAGGACTCCCAATGCAGGAGGTTGTATCCCAACAGGTACTTTTGTAATTACTGCGGCAGGGGAAGGAAATGGGGCAAATTATACACTGCTCTTAAATCTTCTTTCACTGGCAAGAGCAAGCCACATGACCACTTCTAACAAAATATTTTACTGGTAAGGAATTAAGTTTCGTTGAAAGTTTATAACTTTCCCAAAGAAGTGTGGTCCCATTGTGTACCCTTAAGAAGGGGACCCATAATCCCAGTGGCTTAGGAGCCTGAGGCAGGAGGATGGAGAGTTCAAAGCCAGTCTCAGTAACTTAGTGAGACACTTGTCAACTCAGTGGGAACTTGTCTCTAAATAAAATATAAAAAAGGGCCTGGGATGTGACCCAGTGGTTAAACACCCATGCGCTTAATCCTTGGTTCCAAAAAAAAAAAAAGAAAGGGGGGAAACCAGAATATGCATAAGGAGTCACAATAATAACAATGATAACAATGATTTCTAAGAGTAAGCCATAAGTCTATTTTAATAAGCAGAAAAGCATCTATGAAATGAAAAAGTAGGGGATATGAGAAAGCTATGAATGTGCTTCGTGTTCCATTTAACGGCTAGCTTTCAGTTGGTGGGAGAGAAAGGTACTGGAACAATTCTTCATGAAGAATGCCATAAACTAGTTTGGATCTTGACAAAAATGCAGTTTGAGACATGGCAGATTCGAGACTTGGAAATGCTGGAATGATAGATGAATATGTGGGGTTGAGACAAAGACCATTCAAAGGACATGCAAATAAATCTTCCACCTGTTGATATTTCAAAGGATTCTCTGGGCTCCTAATCGTTGCCATGGAAGGTGTGTATAAATTAGAAGAGCTTCAGGAGCTAGAATTTGGCAGAGGATTTGCATATAGACAGCCTCTGAGCATCACTCTACAATCCCTCCCAAGCATCTTACTGAAGCAACTTGTAAGTCCTATTTTTTAAACACCGTCTTTCACTAGGTCCTAATAATTATGTTAATTTGAAAAAACCTTGAGGGGATTTTGTCTATAGAGTGTATAATGTGATACAGGTCAGTGCGGATGGGAAAAATAATACGTGATATGGATTCTGTTTTTCAGGACACAATTGTGGAAAGAACATGCTGCAATACCTATGCCAAGTGTTTTGGAGAAGATGGGTACAGAGGTGATAATGGGTTTCCTGGGAGAAAGGTAAGAATATTTTTGAGTGTGGATGGGGGAGGGGAGAGAGATGACAGTCTAGAATCCACCATACACTGGGTTCTACACTACATATTTTACAAACTCTTCCTAATTTTGTCCTCTTAACAAACTTTCAAGTTTGCTGTTATTTTACACATGTGAAATTGAGGCTCAGAGAGGGGACATCACTTTCCCCAACTTGCACAGTCATGAGGTTTAAACTCCATATGTCTATCTGACTCCAGGTTTCCCATTTTTTCTGCCGTACTGTGCTGCCTTTTTAATGTCTGACAAATGTCTCACAAATTCTACCACTGCACAGAAATTTTCACTTATGTACCAGATTTTTACTTGTCCAACAGCTGCTGTCTTTTATTGTAGTAAAAACTTTTCCCCCACTTATCTAACATTATTTTTTTAAATAGGATTATATATTTGAAGATGTGATTGCTGGTTTCATGTAGCAGTTAAATTACACCTCCGTTAATTCTGTGCAAATTGATAGGAGAATATGTATGCAACACTTGTAAGGGGGAATAAATAATCGGAAATGGTTCTCAGGTATCTAGGGGCAGGCAAGGTACCTTCTCACAGAGACTATAGCTTTGTGGTGAGGGCACAGTCATAGATCCATGTGTAAGATTGAGTAGACTTGTTGGTTCTCTTTGGAAGGTTTTTCCATGAACTTCTTGGAATGAGCTTACTGGCTTTGCAGGCCAATCTTGCTAATTTAGTACAGTATAAAGTGTATAACTACCTTTTGAAAAATAATTTATGGTTATGTCTTAGCATTAGCTCCCCAACCCCTGTTCTTTAATATCAGATCTGAGAATCAGAAGATCAAGTTTGGGAACGTCTTGACCTGTGTTCTTGACAACTCAGTGATCATGCCTCAGAAATGTTTTGAAATTTGATCGCTCTGTTCTTTCTGTTTGTTAGAGATCAGTGGTTGTATCACTGGATAGGGATCCCAGGAAGGTTTCCAGAAGGGAAAAGGGGACGTGGGTTCAGTCCTGGAAGGTTCTTGACTTAGGCTGCAGAAAGGAATTTCGGGACACATCAAAAGAAGCGCAGAGATTTATTTAGGAAAGCAAATAGCAGAGCAGGGTATGCCCTCAAAGGCAGAGGGAGTGTGGGTGCTTCAGTGAGATGTGATTTGGGGGTCCTGGGCGACTCTTGTAAAGAAAGCTTTGTAAGTGGTGAACATGAGTGCATGCAGGGGTGCCCTTGGCCTGCTGAGCTCAGTTCCTTTGATTGTGGAGCACAGAGCAGGTCCCTGTTTATTTTTTCTCAGAAGCTTTAGGTTGATGTTATCTAGTTAATGGATAACTCTTGAACTATACCCACGTCATGGTTTTAAAACATTATCTCTCTAGGCTTCTTTTAAAATAATGAAGTATGTAGGGACTAAATCGCTGAGTTTATAGTACTTGAAGACTTATTGAACCTTCTAAGAATTGAGGACTGGAGGAGAACAGGCCTGGGGAGTGAAGGTGAGGGCATTCATGGACTTTTAGATTTAAAATTACAATCCCTCTTTCCTTCCCTGTTTTCTTTTTTTGGGGGTGGTACTGGGGATTAAACCTAGGGGCACTCAACCACTGAGCCACATCCCCAGCCCTATTTTGTGTTTTACTTATAGACAGGGTCTCACTGAGTTGCTTAGCGCCTCACCATTGCTGAGGCTGGCTTTGAACTTGAGATCCTCCTGTCTCAGCCTCCCAAGTTGCTGGGATTACAGGTGTGTGCCACTGTGCCCAGCTGTTTGTCTCCTTTCTGCCTGTCCTGCCTCAGTTTGTTGTACTGACTTTCATGTCTTTGTGGATCATAAAAGGGCTTCCCCCAAACCCACCTGCTCCTGTCACCTCAAAGGGAAGACTGTTCATCCAGAATTTTGTATCCTAGGCCTAAAAGTTTGTTACCCAAGAGGATGAATGCTGCTCTGGATGTGGCTGCTGAAAATAAGGTGGAAATGGAGGAAAAAAACCACAAATTATTAATCAAGTGTTAGAACTCCAACACACACATACCTTCAAGATCTCCCTGCAAGACTAGATGCAGTTAAGGAAGAAAATCTGAAAACCAAGTTCTTGAATAATATGTAGAAAACCTCCTGTCTGCTTTTAGTGTTTTCCAAACAACTGACACAAAATCAAGAGAAAGTAGGGGGTTGATTTCCCTTCTTCTTCTTCTTTTTTTTTTTTTCAGAATTGCTGTTGATTTTTTTCCCTTTGAAACTTGAATAGATTCCAAAAGTTACAGTATCTTTGTGACCTCATTGAATATTTGTGAAGATAATATTTGTTTTGATATATAGGTTTAGCATTGTCTTTTTTATAGGCTTAGTAAGATATACAAGAAAGCAACCACCACATTGTGAAAAAGTGACCTAAATCACATACTGAACCTACAGATTTGTGTACCCTCTCCACCATCTCAAGTCTCTGTTCCATTTGCCTCTTCCTCTGTTTCCATTCCCCCAAGGGGAGGGGAATTTCACATTTGAAATAGTAATTTTAATAGTAAATCACTTTCTAGAGTAACCTGAACTCTTAATAGTTGAAATGTAACCAAAATAAGATGCTTTCTTAGCCAGGACTTGCCATTTGTGATAATTACCAACAAGACAGGACGGTTGATTGAGGCTATAAAAGTGAAGATTTTTCTGTGAAACTGAATTGTCGTACTGGAAAGATTTGGTTGAAAAATGTCCGTTTGCGGGACTGGGATTGTAGCTCAGTGGTGGAGCACTTGCCTAGCACATGTAAGGCACTGGGTTCAATCCTCAGCACCACATAAAGACAAACAAACAAATAAATAAAATAAAGGTATATATATCAAGTCCATTTGCACAAAATAGCCCACTTGGTATCTGAAAAGGTTCATTCTGGACACGGGCATGTGTTAAAATATAGACAATCTTAAGGAAAGATAGAAAGGTAAGTAGTAGTAACCAACTCCAAAAATTTTTTTTCTCCAGATTTGTGTTATCTCTAGCCGAGTAACTCTTTTGGGGGAATATATATGAAAGTAGATTTAGTTTGAATTACATTATGTAAGCCACATATTAGGGATACCCATTACAGAATTTCATCTCAAGGTTTATTTGTAGATCAACTTTTGCTAAATTCCTTAAGAGGATAAATTAATGTCAGAACCATGAATAAATGTATTTATTCATGTATAATAATTGGTAATCTTCACCTCAGTATTTTATCTCATTTGTTTTCCCAGAATTATCTGTAAATTGAACTACTTGGTTTGCCGAGTTTTAGTCATTCTTTAATAATTTAAAAATATTTAGTTTGAAGATTCCATTTGGTAAGGGAATCAATATCAGAAATAATAAAAAAAGTTATGATAGGAAAAGGAGTCACTAATATAGCTTATGGTTATTGGATTTGGACAACTTTTAATCATGGATTAGCCTTATAGATTAGTGTAGGGTCTGATGAATGGCTTTGGCTGTATGAATATATAATAGACTGCAAACATTTTGCATCACTTTTGTGATCTAATTTACAAATATTTAAAACTGTGTTGCAGTTCTGCTTTGCTGTTTAGTAAAAAACCGTTTCAGAAAAAAAAATAGAGTTTGCAGATCTTATTGACCAGTTTTAGACTAAATAAACATTTTAGGTTATAAAATGGTAAGCCAGACTTTGTGTTTAGGCATGTGAAAAGAAGTAAAAAAAAAAAAAAAAAAAAAAGACTGAACAGCTGAGTCATTCAGAAATAAATAACCTTTTCTTATAAGTAAGATGATTGTTACTTACTGATGTTTGCTTAAACAAGGTCAGTAATGGTTTTCCTTAATCTTTTAACTAGAAACTGGTCTTTGAATTTTCAGAATAGAATGGCTTAAAAAAGCAATTTGGAAAAATAATAATAGTTTGATTTACTAAATATTAAAACAAACAGGTATTGTTTTTCCTGGAACACAGGCCAAAAATATTTGTTTTTTATATATCTTGGCATATGGTTTCCAGTACCTAGTAGATTCTCAATAAAATGTCAACTTAGTAAAACCAGGATATTTTTATTAACGATTTTATTTCACCTAAATTTGGGAAATGAAGAACTTAGAGTCCAACTTACTTATTTTAATTTAAAATCTTTTTTCAGGGAGAAAAGGGTTTTGCTGGGCTGCCTGGTCATCCTGGTAAAGAAGGTGAATATGTAAGTACTGAATATTCTTTTTTTCTTTTTATAAGTCAGGCTATTTTTATTTTATTTAAAAAAATATTTAGTTGTCATTGGACCTTTATTTTATTTATTTGTATGCGCTGCTGAGAATTGAACCCAGTGCCTCACACATGCTAGGCAAGTGCTCTACCACTGAGCCACAACCCCAACCCTCGTTTTATTTTTGATTAACATGTTTTAATTGTATATATTAGTGAGGATCAGTGTGATATTTCAATACATGCATACAGTATGCACTGGTCAAATCCAGCCTCCCTTTATGTCTGATGTATCTTATTTCTTTCCTTTGGAAAAATGTGATAAAATGGGTCAAATATTAGCAATACTTAGTTGGCACTTAAGTCATGAAAGTTTTTCTCATCTGTCATTTAAGTAGGTTTAACATATCTAAAATTACCGTTTATTATAACCAATGCCAGGCTTATGAGTTTTTACTTTTTTAAAAAATTTATTTATTCATTTAAACTTTCTTTTTGTAGTTGTAGATGGACACAATGCCTTTATTTTATTTATTTATTTTATGTGGTGCTAAGGATTGAACCCAGTGTCTCACACATGCTAGGCAAGCCCTGTGCTGCTGAGCTACAGCCCCAGCCAAGGAGTTTTTAAAGATGTAGTTTATGGAACATATTTAATGATGAAGGGTGACTATTTCGTTTTTTGTTCAGTGAATTTGGTCTGGGAATGTGGTCCAATATACATATAAGAGCAGTTGTTCATCAATGATCTAAATTGTAGGTAATTTGTTATTATTACTAAGCTATCCATATAAGTGGTTAAACAAAATAAATTGAAGTAAATCTAAGCCTATTCATATTACAAGGTCATTTTGATGCCTTCCTGGGTGGCCAAGAAGGTGGTGGAATTGCAGCTGACCACTGATGGTTGGCATGTAACCCTGGATACACTGATGGGAATGTTTTGGACAAGGAAAGTTATCTATCATGTGCTCATTGGTGGAGAAAAAAAAAATGTATGGTATAGGGAAAATTCTGAGTTTGGAGACTGGAATGTAGAGGGATGATTTTTATTCCATCATCTAAATACCAGAAGGATTTAAACATCCCATGGTTTTCACTTAATTTTCAATGATGGAAAACCACTTTGACACAGGTGCCTATTTAAAAACTGATTTGTAGGTATACCGTAGGTTTTCAAACTTTTTGGTCTCAGGATATCTTTGCACTTATTGCCTATGCAGATTTATTGAAATATAACTGACAAGTGAAGCTGTACAACTCACAGTGTATAATGGGATGATTTGATGTATTATGTATTGTGAAGTGATTACCACAATCAAGTTAGCTAATGCCTCCATCCACCTCACATAGTTACCTTTGTTGCCAGTAATGAGAATATTTAAGATCTACCCTCTTAATTTCAAGTATAGAATACAGTATTATTAACTATAGTCACCGTGATGTATATTAGGTCTTCATAACTTGCTTGCTTATGACTGAAGGTCTATACTGTCTGACCCACATCGCTGTACTTCCCCTTACCTTGATCCTCACACTTAAAAATTATTGAGGGTCTCTAAGAGCTTTTATTCTTGTGGTTTCTATCAATTGATATTTACCACATTAGAACTTAAGGCTGAGAAAAATTCTGAATTATTTACTTATTTTCTTACTTCAAAATGGCACAAGTATGTTAGCATAATGGACACATTCTTTTGTGAAAAATAACTATATTTGACAAAAAAATTAGTGAGAAGAGTGACAGTGTTTGACATATTTAGCTTATTAGAAGAAAGCTGGATTTGCATATTGGTTTTCGTATTTGGTCTGCTGTGATGTCACTTGCTATGTGGCTTCTTAAAATCTCTGCCATACACTTGGGAAGGAGTAAGAGTGAAAAAGAAAAATAACACTTTAGTTCTTAGTATCCTTTGTGGACCCTGGTACATGTGCATGCGGAGTTTCCTTGCTCACCTGGGCAGCATGTCTAAACCTTTGGACCCTCTGAACCTGGAAAACCAGCGGTAGGGGAAATGTTGCTGCTGAGACTTGCACAAGGTGATACTCTTCTTAAATCACGTTTATGGGATAATTGTTCAACTCTTCTGTTTCCTCAGTAAGCAAAGCCTTAGTTTCTGTAAGGTTTTTAACATTAGAAATACATGCAGAAATGGAAGGTGTGATTTTTTTTGCTATTTTGTTTAGAAGTGGTAAAAATATTTATTCTCATTTTAATGATTATTTAAAATGTCCTTTAGGTATTACTTTATTTTTTCTGCTGGGTTGGTGATTCAATGAGCTTGGCCTAAGTTGGAAGAATTACTTAAAGCTATTCAACCCATTTGAACCAGTGACTCTGATTTCAGACAAATGGGACTAATAAGGCCTTGTCTGTCCCTAGGAGATGAGTTTTGACCCCTTCTCTGTTGTCATAACATTGTAAAACCAAGATATTTTATAAAGAGCCTTTAGTATAGAGGTAGACATATAATGCATGGGACATACATAATTTAAAATTTTATAGTCGCTGCTTTAAAGTAAAAAGAAACGGTTAATTTTAATTATCATTTTGTTAAACCCAATGTATCTAAAATATTATTCCAACATGTAATTAATCTAAAATTAATGAGATAGCTTACTTTTAACATAAGTTGTCTTTAAGGTCTGGTATTGTGCACTTGAATCATGTCTCACTTTAGACTGGACACATTTCTGGGAACGCTCAGTGACCATGGTGGCTGTGGCTATTGTATATGACAGAGTAGTTTTAGCCAGTCTCATTTTCTTTATGTATATATATATATATTTTTTTTTCAATTAGTTCTACCTGACAGTAGAATACATTTTGACACATCATACACAAATGGATTATAATTTCTCTATCCTTCCTACTTTTCTGCCCCCTCCCCTCTCTTCACTCCCCTCTGTCTAGTCCAAAGTACCTCTATTCTCCCCACCCCCTTATTGTGAATTAACATCTTCATATCAGAAAAAGCATTTGGCCTTTGGTTCTTTGGGATTGGCTTATTTTGCTTAGCATAGTATTCTCCAGTTCCATCTATTTACGGGCAAATGTCATAATTTCAGTCTTCTTTAAGGCTGAGTAATATTCCATTGTGTATATATACCACAGTTTCTTTGTCCATTCATCTGTTGAAGGACACCTAGGTTGGTTCCATAGTTTAGTTAATGTGAATTGAGCTACTATAAACATTGATATGGCTGAATCATTGTAGTAGCTGATTTTAAGTCCTTTGGATATAAACCTAGGAGTGGGATGACTGGGTCAAATGGTGGTTCTGTTCCAAGTTTTCTTAGGAATCTTCATACTGCTTTCTATAGTGGTTGCACCAATTTGCTTTCCCACCAGCAATGTATGAGTGTACCTTTTCTCCCACATCATCACCAACATTTATTGTTATTTATATTCTTGATAATTACCATTATGACTGGAGTGATATAGAATCTCAGTGTAGTTTTGATTTGCATTTCTCTAATTGCTAGAGATGTTGAACATTTCTTCTTCTGTGAAGTGTCTGTTGAGTTCCTTAGCCCATTTATTGATTGGGTTATTTATTTTTTTGGTGTTAAGTTTTTTGAGTTCTTTATATATCCTGGAGATTAATGCTCTATCTGAGGTATGTGTGGTAAAGACTTTCTCCCATTCTGTATGTTTTCTCTTTGTATTATTAATTGTTTCCTTTGATGTGAAGAAACTCCCATTTATTGATTCTTGACTTTACTTCTTGCACTTTAGGAGTCATTTAGAAAGTCATTTCCTAAGCTGACATGGTGCAGACTTGGGCCTACTTTTTCTTTTATTAGGCACAGAGGGTCTCTTTTCTAGTGCCTAAGCCTTTGATTTACTTTGTGTTGATTTTTATGCAGGGTGAAAGATAGATTTCTTTTTGTTACATCTGGATTTCCAGCGTCCCCAGCACCATTTGTTGAAGAAGTTATCTTTTTTCCAATGTGTGTTTTTGGCACCTTTGTCTAGAGTGAGATAGCTGTATTTATATGGGTTTGTCTCTGTGTCTTCTGTACCATTGGTCTATGCGTCTGTTTTGGTGCCAGTATCATGCCATTTTTATACTATGGCTCTGTAATATAATTTAAGGTCTGGTATTATGATGCTTCCTGCTTCATTTTTCTTGCTAAGAATTGCTTTGGTTATTCTGGGTCTCTTATTTTTCCAAATGGATTTCATGATTGCTTTTTCTGTTTCTATGAAGAATGTCATTAGAAATTAATGACAATTCCACTAAATCTGTATAACATTTTTGGTAGTATGGTCATTTTGATAATGTTAATTCTGCCTATCCAAGAGCATGGGAGATCTTTCCATCTTCTTAGGTCTTCATTCTTTAGTGCTCTGTAGTTTTGATTGTAGAGGTCTTTCACCTCTTTTGTTAGATTGATTCCCAAATATTTTATTTTTTGAGGTTATTGTGAATGAGTTAGTTTTCCTAATTTCTCTTTCACTGGATTCATCACTGATGTATTGGAATGCATTTGATTTATGGATGTTAATTTTGAATCCTGTTACTTTGCTGAATTCATTTATTAGTTCTAGCATGTTTTTGGTGAAATTTTTTTGATCTTCTAAATATAGAATCATGTCACTGGTAAATAGTGATAGTCAGTTCTTCTTTTCCTATTTGTATCCTTTAAATTCTTTCTTCTGTCTAATTGCTCTTGCTAGAGTTTCAAGGACAATGTTGAATAAAAGTAGTTAAAGAGAGCATCCTTGTCTTGTTGGCCTTGGCTCATTTTATTTTTAATGCCATTCTCCCAAGAGAATGATTTCTCTCTGCATTGTGCTCTGAATGGCTTACTGTCTTTTTCCCCAAAACAGGTCACATGGCCTGAGAAGTGGCAGAGACCTCTGTGCAGATGGAGTGGTTTCAGAGTGGGGTTCTGAAATCCTATTTGTAAGATCAAGTTGAAAAATTTAAATTGTTCTGATTGTCTCTCACTAACTGATCTCCTCTCCCCTGAAACCCTTTCCCATTTTGTGGCATAAAATAATAATTTTATTATGTTCATGGCATCTGTGGGTTGGGAAACCAAAAAGGGAACAGAAGTGGGATGACTTTTCTCGGTGTCTGGGGTGTCAGCTGGGTGGATAAGAACTTCTGGGGCGGTAGAAGCTGGGACCAGGGACCTAATGCCAAGGTGGCATATTCTGTCACTTGTCTGGACTCTTATTTAGGATGGTGGAAGGACAGGCTGAGCTGGAACCTCAAGGCTACTGGGTCTGAGAGGGAGCATCCCCACAGGGAAGGGCCCCCTGTGAGTGACCATTCCCAGAGACCAAGGCTGAAACCATGAGGCTGTTGACAGAGCCTCAGAAATTATCCTCTCAATGTCTATCTCATCCTGATGGTTGGAAACCGGTCACTGAGCCCAGGCCACATTCAAGGGGAGGGAATCAGATTCCTCTAGATGGAGGAGTGGTAGGTCACAGAGTGTGTGGGATGGGAGATATTGATGTCCAGCTTTGGAAAATACAATCTGCCTGACTCATGAATTCTATAGATTTAAACAATTTATCTACTATGAGTGAGTAGTTTAGTTCAGTAGAAACGCTAGGACTAAATTCTCCATCCAGATGAAACTTAAACACCATACACTGAACCTAACAGTGCAGGTAGACTAGAGAGAAGGGGAGAGAACCGACATTTATTTAGCATTTACTATGTGTCAAGCCCTGCTTTAGGCATTTTGTATGTTATTAAATTTAATTTTCATCACAACCCTCCTGGTACCTATGAATAGTTTCATTGTATAGATGAGGACTAGGAATGTGCAGAATGACCTGTTAAGGTCACATAAAGAATGTGACCAAACCTGTTTGATGCCAGAACCTGTGTTTTTTCATTATCTCTTGTTACCCTAATTTTTATTAAAAAAAATATTTTTTGGTACCAGGGATTGAACCCAGGGGTGCCTCCTGAGTTGCCGGGATTGCAGGCGTGCATCACCATGCCCGGCTGCGACCTTTAGATATCGAACATCTCATTTGTCCTGTCATGTGGTTTGTGAAGTATTTCCTGTATAGTATCTCATGTAGTCAATATGAGATCCTATGAGATCATTGGAAATCTGTGTTATCTAGATCCACATTTATAAGTGGGGAGAATTGTGATTTATGGAAACGTGTAACAGTCCAAGTTCACCAAACAAGTTGGAAGCAGAACTAAGACTTGAATCCAGGTTCTTAATAAAAGAATCCAGAGTGCTTCTCACTTTATCACATGCCTATATATAGTCTGAGCAGCTTCTGTATTTTCTGACCTCATGAAGTCTAAATTAGATGTTACAAATAATGTAGATTCTCTTTTGATTAAAGCTCATGGGTCGTGTGAGACTTTCTAATTCATATTTAATCAATTTGGCAAAAGGCATGATGTCTACCATTCCCTTCCTTATTCAGTGCATAGATGAGAAGCTTCTACCCACTAATATAATTCAGTGAGTCATTCTCCAAATCCTGATTGATGTCTTCTGTGTGTCAGGCAAAAGGTTTGGGACTGGAAACCCAGAGATAAATAAATGAGACACTGTTCTTGTCTCAGTGAAGCTTACAATATGGCAGGAAATTCTGATACATAAAAACCAACCAAACAACACCATCAAAAAACACAACACCCTCACTATTATAAATGCTAAGTTAAATCCATAAACTATTATAAGGACAACCAAAGGGCTGTTGGGTGGGGTAACAAAAGATGCTTCTCAGGAGTAGGGTGACAAATGACCCATACTTTAGGAATGGGAAGAATTTCACCTAGAAGAGAAACTATTAAATCAAGTTTTTTTTTTTTTTTTCTTGGTGGGACCATAAGAAAACCTCTATCCAGTTTCAGCTGTCTGAAGGAAATGTTCAAACATATCTATTTTATTTGAATTCTGAAGTTTTGCCCCTGTGGTTTGACTGAACTGATTAAAAACAAAGATAATTTGGGCTTCTGTGATTTTTGGGGGTCTTGAGATGGACAGTTGGTGAATTAACAATCCGACTGCCTTGCAGGCCATCTGATCAGATCCTTGAAGATGTAAAAGCAACTGTTAAGGACCCTGTGCCTCAGCCATTTTGGTGGTCATTATTGCTGGTTTGAACTGGCTGGGTGGTGACAGAGGCAGTTGCTTGGTGGTCTCCCCGCGTCTCTTTCTTTACAGGGAGAAAGAGGCCCCAGAGGTCTTCCTGGACCCCGAGGTGAGGAAGGATGCCTGGGTGTGAGGGGACCTAAGGTGAGTGAGACCTCAAGTTGGAGGATTCTTTCCCTTTCTTGGTTGCAACCCTTGAGTTCAAGAAAAATCTTCATTCCTCAGCATAATTATGGTGGCTTAACTTCTTTTTAGACTGAAGGCTCTCTAAAAGTAAAGCCTCCGGAAAGCAATCAACTGCACACAGCTTGCTGGGAGGTGATCCTAGCAATCAGTGGCAGAGGAGTAAGGAAGGGAGTAAGACATGGAGGGAAGGTGACCTCAAACGATGCATTAGCAGATCACTGCCATGGGCAGATGCAGCTCAGTGCTCCCCAGGAACTCTGGCAGCCAGTGTTGAACATGCACCTCAACGTTTTCCCATTTGAAGGGTGAAGGAGCTGGGTGTTTGTACACCACATCCTATCAGGTTATTGAGGGCTGATGCCAGGAGGTGTTAATTCCCCAGCTCCTTTGGCCTGTCCTGCCTGTAGGCAAAGCAGGCTTTGGTCCCAGGAAAAAACCTCAGTAAAAGAGCTGAGAGTGCCTGTGGTTGGAAGGTAGGTTCGAGAACACTGAAAATGTACAGATAAGGGGATTCGGTTGGGGCACTTCTTCAAGTGACTGCACTCCAGGTGCCTCAACCTTTTGTTATTGGATAATCTCTTTTTATAAGGTAAGAAAAAAAATTTCTACAACATAAAGGTCTTCGTTTTAAAAACTTTTGTTCTTTTTAGTTATACATGACAGTCGAATGTATTCAACATAAAGGTCTTAGAGTTTTCTTGATCACAATGACCATGTTTTGTATATTACAATAACAAGTTACTCTTCCAATTACTTTGTCCTGTAGTTCCTCGGAGCCTTCTCACTCTTGCTAACCAGTGTATTCTCACTTGTGCTTGAAAAAAGATGTCATTATAAAAATAAGTGGCAGGTTGCTGCTGTCCTGCCTACTCTGTGAGGAACAGCAAGGTGCAATTTTCTCCAGGTCATAGGCAAAGGAGGGCGGTAGTAATCAGAGAGCTGTGAAACCCATCACATTTGCTGGACAAGAAAAGGCATCTTCATTCTGATCTAATAATTATATTTTCTTCAAATCAGGTAACATGGTTTCCTAAATGAAACAAAGGTTCAAGAATCTCATTCAAGCCAAATTCTTTATTTTATTTTGCAGTACAGGGGATTGAGCCCAGGGCTTTGTACATGCTAGGCCAGTACTCTACCACTGAGTTATATTCTCAGCCCTATTTTATTTTTGATTAACATGTATTAATTGTATCTGTTAGTGGGGTTCAGTGTGATATTTCAACATGTACATACTTTGTGCACTAATCAAATCCATCCTCCTCCTTTACCCATTTCTCCACCTCTGCTGCCTTCCCAACCTCTAGCAATCACTGTTAGACAGTCAGGTCAACTTTCTTTTTTTCTTTTTCTTTTTTTTAAAACCTCTGCATATAAGAGAGAACATTTGATACTTTCCTTTCTGTGTCTGGTTTATTTCACTTAATTTTCTCTAGTTTCATGCATTTTGCTGCAAATGATGAGATTTCTTTCTTTTTTATAGCCGGGAGTAATATTGCACTGTGTATATACACCACATTTTCTTTTATCAGTTGATGGGCACCTAGGCTGATTCCATATCTTAACTCTTTGAATAGTGCTGCAATAAACATGATCATGCAGGTATTTATATGGTATGCTGATTTAATTTCCTTTGGATATATATACCCAGCTCAATTATTCTTATTTCTTCTTAACTTTAGGGAGCAAGAGGATTTTCAGGACAGCAGGTAGGTAACCATCTTTACTCTTAAACTGGACAGCAGTCTCTTTGGGAAACATAATACTGATTCCAATTCCCTTTCCTTTGCTTGATGGGGCGAGGCTTTTAAATTTTAGACAAGGGAGTGGGTCAGATCTTATTAATATTTGAACCTCCATGCCAATAAGTGACTATTGACTGTTTGTAAAACATGTATTTCAATCGAGGTAGTGACATATATTATTATTTTCAAATCTTGCTGACTCTAGAATAATATTGAACCACCATATCCATCACAGGACAGTCTAGAGTGTGATGTAGAGGGTCAGATCAAATTGGGTGCCAAATGAGAGAAGGGTGATAGAACAGGGTTGGTGGAGAAGGAGTTGCCACGATTAGTTAATGATTTAACTAAATCAGTTTTTGTAGTGCTGGGGATTTAACACAGGGCCTCACACAGGCTAGGCAGGTGCTCTACCACTGAGTTACATCCCCAGCTTGAGGGAATAATTTTGCATGCAGATTCAAAAATCAAAGCTTCCATTTGCTGAGTCATAAATACTTATGGCATGCCCACTCTGTTCCCGGTATTGTCCTAAGGAGTGGTTACAAAACGATGAAAAGACAGACAAGGGCTCATGACTTTTATTTTTTTACCCAGACCTTGTGATATTACTGATTCACCTCTTATGGCCTGTGACACGTGTTGCCCATAATTCGGTCCAAGAGTCTGGGATACTAATTGTCATATACCAACTCAGCTCCATTTTTGTTTAAAAAATTTCTCCTGAAATTTTTGTGGACAGTAGGAGGAAAGCAACTATTCCACATGTGTAAATGCATTTAATTCTGCTTGCAAAGTTCTGCTTTATAATGAATGTATTAATTGTCATGTTGAAATAAGTGGCAAGATAAAGAGCCCATAATTGAAAGCGATGGAACATTTGATGAGATGTTATTATGCATTTGCCTTCCCAACCTGCTTTAAAAACTCTTGTTACCAAGTTGGCCTTGATTTTTCAGTTTTTTATTTTAAAAAAAAGTTTCCCAAAATGCATAGACATATACACATACTCATTGAATTTCTCCTTAAACTGTGATCTTCCAGGTTCCCATTATATAGATTAATCCAATCATAATTTTAAAAAAATTAAAGAATGTGAATGACAAAAATATATTTTTAGTATGAGACAGGTAGTAGAAATGTTTCATTCAGCCTTGAATTCAGTGCTGTGTTTAAAGTCTTTCCATTTTTGGATTCCGGGATTGAACTCAGGGACATTTGATCACTGAGCCATATCCCCAGCCCTATTTTCTATTTTATTTAGAGACAGGGTCTCACTGAGTTGCTTAGCACCTCACCGTTCCTGAGGTTGGCTTTGAACTCGAGATCCTCCTACCTCAGCCTCCCGAGCTGTTGGGTTTACAGGTCTGCCCCACTGTACCCAACTAGGATCTTTCTTTTTTTTTTTTTTTAAATATTTATTAAAATTTTATTTATAGAAATAAATGTAACAAATTCCATTGAGCAAAGACAGTATTAATTTTTTGATCATAGGAAATATTTAGAATATTTTTCTCTATCTTTTCTATACTATTTTCAACAATATCATAAACATACTTGGAGTGGCATCTTAGCATACCCATGAGAATAAATTTTTAAAGTCCATAATGTGAAATTTTTTGGTTTGGAGACTTTACCAAATTTCCATCTAGTGGCCATAAAATCTAAGGTCTTGAAATCAACACACTGATTTTTTTGAGAACTTATCTCATCCTGTCATATGAAAACCATGAGTAATCTTTGACATTTTGGAGTTGAACATTCAGATATTCTACTCCCAACAGCAGCATGAATTTCGTGATGGGGTCATTCGATTTTGCTGGGGGATAGGATCTTTCTTGTCCATTTGAAATTTGAGTTTTTTCCCTAAGCTATTCCCTTTCCTCCTCTTCTCCCTTTTCCTTCTCTTCTTGGTCTTCCTCTTCCTCTTCCTCTTTCTCTTCTTTCTCCTTCTTAGCCCCTGAACCCACTAGGAAAAACAGTAATGACTATTTCAGGGAGAAGCGCTTTTTAATAATTGCATGCTATATGTAAGTGTTGTTTCAGAAGGTCTAGATTCTGCTGGCTATATAGCCCATCACATAGAGTGCCTGCCTCACATGCTTGAGACCCCGGTTTGAGTCCCCAGCACTGTTAGATTGTGGAAATAACAAACAAACAAATGAAACCAGAAGGTCTAGATTCTTCTACCAACTGGGAAATAAGTTAGCAAGGAAGTTAACATCAAAGAAATATCCATGTATACCTGTTTCTATTTTATGTAACTCTGATGTTCCTTTGCTCCACAGGGCAACCCTGGAGAAGAAGGTGCTGATGGCTTGGATGGAGAGCAGGTACGGAAGTATTTCATTTTGTTTTCCCCTTGACTAGTCTGGCATTTATACTCTTTTAGTGAGTATAGCTTTTCCTGATTAGTCACGTATATTCAACAGTGTTTAAGTTCACTTATATTATTTATTCTTATCTCTGACATACATGGATCCCAAAAACCCAACTTTACCCCCCTCTGATATCACATATTAATCATTCAGTATTTTAGTTCCATCCTATTTTTGTTAGATCCTGTCAGGCATTGTTATTATTATCATTCTCCATAGCCAGTGCTTATCTAGCTTTATCCGTATATCAACTAGTATTGTCAAAGTCTTTCTTTCAGTACTGTTGATGCTTTCAAAAGAACAAGGAAAACATCATGTATCTCTTACCCAAGGTAGAACTTGTGGAGTTTCCTTTAATGAAGGTTGTTTCATTGTAAACTCCCTTGGCTTTATTTTCCTGAAAATCTCTTTATTTTATTCTTTTTCTTGAAAGATAGCTCTTTGGGTAAATAATTCAGTGTTGATGGTTATTTTCTTTCAGCACTTTGAAATATAACTTTCTAGTTTTCTGGTTTTTATTGTCTTGTATCATTCATTATTGCTCTTAAGAAGTTATGTTTCAAAATAATTATTCCTTGGTAAGCAATATATAAAAAATATGTATCAGGCTGCTTTTAAAAATTCCCTTTGTTTTTTCTTTTTGACAGTTTCAGTATGATATGTCTAGGTGTGAGTTTCTTTTTACTTATTCTGCTTGGGACTTGTTAGGCTGTTGAATCTAAGTGTTTATGTCTTCATTAAATTTTAGAAAATACTTAGAAAAATCATCATATCAAAATCTTTATTTTTGTGTTTGTCAACTTTCCATCACTATAACAAAATATCCAAGATACTGAATTTATAAAGAAAAAAGGTTAATTTGGGCTTATGGCTTTAGTTCAAGATTGGGTAGACCCATAACTTTTAGACCCTGGTGGAGGTGCTGGAAGGCAATGGTGGGGAGCATGTGGTGGAACATACTCACCTCATGGTCAGGAAGCAAAAGAAGAGGAAGAGGAAGGAGCCAGGATCCCATAATTTCCTTCAATGACCTAAAGGTCTCACATTAGTCTCCAGCTCTTAAAAGTCCATAGCTTTCTCACAATACTGCCACCCTGGGACCAAATCTAAACACATGGGTCTTTGTGGAGACATTAAACATCCAAAGTGTAGCACTTGTTTTCTCAATTATCCTTTTTTTTTGTGTGTGTGTGGTGCTGGGGATCCAACCCAGGGCCTTGTGCTTGCAAGGCAAGCACTCTACCGACAGCTACATCCCCAGCCCTCAATTATCTTTTTATAGAAGTCTAATTAGAAATTTGATGAGAACTTCTCATTCTTTCCTAACTGTCTTCTTAGCTGCTTTTCATATTTTCTATTTCTTTGTCTTTCTGGGACACATTCTCTATAATTTCTTCTGTGCACTAATTCTCACTTCACTTCTGTTTAATATGTTACTTATCTTGTCAGCCAAATTTTTAATTTCATTTATTATATTTTTTACTTCAAGGATTTTTTTTTTTGGTGCTGGGGATTGAACCCAGGACCTTGTGCATGCGAGGCAAGCACTTTACCAACTGAGCTGTATCCCCAACCCAAGGTTTTTTTTTTTTTTTTTTTTTTTCTTTAAAAAATTGACTTGGGCCTTTTTTCATAGTTGCTTGCTATTTTATTCATTCTTTTGCTTATTTTAATAATCATATTAAATATACTTATTTTATATTCTGTATAAGATAATGCCAATATGTATAGTCACCGTGGGTCTGATTCTGTTGTTTTTATTTCTTCTGGCTTCTCAGTCATGGTGTCTCCCTCCTGTGTGTTGTGACTTTTGATTCACATCTGGTTTTGATGGAACTTCATCTGTGAAAAGGTGTTAAAGCCTGAGTTGAGATTGTTTGCTTCTGCCATGTTCCTAGTGCACTAGTTACTGGTACCAATAAAAAATTGTCAAGCTGAGGTCTTTCTTCACACACACACACACACACACACACACACACACCCCACGTGCTGATCACAAGACGCTCTAGGACAGCCAAGAGCTCTTACCTCTTCTGAATCCTGCTCTCTCTTTATTCTGAACAAAGTTTTTCTCTTTTTTCTTTAACATCTTATTAATATGTCTAAAATATGTTTTGATTTATCTGGAATTTGCAATTTTTTTCAGGGGGAGGGTTGCTCAGAGGATCTAGTCTGTCATGCTGTTGTGGTAAAGTGACTTCCTGCTCTTGGCTAAAATGTGAAACTATCTGAAGTTTCTAGGGTGACTAATAGAATACAGATTCTTTATATATTTCTTTTTCTTTTCCCAGGGTAATCGTGGAGTTCCAGGATCACCTGGAGAAAAAGGAAATAGGGGAAATTGGGTAAAGTTTGCAGGCATTCTGTTCTCATTTCTACTGGGTAAACTGATATCAGCCATTTATTTTTAAGTTGTGGGAAGGAACATTTAGTGGTTTAAAGACTAGATTGAGAGTTAAAGGACAGGCAATGTTAGATGACTGGAATGTTTACTTAGGACTCTGCTGATAGTGAAACAAGGCATGTAAATCCAGGGACTTAACCTTCTTTGCTTTAGAGCCACAATTGTGTCCCTGTCTAGCTCACAAGTTTTTCATGGCTCCCTGTTACTAATGGTTTAGTCTTCCATCCAAGGCTGTTCAACCACGTTCTTCACTAATCTCAATTAAGTCAAATTGTCCTTCTGTCTCCTGAGTGTTCCTTATGTATGCCCACCACTTCTGAGTCTTTGCTCATACCAGCTGCCCTTCCTGGAATTCCATCTTCAGTGCTTATTTGAATATCACCTTTCTCCCAGTGACGAGCTCCTTTCTTTCTTCCTAATGATGGATTCCTTCACCATGTCAGTCTATAGTGCTATCCCTTTTTCTTCATTCTTGCAACTTTCATTTTTTGTACTAACTTCTTGATAGTGATAATATGCAATAATTTTATTTCTATGTAAGAGAAGAACCATACCTGGTATATGTACTTCAGCTTTCCCTTCCTGTGCCCATGGCAGACATTGAGTACAGAATCCAGCATGGCTGTTTAGCTTCTGTTGTTTGATAGAATTACATAGGGATAGGGGTTGAAATTTATTCACTTATCCTTTGTCGTCCTCATGAAATTAAAGCAATGTTTTTACTCCAAGAATGCACAATTAATGGTGTAGCTCAACTTCCTGATAAATAAAACAGTAAGAATCAGAAGACATGCCTTATTATTGTGGTTTAAATTCCAACTAGAAGTGTGTGGATCAGATTTTGGAGAAGGAAAAGGGCACCATACTTCCTTAACAGTACAGAACTTTAAGTTTCAAGTGCATTTGTTAAATTCAATAAATACTTGTCAAGTTCTTCCTAAATATGGGACATTTTGCTACAAAGTAGTGTTCAAAGATAAATAAGTCATGGCAATTTATGACCAACATAGAGCTTATTAACCTGTGCAGGAGATAAAGTTTATATAGGAAGAACTGCAATACAAGGTAGGTTTGATAAAGGATATAGGACGGTGCAAACAGAGAGTCAATGGGAGCTCAGTGACTTGGAGAGGAGACTAAAATAGGGTGACTTTTCTTTACGGATTAAACATCAAAACTTACTGAGCCTCTATTGTAATCCAGGCATAACTGTGTATCTCAGAACTGGTCTCTACACAGGGAGATAGACATTAATGAAGTAATCATGGAAATCATTCTAAGATTGCCACTGAGATCTGTGCACGGGGAAGGAAGTGACAGAGGATCCAATTCAGCTTGTGCAGTCAGGAAGGTTTCTTTGAGGGAGTGAATGAAATTTGAATTATCAGTAGCAGTTAATCATAATGAGGGAGAAGGGAGGAGGGCAAGAGAACAACCTTCCATACTAAGAACTCTGGCATTTAAGCAGGTGCTAAGGGTAGTGAGGACCCTGGCATTACAGGGAACACAGGAAATCAAGACTTAAAAACTCAGTTCTTTTGTTAGTAGGAAGAGAAGAGATGCTTAAGGAACAGTCACAAGGGAAGACAGTATTAGGAGAACTCAATGTAAGATTCCAATTTGGCAACAGTAGGAGATGAAACAAAAAGTTAAAGAGTGAGAGGAAAGTCTTGACTGAGTAATCAAGGGATATTAGAAGTTTCTGGGGAGACATATGCTTGAAGAGAGAGGACATGTTTGAAGCTAGAGGTCTGGGAGTTTACTCTGGAAGCCCAATGTCTGGGTCAGAGAAAGGAGGGACTGGAAATAGGGCAAACTGTAAAAGAGTCTGTATGCCAGACTACGGAACATTTTAATTTCTTCTTTCTGGTCCTAGAAGATGGTGTGTTTGTCAACTGTTTTTTTTTTTTTTTTTTTTTTTTTTTTGGGTGCTGGGGATCAAACCCAGGGCCTTGTGCTTACAAGGTAAGCACTCTACCAACTGAGCTATCTCCCCAGCCCCGTTTGTCAACTTTTTGTTGCTGTGACCAAAATACCTGAGAGAATGAAAAATTTATTTTGCTCATGATTTCAGAGGTTGCCGTGGGTCTGAGTGAGGCAGAGCATCAAGGTCAAAAGGCATGATAGCAGAGCAAGGCTGAGCGGTTCATGGCATCCATAAAGGGGCGGGGTGGGGGGAGAGACAGACACGTTGATTTTGAAAGGAAGGGCCAGGGACAAGATAAACCCTTCCAGTACAGCCCTACTTCCTCCAAATAGGCTCTACCTCCCAGTAGTCCATTCAGCTATCAGTAAATCAAATGGATTAATCTATCAATGAGGTCAGAGCTCTTATGATCCAATCATTGTCTAAAAGTCCCACCTCTGAACCTTGCTTGTTAGGGACCATGATTCTAACATGTGAGCTTTTGGGAAGCATTTCAGATCCAAACCATAATAGGTAGGCACATCTGTTTTGCAAATGAGAAAAGGGAATATCCCAAGAAATTTGCCTATTAAACTGGGCTTGGTGACTCGTGCCTATAATCTCAGTTACTTGGGAGGCTGAGGCAGGAGGATTGCAAGTTTGAGGCCAGCATTGGCAACTAAAGTGAGACTGCATCTCAAAATGAAAAATATAGGGGCTGGGGTTGTGGCTCAGTGGTAGAGCACTTGCCTAGCATGTGTGAGGCACTGGGTTTGATTCTCAGCACCACATATAAATAAATAAAATAAAGGTCCAATGACATCTAAATATATATATATATATATATATATATATATACACACACACACACACACACACACACACACATAATAAATGAATAAAATAAAGGCCCATTAACATCTAAAAATATACATATATAAAAAGGGCTGGGGATGTATCTAAGAGGTAAAGTGTCCCTGGGTTTTAATCCCCAATACCAGGAAAGGGGGAGAAGAAATTTGCTTTTCTAGTATATTACAGCAGGATTGGAATTTAGAATTACTTTCCTCCCTTTTACCATTTTAGTAGGACATGACAGAGGTATGGAGAAGTCTCAAATAAGATTATGAGGTAGCCCCTTTTGGAGCCTAGAGAATGGTCCATTTCCTGTGTGTCTGAGAGCTGAACAGTAATGTGTCTGTTCCTCAGATGTACCCTCCCACTGTGGCTCTGTAAGAACTTTGCATAGATAGCACTGAATCAACAGGTTTTAAGAGAAGTAGTCATTTCCTTATCATGTTGTAGTCCTTTGGTGAGTTACTTTACCTCTCTGGCTCCCTGCCTGCAACAGTTAGGAGCTCTGGAAACATCATTCTCTTTCTTCTTTTATTTTTTCCCCATGAGGTCTTACTCTGTTAATGCTGCTCACATCCATGATGGACAAAACTCCCCCTCTCCTTTTTTTTAATGTGTGAAAAAATCAAGAAATTTTTTTATGGGTGGAAAAATCAAGAAATTTGATAGTAGGGAGGTCTGGGTCCAGCTTCCCAGAGCCTCAAGTCCCTCACGTGCAAGTGGGTTAATTCTGAAGAAGTGAGGTGAAGCACACCTAGGGCTAAGCACATGGAAGGGTTCCAACAAAACATCTTTCCTACCTCTTGACTACCTTTTTGACAGTGAATACTTTCAAGTTCAAGTACTAAGTTGCTCTTTGAGCCTGATTCTTATTTTCCCTCTTAGTGTTCCTTTCCTTTTAGGCAATAGGAAATTTTGAAAAGTGACACATTTTTTTTTCTTTGTAATTTAAGGGCTTGACAGGACCACCCGGACAACCCGGAGAGCGTGGAGAGCCTGGGCTGAGAGGAGATCCTGTGAGTAAAGATTGGGGGATTTCTTCTGCTTTAATTCCAGGGACTTGAGAAATGTTTGCTCGTGGCACAAAGGCGAAGAGCTCTTTATTATTCATTAATGAGGCATCTGTTCAGCCTATCTTTACTGCATTGCAACAAACAAGAGATCTGAGAGTAAAATCCATGTCACAGAACATTTGGGTTCGTAAATAGGTTGGAATTTTAATTGCATCAGGTATCTGGGGTTACTGGATGGGTCTGGATAATAAAAACTGTTCACTTTGGTTGTGGTTTTCTTTCTTTGTTCTTTTAAAGAAACGTTTCCTATAATATCTTTTTTTTTTATTGATTGTTGTCTGTTTGAGTAAACAACCTTTTATTTTCTCAGGGAGATTCTGGAACTGATAGTTATATTCGAGGCCCTAAGGGGGAAAAAGGAAGGCATGGACATCAGGTAAGATGACCTCCGTTTGCTTGGGGGGATGGTATGCAATGCAGGGGAATGGATGCTAGATGGTGCAGAAAAATTGGGTATTCTTAAGAAGCCAGAAGACAAAGCTGGGGAGATAGCTCAGTCGGTAGAGTGCTTACCTTGCAAGCACAAGGCCCTGGGTTCGATCCCCAGCACCGCAAAAAAGAAAAAAGAAGCCAGAGAACAAATCCATGGGACTCCATCATCCATGAACACAGGAGTCCTGAGTGGTAATCTTCACTTAACATCTTGTCCTTGCATTCTGTCTTAGTTTTTTTCCTATACCAATTCCATCTCCCACAACATTAGTAATACCTTACCAGTTATTTTACCTCTTTTGTTCCGGGTTTCCTCATTACCAAATGAAAGCATCTGACTCAATGATGCCTAGGATTCTTCCACTTTAAGCATTTTCCAATTATAAAATTTAAAAGATGTTCACAATTATCATGTCACAGGCTTGCTCTCCTTTGTAGTCAGAGCTGATTGATGTGTATTGGGTACTAGCCATTTTTTAAAAGAGGAGATCTTTGTCTAGTTCTAAAGACTAGAAGCACCATGATAGAAGACATCACAGAAGAAAAAAGACTTGTTAACTTGACAGATGCTAATTTCTTGGAAGCCATTTTTAGATTTTTATGTCCCAGACATTAAAATGCATGATTTTGAAAAATGACTAAAATAACCCAAGTGCTTCAGTCCTCACATTTCCCCATTCCTAATTTCTAGGAATGAGGTTGCATAGCAAAATATTTGTAACTAGATAGGAGCCTAGGAACCTCTATTTGCTTCCAACCCCGGTTTTGCATTATTTGACAAAACTGTAGGACATTGGCTCTCCTCCCTAGATTGTGTCTAGATAGCATCCATGTTATATATATCCGGATCCTAAGTTAAATTCAGTTTGTAACAAGGTCATTATTATGTAGTTATAAGAAAATCACCAGGACTTGGCTGTAAGAATATTTCATCCTGTCATTAATTATAGTTGTTTTGAACAAACCCTATTGAGAATGTTCCCTTTGATGTTGTGATCAGAGAGTCCTTTGAAGGGTCACTCAGTTGTCTGCAGGATTGAGCTAAGGAGACATCAGGGAAGCAACCCTTAACCCATCTGGGGCTCATCTGTAAGATGGGAAGAATGGAGAAACTATTCCTGGGAAGAAAGGTTGTGATCTGAGCATAAAATGAACTTGGTTCTGTGGTTTGCTCAAGGTTTACTGCTGGGAAGAAACCTAGGCCTCTAGACAAACTGTCTAAGGCTATGCCCATCACAGTACCATGGCTACAATGAGAGCCGCATGCTCACAGCTTTCAGAGGCCTCCATCCTGATTTTAGCCAAGTGTTAACTTTGAACATCGGCCCCGAATTGTGTGTGTAAATGGAAATTGTAAACCTCTGAGGCAGTGTCTTGTCATATTGAATTTGTTTCCCATGACTTCTACTCTCATGCTGTGCTCAGAGAAGGGTGCTAACTATCCTTTGAATAGACCTGGGTAACAGAAGGAACTCCCACAAGTTACATAAGCCTGCAGCTGTGGCTGCTGACATTCCAGCTTAAGTGCTATCAGAAGATGGATCTTTAGGGGGCAGTCTTTCCTTGGCATTGTTTCTGAGATGAACCCAAGAACAGATTCAATGAAGCAATTTGGTTGGGGAAGGTTCCCTGATGAAGCAGTCATTCCAATAAGCAGAAACTAATATATCCAGAATCGGGGAAGGAGTGGAGGATCAGTCATGCCAGCCGGGAGTGTGAAATTAACACTTCTGGGAAGAACGAAAACCAATTTAACCTTTTGGAAAGGCAAAATGTGAATAAATCAGCACTGCTGTTTAAAAAATATATAAAATATTATATATAAAATATTATTATATATAGTATATATTTTATATATATGTATGTGTGTGTATATATATATATATATATATATAGTCAAGTAACAGAAAGTCTATCTAGTAGTGTTTAGCTAGTAAATGTGTTTGAAATCCAAGTGTGGATGACTTCAGATTTGGTGCCCCATCTCAGTGATACCATGGAGACTCAGCGGTTTGTTGGGGACATGGCCCCTTTCCTTCCATGCTGCCCTCCTCAGTGTGTCAGCATTTGGTCTGTAGCCCTGGCAGCTCTGAGCATTTTGTCTTCACTTTTACATAAAATGCCAGGAGGAAAGGGGCTTTCCTTTCATCTGGGTGTTTTCAGCAATATTCTTTTCATAGCTCATTAGCCATAACTGAGTTCTGTTGCCCCATTTCAAGGAATTCAGAGAAAGCAAATAACTGGAAAATGGAAATGTGATCACCATGGATGACTTAGATCTATTCTCATTCACCCCTTGGAGGCTTTTATTTATTTTTATGTATTTATTTTTGTCTTGGGGATTGAACTTAGGGTCTCATGCATGGTAGGTAAGTGCTTTACTAATGAACTAGATCCACAGCCCTGGAGTTGGGTACAGTGTTATTCCAAACACAATGGATTTTCATAACAAGGAGGAAAGGGGAGAGGCTGTTGTGTAGTCTACCACTGTCGGCCATAGCTTAACCTCTAGCCTTTCCAGGCCTAGAAATTTACCCAGAAGCTAATCATGGACCAACACAGATTTAGCTCCAAGGGTGGTCACTGCAGTGATTTTTAAAGTAGTAAAAAATTGAAAATACTCAAATGTCTAATAATATACTTGTGTGCATCCTGCTACTTTCACACAATGAAATATTACTAGGCAATGAAACATAATATAGAAGACCATTTCTTGACATGGAAAACACCACAATGTAATATTAAGTAAAAAAAAGTAGGTTTACCAAATACTATTCAGTGTGAGTTCAAATTTGTAGAAAACTTCTGTATCATCAGAAATTATGCACTTCTTTCCTTAACTTTGTTCTCTGAATTATTGAATAGTCTATGATGAATTGGCGTTACTTTTTACCCTAACTTCTCATTTTGAAAAATTTCAAATCTATGGAAAATAAACTGTAGTTGGAAGAATGAACCCCAATTGTTACCATGTTTGCTTTATATCTCTTTATACACACATATGTGTGTGTACATTTTTATATTCAAGTATATTCTAAGAAAAATGACACTATTCTATATTAGCACAGTATAACTATCACACTTGAGAAACGATATTTTTACAATATTACTTTCTAATGCACCGTTCATATCCAAATTTCTACACTTGTCCCATGTCTTAGTCAGTTTGGATCACTATAATACAATAGACTGGGTGCCCTAAATAGCATGTATTTCTCACAATTCTGGTTGTTGGGAATTGTAAGACCAAGGCACTGGAAGATTTGGTGTCTGGCGAAGGCCCATTTCCCAGTTCTTAGATAAATATTTTGGCTCTTATCTCACATGGAGGAAAGACTTCTAGAGTGCTCCTTCAGGCCTCCTCTACAAGGGCACTAATCCCATTCACGATGACTCCACCCTTACCACCTGCGTTACTTTCCAAAGCACCAGCCTCTCACTGTCATCACCTTGGAGATTAAGATTTCAGGATGAGTTTTTTGGGGAAGAGACATAAATATTCGATCCATAACACTCCATTATATTCTTTATGCCTGTTTGTTGTTGTTCCAGTATGCAGTCGACGATTAAGCAGTTATTTCAGTAATCTTGCCTTTTTGGTGTCTTTTCACCATATCAGTGACCCAGTTATTTGTGACATTGACATTCCAGACTAGTTATTTGACTAAATTTGCCTCAATTAGGATTCATCAGATGGTTTCTCCATAACTAGAGTCAGGCTAAGCATTTTTGGCAGGAGACTCAGTAGTGCTATACATTTATCAGTGATAGGCAGGGATACTGTGTTGGCTTGTGTCATATTGGTGACATGAAGTGTGATCACTGGATTATGTTCACCAGATTTCTTGACTGTGAGCATACTTTTTCTTTCTTCAAATGAATAAGCAGTCCGGGAATGATACTCTAAGATTATAAATTTCTTATGTCCCAACAATCTTTTACCCAATGGCTCCAGCATCTGCCCAGATAATTCCTTCACTATGTTGGCTGCAAAATGCTATTTACTACCAGAGTGAGAAAATGATTAATCTTTTAAGAAAAAAATCTTTATTACATTCAGAACTATTGTGAGAAGATTTTATTTATAGCCGCCTCCTGTCTACAACCTACTTTGGAAAAAAAGCCCATAAAAGTAACATTTATTATAGAAATTTGGGAATATAAAGTAAAATGTAGAGGAAAAATTATCTACAGTTCCAGTAGCCAGGGAAACCATTATTTTATTGAACTTTCCTAACATACGATAGCAATTATTCTCCTAGAGAAAGTCAGGAAAGTGTCCTATGGGTTTGTTACAAAATGTTCTAGTGTAATATTTTTAAAAATGAGGAATCATCTTTTTTCCTTTTTCCATATTTGGGACAAATTATTTTTTCACACAACTTAGCAAATTTTAAAAGAACAACATCATAGCACAAACTTTCTATGTTATACACTTTTTAAAAAAGTCAGATAGATGCATTTATTTCTGCTGATCTTAAGGATATTCAAGAAAAAAATTGAATAAAAAAATAAAAATATACAACAGTGTTTATAGGATGCTCTTGTTTGAGATTACAAAACAATATATTTATGTCTACTTGTGAACACAGAAATTTTTTTGGCATTTCATGAGAAGCATTCTTTTCTCAGTGGCTGCCTTGGGAGAATAAGCTTAAGAAGATTTGCTTTTTAATTTTGAACTCTTTCATTTTTGTGCATTATGCATTTTTTATCATGACATATTTAATTTTTCCAATAAACACAGTATTTTAAGATAAACATTGGAATTCTAAACAAATACAGTGACAAGAAGTCAGCTGTCTTAGAAAAGTAACTCTGAATAGAAGAGCTATACAGATAAATCCTGCAACCCAAAACCCATGAAATAGCTGAGTAGACAAATGAGCAATTCGGTTAATCGTTCAGATGTTTCCTCTTCACGATGCTACAATATGAACTTTTGGAAGCCCTTGAAATGTACATATCAGCATGTAACCTTAAACCCAAATCAATACTTTTTTTAAATATTAAAAATATATCAAGAAATATCCAAGACCCTGGAAAAGATGTAGCCGATACTATCACGAACACAAGCCTTTGTCAACCCATTACAGAATTTAAGTAAAACTTTACCAAGATAACTGGTCTATTCAAATATATCCTCCAGTTCTCATCAGGGTAAGCCTCCATATTGAATTTTCCCCCCTTTTCCTTTGTGTTTGTATCATGTATATGTTCTTTATAAACTTTAGGGAAAAAAGCATTTTTGTCATAATTTGATTAACACTTCCCTCATATTATGAAATATTTAAATTACTTCAGAATTTAATATATTATAAATGAGAGTTGGAATGAACAAATTTTCACAAGACATTTTTTTTTCCTGCATTTCCACATTCTTTCCCCACTTAAGTATTCCACTTAGCCTGTAGCCTCACTAAATAATTATCTGAAATATCCCTTCTTGGGCTACCCATGGGGTTTCCATTTCTCCTGCAAGAGGGACTCATTCCTTATGGATACTACTCATTTCCCACTTCTACCCCACAGAGGTGAGAGCACTGGAGCGTTTCCTCATCCTGGTTGTAAAATCTCTCCCTCATTGCCTACACACTGATCCCTCCATGTGCAGAGTCGCACCCTTCTACCTTCTGTTTCTGTCTGCCACTCAGGACCCTATAAGACCTGGGTAGAAAGGGATGAGCCAATATTTTCCTATACTAAGCATGTTGAAGAATGTGTATAACTGCTTTCTCAGCATGGTGAACCCTGAGGAATCATTAAAGGAAGAGTCTGTGGGGAAAGACTACTAATCTGTGGGGAATACGCCCACAACATTGATGTTTGAAACATGAGAACTCAATGTCAGTTTGCTTCTTGGGGAGTGATGGCCAATGGAACTTTCTGAGATCATGGAAATATTCTCTGTGTGTGCTATTCAATATGGTAGCCACTGGCTACATGAAGTTACTGGGTGCTTGGAATGTGGCCAACATTGAATTAGGAGCTAACTTTTAATTTTATTTCATTTTTGTTCATTCAGATTTAATAGCTGCCTACAACTAGTGGCTTCTGTATTGGATGGTACCTATATAGAGAAGAAAATCAGAAGTGTGTGGCATTTAAACTGATCTTCCCTTTATCTTTTACTTTTTAGGGTCTGTCGGGTTCCGATGGACCTCAGGGGGAAACTGGAAATGTTGGCCCTCAGGTAGGTGTAACTGCTGGTTATTTATTTTCTCTGCCTTTGTGGAAGAGGAAGGTATATCTAGAGTGAGAAATGGGTCCTTCTCTGAGGTCTCTGCTTTCTTTCTTTTCTTAGGGGTCACGAGGAAGACGAGGTCTGCCAGGGTTGAAGGTCAGTGCTTTTCTGGAGAGAGCTACTCTTTGTTAAATGTATATCACTGCTTTAATAGTTCTCTCTGAGGTCAAGGGGAATGCTGTTGGGCTGGGAGGTTGTATTGGAAATCCCTGGAAAGTTATCATGGAGATCTTTTTCATGAAGAAGGGAAGTTTTTGTGGTTCTCTGCTTCCTCCTCAACTCGCTATATTTTATTTAGATTGAGAAGAAGCTCATACCTTAAAGAAGGACTTCCACTTCTGATATGATGATTTTTTTCCATGGGTGCACACAGCACTCAGTGTCTAGATGAAGGAGAAGGGTTGAACTCTTGCCATTTCCAAAGGAGAGATGGTGTGGTTTGATGGTGGGATGGGGAATATCCCTGTGAGAAACCTGTTTTATTAAGCATTTATCTCATACCTGGTGCTACATCAGACACTTATATCATCTCACGTAAACCTTTCCATAGACCCCCAGGAATTTTCATGGGCAAGAGAGGAAATACAGGATTAGCAAGAGAAGTGACTTATTTGAGGCATCCCAGCTAATAATTGGTGGAGACGGGATTCCAATCTCATGTCTGATCACAAAGACCATGATGCTCTTTGAAACCTCTGTATAAAAGAAGTCATTTTTGTAGACCTCTCTCTGACATAGTCTAATGATACTTTGCTTGTATTTCCCCAGCATTCTCATGATTTAGGGATGGAGAAGAAATGAGATTGACTTATACCCCTTTATATTGATTTCTCACCATGAGGGATGAAAATTTAACTTTCTCTTTCCATCTCCTTCTCTGTACGCCTCTCTCCACCCTTGCCGCACCTTTATTTTCTCCATTTTTTCATCAAATCATTATTGTTCACATGATAACTAGGAGAATATGATTTATGGCTTTATACTTTTTGTTTTTATTGGATTATCCCCTTTTCCCCTTAATTAATCAATCGCAAAGCTCATTGACAAATGATAAACTCCCCAAATATTCAAGTATATGAAGATTATTTTCCTTAAACTCACCCCTTCTCTGCCTCTCCTCTTCCACTCTAATCCAGGCTTTTTACTCACTGGTTTTCTGTGGAACAGATTTTGGAACAGCATCCTTTCATCCTGGGAGCAGAGGTGAATGTGTGCAGGCTGTCATATTAAGAATTGGAGGCCTCGTCTTTTCATATATTATGATTTTTTTTTTTTTTTGGGCACTGGAGATTGAACCCAGAGGCACTTAACAAGTGAGCCATATCCCCAACCCTTTTAATTTTTTTTATTTTGAGACAGAGTCTCACGATGTTGCTGAGGCTGGCCTTAAATTTGTGACCCTCCTGCCTCAGCCTCCCAAGTTGCTGGGATTATGGCATACACTGCCTGCCTGGCTTCATAGATTGTAATCTTTTTTTGTGTGTGTGTGGTGCTGGGGATTGAACCCAGGGACTTGTGCATGTGAAGCAGGCACTTTACCAACTGAGCTATACCCTCAGCCCTATACATACATACATTGTAACTTTGATGTGTTCCTGTAGTGGTTTGCTTTTATGCCTATTCAATTTTTTATTTTTAAATAAGACATAGAAACATAACTATTTTCAGGCTTCAGGGTGAACTGGGTTTATCCAACATGTCAGTGGCTTGCTACTTGGCAGGATGTTGGAGCAGTGGTCTTATAGACCCATTTATGTTCTGAGGATGTAACTTGCTAAAGACCAGTCGGTCCAATGGAAGACTATAGCTTACGGAGGTACTGAATTCCAAATTATAGTACTCTATAATATATAGGAAAATATGGCTCATTACTCTCTATAAAATTAGATCTGCTGGTTTTTGCTAGATGCATAATAAAATGGAATCATGAATAAAATTTTATTTATGGAAAAGATTGTGTTTATGGTAAATAAATTGATGCATAGACTTTTTGGCAATAAAACAAAACTTTAGATTTGTTGTTATGATAAAATTAAGAATATCATTAATTTTTAAAAGTATCTAAAAACCTGTTACCCTTCAGCAATTATTTTCATATTTGTGTGTTCCCTTTACTTATATAAATATTAAAGGGTTATCATAATGTCTATACTGTTTTATATTCTGATCTTCCATATTTCTGAATTTTCCTATTTTCACTTTAATGCATTACATTTTGCTCCATTGAAGTAGCACAGTTTGCTAAACTACTCCTCTTTTGGGCATTTAGGTAATTTCTATTTTGCTTGATATCATGGTCAGTAATATAACAAAAACTATAAGATTCTTGTTTTGGTTTTGGTTTTGCTTTGCTGCAATTAATTCCTTAATGTAAATATATGAGTGGAGTTATAATAAGAGCCTGAACTTTACCATACAGAGTCACATTATTTTCACAAATGTTGCACTATGAAAGTCACTAATGTGATATGCAAATTAGATTACAGTCTGGTTCAAACTTTCTAGTTATATTCCTTTTAAAACTTGGTTCATACTTATAAATCTAGAATCTGCTCTTGAAAAAATGGAACAATATAACAATAATGATTAATAGAAGTGCCAGATAGTTTTTATAAACTTAAATAGTGCAGGTAATTTGATCCACACAGTGATGAATTCTGGGTTTGAGGTTTTGGCTCTTTATGCATCTGTCACTAATCAATGAGCCAGTCTTTCTGTGACTAGCATGAAAAAGAAGGCAGAATAATTCACAAAACTGGAATTATTCCTTATCTTGGAAAAATGTCTTTTCTGTAGAAATGAAAATAATAATTTGGGAAGTAACTTTGGGGAGTTATCAAATGAATCATTTTAACAATTCACCCCTTGCTTAGAGAGCTAGCTAAGTGCTCCAAGGACCCATAGGGTTTTCAAGCCAATATTCTATTTTTTTTCCATGTGCTCTGTGTGCCTTTGTCCTGGTGTGTCATGCTTGATCAACATTCTACTTCCTTGCATGAGATAAGGGTCCTTGACACCAGTGAACATTTAATCCATATACATTAAAGAGAGGGCTGGACTTTTAGGAACCAGTTTTCATATAAAATAGGAGTTTGCTTATTTAGACAAAATATTTTTGCTTCTATTACTAGCTGAGATTTTGAAAAGAGATGTGCAAAGACCAGAAAAGGCAGCGCAAGTCTGGTCTCGCATTTTCCCAGCATGAGTGGAAACCCCTCGTGTGTCCCCGCCATCTCCATTCTCAGGGAGGTGTTGATCACAACCAGTCAAATATTTTTTGAGTCTTTCCCTTGGGATTTTCAAGTGACATCTTGCAGAGAAGGCTGCCTTCACCAGGAGCACTGATGATGCTTTTTTTTTTTTTTTTTGTTTTTGACAGGGTGTGCGTGGAGAATCTGGTGAATGGGGCTACCCAGGAGAGATTGGGTATCCAGGTTCACAGGTTATATCAGATAACTTTTTTAAAAATTTTTGATTATTATCACAGTTATTGTACAAAATACAACTTCATATCTTCATATTTAACTTGGTTTTAATGCTGAAGGACATTTGTATGAAATGTTAAATGCATTGTTTGATAGGATATTAAATCAGAGTGGCCTTGGATACCTTCCTTCTAAGGCCTCCTAAAGGAAATTATATTTAACCTTCCTCTTATGGGAAGGTTAAACCACAACAGCTAATATTTATGGACCTCTGTGTCCCAGGTACTACAATAAGCACTTGAATTTAACTCACTTGAATCTTCACTGGGGGTATGGTTGGTTTCTTATTATCCCTGTTTTACAGGGAAGAAGTGGAAAGGGGATGAGGAAGGTAGGTGAGTTGGCTGAGTCATACAACTAAAAAGTTATAAAGTTGGGATTCAAACTCAGGCAATCTGGTTATAAAATTGATGTTCCTAATTACTGCCTTTGAAGCTGTGCATTCGAACTATTCAAATAATATTTAATTTTTAACATTATATTTAATTTTCAATATTAACTCAAATAATATTCATATTTATTTAACTGTACTCAATTTGGCAGGAAAAATCAACAGAGAGTTAATTGAGTATCTGTTATGCACACAGTACTCTGCCAATAGACCTGGGACATTCAGACCATTAAAGGCAAGGATCTTGCCCTCAAGGACTTCAATGTAGTGGGAGATCGTAAACTATCCAGTCATAAGTGGAAATTTGAACTTTCAACCAGTTCTTTTGAATCCTCTAATCATAAACTAAATCTATCATCCGTAGGCCCTTCTGGAATACTTTATAAAAGTATTCCAGTATACTTTTTTTTAAAAACCAGATTATTTCCAAATATCCTCAATGGAAGAATTTTAAACAACCATTTCACTTGTTTTGAATCACTCTTCATAACTACAAATCCTTTGTCAGATGAACATTTTAGAAGTTTCTGCTAATTTAAAACTTGACAAAGGTACTAAGGAACGAATGGGTAATCAAAGTACAGTTGGAGATTGTGTTTACTTTATGATGGAAAAACGGTATCTGAACTCAGGGGGAAGCAACTAAAATATATTTTTTCCATTTTCTTTTTGATCACTGGCTTAATTCACATTTGGACCCCCTACCTCTGTCACTTCCTTGCTTTTCCCTCTATACCCACTTTATTGTGTTTCTGGGTGAAAGGGATGCATGTCATGCTGGGAGCTGGGAGCAAGAAAATCAATAAAACCTCTCCTTAATTCTCACCTTCCCACTGGGATGTGGATGTGAGGGTCTATTTAAATAGACAATTGTCAATACCTCACCTTGGAGAAAGAAAGCTGTGATCAATGCTTCTATTGGGAAATGTTTCTCAGAAAAACTGGAGAAAAATTAAAGTGACAAAAATCAGTAAATTAAAAATTAAAGTGACAAAAGTCAGATAGATTAGAGGAAAAATGAGCAACTCCTCAGCAACATAGGCAATGAGATTAAGCTATTTAAATGTGCCTTTAGTTCTTGATAAAATGAAAAAAATATCTCTCATCCTTAGGCCTTGTGTATATCAGGAAAAGGTTAATTCTTCAAGGGAAATCAATATCCTAGCTGCCCCTCTAATCCCCTTTTAGGATTTAAAGTTAGTTGGGTGAATTAAAATATAAAATCTGTTTCAAACTGTGGTGCTCAACGGATTCAGGAGAGATTGCTAAAAACATAGATGCTGAGGACTCACATCCTATACTGCAGACAGAGTGGGAGTGAGTGTTCAGTGAGTGCTCCAGCGTATGGATGCTACTGATTCAAGTTTGATAAATGAGATAGTGATGGGGGAGGGCACCCTAATTTGTGCTTCCTTAGGCATCTGAGATGATTCTGTGGCTATGTGGAAGATAAATGTTTCTGTTAAATTGGTTGAATTTTAATATCACCTTTGGTCCAGGGGCCAAGAGGAAGACAAGGACTACCAGGAACTTTTGGACAAAAAGGGTTACTGGGTGCCCAGGTAGGTTTGAAAACCAAACAATTACAATTCAGTTGCTAATTAACAGTAATTGATTTAGATCCTGGATGTTCCTGGATGACCAGACTAAAATCATACTGTATGTTCTGGGGTTTGTGGGTATCAGGAATTTCTAGAAAAACTAATTTGATGCAGTGGGTGCTGATCATCAGCTATGTACCCCCTTTTATTATGGATTTATTGTGGGAATATGGTAAACCATGAGGCAGGGGTGTGAGCTTTAAAGGTATGTGAACAAACTCATATTTATCTATAGTGCAAGACAAAAATAATAGTACCATAAGAGAAGTATAAACAACTAATCTGGTTAGCGTTAGGGTTAGGGTTAGGTTTAGGGTTAGGGATAAGGAGGGTGGTAAGAATGGAGGAAGGACTGTATAGAGGGAAAAGTGGGGTGGGAGGGGTGGGGGGAAGGGAAAAAATAGCAGAATGAATCAAACAACATTACCCTATGTAAATTTATGATTACACAAATGGTATGCCTTGACTCCATGTACAAACAGAGAAACAACATGTATCCCATTTGTTTACAATAAAAACAAAACAAAACAAAACAAAAAAACAACTAATCTGCTCCTCGTAAATGCATAAGGAAGCATCCACTTTTGTAGATAAGAACACTGAGTCCCAGGGAGATTAAATGACTTGTCATCAGACAGTGAGTGACTGAACTGCCCTCTAATTCAAGTCTTTCTAGTGCCTATTCTACTCCTCACCTTGTTTCCTAATGGTTCATGGAAAGGTCAGATGGACTGGGAGATCGTCAAAGTGGCTCCCTGAGGAAGGGAGCATTTGAGATTGCCTAGAAACCTAAGCAGCAGGATTTGAGTCAAGAACGACAGCCTCTAACAGGGGACTCAAAATAGCAGCTCCAGGATGGCCCAAGCCACAGTTCTGTCCTCATTCTCTCCCTGGGTGTTTCAGTCAGCTTTTTTGCTGCTGAGAACAAAAATACCTGCCAAGAACAGTTTTAGAAAAGGAAAAGTTTATTTGGTGCTCAGGGTTTCAGAGGTCTTAATCCATAGGCAGTTCATTGCTCTGGGCCTGAGGTGAGGCAGAACATCATGGTGGAAGAATATGGTGGAGGAAAGCAGCTCAGGACATGACACCAGGAAGCAGAGAGAGAATTCCTCACCAGGGACAAAATATAAACCCTAAAGGCACAGCCCCAGGGACCCACCTCCTCTACTCACACCCTACCTGCCTGCAGTTACCACCCAGTTAATCCCTATCGGTGGATTAACACATTGATTAGATCAAAGCACTCATAAGCTGATCATTTCACCTCTAAACTTTCTTGCATTCTCTCACACATGAGCTTTTGGGGGACACCTCATATCTAAACCATAACACTTCTGTCAGGAAAAATCTAGCCCTGTAAATTTTTGTGTTATTTTAAATGTCACTTGAAAGTATTTTCTTTTTGGATCAGTTTTAAGTCCAGGCTCTTGTCTTCCCAGTCTTTTAATTGAATCATGTTTCCCCTTAGGTTCAGTTAGCTTTTTGTAGTTGTGGCCAGAATACTCAGCACCCCAGTGACCCACCTCCTCCAGCCATGCTCCACCTATCTCCTGTTACCACCCAGTCAGTCCATTCAAACTAGGATGGGTTGATTAGGTTCAGCTCTCACAATCCAATCATTTCACTTCTGTATATTCCTGAGTTAACAGGAGTTTTTTTGGGGGACACTTCAAATCCAAACCATAATACTTCTGTAGTATATAGATGATTCCTCCAATTTTAATTATGTGGTAGATGTGTATACCTTACTCCCCCTCCCAAACCCTCAGCCATATTGTATATTTTGTATGTTGGAAGATAAAATTGATTAATTGTACTAAATATTGAAGGTTAAGCTCCATGATGGTTTATGGGCATGTTGCCAGTTCCAGACCAGTTCAATAATACAGATGTTCCTTGACTTACGATGGGGCCACATTCCCCCCCTGAACCCATTGGAAGTTGAAAATATCATTAAGTCAAAAATGTATTTGAGAGTTCGATGGGTAGCGGGAGTGGAGAGCGGACCCCAGAGAGCCCTGAGCAACCTCACCACCGCCGCCAGCCTAATTACCATCACACCCGGGGAGGATCCACCGCTGCCACAGCAGGCCGGTCACCATCACTGCAACCATGAGCAGCGAGGCCGAGACCCAGCAGCCACCCGCCAACCCCCACCCCCGTAGCCCCCCCACCCCAGCGCTGCCCACACCAAGCCGGGCACCAGAGAGCGAAGGCCCAGGCGGCCTTACGTAGGCGGCGCCTGCCGGCGGGGACAAAAGGTCATTGCAGCGAAGGTTTTGGGAACAGTAAAATGGTTCAATGTAAAAGAAAAACGGATAAAGTTTCAATAGGAATGATACCAAGGAAGATGTAGTTGTACACCAGACTGCCATAAAGAATAACCCCAGGAAGTACAGCAGTGCAGGAGATGGAGAGGCTGTGGAGTTTGATGTTGTTGAAGGAGAAAAGGGTGTGGAGGCAGCAAATGGTACAGGCCCTGGGGGAGTTCCAGTTCAAGGCAGTAAATAGCGGCAGACCATAACCATTATCCACGCCACCCACTGGGTCCTCCACGCAATTACCAGCAGAATTATCAGAACAGTGAGAGTGGGGAAAAGAATGAGGGATCGGAAAGTGCTCCCAAGGCCAGGCCCAACAACGCCGGCCCCAGCGCAGGCAAAGGTTCCCACTGTACTACATGCAGAGACCCTATGGGCAATGACCACAGTATTCCAACCCTCCTGTGCAGAGAGACGTGATGGAGGGTGCTGACAACCAGGGTTGAGGAAAACAAGGTAGACCGTGAGACAGAATATGTACCTGGGCTACAGACCACGATTCCGCAGGGCCCCTCCTCGCCAAAGACAGCCTAGAGAGGATGGCAATGAAGAGGATGAGGAAATTCAAGGAGATGAGACCCACCCTCACGTGGGTACCGCTGCAACTTCAATTGCCAACACAGACGCCCAGAAAACCCTAAACCACAAGATGGCAAAGAGAAAAAAGCAGCCCATCCACCTGCTGAGAATTCGTCCATTCCCGAGGGTGAGCAGGGCGGGACTGAGTAAATGCCGGCTTACCATCTCTTACCATCGTCCTGCTTAGACATCCAACAAGAAGAAGTGAATATGAAATTCCAGCAATAAGAAATGAACAAAAGATTGAAGCTGAAGACCTTAAGTGCTTGCTTTTGCCTGTTGACCAGATAACTAGAACTATCTGCATTATCTATGCAGCATGGGTTTTTTAAAATTATTTTTACCTAAAGATGTCTCTTTTTGGTAATGGCAAATGTGTTTCTTAAAAAAGCCTGGTTTTTCTCAATACCCCATTAAAGGTTTTTAAATTGTTTCATATCTGGTCAAGTTGAGATTTTTTAAGAACTTCATTTTTAATTTGTAATAAAAGTTTACAACTTGATTTTTTTCAAAAAAGTCAACAAACTGCAAGCATCTGTTAATAACGGTCTTAAATAATTAAAAAAATGCATTTAATAGACCTAGCCTACCACGCATCATAACTTGGCAAAACAGCACACTGTAGAGGATCAGTTGTTTACCTTCATGGTTACTGACTGGAAGCCATGGCTCCCTGTTGCTCTTCAGCATCACAAGACACTATTGTACCACATACCGCTAAACCAGGAAAGGTTCAAAATTTGAAATTTGAAGTATACATTTTACTAAATTCACCATTATAAAGTGAAAAAAAGTCATTAAGTCAAACCATTATAAATCAGACAATCTGTAACAAGAGAGCCAGATGGTTAATTTTGTGTTCCCTGGTGATTTTGGCTATGGTGTTGTTGCAGGGGAATCCTGGGCCTCCAGGGCCAAATGGTTCAAAAGGAAAGGCTGGGGCAAGAGGAATGAAGGTAAATATCAGAGAATACTCTTTCTTCATTGCAACTTGGGGGAGCCTTTTTTTTTTTTTTTAATACTAATCTTTCCCTTGAGTGATCATCTTCAGCCTATATTTCTGATGTGGCTGGTGAAACTATTGACTGACCTTTACTGTGTATCTGGATAGATGGATACAAAGGAAAGACATATAGACAGACAAATAGGAAGTGGGGGTGGGGGCATGTTACTTTTATCAGCAAACAAAGATGTTAACAGAGAGATACATATTCACTCCTGCATTAGTCAGCTATTTCCCTGCTGTGACTAAAGGACCCAACCAGAGCAATTTTAGGGGAGGAAAAGTTCATTTAGGGGCTCACTGTTTCAGAGGTCTCAATCCATAGACAGCAAACTCCATTCTTCTGGGCTCGAGGTGAGGTAGGACATCATCAGAAAAGTGACAGAGGGAAGCAGCTCACATCAACATCAGTAAATAGAGAGAGATACAAATATATACTCCAAAGCCATGCCCCAATTCCCACCTCGTCCAGCCACATCTTACCACTTCAGTTACCACTCAGTTAATCCCTATTTGGGGATTAATTCACTGCTTGGGTTAAGATTCTTACAACCCAATTATTTCTCCTCTGAACCTTGTTGCATTGTCTCACACGTGAGCTTTTGGGGGACACCTCACATCCAAACCAAAACAACTGCAAACATAGGTGTGCACACCCATACCTAGAAAAAGCCAAAGTAATAAAAAAATTCTGCAATTCATGCTACATACCTGGTAATAAATGCAGTACCGGGGTCACTGCTGTATTTGGAAGTATCTGTATTTAACAAAGCTGGAGAAAACCTTTAACAAAGCCTTTAGGCTGTATTGTGATGCTAAAAGAGTGACAGTAATCTTGAAAAGATTGACAATAATCTCTGAGGAAAATGGCATAAAATTGCATAAACTTAGAGAAAATTAATCTCATCTTTTCTTTTTGTTATAAAAGGGAGAGCTTGGTGATGCAGGAAGGAAAGGCCCACAAGGCCATCAAGGACCAAGAGGGCAGCCTGTGAGTTTAGTTTCTCCATTTTGAACTCTTGATTGAATTTCTTGTTTGGTATTTGTTCTTGTTTCACATAAAAAATTCAAATATTCTCTATTTTTTTGCGGTACTGGGGATCAAACTCAGGGCCTTGTGATTGTGAGGCAAGCACTCTACCAGCTGAGTTATCTCCCCAGCCCTCGTTGGGTTACAAAGATGACATGATCACTACAACTGTTGAGAATCATAATAGTCAAAGATTCTCAAACTCCTGTAAAAATAAAGAATGGTAGGCTTCCTTGTTATATATTTGTACATGTCATTGCAGATTTTATGTCAAAATTTCTTGCAAAAACGTGGGATGTGACCATTATGTAGAATTTGTTTTTTTAAATTGTGCTGGTGGTATTCCTTAAAAATCATTTTTATTAAACTGTTTTGGGTGCAAGATTAGGATGCATGCAATACTCCTGAATATACATTAATGTGGTGGGGACGATTAGGCAGTAAAATAGGGTAGTTATTTTGTGACTATTTTCAATTCAACACCTGATTGAATTTAGCTTTTATCATAAAGAATAATGTTACCTTCCAGCTCGGATTTCTAGATTTCTTTCATCAACAGATAGGAAGCGTCTGCAGAGTTTCTGTTCTTTTTTTTTTTTTTTTTTCCCTTTTCCTTCCCTCCTACCCTCCTATCTTTGCACTGAAATACTAGCAAGGAAAGGCACTAAAAGCAGGCCCAAGAGGCTTAAACTCAAATGTGAAAAGGGAAAGCAGAATAGGATTACTATCAAGTGAAATATGAGATAAATAATGGTCAGCTTCTATACTCTGAAAATTCAGATTGTGAAATTAACATTTGTTTGACTTTATTAAACTGTCCTGGCTAAAAACAGCACAAAGCTTGTGCCACCATCTCTACTCATCTCTACTGCTGCCACCCACAAAGCAGCAGCAGCAGCAACTATAACAACATATTTACCATTAAGTACTTTCTACAGAGAAAGTACTAGCATTGGGCTAGAAGCTTTCCATGCACATTCTCAATCTTCCCAAGAACCATACTATGTAGATGATATTATTATCTCTATTTTACAGATGAGGAAACTGAAATTTAGAGAGTTTGAGTAACTTCCCCCCAGGTCACTCATGCAACCATATTGGCACTGAAATAAACACTCGGGTCTGGGCCTGGGGATGTGGCTCAGCGTTGGAGCCTGTGCCTAACATGCAGAGACCCTGGGATCCATCCCCAGCACTGAGAAAAATTATTTAGGTCTGTCTGGGTATTAACCTGTGCATGTAACCATTAAATTACATTTCCTCTATTCCAATCTTGTTCTCTAAAGTCTGTTTTTATCCCTGGAAATTTATGAGTTCTGGACCTTCTTCGTTTGTTTGTTTGTTTTCCCTACACGGAAAGTGAGTTTAGTCCAGTGGAAACTTTATTTGGTGACATGGCTCCTACAGCCCTGCTCTCATCTTGCTGATGTGGCACCTTATTGTAGCTTCTACACATCAACAAGATGATACCTAAAACAACCACCATACTTCCTGCCAGATGTGGTGGCACATACCTGTAATCCTAGTGCCTCGGGAGGCTGAGGCAGGAGGATTGCAAGTTTGAAGCCAGCCTCAGCAACTTAGTGGGGCCCTAAGTAACTCAGTGAGACACTGTCTCTAAATAAAATACAAAAAGGGACTGAGGATGTGGCTCATTGGTTAAGTGCCTGTGGGTTCAATCCTCAGTACAAAACATAAAATGACAAAAACCAAATCCAAACCTCCAAACTTCCTTCTGTCATGGTCTTTTAAAGTTATAAGCCCTTATCCCCTCCTAACTCTTCTCTCTTCCCCACCCACTTGTGTTGTTGACTTATTCAAGGTTCAGATGCTGTTATCAATTATGTGTCAATCTGGGGGACAATTCATCTTGTGTCATTTTCTTAGGGTCTTCTTGGTCCAGATGGATATGGACGTCCAGGAAGAAAAGGAGCAAAGGTGAGGTTTAACCTCCAGGTTACCCTGACTTGAAAAACAAAGCTTTTATAGCCCCCGGTTCCTACTGATGGGCAGAGTCACAGCCTCTGGGACAGGAGTCCTCTGTGTTTCTCCTTCACTAGCAAAGCAATAAACCTTCTTTTTCCTTTTCTCAAAAAAAAAAAAAAAAAAAAAAAAAAGAACAAAATAAAAGGAAAAAAAAACATAACTTTTATTTTATTTTAGTAGAATAAGATAATTTTCCAAGTGGTGTGCCAGGAATGATTTCTATATGCTGCTTACAATGTGCTGTGGTTAACAGAGTTCCCTCCTAAAAAGTTAAAGTGGATTTTGTCTGGTTCTTGTTTAAAAATCAAACCCCTTACTTCATCTGCCACCCTATAAACACTTCCTGCCTTATAAACACTCTTGTCTCTATTTGATGTGCTCTTCTCCATCTCCTTCCCTTGGATGATTTTTACTCATTTTCTAAAACCAACTCACATATCAAATTCTCCTGTGGAAACCTCTTAAGCTTCTCCAGACAGAATTTGTTGTCCTGTGCTCTGTGTTCCTAAAGCACATTGTGTATATTTCTGCAATAGCCCTTTTCCAGCTAGGTTGTATTATAATTTCTCAGTATGTATGTCTACCCACCTAGTCTGTGAATCTGTGGCAGGATTGCCCCTTAGTCATCTTTGCATTGCTGGAACAAAGCTGGCACAGAGAAGGTGCTTAATAAATATATACAAATTAAAGACTGCCACTACCATAAGAAGCTGGTATTTTCCATGTGACTAATGGGTTGCTGATGGGTTTTGAAACATGGAGGTCACATGAAGCTTGTTGAACAACTCTTATTCTGGATGCTTTAGTCTCCCAATTACTATCACTATCACCATCATTTATTGCCTCACATGGTGAGAAATCACTAGATGTTTAGTGATGCTCAGCTACTTAATGTCAGGATTTCTCTGCAACTCTCGTGTTTCCTCTGTGGCTGCCAGATGACACTGCTGCCATGTTGTCAAGCAGAAAAAATATGCAACACAGTAGGTTCTTAGTGAATATCCATGGAACGATGGAGACAGGAAGAGCTTATTGAGTTACAAGCCTCAGTCAAGAAAACTGAGGCTCAGAGAAGTAAGTTGCTTGTGTTCGTATGGCTAGAGACACAGCAAAGCTTAGAAGCTAGCCTACTGGGGCTCCATGCAGGCAAGTTAAGTCTTTCTTCTTAGGAGAAGTTTGCATGTGAGGAATACCAGGTAGAACGTGCTCAGCTCAGAGCTAAGCACAAGGGCGGTCTATGTGTGTTGTTGACGTTATGCAACTCAGACATTCAGTCAACATTTTGTGAATTTTCCTTGGTAAGATGTAGTGGTCTCACTTTAAATGGCCCTTCTTGCTGCTTGGCAGTTCAGCTCGCTTTTCCGAGTCTAATCACTCTCCTCCTCACTGAGGTAACAATTTCATACCTTCCCCACTCTCCTCAAATCTCCAAGACCTGCTTTCTCTTCTACACTCAAAGTAGATGCTTCTGACTTCATTAAGAAAATAGAAGCAATGAGATGAGAACCTCTATATATGTCCACCACCAAGGAGGCCTATCTGCTTGCCCCTGGACCCATGGGTCCTGCCTTCCCTTCTGCTATGCATGAACATTCACGTTTCTAATACTAACCCCTCATCTCCTAGGTTAGAAACTCCACTCCTTTTGTTTCCTTAGAGTTCTATCTTCTGGAATGTGCTTTTATCTTTTGCATTGTCCAATTTCCTTCTCTCTCCATCAATTATTTCCATCTGTGTACAAAATAGGCATATTTCTCCTCTTCAGGAAAACCCGCCTCACTTCTTTTAGCAGCGCTCATTGAAGGGGCAGTCTATACCTCGTTGAGAACTAGGGATGAGACTATCCCTAGGGGATGTTTGGCAACATCTGAAGATGTTCTGGTTGTTACAATGGGAGGGGGGAAGGGGATGCTACTGGTATCTGCTGTGTAGAGACCAGAGATGCAGATTTAACATCCTGCATCACCCAGGACAGCCCTCACAACAAAGAACTTCCAGGTCCAAAATATGCATCGTGCCGAGGGTGAGAAATTCCACTTTTTAACTGATGTTAGTTGAGCCTTTACTCCTTGACTTGGTGTGCTTTAGACAAGGTGAACCTCATGTTGTTAAATCCCACTGTCAGCCCTCTGCACTATCACACTGCATCTCTCAGCAGCTTTTGACAAAGGTGACCATAGGCTTGTTCTTGACACCTTTCCTCATTCAGCTTTCAACACATCCCCCTTTTTTGTTTTTACTAGGTGCTCTTTCTCAGTTCTTTTTGCTGGATCTTTGTAATGTTCTTGATTTTTAAGTTTTGAAAGACTCAGGGCTGTATTCTCATAATTATCCCCCCTTCACCTCACCCCTTAGGAGACTGTACTCAGCGAAATCCAGTTCCCTGACCTCAAATACCATCGCTCCTGTGATCTCCAGTTTGCCTCTCGAGTTTGGACCAATATCTTAACTTCAGAAATGCTTTGTTTGGTCATTTAATAGGCATTTAAAATTGACCTGTTCCTAAACAAGTTTTTTCTTCTTAAATTAACCTTTTATTATAGAAATACTCAAACATATATAAAAATAAAGAGATTAATGTAATGATTCCCTCCCCACATACTCATCACCTAGTTTAAACAATGAAAAACTCTTGCCAATTTTGTTTTATTTATTCTCCCACTCACTCATACCTCCTTCCATGCCAATGATTTTAAAGAAAATTGCAAACATCACATAGTTCATACACAAATCATTCAGGTTGCATCTTTAAAAGGTTGTTTAAAATATGAACCCAAGACCATTCTCACACCTAAGAATTTGCAATAATCCCACCAGTCAAACTGATTCCCTTGATAACCTGTCCCCCACCCCAGCCTTCCTCATCTTAGGGAATGGAGTTCCTCCTGTTGCTCAGGATAAATACCTCTACCTGTCTTCACCCTCTCTTTCTTTCACCCCCTACATTTAATCCATCAACAAATAATGGTGAATATATCTTCAAAATATATCCATCCAGCATGTGATACTTCCTCAGTACTGCATTTCCTCTCTCTGAGCCAAGCCAACATGGTTGTCTACCTGAATTCTTGCAGTAGTTACATTACTCGTCTCCCTGCTTCAGCCCTTCCCTCATAGGGTTATCCAGGAAGCAGCCAGAGCCATTCGTAAAAAACAAAGCCCTGCTGTGGCCCGCGTGTCACTCACAACAAACCCACCGTTATCATGGCCTCCTGTGAACTCTTCAGCTTCATCTCCTTCTGCCTCCCTTCTTCCCTCCATTCTGCTTCCTTAAACATGGCAGCACGCTTCCATTCTTTTGCCTTGGGGGTTTCTTCGTATACTCTTCCTTCTGCCTGGAACACTCTTCTCCCAGATATCTGCTTGGCTTTTTTCCTCAATTTATGTTAGTCTTGGCTCAAATTTCACCTTTTCAGATAGGCTTGGCCTGGTCATCTTACATAAAATAGCCGCTGCCCCCAGCCTATTCCCCAACATGTTTCACGAGTACAGATTCAATCAACTGCAGATAGAAGAGGTTGGAAAAAAATAGTGTCTGTACTGAACATGTACCAACTTTTTTCTTTGTTATTACTTCCTAAACAATACAGTATAACAACTGTTTACATAGCATTTGAATTGCATTAGGTATTATAAGTAATCTATATATGACTTAAAGTCTAGCGAGGATGTGCATATGGTATGTGCAAATATTGTGCTGAGCCATTTTATACAAGGAACTTGAACATCCTCATATTTTAGTATCTACAGGGGATCCTGGAGCCAATCTTTCATGAATACTGAGGGACAATTGTAATTTTTAATTTCTTGATCCTCTTTCTGGTATAGCATTTCTTTCTTCCTGACATGTTATATGGTTTTTTTGTTTGCTTGCTTCATCATTAGCATTTAAGTTCTATGGTGTCTTTCTTCTGTTTACTGCTGAGTTCCTAGAGCCTAGAGAAGTTCTTGGCACATAGTAGATGCCAAATAAATACTTGTTGAAAGAAAGATTACTTTGTGGCATGTCTTTGGTTCTGACAATGAGTGCTTGCTTCCCAACTTTCAATTTGGTGCCTCTCCCTTGGTTTCCTTTGAATCAAACCTTTAAATGGAGAGATAAAAATGCCGAAGAAGGAAGTTTCATTATACAATATGCTAAAGAGAGGGAGAAAAATTTGTAAAAACCATTTACAAGTTGTTTCATGTTGAATTAGAGAAATGGAATATGGGCACTTGAGAGCAGTTCAAGAAAATAACTATTGGTGTAATTGTCTTTCCCAGCACTGTTTTTGATGTGTATTTTCTCAAAAATTACAGTGTTTTCTTTTCCCCCGAGGAATGTCAAGGAAATACTTCATTGCATGACATTAAACCTGACTGTATCTCATTCCTGACACTAGGGTCAACCTGGATTCCCTGGCTATCCTGGTAAACAAGTAAGAAGACATCTTTCTGACCTGGGAACTGGTATGCAACTTGTGTCATTTGTATTTATTTTTCTTTACATTCACAGTTCTGCTTTTGATTTTATTAAGGGAGAAGATGGTGACCCAGGCCACCAAGGAGAGAAGGGAGCAAAGGGAATCAGAGGGAAGAGGGTAAGACGAACCTTCTTCCAAACTGTACAAGCCCCACTCATCACAAGAGCATGTTTATATTGGATTAATGGACTTAGCAGGAAGCCCATTCCTTCTCAGTCAGAACACTTCCCATCCTTTCCCTAAGCTACCACACTCTCCACTTAATCCCCCTCATTTATCTTCTGAATGTGGTTTACCAAACCAACAGAATATACAAGTTGGAATATACAATAACAACAGAAAACACAAGTTGGAGTTCCAGTTATGCAGGATAAACCTTTTAAAAACATGCTTGGGGCACCATGGTCTTTGGTAAGCCTGGCTATGTTTTAGCTGTGGATCAGTTGTTGTTGTTTCTTTAGGATTCTTCCAAGCCTTAACCTTCTTTTAGCTATTTTAGGACTGGATTCTCAGGAATTCTATCTTTGTGGACTTTGAGTTCATTGTGCTTCATGGAGTCTCCCACTAAAAATCTGTGCCTTCAGGTTCTGAAGATTCAGACTTGAAGAGCCACAGCCACTGGCAACTCTTTTTGTAAAGATTAATCCTATGGATATTAACATGGTGGTAGTGTTTAGCTGAGACTTCAAAGAGCAAGGATAACTGGAGAAAGGACATGAACTACTACTCAGAAAAGAGAAAAGAAAGAATATATGTTTTCCTTTTTGGTACTGGGGATAGAACCCAGGGGTGCTCTACCACCAAGATATACCCCTATCACCCCCCCCTTTTTTTTAACTATTCACTTCATTTCCTGTATTGTGTGATTAATATAAATATCTTGCCATATAAAATCAATAGTTTGTAGTAATAACATTTTATACTTATGTGTCATTTTCCCCCATCAACTGTCTCAAAGAAATTTAAGGTACATTTTTTCCCCCATGTTTAACAATCATAAATTCAAATGTAAAAGTATAATACAAGCCATATGTAAGGCTTATCATCACCCCTTTTTAATTGTTTTTTGAGACAGGATCTTGTTAAGTTGCTGAGGCTGGCATGGAACTTGTGATCCTTCTGCCTCAGCAGAAGTTGCTGGGATTACAAGCATGTGTCCAAACACTTGGTTGATAATGTGAATTTTCCATGTATTCAATGATTAGTATTTATACCCATTGGCAATGATATAAAGAAAATTTTGATCTATGCCTACCTTGGCTTACTGCTGGCTCTGGTTACTCTAATCAGCTAACTCATCTTTCTAGTTTCAAATAAAAAAGGGGAAAAGCCTCCATGAAATCCAAATAATGTGTGCCATTTTAAATATCTGGAATTTAAGCAGTGAGCCCATGAACACCATGTGCCTTTTCTGAGACACTGAGGACCTGATGGTGGTGTAGGAATTTTTCCTTTTTCCTGATGTCAGGACCTCATTGTAGACTTCATGTATTTTTTTACTATATGACCTTAAGACTCAACTGGGTATGAAGACATCTTTGAATGGGGAAGTCTAGGGTTAGATGTGTGGGGCAGGAGGGTTGGATGGTTTCCGAAAAGATACCCCTTCTCTTTTAGTCTCCATTTCTCTCTCCATGGATATACAGTTCATAAACCAATTGGACAAATAGCAGACTCATTGACCTTAGGTATAATGACAACTTGATATCTCAAAGTGGGTCTCTGTTAGCTGTAATCAAGGGGGAAGCTTATTCCTTTGCTTTGGTCATTTTTAGGGTAATGCTGGCTTTCCTGGACTTACTGGAACACCAGGTGACCAAGGCCTGCCAGGCAAAATGGTAACATGTGTCCGCTCCTTTCTTTTATTTTCAACCTTTGTGTAAAGAAAGCATAAGGATTTGATAAGAGGTGTCTCTAAAGAAGAAGTGAACATTTGGGACAAACAAAAGGATCTAGGGAGTAGGCCAGATTTGCTCCAGAGGACATTAGCTTCAAATCATTACACAGTATGTATACTTATTTAAAAAAAAAAATATATATATATATATATATGTATATATATATTTTTTCCTTGAGGGTGGGGAATATATTGTAGTGGCTAGAGATTTATGAATCTGCCTAACTACATAAGATAATGCATAAAACTCATTGGAGAGTGAATTTATCAATGCAAACAAGATGAACAACAATATTTATGCAGAAACCAGAAAGAAATCCTAACAAAATAATACATTTATATACTCTTAACTAATAGTGTAATTCCCTGAAAAGTCATTCGGTTTGAAGGGAAAGACTTCGAGGCTACGGTTCTGCTGCATGCCTTGTCCTAGGTCTATCATTCCACAACGAAGGTCTTATGTGGCCAGCTGGGCGTTAAGTCTGATGGTTTTATTGTGGCTTAGGGTTTACTGGGGAGGTGATACAAAGTCAGAGAAGCAAAAGTCACAGAGATAGAAGGACTGTTCACACCATTTTACAGGTGAAGAAACAGAGTGAGAAGATTATAGTGACCTGCTGGAGGTTACAAATTGCTAATTTCTACAGCATAAATAACAAAGATCCTAGACTCCCAGAGTAACTGGAACCAGGCTGCAGCTATAACCTGCATAAATATTGTGGCTCATCTTGTTTGCATTGTAGACTTACTCTCACGGGTTTCCCTAACACCAAAACAAGTACTGGGGAAAAGACAGGGTAGTGATGGGTGGATGGAGAGAAGGGACAGGGGAGGGACTCGGATTTACTTTAGAACAGTGTCTGGTCAGACCTGGGATGTTGAATGAACTTTTCCTGAGTTTGATCCTGAACTGTAGCTTGGTTTCAAAATGACCTGGTCTTCTAAGAGTCTTTGTGTCCCATCCATGTAGGCTGGGACACACTTCTTAGGCACTCTGGCCTGCCTTAAAGGGTCAGACCAAATTCTAGGGCCAGGAGTGAAGGGCTGTCTATGTATGGTGGAGAACTTTCGTGGTAGTTTTTGTCAGCTCTGGAGAAGAATGTGTTTGGTATTCGAGTTTATGTTTTAAACCCAAGTTTCTGTTCTTTTCAGGGCATCAAGGGCCCCAAAGGCTTGGTGGATATGACGGTAGGTGAAGATTTTTAATTATTAAACTTTACTTTTTTTCAGAACATAAAGCTTTCCAGTTTCCCAAACTGGCAATAAATTAATCTGAAAGATTCTTTAGATTCTTTTCTTACAAATACTGCTCATAGTTTATGTTTATAGACTTTGCAGGGTTATAACAGAGTAAAAAAATAGAATAATATTTAAATCCAAAAAGGCATCTAGATGTTTTTCGGTAAAATCAGTTGATGTGAAAGGAGAGACTCTGAGGCTACTACCTTTGTGTGATATGCCTTCCTATGACGCTCAAACATTGCTTACAAAGTGGGTGTGTAAATCAGCCACAGTATAGAACAGACTGTTGTGCCTCCTGGAACACATAAAAACAATCTTAAAAGTTATGATTTTTCATCTTCCAAATACACAAAAACTACTAGATAGGGGTTGGGGGATGAGGAGACAACTGAGGACAGGAAGCCATGGGGTCTGGGGTTGAGGGTAGGACAGAGCAAAGAGCAAATGTTCAAGGGAAGAAGCAGAATTACTAGGGGATGTGGAGGGATACCTGTCCTGTCAATCATTCTAGAGAAGTGTAACAGGAATTGCTAATACAGAGATCCAAGTATTTAAAACATTTCCCTGCAATCTCCACTGAGATTCCTGAATTTCAACTTCAAAATCAGGTTTGATTCCATTGATTGTGAGGAAGATTTAAAAAAAAATATCATTCCGTATCTACCTATCTCATTATATTGTACATAAAATCTTTCAAATGTTTTAAATTATCTACTGAATCCAGAAATAGAATTGTTGGATATTTCATTGGCTCTAATAATTTTTGAGTTTTTTGTTGTAGATTAAAAAGCTTCAGGTATGTCCTGATGACATCCATGTGACATTTCTAAGTCACAGGAGAGAAGAGAAATGTGCTTCAAATTAAATCCTTATTTCCTTTCCCTGTCTTTTCCTATATTTCTAACAGCCTTGTGAAATTGTTGGTTTCATTCGAGAAAACTGCCGTAAGTTACTTGGAAAAGGCTCAAAAGGAGCCAGTATGGGGTGTGGAGATAGGTTAAGGATTGGGGACTTATGTCACCTGAGGATTTGACTGAGGTTTGGGAGGTGGCTTGTCCATTATGAAAAGTTTTTACAAATTAATATGTTGGGCTCAGTCCACCTTTGGGTAAATTATTTTTTCCATTGTGATCTTCAGAGGTGAAGTGGTTTAGAAGGCATACCAACTCAACTATGAAGAAAAATTGTATTGTACAATAAATACCATGCCCCATGAAATGTAATAATTGTACATCTACATGTCTGCATCCCAATACAGAAAACAAAGGGGAACTTTGTTTTTTATCTCATACGTTTAAGTCAGTGGGATCACTAGTGACCTTTTGAAAAGAAATTTGTCCTATATATTTTCATTTGTGTTTTAAAAATGGAATTACGAATTATCATATGTTAAGGAATGTTTTGTCACATTCCCTGATTGACATGCATTTGCTATCTTTAATATATTCCAGGGTATTTACATCTACAGAGCATACATTCCTCCACTTAACTGGCAGCAGGGAGAGAATGTGGACTTGACAAATTGCTTAGTTTGGAAGTTCGGGTTTTCTCCACCATTAAGCTTTCCTCCTCAAACCCTTCCATGCTCTGTCCATTCCCGCACAGTGGCTGTTCAGTGAGATTCTGGAACTAATTTTTCTAAAAATCTTAATGAGTAAAACCATCAGCTTAACCACAAAGGAAAAGAGATGGCCATACAAAAAGTTAAAACCCTCTTACATTTAGGGTATCATGATTTCAAAAGCCAACAGAAAAGGGGAAAAATATTTGTAATATAAACAATAAGCTGGGTGCCATGGTGCACTCCTGTAATCCCAGCAACTTGGGAGGCTGAGACAGGAGGTTCATGAGTTCAAAGCCAGCCTCAGCAAAAGCGAGGAGTTAAGCAACTCAGTGAGACCCTGTCTCTAAATAAAACACAAAATAGGACTGAGGATGTGGCTCAGTGGCTGAGCGCCCCTGAGTTCAATCCCTGGTATCCACACCCACCCGCTCCCCACCCCAAAAATAATACCCACACCAAGCAGAGGACCTATCTTCCTTATTTTATTATGTCAAAGTAAAGGTGGCTGCTACTCAATTAGTTTTATCTATAAATGTAGACATTTTGTAATGACAAATCTGAACATAAAAAAATTAAATTGAAAAAGGTCAAAAGACATTAATGGGGGTTCAGAAAAGAAAAAGTACAAATGAACAATACACCTGTGAAAATGTTCAACCTCACAATAAGTTGAAGAATACAGATAAGAGCAACAACAGGTTCTTTGGTTCTCAAATTGGAAATAATTTAGAAATGACAGAAAAATCCCTGCCCAAAGTTGGGGAAAGTCTAAAAGTACAAATTGCTGGTAGGAGTATAAAATAGTACCATTTTTCTGAAGAGCAATTATACCACACATACAAAAATCCATAATTACAGAGATGTACATGGAGCTATAATTGGATAAATATGCACAGATATTTGTATAAGTGTATTCATCACAAGGAGATATTGTCTGAAGTATTCATGGGACAGCTTTATAGTAGAATAGATGATATGGTTCTGCATGTAGTGATGAAAAAGTCATCATGTACTAAGTGAAAGATGATTCAGAATAGAAATGTACTAAGCCCCAAGTTTTATAAAATAAAATGAAAAATTATTTATACACTTCCACTTAGGTATGATACATATATGATGGATTAAGGATAATTTTAATTTTTTCCAATATTTTCCATGAAAATATATTACTTGTGTATATACATTGATGCATAATATGTATGGCTTATATTTTACATGTTATATGTTTAAATTATATACATATATATAAATAGTTTCAGAATGGCTCAATGTATTAGATTTCATTTCACTCGAATGAGACCTATTGTTATCCTCAACAACACTAGAGAAATGTATTTCTCAAATCGAAGCCCGGAAGTTGTCAGTCTGGGTTGATATGGAGCCCCATGGCATTGAGGGATATAGTCTCTGTATTCCTCCTCCAACCTTGCTCTCCTCTTTATCTTTCTTAAACTGGGAATTGAATCCAGGGTGCTCTATACTGAGCTATATCCCCAGCCCATTTTATTTTTTATTTTGAGACAGTTGAGACAGGCATGGAATTTGTAATCCTCCTGCTTCAGTCTCTTGAATCACTGGGATTACAGGCATACACCATAACGCCTGACCCCTTATATTTTCTTATTCTGTTATTGTGTGTGTGGTGTGTGGGTGTTTACATACGCTCTACCCCGCAAACCACCTCATGGTCTAAGCAGTTTGTGAAACTTTATCCAGCATATCTACATTTCAACCAGCAGGTTTTCCAGGTTGAAACACACTTGGAAAAGATACCCCTGCCTGTATAAACTAATAATATCTTCTTGTCTCTCCAAAATTACTTTCCTTCCAGCTTGTTCAAAAGGTAAATAATACTCTTTATTCACTTAAATCCTCACCCGTTTTGAGGTGTCACAGAATATCCTACATCTGTGTATTCCTTGCGTCAAGGTGTTTATAAATGCCCAGTGTTCCCGACTGAAGTGGTCTTTGCCTTGGACATGTCAAATGATGTCTCCCAGCTGGATTTTGAGAGGATGAGAGACATTTTATCATCTTTGTTGACGAAGTTGGAAATAAGTGAGAGTAACTGTCCAACGGGTGCCCGAGTGGCCATCGTCTCCTACAATGTCAAAACAGATTATCTGGTTCGCTTCTCAGACTACAAGGGGAAGACTGTCCTTCTGCAGGCTGTTAGGAAAATCCCCCTGGAACGGTCATCTGGCCACAGGAACCTTGGGGCTGCCATGAGGTTTGTGGCGAGACATGTGTTCAAACGTGTGCGCACAGGCCTCCTGGTGAGGAAGGTGGCTGTGTTCTTCCAGGCGGGCAGGGCCTACGACACAGCTGCTGTCAGCACAGCCCTGCTGGAGCTCAGTGCAGCGGACGTCATCCCTGCCGTCATCACCTTCTCGGAGGAGCACAACCTTCCAGATGCTCTGCTGGTACGTGGGGTGGTAGGGGTCACAGAGTCGGCACCTGATTCTTACCTTTCCACCAAGGACCCCTGAAGGAATGAGAATTTTTCAGGGGAGGAATTTCCAAGAGATTGCTGTGTGGGCAAGGAATGAGGGTCTCAGTATGGACCCTATTGCCATTGCTACTCCTAGCACGGACTGGCTGTTTTTGAGCACGTGTTCTGTGCTGTGTGCCTCACAGATATTATCTTATTCAGTGATCCCCAAAGCTCTACACGGTGGGTGTTATTGTTTATCTCCATCTCAGGGATAATAAAACAGACTTAGAGAGTTTCTGTATATCATCAATGATCAGATATCCAGTTAATGGAAGACCAATATTATCTACTTTCAGAGCTGTTTTTATTTTATCCCCAGGGCCAAGGACCAAACTGAGGGCTTTGCCCGTGCTAGACAAGTGCTCTGCCACTGAGCTAATTCCCCAGTCCCTCAGAGATGTTCTTAACCACTGTGCTTAACTGTATCATTGGGGATCACAGAATGTAACTTTCTTCCTTTTTTTCCCTTAAATTGGTGTTTCAGGCAGCTTTTTTGCTGCTGTGACTAAAAGACCTGACAAGAGGAACATACAGGAGGAAAAGTTTATTTTGGGGCTCATAGTTTCAGAAGTCTCAGGCTGTAGATGGCCGACTCCATTCCTTGGTACTTGAGGTGTGGCAGAACATCATGGTGGAAGGTTGTGTTGGAGGAAAGCAGCTTAGGACATTTCCAGGAAGCAGAGAGAAAGAGAGAGACTCTGCTCACCTCATCAAATGTATACCCCAAAGGCACAACCTCCACCAACCCACCTCCTCCAACCACATCTTACCAGCCGATGGTCACCACTCACCTAATCCCTATCAGGGGATTGACACACCGATTAGGTTAAGACTCTTATAGCCCAATCATTTCACCTCTGTGCCTTCTTGCATTGTCTCACACATGAACTTTTGGGAGACACCTCACATCTAAAGCATAACAACTGGGATATAACGTATGTACCCGCATTTAAAAAGTGAGAAAGGTGCAGTGATTTTTAAGCACACACAGAGATGGATTTTTATATATGTTTATTCTCCTGTGACCAAGATGTGGTTTCAGATAAAGGACACTTTCAGTATCCTATACATGTTTCTCATGTCCCCTCCTAAACCATACACTCCGGGTAACTGCTCTTCTGACCTCTATCACAGACAGATAGCTTTTTTAAACCTGTCTTAGACCTGCATATAAATTAAAATGTGCAGCACATACTCTTTTGTCCCTGACTTCTTCCAGTAAACATGGTGTCTGTTTTTCTTGATCATCCATGCTGTGTATATGGGTAATTTGTTCTTTGTTATTCCTGTGCAGTTTTCTACATATGTATATGTAGAAACAACTTACTCATTTATCTATTCTCTAAAATTTACCTTTCTAACTTGAATTCTCCAGAGATTGCTGTGTATGCAAGGAGGGAGGGGGTCTCAGTATGGACCTTATAGACCATACATTCTTCTGGAATATCTGGGATGATTTTTCGAAATGAAGGGTGTTTTTCTTCTGAAGAGATTTCAGGCTGCTTGAAACCAGGTGACATTGCCAATATTTGACCATTTTTGACCTGAGAAAATGGAAATGTCATATGGTTCAACTTAATAGCTAATGAATTCAGCTGTGCCAGACCATTTAATTTTCTCTTACGATGGAGTGTGTGCAGCAAAAGTGATAGGTGAGAGATTTTGTTGACACAGCTGTGAATATGCTTCTAAGAATCAATAGATAAACTTGTGACAGCTTGCGAACTGCCAGGAAGGATGGATGAAATATCTTGGGTGGAGAAACAAAAGCAGAGAGTGAGTTTCTTTGTTCACTGTTATAGCTCTCTTGCCTAGCAGACTGTCTAGATGAGGGTAAGATTGGTGGAGGATGTTGTTAGTAGCTTCTTGAATGGATTAATAAAACTATAATTGCTATAATACTAGCAACTTAAATTAGAGATGTGGCTTTTTCCTTTTGGCTCTGTGATAAATAATTAGGTAACTTTGGATAAGTCTGTTCACCTGTCTGGGTCTCATTTTACTCAACTTAAAAATGGAGAGAGGGTCAAAAAACTAGGAAGGAAACCATCATATGACCCACCTATTCCATTCCTCTGTATTTATCTAAAAGAACTAAAATCAGCATACTGTATTCACACAGTCACATCAATGTTTATAGCAATGCAACACTCAAATAGTCAAGTTATGGAATCAGCCCCAGTACCTGTCAAAAGGTGAATGAATAAAGAAAGTGTGCTCTATTTACACAATGGAATTCTACTCAGTCATAAAGAAGAATGAAATTATGGCATTTCTTGGTAAATGGATGAAACAGGAAAACATCATGCTCAGTGAAATAAAGCTCAGAAAGTCAGTGATTGAGTGATTTTTTTCTCATATGCAGAAGATAGAGCAAAATAAGGGGAAAAAAAAGGTGGGGGATCTCATGAAAATAGAAGGGACATCATTGGACCAGAGAAAGGTGATTGAGGGGAAGAAAGGAGGGATGGGAAAAGAGAGGAGCAATGGAAGAAATTGACCCAACTGCGTTATGTACATATTTGAATATATCACAGTGAATTCTACTTTTATGTGTATCTATAAAGTACTAATTACAAAAACTAAATAAACAGAAGGAAGACCAATAGGGAAATGGGGAGGCAGGAGAGGAGTGGAAGGGGAAGTACAAGGAACTGGAGTGGAACAAATTATATTTCATGCTTGTATGATTATGTCCAAATTAACCCAATATTATGTACAACTATAATGCACTAATAAAAAAAAAGTTTAAAAGATGGAGAGAGGGTAGGACCGGGGATGTAACTCAGTGGTAGAGTGCTTGCCTAACATTTGTGAGGTGCTGGGTTCAACCCCTGGTACTGCACCACCCCTCCAAAAAAATGGAGAAAGGGTTGCAACTGGATATTATCTATGCTTCCTTCTGGGTGTAATTATTCCCTATATTTGGAGAGTGGTATCCATGGTGCAAATGCATCTCCTCAAAAGCTCTGCAGTGCTTCCCTCTGAGAGAGGATGCTGGGCACACAGTGTTCGGGTCTGGCGTATAGATGATCCTTTGCCATGATGTTCTTGCTCTTCCAGTTGCTTTAGATTCAGAGTAAAAGGATTTAATGGTATTTGAGAAGAAGTTGCCCGCTTGAATTACTTGAACCTCAGTTCTATCATTTCTATCTGCTCTCTTCCCCAGTTCTTGGGCATATTCTTTCCCCAGGATGCTGGAAGACAACTCTGTGTTTTTAAAATTTAACAGCTTAGAAAAGATGTCAGATGCTGCTTGCCAGCTCAGATGTAGTGAATGAAATCGTTTCTGGTGATGTTGGTAAGAAGGGAAACTATAAAAATGACAACCTCATTCTCAGAGCCTTTTAGTCCTAATTTCTTCTTACTGCACTTTACATTAGGGGGATTCATTTAAGAGAGTGGGGCTATCTTGCCATTTTTCTTCTGATTTCTCTGTCTGATGTCTCTCTTCAGGGCTTCTGTCTTTTGCCTCTAGGTTATTTTAATTTTCAGAACACCTACATGTTTCTGGGAAAATGATGATGGTTCAATTTGAAATGATTATATAGGCAAATGTCCTAACTTAGTCCATTTAAGCATGCTTTGGAGGCTGTGATGCTTTTGAAAAGGTTTTTAAAAGATATCTACGTAGTTGTCCCAGCTCTAAATAAAACTGTTTTAGCATGTGAACTGTCTGTGCCTAGTCCCATTGTTAAGAACTGTCTAATTGTCTTGTGTCTCAAAACATAAGGCTTCATTAGATCCATTTATTTAAAGTGAAAAAGCACAGGATTATAGGGACAATACAATTTGTGTGCTAGTTTTCAAAGTTCATTTTTCTTTCTAAAAAGGCTAGCTTGTGTTTCCTTGAAATGACTCCTAAGAATATAGCTCATATTTATTGATCTAGGCATTATTTGAGGCTCTCATTTATAATTAAAAATTTTAGTTTATTATCATTGTGTATAATAGTGGGCTTCATTGTGGTATATTCATAATTGTATATAAGATTTTTCTCCATTTCAATCCCCAGTACTTTCTCTTTCCCTGCCTGTTGCCGCCCGCAGCAACAATCCCGCAGGAATTTATAGGAGGTGGACTGGGAATGAACTACTTCTATTTCTGAGCTGCTTCCTTGCTTATTTGTTTGTTTGCTAGTTTATAGAGGAAGAGAGGCTTTGCTTAGAGGAAGAGAGGCTTTGAGAGGAAGAGAGGCTTTGCTTAGAAGAAGAGAGACTTTGCTTAGAGAAAGAGGTTTTGCTTAGAGGAAGAGAGGCTTTGCTTAATTTTAGAGGTGCTACGCTTTCGGAGAGGCTACGCTTTCAGAGGTCTACTTCTTAGAGGTGAGTCGCTTCTTGGAGGTGCGGGGTGTGGCGTGCGGCGTGCAGCCTGCAGCCTGCGTCCTGCAACCTGTGACCTGCGACCTAAAGGTGCGTTCTTAGTCCCGCGTTCTGCCATCTCCTCCCAGGTGAAGAAAATGTCTTATATACACTAAGGCAGCCAATCAGCTTAGGATTAAGTAGCATGGTTGGAGCATGCACCACGGTACCAATTAAGAAAGAATGAGGAACATCTGTTGACCACTAGTGCAGAAGAGACATTAACTAATCAGGCAAAAGTAGATCACGCCGTGTTAACACTAATTATGTGCCACCTCTTGGCCCAATGCCAGCTGCCATCTTAGAGCTGCTTAAACATGTCTCTGCACCTGCCCTTTTCCCTCCCCTGATTTCTTTCCTCTGCTCTGTTGGTCTTCTATTTCTTTCTCTATTTTTAAAATTGGTGCATTATGGTTATACAGAATATTGGAATGCCTTATGCACATAGCATAATTTGGTCGACTTCAATCCCCAGTTCTTCCCTCTTTCCTTCCCTTTTTTCTCTCCACCTGCTTCTCCTTGGTTCCCTGCATATGCTCTACTGATCTCCCCTCTATTTTCACAAGTTCTTCTTTTTCCTACCTTCTGCATGGGAGAGAAAACATTCAACCTTTGACTTTCTGAGTCCAGCTTTTTTCACTTAGCATGATGTTTTCCAGTTCCACCCATTTGCCAACAGATGACATAATTTCATTCTTTTTTATGGCTGAGTAGGACTCCATTGTGTATATATGCCTTATTTTCTTTATCCATTCATCTGTTGATGGGCACTTAAACTGGTTCCATAACTTGACTATTGTGGATTGTGCCATTATAAACATTAGTATGCATTTGTCATTAGAGTAGGCTGATTTTAGTTCTTTTGGATAAATATCCAGGCTTTTGTTGGTTCATTCAATCCTCACAACAATCCAATGAGATAAGTAGTAAAGCCTGTTTTTCAGAGAACAAAACAGAAACACAGAGCAGCTAAATAGTTGTTTAATGTCTGGAATTCCCTTTAGCAATGAGATTTTGAATTCAAAAGTCAAAAACAGGAGAAAACAAGAGACTTTAGAAGTTCTAAGTTCTTTTACCATGTTAATGCCCATTATCTTTACAATAATACTATGAGATAGGTCTATGAACTGACCCTATTTTTATCCCATGTATTTTTCTTAACAAATGCAAGGAAGGAGTGGGATGCTGGCTAAAAAAAAAGAAAAGAAAAGAAAAAGAAAAGAAATAGAAAAAACTCTAAAGTTTGCAAGTGAAAGCTAAAAGAGGACAACATTAAAAGGAAGGTCAAAGAAAAATTCTGATTTAATTTTTAAAAATTTGGCATAATTTCAGAATTTAGAAAAGTTGAAGGAAGGGTGACCCCACACTGACACCTATGACTGCTACATTCTCCATTAGATTCTCAATACCCTAAAGCCGGAATCAGTGTCATGGGGAAGAAAATAGCTCATGAGACTTCAAACCCTAGCTTTTTCCCTTATGTAGTCTGAGCATGTTATTTGGCCCTAGAGCCTCAATTTATTCCCCTGTAAAACAGGGATAAACTCACAGCTTTGTCGTAAAGGTTATGAGAGTTAGTGCCCACCAGGGCACCTGACACGTCCTATGTGGATACTCATGCAGGTCCTTCTATTACCACGTTGAGGTCCTCAAGAGTATCCTCTGTTCAGTATTTATTAAATCAAATAGCTCCCATTTGGTAAGCACCTATGAATTTCCAGCCACTGTGTTGCTTGCTTCTTGATTTCCATGCCTTGTCATCTGAACCCCTTACTACTCAAATTGTGGTCTGTGGACCAGCAACAGTAGCATCGCCCACATGAGGAAATGCTAAATTTCAAGCTCTGCCTACAATCTAATCAATCACGATCTGTTTTTATATCAAGATCCTTAGAGGGTTTGCATGAATATTAAAGATTTGAGGACTGTTGTTGGTCTAACACACTCATTATTGTCCTGCAAGTTAATGATGATAATCTGCATTTCCCAGACAAGGTCAGTGAAGATCAGGGGGGCAGTTACTTGCTCTAAGCTTCACAGTTCTGGAATTTGCATTCTGATATGGCTTGTTCCTAAGCCAAACTTTCCCACCCATCATTGTTGACCCCATGTGATCCTAATGCTTACTGGGGAGTCCAGAAAGAGTTGGTTGCTTCATGGCAGTCTTGGGTGGCACCATGCCAACTGGGAGGAGGCAAACTGTTGTACTCATGCTCCTGGGGTCAGGCACAGGTTATGTGGCTATGCTTTTTTCTCTTTCTTTCTGTTCCCTTCTGCTTACTTTTTCTAGAGTTCTCTCCTTGTATTCCAAGCCCTTACTTTAATTTCATGCTAGACAGTTCTAACTCCTTAGGGTCTAAGTTAGCCATTCCAAGGCAAATCCTCCTCCCTCGCCTTTGCTCCCTCCCCCTCTATTTCCATCTTTCCAAGCCAAGAGCTTCCCCTAACTGAGTTCCAGGAATGGTCTTTGGCAGCTTAGTATAACAGTTGAAGTACTGAACTAATAATCTTTGGGGGTCTTTCTAGGTCAGGACTCATAGGGAGTCCTTGAATATTGGGGATTGAGGTTGGAGGATGGTCTTTGCATCCTTTGAGAACATGTCTTTCTACCAAACAAAAGCAGTTGTTCGGGCAAACCCCCGAACCACATCCTCACCCCGCAATATACTCCTGTCCTTAGTATACAACTAGTCCCAACAAGCCACAGCCAAACACTTAGGAATGAACTTGGTTGAGGGAATGACCACCGGTGCTCATTAAAAGATAGTAAAGCTTTGAGCTTCAAGTAGATCTCTTGGATTGTGTTTTAGATACTCTGTTTTTGAGATTTCCTTCTCTGATGCTGATGGAGCTTGAAGTAGGAATCACAGTGCCAGTTTTCTCCTCTCTTCACACTGGAATTCCTTCTCACGCTGTTTCTTTGCTTGAGCTTTCTCAGGAAGTATCTTGTCTAAAGACTGTGTTGGCAAGTCCAAAGTCTGAGTAATTATATGATTATCAATGACAACTTGGTACAGCTGCATCTATACCGATTGTTTCCCTGTGGATTTTAACTGGGCTTTCTGTGTAGTCATTCCCACAATTCTTGTGCAAGAAAAGCACAAAATGTTAATCATGATTATAAAATTATTTTTCCTAAGAAAAGTTAAAAATGAAAGTTCTGTCCGGTGTGGTGGCTTACGCCTGTAATCCCAGAGGCTTGGGAGGCTGAGGCTGGAGGAGGATCATGAGTTCAAAGCCAGCAACTTAGCAAGGCCCTAAGCAACTTAGCAAGACCCTGTCTCAAAATAAAAAATAAAAAGGATTGGGGATGGGGCTTAGTGGTTAAGCACACCTGGGTTCAATCCCCTAGTCCTGAAATAAAGTTCTCTAGCTATTCAAATTCAGTTTTAATTTGGCAGTTTTCAAACAAGTAGAATAACAGAAAGGTTATGTGCTCTGAGCTGCTCAGAGTAGGACAAGTGATGCACTGTCTTGAACAAGAGGCCAATACAGAACCAGTAACGGAGGACGAGCCTGTGTCGGGGCAGGAAGAGAACTCAGTGGCATTGACCCCTACCCTAAAACTCTGTCACCAAGGAGACTTAAACCAGAGGCTTCTTCAAGGTTGCATAGCCAGATGTGGCATGTAAGGACTAGGATCCGGATTCCTGATATCTAATCCGTTAGTGCTGCCAACAACTTCTCCTGTGAATTATGTTCAAGAAAGAGAAGCATGAATTTGTACAGACTAGGGAGGAATGTTTGAATTTCTTTGCAGTCTCTCATACTATTTTAAAGTTCATCCACATTCTGCTTTTTATAACTTACTTTGCCCCTGTTTCCTGTAATTTTAAAATAATGTATATTAATTCAGCATTTTCCACAACTCCTGGGGTAAAATTGATGCTCCTAGGGTGATCTGAGACTCCTTGTTTTCCTGGCCTATTGCCATAGATACTGGTTTTGAAGTCTTCCAAATTGCTTTCTGTGATTTCCAGTAAAGCTAGCAATGTCATAACCCTGTCTACACTGTTTAGTCCTTGGGTAATTAATTAAGCCCATTTGGTTTAGTCCATACTCAGATCTGATGATCCAGTGGAAAAGGTCTGGATGTTGAATGTTGGCACCTGTGCACGCACTCTTTCTGCCAGCTTCCTCCATGTGTCCAGGATCTGCCTGTTTCAAATGTGTTCTGCAGAAGCACATTGGAGGCAGATGCTGTCTAATATGTGAGAAGCAGAGGCATTGAGCAGAACTGGAGAGATAACTGCTGTCCACTTCTGGGTCTTCATAATGCCATTTCTTCACACTGGAATGCTTTTCCCTGCTTTTTTTTTGCCAGCTAAATACCCTACTCAATCTCTCAAAAGTCCCAGGGGCCATTTTCTTCATAAAAAGTAATAGGGTCTCCTCTATCCCTGTCCTTAAAATGAGTTTCTTCTTTCTGTTTTCTTAAAACATATTCTTGGAACTTTTTCCTTCTTGAAAGTCCTTGTGTGCCTTTCCATAGGGTTCAAGCCTTTTGAATGTGTGGTCACATCACTTTCGTATTTATCTGTGGCTTTTTTGTAACAGCTGTTTTGTTGATTTTAATTTCTAAGTCAGGAAAAAGCATAATTTAAGTTTGCTTTTTGCCTTTTATCTTGGGGGACTAGCAATGTTCCCATGAATTTTTGTGTTCCATTAGATAAATAAATGTTCAACTTTTCTGATTTCTTTCCCTACTAGGACATTTCCTTTAAGCTCACTCTGAAAGACAAAGTTTAGAATATGCTGCAACCATGAACAGAAAAAGTGGGGCACTCTGTAATGAGTATATGTATATTACAGAATGTTCTTTTCTTTTAAAAATATTTTATTTGTTCTAATTAGTTATACATGATAGCAGAATGCATTTTGACACATTATACACAAATGGAGTACAACTTTTCATTCCTCTGACTGTATGTGATGCAGAGTCACACGGGTCATGCAATCATACATGTACATAGGGTAATAATGTCCGTCTCACTCCACCATACTTCCCACCCTCCCCTCTCTTCCCCTCCCCTCATTCCCCTCTGCCCAATCCAAAGTTCCTCCATTCTCCCCTAGCACACCCCCACCCATTATGGACCAACATCCACATATCAGAGAGAACATTCACTTTTGTTTTTTGGGGATCAACTTATTTCACTTAGCATAATATTCTCCATCTCCATTCATTTACCTGCAAATGCCATAATTTCTTTCTTCTTTAAGGCTGAGGTAGTATTCCATTATGTATATGTACCACATTTTCTTTATTCATTCATCTATTGAAGGGCATCTAGGTTGGTTCCATAGTTTAGTTATTGTGAATTGAGTTGCTGTAAACATTGATGTGGCTGCATCACTGTATTATGCTGATTTTAAGTCCTTTGGGTATAAACTGTGGAGTGGGCTTGCTGGGTCAAATGGTGGTTCCATTCTTAGTTTTCTGAGGAATCTCCACACTGCTTTCCATAGTAGTTGCACCAATTTGCAGTCCCACCAGCAAATTGTCCCATGTACCTTTTCCCTCACATTCTGGCTGAAATTTGTTGTTGCCTGTATTCTTGATAATTGCCATTCTGACTGGGGTGAGATGAAATCTTAGAGTGGTTTTGATTTGCATTTCTCTAATTGCTAGAGATGTTGAACGTTTTTTCATATATTTGTTAATCAATTGTATTTCTTCTTCTGTGAAGTATCTGTTCAGTTCCTTAGCCCATTTATTGGTTGGGTTATTTGTTTTTATGGTGTTGAGTTTTTGTGTTCTTTATATATCCCGGAGATTAGTGCTCTATCTGAGTTGTGTGTAGTAAAGATTTTCTCCCAGTTTGTAGGCTCTCTCTTCACATTATTGCTTCTTTTGCTGAGAAGAAGTTTTTTAGTTCGAATCCATCCCATTTATTGATTCTTGATTTTACTTCTTGTGTTTTAGGAGTCTTGTTAAGGAAGTCAGGTCCTAAACCAACATTGTGGAAATTTGGGCCTACTTTTTCTTCTCTTAGGCACAGGGTCTCTGTTCTAGTGCCTAAGTCTTGAATCCACTTTGGATTTTTGTGCAGAATGGGAGATAGGGGTTTAATTTCATTTTGCTACATATAGATTTTTAGTTTTCCCAGCACCATTTGTTGAAGAAACTATTTTTTCTCCAATGTATGTTTTGGCACCTTTGTCTAGTATGAGAAAAATCTTATTTATGCGGGTCTGTGTGTCTACTATTCTGTACCATTGGTCTACTTATCTATTTTGGTGCCAATACCATGCCATTTTTGTTACTCTTGCTCTGAAGTATAGTTTAAGATCTGGTATTGTGATACCTCCTTCTTCACTCCTTTTGCTAAGGATTGCTTTGGCTATGCTACCAGAAAACTTCTAGAACTAATAAATGAATTCAGCAAAGTAGCAGGATATAAAATCAACACCCATAAATTAAATGTATTTCTTTTTTTTTTTTTTTTTTTGCGGTACTGGGGATCGAACTCAGGGCCTTGTGCTTGTGAGGTAAGCACTCTACCAGCTGAGCTATCTCCCCGGCCCAATTAAATGTATTTCTCTACATCAGTGACAATTAACTGAAAGAGAAATTAGAAAAACTACCACAGTCACAATAGCCTCAAAAAAAAAAAAAAAAAAAAACAAAAAAAAAACAAACTTGGGAATCAATCTAAAAGAGGTGAAAGACCTCTACAAAGAAAACTATAGAACACTAAGGAAAGAAATTGAAGAAGACCTTAAAAGATGGAAAGATCTGTCATGTTCTGGGATAGGAAGAATTAATATTGTCAAAATGACCATCCTACCGAAAGTGTTACACAGATTTAATGCAATTCCTGTTAAAATCCCAATGACATTCTTCATAGAACTAAAAAAAGCAATCATGAAATTCATTTGGAAAAATAACAGAATATTCTTTTCTTAAGTAACTCTTGACTTAATCTCCTTGAGGCCTAGCACAACATCTTCAAATCCTCAGCACCTCCCAGAGGAGGGCCCAGAACCTGCCTGTTCCTGACCACGTGGATGAAGGAGGAGGAACAGACCCTCAATAGGGCTCCATCCTATGTGCTTGACAGGGAGTAGATAAAAGAATGGACATAACTAAGTTTAGACAGTTACATATTTGTAATTCACACCTCAAGTCCTAACAGAAAGAATCTGAAAACATTTCTAGTTTTGTCATGAGGTGAAAGTCTTACAAATAGTATTAGGGCAGATTAACTGTGAAACCATTAATCCCCAAGTCTTAGCACCATAATGGATTTTTTCTGCCATCTTCACAAGTAGATAAGGCCCTTATGAATGAGTATGTGGGGGTCAGGGCAGAGGGCTGTTTTGCTGCTTGTAGCCATTTAAGGATCTGGGATCTTTCTATCAGTGGCCTCATTACACCCTAGGGTCTCAAAACCTTTTTATGGATCCTCTGTCTGGCTGGCAGATGAGGGTACGGGGAGCAATGCATACACTGGAAATGACATACATCACTTCCATCTACATTCTGCTGGCTAGACTGCAGTCATATACCTGCAAGGGAAGCTGGGAAATGTAGTCTACCTGTGGCCCTAGGAAGAAAAAGGAATTGTCATCCCATAGACCTTGTTGGATTTGTTATTGTTATTATTATATTTTGTTTTTAAATCTTGTTTTTGGTTATTAAATGAATCATAATTGGAAAGGCTAAGTGAAAGAGAGAAACAGATTTTCCATCTCTGCAAAGCCTGCCCTGATTTCTTCTGACTCTGAACACCAGGAATACTCTAGCTCTGAAGACCAGGAATACTCTGGAGGGGCCTCTCTCACAGTATCTACCTCTTTCAATTCTAATGGTATATGACCACCTCTTTTTCAATAGCTCCTACCACACTGCAACCTATGTACTGTGAACAGTTAACAAAGATTGATGGATTTTTAAATGATTGAACCCTCATGTTCTGATACACCATGACATTGGCTGAGCTTTATGCATATTGGCAGTCTGAAGACTCATAGTTCATATACTTAACATTTATAGTCCAACCTCCAGGTTAGAACTAGGGTATTATTTTAGTACCTATAGAATATAAATAGCTATAATATATAAATGTTATCTATTATAACATATAATATTAAATATTAATCTAGTATATAAAATCAAATATTAAGTACTATAAGTAACTGTAATATATAATGCCAAAGTATGTGCATGTATTTATATAGCTATATATTCTTTAAAAATGTCATTTTAATGGTGGAAAACACTATGAAGAACATGGTCTGAAATTTAATTCAGCTAATCATAAACTTGTATATGTGTATTTGGATTAGATGGATGGAACCAGAAGATTTCATTTGTTTATGTGGGAGACTGAGCACCAGCAGGATGTCGAGCACATGGTTCACTGTACTCTCTGCTATGGTAAGCCAGGACAGCACTTCTGATCCAACTTATGTATTTAGAACAGGGTGAATTAACTGGTGGCCCCAGGCCAGATCTGCTCTGCAGATGTGTGTTTGCTCAGCATACCCAGTGTTTTAAAATCTGGGAATTTCTTCTGATGTCTGCATTTCCACTTTTTCTTAAGAAGTCAAAATTGCCTTAAGAGGCACAAACATTGCATTCCTGTGTAGTCACAATCTGCAGGGCCGAGTTGTGCCTGACCCCTTTTGATGGGTCAAGTGTCCTCTGGTGTCCCTCAGTCCCTCCGCTTCCCTGTCATCTTACCCCTGGTTTGCTCTGCTTATTAACCTGTCCTTCAAAGCTCCTGTGGATGACTGGGCTTGAGTCTTCCGCATTTAATGGCAACTTTGTGTGATGAGTCGACCACTGAACTAAGAGTCTTTAGTCCTAGATCTGGAACTACCATTGGCCAGTAGTGGGCTATTGGTTGTTCATTCATTCTCTCTTGGTTCCCAGCCTCTATCACTGTATCCCACACCCTACCTTGCGCTTGAGAGAACGTTTTGCTGAAACCCACAGATGTCCGCAAGTACAGAGGTCTGACCCACATCCACTTTGCCCAGGGCCAGAGTAGGTGAACTCCAAAGGGGATTTTATTGTTCCTTCCACCTGATCCACAGGAAGACCTAGCACTACCAAGAGAGATTTGGTTCTGATAACTTGGTTAACTTAAATGCAGTAACTGCCATCTGTAGAGTATGTCACAATTAATGAACTGCTCTCACATCCATCATTTCATTTGACAAATTACCTCTCTGGGTTTTAGTTCTCTCTCTTGTAGAAACATAAACCTAGCCAGGATTGATTGAGCTCTTACTATGCCTTGTTCTGAGCACTTACATATGTATTGACTCAATTTTTCATTCAAACCTCACAAACATCCTCATAAAGTAGGCACTATTATCATCATTATCTCTACTTGACAGATAAGAATACAAGTTCTGGGGAAACTAAGTAATTTGCCCAAGGTCCCATGCTGAATTAGATCCAGATTGAACCAGACAATCTGGTTAATTTTTAGATTCCATATATAAGTGAGATCAAGTGGTATTTTTCTTTCTGTGCCTGGCTTATTTCACTTAGCATAATGTCCTCCAAATTCACCCATGTTGTCACAAATGACAATTATTTTTTATGACTGAATAGTATTCTATTAAAAATGTAAAAATACTACATTTTTAAGTGTACTTATAATATGCTTCTTTATTAGCATATCAGGTGGGAAGATCTAATAACTATTTATTTCAAGAGAGTGATGAGTTTAAATAATATTGAACTTTTTCAACAACTGTAATATGGTGTGAGGAATATCAGTAGTTTCTGCTGGTGTCCAAATCCCAAGTATTATAGTGGCATGCTGCCTTTATGAATAATGAAAGGAAATGCTAACTTTCGTTTCAATGGAGGTAGTAAAATACAGATGTAATTCTTCCCCATTCTGGTTGCTAGACCCCTTGGGGGACCATGGACCCCCAGGTTAAGAATGCCTGCTGCACACTAGTTCTAAATGAGAGTTCACCCCATCAGTGGTTCCCTAACAACTTTGTTCATCAGAGCACCTGAGGTAATTTCAATTACAAATTCTGAGCTCCATCCTAGCCCTACCAAACCAGAATCTTGATGGGGATAGAACCTTAGAATCTATATTAGAAAAGAAAAAATTCCATATACTATTATGATGCTGAACCAGCTTAAGAACTCTGATCATGTCATTTTAAATTGCCAATATTTGATTTTTTTAACCTATAAAAATGACAATCTCATATGGTTGTTAAGGCTACTCCCAGCTCTAGTAATCAATGTTTTGGGGTGGTTTCCCAAACATCATCACTGTTGATTAAGTTAATAAACAATTCACCTATAATTCTTTTTTAGCTAGGGGGAAGGGGGATGGCATCTGTAAACCCAGAGATTAAGGAGTTGGGTGGCCTAGTGGTTTGAACACACTATGCAACCATCTCTATTCTTTCTTCTGAATAATGGGTTGTTCTGGTTGCCACATCAACCCAATTGTGGGTCATAGCTCAACAGCAGATATCCTTGTCAAGGGTATGGAACTGCATCTGCATTGGAAAACAAAAGGATGCATGCTTTAACCTCAGCCTCTCCCTGCACTTCCTTCCCAGACAAGTGCCAGCCAGCCCTGGAATGCAGGCCAGGAGGGTCCGGGCCCCAGGCAGTGGATGTGGACTTGGTGTTTGTGGTGGACGGCTCCCAAGATGTGGACACCGACATATACCGTGGGGCTTTGCATCTAGTGGACACTGTGCTTGATGATCTGGAGGTGGCTGCACAGCCGAGTGCATCCCTTCGTGGGGCGCGTGTGGCTCTGGTGACACACACTACTCCAGGCTTCAGGCCTGGCGTGGGTCGAAACCCTGTGCTTGAGGGCTTCCACCTGACCTCCTATGGTCACCGGACACAGATGCAGAGACAGGTTCGAGAGGCCGCCAGCCGCTTGCTGCAGGGACTCCCTGCCCTGGGCCACGCTCTAGAATGGACGCTGGAGAAAGTGCTCCTGGTAGCCCCACTTCCGCGGAGGGCACGTGTCCTCTTCACCATTGTGGCCAGTGAGACAAGCAGCTGGGACAGGGAGAAGCTAAGGACTTTGTCCCAGGAAGCCAAGTGCAAGGGCATCACACTGTTTGTGTTGGCCTTGGGCCCTGGAGTGGGGGCTCATGAGCTGGAGGAGCTGTCCCTTGTGGCCAGCACCCCCTCTGAGCAGCACCTACTGCGCTTGGAGGGGATCTCGGAACCAGAGTTGGCCTACGCCCGGGGATTCACGCGGGCCTTCCTGCACCTCCTAAAAAGTGAGCAGTCCCTGAATACTGGATATCTTAGGTGGGTGGGGGAGGGGAACTTACACAAAGCCTGGCATTTGGGCAGGGAGATGCCCATTGCACCTTCCTAGCTGTGGGTTATGTGCAGCCCAGCAGTCCTGGTCACATTTCCAGGTGTTCTGGTCTTGGTCTTCCAGTGCATGATTCAAAACAACTCACGTGCAGGGTGCTTCATTGTAAAATGTGAGGACTTCTTGCCCCACTTCCTGGGAGACATGAGTTTCTCAGTTTATAAGTGAGTGCGATATCCCACTGGGACCTTGAGAGACATCTGCTCCTTCATTACTAAAGGAATAAAGGGAGTCCCATGAACATTTTAGAAGTACAGACGTGGTGTTTGTGCCTTTCCAATTTGAGAGGTGCAAAAATCAATGAATTAGTTCTAGTCCTTAGTTGAGTTCTGTGATCCCAGAAAAGTCAATGAAGCACTCTGCTCTCTGAACCTTAGATTCCTTGTCTTTGCAGGGAGTGGTGGAGAGAATGTTAATCGATGGCTTATGGCTGAGTGATTCTTTGAGGGAGAAGCAGGCTGAAAGAATCATCTTTCTCATTTCTTTTAATTTCATTTTATCTTATTTTTTATGTTTTATTATATTAGGTTGTATTTTGTGTTTTGTTGTATTCTTTTATGTTGTCATATTATTTATGAGATAGGAGGCATTTTATGTTTTTATTTTGCTTGCTATATATTTTATTTTTATTGTTTTATTGTGTTTGTTTTTATATTTGTTTCATGCTTCATTTGAATCACTCCTATCCTTTTGACTTTATGTCTTCATGGGTATTTTTTTTGTTGTTGTTCTTAATGTTCTATTTGATTTTTTAAAATCTATTTTATTTTGTTCTACTTTATATTTTACTTTATTTTATGCTTCACTTGATTTCATCTTTTGAATTTTGTGTTTTAACAGCATATTTTTTATGTTTCTTTTTAAGCTTTATATAATTTAATGTTTTATTTTATTTTTTTAAAATTTTACTTTCAGGTGGAACAAACCAGTATCCACCCCCAGAGCTCATTGAAGAATGTAGGGGTCCAAACCGTGGGGACACTCTGCTGCAAGTAGTCGGGCCTGTCAAGAGGTAGGCCAGTGCTGTGTGGTGGCACACACCTGTAATCCCAGTGGCTCAGGAGTTGAGACAGGTTCAAACCAGCCTCGGCAACTAAGCAACTTAGTGAGACCCTGTCTTACAATATAAAAGGGCTGGGGCTGTGACTCAGTGGTTAAGTGCCCCTGGGTTTAATTCCTGGTACCAAAAAAAAAAAAAAAAAAAAAAAAAAAGAGGCAGGTTTAAGGCCAGGCCACAGTGTCCCCTAGCTCTGCCCCACACAGGAGACTGTCTCCCCAGAGAAAGGTCAGAGGCAAGACCAGTCCTTGACTTGTCCCAAATCACTGATATTGGGATGCTCCTAGGCTTGACAAACCTGATGTGGTTTAGTTTTTCTTTTCTACTGTTTCAGTCTTTCGGTCTTAACAGTGATTGAGGACCAATGTAAAAAAATTCAAAGAGCCCATGAGTAGAAGCGAAAAATAAAAAATTTCTGTTCCATCGTATCATTGCATTGACTAATCCTGTGTCTCAGAGGTAAAATTAAAAAGGCTAGACACATCATTTTGATGCTTGTCCAAACATGTCTGTAAACTTAAGAAAACAGTGAACATAAGAATGAAAATGCTCAGCAAATGCCCAAACCTAAAGTTTTTTGAGTATAGCCATATCATTTGCTAAACAAGAACCTCTCAGTTATTGTGACTGGTTGTGCAGTTTGACAAGGATTGTTTCTGTACAGGAGGTCCAAGGACCATTTTGGCATGTCTGGCTTTGCTTATGATTTAGAAGCACTTGAAACAACAGACTTTTTTTTCTAGAAGGAAAGAGAAAAGGCAGGATGACATGCATAACTCAGCCAGAAGCTCTTGAAAATTATGAAAAGAACAAGTAAGACACTGAAGAAAATGAACAAGAAACACCAGCAAAACAGGAAACTAGAAAAGAAAGAAATTCAGGCACTTCTTGCTCCTTAAGTTGGCTTTATGTTTTTTATCTTTATTTTTAAAAACATCCCTGAGGATTATGTTAGCATGCAAGTGTTGGCTTTTTGTATATCTTCCTTACAAATGCAAAATTCATGTATGTAGCTAAAGGAATTAGTTTAAATAAACAGAAGAAGGCTAAATTTCACTGAGCTGAAGGCAAGTCATTTCAGGGCATGTCATGGAGATACACCCACCAAGTGTCTGCCCTGTGTTGCAGAGATGTGAAGTGAAGAACATACTCCTGATCTTGAGATGCATCTGCTTGTAGACAGGTTCCTTTGTAAGTGGTCACATGCCCCATGTATTCTGACCAAGTTTAAGGAACATTTCAGATCCATCTAAAACAGCTGTAGCATTACTTTTGGATTGCTGCCTGTAGTTATGCAGATACCAAGTTCCCTCTTATTATGTGATCAACAAGTTAAACCAAACAGTGAACACATTAGTTAGAAAGAGATACTGTGGGGGCTGGGGTTGTGGCTCAGTGGTAGAGCACTTGCCTAGCATGTGTAAGGCACTGGGTTCGATCCTTAGCATCACATAAAAAATAAATAAATAAAGTTTAAAAAATGCTTAAAAAAAAAAAAGAGAGATACTGAAGAAATTGACTGTGATGTTTTTGAAAGTCGTCTAAGACAATTGGAAGAGTTTCTTAGTGAGTGGTGTGGTTGGTCCTGCTTAGATAAAGTGAGACTACTTCCCCTAGAGGTGTTGAATATGCCGAGATGATTCACCATCTGAGCGCTTCTGGTTGGATGACCTTGGGAACGATTTAATTTCATTGTACCTCAGTTTTCTGTTCTGTAAAGTGGGAATTATATGATTATCTATGTCATAGAGTTGTTTTAAGAGTAAAGCTTGATAATTTGTTTGCCAGATAGTAAGAATACAAGTTAGCTATTAAGATGCCCATGATATATGCTACCTCTTAGAATCCAAAGTAGCTGGGAACACTAGCACACACTTGTAATCCCAGTGGCTCTGGAGGCTGAGGCAGGAGGATCACAAGTCCAAGGCCAACCTTAGCAATTTAGCAAAACCCTAAGCAACTTAGTAAACCCTGTCTCAAAATAAAAAATAGAACTGGGGATGTGGCTCAGGTTAAGCACCTCTGGGTTTAGTCCCTGGTTCAAAGAAAAAAAAAAAAATCCAAAGCAAATACACATCCAAAAGAAATAAAACCAGATAGATCTAGGCATAGGCACTCCCAGCAGGTACAGTAACATTCCCTAACTTAGGCTAAAAATGAAGCGCAGGGGAACTTACTTGTTATTATGTTTTCAGTACTAAATATCCTTGGTTGATCTTATAAAAGCAGTGCTTTTCAGTCTTGACTGTATAGCAGAATCACCTGGGAATCTTCAAAAAGTCACCCTAACCAATTCAATCAGAGTCTTTGGTGGGGTATGGGACTTAATGGTGATTTCACTGGGCAATCCAGAGTGAGAACCACCGCTCTAAAGAAATCTTTACCACAAAATCAAGGTCAAAGAGATGGAGGAGAGGTTACTGACCATCTAATCCAGTCCCATTCACAGCTCTGAAGGCTCCCACTGCGTCTCAGTCATGGTGTTACTTGGCTCTGTGCAGTTTTGTCCCCCACTGCACTCCTAAGCCTTCACCCCCTCCCCAAGCTCCTCCTCCACACCTCTTCCTGCAACAGGTGCCTTTTTTTCCTTTTCAAAAGAAACAAAGGGTAGCCAAATGCAACCTCCTGCACCTTCCTATGTCTCTGCACACCCTCTCTTCCTGCCTTCAGTTGGAGAAAAAGGCTGGCCTTGTCTTGTCTGAACTGTCAAGAAAGACATGGAAGCTCTTTCAGACCTCATTGCCTTGAGCTGCTTGGGACTTGGCCACTGTTGACCACTACCTTCCTCTTCAAACCTTCTCCTCTCTTGGTTTTGTGGACAATATTGTCAGTTTGTCCTCTTCCTCTTTTCCCTCCTTTGTCTTCACTGGAATGCACCATCCTTGGACCAGGAATGGAAAGCCACGACCCCACACCATTCCTTCACTCACCTACCGTGATCTAAATGGTCTTGTTTCTTCCTGTTTTTCCTCCTTCCAACTCTATTCTCAGCACCTGGTTAAATTTTCCAATGAAAATATGGGCATGTCATTTCTCTTCTATGGCTTCTCATTGTCTGGTGTTTTTTTTTTTTTTTGGGTACCAGGGATTGAACTCAGGGGCACTTGACCACTGAGCCACATCCCCAGTCCTATTTTGTGTTTTATTTAGAGACAGGGTCTCACTGAGCTGCTTAACACCTCATTTTTGCTGAGGCTGGCTTTGAACTTGAGATCCTCCTGCCTCAGCCTCCCGAGCTGCTGGGATTACAGGCATGGGCCACAGCCCCCGGCCCCCATTGTCTTTAACACAGTGTTCAGGTGCCTGGTCAAGACACACAGGCCTTCAAGACTAGACCCTGCCCTGGCCCTTTGGGGCCTTACTGGATGCTGCATATGACGTTTGCATGACTCACAGTTGCCCCTGTGCCCTCCGATTTGTTCTGAGTCTCTGTTGCTGCTCAACCTCACCTGCTTGTCTGCATCCTCTCCACAGTGTCCACGTGGATCACACCTACTCATCTCTTACTACCAGGCTCAAGTTTTACCTCTCCTGAGAATCCTTTCTGTGCCCCCCGAGTAGTGTTAAATTTTCATGACCTCCTTTGTACTCCTGTATCTTAAGCCAAATTCTGCCATGGCATCTGTACCTACTTGTGGAGAATTAACAAGTGTTATCTCTCTTCACAGAAGTCAGGATGATCTTGGTGAGGGTGCGTTTTCAATTTCAGTGTTATCTTCAAAATACACAGATCTATTTTTTGGTTTTCCCTTCCAAGTAGGGCTATGTTGTGAGACAGAATAAGCCCAGGCAAAAAATTTCATTTATACCTGCCCAATTCTCTTCTTTTCCTCCATTTTTTCTTTCCCTTATTCCTGGATTCCACCAATTTGTTTAAGTAAAATTGTGACCACAGCTGCATGATTCAAGAAGGCAAGAGTTAATATTTGTGTTAAAAATAATGCCAAGTATAAAATTAGAGGCCAAGAATAATTGCTTGAGTCAAAGCTTAGTGACCCCCCAGTGCCATCGCACACTGGTAAAAGAAAACTAAAACTCTAAGGAATACTGAGAGTTAAGCTTTAAAGAATAATTTAGAAATAATTAGTTTAAGGCATTGAGGACTCATTTCTCATTGTGTTGACCAATATTGTAACCACTGGCCACAATGACTATTTAAATAATTTGAAATTAAATAAAATCTCAGTTCCTTGACTGCATTAACCACCTTTCAAATACTCTATAGCCAAATGGGAGGGTGCTAGTGGCTACTGTATTGAATAGCACAGATTTCCCATCATTTCCAAAATTTCCATCATTATAGAAAGTTCTGCTGGCTGTGCTGCTTCAGATGTTTAATCTAGAAGTTTCCCAGGCCAAAAACAAGGGTAGGGCTTTTAAAGACAAAGGCTACAAAACCTCATTGGAAAAGGGTCTGATCTGTTGCTATAAGCCATCCTTGATTTGTTTGGTCAGCTGGTGGGTGGGCCCCAGGTCTATAAAATGGGTGGACAGAGTACAGGCCAAATTCACCAATGGTGTGTTTTTTAGTTGATTCCAAAAATGTTTTGGAGAGGCATTTGCTCTTTCTCTTGGGTCCTCACGCTTGTTATTTTATACCCTCTAAAGTCAGGGTCCTGCAGTGGCAAATTCAAGTGTGCCTGTTCAGGCATAGAATAGTTCTGTGATCAGTTCCTCAGACTCTAAGAGTGTGTCTCATCCCTATGAGTCCAGCAGATCTGGTTGTTCTTTCTAGAAAGCTAGTCAGTGCTGACTACTAATGGGAGGTTAGTGGGCGTCCCAGGAATACAGCCCCTGCATTTTAACTCCTGCTTCCTGAAGACAGTGTCTTCTTTATTCAGGGATACTTGAAAGGCCAAGCAAGAAGTTTTTGGGGGATGCCAGCATTCTGTGCTTCAGTTGATCTAGGACAAGAACATTTCTATATGATATAAAGTGTACCCACTGAAATCTCTTTTCCCTAGAGGGCAGGGGATACAGTGCCCTCTAGGGAAAAATCAGTGCCTGATTTAGAATTCAGAGAATATCAGATTTTGCTTTCTTGTGATTTGTTAATTCCCAATGCTGTTTTTCATTTTCCAGAACCTTCATGTTTTTCTTTTCATAGATAGCTTAACTTCTGGGTAAGAGTTAGGGTAGATAAATAATAAATAACCTGGGTTTGTGTAGGTTGTTAGAAGGTCAGATATGTTTGGAATTAGGCAAGGGATTGAGATGGTTTGAAAAATGAGAAAAAGAAGCAAGTGAGGAGTTCTTAGTATCAGAAAGCTTTCATTCATTCATTCATTTATACATTGTGGTATACACCAGGTACTATGCAAAACAATACTTACAACTTTAGTGTATCCTTCACATGATGTGACAACTTAATAACATATTTGTGATGTGTTTTTAAAGAAATATTGCTTTTTATGGTTGGGGAAATCAAGGCTTAAAGAGCCAAGGTCTCACAACCAGTGGATGGTAGGGCTAGGATTAATTTTCTGGATCTGAGACCATTGTTCTTTTTTTCTGACATGTTTAAGGAGGAAATCCAGCTCCTTGTTTGTTGTTTTGCAGGCCCTGATGGAAGGCGAGTGCCAGGATTACGTCCTGAAATGGTTCTACAACCATGCGGACTGGTATGGCAGCTGCGGAGGCAACGCCAGATGCTTTGAAACCAAGGAAGAATGTGAGGCTTGGTGTGTCCCCAGTTAGGCAGAGTCTTGTGGCTGTTGCTCCTCTACCCTTATTGAGACAGTGTCATGACACTGTTAGGTGACAAAGATCACTCTGTGGCCACGGACATCACATTTCTTGTTCCCTGAATTTTTTTCTTGCCATTGAGGTCTTGGACCAAATAATTTGTGACTTGAGAAGGGCTGAATTCTAAGAGTTAAAAAGAGTAATTGAAACTTCCTGAAAGTCATTTACATAAATTACAACCAAATGGAAAAGAAACTTGAACTTAACCTCTAAAATTATTTTGAAGTTTGGGGGGCTATGTAGCAAAAGAGATATCGGTGGAAGTAGTGAGCAAAACCTAATTTAGAAATGAGATGAAAATTGGTTTGTCTTTTGCCTACCAGTCAACGGGGAAGTCAAAGAGGTGGATATCTAATGTGAAATTCATCCTTACTACCTAACATAAATAAATAAAGGCATTCTTTATTGAATCTTCTGGGTGAGACTACATATGATTCCCGTTCACTGCAACCTGTGATATACTTCGTGACATATGAGTTGATGGAGAGAGACAGCAATAACTTTTCCATGGGACCAGTCCTTTGGCCTCAACTGGTATCAAATATGGTGATTTCTGTCCTTGGAAACATGGTGACTTAACAATTACAGCTGATGTTGTCAATGCAAAGATAAGGTTTTGATTTACCATGGACAAAACATTTTGCAATGTAAGAAGTGAAAAAGAAACTTGAACTTTGTGTGCGTGTGTGTTTTGCAGATCTTCCTCTACCTGGTGACTCAATTCTCCTGGACTCTGAATTTGTACTTAGCTTTTGCACAGAATTGGGAACTGTGAGGAGGGAGTCTGCAGGGTCTTGCAGGTGGCTGGTTTGGGGCCTCTATAAGCTTGGGCTTCCTTAACAAAATATCACAGACAGGGTGCCTTAAACAATAGACATTTAGTTTCATAGTCCTGGAAGCTAGAAATTCAAGATCAGTGTGCTAGCCTATTTTGTTTCTGCTGAGGTGTTTTCTTCCTGACTTGCAGGTGGTCACCTTCTTGCTGTGTCACGCATGGCCTTTCCTTGGTACATGATCATGGTGGGAGGAAGTGAGGGAGAGAGAGAACAAATTGGTATCTCCTCTTGTGAGCATACCACTCCTATTGTATTAGAGCCCCACCCTTATCTAATCTAAAGGTCCTATATTCAAATATAGTCAGATTGGGGATTAGGGCTTCAACATATGAATTCTGGGAAGATGCACACATTCATAACAGATCCCAAGCAGCTGGTGGTTGTCTCTCAGGGATGCAGCTTGCTCTCTGGCAAGTTTGGTGACTGATTTCTAGAATACTCTTTGTTCCTTCACACAGTTTGATGACAGTGCAGATAAGATGGGAACCAGCTTTATGCAGAATGTTCAAAGAAACATGAAACTCTTTATTCTATTTCTATGACAATTGTTTTTTTTCCGATCACAGAAGGATGACTGTGTTCATGGCACCAAGTCCATGCAACACAGAAACACACATGCAAGAAATAAAGATCACCTATAATCTTCATCTGAAGATAACCATGTTTTTCCTAATGCCTGGATATACTATCTTTTTTTTCCCTTCCATAAAACACTACATGTTGCTGATTTTGGAGACAGCATTTTGGGAAGGAAATGGCAGTTGTTCCATCTTGCTTGGCAGAGCTGCTCATGGTGTGGGTGTGTGTATTCATTTTTTTTTTTTTTTTAGACAGAGTTTCAACTACCTGGGCATTTGGGGGCCACACTATCTATCCACAGGATGGATTTGATTTGAGTTGTGATTATTTTCCACTTCTGACTCCTCATCTGCCCTTCCCTTGTCCAGGAGTTCAGAACACCAAGGCAGAGATTCAATAACAAGAGGACCATTGGGAGGAGGCGTTTAATTGTGTTGGTTGTTGGCGTCCTCGGAACATGTATGAGGTCCAGCTGCAGTTCTCCCTGCATTTCCTAGGTGGTGGTATAACCCTTCCATGCAGCTTCTCTGATTCCCAGCAAAAACTACTCCATAAATCCCGAGGTACAGAGATGATGGACCAAGAGGCAGAAGCAATTATCCATCCCCACTCACAAACACAATTTCTGAAGCACTTTCCCACGTTATCTTACGTACTTACCCACTCCCACCACTAACTCCTAGACGTCTGCCTTGTTCTTATTTCTGGAATGAGGAGACTATCTCAGAGAAGTGGCTTGCCCCTGACATACAACAGAAACTGGCTTTGAACTCCTTTGGATCCTGAGACCCAGGGTCCCCTTTGCTGTACTCCACTCATTGTGAACCATTAGCTGCCACCTGAGAATTTTGAAGGCTAGAACTGCAGAAGTCCCAGGTGTTGTGGGGTGGGAAGGGACCTTTTAGGCAGCTTCACTCTCCTCATTGCCACAGTTCTGACCTGGAAAGAAGCAGGAATGGACTGATAGAGAAGTTGAATTGCATTGCAGGTCAATTTTAACTGCCTTGACTGACTCCATAGGAAGCTGTGGAACTAAAAGGGCTTTTTGGAGTTGCCCCAAGGTGTGCGGAAATGGCTGGGCCAGTGTCCTTTGCCTCCATCAGCCACTGGATATGGAAACCCCAGGAAGGGTACACTGGTGGACGAGGGAGCTCTGCAGCTTGGCCGACTCTGAATGGGGCCTGACTGAAGGGTCTCTGCCCAACACTCTCCTAGCAATGGGGCAACAAACAGGTCCTGCTTGAAGGTAGGTCTGGGTGGCACACACTACATCCCTCACAGTCCATCCACCTGAAATGTCCTTTTGCATGCTGTTTTCAAGTCTTCCCAGCTTCCCACACCCAACAGGACATATTCAAAAAATTTGTGTGTCATTCAAGGCCTCAGAGATCTATCTTTGTGTCAGTGGCTCAGGAGGCTGTGGTAGGAGGATTGTGAGTTCAAAGCCAGCATCAGCAACTTAGTGAGACTCTTTCTCTAAATAAAATATAAAAAAGAGTTGGGGAGTGTGACTCAGTGTTGGTATCAAAAAAAAAAAAAAAAAAAAAAAAAAAAACCCACAACAAAAATACCAAGACAAACAAACAAACAAATAAAAACAAAAGAGATCTGGTCTCTGTCTCTGCATTCATCTCTGGCCTCACTTGTTCTGTCCCTCCAACTGGAGCAATACCAGATAAATCACTCATGGTTTCCTGGAAATGCCATATTCCATCCATCTGTGCTGTTGACATGCCTGTGGGTAACATCTTTATTTCATTTATTTAAAAATACTTAATCGGTACCTGCTGTATTGGTCCACCCTCTGTGTTAAAACCCAGCTCAGTACTCATTGTCTCATTGTCTCTGTGAAAGTGTCCCCAAGCCTCCTACAGGCCACCTTGTACACCCCTCTCTGTTGCTCTTTCCCCACCACATTCACATCATGTCCCCATTAGTCTCCTGATTAGACTGTGAGCCTCCCAGTACAGGGGCTGACACTTGTCCTTTAGTTCTGATTTGCTTCTCTGCCAGTCCTATAGTTTGGATTTGGAATGTCCCCAGAGGCCCGTGTGTTTTACACTATTGGGAAATGGGGGGACCTTTAACACATGGGGCCCAGTGGAAGAAAGTTGGTCACTGGGGTGTGTCCTTGCAGGGAGTATTGCCTCCCAGCTGCTGCCATGTGCGCCCACTGTTGTGTTTTGTCTCCCATAGACCCCAGAGCAGGAGGTTGACTGACTATGGATAGAAACCTCCAAAGCCAGGAACCAAAATAAAACTCTCCTCCTTATAAATTGATTTATCTCAGGTATTTTGCCAGTTTTCAAAGACCGTTAGACACGTCCTTCAACTGTCTTCCATATTTGCTTTCCTTCCCCATCTCTTGCTCTATTGAAACTCTTTGTTTTCCAGATGATGGATTTGTTTTTATTCTGCCTTTATTTCAGACATCAAGGCATCTATTTCCTATCAGCCAAGTGGAAAAAGTTTTATGTGTTTTAAAAGTCTCCTTCAGATCTGTTGCCTCATTATCACCTTGCATTGCTTTGGGGATATTAATTTTTCTGATGAAGGTATTAAGACCCAGAAAGGTCAAGTGACATTGAGTCTCATGCCGTGAGTCAGTTGATAGTCTAAAATTTGAAGTAAAATGTGTTTTGAACTGATTTGGCAATCGGTTTGGTTCACTCTGCAAAGTTTAAGGGTTTTATTCATTATGTGAATTGACGACTTTGCACTTTTGAACATACAGTGGATTTCCTTGATCCTAAGAAATTGGAGAGCTTAGGGCTGCTAGACTCAGAACTTGGTTCCCAGCCATATATCAAAATGTAGAAATAAATCTGAGGATTTTTCCTGCACTCCCTTGAGTGGACATCTTGCTGACCGGGTACTATCCAGGACTTGTTTCTTCTTTGTTTAATTTTTGCCATTTTGTGACCTCTTGCGGTAGACTTTATTCCTTTTCATTATTAAATAACCTTGAAGGTATGCTTGTAATACTGCTGTGGATTCACTGTTGGGATTATGATGTTATGGTGCCTACCAAGGCTGGGGCACCCGAATTCAGCTTCTGGTTCCTTACCTGAATTCCCTAGTGACTTCACCTAAGATACCCCAATTTTCTGACCTTTGGTTATTTTCTGGCTGAGATGCCTGGAGATGACAGAAATCTTTCTCGCCCATTTATATTCTAAGTTCTGCCTTCAAATGAAATTGTTCTTTCTGTAACTCTTCTCTTATCTTAGGAGGCTAAAAGTAGCAAGTTCAGCGGAGGACAAAGGAACCACCCAGCTGAACTCAACCCCAAATTGTGATCCCCCAGAATAATGAGGTAAATAAATGGCTATTAAAAATACTAAGTTTTCTTTCCACACTACCCAGGAGGGATCCATAGGGCGTTGTTCTTGATTCCCGTTGTAACTTAAAGCGAAACTGTCACAATGTCTGGAGCCCTTGATGTCCTGCAAATGAAGGAAGAGGATGTCCTCAAATTCCTTGCAGCAGGAACCCACTTAGGTGGCACCAACCTTGATTTCCAGATGGAATAAGAGATCTACAAAAGAAAAAGTGATGGCACATACATCATAAATCTGAAGAGAACCTGGGAGAAGCTTCTGCTGGCAGCTCGTGCCATTGTTGCCATTGAAAACCCTGCTGATGTCAGTGTCACATCCTCTAGGAATACTGGCCAGCGGGCTGTGCTGAAGTTTGCTGCTGCCACTGGAGCCACTCCCATTGCTGGCCGCTTCACTCCTGGAGCCACGTCTTCTGGTGGTTACTGATCCCAGGGCTGACCACCCGCCTCTTACAGAAGCATCTTAGGTCAATCTGCCTACCATTGCTCTGTGTAACACAGACTCTCCTCTGTGCTATGTGGACATTGCCATTCTGTGCAACAATAAGGGGGCTCATTCTGTGGGTCTGATGTGGTGGATGCTGGTTGGAGAAGTTCTGTGCATGCCTGGCACCATTTCCCGCGAACACCTGTGGGAGGTCATGCCTGATCTCTACTTCTACAGAGATCCTGAAGAGGTTGAAAAGGAAGAGCGGGCTGCTGCCGAAAAAACTGTGACCACGGAGGAATTTCAGGGTGAATGGACTGCTCCAGCTCCTGAGTTCACTGCTACTCAGCCTGAGGCTGCAGACTGGTCTGAGGTGTGCAGGTGCCCTCTGTGACTATCCAGCAGTTCCCTACTGAAGACCGGAGTGCCCAGCCGGCCACTGAAGACTGGTCTGCAGCTCCCACTGCTCAGGCTACTGAGTGGGTAGGAACAACCACGGAGTGGTCTTGAGCTGTTCTGCAGACACTTATTAAGCAAAATGGAAATAAGGTTACGGAAAACAAAGCCAGTTTCTTAAAAAAAAATACTAAGTTTTGGGGGATAATTATTATCTGGCACAAATTGTGGCTAGGATAACTCGTGTCCACAGTTAGCTATCAGTCTGTCAGTTGGCCAGCCTAGGGTCACTTCCTAGTGATAAATAAAATGTATATATTTATATGTATCTAATAATAGAACCTTAAAAGAGATAAACCAACAATGTGATTGGGTCAGATAAAGCATTAGACATATAAGAATTAGAATGGAAGAAGAAGTACAGCCTGCATTTGTAGATTATATGAGTGTCCATCTGGAGAAGTTAAAAACCCTAGGAGAACAGCAGTGCTAGGCGTAGAGCCTATTCCATCAGCCCTGAGCCTGCAGTGATCATGCAACAGCTGTCTGTAATGGACAGCAAATTAGGGTGCTGTCACTCAGCATTACCAAGCCTCTCCCCAGTGATGCAAATAGAGGGCACTAGGAATCCCGAACAGGGCTGCGGAAATTAGAAAACAGTTTGGTGTTTTCTAGTAAAATTGAAAATTCAAATACCCTGAACCAGCCATTCCACTCCCAAGCACACACCCTAAATAAACTCAAGTGTGTGATCTCAAAGGTACACACACATCCCCATGCAGTGTTTACAGTGGCCATTTAAAAAAATTCTTAGGTTGTCAACAAGCTGCGTGTCCATTAAGAATGAAATGAGTAAATATGCTGTGGGGTATTAAAACAAGGTGTACAATAACAAGCATGAATGAATGAAACTGAATTAAGAATCAGCTACACGGCTGAAGCTTTAAAATTTTTTTTTAAATTAAAAAAAATTTTTCAAAGTATTCCAGGGATATTTTACTACTAAGTTACATTTGCAGCCCTTTCTATTATTTATTTTGAGACAGAGTCTCACTAAGTTGCAGAGGCTGGCCTTGAATTTGTGATCCTCCTGCCTCAGCCTCCTGAGTAGCTGGGATGACAGGCATATACCACCATGCCCTGTTACATGGCTGAATCTTAAAAGATACATTTTCGAGAGAAAGAGAAAGACACAGAAGGATATATGCAGTATATATTGAGTGTCTTGCAGCAACAGAGTTTTCTTAGTTTGTTCTCATCGGCTCAGGGCTGATGGAGCAAGCTCTGTATGTGTAACATTGCTGTTTTCCTAAAATTTTTTTATTTCTCTCTCTCTATATATTCATATCCTCTACAAATACAAATTATATTACTTCTTCCTTTCCAATTCTTCTGCTTCTAAATGCTTATCTAAGCTTAAAATCAGGCAAAATTTAATTATATAAATTAAAAACTAGAGATAAATTTATTATATAAATTTATAAATTTAATTATATAAATTTAATTATATAAATTTAATTATATAAATTAAAAACTGTGAGATAAAACTAGAAAAAAAATCCCAAAGATGTGGATAGCATGGAAGTCAGGATGGCAATGTGGCAGAGGCTGTGATGTTCCCTCCAGAATGGAGAAGTTGTTCCTTCCAGTGCTGTGCGTGCTGTTGGGATGACCTTCAGAGACTAGTCCTCACTGGGGATTGTCTCAGCTGATGAGAAATTCACATCCTTCCAGGGACAGATGTATCCAGTAGCAGATCAATACTGAGTTAACATTGCCCCAACCTCACAACTTGGGACAACTCTCAGGGCATCTAGTTCCAGAGGTGCCTCTGGGGTTGGCTGAGGCCTTCATTGGCAGCACAGCTCCGTTCTCTCTGCCTAATTCTTCTTTCTTTCCTTCTCATCCACAAATATTGATCTTCAGGCAATACTTTATAAATGTTCTACATATTAACTTCTGTGTCAAGGACTGCTTTCTGGGGACTCCAGTCTGTAGGAAGGGGAACACAGATGGTTGATATGCTCTATTCTTCTACCAGAGTTGTATATTCATAGGTATTCACTTTATATGTACACATTCAAGTATGCATTTATGTTTTATGCATCTCAATAATCCAGAAATTCCTCAGAAACACAAATTCACAACAAATGAGCTGATGTCATCTTCATATGATGCTTGATTTAGGAAAAAAAAATTCTATGTTGACCTAAGTGAATCTCATTCTTTGGAAGTTTCAGGGAACTCTTCATTATGCATTGGAGTGGACACACGTTAAAAGCATACTGTTTTCATTCATGAGAACACAGTAATTGTATCAGACTTCCTTCTGTTGGGAAAAGAACATCCAAGATTGGTTCCAAGTCTTCACTTCTTAATCACTTTCCTCTGGGAAAACTAAAGACTGATGTCAGAATATTTGATCACATTTTAATCTCAGGATCCTGTGGAAATAGCTTGGTTTTGATTCTTAGAACTGGAAAGAGGCTTAGAGAGAAACTTATAAGGAAGGGTAGCTAGAAGTAATACATATTATTCCTTTGATAAACATGGACTGAGCACCTATATGTAATTTGGTTTTTACTCTGAAAGAATTAGTGGTTGGTTTTTACTCTGAAGGAATCAGCAATCCCTTGCAGGACTTTTATGGGGGAGAGAAATGATTCGATTGATCTATCTATCTATCTATCTATCTATCTATCTATCTATCTAACTAACTATCTATATCTCAGTAGCTTGGGATGACTGTATCAGTGTAGAATAAAGAAAAAATTTCCTGCCTTGTGGAAGATACGTGGAAGATACATGGAAGCGGCAGGGAAAGGAATCCCAGAAATTGGAACATAGTAAATTACCTAACAAATTAGCAGGTAAACGTGCTAGAGAATAAAAAGGAAAGCTCTGCTAACTGCAGTGCTAGGGGAGGTTTGGGTGTGCTGCAGGATTGAAAAGGTGGCCAGGGCATGCCAATGACAGGGGGATATTTGAGTAAAAATTTGAAGGCGGTGAGGGAGATGGCTTTGTAGATATGTAGGACAAAGGTCATTCCAGATAGAGGTAGCAGCTGGCATGAAGACCTTAAGGTGGAAATATACACCTGCTGCCAATATGCACAAAGTGGTGTGAACAAAGTGGGTAGAGAAATGAGGTCAGAGAGGAGAGGGTGGGTTCACACTGCATATGTCCCCTTAAGGAATTATGTTTAAATTATCTATTGCTATTGTAATAAATTATTTCACATTTAACATCCCAAGTCAATGAAATCATTTATTTTTTTCACTATTCTGTAATTTGGGCAGGGCTAGGTGGGCACTCTTTCCCACTTCATTCAGCATTGCTGGTGTGGTGTGAAGACTAGGGCCAGTGTGGTCTCTGAGGCTCCCCATCTCCCCGTTCTGGAGGTTGATGTTGGTTGAAACCTTAACAGAGTCTATGGTCAGATCATCTTTCTGTGCACTTTGCATGCAGTCTGGGCTTCCTTGAGCAAGGTGAGGGAGGTTAGACACCACGTTGTTGTGGGAGGAGAGTCTAGTAGTTTGCAGATATATTTTTAAACTGCCATCGTTTATAAAGTAATTTGGTTTTTACTCTGAAGAAATGAGTGATCCCCTGCAGGATTTTTATGGAAGAGTGAAATGATTTGATCTGTGCTTAAAAGTATTACTCTGCTGCTGTGTTGTGAATAGAATGTAGATTTGCAAGGGTTGGAGCCGAGGAGATGAGGCAGGAGATAATGATGACCTGGGTGAGGTGGTAGCTGTGGTGGTCAGGCAGCGGGTGAGAGTAATCAGATTCTAAAGGTATTGATTTACTGAGAGATTGGATATGGGGGTTAAAGAAAGAGAAGCCAAAGGCAGCTCCAAGGATTTTCATATAATCAGCTGTGAATGAAGCAGGTCTGTGGGTTCTGTTGAAGACCAGCTTTGGGGATGTTGAGTTTGAGACATCTATTGGACATGCCCCTGGGGATGTCAGGCAAGCAGTTGGATATAGGAGTCTGGAATTTGGTGGAAAAGTACATATTTTATGTCATTAAAATAACACAAATACTGTTTAAAGCTATGAGGTTGGATAAGATTCTCAAGTAATTGAGTGTAAAGAGAGAAGGGGACCCAGAGCTGAGTCTTGGAGCACTCCACGAGAGTGGAGGCCAGGGAGAAGAGGAACCAGCAAAAGAGACGGAGATAAAGGACCAAAGCTGTAGGAGCAGCACGAGGTGATGGTGTCCTGGAAGCTCCAGGAGGAGAAGGTACATCAGGGAGAAGGAAGTCTTGGCCAGCTCTGTATTGTTGTTCTCTAAGTATGACAATTGCCTTTTTAGTTTTTTTTTTTTTTTTTTTTTTTTTTTGGCAGGGGGCTATTTTGGTTTCTTTTTCTGTAAACTGCCTATTTGTATCCTTTACATCAAATTTTCTACTGACTTGATCTTTTTCCTTACTAATATGAGGATCTCTTTGCAAAGAAACAAAATTACCTGTCATTTGTAACTGAGATTTTTTCACAATTTGTCATTAGTTTTTAGACTGGCTTAACATGTATGCGTGTATAATGCATGATATATAAAGTACATATGCTATTCCTTTATATATGTGTGTATATATATATACACATACATATTTTAAAATTACTACATCTCTCTGTAGCACCACAAGAAATAAGGGTCAGAGGGCTGGGGACTTACTCTGAGGTTCCCTTCATCTGGTGGGTGAAAACATATATATATATATATATATATATATATATATATATATACACACACACACACATGCACATACGATAGTTTTCAAATTTTATGTAGTCAGTTTATCAGTCCTTTGTGGCTTCTGAGTTTTTTCTTTTACCCTGTATTTAAAAAAATAAAAATCACATGAATAATATTGCAACTATCACTTTCTTTAGCCACAAGAGCCCCCCTCAATTCATACCCTCTTCCAGGAATCCACAACTGGCTGGGGGAGGGACATGTTCCAGCTAAGAGGACAGCTGGCAATGGAGCAGTTTCTATCCCTTGGGGTTTTCCTTCCTTTCTCACTGCCTCATGTCCTTATGGCCACCACCACTGTTTTTGTTTGGGTTTCAACCATTTCAACACCCTCCATTATGATGTCTGGAGATGGGAAAGCTCGACATTCTCAGACTCCACTCTTGCTAGGGAGGCCCTCTGTCTGAGTTAGGGCAAATGGAAAGTAAGTGGGAGCCTGCTGGTGCTGTGTTTCTGCTTCCTCATCCTTTTTTCCTAGCATGTGTACCTGAGGCTGGAGATGTAAGAGCCTTTCCCAAGAATGGCAGAAACCTGGAAAGAATCTAGACTCTTGAGGTCATGGGCCTTAAACCTACTACCCTGAACTGCCTGGTATAGACATTTTGTCTTCTGAGACAAATTCCTTGTTAGATTGAGCCATTATTTATCACGTTTTCCAGAACCTGAAACTAAGCAGGACCCTATTGAATTCATGGTGTTCAAAACCCCTCCTGTACACATCTACTTCAAGTTGTAGAAAAATGTTCTATTCCATTTGCTTTAGTTAAGACTCTTTTGGATGTAAGTGACAGAAGTGAAGCTCAAAATAGTTAAGGCAATAAGAAAACATTGGCTCACCCATCCCTTTTAAGAAATGTGTACAGCGGACTTCTGGAACTAGAGATACAAGTACTGATGAAGCCCCATATTTCTGTCTTCAATTCGATTTATCTTGGTGGGTCAGTTTAAGTTTTTTGGACAAAGTCTCTCTCTAAGCATCATAAACAGCCTTCCCAACAGCTCCTTGGTCTCATCTTTCCAACTAAACCACCAGAAACAAAAGTCAGAAGCCTGGAAACTGACTCTCATGTTCCCTTCATCTGGTAGGTGTTATCCAAAATCCACCAATAAGAAACCTCTTCTTTGACACTGACTGCACAATCAAAATTCAAGTCTACCCTGCATGCCACCTTGGTATTCCCTTCTCAGTCTTGGTCACCTTGGTAGTCCCTTCTCGATCTTGGTTTCCTGACTGAAAGACTTCTACTCTGGAGGACATCTGTAAGAGACCAACCAGTTTTTATCTTGCAATGTTAGGAGCATGTCTTGATGAATACAAGCATTTCCTATAACCATAAGTACATTTCTAGGTAGAAAGATAGGACATTATTTTCTCATGATTGCTATCCCCGCCAACCCTGCTCCCAGTTATGTGAGAATGTACTTTTCTAAAGAAAATCATGAAAGAAAACTCAAAACACTTGATGTGAATTAACCAGTACCCGAGGGAACTGGCCAGAGTTATGTGAGTCATAATGTGGTTTTGGATTCAGGTTGGAATCAGGATAGGGAAGGAATGGTTGGAGTTCTAGAGTTTCTCCACCTTTCATGTAGACAGAATGAGGCCAAAGTAGAAAAATAGAAAGGAATGTTACACTAGAAATCACCATAATTTATGAAATGAGTGAGTATATTGATGCAAAACAAGATGGTAGACTTCCAGTTAAGTATGGCAGGATCGAGATAAACCAACTTTATTCTCCTCTCTGAAACAAAAGAAAAAGAGCAGAGACAATATGAGAAACAAAACACCTCAAAACACAATTGATGCTGTATATATTGCTACCAATTAGATGCTGAGTAGCCATCTCAATTATCAGATTATTTTGCAATGTTGTGTTTCAGAAGGTTGGTAGCAGCTAATGCAATGTCACAATGCCTATGTCTTTCACCTCACAACATATTGTTATAATTGCTTTATTATTAGTTATTAACCTCTTACTATACCTAATTTATAAATTAAACTTTCAACATAGGTATATATAGAGAAGAAAAAATAGTACATATAGAATTTGGGACTATCTCTGGTTTCAGGTATCCACCAGGGATCCTGGAACATATTCCCATTGGATAAGAGGGAATTACAATATTCGAAAGACTTAGAATAGTACCTGGGATTTGGTGACCACTCAATAAATGTTTTGGAAAAAAGTGAATTTGCTTCTTCAGACCCTACCAGTACATAGAACTTTCCAAGAGTAGGTGATTAATGAGGATACAAACCATCAATATCTGATCTTGGTGCAGGTGGTTTTCCAGAATTTCCCTGAGATCCACTTGAATGGAACTGCACTAGACCCCCAAAGAACCAAAGAAATCCCAAGCAAAAAGAACAAAGATGGAGGCATCAGGATTCCTTATTTTAAAACATACTATAAAGCTATAGTAGCCAAAATAGCAAGGTACTGCCATAAAAACAGATGCATAGACCAGTGGAACAGAATAGAGAATCCAGACATAAATTCATGCAACTATATCCAACTGATTTTCAGTTCAGCAACAAGAATATACAAGGAACTCAGTAGTAAAACACCCAAATAATCCCATTAAACAATAGGTAAGTGACTTAAATAGACATTCCTTAAAGGAAGATAGACAAATGATGAATGAGTAAATGAAAACATGCTCAACAACACTAATTATCAGGGAAATGAAAATCAAAACTACAATGAGATTATCCTGATAATACATGGTATTACCAAATACAAAATGAGACAAACAAACAAAGAAATGGGGACAAAAATGCAGAGAAAGGGGAAACCTCCATACATTCTTATATTCTGTTGGTTAGAATGTAAATAGCACATTATGGAGAACAGTATGGAGTGTCCTCAAAACTAGAAATTGAACTACTGTATGATCTAGCAATCCCACTATTGGGTGGACACCACAAGGAAATAAAATCAGCATGTTGAAGAGACATCTGCACTTGTACGTTTATTGCAGCACTGTTCACACTATCTAGGATACGGAATCAACCTAGTTGACAACCTAGTTGTCAATTGAGAGATGAATGGATAAAGAAAACGCAGCACAAGCGAATACTGTTAAGTCACAAAATAATGAATCTCTGTCAATTGCAGCAATGTGGGTGAAACTGGGGAACATTATGTTAAATAAGTCAAGCACAGAAAGACAAATACTATATATTCTCACTTATATGTGGAAACTAAAAAGTTGATCTCATAAAACTAGAGATTAGAATAGTGATTTTCAGAGCTCAAGAACAGAAGGGGATGTAGAGGAGATAGTTAATGGGTATAGGGGTGCAGTTGGACAAAAGGAATAACTTGTAATAACACAGTAGGCTTGCTATATTTGAGAAAAATTAATTGTGCATTTCAAAATAGTAAAGAGGATTTTGAATGTTCTAAACTCAAAGAAAGGACAAATGTTTGAGGTGGTGGATATGCCAATTCCTTGGTTGGATTATCATATGTTGTACGCATGCATTGAAATGCTATAGTGTGCCCCATTGATATGTAAATTATTGTGAATTAAAATTTTAAAATGAACCTTTTAAAAGAAGTGTATTGTTAAATATCCATACATTTGGGGGCTTTCCAGTTATCTTTCTTTTGACATTTTTTAGTATGTTTCCATTGTGGCATTGAGGGCAGATTGTGTAATTTCTATTCTTTTAATTTTGTTATGTTTTGTGGTCCAGAATGTGATTGACCTTGGAGAATGTTCCATGTGAGCTCGAGAAGAATTTGCATTTTACTGTTGTTGAATGAAAGAATTTATAGATGTCAATCATATCTAGCTGATTTCTGCTGTTGTTTAATTCAACTATATCTTTGTGATTTTTTGTCTGATGGATCTGTCATTTCTGATAAAGGATTGTCAAAGTCTCTAGATATGGTAGTGGATTTATCTATTTTTCTTTTCAGTTTCTATCAGTATTGTTTCACATAGTTTGATGTGCCCTTGTTAGGTGCATACATATTTAATGATTATTATTTTTTGAGATTTGACCCTTATGTGGCCTGAATGTTTCTATCTCTCTGTAATTCATTTCTTGTAATTCTGGTCCCCAAGTGATGGGATTAGAAGGTGGGGGGATCCTTGAATGGTGATTAGCTCATGAGGGTGGAAATCTCATCAATAAGATTAGTGCCCTCATACAGGAGGTGCCAGAGGGCACCTTCTGCCTTGTCCCTTCTGCCTTGCCAGGTAAAAGGATTAGATGTTCATCTATGACATGGGCCCTCGTCAGATCTTAGACCTCCCAGCCTTGGGAACTGTTAGAAATAAATTTGTAGTTTATAAGCCACCCAGTCTATGGTATTTTGCTAGAATAGCCTGAATGGATGAAGACAAACTCTTCCTTGTTATGTACTGCCCTTCTTTGTTCCTGAATAATTTTCCTTACTTGGAGTCTGCTCTATCTGAAATTAAGAGAGCTACTTCTTTTTTCTTTCTTTCTTCATTTTGTTTAATTTTTTGTTTTTGTCAGTGCTGGGATTAGATCCAGGGCCTTGTGCATGCTAGGCAAGCTCTCTAAGACTAAACTATACCCCAGCTCTCCCGCTTTCCTATGACTAGTGTTAGCATAGTATATTTTTACCCATTTACTGACTTTTGTTTTCATATTATCAAAAGATTTTTTAGAGAGAAATTTTAGAATGACAGCAAAGTTGAGAGGAAATATAGCCATTTTAACATTAGTAATTCAACCTATCTAAGAACATGGGGTATCCTTCCATCTTCTAGAGTCTTCTTTAAATTCTTTCTTTATGGCCTATAATTTTTGTTGTAGAAGTTTTTGATTTCTGTGGTTATATTTATTCTCAGGAATTTTTTTGAGGCTATTGTGAATGGAATTGTTTTCCTCATTTCTTTTTCATTAGGTTCATTATTGGTGTATAGAAAAGCTATTGATTTTTGTATATTGATTTTTGTATTTTGTATCCCACTACTTTGCTGAATTTTGTTTATCAGCTCTGGAAGTCTTCGGAAGTTTTTTTTTTTTTGGGGGGGGGGAGTCTTTTAGGTATAAGATTGTATCATCTATAATTGATAATTTGATATTCTTTTTTACTGTTTTTATTACTTTTATTTCCTTCTCTTGCCTAACTGTTCTGGCTAAAATTTCAAGTACTATATTGAATAGAAGTGGTGAGAAAGGACATACTTGTTCCATTTTTTAAGGGAATTCTCTAATTTTCTCCCCCATTCAGTATGATGTTGACTTGGGTTTGTCATATATAGCCTTTATGATGTTGAGGTAGTTTCCTTCTATCTCTGGTTTCTTCAGTGTTTTTTTTTTTTTTTAAACTTGGGATTGAACCCAGGGGGGATTAACTACCAAGCTATAACCCCAGACCCTTTTTATATTTTTATTTATTTATTTATTTATTTATTTATTTATTTATTTATTTATTTTTACGTTTACATAGGGTAATGATGTTTATTATATTTTTCCCCTCCCCCCCACCCCTCCCACCCCTCCCACCCCTCTTTTCCCTCTACACAGTCCTTCTTTCCTTCATTCTTACTGCTCTCCTTAGCCTAACTCTAAACCTAACCCTAAACCTAATGCTAGCCCATCCCACCCCCCATTATATGTCCTCATCCGCTTATCAGCGAGATCATTCGTCCTTTAGTTTTTTGAGATTGGCTTATCTCACTTAGCATGATATTCTCCAATTTCGACCATTTGCCTACAAATGCCATAATTTTATCATTCTTCATTGCGGAGTAATATTCCATTGTATAAATATGCCACAGTTTCTTTATCCATTCATCAACCGAAGGACATCTAGGTTGGTTCCACAATCTGGCTATGGTGAATTGAGCAGCAATGAACATTGATGTGGCTGTATCTCTGTAGTATGCTGCTTTTAAGTCCTTTGGGTATAGGCCAAGGAGTGGGATAGCTGGGTCAAATGGTGTTTCCATTCCAAGTTTTCTGAGGAATCTCCACACTGCTTTCCAGAGTGGTTGCACTAATTTGCAACCCCACCAGCAATGTATGAGTGTTCCTTTTTCACCACATCCTCGCCAACACCTATTGTTGCTTGTATTCTTGATAATCGCCATTCTAATTGGGGTGAGATGAAATCTTAGGGTAGTTTTGATTTGCATTTCCCTTATTACTAGGGATGTTGAACATTTTTCATATATCTGGTGATTACTTGTACATCTTCTTCTGTGAAGTGTCTGTTCATTTCCTTAGCCCATTTGTTGATTGGATTATTTGTATTCTTCGTGTAGAGTTTTTTGAGTTCTTTATAGATTCTGGAAATTAGCGCTCTATCTGAGGTATGGTTGGCAAAGATATTCTCCCACTCTGTAGGCTCTCTCTTCACATTTCTGATAGTTTCCTTTGCTGACAGAAAGCTTTTTAGTTTGAATCTATCCCAGTTGTTTATTCTTGCTTTTATTTCTTGTGCTATGGGAGTCCTGTTAAGGAAATCTGATCCTGAGCCAACAAGTTGAAGATTTGGACCTACTTTTTCTTCTATAAGATGCAGGGTCTCTGGTCTGATTCCAAGGTCCTTGATCCATTTTGAGTTGAGTTTTGTGTAGGGTGAGAGATAGGGGTTTAGTTTCATTCTATTGCATATAGTTTTCCAGTTTTCCCAGCACCATTTGTTGAAGAGGCTATCTTTTCTCCATTGCATATTGTTGGAACCTTTGTCTAGTATGAGAAAATTGTATTTATTTGGGTTTGTGTCCATGTCCTCTATTCTGTACCATTGATCTACCTGTCTATTTTGGTACCAATACCATGCCGTTTTTGTTACTATTGCTTTGTAGTAGAGTTGAAGATCTGGTATTGCAATACCCCCTGCTTCGCTCTTGCTACTGAGGATTGCTTTAGCTATTCTAGGTTTTTTATTCTTCCAGATGAATTTCATAATTGCTTGCTCTATTTCTGCGAGGTACATCATTGGGATTTTAATTGGAATTGCATTGAATCTGTATAGGACTTTAGGTAGTATAGCCATTTTGACGATATTAATTCTGCCTATCCAGGAACATGGGAGATCTTTCCATCTTCTAAGGTTTTCTTGAATTTCTTTCTTTAGTGTTCTGTAGTTCTCATTGTAGAGGTCTTTCACCTCTTTTGTGAGATTGATTCCCAAGTATTTTATTTTCTTCGATGCTATTGTGAATGGGGTAGTTTTCCTAATTTCTCTTTCTGAAGATTCATCACTTATGTATAAAAATGCATTGGATTTATGAGCATTGATCTTGTAACCTGCTACTTTACTGAATTCACTTATGAGTTCTAAAAGTTTTCTGGTGGAATTTCCAGGTTCCTCTAAATATATAATCATGTCATCAGCGAACAGGGATAGTTTGAGTTCTTCTTTTCCTATTTGTATCCCTTTAATTTCTTTGGTTTGTCTGATTGCTCTGGCTAGAGTCTCAAGGACGATGTTGAATAGAAGCGGTGAAAGAGGGCATCCCTGCCTTGTTCCAGTTTTTAGGGGGAACGCTTTCAGTTTTTCACCATTTAGAATGATATTAGCCATGGGCTTAGCGTAGATGGCCTTTATAATGTTTAGGAATGTTCCCATTACCCCAATTTTTTCTAGTGTTTTGAGCATGAAGGGATGCTGTATTTTATCAAATGCTTTTTCTGCATCTATTGAAATAATCATGTGATTCTTAACTTTAAGTCTGTTGATATGGTGAATGACATTTATTGATTTCCGAATGTTGAACCAACCTTGCATCCCTGGGATAAAACCCACTTGATCGTGGTGCACTATCTTTTTAATATATATTTGTATGCGATTTGCTAAAATTTTGTTGAGAATTTTTGCATCGATGTTCATTAAGGATATTGGTCTGAAATTTTCTTTCCTTGATGTGTCTCTGTCTGGTTTAGGTATCAGGGTGATATTGGCTTCATAGAACGAGTTTGGTAGGGTTCCCTCCTCTTCTATTTCATGGAATAGTTTGAGGAGTATTGGAATGAGCTCTTCTTTAAAGGTTTTGTAGAACTCGGCTGAGAACCCATCTGGTCCTGGACTTTTCTTTGTTGGTAGGCTTTTGATGACCTCTTCTATTTCATTGCTTGAAATTGGTTTATTTAAGTTGTGTATGTCCTCCTTGTTCAGTTTAGGTAGTTCATGTGTCTCTAGAAATTTGTTGATGTCTTCAAGGTTTTCTGTTTTGTTGGAGTATAGATTTTCGAAATAGCTTCTAATTATGTTTTGTATTTCACTCGTGTCTGTTGTGATGTTTCCTTGTTCATTCCGAATTTTAGTAATTTGAGTTTTCTCCCTCTTTCTCTTTGTTAGTGTGGCTAAGGGTTTATCAATTTTATTTATTTTTTCAAAGAACCAACTATTTATTTTATTAATTTTTCCGATTGTTTCTTTTGTTTCGATTTCGTTGATTTCGGCTCTGATTTTAACTATTTCCTGTCTTCTACTACTTTTGGTATTGGTCTGCTCTTCTTTTTCTAGTGCTTTGAGCTGTAGTGTTAAGTCGTTTATTTGTTGATTTCTACTTCTTTTTTTGAATGCACCCCATGAAATAAATCTTCCTCTAAGTACTGCTTTCATAGTGTCCCAGAGATTTTGATATGATGTGTCTTTGTTCTCGTTTACTTCTAAGAATTTTTTTATTTCCCTCCTGATGTCTTCTGTTATCCATTCATCATATAATAGTGTATTATTTAGTCTCCAGGTATTGGAGAAGTTTCTGTTTTTTATTCTGTCATTTATTTCTAATTTCAATCCATTATGATCTGATAGAGTACAAGGTAGTATCTCTATCTTCTTGTATTTACTAACAGTAGCTTTGTGGCATAAAATATGGTCTATTTTAGAGAAGGATCCATGTGCTGCTGAGAAGAAAGTGTATTCATTCTGTGTTGGATGGTATATTCTATATATGTCCGTTAAGTCTAAATTGCTGATTGTGTTGTTGAGATCTATAGTTTCTTTATTCAATTTTTGTTTGGACGATCTGTCCAGTGGTGAGAGAGGTGTGTTAAAATCGCCTAGTATTATTGTGTTGTGGTCTATTTGATTTCTGGAATTGAGAAGGATTTGTTTGACGTACGTGGATGAGCCAATGTTCGGGGCATAGATATTTATGATTGTTATGTCTTGCTGATTTACGCTTCCCTTAAGCAGCATGTAATGTCCTTCTTTATCCCTTCTGACTAGTTTTGGTTTGAAGTCCACATTATCTGAGATGAGGATGGATACTCCAGCTTTTTTGCTGTGTCCGTGTGCATGGTATGTTTTTCCCCATCCTTTCACCTTTAGTCTATGGGTGTCTCTTTCTATGAGATGAGTCTCTTGCAGGCAGCATATTGTTGGATTTTTCTTTTTAATCCAATCTGCCAGTCTGTGTCTTTTGATTGATGAATTCAGGCCATTAACATTCAGGGTTATTATTGTGATATGATTTGTATTCCCAGTCAATTGACTCATATTTGTTTTTGACATGATTTGGTTTCTCCTTTATTTGGCTATTCCTTTAGGCTAGCGCCTCCTGTTGCTGATTTGCATCGTTGTTTTTCATCTCTTCCTCATGGAATATTTTGCTGAGAATGTTCTGTAATGCTGGCTTTCTTTTTGTAAATTCCTTTAGCTTTTGTTTATCATGGAAGGATCTTATTTCATCGTCAAATTTGAAGGTAAGTTTTGCTGGGTATAAGATTCTTGGTTGGCATCCATTTTCTTTCAGGGCTTGGTATATGTTGTTCCAGGCCCTTCTAGCTTTTAGGGTCTGGATTGAAAAATCTGCTGATATTCTTATTGGTTTCCCTCTGAATGTAATTTGATTCTTTTCTCTCGCGGCCTTTAAAATTCTGTCTTTATTTTGTATGTTAGGTATTTTCATAATAATGTGCCTTGGTGTGGGTCTGTTGTAATTTTGTATGTTTGGAGTTCTATAAGCCTCTTGTACTTGGTTTTCCATTTCGTTCTTCAGATTTGGGAAATTTTCTGTTATTATTTCATTGAATAGATTGTTCATTCCTTTGGTTTGTTTCTCTAAGCCTTCCTCAATCCCAATAATTCTCAAATTTGGCCTTTTCATGATATCCCATAGTTCTTGGAGATTCTGTTCATGATTTCTTACCATCTTTTCTGTTTGTTCCACTTTGTTTTCAAGGTTAAATATTTTGTCTTCAATGTCTGAGGTTCTGTCTTCCAGGTGTTCTATCCTATTGGTTATGCTTTCTATGGAGTTTTTAACTTGGTTTATTGTTTCCTTCATTTCAAGGATTTCAGTTTGGTTTTTTTTCAGTATCTCTAACTCTTTATTGAAATGATCTCTTGCTTCCCGTATTTGGTCTTTTAACTGTTGATTGGTGCGATCATTTAATGCCTGCATTTGCTCTTTCATCTCCTCCTTCAATGCCTGCATTTGCTCTTTCATCTCCTCATTAGCTTCCCTGATCGTTTTAATTACGTACATTCTGAACTCCCTTTCTGACATTTCTTCTGCTGTGCTGTCATTGGGTTTTATTGATGTAGTATCTAGGTTTGTTTGGGACATTTTCTTCCCTTGTTTTCTCATAATGGTCAGTTGTCAGTGGGACCCTGAGATATTGCAGTTTTCCACTATTGGCTTATAGTGTCCCAGTAGATTTCCAGTGTATCACCTCCCAGCCTTCAGTAGCCTGATGTCTTGGAGGAATCTGATAAAGCAGCTCATTCGAAGAATACTGCCCCTAGCCCCCTACTGGTTCCACGTTTTGGAACTGGCTCTGTGCGGAAATGCTCTCACTGTGGGCCTGCACCGTGCAGCTGGCCGTGTGGGAAGAGCCCACTGCCGGAGTGTGGAAGACTACCTTGGGAAGACTCAAGCTGCCCTGCGCAGCTCTGCTAAGCCACCTCTATCTGGGCCTGCCACCCGGGCTGAGCTTTACCCAGTGGGCAGACTCACCCGTGGCTCCACTTCAGTCCGAGTCTCTCAATGCCTCCCCTTCTTAACTCCTGGGTTCTGGAGCGACCGGGGGTGCAGTCTCCCTCTAGGCCGCCATCTTGGATCGCCCCGTGAAGAGAGCCCGCAGCCGGAGTGGGCAGAGCCGCCTGAAGAGGTCTCCGGCTGCCCTGCCCTTATCCCTGAGACTGACTGCAGATCGAGGCTCTCCGCTGGTTCTTTGCAGGAGTACACTGCACTGCAGGGGCTCCGGGACTCGGAGCCTGCTCTGTTCAGACAGGCTCTCACTAGCGGGCCAGTTCCGTTCCGAGAACCTGGAGAAGCTGGCTGTGTGGGCGGGGCCCACCGCCGGAGTGCGCAGGACTGCCTGTGGATGACTCTAGCTGCCCTGCCCGGCTCCGATAAGCCACCTCTATCTGGGACTGCCACCCGGGCCGAGCTTTACCCAGTGGGCAGACTCACCCGTGGCTCCACTTCAGTCCGAGTCTCTCAATGCCTCCCCTTCTTAACTCCTGGGTTGTGGAGCGACCGGAGGTGCAGTCTCCCTCTAGGCCGCCATCTTGGATCGCCCCGTGAAGAGAGCCCGCAGCCGGAGTGGGCAGAGCCGCCTGAAGAGGTCTCCGGCTGCCCTGCCCTTATCCCTGAGGCTGACTGCAGATCGAGGCTCTCCGCTGGTTCTTTGCAGGAGTACACTGCACTGCAGGGGCTCCGGGACTCGGAGCCTGCTCTGTTCAGACAGGCTCTCACTAGCGGGCCAGTTCCGTTCCGAGAACCTGGAGAAGCTGGCTGTGTGGGCGGGGCCCACCGCCGGAGTGCGCAGGACTGCCTGTGGATGACTCTAGCTGCCCTGCCCGGCTCCGATAAGCCACCTCTATCTGGGCCTGCCACCCGGGCCGAGCTTTACCCAGTGGGCAGACTCACCCGTGGCTCCACTTCAGTCCGAGTCTCTCAATGCCTCCCCTTCTTAACTCCTGGGTTGTGGAGCGACCGGGGGTGCAGTCTCCCTCTAGGCCGCCATCTTGGATCGCCTATATTTTTATTTTAAGATAAGGTTTTGCTAAGTTTCTTAGAGCCTTGCTAAGTTGCTGAGGCTAGCTTTGAGCTTGGGATCCTCCTACCTCAGCCTCCTGAGCCTCTGGGATTATAGGTGTACACTACACTGCTTAGCTCTGGTGTTTTTAACATTAGTGGATGCTGAATTTTGCTGAAGGTTTATTCTGTATCTATTGAGATGATCATGTGATTTTGTCTTTAATTCTATTTATGTGATGAATTATGTTTATTGACTTGTATATTTTGAGCAAGGCTTGCATCTCTGGAATGAAACCACTTGATCATGATATGCAATATTAATGTGATTTTGAATGAGGATGGCTAATACTTTATTAAGGATTTTTGCATCTATGTTCATTAAGGATGTTGGTCTAGTTTTTATTCCTTGATGTGTCCTTGTATGCTTTAAAAATCAGGGTGATACTGGCTTCACAGCATGAATTTGAGAATATTCCATTTCCATTTCATAGAACAATTTGAGGAGCAATTGTGTTAACTCTTCCTTAAATATTTTGTATAATTCAGCTGCGAATCTGTCTGGACCTGGGTTTTTCTTTTTTGGGAGGCTTTTTATTATTGCTTCAATCTCATTGCTTGTTATTGGTCTGTTTAGGATTTCTATATCCTCCTTGTTCAATTTTGGTAGGTCATATGTATCTAGAAATTTATTCACTTCTTCTGAAATTTCTAGTTCATTGGAATATCAGTCTTCAAAATAGTTCCTAATGATCCTCTAGATTTCAGTGGTGTCTGTTGCAATATCTCCCTTTTTTGTCTCTAATTTTATTAATTTGGGTCTTCTCTCTATTTTGTTTAGTTTGGTTAAGGATTTGTCAATGTTGGTTTTCTTTTCAAAGAGTCAATGCTTTGTTTCATTGACCCTTTGTATTATTATTTTATTCTCTATTTCATTAATTTTGGCTACTGATTTTGGGCTCAGTTCTTGTTTTTCAAAGACCTTGTGGTATATCATTAGGTTATTTATTTGAGATCTTTTGCAGTATCTAAAAAAAAATAATCTAGGCACTCTTAGCTATAAAGTCCTCTATTAGAACTACCTTTGTTATATACCACAGATTCTGCTATGTTGTGTTTCTATTCGCATTTGAGTCTAAGAATTTAAAAAATTCTCACTGATTTCCTTGATGACTCACTCATCATTCAAAAGTATATTGTTCAGACTGGGCATGGTGGTGCACACCTGTAATCCCAGCGGCTTGGGAGACTGAGGCAGGAAGAAAGTAATTTCAAGGCCAGTCACAGACACTTAGACCCTAAACAACTCAGTGAGATCCTGTCTCTAAAAAAAGGCTGGGGTTGTGACTCAGTGGTGAGCATCCCTGGGTTCAATCCCCAGAACCAAAAAAAAAAAAAAAAAAAAAGTGTGTTGTTCAATCTCCATATGTTTGTACATTTCTGTAGTTTTTCTTGTCCATTTCTAATCTAATTCCATCATGATATGAAATATTCTGTAGATGTGTATTAAGTCCATTTGATCTAAAGCATAATTTAACTTTATAGTATCTTTGTTGAAATTTTTTTTTTTTGTGTGTGTGTGTCTAGCTATTAGGAAGAGCGGGGTGTTGTGTTGGGAGTCTATCTGTCCCTTCATTCTAAGTAGTGTTTGTTTTATACAATTGGTGCACTGATGTTTAGGGTATAAATATATAACATTGTTATAGCATCTTCTTGGATTGTTCCCTTTAGCAATATGTAGTCACTTTGTCTCTTCTGACTAATTTTGGCTTAATATCTGCCTTGTCAGATATGAGTCCCACTTTGCTTTGGATTCCATTTGCATGGAATATCATTTTTCATCAGTTTACCTTTAGTTTGTGAATGTCTTTGATTGTGAAGTGTGTTTCTTGCAGACAACATACAATAGGGTCTTGTTTTTTAATCCTGTCTGCTAGTCCATGTGTTTTACTTGTAGAATTAAGACCGTCTACATTCAGTGATATGGTAGACAGGAATACATTACTTCTTGTAATTTTATTTTATTTCTAAGTTTAATTCATTCCCAATTTTTATTTGATTATTCTCTTAGTGAGATTTATTATCCACTGAATTGTTTTAGTTGTTTTCTTTTTCTTCTGTATGTAGGCTTTCTTTAGTATTTTCTGCAATGATGGCTTAATGGTCATAAATTCCTTTTGTTTTTGTTTATCTTGAATGGTTCTTATTTCCTTGTTGATTCCAAAGGATAGCTTTGCTGGATATAGTAATCTATGTTGGCAGTTACTTTCTTTCAGGGCTTGTAATACATGGTTTTATGACCTCTTATCCTTTAGGGTTTTAACTGAGAAATATGCTACTATTCTGATGAGTTTACCTATATAAGTGATTTGGAATTTCTCTATTGCAACTTTTAAAATTCTTTCTTTGCTCTTTTTGGCATTTTAACTATAACATGTCATAAGGAGTTTCTTTTCTGGTCTTGTCTATTTGAGGTTCTACAATATTTGAATGTTCATCTCATTTCCAATGTTTTAGAAATTTTCTGCTATTTTTTCACTGATTAGGTTATCTATGCTATTGACCTGTGTCTCTACTCCTTCCTCAAGATATATGAGTATTGAATTAGGTCTCTTAATGTTATTCCAGAGTTCTTATATATTCTTCTTATAGTTTTTTATTTTGTCCTTCTTATAGTTCTAGTTCATCCAATTTGTCTTCAAGCCCTGAGTATTTGTCTTCTGCTTGACTTAGTTTAATTGATAGGACTTTTCATTGAGTTTTTAATTTGACTTATAGAACTTTTCATTTCCAGGGTTTGTGTTTGGGATTTTTTTCAGAATCTCTTACCTTTTATTAAATTTCTACTCTTATCCTGTATTGTCTTCCTTAATACATTCAGTTATTTTGTATCTTCTTTGAATTTGTTAATAATTTTCATGATTAATTAAAAAAATCTTTGGTATTTCATCTATTTCAATATCTATGGATTCAGTTACTGAGGAATTATGAACTTTTGGAGGTGTTTTGTTATCTTATTTTTTCATGTTTTCTGTGATTCTATTTTGAAGTTTTCACATCCGTTTGGATGGATTTTTCTTCCAATATCAGTTGAGAGTCATTTTAAGTGAGTCATTATCTCTTTGCAATGTGCTCTGGGCCTGGATATATTCTTAGTATCAAAGCACCCACTCACAGTGATCTAAGTGCTTGGTCTAGCTAACGGTACCACTATTAGAGAAGAGAATAACTATTGTTACAGTAGTAATTTAAAAATAAAACATATTAGCATACAGTAAAAACATTATTTATGTCTCTAGAATTCCACTGACTAAAGAGAAAAGAGGGTGAGTAATAATATAGAATAGGCTGAAAAATTAGGCATTAATGGGAGTATACTTAAGACTGAACTATATAGATATCAAGGAAAAAGGGTGGGGAGGGAAGAAATACAGAAGAAGAAATGGGAGGAAGCATGAAAAAGGGAAAGGAATAAAAATGAGAGAGAAGAAAAGAACTATAGAGAAAAATACAATTAATTTAAAAAATAAATACATAAAATTAGATAGAAATATGAAAATAATTATGGAAAAGAGACTGAAACAACTTTTAAAAAAACCCAAAACACACAACAAAGATTAAGATTTCTTTGCTGTTTTAATTAAAATGGAGACACTTCTTTCCTCCAGAGCCTCAATTTTAGAATTCCCAGCTACAGATAGGTTTGTGGGACACAATTGAAGTTCAATATTTTTCTTATCACTCCCAACCAAACAGGCCAAACTTATTAGGGGAGTTTGTATGCTGAACTCTGCTTCTTGCCCAACAATGAATGCTGAGGGAATGTTGGCCACTGTGGAACTAAATGAACTCTCAGCAATTGTGAATTTTTTGTACCTGGGTATGGTGCCATGGCGTGGCTGCATTAGGGGCCATCAGACAACCTTCTCACCAGTCGAGCCTGTAGACTGATCCAAACTGTCCTGCACCCCATGTTCTTGGTTTGTATGTGACTAGTGTCCAAGTCATGGAGGTGAATCTTCCAAATACCTGTGAGCAGGGGATGTGTGGCTGGCCCATGGGGTCTGAGCTGGCTTGGAGTGTTGCAGGCTACATGTTTTCAGCTAGACCCAACAATGGCACTCCCATACCCTGCCCATCTCACTCTTGTCACAAAGCTCAGGCTACCAGCTTTGAAAGGCTGCACTCTTCACATTCATCTACTTTGTGAATAGGCGTCTTGCCTCCCGCTGTCCTGAGCTCCCAATGGGTCCGTGCTACAATCTGACGCCTGAGTCCTGATTGCCTCTGGGGTGGGTGTCCATTGAGCCAGCAAAAAGAAAAGAAGAAATGGTCATTTGGTCTTAAAGATACAGAAAAAAATTGCGGAGGTTTCTGATTTCCTCAAAGAAGGTCTAGACATTAAAGCCCCTTTTTAGATGTTTTCCCTTCCTGGCTTTCATGGAGTCCACAGGGAAGTGCAAGGAATCTCTTCTCCCAATCTGGCTAGCTTCCCAGGATCCAGGTCTCCTTTTCCTTCAGATCACGTATTTGCCAGATAGTGGAGTCCATATTTCTTGCAGTTGCTAAGAATTTTTCTTTTCATTCCACCAGAGGGGAGCTGAGAAAACTGGATATACACACATAAAAGAAAGAAACTGTACCTTTATCTGACACCACATACAAAAACCAAAGATTAGAGATTTACCTGTAAGACCTGGAACTATAAAACTACTAGAAAATAAACAGGGAATAGTGTCATGCCACTGGGATTGGGAATTCTTTCTTGGATCTGACACCAACAGTTTAGATGACAAAAGCAAAATTTGACAAGTTGGATTACATCCAACTGAAAAGCTTCTGCACAGCAAAAGAGACAATCAACAGAGTGAATGGCAAGCTATAGAATAGGAAAAAAATATTTGCAAACCATTTATCTATAAGATATTAATATCCAAAACAAGGAACTTATACAACTCAACAGTAAAAGCAAAAGAAATAACAACAACAAAACCTAATAACGCAATTAACAAATAACATAATTAAGTTCTATTGTCCCAGATGTATAACACATATAAAAACATAGAGCAGCAACAAATATACCACTTACGGTAACTTTTGAAATAAATATTATGGTTTTAGGGTTCTGTTCTTTGGAAAAAAGTAATCAATGAATGATTAGAGCATTTGAAAACATACTCATATGTAAATATGTACATATGAATATATATTTCACATATATAAAATACATATTTCCATATATATGAAAGTAAATATAAAGGATATGTAAACTCTAGATTATGATTACCAATCTATTTTAATGAATTTGGGTCAATTTCATTGAAAATATTTTCAGAATGTAAAACTCGGGACTGAATGGAAAATAGGCAAGGGCACTGAAAAGACATTCCTGCAAAGAAGACATACAAATGGCCAACAGATAATATGAAAAAAGTTCAATGTCACTAGCAAGGGAAATGCAAACCAAAACCTTAATAAGATCATACATGTTAAGGAGGCAATTATCAAATAAGTAAAAGAGAATAAGTATGTTGGTGAGGATCTGGAGAAACTGGAACACTTGTACACTGTAGGTGGGAATGCAAGATGACTGCATCCACCATGGAACACAGTATGTCATTTCCTCAAAAAATTAAAAATAGAAATATCATATGATCTAGAAATCCAGATGTGTGCCTGTGCGCGCGCACACACACACACACACACACACACACACACACACACACATGCACAGTCCCATGTTAACTGCAGTATTATTTACAATAGTCAAAATATGGAAACAGCTTAGTCAAAACTAAAATGAAATATCTTCTCTCTCTGATTAGAATGGCTATTATCAAAAAACAAAACAAAAAAGAATTATAAATGCTGGCAAGAATGTGGAGAGAAAGGAACTCTCATACCTATTTTCAGGAATGTTAATTAATTCAACCCCTATGGTGTTCTTCAAAAAAAAAAAAAAAACCTGAACATTGATATACTATATGACCCAGTTACTTTTGGGTAAATATTTAAAGGAAATTCACTTTTGGGTAAATATTTAAAGGAAATGAAATTTGCATACCAAAGAGATACCTGTACGTTCATGTTTATTTTGGCACTATTAATAATGGCCAAAATATGGAATCAGCTTAACTGTTCATCAAGGGATAAAGAAAGGAAGTGTGGTATGTATATACAATGAAATGTTATTTAGTACTAAAGAAGAATAAAATTCTATCATTTACAGCAAGATGGATGGGATTGGAAGACATTATACTGAAAGTAAAATAAGCCAGGCACAGAAAGCTAAGTACCACAAATTCTCGCATATGTGGAAGTTAAAAAAAAAAGTTAACTTGAATGTAGAATAGTTATTATCATAAGGGGCTGAGGGTAGAATAAGGAAGGTTGGATTTGGTCAGTGCATACTTTATGCAAGTATTGAAATATTGAATCTCATTATATGGACAATTAAGGTATGTTAATAAAAAATTTAAAACCCAAAATAATAAAATTATCATGACTATTTTAAACTGGGCTGGGAATACGGTCAATTCTCTGAGGGCAATACCATAGAGTGAACAGCTGGGCATAACTCAAACACTGCTAATGAAACAGTGACAAATTTGGATTTTGAGCAGGAAACCAATATTGTCTGTGTTCACCGTCTACTGTGAAATTCACAAAGAGCATGTGAAGTTTGATTGATGTAGAAAAATTTGAAATAGAAGTGGTAAATTCAACACAATAAAAATAGAATAAATACAAGATTTGTCAAATAGCAGCAATGTCCTGTTGAAGTTAGATAGCATTGCTTGAAGGACCTGATCAGCAAGGTCTTGAGAGATTGAATAGTACTCAAGACACTCATTTACAGGTGCTCATATTTGTTGAAGTTTTTACAGTCAGGGGGAAATTCAGGAGTCATATTTTTTCCATGATAAAATTACATTATTTTTCTTCATAGAGAAGGGCTTAGATAAAATTATTCTATTATCTTACTGAATAGAACCAGAAGATTCCTGACAACCCCAAGCACGATGTGGCAAGAATGCAAAAATTTACCTTATTATTGACTCTCACATGAGTATGATGAATGAATAATTCTTAATATGTGGTTTTCCTTGGAAGAGACATTATCAGCACAACCTTGGGTTTTCCACTATGTGGTCACTATATAAGGACAATGGGGTGTCACTTTCTTTATGTAAACCTCCTTGGTTTGGTGATAAGGGGGTAGTGGACAAGTTGTACCTGCCCAGCAGAGAATTGTTTTTCAGTCACTATGAAAGAGTGCTTCAGAATTTTCATTAGGATGTTGAAAATCAAAACAAATTAAAAGGATTTCATCTGTTTGGTTGCATAAAATCTGAAGCTTGAACATGATTTCTAAAATGTTCTTTTTTTTTTTTTAAGTTCTCTTCCAAGCTTTTCTTTTATCTTTTTTTGCAGCGGTGGTGAGTAAATGGCTTATAGTTAGGAACCTCAGACGATGTGAGCATAGATTTCATTTGTGTTCCATCTTTTAAGCACTTAGAGGGATGGGGATATAGCTCAATTGGTAGAGTACTTGCCTCACAAACATAAGGCCCTGGGTTCAATCCCCTGTACCGCAAAAAAAAAAAAAAAAAAAAAAAAAAAAAAAAAAAAAAAAAGAAGAAGAAAAAAACACTTAGACTTGGGAGGCATTTTAGAATCCTTCTACAAAATGCTTTCTAACAAGAACAACAATGATAAAAAATTTCCTATCCACTGAAGAAAACTTGTAGACTTATATGATAGTCAAAACATGAAGATTCATTGGCTTATACGTATTTCTTCTAATTGTTTCTGCCTCACTAAGTTGTAGTATTTCTCTTTTAGATAACTAATGAAGCATAGCATAGAAATTTCAGGTGTATGTACACTGAGTTAGGACCATCCTGCCAGTATATAAGTTGTTTATTGAATATATGCAGTGGAATTAAGATTGAGAATTTAAAACTTCCCATTCTTAACATCCGGTAGGGACATCTTTACACAATTATCATGCTTATGCTTGACAGATGTTTGGTGATTCAGCAATGAATAATGGAGAAATCAGATATGTAAACATAGATCTGAGTTACTCAATAAATCAGATGGGGAATAACTTTCTCAAGAAAATCAAGTAAAATAAGCAGAAAAGGTCCCAAAGCATTTTGCACTCCTTTGAAGCTTTTTTGCTTGCTTACATATAGACCCTTGGGTCTGTATTGATTTCTTTAGATTCTCAACATTCAAGTTAGTATTTATTGTGAAGCAGTCATAATAATAAAAGCTCAGAATATTTTCTTTTCTCCTTCCTTTTCTTTAATGTTTTCTTTTGTTCTTTCTTTCTTTCTTTCTTTCTTTCTTTCTTTCTTTCTTTCTTTCTTTCTTTCTTTCTTTCTATCTTTCTTTCTTTTTTCTGTGTTGCTGAGGATTGAACCCAGGGTCTCACACATGCTACCACTGAGCTACATCCCCAGCCCAGGACACTTTCAAAGGCAGAAGGAGAAGTTACAGAATTCTATAATGGAAACCATTTCAGTAGAATGAGCTCATATTGCAGTATATTTTTGCACAAAAGCCCTAGAAATGACAGAGAACTAAATAAATAAACCAATCAATACATACATCACTTGCAAATAGAAATGGAAACAAAGAACTAGAGTCTATTAAAATTTCCCTAAAGATGGAAACCATAGCCCAGTCCATTTGAAGAATATATTCCACTGAAAGATGAAAGAAGAACTCAGAGTGATCCGTGCTGAAGGAGATAAAGAGCAGAAGTTGTAACCAGTGATAGACTTGGCGGGGTTGGGGAGTGATGACAGAATGATTATTTGGGGGTGTTTTAGGGGGGAAACTGGGGAGAAAGAGGCCTGTGAGTCCTCCTCATCTCAGGCCTGGTGGCAACACTGGGGGGCATTCTTCTGCTTGAGGTGGAAGTTCTGTCTCAGGGATAGTCTTGCATGCTGGATGATGCTCTGAGAGAACACTAAGAAGCATGGCACATTGACGTGCCCCAGTCCTCACCAGCTCTCACTGAGAGCAGTGTGGTGGACCAACAAAAGCATTGACTTTTGTTTATCTCCCCACCCCCCACGTGGACTGTATGACAGGAAATCTCAACTACAAAGATAACTATACCCTAGATGTTCAAATACTCCCAACATCATGCAAGGAGAAATCATATGTGAAAACGGAAGAACAATATGTGAAAAAGGAAACAGAGAAACAAAGACTCCCCTTGGATTTGACCAGACTCTGATTCTGTGTAATTCTCTCACCTCTATTCTTCTGTTCTCATACTGACTTCCCATGTGGAAGCAAAATGGCAACAAGCATTTCAGGCCTATATATCACACCATCTAGAAAAAGAGAATACCTGTCCAGGAATTTCTAGAAAACATCCAGAGAAGCAAACTTCCAGGGCCACTTCTGAACCAATTCATGGGTACAGAGGAAGATAAGACACTGATTAGATTAAACCTGGATAACCAGAGGTAGCAAAGTGGAAGAAACTACCCTGATTTTTTTAAGTTAATCAAAGTCTGTTCCTAGAAATGGAAATTTTTCTTGCTTTTAGACTCCAACTGAAACTTAGATCTTTCTAGATCTCAAGCTTTCTTGTCTTTGAATTGGAACAGAAAAACCAACTCTCTGAGTTCTCAGGCTTTGGACAACATGGAATCTCCTGGGTCCCCAACTTGCCAGTTCACCTTGCAGATCTTGGGGTTGGTCAGCCTTCATAATCACATCAATCAATCAATTCCTTATTTTAAAAAAATCACACACACGCACGCACTATTGGTTCTGTTTCTCTGGAGAACCCTGACAAATACAACTTTTCATAGTATCAATCAAACTCAAGGGTATAAAGAAACAGTTTTCCTACTTATTGAAGGGTTAGTTGAAATCACAAAGCCCACAGTTCAGGACATATGCCTTTCTTGTACCTAAAAGGTAACCTTTAATTTAGTCTTCCATATAGATTATGGAAACTTTGGACTATTGTTCTCATTTCTTCATTCTCTCTGCATCCATGCCTTTTGCCACATGACTTGCTGAGTCCTTTCACTAGAATCTGAGAGTGCTATTTCTCTACCCTATTAATTTTAGGTTTGTCTATGTGAATCCACTGGTCTAAGGAGAATATTGAGATATTAGAAAGACCTGATATCAACCCAAAGCCTAGGTTCAAACCCTTAGTCCTCTCAGACAAACCTTTAGACCCAGGTGTGAAAAAAATAAAGTCTTGATGTAATAAGTCACTGAGCCCTGGAGAGGTTTGTTATGCATAATTATTCTAGTGATACATGAATAGCCATGTGTCATAGAAGTTTTAAGTTTCAAACCAAATTCACAAACAGGAATAAACTGGATGCAAAAGAGAAATATGGTGTGAAAATGTGATGGGTAGTTGTATAGCTATCTTTGTAAATAGAGGGAATCTTTATAATTCTTCTAAATCATTTAATTACAATTTTACTTTAAAAAGTAGTTATTGAGTAGTGCCTGAGCCAGCAAGTCCCTGGATTCCCAGGGATGCAGCAATGTACGAGAACATAGCCTTTGACCTCAGGAGCTTGCTGCCTGGTGAAAGAAATGATAATGAACCAAATAGGCTAACATTTAACTTCCCATGTATATAAAACAAAACAAAACAAAACAAAACAAAAAAGCCCCACAAAACAAAACCTTGGGAATATAATTATTCACTTACGAATGAAAGACACTGCTGTTAGACGCTACAGAATTGTTAGAAATGGTGTTGCTGGCAGCCCTCCAGATGCAATGCCTTCCACCACAGTGTGGGCATCCACAGCTAATGAGGATAAGCCACTTTTCCAAATGAAGTTAGTTGACCTCAAATTTCACTCTTGACAGTTGGTTTATTATAAACATATGCTGGAATGAAGAAGCATATTAATAGTGAAAATAGAAAACAGGAGGGAGATGGTTATTCATGAGTGTACAACAAAGAGATCTTGGTTGTAAGGCTTTAGTCGTTTTTATATTCATCTTCATTTATCCAAAAGAGAAACTATATTGAATACTCCTAAGTTCAGAGAAATGAAGCCTATCATTGGAATTGCCTGACCCTGTAGATGATGATGCTGAGAGGCAGAAAAGTAAAATAATTTGCTCATTCTCATTTACCATAGTGACAATGGGATACTTTATCTGCCTCACACAGACCTGTGTCTTCCTCTGCCTCATGAACTCCTACTCATTCTTCAAAGCCCCATCTGGCATTATCTCCCTCTCTTTGCCTTTCTTGGCGCCTCCCTGTTTCCAATTGGTATGAACTGTTCCTTTCACTGTAATCTCATAGAGTTTTGGCATTTACTTTATCAGGCTGCATCACAATGTATTATGACTGTTTGTTTAGAGAACTTAGTTCCCATTCCTCACCTCATTAAATTATGACCTCCTTCTGGGGGGAATTGCATAAGGCTCTGTTGTCACTGGATAGGCTGCAGAACAGCTTTCTTTGCTCTTGCTTTATTCCTGCAACCACTGTATTTAATAATTTGGCTTCTTAAATCTGGTAGTCAGGAAGGTTAAATTCTGAAGGTCGTTCAAATTTAGGCCAGTGAAAAGGCATAATCATTATAAGGGCAAAATAAATGGGCATCATGATCTGTTAGTCAGGGTTTTGTTTATTTGGGTGTATGAATCAATTCTTAAAGACTAATGGTATTCAACTTCACCAGTAAGACTCTGATCAAAAGAATCAAACCTGGGGCCTTAGGATATTCAACTTCCTGGCACTATTACCCAGGAATTCTTATTCAATATGTCTCTGGTGGAGTTCATATTTATATATATTTAAAATCCTTTATTGACTTTGATAAATAATGAACTTGGAAAAATACGATCTTCAGCCTGATCTCTCTCATAAGGTAATAAAACAAAAGTAGAAAAACCAAGGTCCAGAACCTACCAGAGTCTAGCAGCTCCTCAAAGATTTAGCTTGTCCTGAACTGGTTTTAACCTTTTCTTACTCAAGTCTTAATATCCCACCAGCTTGGTGTTGGGGGCATGTGATTTTTGAAATTTGAACTACCCCTAATAGCACTCTTTGGTGAATTGACCTTCTGGAACTTACCCACTTGCTTAGCAATGGACGTCAGAACCTTGATGTGGTGTGTACCTAAGTATGTGGCTCCACCCACTGAGTGGAATGTAAAATAATATAAAGTTTCCTGTGTTTGGCTCTTTATTTCAAATGGAGACAGAGAACATCACTGTTTATTTTTCCTACTGTGGTCCTCTTTTAATTTTTATGTTACTTCAGGACAGTTCTGAGATACCAAAACAAGTCAGACTTGGTTTCACTTGTCAAACACGACCAAGATTAAGTGGGTGAAATCATCATTATATTAGCCAGGCTTCTTTTTTTGAGCAACACAACTAGGCCAAGAAGGGCTATTTCTTGGCCAATGTGAATCCCTTGTGGGAAGGGCAAAGTCGTACAGATGACCGGAACTTGGGGCTCTAATGCCTCCAAAAGATCGCCCTCTCTTTTTTAGGCAGATTCTTTCACAGTGACTGAAATGTGACTTCCCTCAGAGTTCAGACTCACATGTATTTGCTGAGGAATGGAAACAGCCTCACTGAACCCAGGATCTGGGGATTTACAAGCCACCTTTGGTCAAGGGCCCTCCTCAGATCTATTCTAGGGATGTGGGACCCAGTAAAATGGACATCCCTCTTTGCTTATAGTGTAAGTTAGGAACCTAGACTTGCTTCTAGGTCACTATTGAATTTTCATAACTTGATCTAAGTTTAATTTTGTTTTGTAGTTATTGGGGGACCACTGAGAATTTTTGTTCATTCATTTTTGTTTTAAACATGGTGAGTTTAAAGTCAGATTTCTGTTACAGGAAGATTGTCAAGCAGTCACCAAGTTCATACTCCAATCTGGAAACCGGAAAAAAATTGGCTTTTTGCTCTTTGCTTAACTGCAGTTCAATAGTCTCCCATTCTGTTTGTTCTCCTGTATATGCACTTTACCTTTAATTCCAGGGATATCTGTGAAGGAGGATGCTATGTACCATGGGAAAGCACCTTTATCTTCCTGAAGATCCCTCTGTTTGGCCCCTTATTGAAGGACAACATCTGTGACTCTGTACAGCACTGGAGTATTGGGGGTATGGTATCGAGCAAGAGAAAGCAACTTAAAGATTTCAAAGCACTGATAATGAAACATCAAAGAAAAATTGAGGCTATATAAATATATTGTATGGGGTCTGCCTTGATCTTCTTTGATGAAACTAATTTCATTTGACTTCCAAGTTCATTAACCTTTAAAAAACTGAGACTGTGTATCTCTTTTTAAAATTGTTCGTTCTATTTAGTTATACATGACAGCAGAATACATTTTGATTCATTGTACACAAATGAAGTTCAACTTTTCTCTGGTTGTACACCATGTAGAGTCTATCAGATCACAATGAAATAAAATTAGAAATCAATGATAAAATAAAAAAATAGAAACTACTCCAACACCTGAAGACTAAATAAGATGCTACTGAATGATGCATGGATAGAAAAAGAAATCAGGGAGGAGACAAAAAAAATTCTTAGAGATAAAGGAGAACACTGATACAACATATCAAAATCCCTGGGACACTATGAAAGCAGTACTAAGAGGAAAATTCATTGCACTGAGCTTATTCAATAAAAGAATAAATGACTTAACATTACATCTCAAAGTCCTAGAAAAAATAAGAATGGATCAACACCAAAAGTAGCAGAAGACAGGAAATAATTAAAATCAAAGTTGAAATTCGTGAAATTGAAACAAAAGAAACAATTCAAAAAACTGACAAAACAAAAAGTTGCTTCTTTGAAAAAAGTAAACAAAATTGAAAAACCTTAGCCACACTAACAAAGAAAAGGAGAGAGAAAATTCAAATTACTAAAATTTGTGATGAAAAAGGAAATATCATGACAGACACTATTGAAATACAAAACATAATTAGAAGCTATTTCAAAATCTATACTCTAACAAAATAGAAAATCTCGAAGACATCGACAAATTTCTAGAGACATATCATCCACCCAAACTGAATCAGGAGGACATACACAATTTAACCAGATCAATTTCAAGCAAGGAAATAGAAGAAGACATCACAAGCCTACCAACCAAGAAAAGCCCAGGATCAGACAGATTCTCAGTCGAGTTCTACAAGACATTCAAAGAAGAACTAATACCAATACTCCTCAAAGTATTCTAGGAAATAGAAAAGGAGGGAACCCTTCCAAACTCGTTCTATGAAGCTAGTATCACCCTCATACCCAAAGCAGATAAAGACACATCAAGGAAGGAAAACTTTAGACCAATATCCCTGATGAACATAGATATGTATCTTTTGGGATGAAAACTCTCCTTCTTGCCCACGTTGAATTAGGAGCATAAACCATAATCATTAGGCTCTATCTTCCGTATGTCAGGCTTCCCCTATTCTTCCTTGGTGGTGGGTGTGTGGGGTTTACACATAGCAAACACTGTGTTTTCCTCTGTTGTCCGTGGGAGCTGAAGATGCATGGTCATAGGTTCTAGTGAGTAACAGGCCTGCCTGCCTTCAGTGTTCATGTTACAAGTGATGAGGTGGCATCTGCAATGTGTGCCTTTTCTCTCTGGGGTCATCTGCAACTCCAGTGAACCTCGGGTGTGTATGATCTTTCACTTTCTGCAGAGTCACAGCCTCAACACTTACAGTTTCTCTTTCATTTATTTACTTATTTTATGAGAGCTTTATAGTTATACATAGTAGTTGGGTTCATCCTGACAAACTCGCACATGGTTGGAATTCAGTTTCGGTTCATAATCCCCCTTTTCCCTTCCCTTTTTCCCTCCTGTCCTTCCTCTCCTTTCCCATTCTCCTTCCTCTCCTAGACTTCCTTTCGTTCATCTGTTTACTTATATTTGATTGGTTCTTTCTACTTATTGTGCAGAGGTGAAATTCCCTGTGGTACATTTGTATATGCACTTGATTTGTTAAGAATTCATTCTGCATTGTCTCCCCTTACCTCCACTCTGCCTCTTGATCTCCTTCTTCTATATTACTTATCTTCCCTTTATCTTTATTATAGTTTCTCCTTTAATAACTCCTTGTTCTACATGCTTTTGGCAAAGGCCAGCACAAGCTGAGCCTAGAATTTTGCTTTGTCTAAAATATTTATGTGTTATCCTATACAAAACAAACAAACAAATAAACAAACAAAAAAAAACTTTATGTGCTGTTTGGAAAATAATTACTGCATTCCATGCCTCTTATGAACTGTACCATTCTACCAAGTAGGAAAATGTACTGTACTGAATGACTTTTAGGACAAGATATCAAGTGAGCAAAAAAGAAGAAAGTAATATTTATTGAGCATCTACCACATGCTGCACAGTGTGTTATTACACAGAGGTGTCATATCTATTATTCATTATAATCTGCCATATAAACATTACCCATGATTAGTATATGGGGAATCTGAGACTTAGACACATATCAAGTAACTTTCCCCAGATCACACAGTCAAAAAACCAACCAACCAAACAAACAAAAAAATGCAAACCAAAACAAACAAAAACCAAACTGAAAAAAGTTGCATTTTATATAATAAGAGAGATATTTTACAACTACAGTATATCATAATTATATTTTTGTGTGGCAAACATAATTATCCCCATTTTTCAGATATTGCAAGCAGAAAAGATGGACTTTTCCAAGATTGTCATCTTGCTATTTGTAAAGTGAAAATCATTTAAAGTCATTTCACTATCAAAATTTATATTATAGTTCAAATGATGTCGCATTAATAAGTATACTATATTTCCCACAATAGCTTGGAAATATATGATGGAATGGTTATTCTTATTTAATAAGAGTTTATAAAATATATTTTTCATGTTTTTATTAGGTTTAAAATCAAAGTAGAGAAATAAAGCTGAAATTGGCTTTGGACTATTTAGAAAGACATGACATTACCCTTGCTGGGTGTATTGTGGGGCTTGTGTCTTGAGGTTTTAGCTCCTGCCTACCCTAGGGATCCTTTTTTTTTATTATCTTCATATTCACTTTCCTGTCCAGAACTAAAGTTTCTGCTCACTTTTTTTTTTTTTTTTTTTTCTGAGACTTTCTTGACCATTATAGAAGAAGAGGTTGTGCTTTTTACCAGGAACTCTTGGACTTTCTGCTTCTAATTATTCTTGGAAATGGAAGGTTTCTCCTGATGAGATATGATTCCCCTGTCTTGCAGAGTTGGACTGAGAACTCTCAGAATTTGCTCTCATGTTATACTCTTGTTAAACCTTTATGGGTTCTGTTGCCCCTAACCACCCACATACTGCTGGATTCACTTTCCTCTGTGACGCTGTAGCATGAAATAAAACTTGATTACAGTGGGAAAATTCCCGAGAAGAGCACCAGAACAACTTGTTGATCAGACTTCCTGTAATAAAGGTGAATACCACACAGCAGAGTCTTAGTAACAAATCAAAGGAAGTCAGGGAGGATACCTGGAGGGCCTAGGTTCTGGGCCGGATGAATTATAGATGGGGTTTGCAAGTGAAAGAACTGGTTGGGTTTGTGTAGAGTTTATGCTATGGTTTGGGTGTGAGACAGCCCCCAAAGCCCTGTGTTAATGCAGGAATATTAAGAAGTAAATGATTGGATCATGAAAGCTGCACCCTAATCAGACCATCCTAGTTTGAATGAACTAATTGGGTGGTAACTGTAGGCAGGTGGGTATAGCTGCAGGAGGTGGGTCACTGAGGGTGTGCCCTGAAAGAGGAAGGTCTTCTCTGTAGCCCTTTCCTTTTTCTATCTTTACTTCTGGCTACCACGAGAGGTTTCAATGGTCCTCCACCATAACCTTCTGCCATGATGTTTGTACTCACCTTGGGCAAGAGCAAGGGAGTTGGCTGACCATGGACTGAACCTCTGAAACTATGAGCCAAAATACATGCTCCTCCTCTAAGTTGCTCTTGTCAGATATTTTGGTCACAGCAATGAAAAGTTAACAGTTCATGACATAATACCTTTGGGTCGATGGACACCAGAAGCTGAAGGAGTTGAGGCAAGTCTTCTTAAACAAGCTGGTTAATATTGATAAGTAAACTATTTTGGTTAGTCACAGTCTTGTCTTTTAGGAGCAAGTATTTGCTGGCATAGGTAGCTAAGTTGCTTTTGCTTGTTCTCAGTGGAGCTCAAACATAGAGAAAAGAAAGAATACTAGATTCCAATATTATTTAACACACAGGGAAGGGAAAGTATGTTGGCTTCAGTTATCAGCAACACATTTTAATTATTAATTTTTATCTACTAATAAGAAAAATGTTTCCTGTTCTTTTTAAAAATAATACTGATTGCATCAAAGAGAAAGTCAGTCATATTCCATTCAAATCATCTCTCACCCCAAATCATCTTGTATATTTCTGATATACAAGATGGGTTTAAATGTTCAGAAGTATCAATATTTCCCAATGAGTGTAGAGTAGAGTAGAATTTAATGTTATGAGGCACAACTTAAGAACAGACTGATCACCACTGAGAAGTCCAAATTTGAGAGTCTTTATTAAGCCGGTCGGCTGACTGTCTCATACAATGCCCCAAAAAATGCCTATTGGGAGAACAGCCCCGACCATAGGGTTGTAGGGGTTCTTATACCAAAAATCACATCAATCATAAGTGTCTGTTGTTATGATTTGAAATTACAAACTAACATCATGAGATCATCAACAGAGGGAGAAGTGGGTCAAAATGACCCTTACCTCGGTACAAACTAAAGAATGGTTACTAACATCCACATAATCACTGTTCACATGGTACATTGTTTAGGAGCAATAGGAACCAAAAGATAGCAATTTTCCTTTACATAGGAATTGTCATTCTATATTGTTAAACATGTCACACTAAGTAACTGATGACGGGTACAGAGGCGCGGTGTTCCCATGGGAGAAGCTTATACATAACATGGAGTCTCAGAGCAAAATGGAGGCTGTTTAGTCATTTCCTTTGGAGTCTGGCCTATAACATTCTCAAGGAGTCAGATCTGTCAGCCTATCACATTTAATATTTTTTACTCTAATGTTAGTTCCTTATTTGAAATAATTGCAGAAGACATAGATTATGAAGATTGGGTTAATTAAAAGCAAATATAACTAATGATAAATTCTTGGAAAAAAACTCAATATCCTCTCTACGCTTTGAAGTATTTAAAAAAAATCTTTTATGCAACGCCTTTTCGTTTTCTAGAGAATATGCTAAACAAAACCCAAGTCAGATAAAGTAATGTAAGAATCCACTTGGATTCTTTTCTGTTAGGAAATTGAAATCTTGGTGTTTTAGTGCCTGAATTCCTTCAGATTTTCAGCTCCAAATTCCTACTTTCTTAACTGCATTAAGCTAATACATCCTTAATAAAATAAATACAATTCTCAACAGAGAATAAATTTTGCATTACGATTTCTTTAGGGGAATAATTTGCTTCAATTTTATAAGCAGAAGAAAGGAAAAGGAAATGTTGAATTCTGCAGAAAAGGCTGTAAATCTCCAGAGCCACTTTATTTTGTATTGTAATAGTGAAATTTAAATCACAATCATGTTGAAAGTCAAAATTTCCAGAGACATTCCTGATAAAATTCAGTTCCCTTGAACTCCAGTGCTATTTGAATATTACAGTAATTGTAAAGAAAACACCCCACCCTTCTCCTGCAGTTAGAGGCCTCCTTTCTCTCTGAAGACATTACTCTTGACTGGGAAGAACATCTCAATTAACAAGTCTCTGTACTCTGATGGTGTGTGGACAGAGCGGGAGTCAAGCCTCCACCTGGGCCAGGCATGACTGTGGGGCAAGAAGCCCAGTTAGTCCCCCAGATTCTAATTTCTTAATTTTCTAGGCCTTAGCATCACTCCTCTGTGTTTCACTTTGATGGCCAATGACACATTCTCTGTAAAACCTGGACAGGACTTGAGACTCATTGATAAGGAAGAAAAAGTCTCGGTGTTCAAATCCAGGGTTCTAGGATGTTCTGTACCATAGACCTCATAACCCAAACTGTACTGAGGGGATTCTAAATGGGAGAAATACACTCTCTTGGGAAAAACTGCTTTCCTGCTGCACCATTTTCTCCTTATTAATGAAAGACAAAAAGAAAAAAAGTTATTATTTTACACAATTTGTATTCTCTTTGTAAAAATAAATAAATAAATAAAGGGGAAAAATAAGCCAGATTCAGAAATTCAGGGGTCAAATGTGTTCTCTCATATGTGGAAGCTAGAGAGAGAGATAGAAAGGAATAAAAAATAGAAAGGGGCAGGGGGGAATCTCATGAAAATAGAAGGGAATCCGATAGTGTAGAGGAGGAGATGGAGAAGAAGAGAGGAAGGAGGGCGAGAGAGGAAGGAGGCCATGGGGAAGTACTCAGGAATGGAATCTACCATGGTGTGAATTTACCACAGGGAATCTTGAATACACACACACACACACACACACACACACACACACACATACACACACACACAGACACACATATACATTAGATGGGAGATCAGTAGAATAGAGCCAGCGGATGGGGGAGGAGAGAAAGGGAAGGTGCTAGGGAATGAGACTGATTGAATTATGAACATGAGGCTAAGTGAAATAAGAGACTCAGAAGGTCAAAGGACAAATGTTTTCTCTCATATGTGGAAACTAGAGCAAAATAAGGGAAAAAGGGAGATTCCCTGAAAATAAAAGGGAGATCAATGGAGTAGTGGAAGAGAATGGAATGGGAAGGAGGAGGGATGGAAAAAGGAAGAAACTGTGGAATGAAATTGATCAAATTATGCTATATACATATATAAATATACCACAATGAATTCCACCTTCACCTATAAAGCACCAACTAAAAAGACAATAAATAAATAGAAGGAAAACCAAAAGAAGAGAGGAAGGGGGAGGAAGAAGGGCAGGCAAAGAGGAAGTACTGGGGACTGAAATGGAGCAAATTATAGTCCACACATATATGATTATTTCAACTTGAACCCCACTCTTATGATAATACACTCATACAAATTATGTGCATGATGTATATGATGAATTCCACTATTATGTATATTTACAATGCACCAAAAAAAAAAAAATTCAGACAGTCCTTACTTAACTTTTTCTCCTCATCCTTCTGACCCCATCCATGCTTTCTGAGAGATGCCAGGAAACTTTCTAATTAACTTCTAAAGCAATCCCAGAATTCCGAGGTCTGGTGTTCTGGAGGTCTGCTGAGCTAGGGTGAGCCTCCATCTCTCACGTTTCCTCTTGGTCATTTAATAAACTTTAATCTGTGTAAGTAACTTCAACATGTCTCTTCATGTTCAGTTGGTATACATTCGTGTAATATAAAATCTCAATCTGAGTACATGTCCCTGAGAAACAACCAAGAACACAAAAATAAAAAAGTAAGTGATTCATGTAAGGCTAGCCAATGCTTCCACAGTTCTTCTCTACGCTCCATGTGCTAAAATCGCACCTTAATTTCTGTGGTCCGCTCGGTTTTCCCGCGCAGTCCTTCCTGAAGTTGCCGGATAAAACCCCGGCTGCCTTCTGCACGGGAGTGCCAGTTACTTTCTCCCTTATTCCCGCTTCCCTTAGGACAGTGCCTCTCTTTGAGGATTTTCTCTGGTTCCCTGAAGGCTGGCTCTGAGGAATTGTAAACCTTGCAGTCAAATGGCGAGTCCCCAGCCCAGACAGCAGCCGTGACCTCAGCTCAGCTGCGATAAAGATTGCCCTCCGTTTCTGAGAAACTCTGCCTTCTCAAGCTCATTTGGCAGCTAGTGGCTTCCCTGAAACCGTTTGCTTACACAGTGTAGACAAAGCCAACAAACAGCTGGAAGTCTCTGGACATTCAAAATCGGCAAAGAGTTAAAAGCCCCAGGGAGAATTAGGCCAAGGGCAGGAGTCAGCGAGGGCTTAAAAGAGCCGCTCTGCGCACGCCCCTTGCTCGGGGTACCCACCTGTCCTGCAGCCCGCAGCGCCCGGGGCTTCCTGCCGCCGGTTCGGGACGCACGTGCAGTCGCAGCGCCCAGCCGCTCCCGGCTGCCCCTCCGGAGAGCTGGGGCCGTCTTCCCGGTCCTAAGAGTCCCTAGACCTCGGGAAATCTCGGTGAGTGTTGGGTGCAAGACAGGGGACCTGAGACTGGAGGGCGAGGGAGCTCAGGACAGACGTGGGTGTGAGCAGGAGCTTCTCCTCTGGTGATTTTACCCGGGTTGGTGCCCTAAAATCCAGGTTCTAAGGAACTTTGCAAATGTCTGAGTTCTGAAAGGCTAGACTTTCAGCGGTGTTGTGATTCAAACCACCAGTATCTCCATTCTCTGGAATCATGTTAGAAATTCAGATTCATAGTTCATACCCCAGACCTGCTGATCCAAAATCTCTGGTAATGGGAATTACCATGTGAGATCAACAAATCCTCCAGGGGGTCCTGATGCAGCTAAAGTTTGAGAAACATTGCCCCAGAAGTCATCTCAGTCTAGTACTTGTGTCCCTTACCCCAATACAAGAACCTCCAAATAAATAGCAATGGGTAAGTAAACACTGAGCCATAGGCATTAGACACTGGCATGTATTCCAGTATAACAAAACACTTAGAAACACTCATGGTTTGTTGCTGTTTTGTCTCAAACTGTAAACTGTGATCTGTGAGATTTCCTAAAAACAGTAGTCATGGCTTCAATGAATATTTTGGAATTTCTACTCTGTTTTAAGACACCAAGTGGGTTCTTCCAAACGCTAAGGGAGTTACTTACTCTCAGGCTCTCCTAACTGGAAGGATACTATTTCTTTAACCAGGATCCTTGTAATCTGGTGCAGTTTTATACCTCGGATGGGTTTTGGTATTCAGTTGCTCCTTCTGAAAAAAAAAATTTTTTTTTTTGTTATCCCAGGGTGCTAGGTCAGATATTTTGGAAGAGATACATTTACTCTATGAATTTTGAACAAAAATCCTTTGGAAGAATTTGCTCCAGAAAGACATATTTTCATATTTTCAATATTTAAGTTTATGGTGCTACAACTTACAAGTAGAATCAAAGGGATCCTGAGATTTCTTATGATATGGAGTAGAAAAGAATTCCCTGTGGTTCTGAATCATTCCTTCAGATGAAGCAGGATCATCATCATTGCTGAGAACCTGACTCGTTAGGTATTTGACAATGAAGGTGTAATTACAACTTGTTATGGGTTGTGTTTCTTTTTCTTCTTTGGTATCTTAACTTAAACATTAAGTCTAAATTAATTACTGACTTATTCTGAGTCTCTGGTTCAAATATCTTTGCAGAGACTTTTCAGTTTTCCTCTCTCATCAGTGGGGGATGAAAAATGTAGAGTTTTGATGGCACTTTCCATTATTACTCCAAAGTATTTCCCTAGAGTTTCCTATCTGTCACATGGTTATGACATTAAATCATTATCAATATACTAAAGCAGAGAAAATATTTAAGATGATGATCATATATGTGTGTTTTACATTAAAACATCTAAAAGTCTTGTTCATATATTTCAAAGCTAATCACTGTTTTGTTTGGAAACATATTTGGTAATGCCAGTAAAATTGGGAGCTGTTGCTAGGAATGTTATAAGATTGCAAAAATAGTTTGCCACTATAAATATTCTGAATCAAAGCTACACATAGAGCTTGTTCATAAGTATTCAATGAGCATATGCTCAGCATCATTCTATAATGAAGTGTAAGGTTTACAACATATGTCTTGTTTTCATGGTATTGCATGTTGTGATTTTTCCACACCTTCCAAAAGAGAAGACTTTACAACCCTGAAACATTGCCTAAACGTCTATTTCTGAAAGTGGAGGACACATATTAACTTGGAATGTGTACTTTTCTTGGTATTGCAGTTTGCTTTGAAGAAGCCCCTGTCAATCTTGTAGGATCTCAGATCCAAGTCTATCCCAGGCAGGTGCAAAGGGACTGGAAATGGCACTGGGCAAAGTGGGAACCTAAGGTACAAATGAAAAACAGCTGTGCCCTTCAAGGAAGGGCTGGCTGGTGGCATGTGTGGCTGTTGCCAGCATTTTTGTCACTCCTGTAAATCCCTGGTACTCTATGATACTGCCCTAGATTCCTCTGACCTGTTTGAATTCTCATCCTTCAAGTCATCATTGGGGCCATTTTGTAATCCCAGACTTGGTCTCTGAAAGGCCACTTGATGGTTTCAAGTGACACCTCAAGTCTTCTCCTTTAGCATGGAATAATTCACTTGGTTAGCTAGTTATTATTTTGGAAGATAACAGAAACATTAAAGGACCAGAATGATGGAATTAGAGCTTTAGAAGACAGTATAGTGCAGTGGAAAAGCATCATCTTTGTAGTCAGGGCCTGCAAGCTTTGGGGGAAGCTATGCTACCTGTTTGAGCCTTGGTTCCTTCATTTATAGGGTGGACATAATTATATCTACCTTACAGAGTTGAAGTAAGAATTGAGATTATTGTGTTACTGGTGTTGGGGTCCAGGCTCTTGCATCAGCAACAAAGAATTGAGCAAGATGTGCAGAAGTAAGCAAAGCTCAGATTTATTGAAGGTGATGGTGCAGGTAGCACTCTGTTAAGGTAGAGTGGAGTGGACCAAGTAGCAGATAGAGGTTCAAGGCCCAAATGTCTGGAAATTCTTGTTATATATAATAAGCTGTGAGGTGTTCTCCTCCCAGCCCGGCTGATTGAGGGCCACATCCCATTTGCTCCCGTTGGTTGTCTTATGATACTTGATAGAATACTGCCACATTACCCACATTGGTTACTTTAGAATGCTGAACCTGTGGTGGAAGTTGCCATGGTAATGACTTATTGTAATCAGGGACATGATGACTCATCTCCCTGTCTTATACTCCTGCTGGCATTTTTCTTATACCCTGCCTCCACCACCTTGGTGTCCCTGAACATCCGCCTAACAGTTGTGTGAAATGTTTTCCACATAGTGACTATATATTGAATACAACTAGCCCTTGTTAATATTGTAACTTTACAGCTAATCACCTAGGCTAATCTTTTGTTTAACAGTAGGGAAACTAACCCATAAATATGAGAAAATCATAGTGTAATAATCTAATAATACAAAAAAAGTTGCAAAAGAAGGGTGTTGCCAGATGTCTTCAGTTAACGAGTAAATATAATTTATAACTTCCTCATATTTTATTCACTAATTATTGATATAGGATGAGCATTAAAGAGTTTATGTATTCTTATGCATTCTAAGTACCATTCTCTAGACTTAGAGTATATAAACTATGAATAGGTTGAGCTGCAAAAATGGAAAACCCAAAGAGCAGTGGTTTAGACAAGTCATATATTTTCCTCCTGTAAAATAAGTCCATAGATAGGCAGTATAAATTAATAAAGGGAAGCAATGACTGTTAGTGGCCAAGCTTCTTTTTACCTTTGTTTCTACCTGTTTCAGCATGGAGCTTCCATCTATAAGGTTGCTTCATGTTCACAAGATGGCTGTTGGAGCTCCAGACATTATGTCTGCATTCTATGCAGGAAGAAGGAAGATGCAGCAGATAGGTCTCTTATCTTGCTGAGGTATCCACCTTCTGCTTGTGTTTCATTGGCTAACTGTAGCTACAAGTTCAGAAATGGGTTTTTCTAGCTGAGCACATTGCTCTATCCATCAGTACAGGAGTTCTTTTAATAAAAAAGGAAGGAATAGGGAATATTGGAATATTGAGTAGGCTAGCAGACATCTGCAATATTGATGCAAGAAAAGAATAGTTCTTTGGAGAATGGCGAATGGCATTGGTTGCAGTGGGTAGTTGTGTGTGTGTGTGTATGCATATGTGTGTGTTGGAGAACAAAAGATGATAAGCAAGATTGTGATAATAAGCTGCAGGACAACTGGAAAGCTTGAAAAAATTAGGGGAAAAAAGACAGTTTCTCCCAAAATAGAAATACTCCAGGTGTGAAATTAGAGGAATAGCAATATACTAATCTAGGTCTTGAAGTAGTTTGTGTAAGTGGCTGTATTTAGATTCCATTGTAATCTTGAGAGGTAAAAAGAACAGATTTTTAAATTATCATTTCATTGATGAGAAATCCGGATTGAGGATTGAGGATCCAGACTGATAAACCCTTGCCAAAGACCACATGCCCACTGGGTTCAGAGCTATTCTAGACCTTAGCTCTTCTGATGTCCCAGTACTCATCCTTAATAGAGAGGAGGAAGGCAATAGAAGAAATGAGAGAATGAAGTTTACATACTTCATTTTAACCATGTGATAGGAAAAAAATAGTTGGAAAGAGGGAGACAATCAAATTTTACAAACAGTATAATGATTTAAGAGCCCATGAACATGGGCTCAAATCAGCATTTTACCACTTCAGTAGCTGAGGGTCACTTCTTTTGTCATATGGGAATATAGTAGTACTCACCTCCCAGGGAAGTTGTGAAGTTAAAGAACAAAGAGGAGTAACTGGCACTTAGTAAGAATCCTGTACGTGCTTGCTGTCCCAGATGTATCGTAACTAAGAGAGTCTATTAAAAATAATTAAATCTAAGGACTACATTAGTTAAGAGAGTTGACAGCAAAGTAGTTCTAGGAAAACATCATAACCTTTTAATAAAATGGTGACAAGCAGTTAGAGTGTAAGGAGAGGAAAATTTCTGTTCTCAACAGTAATAAACTATAACATAAGGAGAACTATGACTGGGAAATGAATCCGACTCGCTCCAGCTGGATCCCACCTTCCTAGCTTACTCCCCCTCAGACACATATCCAAGGCTGCACAGAAAACCCAACACACTCGTAGGAACGTTATCCAAAAATATTCCTAACGAAAAGGAAGCATTTGTTACACTTAAAACCAAGATTAGGTATTGTTCCAGTTAATAGAAGACGATTACTCTAAACACAACGTTAGAGAACACAGGCTCTCTTCATCAAGGGCCCCAAGAAAAAGCAAGAGATAAGGAGAGGCAAATCCAGAGAATACAGGAAAAAAAAAAACAAAAAAAACAAAAAAAAACTATTTAAAAACCAACACCTAAGTTAGAAGCAGGAAGCTGTAAGTCAGCCTTTTGGAAAACAGAGGCTAACTTTGGAAAAAAATCACAGCGATTTCAGAGTACAAAGATAAAGGTAGAGAGTATAATAATAATGGAAAACAGACAACAAAAGCCAGCATAGGACTAAATGGACATTCTGGTGGAAAAAAAGAACAAATGAAACTGAATATAAGTATAAAACATTGTATTTTAAAATTTCAAGCTATCATTTCAAGATGCATTATTTTTTTTTTTTAGATTCTTTTTTTTATTTTTTATTTTTTATTTTTTTTTACATTTACATAGGGTAATGATGTTTATTTTATTTTTCCCCTCCCCCCACCCCTCCCACCCCTCTTTTCCCTCTACACAGTCCTTCTTTCCTTCATTCTTGCCGCTGTCCTTAGCCTAACTCTAAACCTAACCCTAAACCTAATGCTAGCCCCTCCCACCCCCCATTATATGTCCTCATCCGCTTATCAGCGAGATCATTCGACCTTTAGTTTTTTGAGATTGGCTTATCTCACTTAGCATGATATTCTCCAATTTCATCCATTTGCCTGCAAATGCCATAATTTTATCATTCTTCATTGCGGAGTAATATTCCATTGTATAAATATGCCACAGTTTCTTTATCCATTCATCAACTGAAGGGCATCTAGGTTGGTTCCACAATCTGGCTATGGTGAATTGAGCAGCAATGAACATTGATGTGGCTGTATCTCTGTAGTATGCTGATTTTAAGTCCTTTGGGTATAGGCCAAGGAGTGGGAAAGCTGGGTCAAATGGTGTTTCCATTCCAAGCTTTCTGAGGAATCTCCACACTGTTTCCCAGAGTGGCTGCACTAATTTGCAACCCCACCAGCAATGTATGAGTGTTCCTTTTTCACCACATCCTCACCAACACCTATTGTTGCTTGTATTCTTGATAATCGCCATTCTAATTGGGGTGAGATGAAATCTTAGGGTAGTTTTGATTTGCATTTCCCTTATTACTAGGGATGTTGAACATTTTTTCATATATCTGTTGATTACTTGTACATCTTCTTCTGTGAAGTGTCTGTTCATTTCCTTAGCCCATTTGTTGATTGGATTATTTGTATTCTTCGTGTAGAGTTTTTTGAGTTCTTTATAGATTCTGGAAATTAGCGCTCTATCTGAGGTATGGTTGGCAAAGATATTCTCCCACTCTGTAGGCTCTCTCTTCACATTGCTGATAGTTTCCTTTGCTGAGAGAAAGCTTTTAAGTTTGAATCTATCCCAGTTGTTGATTCTTGCTTTTATTTCTTGTGCTATGGGTGTCCTGTTAAGGAAATCTGATCCTGAGCCAACAAGTTGAAGATTTGGACCTACTTTTTCTTCTATAAGATGCAGGGTCTCTGGTCTGATTCCAAGGTCCTTGATCCATTTTGAGTTGAGTTTTGTGTAGGGTGAGAGATAGGGGTTTAATTTCATTCTATTGCATATGGTTTTCCAGTTTTCCCAGCACCATTTGTTGAAGAGGCTATCTTTTCTCCATTGCATATTGTTGGAACCTTTGTCTAGTATGAGAAAATTGTATTTATTTGGGTTTGTGTCCATGTCCTCTATTCTGTACCATTGATCTACCTGTCTATTTTGGTACCAATACCATGCCGTTTTTGTTACTATTGCTTTGTAGTAGAGTTGAAGATCTGGTATTGCAATACCCCCTGCTTCGCTCTTGCTACTGAGGATTGCTTTAGCTATTCTAGGTTTTTATTCTTCCAGATGAATTTCATAATTGCTTGCTCTATTTCTGCAAGGTACATCATTGGGATTTTAATTGGAATTGCATTGAATCTGTATAGCACTTTAGGTAGTATAGCCATTTTGACGATATTAATTCTGCCTATCCAGGAACATGGGAGATCTTTCCATCTTCTAAGGTTTTCTTGAATTTCTTTCTTTAGTGTTCTGTAGTTCTCATTGTAGAGGTCTTTCACCTCTTTTGTGAGATTGATTCCCAAGTATTTTATTTTTTTCGATGCTATTGTGAATGGGGTAGTTTTCCTAATTTCTCTTTCTGAAGATTCATCACTTATGTATAAAAATGCATTGGATTTATGAGCATTGATCTTGTAACCTGCTACTTTACTGAATTCACTTATGAGTTCTAAAAGTTTTCTGGTGGAATTTCCAGGTTCCTCTAAATATATAATCATGTCATCAGCGAACAGGGATAGTTTGAGTTCTTCTTTTCCTATTCGTATCCCTTTAATTTCTTTGGTTTGTCTGATTGCTCTGGCTAGAGTCTCAAGGACGATGTTGAATAGAAGCGGTGAAAGAGGGCATCCCTGCCTTGTTCCAGTTTTTAGGGGGAACGCTTTCAGTTTTTCACCATTTAGAATGATATTAGCCATGGGCTTAGCGTAGATTGCCTTTATAATGTTTAGGAATGTTCCCACTACCCCAATTTTTTCTAGTGTTTTGAGCATGAAGGGATGCTGTATTTTATCAAATGCTTTTTCTGCATCTATTGAAATAATCATGTGATTCTTAACTTTAAGTCTGTTGATATGGTGAATGACATTTATTGATTTCCGAATGTTGAACCAACCTTGCATCCCTGGGATAAAACCCACTTGATCGTGGTGCACTATCTTTTTAATATATATTTGTATGCGATTTGCTAAAATTTTGTTGAGAATTTTTGCATCGATATTCATTAAGGATATTGGTCTGAAATTTTCTTTCCTCGATGTGTCTCTGTCTGGTTTAGGTATCAGGGTGATATTGGCTTCATAGAACGAGTTTGGTAGGGTTCCCTCCTCTTCTATTTCATGGAATAGTTTGAGAAGTATTGGAATGAGCTCTTCTTTAAAGGTTTTGTAGAACTCGGCTGAGAACCCATCTGGTCCTGGACTTTTCTTTGTTGGTAGGCTTTTGATGACCTCTTCTATTTCATTGCTTGAAATTGGTTTATTTAAGTTGTGTATGTCCTCCTTGTTCAGTTTAGGTAGTTCATATGTCTCTAGAAATTTGTTGATGTCTTCGAGGTTTTCTGTTTTGTTGGAGTATAGATTTTCGAAATAGCTTCTAATTATGTTTTGTATTTCACTCGTGTCTGTTGTGATGTTTCCTTGTTCATTCCGAATTTTAGTAATTTGAGTTTTCTCCCTCTTTCTCTTTGTTAGTGTGGCTAAGGGTTTATCAATTTTATTTATTTTTTCAAAGAACCAACTATTTATTTTGTTAATTTTTCCAATTGTTTCTTTTGTTTCGATTTCGTTGATTTCGGCTCTGAGTTTAACTATTTCCTGTCTTCTAACTATTTTGGTATTGGTCTGCTCTTCTTTTTCTAGTGCTTTGAGCTGTAGTGTTAAGTCGTTTATTTGTTGATTTCTACTTCTTTTTTTGAATGCACCCCATGAAATAAACCTTCCTCTAAGTACTGCTTTCATAGTGTCCCAGAGATTTTGATATGATGTGTCTTTGTTCTCGTTTACTTCTAAGAATTTTTTTATTTCCCTCCTGATGTCTTCTGTTATCCATTCATCATATAATAGTGTATTATTTAGTCTCCAGGTATTGGAGAAGTTTCTGTTTTTTATTCTGTCATTTATTTCTAATTTCAATCCATTATGATCTGATAGAGTACAAGGTAGTATCTCTATCTTCTTGTATTTGCTAACAGTAGCTTTGTGGCATAAAATATGGTCTATTTTAGAGAAGGATCCATGTGCTGCTGAGAAGAAAGTGTATTCGTTCTTTGTTGGATGGTATATTCTATATATGTCCGTTAAGTCTAAATTGCTGATTGTGTTGTTGAGATCTATAGTTTCTTTATTCAATTTTTGTTTGGACGATCTATCCAGTGGTGAGAGAGGTGTGTTAAAATCGCCTAGTATTATTGTGTTGTGGTCTATTTGAATTCTGGAATTGAGAAGGATTTGTTTGACGTACGTGGATGAGCCAATGTTCGGGGCATAGATATTTATGATTGTTATGTCTTGCTGATTTATGCTTCCCTTAAGCAGCATGTAATGTCCTTCTTTATCCCTTCTGACTAGTTTTGGTTTGAAGTCCACATTATCTGAGATGAGGATGGATACTCCAGCTTTTTTGCTGTGTCCGTGTGCATGGTATGTTTTTCCCCATCCTTTCACCTTTAGTCTATGGGTGTCTCTTTCTATGAGGTGAGTCTCTTGCAGGCAGCATATTGTTGGATTTTTCTTTTTAATCCAATCTGCCAGTCTGTGTCTTTTGATTGATGAATGCAGGCCATTAACATTCAGGGTTATTATTGTGATATGATTTGTATTCCCAGTCAATTGACTCATATTTGTTTTTGACATGATTTGGTTTCTCCTTTATTTGGCTATTCCTTTAGGCTAGCGCCTCCTGTTGCTGATTTGCATCGTTGTTTTTCATCTCTTCCTCATGGAATATTTTGCTGAGAATGTTCTGTAATGCTGGCTTTCTTTTTGTAAATTCCTTTAGCTTTTGTTTATCATGGAAGGATCTTATTTCATCGTCAAATTTGAAGGTAAGTTTTGCTGGGTATAAGATTCTTGGTTGGCATCCGTTTTCTTTCAGGGCTTGGTATATGTTGTTCCAGGCCCTTCTAGCTTTTAGGGTCTGGATTGAAAAATCTGCTGATATTCTTATTGGCTTCCCTCTGAATGTAATTTGATTCTTTTCTCTCGCGGCCTTTAAAATTCTGTCTTTATTTTGTATGTTAGGTATTTTCATAATAATGTGCCTTGGTGTGGGTCTGTTGTAATTTTGTATGTTTGGAGTTCTATAAGCCTCTTGTACTTGGTTTTCCATTTCATTCTTCAGATTTGGGAAATTTTCTGTTATTATTTCATTGAATAGATTGTTCATTCCTTTGGTTTGTTTCTCTAAGCCTTCCTCAATCCCAATAATTCTTAAATTTGGCCTTTTCATGATATCCCATAATTCTTGTAGATTCTGTTCATGATTTCTTACCATCTTTTCTGTTTGGCCAACTTTGCTTTCAAGATTAAATAATTTGTCTTCAATGTCTGAGGTTCTGTCTTCCAGGTGTTCTATCCTATTAGTTATGCTTTCTATGGAGTTTTTAACTTGGTTTATTGTTTCCTTCATTTCAAGTATTTCAGTTTGTTTTTTTTTTCAGTATCTCTAACTCTTTATTGAAATGATCTCTTGCTTCCCGTATTTGCTCTTTTAACTGTTGATTGGTGCGATCATTTAATGCCTGCATTTGCTCTTTCATCTCCTCCTTCAATGCCTGCATTTGCTCTTTCATCTCCTCATTAACTTCCCTGATCGTTTTAATTACGTACATTCTGAACTCCCTTTCTGACATTTCTTCTGCTGTGCTGTCATTGGGTTTTATTGATGTAGTATCTAGGTTTGTTTGGGACATTTTCTTCCCTTGTTTTCTCATATTGGTCAGTTGTCAGTGGGACCCTGAGATATTGCAGTTTTCCGCTACTGGCTTATAGTGTTCCGGTAGATTTCCAGTGTATCACCTCCCAGCCTTCAGTAGCCTGATGTCTTGGAGGAATCTGATAAAGCAGCTCATCCGAAGAAAACTGCCCCTAGCCCCCTACTGGTTCCACGTTTTGGAACTGGCTCTGTGCGGAAATGCTCTCACTGTGGGCCTGCACCGTGCAGCTGGCCGTGTGGGAGGAGCCCACTGCCGGAGTGTGGAAGACTACCTTGGGAAGACTCTAGCTGCCCTGCCCGGCTCCAATAAGCCACCTCTATCTGGGCCTGCCTCCCGGGCCGAGCTTTACCCAGTGGGCAGACTCACCCGTGGCTCTATTTCAGTCCGAGTCTCTCAATGCCTCCCGTTCTTAACTCCAGGGTTCTGGAGCGACTGGGGGTGCAGTCTCCCTCTAGGCCGCCATCTTGGATCGCCCCGTGAAGAGAGCCTGCAGCCGGAGTGGGCCGAGCCGCCTGAAGAGGTCTCTGGCTGCCCTGCCCTAATCCCAGAGGCTGTTTGCAGATCGCGGCTCTCCGCTGGTTCGTTGTCGGAGTACGCTGTGCTGCAGGGGCTCCGGGACTCGGAGCTTGTTCTGGTCAGAAAGGCTCTCACTAGCGGGCCAGTTCCGTTCCGAGAACCCGGAGAAGCTGGCTGTGTGGGCGGGGCCCACCGCCGGAGTGCGCAGGACTGCCTGTGGATGACTCTAGCTGCCCTGCCCGGCTCCGATAAGCCACCTCTATCTGGGCCTGCCACCCAGACCGAGCTTTACCCAGTGGGCAGACTCACCCGTGGCTCTATTTCAGTCCGAGTCTCTCAATGCCTCCCCTTCTTAACTCCTGGGTTCTGGAGCGACTGGAGGTGCAGTCTCCCTCTAGGCCGCCATCTTGGATTGCCTCTCATTCTTCTTATTGCATATGATGGAGGATTACACTAGCCATGTAACCATATATGCACATAGTGTCATAAAGTCCAATTCATTTTATTATCTTTACTACCCCCATGTCCCTTTCCCTCCCTTCATTCCCCTCTGTCTAAGCCAAATTACCTCTATTCTTTCCTAGCCTACAGCCCTTGTTGTGAATTAGCATCTGCATATCAGAAAAAACATTCAGCCTTTGTTTTTTTGGGATTGGCTTAATTTGCTTAGTCTCCATCTCCATCCATTTACCTGCATGTGCCATGATTTCATTCTTCTTTAAGGCTGAGTAACATTCCTTTGTGTACATATACCACATTTTCTTTATCCACTTATCTGTTGAAGGGCAGATAGGAAAATAAAATACTTGAGAATTAATCTAATAAAAGAGGTTAAAGACCTCTACAATTAAAACTATGGAACACTAAAGAAAGAAATTGAAGAAGACCTTAGAAGATGGAAAGATCTCCCATGCTCTTGGGTAGGCATAATTAATATTGTCAAAATGGCCATACTACCAAAAGTGTTATACAGATTCAATGGAATTCCTATTAAAATCCCAATGACATTCTTCATAGAAATAGAAAAAGCCATCATGAAATTCATTTGGAAAAATAAGAGACCCACAATAGTCAAGGCAATTCTTAGCAAGAAGAGTGAAGCAGGAGGCATCACAATACCAGACCTTAAACTATACTACAGAGCAGTAGCAACAAAAAAGGCATGGTATTGGCACCAAAACAGACGTGTAGACCAAAGGTACTGAATAGAAGACATAGAGATAAACCCACATAAATACAGTTACCTCATACTAGACAAAGGAGCCATAAACATACACTAGAGAAAAGATAGCCTCTTCAACAGATGATTCTGGGAAAACTGGAAGTCCATATGTAGCAGAATGAAATTTAACCACTCTCTCTTGCCCTGCATAAAACTAAACTCAAAGTGGATCAAAGACCTAGAAATTAGATGAGAAATCGTATACCTACTAGAAGTAAATATAGGCCCAATACTCTAACATGTCAGCTTAGGAACTGACTTCCTCAACAAGGCTCCTAAGGCACAGGAAGTAAAATAAAAGGTGAATTAATATAAAGGTTAATTAGGGCCCAGCCATAAAGGTTAAGGGGAGAGCAAATAAAGAGGCAAGCACACAGGATGGCAAACAGCAAGAAGCGGCTCCCGTGGGAAAGCCAGTTCAGTTTTATTATCTATTCCAGAGTTATATCAAGTTACATTCGGTTACATAGTGCAGTTAGCTTTGCGCATGTGCAGATCATATAACTAGCTTGCCTCTCAGAGTCCATTAGTACCAAACATTTTTATAATAAGATAATGTCCCCAGACCTCAAGGACAGAGTAATTGCCTAGTGTTTCTAAGCCATTCAGTCAGAAGGCCTTATTGTCCTGAGGAGTTTGCTTAACTCAAGGGACTTTTGCTCCTCTGTACATTGACTGGCCTGAAACCTCTACAAATTAGTGGATTGGAATCAAACTAAAAAGCTTCTTCACAGCAAAGGAAATAATCAAGAGCATGAAGACAGAACCTACAGAATGGAAGAAAATCTTAGCCACCTGCACCTCAGATAAGGTGTTAATTTACAGAATATATGAAGAACTCAAAAAAGCTTAATACCAAAAAGCCAAATCAAAAAACCCAATCAATAAATGGGCAAAAGAACAGAACAGGCACTTCACAGAAGAAGAAATACAATTGATCAACAAATATATGACAAAATGTTCAACATCTCTAGCGATTTGAGAAATGCAAATCAAAACTACACTGATTTTACCTCACTCCAGTCAGAATGGCAACTATCAAGAATACAAGCAACAATAAATATTGGTGAGGGTGTGGGGAGAAAGGTACATTCATACATTCCTGGTGGGACTCAAATTGGTGCAACCACTCTAGAAAGCTGTATGGAGATTCCTCAAAAAACTAGGACTGGAACCACCATTGGACCCACTTATCTCACTCCTTGGTCTATATCCAAAGAAATTAAAATCAGCATACTACAGTTGTACAACCATATCAATGTTTATAGCAGCTCGATTCACAGTAGCTAAACTATGGGACCAACCTAGGTGCCCTTCAACAGATGAATGGATAAAGAAAATGTGGTATATATACTCAAAAATACTGCTCATTCATAAATAAGAATGACTTTATGACATTTGCCAGAAAATGGATTGGTCTGGAGACTATCATGCTAACTAAAATAATAAGCCAATTCCAGAAAACCAAAGGTCAGTGTTCTCTTTGATATGTGGATGCTAACACACAACAAGGTGAGAGAGGGAGAATAGATGTTCAGTAGATCAAAGGGGAATGAAGGCAAGGGTGGGTAGGAAAAGACAAAACAGTGGAATGAATCTGGCATAACTTTCCTATGTATATATATATATATATATGAATACATCACAGTGAATCTCAACATCATGTACATCCACAAGACTGGTATCCCAATTAGACTAAGACATACTCATGCCTATAATGTTGAAATTGACTCTACTGTCATGTATAACTACAACAACAACAAAGAAAAACCCAAAACCAAAATCCAAAAAACAAAACAAAAAACCAAATAGAACAATAAATTAAAAGAAAAAAAAAATTGGGATGTAGTTCAGTGGTAAATTGCACCTGGGCTCAATCCTCAGTACTGAAAACTAAATGAAAGAGTATGTCTAATACACACGCGCACACACACACACACACACACACACACAATACATTGATATTATAATGCCTAGAATGTATATTGAGTCAAGTAAAATTGATTGCTAAATTGATAGCACTTGTTTCTTTTTTGCTTTCACCAATATAACCAATAAAAAATTAAAATTACATATATGGTGTGCATTATATTTCTATTTTTCTATTTGACATTGAAGTTCTGCATTGCTTTAGATGAAAAAAATTGGAATCAAAATAAAAATATTTGGGCTGGGTTGTAGCTCAGTGGTAGAGCACTTGCCTCACATGCATGAGGAACAGGATTTGATTCTCAGCACTGCATATAAGTGAATAAATAAAATAAAAATCCATTGACAACCAAAAAATATTAAAAAAATAAAAATAAAAATACTTAGAATTAATGCAGAGTTTAGTGCACTTTAAATCTATTTGAATCTAAAAATGGAAATAACTGTGGTAATGTGATCATTAAGCAAGAATTATACTTCTTGAAATAAAAGCTATAGCATTAAAAAACTATGAAGTTCAAAAGATAATTTTATGATAGATTGGAAAATTCATTTCACTCCAGTAAAATGGAAACAAAAAATTAGAGAAAGGAAATAGAAGCACACTCATTTTTTAAAAAAAAATTATTAGAGCATTATAGTGATACATAGTAGTTGGGTTCATTTTGACAAAATCATACATGCAAGGAATTTTATTTACTCCATTTTTGTCCCTTTGTTTTCCTTTCTCTACTCTACTGAACTTCTTTCACTCATTTATTTTTTATTGGGGCTTTCTACTTATACATAAACATGGAATCCCCTGTGGAATATTCATATATGTACACAACATGATTTTGTTAAATTTATTCTGCATTTCCTCCCCTTTCCTGTCCCTCCTTCCTACCTCTCATTCTCCTTCTTCTACTCCGCTGATCTTCCCTGCATCTTTATGATATCTCTCTTTTTCCCCCTTATTTTGCTCTGGCTTCTGCATATGAGAGAATCCTTCTTCTGAACCTGGCTGATTTCACTTAGCATGATGTTCTCCATTTCCATTCATTTACTGGGAAATGCTATAATTTTATTCTACTCTATGACTAATACTCCAATGTGTGTATATATACCACATTTTCTTAATCTGTTCATCCTCTGATGGGCATCTGGGCTGGTTCCATGTTTTGGTTCCATATTTTGACTATTGTGAATTGTGCTGCTATACACATTGGTGTGACTGTAATTCTTTTGGTTAAATACCAATGAGTGGGATTACTGGGTCATATGGTGGTTACATTCCTAATTTTTAGAGGCGTATCCAAACTTCTTTCCAATGACTGTACTAATTTACAGTCTTACCAACAAGATGTGAGTGTATCTTTCCCCCCGCATTCTCATCAACCTTTATTATTATTTGTAATCTTGATAATTGTCATAACTAGAATGAGATGAAATCTTAGTGTAATTTTGATTGGCATTTCCCTGATCGCTAGAAATGTTGAACATTTTTTATGATGTATTTGGTGGCCATTTGTGTTTCTTCTTTTGAGAAATGTGAAATGTTTAGTTCTTTTGCCCATTTATTAATTGGTTTATTTATTGATTTTTTGGTGTTAAACTTTTTGAGTTCTTTATATATTCTGAATATTAATCTCCTGTCGGAGGAGTAGCTGTCAAAGATTTTCTCCCATTCTGTGGGCTCTTTCTTCATGCTCTTAGTCATTTCTTTTTCTTTGCATAAGCTTTTTAATTTGATGCCATCCCACTTATTGATTCTTGGTTTTGTTTCTTGAGCTTTAGGGATCTCGTTAAAGAAGTTCGTACCTGCACTAATATGATGGAGTGTTGACCCTATATTTTCTTCTGGCAATTGCAAAATTTCTGGTGTAATTCCTAAGTCTTTGATTCACTTTGATTTGACTTTTGTGCAGGGGAAGAGAGAGGGATCTAGCTTTATTCTTTTACATACATATATCATTTTCTTAGCACCATTTGCTAAAAAGGCTGTCTTTTCTACAACATATCTTTTTGGCATCTTTGTCAAGTATCAGTTGTTTGGAAGTATTTGTCTTTGTCTTTGTGTCTTCTATACCACTGGTATTCATGTTTACTTTGATGCATTTATCATGCTGATTTTGTTAGTACAGCTCTGTGGCATAATCTGAGATCAGGTATGATGATACCTCCTGTATCTCTCTTCTTGCTCAGAATTGCTTTGTCTGTTCTGGGTATCTTATTCTTTCTATTGAATCTTAGGACCATTTTTTCTAGTTCTGTTTGCCATTGATATTTTGTTGGGGATTGTCTTGAATCTGTATGTTGCTTTTGGTAGTATGGCCATTTTGGCAATATTAATTCTGCCTATCCAAAAACATGAGATACTTTTCCATCTTCTCTTTCAGTTTCTTTCTTCAGTGTTCTGCAATTTTCTTTTTCTTTTTTTTTTTTTTTTGCGGTGCTGGGGATCAAACCCAGGGCCCTGTGCTTGCAAGGCAAGCACTCTACCGACTGAGCTATCTCCCCAGCCCTGCAATTTTCTTTGTAGAGATCTTTCATCTCCTTGGTTAGATTAATTCCCAAATATTTTATTTTTTTGAGTTCATTTTGAATTGAATAGTTTTCTTTTTTAAAAATTTATTTATTTTGATTCATTGTACACACATGGGATACAACTGTTGTTTCTCTGGTTGTACACGAAGTAAAGTCACACCATTGTGTAATCATACATGTACATAGGGTAATGATGTTTGTCTCATTCTGTTATTGTTCCTTCCCTCTGCCCCCTCCCCGCCCCTATTTTTCCTCTATACAATTCATCCTTCCTCTACTCTTGCCTCCCTCCCACCCCCCACCTTATGTATCATCATCTACTTATCAGAGAGATCATTCAACCTTTGGTTTTTTGAGATTGGCTTATCTCACTTAGCATGATATTCTACAATTGCATCCATTTGCCTGCAAATGCCATAATTTTATTCTTCTTTATGGCTGAGTAATATTCCATTGTGGATATATAGCACAGTTTATCCATTCATCAATTGAAGGGCATCTAGGTTGGTTCCACAAACTAACTATTGTGAATTGAGCAGCTATGAACATTAATGTGGCTGCATCACTGTAGTATGCTGGCTTTAAGTCCTTTGGGTATAGGCCAAGGAGTGGGATAGCTGGGTCAAATGACAGTTCTGTTCCAAGTTTTCTAAGGAATCTCCACACAGTTTTCCAGAGTGGTTGCACCAATTTGCAACCCCACCAGCAATGTATGAGTGTACCTTTTTCCCCATATCCTTGCCAACACCTACTGTTGCTTGTATTCTTGATAACAGCCATTCTAATTGGGGTGAGATGGAATCTTAGGGTAGTTTTGATTTGCATTTCTCTTATTACTAGAGATGTTGAACATTTTTTTCATATATCTGTTGATTGCTTGTAGATCTTCTTCTGTGAAGTGTCCATATCCTTAGCCCATTTGTTGATTGGGTTATTTGTATTCTTGGTGTAGAGTTTTTTGAGTTCTTTATATATTCTGGAGATTAGTGCCCTATCTGAAGTATGAGTGGCAAAGATTTTCTCCCACTCTGTAGGCTCTTTCTTCACATTGCTGATAGTTTCCTTTGCTGAGAAAAAACTTTTTAGTTTGAATCTATCTCAATTATTGATTTCCTGCTTTTATTTCTTTCTTTTTTTAATTGTAAACAAATGGGATACATGTTGTTTCTCTGTTTGTACATGGCGTAAAGGCATACCATTTGTGTAATCATAAATTTACATAGGGTAATGTTGTTTCATTCATTGTTATTTTTTCCCTTCCCCCCCACCCCTCCCACCCCTCTTTTCCCTCTATACAGTCCTTCCTTCCTCCATTCTTGCCCCCCTCCCTAACCCTAACTCTAACCCTAACACTAACCCCTCCCACCCCCCATTATGTGTCATCATCCACTTATAGCGATATCATTCGACCTTTGGTTTTTTGAGATTGGCTTATCTCACTTAGCATGATATTCTCCAATTTCATCCATTTGCCTGCAAATGCCATAATTTTATCATTCTTTATGGCTGAGTAATATTCCATTGTATATATATACCACAGTTTCTTTATCCATTTATCAATTGAAGGACATCTAGGTTGGTTCCACACTCTGGTTATTTTGAATTGAGCAGCTATGAACATTGATGTGGCTGTATCTCTGTAATATGCTGATTTTAAATCCTTTGGGTATAGGCCAAGGAGTGGGATAGCTGGGTCAAATGGTGGTTCCATTCCAAGTTTTCTAAGGAGTCTCCACACTGCTTTCCAGAGTGGCTGCACTAATTTGCAGCCCCACCAGAAATGTATGAGTGTACTTTTCTTCCCACATCCTCGCCAACACCTGTTGTTGCTTGTATTCTTGATAAGCGCCATTCTAATTGGGGTGAGATGGAATCTTAGGGTGGTTTTGATTTGCATTTCTCTTATTACTAGAGATGTTGAACATTTTTCTATATGTTTGTTGATTGCTTGTAGATCTTCTTCTGTGAAGTGTCTATTCATTTCCTTAGCCCATTTGTCGATTGGATTACTTGCATTCTTGGTGTAGAGTTTTTTGAGTTCTTTATAGATTCTGGAGATTAGTGCTCTATCTGAAGTATGATTGGCAAAGATTTTCTCCCACTCTGTAGGCTCTCTCTTCGCATTGCTGATAGTTTCCTTTGCTGAGAGAAAGCTTTTTAGTTTGAATCTATCCCAGTTATTAATTTTTGCTTTTATTTCTTGTGCTATGGGAGTCCTGTTGAGGAAGTCTGGTCCTAAGCCGACATGTTGAAGCTCTGGACCTACTTTTTCTTCTATAAGATGCAAGGTCTCTGGTCTGATTCCGAGATCCTTAATCCATTTTGAGTTTAGTTTCGTGCATGGTGAGAGATATGGGTTTAGTTTCATTCTGTTGCATATGGATTTCCAATTCTCCCAGCACCATTTGTTGAAGAGGCTATCTTTTCTCCATTGCATATTTTTGGCCCCTTTGTCTAGTATGAGAAAATTGTATTTATTTGGGATTGTGTCCGTGTCCTCTATTCTGTACCATTGATCTACCTTTCTATTTTGGTACCAATACCATGCCATTTTTGTTACTATTGCTTTGTAGTAGAGTTGAAGATCTGGTATTGCGATACCCCCTGCTTCACTCTTTCTGCCAAGGATTGCTTTAGCTATTCTGGGTTTTTTATTCTTCCAGATGAATTTCATAATTGCTTGCTCTATTTCTGTAAGGTACATCATTGGGAATTTAATTGGAATTGCATTGAATCTGTATAGCACTTTTGGTAGTATGGCCATTTTGACAATATTAATTCTTCCTATTGAAGAACATGGGAGATCTTTCCATCTTCTAAGGTGTTCTTTAATTTCTTTCTTTAGTGTTCTGTAGTTCTCATTGTAGAAGTCTTTCACCTCTTTTGTGAGATTGATTCCCAAGTATTTTATTTTTTTCGATGCTATTGTGAATGGGGTAGTTTTCCTAATTTCTCTTTCTGAAGATTCATCACTTATGTATAAAAATGCATTAGATTTATGAGCATTGATCTTATATTCCGCTACTTTACTGATCTCATTCACTTATGAGATCTAAAAGTTTTCTGGTGGAATTTCCTGGTTCTTCTAAGTATATAATCATATCATCAGCAAATAGGGATATTTTGAGTTCTTCTTTTCCTATTCGTATCCCTTTAATTTCTTTGGTCTGTGTAATTGCTCTGGCTAGAATTTCAAGGACGATATTGAAAAGAAGTGGTGAAAGAGGGCATCCCTGCCTTGTTCCAGTTTTTAGGGGGAATGCTTTCAGTTTTTCACCATTGAGAATGATATTAGCCATGGGTTTAGCATAGATGGCCTTTACAATGTTAAGGAATGTTCCCACTATCCCTATTTTTTCTAGTGTTTTGAGCATGAAGGGGTGCTGTATTTTATCAAATGCTTTTTCTGCATCTATTGAAATAATCATGTGATTCTTAACTTTAAGTCTGTTGATATGGTGAATTACATTTATTGATTTCCTGATGTTGAACCAACCTTGCATCCCTGGGATAAAACCCACTTGATCATGGTGCACTATCTTTTTAATATGTTTTTGTATGCGATTTGCTAAAATTTTGTTCAGAATTTTTGCATCGATGTTCATTAAGGATATTGGTCTGAAATTTTCTTTCCTCGATGTGTCTCTGTCTGGTTTAGGTATCAGGGTAATATTGGCTTCATATAATGAGTTTGGGAGGGTTCCCTCCTCTTCTATTTTATGGAATAGTTTGAGAAGTATTGGAATGAGCTCTTCTTTAAAGGTTTTGTAGAACTCGGCTGAGAACCCATGTGGTCCTGGACTTTTCTTTGTTGGTAGGCTTTTGATGACTTCTTCTATTTCATTACTTGAAATTGGTCTATTTAAATTGTGTATGTCCTCCTCGTTCAGTTTAGGCAATTCATATATCTCTAGAAACCTGTTGATGTCTTCAAAATTTTCTGTTTTGTTGGAGTATAGATTTTCAAAATAGCTTCTAATTATGTTTTGTATTTCAGTCGTGTCTGTTGTGATATTTCCTTGTTCATTCTGAATTTTAGTGATTTGGGTTTTCTCTCGTCTTCTCTTTGTTAGTGTGGCTAAAGGTTTATCAATTTTGTTTATTTTTTCGAAGAACCAACTATTTATTTTGTCAATTTTTTGTATTGTTTCTTTTGTTTCAATTTCGTTGATTTCAGCTCTGAGTTTAACTATTTCCTGTCTTCTACTACTTTTGGTGTTGGTCTGTTCTTTTTCTAGGACTTTGAGCTGTAGTGTTAGGTCGTTTATTTGTTGAGTTTTACTTCTTTTATTGAATGCGCTCCATGAAATAAACCTTCCTCTAAGTACTGCTTTCATAGTGTCCCAGAGATTTTGATATGATGTGTCTTTGTTCTCATTGACCTCTAAGAATTTTTTAATTTCCTTCCTAATATCTTCTGTTATCCATTCATCATATAATAGCATATTGTTTAATCTCCAGGTGTTGGAGTAGTTTCTGTTTTTTACTCTTTCATTTATTTCTAACTTCAATCCATTATGGTCTGATAGAATACAAGGTAGTGTCTCTGTCTTCTTGTATTTGCTAACATTAGCTTTGTGGCATAATATATGATCTATTTTAGAGAAGGATCCATGTGCTGCTGAGAAGAAAGTGTATTCATTCTGTGTTGGATGGTATATTCTATATATGTCCGTTAAGTCTAAATTGCTGATTGTGTTGTTGAGATCTATAGTTTCTTTATTCAATTTTTGTTTGGACGATCTATCCAGTGGTGAGAGAGGTGTGTTAAAATCGCCTAGTATTATTGTGTTGTGTTCTATTTGATTTCTGGAATTGAGAAGGATTTGTTTGACGTACATGGATGAGCCACTGTTTGGGGCATAGATGTTAATGATTGTTATATCTTGCTGATTTATGCTTCCCTTAAGCAGTATGAAATGTCCTTCTTTATCCCTTTTGACTAACTTTGGCTTGAAGTCCACATTATCTGAAATGAGGATGGATACTCCAGCTTTTTTGCTGAGTCCATGTGCATGGTATGTTTTTCCCCATCCTTTCACCTTTAGTCTATGGGTAACTCTTTCTATGAGGTGAGTTTCTTCCAGGCAACATATTGTTGGATCTTTCTTTTTAATCCAATCTGCCAGTCTGTGTCTTTTGATTGATGAATGCAGGCCATTAACATTTAGGGTTATTATTGAGATATGATTTGTATTCCCGGTCATTTGGTTCATTTTTAAAATTTTATTTATTTATTTATTTTTGACATGACTTGGTTCCTCCTTTATTTGACAATTCCTTTAGGATAATTTCTCCCTTTGCTGATTTGCTTCTTTGTTTTTCATCTCTTCCTCATGGAATATTTTGCTGAGAATGTTCTGTAATGCTGGTTTTCTTTTTGTAAATTCCTTTAGCTTTTGTTTATCATGGAATGATTTTATTTCATCATCAAATTTGAAGGTAAGTTTTTCTGGGTATAAGATTCTTGGTTGGCATCCATTTTCTTTCAGAGCTTGAAAAATGTTGTTCCAGGCCCTTCTAGCTTTTAGGGTCTGGATTGAAAAATCTGCTGATATCCATATTGGCTTCTCCCTGAATGTAATTTGGTTCTTTTCTCTCACAGCTTTTAAAATTCTGTCTTTATTTTGTATGTTAGGTATTTTCATTATAATGTGCCTTGGTGTGGGTCTGTTGTAATTTTGTATATTTGGAGTCCTATAAGCCTCTTGAACTTGATTTTCCATTTCATTCTTCAGATTTGGGAAATTTTCTGATATTATTTCATTGAATAGATTGTTCATTCCTTTGGTTTGTTTCTCTAAGCCTTCCTCAATCCCAATAATTCTTAAATTTGGCCTTTTCATGATATCCCATAGTTCTTGGAGATTCTGTTCATGATTTCTTACCATCTTCTCTGTTTGTTCAACTTTGTTTTCAAGGTTAAATATTTTGTCTTCAATATCTGAGGTTCTATCTTCTCGCTGTTCTATCCTATTGATTATGCTTTCTATGGAGTTCTTAATTTGGTTTATTGTTTCCTTCATTTCAAGGATTTCTGTTTTTTTTTTCAATATCTCTAACTCTTTATTGAAATGATCTTTTGCTTCCTGTATTTGCTCTTTTAACTGTCGATTGATGTGATCATTCAATGCCTGCATTTGCTCTTTCATCTCATCGTTTGCTTCCCTGATCATTTTAATTATGTACATTCTGAACTCCCTTTCTGTCATTTCTTCTGCCATGCTGTCATTGGATTTTATTGATATAACATCTAGATTTGTTTGGGGCATTTTCTTCCCTTGTTTTCTCATATTGTTCAGGTATCAGTGGATCATTAAGATATTGCAGATTTCCTCTATTGACTTATAATAGAGATTTATAAGATTTCTAGTATATCCCCTCTTAACCTTCAGTAGCCTGAAGTCTTGGAGGAAGTTGATAATATGGTGCTCCACAAGGAAGCTGCCTCTCTAGGGGTGGTGGCCTTCAGGTGGGGTATATTCCCTGCTAGTGGGCAGAGGTGCCTCCACTTGTTGACCAATGGTCATCCAAAGGGGAACTAGGCTGTGGGTTGAGGCAAGGCCTGTTTGTGCCTGTGTCTCTGGTTTTACCGTCCTTGTGGGAAACCCTCACCTGGCAGGGAAGACTCACCCGGTGGGGAGGTCTCGCTGGTCAGTTCCCCTCCTAGAGGTTCCCCTCAATCCACAACTACTGCCTGGGTTGGGCTGCTTTCCTCTGCAACGTTCCCAGGTTCCCGGACCTACCTCTTGGGCCTGGGAGCCTCACCCTTCGCAGGCGAGTCTCCTTAGGCTGCCTCTCCTCAGAGAATCTGCCCGCAGTCCTGTAACCTTCACTCCGCCCCTAAGCGTGTCTCTGTGCGGCTCTTCCACCAAGAAGCCTCCTAGGTCCTGGGACCCTGCTCTGCACCTAATCGCCTGGCTATGTGGCCCCTCCTCTGAGCAGCCACCTGGAGCCCCGTACAGTTGCTCCGAGTCCCAGTGATCCGCCGCACGCCTCTTCCTCTGGGCAGCCACCCAGTGTTTCAGTGCGGTCGCTAGGAGTCCAAGCAACTCACTGCACGCCTCCTCCTCCTGCCAACTGCCCGTAGCCCTGGTGCAGTCACTCTGAGTCCAAGTGACCCACCGCGCTCCTCCTCCTCCTCCGGCCAGCCCCCTGGGTGTTCAGGAGCGGTCACTCTGAGTCCCAGTGACCCACTGCAAGCCTCCTCCTCTGGGCAGCCGCCTGGAGCTCTGGTGCAGCTACTCCAAGACCAAGTGACCCGCCGCGCTCTCCTCCGGGCAGCCCCCCGGTGTTCAGGAGCGGTCACTCTGAGTCCAAACAACTCACTGCTCACCTCCTCCTCTGGGCAGCCACTCAGAGCTCTGGTGCAGTCACTCCAAGTCCAAGCGACCCACTGTGCTCCTCCTCCTCCTCTGGGCAGCCCCCCAGTGTTCAGGAGCAGTTGCTCTGAGTCCAAACAGCTCGCCGCGCAGCTCCTCCTCTGGGCAGCCGCCCGTAGCCCTGGTGTAGTCATTCTGAGTCCAAGCAACCCGCCGTGCTCCTCCTTCTCCTCCGGGCAGCCCCCCAGTGTTCAGCAGCGGTCACTCTGAGACCAAACAGCTTGCTGCACAGCTCCTCCTCTGGGCAGCCACCCAGAGCCCCGGTGGTTGCTCCAAGTCCAAGCGCTGTGCTGCGCGGCCTCCTCTACAATGCTCCCAGTTGTCCGAGTTCACTGCTCCAGCGGGGGGAGGAGTGTCTCGTTGGGCAACTCTACAAAGTTCCCTGCGTTCCGGGACTACTGCCCCATCCGGGACACCTCCCCAACGGGAGAGACTCACCCGGCAGCTTTGAGTTGGTCCCAAGTCTCTCAATATCTCCTCATTTGAATGCTGAGTCCTGGAGCAACGTGAAATGCAGCCACCCTCTAGTCAGCCATCTTGAAATGCCCCTCTGTATTTATTTGGGTTTGTCTCTGTGTCCTCTATTCTATACCTGTCTATTTTGGTGCCAATACCATGCTGTTTTTGTTACTATTGCTCTGTAGTATAGTTGAAGGTCTGGTATTGTGATACCCTGGTTCACTCTTCCTGCTAAGGATTGCTTTAGCTATTCCAGATCTCTTATTCTTCCAAATGAATTTCATGATTTTCTATTTTTTTAGAGTATAGATTTTTGAAATAGCTTCTAATTATTTGTATTTCAATAGTGTCTGTCATGATATTTCCTTTTTCATCACAAATTTTAGTAATTTGAATTTTCTCTCTCCTTTTCATTTGTGTGGAATTTCATTCATTGTTTCATTTTGTTTATTTTTTTCAAAGAACCAACTTTTTATCAATTTTTTTGATTGTTTCAATTTCATTGATTTCATCTCTGATTTTAACTATTTCCTGTCTTCTACTACTTTTGGTGTTGATCTGTTCTTCTTTTTCTAGGGATTTGAGCTGTAATGTTAGGTCATTTATTTGTTGACTTTTTATTCTTTTATTGAATGTGTTCCATGCAATGAATTTTCCTCTTAGTACTGCTTTCATAGTGTTCCAGAGATTTTGATATATCTTTGTTCGCATTCACCTCTAAGAATTTTTTAATTTCTCCCTGATGTCTTCTGTTATCCATGCATCATTCAATAGCATATTATTTAATCTCCAGGTGTTGGAGTAGTTTCTGTTTTTAATTTTGTCATTTATTTCTAATTTCATTCCATTATGATCTGATAGCATACAAGGTAGTGTCTCTATCTTTTTGTATTTGCTAAGAGTAGCTTTGTGGCATAATATATGGTCTATTTTAGAGAAGGATCCATGTGCTTCTGAGAAGAAAGTGTATTCGCTCATTGATGGAATATTTTATATATGTCTGTTAAGTCTAAATTATCAATTGTGTTATTGAGATCTATGGTTTCTTTGTTCAATTTCTGTTTGGAAGATCTGTCCAGTGGTGAGAGAGGTGTGATAAAGTCACCTAGTATTATTGTGTTGTCGTCTATTTGATTCCTGTAATTGAGAAGCATTTGTTTGATGTACCTGGATGAGCCACTGTTTGGGGCATAAATATTTATTATTGTTATGTCTTGCTGCTTTGTGCTTCCCTTAAGCAGTATGAAATGCCCTTGTTTATCCCTTCTAACTAATTTTGGCTTGAAATCTGCTTTATCTGATATGAGGATGAATATCCCGCTTTTTTATGAGTTAATGTGCATGGTAAATTTTTTCCCATTCTTCCACCTTTAGTCTGTGGATATCTTTTTCTGAGATGGGTCTCTTGAAAGCAGCATATTGTTGGGTCTTTCTTTTTAATCCATTCTGCCAGTCTATGTCTTTTGATTGATGAGTTCAGGCCATTAACATTAATGGTTATTATTGAGATATGATTTGTATTTCCTGGTCATTCTGGCTTATTTTTGGTTTTTAATCTGACTTGGTTTGTCCTTTATTTGGCTGTTCCTTTAGGGTAGTTACTTCCTATGCTGACTTACATTGTTGTTTTTCATTTCTGTAGAATGTTCCGTAGTGCTGGCTTTCTATTTGTAAATTCTTTTAACTTTTGTTTATCATGGAAGGATTTTATTTTGTCATCAAATCTGAAGGGAAGTTTTGTTGGATATAAGATTCTTGGTTGGCATCCAGTTTCTTTCAGAGCTTTAAATATGTTGTTTCAGGCCCTTCTAGCTTTCAGGGTCTGGGTTGGGAAATCTGCTGATATCAATATTGGTTTCCCCCTGAATGTAATATTATTTTTTTCTCTTGCAGCCTTTAAAATCCTATCCTTATTTTATATGTTAGGCATTTTCATTATAATGTGTCTTGGTGTGTATCTGTTGTAATTTTGTCCATTTGGTGTCTTGTAAGCCTCTTGAATTTGATTTTTCATTTCATTCTTCAGATTTGGGAAATTTTCTGATATGATTTCATTGAATAGATTGTTCATTCCTTTGGTTTATATCTCTGTGTCTTACTCAATACCAATAATTCTTAAATTTGGTCTTTTCATGATATTCCATAATTCTTGGAGTTTCCATTCATGATTTCTTACCATCTTCTTTGTTTGGTCAACTTCGTTTTCAAGGTTAAATATTTTGTCTTTAATGTCTGAGGTTCTGTCTTCCAGGTGATTTAGCATATTGGTTATGCTTTCTATTGAGTTTTTAATTTGGTTAACTGTTTCCTTCATTTCAAGGATTTCTGTTTTCTTTTTTTTTTTTCTTCAGAATCTCTATTTCTTTATTGAAATGATTTTTTTGCTTCCTGTATTTGCTGTTTTAACTGTTGACTGGTTCAATCATTCAATGCCTGCATTTGCTCTCTTATCTCATCATTTGCCTCTCTGATCATTTTAATTACGTACATTCTGAACTCCCTTTCTGACATTTCTTCTGCCATGATGTCATTGGATTTTTTCATGTAGCATCTGGGTTTGTTTGGGACACGTTGTTTCCTTGTTTTCTCATATTGTTCATGTATCTTCCCCTCTTTGAGTGCAAATCTGAGGTTTTGCAGTTTCCCCCCTTTAGACTTATAGTGTCCCTGCAGGTTTCCAATACCTCACCTTGAAGTGAGAGATATCAGCAGCACACCATACAAACAATATGCATCCTTAACTCAAATAGTCCCCTTTAAGGTATTAACCATATTGTCTTAATAAACAGAGATTAAGAGTTTTATTATTATCTACAACTTAGCCAATAGTTTTGCAATAAGGACCACAATTTCTAATGGTGGACAAAGAGGATGGGGATGGGTGTAGGATATAACACTAATGAGATAAGAAGTGCATCTATAGAGGTACTATGTCATAGAAGTAGTGAAAGCAGAATTAAAAGAAATGGGTTGTTAGTATGTGAAAAGTGAGAAAGAGTCTCCAAGGAGACAGATAGATAAGAGGAAAATAGAGAGGATGAGAAAAATATTAATAAAAGAAAAGAAAAGTAGGAATAAGAGTAGGTATAATAGGAATAATCATAATATTACTACTAATTTTAAAAATCTACCATAAAACTATACAGTACTGTTCAAAACTCCTAGTCTCCAGTAGCCTGATGCCTGGGAGGAACTTGAAAATTCAGTGACCCAAAAAAGGATGCTGCCCCTCTAGGGATGGTGGCCTCCAGGTGGGGTATAATCCCTGCTAGTGGGAAGAGGTGCCTCTATGTGTTGACAGATGGTCAACTGCAGCACTGGCGCTAGACTATGGGCTGGGACCAGGCTGGGCTGTGCCTGGTTCTCTGGGCTGGGACTCCTGGGCATGGAAGTCTCACACAGCTGCAGTAGGCTGGGCCTGATGTCTGTCTCTGGGCCTGCCTTTCCAGTGTGGAAGTCTCACTCAGTGGTGCTGAGCTGGGCCTGAGCCTCAGGGCCAGGCCTCCCAGGCATGCAAGTCTCACGCAGCGGCCTGGAAAAGTTTTCTTGATTTCTTTCTCCTCAGAATCATTGATGGGAATAGAGGAAAGTTATTGATTTATGAGTGTTGATCTTTTATACTATTATTTTGCATATTGTATATTGTTATTTATAAGCAAGTCTGCTGGTAGAGTTTTTTGACCTTTTAGATATAGGATCAAGCTATGAGCAAACAGATGGTTTGACTTCTTCTTTTCCCATTTGTATCCCTTTAATTTCCTTCTCTTGCTTGATTGCTCTGGCTAATGATTCAAGAACTATATTGAATAGAAGTGGTGAGAGTGGACATTCTTGTTTTGTTCCTGATTTTAAAGGAAACACTTTCAGTTTTTCTCTGTTCAATATGATGTTGGCTTTGGGCTTGTCATATATAGTCTTAATAATGTTGAGGTAAATTCCTTCTATCTCTAGTTTCTTGAGCATTTTTAACATAAATGGTGCTGGATTTTATCAAAGGCCTTTTATACATTTATCGAGAAGATCATGATTCTTGTCCTTAATTCTATTCATGTGGGAAATTATTGTTTATTGATTTGTGTATATTAAAACAACATTGCATCCCTGGGATTAAATCCACCTGATCTTGATATATTATCTTCTTGATATGTTTTTGAATGTGGTTTACTAATATTTTGTTAAGGATTTTTGCATCTATGTTCATCAGAAATATTGGTCTGCACTTTTCTAGGTGTGTCTTTATCTGGTTTTGATATCATAGTTATTCATGATTCATAGAATGTATTTGGGAGTGTTCCCTCCCGTTCAATTTCATGGAACAATTTGAGAAAGACTGGTGTTATTTCTTCTTTAAACATCTGGTAGAACTCAGTTGAGAATCCATCTACTGCTAGGTTTTTCTTTATTCAAATTGCTATTTCAATTTCATTACTTGATACTGGTCTGTTTAGGTTTTCTGTATTTTTCTGGTCCAATTTGGGTAGGTCATAGATGTCTAGAAATTTGTAAATGTCTTCTAGATTTTGTAGGTTATTGGAGTATAGACTTGTTGCATTGATCCTGTGTATTGTGTTTTTCTTCTCAATTTCATTAATAAAATTTTAATTATTTCCTGTCTTCTACTGATTTGGAATTTGTTTATTCTTGTTTTTCTAAAACCTGAAGGTAGAGCATAAGCTCTAATTTTAATTATTTCCTGTCTTCTACTGATTTGGAATTTGTTTATTCTTGTTTTTCTAAAACCTGAAGGTAGAGCATAAGCTCTAATTTTTATTATTTCCTGTCTTCTACTGATTTGGAATTTGTTTATTCTTGTTTTTCTAAAACCTGAAGGTAGAGCATAAGCTTATTTATTTGAGATCTATTTTTTTAAAATGTAAGCATTTGGTGATGTTAATTTTTCTCTTAGAACTTCTTTCATATTGTCCAGAAATTTTGATATGTTGTATCTCTGTTCTCATTTGTTTCTATGAATTTCTTGATTTATTCTCTATTTCTTCAATGATCCATTCTTCATTTAAAATACAGTTGTTCAGTCTTCATGTGTTTATATAGTTTCTATTATTTTTCTTGCTGTTGATTTCTAATTTCATTCCATTATGATCTTTTTTGTATTTACTAAGGCTTACATAGTGACCTAGAATATGGTCTATTTTGGAAAAGGACCTATGAACTGAGAAGAAAATATATTCAGCTGTTTTGGGGTGTAATAGTCTATAGATGTCTAGTAAGCCCATTTCATTTCAGTCAGAAATATTTTTATTGATTTTATGTTTGGATGACCTATTGATGGTAAATGTGTGTTGAAATCACCCAGCATTATTGTTTTGTGGTCTATTGGCTAAAACCAATTTTTTGAAAGTTTAATTGCTTTACTATTGTTACATTTTATTGTTGAATTATTCCCTTTACAGGATATAGTGATCTTCTTTGTCTCTTCTGGTTAATTTTTGCTTGATGTCTGCTTTGTCAGAGATGAGAAAAGCTGCTTCTGCTTGTTTTTGAACTCCATTTGCATGGGAATATTTTTTCCCATTCTTTTATTTTCAATATGTGGGTGTCTTTGCCTAAAAGATAAGTCTCTTGCAAACAGAGTATATTTGGATCTTGTTTTGTGATCCATTCTAACAACCTATATTTTTTAACTGGGGAATTGAGACCATTTACATTCAGTTTTATTATGGATATGTGTTTATAGTTTCCTGTCATTTTGGTTTGTGTGCTATATTTAATTGTCTTGATTTTCATTTATTTGTTTGTTCTTCTAGTTGTTTGTTATTCTAGTTATTGTCATCTTTTTGAGAGCTTTGGGGTTTGTTTGGGTTCCTTTGTGTGCAGTATATCTTTGAGTATTATTTGTAGTGCTGTCTTGGCGATCATGAATACTTTTAGTTTTTTCCTTTTCATGGAAAATTTTCATTTTCACATTGATTTCAAGAGAGCTTTGAATAGATCATTTCAGGCCCTCCTTGATTTTAGGGTCTTAGTTGAGAAGTCCAAAGTGAGTCATATTGGTTTGCCTCTAAATGTAACCTGACTTTGTTCTTTTGCAGCTTTTAATATTATTTCCTTATTTTCTGTTAGGCATTTTTATTAATGTGTGTCTTTGGAGAAGTTCTGTTCTGATCAGGTATATTTGGAGTTCTATGTGCCTCCGGTATGTGAATGCCTATCTCATATGAGGAAAACTTCTGTTACTATCTCATTGGAGATGTTCTTAATGCCTTTCACCTGTATGTGCTCTATTCCAGTGACTCTAAGGTTTCTTCTCTTGATACTATCCCAGCATTCTTGTATATTCTGATTGTGATCTCTTTATTTTTTCCCATTTAGTGCATACTGAGTATTTAAGTTCATATACCCTGTCTATAAGGCCTGAAGTTCTACTTTCCATGCAATGTAATCTGGTGGTGATGTTTCCAAGTGAACTTTTAATTTGATTCTTTGTTTTTCATTTCCAGGAATTCTGATTGTTTTCTTTTCATTATCTCTATTTCTTTATTGAAATGGTCTTCATCTCTTATAGTTGCTCTTTTAATTAATTACTTAGATCTTCTTTTAGTTCACTGAACATTTTATAAGCTTTCTCTGAAATTTCTTCCACTTCCATATCTGTGGGATCCTTTGTTGGGGGATTGTGAATTTTGGGGGAGATTTGTTTCCTGGTTTCCTCATGTTTTCAGAGATCTTGGTCTCATGCATCAATTGGGTTGAATTCTCCTTCCTCTTATGTGTGTTCTTTTGCTTGTGGCTATTGTTTTTGTTTGGGGACTTCTTTCTGTTTTTGATATGAGTAGATGTCCAGGAGTCCCTCTCTGATTGTTCCTCCTCGGGGCCTGGTTGTTAGTTTGAGAGTCTTCTTTCCCCAGTTCTATGTTCAAGTATTGTTGAGGTTGAATCATGGTGGGGTGAAATTCACTGTTACTTGGCTGAGTTGTAAGTATTTTTGGCAGGAGGATCTCTGTGCTATGAGTTTGAAGTGTCCCAATCACTTTCACTACCTCTTAGAGGAAAGGGGGAGCCAGGAATAGCACTAATATTATCAATAGATGTACAAAACATCCAATGTCTATTTTGACACTTAAAATACTAATTGTCATCTATATATGAATGATGGGTTCAGCATTTAATATCAGCAACAACAATAAAAATCATAAACTAGAGCAGTCATTAAATAGCAGACATCTACTACTTCATCCACTGTGTTACTAATCACAATATGAAAGGGATAGGAATTATATAAACTATATAATTCTATTATTGGGGTTGCAATTTCTTAAGTGAAGAGAAAATAGGGTAGGAAGACTAGAGAAAGTTTGAAATATATAAAAGTCATCAGAGGAGATGCAGGAGATAGGTAGCAGATTTTTGTTGTAAAGAAGGAGGAATAAAAATTCATGAAAATAATAAACAAAAGAGAAAAGAAGGAATAGAAAAATTTGGCTGTTAGTAGGGAAAGAGTGAAGAAGGGGAAATAAGAGGGTCAAAAGTGGTGCTGAAAGCATACAATGGAGAAAAGATAACCTCTTTAACGAATGGTGCTGGGAAAACTGGAAATCCATATGCAGCAAAATGAATAAAACCCCTATCTCTCACCCTGCACAAAACTCAACTCAAAGTGGATCAAAGACCTAGGAATTAGACCAGAGACCCTGTGCCCAATAGAAGAAAAAGTAGGCCCAAATCTTCATTGTGTCGGCTTGGGATTGACTTCCTTAACAAGACTCCCATAGTGCAAGAAATGAAATAAAGAATCAACAAATAGGATGGATTCAAATTAAAAAGCTTCTTCTCAGCAAAGAAAACAATCAATAACATGAAGAGAGAGCCTGCAGAGTGGGAGAAAATCTTTACTACATGCACTTCAGATAGAGCACTAATCTCCAGGATAAATAAAGAACTCAAAAAACTCAACACCAAAAGTACAAATAATCCAATCAATAAATGGGCTAAGGAACTAAATAGAATCTTCACAGAAGAAAAAATATAATTGATCAACAAACATATGAAAAAATATTCATCATCTCTAGCAATTAGTGAAATGCAAATCAAAACTACTCTAAGATTTAAGAATGGCAATTATCAAAAATAAAAGCAAAAATAAATTTTGGTGAGGATGTGGGGAAAAAGATAAACTCATACATTGCTAGTGGGACTGAAAATTGGTGCAACCACTTTGGAAAACAGTATGAAGATTCCTTAGAAAACTTGGAATGGAACCACCATTTGACCCAGCTATTCCACTCTTCGTTCTACACCCAAAGGACTTAAAATCAGCATACTAAGTGATGCAACCACATCAATGTTTATAGCAGCTCAATTCACAGTAGCTAAACTGTGGAACCAACCTAGATGCCCTTCAATAGATGAATGGATCAAGAAACTGGTATATATCCACAATGTAATATTTCTCAGCCTTAAAGAAGAATAAAATTATGGCATTCGCAGGAAACGGGATGGAGTTGGAGAATATTAAGCTAAGCAAGATAAGCCAATCCTGAAAAACCAATGGCCAAATGTTTTCTCTAATAAGTGGATGCTGATCCATAAATGGTGGGGGCCAAGGAAAGATTAGAGGAACTTTGGATTGGGCATAGGGGAGCGAGGGGAGGGGAGAGGGCATGGGAGTGGGAAAGATGGTGGAATGAGAGGGACATCATTACCCTATGTACATGTATGATTATGAATGGTGTGAATCTACATTGTGTACAGCCAGAGAAATGAAAAGTTTTGCTCCATTTGTGTACAATGAATTGAAATGCATTCTGCTGTCATGTGTAACTAATTAGAACAAATTAAAAAAAAGAGGTACAAAAACCAAGATACCAACCAACTAACATATAATCAAAATAGCTCAAACCCATGTGTAATTATACTCCACCTATGTCAAACCAAGGCTAAATAATAAACAGAAGAAAGCAATTAAAATAAAAGCAAAATAGTAGGAACACACCCATATACATATACGCAGTTTTGCAGAATGGGAAAAAATAAGGATAAAAAAAGAAAAATATTTGAAAAATTAAAAGAAAATAAAAAGAGCAAAAAATGAGTGGATATGAGAAAAAAAAAGAGAAAAGAGAGAGAGAGAGAGAGAGAGAGAGAGAAAGAGAGAGAGAAATCTTAATGAGAAATAAAGGACTTTTCCCCCCTACTGAAGTCATCAAAACTGTTGGCAGGGATGGATTTTCATTCTTTGTATTTATTTTTGGCTCTGTAACCCTTGGGTCAAGGACTGGGGGTTGTTAAGTCCTGTGTCTTTGTGTTCCTCACTTAGCTACTAGGTCTTGTGGCTTGGAGCCAAAGCTGGTTGTAACTCTGAGCTTCCTGTCTCCCAGGACAGGGTAGGAGAGTCTGGGGATTGCTGCCAATTTGGTATTCCTGTAGTGGGAGTGGTGCAGAGTTCTCAACTGAAGTTCTAGTAGTTGGGGTTTAGTCTTGGCTGACCTTTAGAACGCTTGTCGTGGCTGTTTGAGTTTCGATCCATGCCCCCTGTTGCAGGGGAGATGCTGGTTTCTGCTGACTGTTTGGATCTCAGGGGTCTCCTGTAAAATCCACATTTAGGGTGTAGGGACTGAACCTCCACAGGCTTCACACTCACACTGTGGGCGCAAGTGTGAACACTCCTGTTCAGCTTATTGGTGTCTTCCCAATAGCTCTTATGGTGTGCCAGCAACAAATGGAGTTCTCTAATCTTAGTATTTGGAGCTTGGATGCCCCAGGCACGTGTGTGTGTGTGTGTGTGTGTGTGTGTGTGTGTATGTGTCTGTGTGCGCGCATCTATTTTACTCACTCTGGTTCAGGTACACTCTGGAGAGCATAAGGGATGACTGCTGGGTTCATTCCTAATCTGTCTGTTCTCACTGCCAGGCAGCACTTATGAATGGTTCCTGTGCCGCTGACCCCAGTTCCCACCAAACTATCCACCAATGGGCAGAATGGTTTTGATTGGTTTTCATTCAGCCATATCCCCCACTTGACTCTGGGTCTATTAAGATCAGCCTCCCTCTCTATTCCAGTGGTTCTCACCACACTTGTCTCTCTCTGCCTGTGTCCCCCCGCCCCTCAGCTGCCCCAGCAGCCACCACCATCAGCTAAGCTGCCACATCATTAATGTATTATTTCTTATATTATGTTTGAAGTTTTTTTTTTTTAAACAAACAAAAACTTTAAAGACTTTTCGTGTTTCTGTGGTTTCTTTTACTGTCCAGTATTGAATTCCAGTGAGTTTCCTTAGTCACCACCTTGCTGAGGAACAGTTTTCTCACTTTTTAAGTCTGAAGCTAAGGAATGTCTGGTAAGTGCACCCTTCCTCTGATCTGTCATCTTCTCTCCTAGACTAATTTTCTACTCTTTCATAGGTGGGAGTTATAAATGTTATTCATTTTGAAAATTGACAAATTTGGAATTATAAGTTAAAGCCTTTTACTTAAAAATAATTTTACTTTGTTTGGTCCAATAAAAAATTTAATACACATGTGTGTAATCTTCTAAATCACTAACTAATCAGAAGAAATAGAGAAAGAAGAAACAAATGATAAGGTAAAATATTATGAATGGTAGTAAGGAAAATACATGAAATAGAAATAACAGATGTAAACCCAAACATATATTTTATAGCATAAAATAAAAAAAAATTTTAAATCTGTCTTAAAAGAAAAATGAATCACAGATTGAATACAAAAAGATGAATTCATCTGCATACTGTCTATAAGAGATACATCTAAAACAAGAGATTTGATAACAAATTAAAATATTTGTCAGTGATTATCTAAGAGAAAGGAGGTATTATGAAGTTTTATCAGATAATATTAAGGTCAATAAGGAAATATGTTAAATGAGGCATTTGAGGCATAGTGAATGCTTTTTGTTTTTAAACTTTCTTTTTGTATCTTTTTTTTTTTTTTTAACCGAGATTTAATGAGTGCTATTTTTTTGCTATATTTTTACTACTGGGGATTGAATCCAGAGGCACTTTACCACTGAGCTACATCCCCAGACCTTTTAATATTTTTATTTTGAAACAGAGTCTAAGTTACTTAGGCCATCACTAAATTGCTGAGGTTGACCTTGAACTTGCAATCATCCTGCCTCAGTCTCCCAAGCTGTCGGTATTACAGATATGTGCCACCCTGCGCAGCAAGTGCTAAATATTGACCAGGTATGAGTAGAGACTGAGGATACCAATGGGCCAAAAATAGCTGTCTTTTTCTGAGGGAATTTACCATCTAGTCACTGCGCAAACTATAATCAAATATCACATAATAATGGTGAACAATTGATGAACATATCCCACAATGAAGATACAACTGTCATAAACCTTATGAAATAATTAGCATGGTGTAGAAATACGTAAAACAAAAACTACAAGAAATAAAGGAGAACTGATGAAAATATAGAGAAAATACCGATGCACTCATATTAGTCCTCAAGAAACAGGCAAAAATAAACAGATTAATAGTGAACTCTGTGTCATCAGAAGAAAATATATTTTCTTTTCAAGCATCCACTAAACATTTTCCAAACTAAGCATTCTATGTATTAAGTCTCAAGGGAATCCTCAATATATTCTGATAAAGAGAAATATTACGGATCATTTTCTCTCCCCATAATGCATTAAAATAAAAGGTTTTATTATGTTAATAATAAAAACCAGAGCTACACTCCCTGAAAAATAAAACAACCTCAATAAAACAAGAAAATCAAAGCCGAAAATCTCTAGCCACTTGAGAAATTGAAAGCCATCACTGAAGAATATCAGACCTATAATAATTATGAAAATGCTAGTATATGAAAGCCAATGCTGTACTCAGAAAAGCATTGCCTCAAAAAGCTTTCATTATGAAAAAATAAAGTGCAGCAATGAGTGGATTAATGAGTCATTTTTCAATTCAAGAAGTTAAGGGAAAAAGCATGAGGAAGTACTGAAATAAAATCTATCAAATTATGCTGTGTCTATGTGTGAATATACCAAATATGTGTGTGTGTATAATTATAATGAACTAATTAAAATAACAGTTACAATAATAGAAGGGAGATGAGGGGAGGAAGTTGGGGAGGGAGGAGGGGAGGAAAGTCGAAGGTTCTGGGAAATGAAATTATTCAAATTATATTATGTGCATGTACAAGTATGGCATAGTGAATCTCACTATTATGTGTAGTTATAATGCACCAAAAAGAAAGAAGTTAGGGAAAAAACACAAAATGAGCCTAAAGTAGAATGAAGTAAAAAGATTAACATAAAACTGAGAATTAAGACAACAAGAAACAGTGGAATTGATTAACAAATGAAAACATCTTTAGAGAAAATCCACAGTGAAGAGAATATTCTACTGTATTTTGGGAAAGGAGGAAAAAGACATTAGGCACCAGAAATTAGAGATCACCCCAGAGAGTAGAGAAAAATGAAAAAAAAAATCTGACTTTATCAAAAGCAATTTGATACCAGGATGAAATGGAAATGGTAAAAAGAAGTATGAATGATAATTCCAAAATTGAACTAAAGAAGCAACAGAAAAGTGAAGGTGGAGCAAGATGGCGGCTGTGGAAGTTCCTCCTATGATCATCTCCCCAGAGACACACCAAGTTGCATGACTATTCATGCACCAAACTGCCTTTAGCCAGGTTAAAGAAATCTGGTGAGAGACCACAGTGCCTGCTTTTAGTATAACAAAAAGAAAAGAAGTATCAAAGAAGGCAGGAGGGAAGGAGCTGTTAGCATCACCCATTCTTCAACTCCAAGCACCCAGGGTGGAGAGAGATGCCTCTCCCTTGGGGAAAGAGTAGGAATAAAGTCCTGGCCTTAGACTTGAAGCCCAGTTCCAGGCCTGCCATGGTGTTCCCACAAGTGAAGTCCAGTAAAGGGGAAAGCCCCAGTACATACCCCACTAGGGGAAGAGCTTGTGGAACTGTGTTAGGCCAGGTACTGACTGCCTTCACCACCCCTCCAACGTCAGGTGGCAGCGTGGGGAGCAAGACTTCCTCTGCTGGAGAGCTGAGCACAAAAACCAACACAGGGCTTTGTCTTGGAGCTCAGTGCGAGGTCTGCCATGGTGAGACTCCGCACTCAAAGGAAACTGAAAGTGCCTTTTGTAAGTCAGAACTCACAGGTGGAGCCTCTAGACTGGCCCCAGCATTAGGCCTGTGTGTAAGAGAACAGACTCAAGTTTCAGCCTGCATCATTTCCAGTCTTGAAGTGGGCCTGAAGCACACCTGCTGTCCTCCCCAGACTGTGCAGGTCCCTGCATCTGTGAGACAGGGGTGCAGCCCAGCTTAGTGACAGTCTTGGCAGCCAGTAGGCTCTCTACCACTCATTCCTCAACTATAGGCTGCATATCTACCAACAGCTCAGTGCTCAGAGATGGGGCTCTAGAATTGCCTTGGTATCAGACCTCAGAGATCTGCGCTCCTTTGGATGGACTTGTGTTTTAGCCTGCATGACTGCCTGCTGTGGCATGAGCCTCAGTGCACCCCTAGACTGTGCAGGTCCTGTGGCTGTGAGATTTAGGTGCAACCCAGCTTTGTATCAGCCTAGGTGGTCAAGGGACTGTCTTCACCAAGATACCTCAACTTGGGCAGTATACTGTGGTGCAAGTTCCCAGTCACTGGGGCAGGACAGGGTGATAAACACAAGGGTTCTCCCTGGAACTTAGCATTGATCTGGTGAAATGTAATGCTGGGAAGATCCCCACCATTCCCATTCATTCCTGCCTGTGTGGACATAGCTCTAGAACCCAGGGAAAACAGTGTGACCTAGTGGACCCTGGTGCACTGAACATCTGTTACTGCTAGCTTTACCTGTGGTTGGCTGCAGTGGTCTCCGGTCATGAATCTACATCAGCGATTGGCACCCCATGGCAGCTCAATCCTATCCCAGTGTCGCGTTGGTTTGGTGAGCTCTGACACAGCCTGGTGGTTATTGGTGGTCACAGGTATGACATAGGAGCCTGAAGCTAGTCTATCTAACTGTGACTCCTTAGGCACAGTACAGGGCCCCCCAGCATTTTAGGGGACTATGGAATGTTTTAATTTTTTAAAAAATCAAAAAAGAAAGAAAAAGAGGAATCTTTAGGGTCAAAAATGTTTAATTTTTCTCATAACAGAAAAAAGTAATTTTTGGACCTATCAAAGTCTATTAAAATTTTCCCCAAGTTGAAAAACATAAAAATTCTAAGTATCCAAAGTTATATGAAAATAATTTAAAATTTTTTTTATGGTGAGAGGAGCCCATGTGACCAGAGCTCATAAGACCACAGAAGTCATAATGTGGTTCTGTAGTGATGCTTGTTTGTTTACATGCTATTTGTCTTTGGCTGCTTTTAAAGGGCAAAACTGAGTGTATTTATACTGGAGATCATGTGGCCCACAAAAACCTAACCTCGTAGCTTGCTCTCTGTGGAAAACCTTCCCAGCTCTGACTTAGATTGGGTTTTATTTTCAGTTATTTACTTCCATGTAGACCATAAAACTTAAAGAGCTTATTTTTGAATTCTTCATATTTCACGATCTTTCGTAAAATGGGGTATGTCAAACAACAATTCAAAATGTTGAGAGAAGGGAAATCACTTAATAACCAATGTGTGTTAGAGTATCTTCATACCAGATAACACAAAGAATATAAAGAGAATTGAGGGGAAAAAAGATGAAAAAAAAATCTATTCCCATTAACATGCTTTTCCTTGATACCATCTTCAAATGAGTGTCTGCCTAGGGTGGTGTGAATGTCATACGGTGGCCTCAGGAACAATGCAGCAGGTGACAATGTTGAGAATCCAGTTCCTCTTCTCTAATGCCAATTTCAAATAATTTTGTTACTGAAGTTTTAATAAGGTGATAATAGTTGACAAGTATGGATAAAATTTCAGATTCATTCTTGAAGCTCTCAAATTCGTAGTATGGTAGGATGGGGATATTTAACCTAGGTCTTCATTTTGACCATATATTTATTTTAAGATTCAGACAGTTGGCACTCAGTTCATGTGGATTAGGGTTGCTATAACCTCCCTTAACTTTCTGTGCCAGCATGGTACCTTTATTTGTTATAATCAGTAACAAATTTGTGCATCATTATCATCCAAAGTCCATAGGTTACATTAGGGTTCCCTCTTGGTGGTGTACTTTGTAAGAGTTTTGACAAATACATAATGACCTGTATCCATTTTTGCAGTATCATACAGAATAGTTTCAGTGCTTTGAAAATCCTGTATATTCTACCTATTCATCCCTCCCTACCGCCTAACTAACTCCTGGTAATTACTGATTTTTTTTTTTTTTTTTCACAAATGGGATCTCCCCTGTGTTTTCCCAGGGCTGATCTTGAAATCCTGACATCCAGCCACCCGCCCTCCTCAGTCTCCCCACTAGCTGGAACTGTAGGTGTGTACCACCAGGCCTGGCTTCATCTCTTACTGTAGTTTTGCTTTTTGCAGAAGGTCATACTCTTTGAATCATGTGCTATGTAGCCTTTTTAGATTGGCTTCTTTCGCTTGGTATGGTACAGTTAGGGTTTCTCCTGTCTTTTCCTGGTCGGATAACCCATTTCTTTTTGGCTCTGCATAACATTCCATTGTCTGGATATACTATTCTTTCTTTATCCTTTTCATACTGAAGGGCATTTTGGTTGCCTCCAAGTCTTGGCAATTGTGAATAAGCTACAATAAACATCTATATTCAAGCTTTTGTGTGGACACAAGTTTTCAACTTATTTGGATAAATACCAAAGAGTGCAATTGCTGGATTGTGTGGTAGGAATATGTTTAGTTTTGTGAGAAACCTCCAAATTGTCTCCCAAAGTGGCTGTGCTGTTTTGCATTCACACTAGCAGTGAGTGACAGTTCCCGTCACTCCATGTCCTTGCCAGCTTTTGGGGTTTTCACCATTTCAGTGTTTAGTGCTCTCTTGCTGCTTTAGTTTGCAATTCCCTAATGACATATTGTGGAACACCTTTTCATATGCTTATTTGCTGTCTGTATAGCTTTTTTGGTGAGATGTCTGTCCAGGTATTTTGCCCATTTTAAAATCAGATTGTAAATTATCTTATTGTTGAGTTTTAAGAGTTAAAATGGTCCTTTATCAGGACCATGTGTCTTGCAAACACATTTTTTCTCAGACTGTGACTTGTCTGCTCATTTTTTTGGTAAGTTCTTTTGCAGAGCAGAAGCTTTCAATTTTAATGAAGTTCAGTGTATCAGTTATTTCTTTCCTGTGTTTTGTCTTGGAGTTTAATCTAAAAGTCATTGCCAAACTCAAGATATCTAGATTTTTTCTCTTGTGTTATCTCCTAAGAGGTTTTTTTTTTTTTTTTTTTTTTTTTTTTTTTTTTTTGTATAGCTCTCACTTTACATTTAGGTCTGTGATTCATTCTGAGATAATTTTTGTGAAAGGTGTAAGGTTTGTGCCTAGATTTTTTTTTTTTTTTTTTGGCATGTGGATGTCCACTTGTTCCATCATCATTTGTTGAAAAAAATGATCTTTCTCCCCATTTTATTGCCTTTGCTTCTTGTCAAATATTAGTTCATTTCATCTATGTGGGTATTATTTCTGGGCTTTTTATATTTTCCATTGATCTATTTATCTGTTCTTTAGGTGATACATTGCTGTAGCTTTATTAAAAATCTTGAAGTATGGTAGTGTCAATTCTATAGCTTTGTTATTCAAAGTTTATTTTGCTTTTCAGGATCTTTTGCCTTTTTTTAAATTTTTAAAAATTTATTTTATTTTATTTTTGTGGTACTGGGGTTCAAACCCAGGGCCTTGTGCACACAAGGCAAGCACTCTACCAACTGAGCTATCTTCCCAGGCCTATTTTAATTTATTTTTATTGTAAACAAATGGGATACATGTTGTTTCTGTTTGTACATGGAGTAACAGCATACCATTTGTGTAATCATACATTTACATAGGGTAATGATGTTTGGTTCATTCTGTTATTTTTTCCTTCCCCCACCCCTACCACCCCTCTTTTCCCTCTATACAGTCCCTCCTACCTCCATTCTTGCCCCCCTCCCACCCTCCATTATGTGTCATCATCCGCTTATCAGTGAGATCATTCGTCCTTTAGTTTTTTGAGATTGGCTTATCTCACTTAGCATGATATTCTCCAATTTCATCCATTTGCCTGCAAATGCCATAATTTTATCATTCTTTATAACTGAGTAATATTCCATTATATATATATACCACAGTTTCTTTATCCATTCATCAATTGAAGGACATCTAGGTTGGTTCCACACTCTGGCTATTTTGAATTGAGCAGCTATGAACATTGATGTGACTGTATCTCTGTAGTATGCTGATTTTAAGTCCTTTGGGTATAGGCCGAGGAGTGGGATAGCTGGGTCAAATGGTGGGTCCATTCCAAGTTTTCTAAGGAATCTCTACACTGCTTTCCAGAGCGACTGCACTAATTTGCAGCCCTACCAGCAATGTATGAGTGTATCTTTTTCCCACATCCTCTCCAACACCTATTGTTGCTTGTGTTCTTGATAGTCGCCATTCTAATTGGGGTGAGATGGAATCTTAGTGTGGTTTTGATTTGCATTTCTCTTATTACTAAAGATGGTGAACATTTTTTCATATGTTTGTTGATTGCTTGTAGATCTTCTTCTGTGAAGTGTCTGTTCATTTCCTCAGCCCATTTGTTGATTGGGTTATTTGTATTCTTGGTGTAGAGATTTTTGAGTTCTTTATATATTCTGGAAATTAGTGCTCTATCTGAAGTATGAGTGACAAAGATATTCTCCCACTCTGTAGGCTCTCTCTTTGCATTGCTGATAGTTTCCTTTGCTGAGAGAAAGCTATTTAGTTTGAATCTATCCCAGTTATTGATTTTTGCTTTTATTTCTTGTGCTATGTGAGTCCTGTTAAGGAAGTCTGATCCTAAGCCAACAAGTTGAAGATTTGGACCTCCTTTTTCTTCTATAAGATGCAGGGTCTCTGGTCTGATTTCAAGGTCCTTGATCTATTTTGAGTTGATTTTTGTGCAGGGTGAGAGATATGGGTTTAGTTTCATTCTGTTGCATATGGATTTCCATTTTACCCAGCACCATTTGTTGAAGAGGCTATCTTTTCTCCATTGCATATTTTTGGCACCTTTGTCTAGTATTAGAAAATTGTATTTCTTTGGGTTTGTGTCCATGTCCTCTATTCTGTACCATTGATCTACCTGTCTATTTTGGTGCCAATACCATGCTGTTTTTGTTACTGTTGCTTTGTAGTAGAGTTGAAGTTCTAGTATTGCGATACCCCCTGTTTCATTCTTCCTGCTAAGGATTTCTTTAGCTATTCTGGGTTCCTTATTCTTCCAGATGAATTTCATGATTGCTTGCTCTATTTCTGTAAGGTACATCATTGGGATTTTAATTGGAATTGCATTGAATCTGTATAGCACTTTTGGTATGGCCATTTTGACAATATTAATTCTGCCTATCCAAGAACATGGGAGATCTTTCCATCTTCTGAGGTCTTCCTCAATTTCTTTCTTCAATGTTTTGTAGTTTTCATTGTAGAGATCTTTTACCTCTTTGGTTAGATTGATTCCCAAGGATTTTTTTTTTTTTTTGAGGCTATTGCAAATGGAGTTGTTTTCCTCATTTCCCTTTCAGCTGTTCCGTCGCTTGCGTATAAAAATGCTTTAGATTTATGCGTGTTGATTTTATAGCCTACTATTTTGGTGAATTCATTGATGAGGTCTAGAAGTTTTATGGAGGAGTTTTTTGGATCCTCTAAATATAGAATCATGTCATCAGCAAATAGTAACAGCTTAAGTTCCTCTTTTCCTATTCGTATCCCTTTAATTTCTTTGGTCTGCCTAATTGCTCTGGCTAGAGTTTTGAGGACAATGTTGAATAGAAGTGGTGAAAGAGGACATCCCTGTCTTGTTCCCATTTTTAAAGGGAATGATTTCAGTTTTTCTCCATTAAGAATGATGTTGGCCATGGGCTTAGCATAAATAGCCTTTACAATGTTCAGGTATGTTCCTACTATCCCTATTTTTTCTAGTGTTTTGAGCATGAAGGGGTGTTGTATTTTGTCGAATGCTTTTTCTGCGTCAATTGAAATAACCATATGATTCTTGTCCTTAAGTCTATTGACATGATGGATTACGTTTATTGATTTAAAGATGTTAAAACATCCTTGCATTCCAGGGATGAACCCCACTTGATCGTGGTGCACAATTTTCTTAATATGTTTTTGGATACGGTTTGCCAATATTTTGTTAAGGATCTTTGCATCTATATTCATCAAGGATATTGGTCTAAAATTTTCTTTCTTTGATGTGTCTTTTCCTGGTTTGAGTATGAGGGTGATATTAGCTTCATAGAATGAGTTCGGTAGGGTACCCTCCTTTTCTATTTCCTGGAATACTTTGAGAAGTATTGGAATGAGTTCTTCTTTGAAGGTGTTGTAGAACTCGGCTGAGAATCCGTCTGGTTCTGGGCTTTTCTTGGATGGTAGGTTTTTAATGGCTTCTTCTATTTCATTGCTTAATATTGATCTGTTTAAATTGTGTATGTCCTCCTGGTTCAGTTTGGGAGGAGCATATGGCTCTAGAAATTTGTCAATGTCTTTGGTAGTTTCTATTTCATTGGAATACAGATTTTCAAAGTAGCTTCTCATTATGTTCTGTATCTCAGTGGTGTCTGTCATGATATTTCCTTTTTCATCATGAATTTTAGTAATTTGAGTTTTCTCTCTCCTTCTCTTTGTTAGTGTGGCTAAGGGTTTGTCTATTTTGTTTACTTTTTCAAAGAACCAACTTTTTGTTTTGTCAATTTTTGGAATTGTTTCTTTTGTTTCAATTTCATTGATTTCAGCTCTGATTTTAATTATTTCCTGTCTTCTACTACTTTTGCTGTTATTCTGTTCTTCTTTTTCTAGGACTTTGAGATGTAATGTTAGGTCATTTAGTTGTTGACTTTTCATTCTTTTCTGGAATATGCTCCATGCAATGAATTTTCCTCTTAGTACCGCTTTCATAGTGTCCCAGAGATTTTGATATGTTGTGTCGTCCTTCTCATTGACCTCTAAGAATTTTTTTATCTCCTCTGTGATGTTTTTTGTTATCCATGTTTCATTCAATAGCATATTATTTAGTCTCTAGGTGTTAGAGTAATTTCTGTTTTTTATTTTGTCATTGATTTCTACTCTCAGTCCATAATGCTCTGATAGAACACAAGGCAGTATCTTTATTTTTTTGCATTTCCTAAGGGCTGCTTTGTGGCATAACATATGGTCTATTTTTGAGAAGGTTCCATATGCTGCTGAGAAGAAAGTGAATCCGCTTGTTGATGGATGGAATATTCTATATATGTCTATTAAGTCTGGATTATTGATTATGTTATTGAGTTCTATGGTTCCTTTGGTTGGTTTTTGTTTGGAAGATCAATCTAGTGGTGACAGCGGTGCATTAAAGTCACCCAGAATTATTGTGTTGTGGTCTATGTGATTCCTGAAATTGAGAAAGATTTGTTTGATGTACAGGGATGCACCATTGTTTGGGGCATAAATATTTACTATTGTTATGTCTTCCTGATTTGTGGTTCCCTTAAGCAGTATGAAATGTCCTTCTTTATCCCTTGTGACTAACTTTGGCTTGAAGTGCACTTTATCTGATATAAGGATGGAAACCCCCACTTTTTTACTGAGTCCATGCGCGTGGTAGGTTTTTTCCCATCCTTTCACCTTTAGTCTGTGGATGTCTTTTTCTATGAGATGAGTCTCTTGCAGGCAGCATATTGTTGGGTCTTTCTTTTAATCCATTCTGCCAGTCCGTGTCTTTTGATTGATGAGTTTAGGCCATTAACGTTCTGAGTTATTATTGAGATATGATTTGTATTCCCAGTCATTTGGCTTATTTTTGGTTTTTAAGTTGGCTTGGTTTCTCCTTTGAGTGGTTTTTCTCTAAGGTAGTGCCTCCCTTTGCTGACCTACATTGTTGTTTTTCATTTTCTCCTCATGGAATATTTTGTTGAGAACATTCTGTAGCACAGGCTTTCTATTTGTAAATTCTTTAAACTTTTTTTATCATGGAAGGATTTTATTTCATCTTCAAATCTGAAGGTTAGTTTTGCTGGGTATAGGATTCTTGGTTGGCAACCATGTCTGGGTTGAGAAGTCTGCTGCTATCCTTATTGGTTTCCCCTTATATGTAATCTGATGCTTTTCTCTGGCGGCCTTCAAAATCCTATCTTTATTTTGAATGTTAGGCATTTTCATATAATGTGCCTTGGTGTGGATCTGTTGTGATTTCGTGCATTTGGTGTTCTGAAAGCCTCCTGTATTTGATTTTCCATTTCATTCTTCAGGTTTGGGAAATTTTCTGATATTATTTCATTGAATAGGCTGTTCATTCCTTTGGTTTGTATCTCTGTGCCTTCCTCAATCCCAATAATTCTTAAATTTGGTGTTTTCATGATGTCCCATAGTTCTTGGAGATTCTGTTCATGATTTTTTACCGTCTTCTCTGTTTGGGCAACTTTATTTTCAAGATTAAATATTTTGTGTTCATTGTCTGAGGTTCTGTCTTCCAAGTGGTCTAGTCTTTTGGTGATGCTTTCCATTGAGTTTTTTATTTGGTTTATTGTTTCCTTCATTTCAAGGATTTCTGTTTGGTTTTTTTTTTTTTTTTTTGAGAATCTCTATCTCTTTGTTGAAATGATCTTTTGCTTCCTGCAGTTGCTCTTTCAGCTTATTGGTATTATCATTCATTGCCTGCATTTGCTCTCTTATCTCATCCTTTGCTTCATGAATCATCTTAATCATGTATAATCTGAAGTCCTTTCTGACATTTCTTCTACCATACTGTCATTGGATTTTATTAATATAGAATCTAGATTTGTTTGGATCATTTTCTTCCCTTGTTTTTCATGTTGTTCATGTATCTTCCCCTCTAGCAGTGAAGATCTGGGGTATTGCAGATTTCCCCCTATAGGCTTATAGTGGCCCTATAGCTTTCCAAAACCCTTTCTTTAAGGGGAGATCAATATTAGCAGTGCCCAATTCAGACACTATGGAATCCTAGACCAAATAGCCCCATGAGGACAATAATAAAATTGTCTTAATAAACAGAATGAGTTCAAATATTATCTTCAGTTAAAAAACAGATTTGCAATAAGGTCTTCAGTTTCTAATGGAGGACAAAGAGGATGCAGAGGGATGTAGAATGTAGCTGTTAATGGGATAAAAAAGAATATACAGAAGTTCTAGGTAATAGAAAAGGTGAGAGTGTAATCAAAAGAAATTGGATGTTAGCATTCAAAAAAGGGAGAAAGAGACTCTGAGGGAACAGGTAAACAAAAGGAAAAGAGAGCAAGAAAAGTAAAGAAATAAAAACTTAAAATTTTTCAATAAGGAGAAAAAAGAAAATCTACAGTATAATAGTCATATAGTAATGAAACCTCCCAGTGTTCAGTAGCCTGCAGCCTGAGAGGTACCTGACAATGAGCTTCAAGTCTCCAGCAGGCGTTTCAGGATTGAATTTGCCCCACCTAAAGATCGGAGCTATGGTTTCCAGGATTATCCAAGATGGCTCTCTGGCTTCCAAATATGTTGGCAAATGGGGAGCTGTAGTTCAGGGTGTGGACATGGTCAGCTGGAGGTCCTGGAGGCGGGGTGTGGTTGGTCAGGCAGGGGTCCTGGAGGCCGGGCGTGTGTGGTGTGGTTGCGGGATCCTGGAGGCCGGGTGCAGTCGGTCTGGGGTCCCAGTGATAGAATGCAGTCAGTTGGTCTGGGGGTCCTGGTGGCAGGGAGCAGTCAGTCGATGTGAGGGCCCCAGAGGCAGGGAGTGATCAGTCAGGCTGAGGGATCCTGGAGACAGTGCTCAGTCAGTCCAGCCAGGGGTCCTATGGGGTCTGGTTGTTGTCTCAAAATGGTGGCAACCACGGGTAATCAAACCTGCAGGTACCATAACAGTGAACTTCCAGGCAACAGCAGGCAGCTGGTGCTCCACTGGTGGTTGACTATCAGCTTGCTGACTGTTGTCGGATGATCTGGAGGTGAACCTCGTGCGTCCGGTGATGGATAGGTGTAAGGCAGGCAATGGACAAGTGAGAGGCAGGGAAATGGCAGATGATAGGTGCCTGACAGTGAGCAATCTGCACTCAAAAAAGGTGTCGATATGCTGGCAGACTGCAGGTGATCACAGCAGACAAATGAGGTAAACAGCAGGGGATCGATAAGCAGCAAAAACTGTCTCACCAAGAAACAGATATCCTCTGCTTGAAACCGGAGTTACAGAGTGACAAGGAACACAGCCTCCTTCTAGTCCGCCCCTTTTGCCTCTTTATATAAACTTTAGAGTACATTTATCAATATAGAAATTTGCTAATTTTGATTGAGATTACATTGAATCTATAGATCAAGTAGGGAAGAACTGGCGTATTGACAACATGGAGTCATCCTATCCATGAACATGGAATACCTATCTATTTAGTTCTTTGATTTCATCATCATAGTTTTGTAATTTTCCATATATAGATTTTATACATGTTTTGTTGAATTCATACCTAATTATTTTTAATGAGTGAAAATATAAATAATCTATGTTTTTAATTTCAAATTTCAGTTTTTCATTATTAAAATATAGGGCAGTGACTGCATTTTGTATGTTAAATTTGTATTATGTGCCCTTGCTATAATTGTTTATTAGTTCTGGGAGTTTAGTTGTCATTTTTGATTCTCTGGGATTTTCTAAAATCATGTCATCTGTGAACAAAGATAATTTTATTTCCTCCTTCCTAAGCTGTATACACTTTATTTCCTTTATTTAGCTCATTGCATTAGCTAGAACATTTTAACATCATTATTGAATAGAAGGGATGAGAAGGGACATCTTTGTTATCTTTGTTCTGTTCCTTAGGAGGAAATCTTCTAGTGTTTTCAACAGTTAAGTAGAATATGAACTGTTTTTCTTTTTCTTTCTTTTTTTTTTTTTTTAATTCTCTTTCTCTCTTTTCTTTTTGTGGTGTTGGGGTTTGAACCTAGGGCTTCATGTGTGCTAAGTGAGTGCTCTTCCACTGGGCTACAACTTCAGCCCTGCTTTTTATTTTATTTTATTTTTGGTACCAGAGATTGAACCCAGTGTGCTTAACCACTGATCCACATTCCCAGATATTTTTTGTATTTTATTTAAAGACAGGGTCTTACTGAGTTCCTTTAGGACTTCACTAAGTTGCTGAGGCTGGCTTTGGATTCACAATCCTCCTGCCTTAGTCTCCTGAGCTGCTGGGATTACAGGTGTGCTATTTTTTATCTTTTGATAGGCATTGTTTATCAGGTTGAGAAAGTTCCTCTTTGTTTTCTGAGAATTTTTATTATTAATGGAATTTTATTTTTGTCAAATGCTTTTGCTATCTCTATTGATATGTTCATGTGACTTTTTTTTAACCTGTTGAGGTGATGGATTATGTAAATTGATTTTTGAATGTTAAACCAATCTTGCATACCTGAAATAAATTCCACTTAGTCATGATGTATAACTGTTTTTAATGCATTTTGGGATATGATTTGTTAATTTACTTTGAAGATTTTTGTATCTATGTACATGAAAGATATTAACCTGTAATTTTCTTTTCTTGTAATATCTTTGTATGGTGTTGGCAATAGGGTAATGCCAGTCTCATAAAATGAGTAAGGAAGTAATCTCTCTGAGGCTATCTCCTGAAAAAGAGAGGGAGGAATTGGTATAATTTCCTCCATATATGTTTGGTAGAAACCCCCACCTCCAGTGAACCTATGTGAGCATGGTGTTTTCTGATTTGCAAGATTATATGCTAGCTCAATTTCTTCTTTTTTGAGTTTTTGCAGACAATGTATTTCAAGGAATTGGTCTTTTACCTGGTTTGTTAAATTTGTGGATATAGAACTGTTCATATTATTATTATTATTATTAATATTATTATTAATTATTATTATTATTATTAATCTCCATTAGCCCTGTAATGATATTCTCTCTTTCATTTCTTACATTATTAGTAATTTGTGTCCTTGCTCTCTCTTTTTTCTTAGTCTGACTAGGGGATAATCAATGTTATTGATCTTTTCAAAAGACTAGCTTTGAGTTCATTGATTTTAAATTTTGACTTTTTTCTTTCATTTATAGTTTCATTGATCTTTGTTCTTACTTTTAAAAGAATTGAATTTGTTCTAATTAGTTATACATGACAATAGAATGCATTTTGACACATTGTACACAAATGGAGCACAACTTCTTCCTCTGGCTGAACATGGTGCAGAGTCACACTGGTAGTGTAATCATACATGTATATATGGTAATAATGTCAATCTCATTCCTCCATTCTTCCCATCCCCACACCCCCTCTCTTCCCCTCACTCCCCTCTGCCCAGTCCAAAGTTCCTCCATTCTTTCCTACCCCTTCCCCCCATTATGAATTGGCATCCACTTATCAGAGAAAACATTTGGCCTTTGGTTTTTTGGGATTGGCTTATTTCACTTAGCATGATATTCTCGAGCTCCATCCATTTACCTGCAAATGCCATAATTTCATTCTTTTTTAAGCCTGAGTAATATTCCATTGTGTGTATGTACCACATTTTCTTTATCTGTTCATCTATTGAAGGTTCCATAGTTTAGTTATTGTGAATTGAGCTGGTATACACATTGATATGACTGTATTACTGTAATGTGCTGATTTTAATTCATTTGGGTGTAAACCAATGAGTGGGTTAAGTGGGCCAAATGATGGTTCTATTCCAAGTTTTTTGAGGAATCTCCATACTGCCATCCATTGTGGTTGCACCAATCTGCAGTTCCACCAGCAATGTATGAGTGTACCTTTTCCCCCACATCCTTGCCAACATTTATTGTTGCTTATATTCTTGATAATTCTCATTCTGACTAAAGTGAAATGAAATCTTAGAGTAGTTTTGATTTGCATTTCTATAATTGCTAGAGATGATGAACATTTTTTCATTTATTTGTTGATCAATTGTATTTCTTCTTCTGTGAAGTGTCTGTTCAGTTTCTTAGCCCATTTATTGATTGGGTTATTTGTTTTTTTGGTATTAAGTATTCTGATTTCTTTATATATCCTGGAGATTAATGCTCTATCTAAGGTGAGTGTGGTAAAGATTTTTCTCCCACTCTGTAGGCTCTCTTTACACATTGATTGTTTCCTTTGGAAGCACACTATTTTAATACTAATAAATGCTGACTAGGATATTGCAAAAAAGGTATACTCACTCATTATTGTTAGGACTTTAAATTAGTATAACTACTCTGAAAGAAGTACTGAGTTTCCCCCCAAAATTAAGACTGGAACCACCTTATGACTCAGCTGTCCCACTCCTTGTGATTTATCCAAAAGAACTAAAATCAGCATACTATAGCAACACAACCACCTCAGTGTTATAGCAGTACAATTCACAATAACCAAATAATGGAATCAGCCCAGATGCCTGTCAATAGATAGATAGATTAAGAAAATATGGTATATATACACAAAGGAGTTTTACTCAGCCACAAAGAAGAATAAAATTATGGCATTTGCTGGTAAGTGGACAGAAGTGGGGAGCATCATGCTAAGTGAAATAATGAGACTCAGAAAATCAAGGGTTGAATGTTTTCTTTCTTATTAAGAAGCTATAGAAAAGTAAGGGGAAAACGAGGGAGGACTGGATTGGCTATTGTAAAGATAAAGGGAGGATTAGTGGAGTAGAAGAAGGAGATTGAGAGGGAGGGAGGAGGGACAAGAAAGGGGAGGAAATGGGGAATGAATTTAACCAAATCACATTATGTAAATATACCACAGGGAATTTCACCTTTACCTGTCTGTAGAAAGCACCAATCCAGAAAAAAACAAATAAGCAGAAAGAAGATTAGTAGAGGAGGGAGAATAGGGGGAGGGAGGAGAGGAGGGAGGGTGGAGAACAGGGTCCGAAATGAAATAAGTAAAATTCCATGCACGTTTTGATTTTGTCAAAATGAACTATAATGATCTAATAAAAAAGTACATTGTTTAAGCTCTACATATTTTGGAATGTTCCCATTCTCTGTTATTGACTTCTGATTTTATTCCATTGTGGCCCAAGAGCAGACATCATGTTTTTCTATTTCTTTTTGTATTTGTTAAGTTGTGTTTTATGACCCAGAATTTGGCCTGTTTTGGTAAATGTTCCCTGTGAGCTGGAGAAGAAGTGTATCCCTCTATTCTTGGATGAAGTAGTCTATCGATGTCCATTTTTTCCATGATTGATGATATTCTTGTTCAGTTATGGCCTCTTGATTTCTGTCTGCTGAATCTGTCCATTTCTGATACAGGGGTGTTGAAACTCCAGCTGTAATAGTGAATCCATGTATTTTTTCTTGAAGTTCTGTCAGTATTTGTCTCAAACAGTTTGATACTTTTGTTAGGCATTTACTTTGTAAGGACTGACCCTTTTATCATCTTATCGTGCCCTTCTTTATCCCTGATAACTCTCCTTGTTTTGAAGTCTGCCCAGCCTGAGATTGCTACCTCTGCTTTCTTTTGATTAGCATTAGCATGGTGTATCTTTATCCATTTACTTTTTTTTTTTTCATAGTAGGAAACTTTTATTCTTTAAAAACAACTGTTTTAAGAAAAATGAATCAAAATTGTACTTTTGGTAATCACACTGGCCATTATCAGAATAGGACATGCTGTTAGGAGGAAAATTTTTCCTGAGATTCCTCATTGGATAATACCCCTCTATACTATGACAACGTGAACGATACACAAGAGCATGTTCTAGAGAGCAAGACGATTCTCAAATGGAGAAGAGCCTTGGCTTGCTCAGAACACTTTTATTTGTTGCAACAGATGATTAAATAATTTGATTATAATTTTTCAGAGCTTATAAAGGTTAACCACCTAATCATGGCAGAGCTCTTCAGACCAGTATTAATAATCACCAGAAAAAGGCACTTTTAAAAAACATTTGACAAGGAGCCAACACCAGTGCAATGAGAACTGGTCTAAGTCCTGCCCAAAATTTTATCATAGTTCAAATAAATAGTATGTTCTCTTTGTGAGTGTATATTATATAGGTAGTAATTCTGTGTGTATATACATATATATACGAACACCTAGACACCCATATACGTGTGTGTGCATGTGTATATATGTGTATACCATCACCTATACATACATATATATGTGTGTGCACAAGTGTGCATATATATACATGCATGCATGTTGTATAATCCTTAGGTCTCTGGGAAAAACAATTATTTTAACTAAGCATCATATAAAAATTCTAGTCATTTTATTTGGAACAGAGAATAAAAGGATTGGCAAATTAATGCCAAAAAGTACCTACTAAACTTTTCTAATGTACCAAGAAAAAAAAGGAAAAAAAAGAAAAAAAAAAAAAAGGCAGTAAAATGAATACTTGGAACTTTCTCAGGTTGAAAACTATTAGAATAATAGAACCTAGCATTTAAAAAATGCTCATTCTACACTGGGGAATAGAATGGATATTTTTGGTACTATAAATTTCATATATTCACACATTCATATTGCTTATATTGAAGAGAATGGAATGAGCAGAGGAAATTTCTTCCACAAATTCCTTCCCTTTGGTACCCATCAAGTTTTAGCTATATTGTGTTATTCCAGTTAGCTTAAAATGCAAACAAGGTCTTGTACAAATACATTTTCAGGATGCTGAAATTCGATATTTGCAGAGTATTTAGAAATACTCAGAGGATTTTTGTTAAACAAAATTGTCCCATCAATCCACTACTGCATACTTGAGTTTCAGTTTAGACAGATTAAACACATCTGCGTCGGAAGTGGACAAAGGCTATTCCTTCTCCTCAGGAAGGGGTATACAGCCACTTTCTTATTCTCAGAATACGCATACAGACAAAAAAATTAGTTATGACATTTAAAGTTTAAGTTTTAACTGCAGAATGCCTGAGAACAAAAATCAAAGCCATTCTTGAAAAGTTACGAGCCAGACTCTGGGCATTTCTGTCTTTTAGCTGCTGGCTCCCCAGTCTTGTGTGATTCTAAGGTGCTCGCACTGGACTTGAGGCTGGTGTCTGCTCGAAGGTTGTCCAAGACAACAGTGAAGCCTGACAGAAGGTAACCTCCACCTCCACTCATCAGCAGCTTGGGATGACTTCGATCTGGCAAAACCTGATAATTTCTGAGCCAGGTTTCAGACAACCTGAGGTTGATGACACCTCCCCTCTCACGCAGTTTTGTGTAGCATTCCAACAAAGGCTCTTTATACTGACAGTAGACCACGAAAGACCTTGAAGGGGCCACAAAGTCTAGCAAAGACAGCAGCAATGGAGTGGGATGGAAACGACTGGCCACAATTAAACCATCTGTGTTCCTTTCACTCAGCAGAGCAGCAGCATCCAAGTGTCTTTTCCTCTGCTCTTCTTGTCTCCTTTGCTTTTCCTGAATATAATCTTTTTTGCTTCCTCTTTCTTTAGGCTCCTTATATTCTGGATCTTGAGGAACAACCTCCATCGATTCTTGTTCTGGGTTATTGCTCTCTGGGGCCTCGGCCATGCTGTCTTCATTGTCTGGTTTAGAATTCTGCTTTTCCTCAAGTGCGCCATTACTTTCTTCAACTGATGCACTGTCTTTTGGCTCTGCATATAACATCTCAGCAGAAAATGTTCCATTTAGGAGACTGTCCACTTTGTTGAGGGGGAATTCGTAAAGACCACTGAGGAAAGATTTGGGAAATCCAAAACATGCTGTTGCTACCCTAACAGGTCCATCTCCAGGGTAGAGCTGAATAATGGAGCCAAAACCTCCCATTCGTTCCATCATTGCACCCAGCACCAAGCCTGAACATGTTTCCATTACAATCATTTTATTGCCAGCACGGATATTTCCCAAGGTCAGCATCTGGGCTAGTGTATCATATCTCATGTGGTTAATTTTTCCAGGTTCTTTTGCATAATACATAATTGAAAGAATACGGGTAGATGGCTTCAAAATAGTTATGATGGCTTCATATTTCTTTTTCTTCTTTTTAATATATTTATCTTGAGCAAATTCTGTCTTGTCTCGAAATGTTGTACTATTTTCAATTAACTGCTGAACTATTTCTTTTTCCGCTGGACCTGCACTGCTTTGAACACATCTTCCCGTTTCAGCACCACAAAGTCGCCGTCGTGGATGCGGTTATCCCCGGGATACCGGGCCTGTGGGCTCGGATGTTCTCCTGAGCTCTCCATGACGTTCGGCCGGTCTCAGTGCTCCGCCGTGTCCTTGCAGCTTCAGGCCCCTCTCTCTTCCTGCAACACAGTCGCAGCGACCAGCCTCACTCCCCGCGACACCACAGACTCTCTATCCATTTACTTTTAACCTATATGTCTTTATGGTTCAAGTGGGTTTCTTGTAGAGAACATGGTGGGGTCTTGCTATTGTCAGGACAAGATGGCCAGAAGGGACTGGAGTTGGGTATTTCCCTCCCCCACCCGAGGACAGTTTGACTCTGATAAATCCAAGTAGATTTGCCTCTGGTAATAATTTCTTTTGCAGTCAGACTTTGTTAAGAACAGTGTACTATAGTGCATTTCAAAATGATTTTTTTCCCCTTTACCCTGCTGTTGCATAGGGTAGTTTTGCTTTGATCTCACTGTGAGAACTTCTTAGTGTGGTGTCTGCCCTATGTCTGGTTCTCCCTGGAGTTTTTAACTCTCAAACTTGTACATAAATTGCCTCTAGCAATTTGTCAAATACAATTTGGATTTTTTAACCCTAGTACTGATTCCCACCCAAGTTTTAGCTCATAAGCTTCTGCTCTGTTAGTTTGCAATTCTCTGTATCCACCTGTGTAACTCTCAAATTTTGGAGGTAGCAGATTGTCTGCAATTAGGAAGAGTTGTTGATTTTCAGTTTGCTCAGTTTTTAAACATATTTTTAGGGCAGAGTAACGACTTTCAAGTTACCTCATGCCAGACTAGAAATCAAGAAGTTAGGAAACTTTTAAGAGAGAAACAAGGTACCACTAACCATTGTGCTGGGATCACAGTCATTAGATTGGTATTGTTCTAGGAAACTATGTCTTATATTTACGACTTTTCACCTCAATGTTTTATGTTTGCATTACTCAAAAGAATAATTTTAAAAGAATGAATTAAAAATGCCTTCAACTGAAATATGATGGGTCAACATATATATGAAAAAATGTTCAATATCTCTAGCAATTAGAGAAATGCAAATTAAAACTATACTGGGATTTCATCTCACTCCAGTCAGAATGGCAATAATCAAGAATAAAAGTAACAAGCTGGGTGTGGTGGTGCATGCCTGAAATTCCAGAAGCTTGGGAGGCTGAGGCAGGAGGATTGCAAGTTCAAAACCAGACTCAGCAACTTAGCAAGGCACTAAGCAACTCAGCGAGATCCCATTTCTAAATAAAATACAAAGAGGGGATGGTAATGTTGCTTAGGGTCAGAGGTTGAGCACCCCTGGGTTCAATAAAAAAAAAAAAAAAAGAATAAAAAACTAAGTGTTGGTGGTGAGGATGAGGATGTGGGGGAAAATGTATGCTCATACATTGCTGGCGGGACTGAAAATTGGTGCTATCACTCTGGAAAGCAGTATGGAGATTCCTCAGAAAACTTGGAATGGAACCACCATTTGACCTAGTTATCCCACTCCTCAGTATATACCCAAAGGACTTAAAATCAGCATACTATAGTGAGTGAGCCACATCAATGTTTATAGTAGCTCAGTTCACTAAAGCTAAACTATGGAACCAAACTAGTTGCCCTTCCAGCAGATGACTGGATGAAGAAAACATGGCATATATACACAGTGGACTAGTACTTAGCTGTAGAGAGGAATGAAGTTATGGCATTTACTAGTTAACTGATGGAACTGGAGATTATCATGCTAAGTGAAATAAGCCAATCACCCCAAACCAAAAGTCCAATGTTCTCTCTGATATGCAGATGCTAAAACACAATAAGACAGTAGGGGAGGGAAGAGTAGAAGTTCATTGGATTAGACAAAGGGGAATGAAGGGAAGGAAGGGGGGATGGGAATAGGAAAGACAGTAGAATGAATTGGACATTACTTTCTATGTTCATATTTGAATACATGACCAGTGTAACTCCACTTCATGGACAACCACAAGAATGGAAAGTTATACTACATTTATATATAATATGTCAAAATCCACTACTGTCATGTATATCTATAAAGAACAAATAAAAAAATTTAAAAAAGCTTCAGCCTCCAAATTTTAGAAACAAATATATTTGGCATTATAAAATTGAGATCATACTCTATATATTCAACTGTTTATTATCCCAGTATTTCTGCTGAATTCACTGGATTAAATTTAGCACTCATTTACTTGCTTTGTGTTGTATTAGGGCAGCCCCTTAGTAAAAACATGGTCCTTTCTTTCAAAACTTACACTAAAGATGAGACAAAAAAACAGTAAACAGAAACAAACAAGCAATAGATTGATAAAATATATGCTTGAGTTGTTAAAAAATGCTTTAATGTTTGGGAACTGAGTATCTGGATCATGGGAACAATGGAAGGTGGGTGTGGGAGCAGACAGGAAGTTTCTGAAGCATAACTGTGACTTTTATATAAGGACTGTTTAGACTTGGGCAAATGATAGAAAAGTATGGATACCATGGTGTTTGGTCAACTCGTTTGGTCAGACTAGGAATTTAAGAACTCTCTAGTGAGTCTGGATCTACAAAGTTGCACAGGGAAGGAATTATCTTAGAGGCCCCATTGTTGGATATACCACCTGGTATCCAAGCAGCTTCAAAAGTGCATAACAAATGCACCTTTGTTATGACTCTTTTGCTTATGAACTGAAACACAAAGTCCAGGAATTGGTCAGGCTGAGGAAGGTACTGAATTGATGTCATTACAAATACATCTCTTTTCATTTCGAGGTTCTCTTTCATGGTAGCAAGGTGACTCCAGAAGCCGCAGGATTCTGTCCCACCAGTTAAGCCACCTCAGCAGCAAGAGGACTTTTCCTTCCCAATAGGTCTAGTAAAAGCCTGAGCATTGGCTGATGCTTATTGTCTCTGATTTGATGGTCTAGGTCAAGCACTCATAGTTGGATAAATCACAGTGAATGTAGCAATGCTGGCTTAGGTCAAGTGTCCTTTCTGAAATAGGGGTCAGGTCAAGATTCCAGCAACTACATGGATTGAAAGTAGGGAAAGGGATTCTTCAAAATAATGTATTATGAATAATCAGAATTGGGCAAGCAAAATCAATAGATGTCTCCTATAAGACACTTTATATGTATGACCTCGTGTAAACTTCTAGACAACACATTGCTATAGTCATCATTGACCATAATTCCCAGTTAAAGCCATTGAGGACTGTACTGCAGCATTTTTTCTAGAGACCATTCAGGATGACCTAACCCAATAGCTCTCAACCTTGGCTGTACATCAGAATTACCTGGAATACTTAAAAAAACCCCAGTGTTCACTAAGGAAAGAAATTGAAGACTTAGAAGGTAGAAAGATCTTTTATGTCCTTGCATAGGCAGAATTAATATTTTCAAAATGGCCATATCAATGAAAGTAAACTATAGGTTCAGTGTGATCCCCCTCAAAATACCAGTGACATTCCTCACAGAACTAGAAAAACAATTCTAATATTTATTTGGAAGAAAAATAAAAGACCCAGAATAGCCAAAGCAATTCAAAGCCAAAAAGCAATGCTGGAGTCATCACAGTACCTGATCTCAAGTTATACCCAGAGCCATAATAACAAAACAGCATGATATTGGCATAAAAACAGACATGAAAACCAACCGAGTAGAATAGAAGACACAGAGACAAATCCACATATAGTCATCTGATTCTTGACAAAAGGGTCAAAACCATACATTGACAAAAAGACAACCTTTTAAAAAATCGTGCTGGGAAAATTGGATATCCATATATAGAAGATGAAATGTACACCCCTATCTCTCCCTCTGCACAAAAATCAACTCAAAGTGGACCAAAGACATGGGAATTAAACCCAAAACACTGAAATTGCTAGAAGCAAACATAAGGCTAACATTATATAAAGAACTAAAAAAAATTAACAACAACTCCCCACTCCTGCCCAACAATCCTTCCATAAATGGTCAAACATCTAAATGGACATTTCTCAAAAAACGAAATACAAATGACCAACAAATATTTGAAAAAAATGTTCAACATCCTTAGCAATCAGGGGAATGCCAAGTTAGAATGGCAGTCATCAAGAATACAAAGAACAATAATTGCTGGCGAGGATGTTGGGGAAAATGTACATTTATACATTTTTGGTGAGATTGCAAGTTAGTACAACACTATGGAAAGCGCAATATGGAGATTTCTCAAAAGACTAGGAAAGCATCCACTCTGTAACCCAGCTATCTCACTCCTTGGTATTTATCCAAAAGTTCTAAAATCAGCATACTACAGTGATACATGGGTATCCATGTTCATAGCAGCACAATTCACAATGGTCAAGATATGGAAATAGTCTAGGTGACCATCAACAGATGAATGGATAAAGAAAATGTAGTATAGTAGTTCATTTCTTATAATCAATGAACACTATGCTTTTGTATGGATATAACCATAATTTGTCTATTCATTCATCTGTTGAGGGATATCTTTGTTGCTTCCAGTTTGGGGCAATTATAAATAAGGCTATTATAGAAAAATTTAAAAAAAGAAATGTGGCATATATACACAATGGAGTTTTACTCAGACACAAAGAAGAATGAAATTATGTCACTCATGGGTAAATGGATGGAACTGAGAAACATTATGCTGAGTGAAATAAACCACACTCAGTCAAGTTTTGTTTTGTATGGAGGAGCCAGAGATAGGGAGGGAGGGAGAGAATGAGGGAGAGAGAGAGAGAGAGAATATGAGAGATGAGAGGAGGAGGTGATGGGGAAGTATTGGGGAATGAAATATGCCACATTATGCTATGTCTATGTATGAATGTACCACAATGAATCATATATGCATATCATATATATGTGTATATATATAGCTATAATGCACTAATTAAAATAATAATAACAGCAATAGAAGGTAGAAAGTGGATCAGTAGAGTAAGGCAAGCAGACCAGGGGAGGGAGGAAGGGAAGGAAAGGGAAGGTACTGGGGAATGAGATTGATCAAATTATGTTATATGCATATATAAATATGGCATCCCACTATTTTGTATAATTGTATTGCACCAACAGAACAATCCCAGTGCTCAGGCAGATTCCTGATCAGCTGAGTCAGAGACTTTTGGAGTGGGATCATCCATCAGTAGTTTCTAATAGTTCTCCAGTGTGCACCCAAGATTGAGAATCACAAGCCCACAACTTTTTCCTCTTTAAGTAAGATGTAATGAAAACCTAGAATCATGTTCTGTTTTCTCAGCAGCAATTCCAAGAATAAGGCACACATTCAGACCCCAGGGAGATCTAACTGCCACAGGGAGCTGGGCTGCACCCTCAGTGGAAATAAGGCATTGAGGGCGTAGATGGTGATGGTCTTGATTTGGAGGCGTCATGATTTGGAAAGTAGCTATGGTCCAATGTCATTTATTTCCCTGTGATATAACAGGTCACATGATGTTTTGGCAAGTGGAAGTATTAGAAATATAAGCAAGATAGCCTTACTCTGGAAATCTTTGTTTAAAAAATCTGGTGATCCCATAAGAAACTCATGGATTAAGTGGTTGAAAGGTAAGTCATGGTTGTGCCCTCTGACAGAGGAAACTTCTGGATGCATCACTGTAGTTTCTGCCAAATTTCTGGCAAGAAGGGTGAGTTCATGCCCTTCTGAGGGGTCTTCAGTCTGAGAGGCCCAGACCTTCAAGAGATGGAACCCCATTTTATGCCTTTGGCAGAGCCCATGTCCCTAGATGATCTGAACCCTAATTCACAAAGTGAAATTTTGAACTGATGTCTGACCCTCTTTTTTTGTAGATTAGAGAATCAAGTCTCAGAAAGGAGCTTATAATTTTAATTATGAGTTCTAATTCTTTGATATTTTCTGCTACCCTTGATCAAAGTTTTGAAAGCCTTAAGAGTATATCAAGTGCTTTTGCTTGTTGCTTTTCGGTACATTTTCATATAACGGACTCTGAAATGTTATGTTCTATTTTTAAACTGCATTGTGATTCAGTTCTTTTCAATATATTCTGAAACAACAGGTTCATCCATTCTTTCAACAAATACTCACTATACATCTACTGTGTGCCTGGCACCAAAGTAGGTGCCACCCATATTGTATGATTGGATTTTCAGTGACATTTTAGTAAAAACTAATGGGCTTGTGACATTTCCTGACCTTACATAGGACTTAGCATTTGGTATTGTCTGTATTTTATATTTTAGCAAAATTGTCTTAATTCCCCAGATAGACTGACTGTATGCTCTTGGAGGGAATATTTTATGTATTTCACTCTTTGTGTCCAAGAACCTATAGTAAGTAGTTCCATGAAGTAGCTATAAATGGCAGAGTTGGACGTGACAGTTGGTAGATTTGTTAATTAAGCCGCAGTCTATGTTTCTCATGTGCCTTATCTGTCTTAATTTTAGAAGATGGGGGCACAGCATTCCTGCCTTCAGTTCTAATATGATTTATTTGGACGAACATGTCCTTAGAAGAAGATAGCAGACATTGCCCCAGAAAGAAAATCATGAGAGACTGTTTGATTCTACTGATGAGCTGTGTACTCTAATTGTAGGCACCTCTCTATTTTGGATCCTTGATATCTCCTCTTCCCCTTTATGCCTAAGATAGCCTGAGTTTTGGGAAGTGCAGTTAGAGTCTTTCTAGCAAAGGTCCACCTGATGCAAAGAATCAGCCCTTTCACAGCATCCCTGGGCCCTCTCAATCCACCCTCCAGCCAAACCAGAACTCAACATTCTTGCTTCTCATGTGCTTTATCCTGCATTATAGGACAAACTGGTCTTGGTACTGCTGCCAAAACTCCCTTCCCCATCTGGGCTGACCCTGGGGGATTTGAAAAGTCTTTGCTTTTTGCAAAGGTGGAACTAGGACTATCCCAAAGCCTTCCCTACTAGAGCAGGCTCCCCCCAACCCCCACCTCCATCAGAACTTGTTTAGAATGGTCCAATACAGTAGTATGACTTGTTACATAATTGTTAAAACTGGTGGAGTTTGCTTCCTATTTATAGACCATCGCTTTTTCAATCTCAGGATACTCCAGACACGATCTTTTGCTCTAGAAATGCCTGGAATTGCTGCTGTGTGAGGTTTGAAAGGCAGTTGATTGGCAGTGGCTGTATTGATGAAGCTTCTTATTACCTCCTAAGTAATTAACTTGAGTCAACAAATATTTCTTGAGAACCCACTCTAGAGCATGCACTGAGCTAGGAAGGTGGAACATTTACTATAGTGAGAGATGAGGGTTCAGTCCTGCTTTCAACAAGCTGGAGGTTGCAGGTCCTGAAGTTGTACCCTTCCCCCTCTGCTGGAACTCCATATTCTGGCCAGAGCAGGGTCTTGACCTGTTTGTACTGCCTTTATGCTGAATGAGGGATTATTAACCAGGAAAAGAGGAGGGCGAGCCCTGCAGGAAGGACAGAAGAGATGACCTGACCTTTAATTTTTACTGTACTTAGGATCTCTTGCTTCTTTAGCTGTATAGCTGCAAAAGGAAAGAAAAAGAAATTAAGCCTGGTGGCTTCAGAATGCTATTTATGTTGTTTCTGAGTTGAGATTTAGCAGTGTTAACCTCCAATTAACTGTTTACATATGTATTTCCAATCCAGTGGGCTCAAGACTTACACTAACACCTTGCTGTGTTATTAAAACTTACTAAGTAATTTCCATGTTCCTTTAGTGTCAGAACCTGCCAGAAGGTTGCAAGCTTTATCGTGTGCTTTTTTATTTTGCTAAACTAAGCTTTTTTTTTTATCCTCTTTAAGACTTCATGCCATGTGTTACAAAACGGACTGCCCCATAGGAAGCATGGCTTACCATTAAGCATGTGTGATATTTGTCTTTACAGATATTTATTCCTTTGGTCAAAGGAATGTAATCAGAAAAAGGGAGGTGATTAATCATTATTTCATCATGACCTTCTATTTGTATCCTGGAAAGTTTTGTTCCCCAATGCTCTGTGATTTGCATGTGATGAATATCCCCACAGGAAACAGCAGGGCCAGCTGGTTGCTGCCCAGCATTCAGTGTGTGGAGACTTCTCTCTAGATCAGTTTGGCTGTTATTCCCCCTGCAGTGGGCTCAAAGCTAATGCTAGTTGTGTGGGTTGTTTTTTTTTTTTTTTTTTCCCATACTGGGGATTGAACCCCGGGGCGCTTAACCACCAAACCACATCTCCAGCCGTTTTTGTATTTTATTTAGAGACAGGGTCTCACTGAGTTGCTTAGGGCCTCGTTAAGTTGCTGAGGCTGACTTTGAACTCATGGTCCTCCTACCTCAGCTTCCCTAGTCTCTGGGATTATAGGCGTGTGCCACTGCACCTGGCCTGATGTTAGTTTTAAGTTCCCAATTCGTCTCTGAGAGTTTGAGCCCTGGAAATTGTGAAAATGAGTGAGTTGGTGCACTTGGTAGTTTTTTAAGCTTGGAGTTTCTAGAACCTCAAAATCTATTTGGGGGACTTATCTACCTGAAAATGGCAAATTAACTTCTAAAAAGTATCACTTGTTTATGACACCCTCTGCCAATGATAGCATCAAAGAATCAGAGAATTTTAGTCAGGAGAAGCCTTAGAGATGTGTGTGATTCAATCCTTTCTAAGTACTAGGATCCCCACTCTGGTGTCTTGGGACCTCTGTGATCAGCAATTTCAAAAGAACTGCTAGAAAAATCAACTCTAGAATAAAAATCAGCCCTTATATCTTTAGTATCTCATTTAAGGCAGATGTATTTTTTAGTATTGGTCATTTTAATCTATTTTTTTAAATAAAGAATGACTTTGATTTGATGGAATTTCTATGATATTCTAATTTTTCATGAAGATTTCTGATTGATTGTGAACTATGTGGAGAAAGATGATGAACTGGATTGGTAAGACTGCTTATAACTGTGAGAGAACAGTTCTCACAAGCATTTAATGAAGAAAACACAAGTAACTGCTGACTTTTTGAACTGCTATACACATATACCAGAGTCCTGGTCAGCATAATGATAGGGGGCAAAAAATCATGACTGCATACCTTGTGTGAAGTTGTGGATTTTATATAAGGATTGAGGCATAGCCGCTGAGGGCATGGGTGTGGCAATCACCTTGTCTGGGGTAGTGTCCTAGATCCACCACTTTTCAAGTCACCTGGTGCCTCAGTTTCCCTATCATGTGCTATAATAATTGCATCTCTTTGTTTTTTGAATTTTTAAAAAAATTTGTTTTTTAGTTGCAGGTGGACATAATACCTTTATTTTATTTTCATGTAGTGCTGAGGATCGAACCCAGGGTCTTACACATGCTAGGCGAGCGCTCTACCACGGAGCCATAACCCCAGCCCAATTGCACCTCTTTCTAAGATTGTTATGAGGATGAATTTAGATGATACTTGTTAAACACTGAGAAAGGTACTTGAGTCATGTTAAGGGCTTAGCAAGCATAAGCATTATCTATTTTCAAAAATAAGCTTGATAAAAGAGGTTGGGACTTCTTGATAAAGACTTGTTTACAGTGTATTCATGCCCTCCAACTATTCCAACAGTGTTCATTAAGATTTATCATATTGCAAATATATATATGCATATATGTATATATATATATGTATATATGAAAAATTTTTACATATACATATATAATTTTTTTTTTCAGAATAAAAGCAAGAAAACTCCACTAACGAAATGAAGATCCACCTAATCATAGTTGCCCTAATCCTTTGGACTGAAGTGTTGGCAGATCAGAGCCCAGGTACTAGTATTTTTATGTTTATTGTTGTTTGGGAAAATAAATATTTTTTAGATCTTATCAAACTTTATTTTAACAAACAGAGAAATAAAGAATTTACAAAACATCAATGTACCTGGCATTAATTTCTCAAAGATGGTACAATACCGGGGAGCGGGGTCATCAACCACATACTCGTGGCTTGAAAAACTTTGATTGTTCGTTGGCTTGCTTAAGTCTCGGTGTTCCACATCTTTGTGAATAGAGTCAATCCTTAATGTTTATAGGCCAGTTTGAATTGTGGCCTAAAATGGAAGAAAAGAGACCCCACAGAAAAAACATTCTAAGTATTTTTGGGGCTAAACCATTGCCTGCCTTTTTTTCTCCCTCACAAACATGAAAGATACAGGTTGGGCATCCCTAATCCTGAAGTCCTTAATCTGAAATGATTCAAAATCCAAAATGTTTTGAGCTCTGACATGACACCTAAGTGGAAAATTCCATACCGGACTTTATGTGGCAGGTTGCAGTCAAAATATTGTGTAAAAACTCCTCCAGACTATATGTTATGAGGTGTATATGAAACATAAATTTCATGTTTAGACTTGAATTGCAGCTATCCCCTCCAAATATCATTATATACTTACAACTATTCCAAAATTTCAAAAAACCTTCAGAATCTGAAACACTCTGGTCCCCAGCATTTCCACTAAGAGATATTCAACATTTGTGTGTATGGAGTGTGAAAGCGAGGTTTTCCTTCTTTCCTCTCAACAGTTGAAAGTATTTGCAACCCTGCACTGTGCCACCATAGGATTTCATGATGAGTTTCTGAGTTACTTTGAAAGAGCCCATTGTTGGACCTTTTCCATCAGATCATTAATTTTGGGAGTGGAGGTGACTGACAGAGATAGCTGACATGAACACTATTGGTGCCTCCCCATGCCCAGATTCAATCAGGCGGGTGCACCCTTCCCCAGCTGCTGTCAATATTACCTGAAACAGCCCCAGCTGCCATTCATTTCTGGTTTTCCCAGAGCCTCCTTACCTAAGGGGTGATGCCTATCACCTCTGCTCCTTCCCTCCAATTTCTGGGGATGGCCTGCAGCTGATGACTGTTAGGGGCATACAAAAAACTGGTCCTCTTCCTCAAAGAGGGGAAACTGCAGTAATTTGTGCATCAGAGTCACTTGAAGACCAGACCAAAGCTAGACTTCACCTGGTGATATGTTCCTTTGCTCCATTCCTGTCTGGTTGTGCTCCTCCACTACTTGCCCCTACCGAGCCCATCTACCTGAAGTCCCTGCCTCAGACTCTGCTTCCAGGCTGTCCAGCCCAAGACAGCTGCTTACTCTATGCTCTTTCCAAAAATTGCTGTTAGTCCTCAGACCACTTTGGAACTTTCTGGGGCTGGTATCATATTTTTTATCCATTAGTACAGTTTTAGAGTTTGGTGCTTTTTTTTTTTCTGAAAAAGAAAAAAAATGTTGTCTTTGGTATAGAGTTGAGTAAGAAAAATCTGTTGGTTAGGTTTACTAAAGTCCTTTTACATGACAATTATTTTTTTTTAATTAAAATCATTTTTGTTTTTACAGACTGCCTTTTGATTCATTGTATGCAAATGGGGTACAACTTTTCATTTCTATGGTTGTACACAATGTAGATTCACACCATTCATGTAATCATACATATACATAGGGTAATACTGTCTGTTTCATTCTACTATCTTTCTGTCCCCTAGCCCCTCCCACCCCTTTTTCCTCTACACCACCCAAAGTTCCTTCATTCTTCTCTTCCCCCTGCCACCCTCCCTCATTATATATTGTCATGCACTTATCAGAGAAAACATTCGGCCTTTGGTTTTTTGGGCTTGGCCTATTTCACTTAGCATCACTTACCAGCAAATGCCATAATTTTACTCTTCTTTATGGTTTAGTAATATTCCACTGTGTATATATACCACAGTTTCTTTATCCATTCGTCAATTGAAGGGCATCTAGGTTGGTTCCACAATCTAGCTATTGTGAATTGAGCTGCTGTGAACATTGATGTGGCTGTATCACTGTAGTATGCTGATTTTAAGTCCTTTGGGTATAAACTGAGGAGTGGGATAGCTGGGTCAAATGGTGGTTCCATTCCAGGTTTTCCGAGGAATTTCCATACTGCTTCCCAGAGTGGCTGCACCAATTTGGAACTCCTCCAGCAATGGATGAGTGTATCTTTTCCCCCACATCCTCGCCAACAATTATTATTGCTTGTGTTCTTGATAATAGCCATTCTAATTGGAGTTAAATGAAATCTTAGGGTGGTTTTAATTTGCATTTCTCTAATTACTAGGGATGATGAGCACTTTTTCATGTATTTGTTGATCACCTGTATATGTTCTTCTGTGAAGTGTCTGCCCATTTCCTTAGCCCATTTATTGATTGGGTCCTTTGTATTTTGGGTATAAAGTTTTTTAAGTTCTTTATAAACTTTGGAGATGAGTGCTCTGTCTGAAGTGTGTGTGGAAAAGATTTTCTCCCATTCTGTAGGCTTTCTTTTCACATTATTGATTGTTTCCTGTGCTGAGAAAAAATTTTTTTAGTTTGACTCTATCCCATTTATTGACTCTAACTTTTATTTATTGCACTATGGGGGTCTTGTTAAGGAAGTCTGGTCCAAGCCAACATGATGGAGATTCGGGCCTACTTTGTCTTCTATTTTGTGAAGGGTCTCAAGCCTAATTCCCAGATCCACGGAATTCTTTGTTTGACTTCTGGAAGACACTTGGGATTTTGCTCGACCTATAACATGAGGACATGATCTCAAATGACTACAGTGGTCTAAAATGTAAAGACTGAACAATAACTTTCTTTTCATTGTCTTTTGATTTTGACAGGGCCAGGCCCTGAGTATGCAGATGTCGTGTTCCTGGTGGACAGCTCTGATCACCTGGGAGTTAAGTCCTTCCCATTTGTGAGAACGTTCATCAATAAAATGATCAACAGTCTCCCCATAGAGGCCAACAAGTACCGTGTGGCCCTGGCCCAGTACAGCGACATGCTCCACAATGAATTCAACCTGAGTGCCTTCAGGAGCAGGAACCCCATGCTGAACCACCTCAAGAGGAACTTCGGGTTCATTGGCGGGTCCCTGAGGATAGGAAACGCTCTTCGGGAGGCTCACAAGACCTACTTCTCTGCACCTACAAATGGAAGAGACAGGAAACTGTTTCCTCCTATTTTGGTGGTCCTGGCTTCAGCCGAATCGGAGGATGATGTGGAAGAGGCTTCAAAGGCCCTGCGGAAAGATGGGGTGAGGATCATCTCTGTGGGGATGCAGAAGGCTTCCGAGGAAAACCTGAGGGCCATGGCCACGTCTCAGTTTCATTTCAACCTACGGACGGTCAGAGACCTTAGCATGTTCTCCTCAAACATGACGCAGATCATCAAGGATGCAACCAAGTACAGAGAAGGAGCAGTGGATGCTGATATAAAAGGTGAGGAAGCCACATTGAAGTGTTGGAAGTTTCAGCACATCATCCTCTTGTTCTGCCTCTGCTCAGGCTGTTTTCTCTGGCAGGCATCCTACTGTACACCTTTCCTTCTTACAGACCAATAACTCTGGTGTCATTTAAATCTCAACCCTATACTCTTGTCCTCTCATTTCTTTTAGGGTCTGACAGTTTCTTCCTGTGGACATCTTATGACAGCCGTAATTTCTATAATCATCCATTTCTGTTTGCTCCCTTCCCCAGCAACGAACTGGTAGCACCACAAGGGCAGAGCTGGCCACGTGTTCTCATCTCTGTATTCTCTGGGTCTAGAGAATGAGCTGGTGTTCTGTTTCTTAATGAATGAACACATGAGAATCTTACAGGTACAGAAATAAGATCCTTGTCTATCTTCTTTTCCTCACAGTCCTGGTTCAAATGAGGCACACAATAAATAGTAAATGCCCATCAACGAGTGTATAGCAACATCCAGTGGGAATGATAGCCTTAGAAAGAGACTCATTAGCCCATGTTTTGCATTCATCTGAGCAGAAAAGAGGTACCCTCAAGCTGTGTAGTAGTGTGATACTGTGGACCACAATCTTGAGCCTGTGTGTGCTGTGTGGCTCATCCCTCTCTGTGCCATTTTCCCCTTGGAGGTCAAATTTCTCTAATAAGTATCAATATCTGATAGAATTTTGACTCATGATCTCTCCCAGTGATATAATCATCTTATGCTGATATCTTCACTTTTAAGATACATTTTTCCACATTTTTACATTTTTAAAAATTGTAAACAAATGGAGTACAACTTGTTTCTCTGGTTGTACATGAAGTAGAGGCATACCATTTGTGTAATCATACACTTACATAGGGTAATGATGTTTGATTCATTCTGTTATTTTTCCTTCCCCCCACCCCACCGACCCCTCTTTTTTCTCTATAAAGTCCTTCCTTCCTCCATTCTTGCCTCCCTCCCATCCCCACATTACATATCATCATCTGCTTATCAGTGAGATCATTTGTCCTTTGGTTTTTAGGGATTGGCTTATCTTACTTAGCATGATATTCTCCGACTTCATCCATTTGCCTGCAAATGCCATAATTTTATTCTTCTTTATGACTGAGTAATATTCCATTGTATATATACCACAGTTTCTTTATCCATTCATCAATTGAAGGGCATCTAGGTTGGTTCCACAGTCTGGCTATTGTGAATTGAACAGCTATGAACATTGATGTGGTTGTATCTCAGTAGTATGCTGAGTTAAGTCCTTTGGGTATTGGCCGAGGAGTGGGATAACTGGGTCAAATGGTGGGTCCATTCCAAGTTTTCTAAGGAATCTCCACACTGCTTTCCAGAGTGGCTGCACTAATTTGCAGCCCTACCAGCAATGTATGAGTGTACCTTTCTCCCCACATTCTCGCCAACACTTATTGTTACTTGTATTCTTGATAATCGCCATTCTAATTGGGGTGAGATGGAATCTTAGGGTAGTTTTGATTTGCATTTCTCTTATTACTAGAGATGTTGAACATTTTTTCATATGTTTGTTGATTGCTTGTAGATCTTCGGTGAAGTGTCTGTTCATTTCCTTAGCTCATTTGTTGACTGGGTTATTTATATTCTTGGTGTAAAGTTTTTTGAGTTCTTTATATATTCTGGATTAGGATGTATCTTTCAGTGCTTTCTTTTTAAAAAAAATTTGAAGTACTGGAGATATATCTCACAAGCTTATGGATATGAATGAAGTTGTTTAGAAACAGTGCAAATTAAACTTACTCAGTACCCTTCCTCACTCAAATAATTCAAGACTTGACCTGTCATACCTCCAACATGAAATTCTTCCCAACTTATTTTCTGAGAATCCCCACGAGTGTCCCATGGGATGCCACACACCCTTTCTCTAAGGCTCCACCATCCATGTGATGTCTGTTGGCTGCAAAGCTACTTGAGATCAGCACTTACCCCAGCATTGCAGTGGGTTTCCTTTGGGGGGAATAATGATTGCCAGGCCAGAAAGCCATCCTGTTATGCCTAAGCTGCCACCCAGCAGATGCCAGAGCTGCCTTCTCTTCTACTCCTGGGAAGTCCCTGTACTTCATGCAGAGATTCAGAACATAAAGATGAGAACATATATCTTCATTCTTGATGCCCTAGGCCACAAAGGAGTCTGCCTTTGCCCCCAACTCACTTTCTTACTTGAACAATGCTTTGTGTCTTAGATGAATTTTCCATGAAGACTTCAAAATAGAAGGCCCTTAAGTACAAATAGTTTACTAGGGAGGTGTTCCCAGAAAGCACTAGAAAGGAATGAGGAAAATGGGATGGGAAGCCAAACACAGTCTTGGGCAAGCAAAACAGGCCAATTCACAGTTCCTTGGAGGTGTTCAATGCGTGCCATATGGATGAGAAGATTCAGCCATTCTCTCCGGAGGAAGACAGAAAGAATCTCCAGTATACTGGGCTTCCCTGGTTGCCTCTGTATTCAATTGGTGATGATGGCGGGTCATTCTGGACAGTGCTGTCTAGTTCTAAAGCCCTAGAAGTCAACTGGTGTAGTACAAGGTAGCCTGAACTCAAAGTTAAAAGATCAGGACAGTGCCATTCGCTGGCTATCTGATCTTGGATAAGTGATGCCATCTATCTTGCTTTTCATCAGCATCCTCATTTGTAAGATGCATGAGTTGGTATGCTTGAAGCTTCCTTCCTGCTGTACCATTCATTGTCCTGTTTCATAGTGACAGCTATGGGCTGATTCTTCCCCGCCCCCAGTCAGACCACATAGACTTTAATAATAAATAGCCTTCATGAAAAATAGATTTATTTCCCTTGTAATATTATATGGCCCATGCTTAGGATACCAGTTGTCTTCCTTTGTTTGGATATCTAGGTTGGTGATGACTTTTCCACCTTCAAATATGACTTCCAATGTGTCCTGAGAATTGACATACAGCTGGTGGAAGGGAAAAAAAGATGGAAGATCACCCTTGGGAGTGTTTTATGGACTGAGCCTGGAAGAGGCTGACATTATTGCTCATATTTCACTAGTCTTAGTTGCATGGCCATGGCTAACTGCAAGAAAGGCTTGAAAATCAGGTCTAACTCTCTGCTCAAGAAGAGGAAATGGGGTTTGGTAAGCATCTAGAAGACTCTCTTCACAGTATTGCCCCTGAGGCATTGGGGAGTCCATTTTCCTTCACTCTTTGCCTGCCTTGGGGAAAAAAATGTAGATGCCATAGCACGTCCTTAGGGATATGGAAGAAACATCCTGTGGCCCTCCACCCTGGGGACACTGGAGGTCCTCCAACCCTCTAGGTGTCTGCTTAGCCTGAGCTCTCTGGGGCAATGGGGCTCTACCTTCTTAGAGGGCTCTGTGTGCAGATCATGTTTCTATCACTACTTCTAACTTACCTCACAGCAGGGTAGTATAACAAGATATTCCTTGGCAGGACCCCGTCCTTACCTTTTAGAGATTAAGAACAAGGGCTTTATAGTCAGGAAAATCTGGGTTCAGACACTGTCTTGGCTGCTTCAGACCTTGAGTAAGCTCCTTAACCCCTGTGCTTCAGTGTCTACCTTGTAACATGAGTGAGGTGACTTGTATGGCATTTGGCACAGGTTTATTAGTATCAATAGTAACCACTGTTTGCAAATAAATACTAACCCAAGGAGGTCATACTGGGAGTTCGTTTTAGTTCACTGTGTGGGATTCAGAGTAAATTGAAAGACTTATAAGATTATTTTAAGTTCCACAAATATTCTTGATCTCCCACCAGGTGCCAGGCACTGAAGGGATAGAGATAGTAAGACATGCCTTATGATTGCTAAGATCAGAGGAGCTAACGGGCAATTCTTAGTGAGATGAAGCTTACCTCTTGGCTACAGTTTCCACATTTGAGGTATGTCTGTGCTTGGAGTGGCTATATGTGAATATGGCCTACTCTTCTTTAGAATCCAGATTCATATAATTCATTGCTTAGGGGGCATCTCCTCTTGGATGCTCAGTGGCATCTGAAACTGAGTATGTCTGAAATAGAACTCTTGAATTCACTCTATAACCCGTTCCTCCCACTGTCTTCCCTATCTTACGAAAAGACACCCCCACCATCCACTCAGTTGTTTAGGTCAAAAGCCCAGGAAATTTCCATTTCTGTGTATGCTATCAATACTTGAATTCAATTTATCAAGCATTTTGTTCTCCCTCTAAATCATGTATCAAAATGACCCTGGTTGCTCCATCTTAGCTGCTTTATCCTTTCTAGAACCATTATCTCTTTCTAGGGACATTGTTTTAAAATTGTTATCCCTGAATTCATTAGTTCCCTTCAGTAACTGGAGTGATACTTAAAACATTTAAACTGAATCACGTGACACTCCCAGATAATCTGGGACCTACCTCCCTCTGACCTCATCCACCATTGTTTCTCTTCATCCACTGACTCCAGTCACTCTGGGCTTCTTGCTGGTTCTCACCACTTGGTTTTCTTTCTACCAGAATTCCTCTTTCTTCAGAATTCCACATGATGGAATCTTCATTCAGATTTCAACCCAAATGTGATCCTCTCAGAGAAGCGTTTCTTGACTTCTTCGTGTTTGAGTTAAGTTAGAGTCCCCCACCATTCCACTTCCTTCCACAGCATCGTTACTCAATAAAATCACCTGTTTTATTTCCTTTCTAGCACTTATTACTGTTTGAAATAATATAATCTAGTTATCTGCCCTCCCCTTAGAATGTGAGTTCCCTGAGGTCAGAGATGTTGCTGGTAACTCTTTTCTGCATCCCAGCTCTTGGGAATGGTATTGGTAAAGAAGGTGGTGATCCTCTTGGTGGTGGTGATTGTACTGGTAGTGAAGATGGTGATCTAAATGCAGTTGAGTATAGCAGTGCTGGTAGTGAAGCTGGTCACCCCAGTGGGGGTGGTGATAATGTTGTTGGTGGCAATTGTACTGGTAATGGAGGTGGTTATGGTGGTGGTGTCCGTAGAGATGATGATGGTAGTAGGGTGTGGTAGCAAAATTGGTAAGTAGAATTCTTCAGAAAGAGGGAAGAGCATATGCAAAGCCTCTGAAGTCAATGACCTTGAAAGTCATGTTCAGAATTTTGACCTTTTGTTTGCTAAGATAAAATATTGCTCTGTATCTGTCATGACTACCTCTGTTTTCACTCATGCCTTTTGGAAACCAGTGAAGTACCTGTCTTACTCTGGGTTAGTGTTTATCCTAATCTTCATACTTTTTCTCTCTCCATAGTTCCCGTCCCTACAGCCTGTCAGAAAGATTCACTTGCAGACCTTGTGTTCCTGGTGGATGGGTCATTTGGGACCCAACAAAATTTAAGAAGCCTGCAGAAGTTCCTGGAGAACATGACTAACTCCTTAGATGTGAATTCTGATTGCCTGCGACTTGGACTGATGAGCTACAGCACGAGGGCTGAGACGATTTCTTTTCTGAAATCAAGCACAACCGGATCTGAATTTCAGCAGCAAATCAGGAAGCTTTCCCTTCGGGCTGGGAAATCCAATGCTGGGGCTGCCATGGAGCAGTTGAGGAAAGAAGGTTTCTCAGAGTCGAGTGGCAGCAGAAGGGCACAGGGGGTCCCTCAGATTGCAGTCCTGGTCACCCACAGATCATCAGATGACGAGGTGCGTGAGGCTGCATTGAACCTTCGGCTGGAGGGCGTAACTGTGTTTGTTATGAACATCGAAGGGGCTAACAGTACTCAGTTAGAAGAAATAGCATCTTACCCTACAGAACAGACAGTTACCACCTTGAACTCCTATGCAGACTTGGAATCTTATAGTAGGAAGTTCCTAAAGAAGCTCCAGAATGAAATATGGACTCAAATTTCTACTCATGCTGAACAAATGAACCTCGACAAAACTGGTATGTTTTCAAAATATGTATTTCTTATTTTATGGTAAACTGAATGGTTGCCTAGTGTTGGGGCAGGGGTGAGGATTGAACACAATTGGATAAGGGTACTTTTGGGAATGGGGGGATTTTAGTCATGGTTGCCCAACTTTGTAAACTTACCAGAAATCATTGAACGATATACTCATAACAGATCAACTGCATAGCATGTAAATCATGCCTCAATAAAATGTAAAAAAGTTGTATGTGTTAACTCTAAAATATTTTAATTGTATGGATGGATATAAAGAGGAAAGTAAAACCACCTGTATTCCTAGCTTCAGATAAAACTATTAACAATTATTTCTCGTCTTTTAGTCTCTTTCCTGCCTTTGTCTCTCTCTCTCCACGCACTCTGCTCATGTAAGCCCAGGCCCATATACACCCAGTTGTAAAATTATGTATCCGTGCTCCAATAGAATGTTCTGTGAGATGCCGATGTAGGTGCACTGTCCAATAAGGCAACTGCAGCCATCTGTGACTTGTGAACACTTGAAATGTGATGGAGGAACTGAATTAAAAAAAATTTAAATGTCATTTAATTTTGATTCATTTTTTATTAGCCATTTAGGTCTAGGGTCTGTTTACTGGACAGTGCAAACATACATAGTTTGGTAACTTGTATCAGTTGCAATCACTTTTGGGTATGACTAAGAAAGAAATCAGACTAAATGTGATTGAAACAGGACAAAATTATGTTTACTGCTTCACAAATAAGTCCAGAAGTAGGCAGATGAGTCATCATGGTACATCACAGTGTTGGGGATCCTTTCTCTTCCTGATATTTTTTTTTTTTTTTTTTTTTTTTTTTTTTTGCTGTTGGTGGCTTTTATTCCGAGGATCATAGTCCAGGATGACAGCTTCAGGCATCACGTTCACATTCAGCAAACACTTAATGCAAAAGGGGAAGAAAAGGGAGGTGCCCCTGCCATTTTTCAAAGAAGTCACACACACATTTCTGCTCATGTCCCCTTGATCAGAAGTTGGTTACATGCCACACTTAGTTGTAACTAAGTGAGTTGTAATGGGAACTGGGAAATGTAGTAGTCAAGTATCCAAGTAAAAAATTGGAATTCAGTTAACATAGAGGGAATGGTTATTGTATTTTCTGCCTTACTTGCTTTTTTTTTTTTTTTTTTTTGGTCTCAGGGATTGAACTCAGGTGCACTTAACCATCAAGCCACATCCCTAGCCCTTTTTATATTTTATGTAGAGACCAGGTCTCACTGAGTTGTTTAGGGCCTTGCTATGTTGCTGAGGCTGGCTTTGTACTTGGAATCCTCCTGCCTCAGCCTCCCAAGCTGCTGGGATTACAGGGGTGCCCCACTGCACCCGGCTCCACTTTTTAAATCAAATTTACATCATAAACTTTTGTCTATTTCCTTAGATGTTATTTTGCAAGATACTTTTTAGGTTGGCTGTAATATTCTGTTGTATGGATTTATCATACTTTGTGCAACATATTTTGAATTGTTGAGTATAAGGGTCAATGACAATGTTTTGCTCTTTTAAAAATCTTATAGCTATGTCTTTATGCACAACCATGAGTGCTTCTTCACATTTTGATTTTTAAATTTTTTCTGTCATCATTCTAGTCAAGGACATCCTAGTTAAGATGTTTTATGAATCTGCTCTGGTTTACTGAGCTCTTTTCAAAGGTACATGCCCAGAGATATTTGATAAGACTGAGCATATCTAATTCTGAGATATCTCCTGCCTTCACACATTTTCTCTACAGATAAAATGTTTTTAAGTAATTGAAACTAGTATTTGACAGCACTCACATGGAAAGGAATTGCCATCTTCAAATGATATTAAAAGGGCTAAATTTAAAATTCAGGCCTGTCAATTGAAGACCGGTTTGAAGATACACACAGGGCCAACCCTGGTATTCTGGCATGTATGTACAGCAAGGCAGCAACAAGAAACAAATCCTCTGTTACTTCCTGAGCAACATGTAGGGGAGTCCCTCAGAGTGGCAGCTGCCTTATTTTTATATTAGTTATTAGGCACAGGAGGGATATATAGTGTGGTCCCTCTTAGGAAGTTTGCAATGATGTGATAAAACCGATTACTGTCATTATAGAAATTCTAAGTGGGAAGCCATGGGACCAATGCTAGGGTATGAGCCATCCAAGGAGGATAGCTGTCTTTCACAAGGCCTCACCAGGTGGCCTCTAATTCATTCAGTTGCTCTCAAATGTTGGTACCTGACTTAAGTTGGATTCCCTAGATGCCAGTCAGGGATTCACATGAAATTGATATATTAAGGAAGTGCTCCCAGGAAAGACTTGAGATTGGTAGGTGAGGATGTGGGGTCAGGAAGGGAAGAATGATAAAAGTCCCTTTGGACTGGAAGGTTATGTTGGCTGAATTCCATGGTGCCATTCTAGAGGCAGTGTCCATCAAAACTTAGAGTTGTCCTAGTCAGGGGACAGTGTAATTAGAGAATTGACATTCCAGCGCATGGGGTAATGTGAGTTTCCTGATACTTCTGGCTCAGGTGCCAGGCAAAGAAGATTCTAGCAACCCAGGAACAGCCCTCCCACAGGACTGCTATTGAGAATCAAAATAAGGCAGTAGGTACCAGTGTGCACAAAAGTGACCAGAGATTTCAGGGTAGGCAGGCAAATCACTATAATCTGCTATAAACTTATCAGGCTGCCAAGGAGCTTATTAATTTAGTAGCCCTTGACACCCTAAGCCTAATGAATCCACCTCTGAGGGTAGGGCTTGAGCACCTGTATTTATGTGTATGTATGTGTGTGTATGTGTGTGTGTGTGTGTGTGTGTGTGTGAGAGAGACTTGGGTTCAACCCAGGTGTATTTTACCACCGAGCTACATCTCCAGACCTTCTTGTTTATTCTTTAAAAATTTTGAAACAGGGTCTCACTAAGTTGCCCAGGCTGGCCTTGATCTTGCTATTCTACTGCCTTAGCCTCAGGAATTGCTGATTTTACAGGAGTGTGATACTGCACTCAGCTGGGCAGCTGTATTTTTGTAAGCTCCCTTGAAAACTCACACTAGAGATTAAAAACAAAACAAAATGAAACAAAACAAAACAAGAACCTTAGTGAATTTGCCATGGTCCAGAAAGTGTTGACCAGTTTTCCAGTTTCAGAGTGATCGAATCACAGAGAAATAACCTTGTCTCACGTAGTCATGCTTTATCCACTACATTTGGCACACTGAAGATATTCAATATGTTAAATAGAATGCATTAAACCAAGGGGACACTCACATTAACCAAACTCAAGAGGCTGATGTATAGAGAAAGAAGGGCAATTTTCTTTATAACACCAAGAACGATCAATGCCCAGGAGCCTAGATGTTCATGTTCTGTAAATGGAACATTCTCTTCCTTGAGACATGCCACATTTGAATCTAAATTATAATCAAAAGACCACTTGGGATTGTGGAATCTGAGCAAGAGAGTTAGTTTTCTGATTGAAATGTTTAGTGGCATCTAGTTGGGCAGATATCTTTATTTCAAAATCAAATATATACATTGATAGCTTTCTATATCTAGAACTCTCTCAGTCTGTATATGTAATTGTATAGGTGAGGCCTTGAGCCAAAGGACCCATTCTTCTTTAGTCCAATCAAAATTTGTAATGATGGAAATGTTCCATATCTGCCATCCAATATGGTAGCCACTAGCTGCATGGAGCTGTTAAGAATTTGCAATGTGCAAATGAGGAGCTGACTTTTAATTTTATTTAATTTTAAGTAGTTTAAACTTACATTTTAATAGCAACATATGACTAGAAGCTAGTGTCTTAGCACAGTTCTAAAGAGGGATGGAAGGTTTGGAATGTCATAGTTACTCACTGTGATTGATAAATTTTCTTTTGGTTATTGCCAACCTCCATCACCCTGCTGAGGAAACTCAATTCTTCTTTATTAAACTCAAATCAATTCATTTTGCTTACTTTCAAGTTTTACAAGCCTCAGACCAACTCTGTCTTTTGCAGATAACTGCTTATCTTTGCCCTAATATTTTATGTATTGATTTCATAGTTTAATTATCAGGGTCCAACTTATTTCAAGTATTTCTGATTTCTTTAGGAACAACTTCTCAAAGCCTGAAGTAGCGTCAGTAGCCATAAATTTCTGAAATCTGCCAAGAAATAAAATAATTTTGAAATGACTAAATCATTTTGTACTTAAAGTTTGGTTCATGTTCTTAAATCAGATAAGGGCATAAATAACCTAAACCTTTGAAAATATGCTCTTCTTCCTTCCCAGTTTTGATGAATGATCACTTAGAGAAACAAGTAGGCTATTAAGAAAGTTAAAGTACTTTCAAAATAGATTCAGCTTAACAAAGGAAGGAATAAAGAGAGGTATTTTACTCAAAATTAAAAATTTTTTTTCTTTGATGTGCCATAGGCAGAAGCAAAGGCAAAATCTGTTTTCATAGAGCTGACATTCTATGGTAGGTAGCAGACTGGATTCATGAACAAATGAAAAAGGTTAATTCCAAGAAATGTCATAAAGAAAATAAACAAGTTAATAGGCTAGAAAATGACTGATCTGCTTCAACTAGAGGGAAGTAAAGGCCTTTTTCAAGAACAGACATTGGACTTCAATGAGAAGCACTAACCATCTGAATATTTGGCGTTGGGTAAAAGTTTTCCAAGAAGAGAAGAGGGCAAGCAAAGACCCTGGGCATAGTCAAAGAACAGGAAGAAGTTTAATATGGTTAAAACAGATGAAGAATAGCTGGAAATAGGGTCAGAGAGAAAGGTAGGAAGCAAGATAAAGCCAATTTTTGTTTTTGATGAATTCTAAATACACTGATAAATCATTTAAGTAGAAGAATAATATGATCTGATTTTAACTTTAAATATATTGTGGTTGTCCTGGGAAGAAGCAATTACTAGGGAAGTAAGAATAGAAGGTCATCAATCCCATGCCATTTCTCAAAAAATGTGATACAGCATAAGTGTCCGAGAGGGCAGGTGTCAATACTGGAAAAACTATTTAACTTGGAACCCAGAGGTTTGGGAACCTGGTCCTTACTGTGACCTTGGTTAAACAACTCTGCCTTGCTTTGTTTCAATTTTCTCCCCAGATGGTTGTAAATTTCAGTGAAGAAAATGGACATGAAGAGTTTGATTCTAACAGGCACAGCCTCATGATCCTCCAAAGTTGTAAAGTTCTCTTGCAAAGCTTGTTCCAGTTTCTCTGTCATTAACAGAGAATGCCGTGTTCACTGTTCATTTTTTCCCCTTGTAGGCTGTGTGGATACAAAGGCGGCTGATATCTATTTCCTCATTGATGGCTCCGGCAGCATCCAGAACAAGCAGTTTGAACAAATCAAGGCATTCATGTTGTCAGTGGTAGACATGTTTAGCATTGGCCCAAACAAAGTTCGAGTTGGAGTCGTGCAGTATTCAACAAAGACCCAAGAGGAATTTCCTATCTCTCGCTATCAGAATGATATTGACTTAAAAAAGGCTATTTTTAACATCAATCAACTTGGAGGTGGCACTTTGACTGGAAAAGCTCTGGATTTCATACAGCCAATAATAAAGGAGGGAAAGAAGGAGAGGACAGGTGAAGTGCCCTGTTACCTCATCGTGCTGACCGATGGCAAGTCTGAGGATGGTGTTGTGCAACCTGCCGAGAGACTAAGGGCTGAACAGATCACCATCCATGCAATTGGCATTGGAGAGGCTAATAGAACACAGCTGCAGCAAATTGCTGGGGAAAAAGAAAGGGTCAACTTTGGACAGAACTTCGATGCCTTAAAAAGCATAAAAACTCAAGTTGTTCACAGCATCTGCACTGAAAAAGGTAAGCAAAACAAAGACAAAAGGCTCTATTTTCCTTGTCATCAATTACTTCAGGCAGGTGAGTGGCCAGGCTGAGTCAAGGTGCCCTGTGACCTGTTGTCTGACTCACAGTTTGCTAACTTCCTTTATCACCATGGAGGGATTCAGTTCCTCATTTTAAACCAACTGCTGAGACCTGGAGAATCTCTCTATAGAGAGCTGCTCTGAAGCTATCTTGCAGGCAGTAGGTAGAAGGTTGCTAAGAATGTTGTGGCCTTATGGAATCCCATCACTGTGGTGTGAAAGAGACTCTGTTGTACATGTGAATTGTGTGCATGCTGCACATAGGCAGATGAATACAATGGACAGAGAATAGGCTTTGTAGATTAGGGTTCAACTCTTCTTGAGTCTGATACATCCTCATCCATAAAATGTAGATAATATCTACATTCACAGACTCTTCATGGGTTGAGCATCATAAATATCAATCATTATTTTATATTATGGGTACACATCTAGTACACATGGAAATGTTGTTCATTTTTGTTTATGACAGAAATACATCTTGGTGTGGGGAGTGGGGAATAGGAACACCAAGGAGCCTACGCATGAGGGACTAAAATGCTAGCAAGTCTCAGAGCAGGTTCAGATGGAGTGGGGCACATGTATCAGCAGGGGCAGATGAAGCTGCTCTATTGAAAAGACTCCAAACTGAAGTTTGGACTGCAAAGTAAAGAGGCTGTTATATCCCAAATGCAGCTCCCATCTTTAGCAAAACTGAAACTCCAGTTCTGGAGCCTACGATGCTCAGTCATTTTAGTGGTAAGACCCAGAAGTGGCCAGTTCACTGTTATTCATAGCTATTGGCTCAAACTTAGTCACAGGGTCATGTCTAGTTTCAAGGAAGGCTGGGAAAGATAGTCTTTAGCAGATGGGTAACCATCTGCCTGGCTGAAATTTGGCTGACATAGAAGAAAGGGAAAATATTAGGGAATGAGAAGCGGTCTCTGTCACCAATAGAAATAAGAAGGTAGATCCTGTGAATACTAAACCTCATCTTGAAGCCTTTTCCTTTGCCCTTCCACGTCACATGGAAGAGCATCTTATGCAAACTCACCAAAGTGGGACTTTGCCAAGGCCACAGACATCTCAGAGACCTCACCACTTAGGGCTTTCAAGATGTTTCCAGGGCAGCTTGGGTCTTGAGTGTCAATCCTCCTGGTGGATCTGAGTGTTGGCTTTAAAAAATATTTGTCTTTTCATTTTCCCACATATGGCTGATGCTAAGTGTTTTCAACACTCCCTGAATTTAGAGAGAGACTGGTAGGAGGATGGCAGAGTTTACAGATGGACAGGTGTACAGGCAAAAGGGATGACAGTGAAGACAATGTTAAATATGTGTACCAGGGATTGATAATCTTTTATCAATACTTTATAGAAATTGGTCTTAGATGTGTGTGTATGTACATATACATATCTATATATGTGTGTGTGTATGCACATACACAGATTTCCAATCCATAAGTCATCAAATTTCATGTGTAAAAGAACAGCCTGTGGTGAATAGGTATGTACTTATTAAAGCACTTATTATCCCTACTAAAAACTTTTCAATTCAGTTTCTAATGTTGACTTGCAGTATTTATCAAATTGCTTAAAATTATCCCAGAAAATAGTGTTTTTCAAGAAAATACATAAAACTCTAGAAGATTGGTTGGTCCTATGAATGCTGGGACTTGATTACTTTGGCTAAGATTATTTTTATTTGATCACCATTGGATTCCTTAACACATAGTCTGAGGTTTGGTATTTTTTACACCTCAAGAATTATGAATGAATGAATTATGGATACGTGGATTATGAATAAATGAGTGATCTATGTATGAATGAATGAACATGTACTTTGAGAAGTTGCATTTCCTTTTTAAAACTCCTTGGATCATCTCCCATGAATTTCTGGTTCAGGGTTCTAGTCTGTGGTCTTCTAAAGATGCAAATAAAATTCTCAAAACACAACAGCAGTTGCTGGAGTTTAATTTCAATGTTTCTCATTAATGCATTTATTACTGCTATACTGTTTTTACCTATTCTGAGAACCATGCCAATTTATGGTCTTTTCTGTAACATACAGGATGTGAAGACATGAAGGCTGATGTCATGTTTCTGGTGGACAGTTCTGGAAGTATAGGACATACAAATTTTGATACAATGAAAAACTTCATGAAAAACCTGTTGGCTAAGATTCAGATTGGTGTAGACAAAACCCAAATTGGTGTCGTTCAATTCAGTGGTTATAACAAGGAAGAGTTCCAGCTTAACAAATACTTTACACAAAAAGAAATTTCTGATGCAATAGACAGAATGTCTCTCATTGGTGAAAACACTTTGACTGGAAGTGCACTGGCCTTTGTAGATCAATACTTCACCCTCCCCAAGGGGGCCCGTCCTCACGTCAGAAAGTTTCTCATCCTCATCACTGATGGAGAAGCACAGGATGATGTGAGAGAGCCTGCTATTGCTCTGCGGGACAAAGGGGTGATCATTTTCTCTGTGGGGGTATTTGGTGCCAACAGGACTCAGCTGGAGGAGATCAGTGGGGATGGCAGCCTAGTTTTCCATGTTGAGAACTTCGATCATCTAAAGGCAATAGAAAGTAAACTCATCTTTCGTGTGTGCACTCTGCATGGTAAGTGACCCCGTTATCTTTCACGACTCAAGAATGTGAGCTGCTGACTTTATAGGGGAGGCACTGTAGACTCTGGACTTGCCCATGTCTGGACTGGTCTTTGCTTTGGTTTTGGTTTTATTGATATTATATTAAAATAGCCTACACCTCAATGGATATTCCAGTTTAATAATTTAGCAACTATTTTGACTCCAAGTAGTCTTGCTTTTGATGACTTCAACTATATTCCAAGAAGTTCCAAGAATTCTTCTAAGCTTTCACTCCTTAATATCCACCTACCTGGGTTTTCCAGAGCCAAATTTTGTTTCCAAATGATTTCTTAGAATTGTTTCTTGACTGCCCATAATCACTGTTAAACAGAAAATGATTAGAAACACAAATACATCTTCCTTATAGTTATATTAAATCCAGCATCTTAAACAGTATTGCTCCACCAAAAAAAAATCTTTCATATTTTAAAGATAGAGTGTACATTTCATTACTTCACATTACTCTTAACTTGTGGGTATTTTATATTTGCTCATTCACATGCTGCCCCTTTGGAAAAATTTAATTTGTGATTTTTTTTTCTGATTGCTTGGAGTGACTGTTTTTATCTCACAAATTGTAGTGCTTTTCAAATTATAGTGCGCAATCTTTAGTTTGAAACTATCAATTTTTTTTTAAAAACTCAGTAACTTGTTAAATGGAATTCACTTTTATTGACCTGGAGTGGGGGAAAATCTTGACCTCCAAATCAAAATAAGAAGGAAAATGGACCCCGCCCCCATCTTTGGTGAAACTATCAATTTTAATGCCTTTTGAATGAGAACTTGCTGTAAATCCACACATAGACTGAAACTGCTTTTGCTCTTAAATCTATCAACCACTAGTATCTGTTTTGGATACAACTAAGAGAATAAAGCAAAGCGTTAGTACATTTGTTTTGTGGTTCCCCTGGCAACATAAAGACACTGGTTGGACTTCATTCTTCAAAATTAAGTATGTGATTTTTTTTCCAGAAAGTTAACAAATAAAATATCACATTATAAACTCTGAGTTTTAAGTGATAGCTCTAAGCCTTCCTTGGGAACACTTAATTGGAGTTTTTCTTCCTCTAAGAGTGGCAGTGATTTCCCAACTCTTGGTAGTGTGGACAGCTATACCCAGAGGCCATAGCCTTGACTTTGCAACCTTCAGGGTTCTTGCTAGCATTTTTTTGTTTTGATAAATATAATGATTGTGGAGACCCTGTGTGTGGCATAAGGCAAAATTTCTGCCTATTCATCCATAAGATGGACTTGTACATATTTATTAAGTCATAACTAGTCACCAAATCTCAGTGAACCATTGCCCCAGGTTTTTACCATTATTGCCTAAGCTCCTTCACATTGTGGGAGACTTGGAAATTTGAGACTTCATTGCCAGAAATAAGGATTGGAGGAAAGACAGACAGGTGGAAAGTAGAAAAAAATGAACTTTTGGAAGGCAGGTGCTTATGCTATTAAGGGAAGGAAACGAGAGGGTGAGAGTCTATATTTTGATTGGAGTGGTTGCTTGCCTTCTAATGTGTAGGAGCGTTGGAGACTAGGGAGGAGGACATAGGAGCCTCAGCGCTTCCTCTACTTAGGGCCACTTACTGAGTTCTAATTTAGGAGGTCAGTGGAAGGAGCACAAATAACCAGGGAGAGGCATGCTGCACATGGGAAGTTTTGCCTCTTGAAATCTCAGAAGACAGCTGGAGCCTGAGAGAGTAGGATAGAAACCTCACTTTGTACAACGAGCTCCAGAACTCTTTAAAATAGCAGGTCAGTTTGACAATCCTCAATCTGTCTCACCATTAGATTGGCATTAAACTAGCTTTTGACATTGACTTCCAGTTGCAAGCCTGCTTACCAAAAGGTATTACTCCTCCTAATGGCAGAACAGAGCGGTGTGGCTTAAGAATCGCCAATTGTGGAGTCACACATCATCATTCACGCATCTGAAGGCTTAAATGTCCCTGGAATCATCATCTGGGCAAGTGGCCCTTCTCTGACCCTTTGTTTTTTTTTCTCTGTAAAATGGCAAAAAGCCACCTCTGAGGACTAAGTGAGGTGGCGTGTTTAGCGCCTAGTAGGCTCATGGCAAAGGTTAGATTGCTTTCCTTCTCAGTGAACTGTACAGGATGCACTACAGAAAGTTTGGAATCCCCTCTTCTTCTTCTTTTTTTCTTTTTTCAGATTGTAAAAGGATTGAACTGTTAGATGTTGTGTTCGTGCTGGATCATTCAGGCAGCATCAATCCAGACCAGCAAGACAGCATGATTAACCTTACCGTCCATTTGGTGAAGAAAGCAGATGTTGGCAGGGACCGAGTTCAGTTTGGAGCCCTCAAATACTCGGACAGTCCTGAGATTCTTTTCTACCTTAACACGTACTCAAACAGTTCGGCGATCATCGAGAACCTGAGGAGGCGCCGGGACACTTCCGGGAGGACCTACACTGCCAGGGCTCTAGAGCACTCAAACACCCTGTTCAGGGAAGAACATGGAAGCCGCATCAAGCAAAATGTGAGGCAGATGCTGATTGTCATCACCGACGGGGTGTCCCACGACCGGGATCGGCTCGGGGACACTGCACTGAAGTTAAGAAACAAAGGCATCACCATCTTTGCAGTGGGTGTGGGACAGGCCAACCAAGATGAACTTGAGGCTATGGCAGGCAATAAAAATAATACCATCCATGTAGATAATTTTGACAAACTGAAAGATGTTTACTTGCCTCTACAAGAAAGTGTGTGTGACAATGCAGGAGAGGGTAAGTTGCCATTTTTAAAGCTTCTTGGGATGTCGCAACAAAAGTTCAAACAAAAGCATAAATCATAAACTTGTATACATCCTGGCTTGCTGGTACTTGGGTATCATGGGTTGACCATTTTTCTCCTTGAGCTGAATATAGTTTTCTTATCTCTAAAAGAAATGAGTTGTTTGAGCAAGATCCCAGAGTTTCCTCCCACCGCTGCATGCAATGAAGAGATGATACAAGGAAGTTTCAGAGGCATTCCTTGCTGTCTTGTCACCCTGTTGCCTTTTTTTTTTTTTTTTTTTTGCCAGACAGATGACCCTCCTCTTAGGGACATGGTCACCTTACCCCATTTAATAGGTACTGCTCCATTGCTTTCTGGTCTCAATGCAACTGACCACTGGTGGTCAGTTTTAGCCAGACTCAAGTAGAGAGTTTCATGATTTCTACAGATAGACTTTTGTCTTCAAAGATCCAAGGCCCTCTGAATGGTATCGTAAGCATTCTCTTGGCCCTAAGAGGTTTTCCTGGTCTGTGTTCTTTTCCGGATGAGAACCACTAATGCAGAGGGAGGGATGGGGAAGTCAAACATGGAGTAATGAAGACAGGCTGCTGGGGGCAGGAGGGAAGGGGACTAAGCTGATCACATGAGCTATCACTGGGCTGTGTTGGCCACACCTGTCACATTCCATGAGGAAAAGGTGAGACTTGCCACCTGGTCTCAGAAGCAGTAGAGATTGACAAGTCATCTATGGAGGGCCTGTGCCTCTGAATGCATATGTATGTATTGGCCCAGACCCTCAAACATGGCCAACGAATCAACCAACCTACCTTCCTTTCCTCTTTCCTCTTCCCTTCCTTCTTCCCTCCCTCTATCTCCTTTTCCTTTCTTTCTTCTTTCCTCTTTACCAATCTGGAATCTGCTTTTGTAGCCAACAAAAGTCATACTTCTAAGACTAATGTTTACCTGCTCCCATCTCTGTACCCAGTCCAACCCCAAACAAGCTTCCCCTAAATCCTGCATCAGATCTGTGTTTTCTTTGCTGAGTGAAACTGTCTGACCATCACAGAGTTACCTTATTTAAATATGAAATAATTCATCTTTTTGGCTTCAGATCTTATCTTTATGTAAGAAACACATGATTTACCCACCGCACAGCAGAAGGATCATCTCAGTTCTGCCTGTTCTTTCTGGTCTGTAGGCTCCCACCCTGAAACCTGGTCTCTCCATCTCTCCTGCCATCATGCAATCCAATCTCAACACTGATGATCTTTCTCACACACACTGGACTGTGTCACTCCTCTGCCTACAGGTTTTTGGAAGTTTTTCTCTGTCATTGGGGTCATTTCCAAACTCCCAGGCTCCATCTAATCCCTACCACTTCTCCAAACTGTTGATGGCCTCTCCCTTCTTTATAATTCACCTTGTTGTTTTGAAATTTCTCAAATCTTTGTGCACATTATTCTACCCACCATGAGCACCAAGCCCATCACTGCAATTGCTACATCTAATGTGTCAAGTTTTAGCTTTGTTTGTTAATATCCTGGCCTGACATCTGACCCCATGTCCTCATTGTGTCTCCCAACTCTTGCACCTTCTATCTTCTGGTGGTAGCACTTAACATGCACTTTCTGCTATTTTATTACCTCTATCTGACATAAGACAATGAATTCCCTGGGCAGGCTTGGTCTCTTGTTCCTTGTTGGGTCTCACCAAATCAGGTATAGTTCTAAGACTGCAGTCTTATCTTAGGAATATGGGAGCTGCTTTGTTCTTATCTTGTATGCTTACATTTTGGAGGTAGATGCTGAGATGGAATTTGGGATACAAGATGTTTATTAGGGACACACATCTGTGAAATAAAGGGGGAAAGCAAGACAGGCAGAAGAAATCAAGCAGTGACACACACTCAACAAAGCTTTAAACCTAGCAGACAGCTCTGAAGCAAGTATTGCCCATGAGAGTTGTCCAGCATTGGACTAAGACATCTGGGAACCCCCTTCTCACTGAGTCCCCTAATGTGAGCTACCCTAGGAAGGGCATGACCTTTGGCAAGGGATCTCTCCGTGGTGAGGCAAATCTGAAGGAACTGACAGCAGGAGGCTTTTTGCTACCACACGAAGGTCCAACTTCCTTGAAGGTTTATCTGGGCAGCCCATCTGCACCTACTACACTGCCGTCCCAAGGAGTTGTGTGATGGTGGGCAACTCTGGTCTCAGTTGCCATTAGTGACCACTATAGTGCTGCTCCTATCCCAGCCATTGAGTTTGTTTGGAACCAAGTGTAGAAAGTCATTCCTTGGTTTTGGGACATTTCATATTAGACTTCTTGAAGATGACCCCATGCCCAGTTCATTACCCATTAGACCTCATTTCATGATGATTTAATATTTGGGTTATGATAGTTAAAAAACATTGCCGTAAAAACAAACATGCTGAATTTATGGGTAAAAAAGATTTAGATGTCCAGATACTAACTTCACTCCATAGTAATTATATGTTTTTAGGTCACCTAACCTCTGAATTTCATTTCTATATGTGTAAAATTAAAATAATTCTTTATAAGGTGGTTGTATTATCTATGTTATGATATGCCAAAAGTGTTTTAGAAATGACACTTCTCAATACACAAGGGCAATAGTAGCCTTGATGGGAGTAGGAGTACTAAACACAGTGTAACAGTACTGTTACCTTGATTTGGGTGAATGTTCCAATCAGAGTCTGTTGAAGAGACTTCTAGCTTTGTAATCCTCTCTTAATGAATGCATTCAATCTATGCCTGTTTCCTACTTTCTTTCTGAGTAGCTTGCAGTGTCTTTTCCAATGGATTATGCAAATAATTACAACTCATGAAACCCCTGCTAATATTTCTCTTCCTGCTATTTGTCGGTCTCTTTGAGTGCCAATCAGTGATTTTGCTGCTAACTTATCTCAATTTACTTATCTCAATGTAAAGCAATTTAAGTGGTTGGTAAAGTAATTTAAATATTAGAATAAAGAAAATAATTAGAATGACTCATGAGGAAAATAATTTATTCTTTTTTCTTACTGCAGTCTGTAACCTTCAGGAAGCCGATGTGATTTTCCTCTGTGATGGCTCTAACATGGTGTCTGATTCGGAGTTTGTTACCATGACAACCTTCTTGTCAGACTTAATTGACAGTTTTGATACTCTGTCTCAAAGAATGAAAATTGGGATGGCTCAATATGGGAGCCGCTATCAGGAAATTATTGAGTTGGGAAACACTCTGACGAAAGCCCAGTGGAAATCACGAATTCGGAATGTCTCCAAGAGCAATGGGCAGTCACGAATTGATTTTGCCCTTAAACACGTGAGCTCCATGTTTCACCCATCTTTTGGTGGGAGGAGAAATGCTGGTGTCCCTCAAACTTTGGTTGTTATCACATCTGAGTCTCCCCGCTACAATGTGGTAGATGCAGTGAAAAACCTGAAAGACCTTGGAATCTGCATCCTGGTTTTGGGCATAGGAGATGTTCGTAAGGAACAGCTTCTACCAATAACAGGCAATTCTGAAAAAATAATCACTTTTCAAGACTTCGATAGATTAAAGAACGTGGATGTGAAAAAAAGAATGGTCCGTGAAATCTGCCAGAGCTGCGGGAAAACCAGTAAGTGTGCTTTGTCCAGTTTTATTCAATTATAACTTCCCATTTCTTTATTTCCCAAGGGTCTGGCATGGGCCAACTCTAGCAGAACATATATTTAGAACAATGTGCAGTGAGAAGAGAGCTCTCCTCTGCTTCCAGGAAGTATGGAATCAGTCACCCTCTCTCAGGGACAAGGAGAGGCTGCAGAGCCGGAAGGGACCCTGCTATTTATACTCTTCTCAAAACCTGACTCTCAATCGCTTATTTCCACTGTCTCCATTGCCAGAAGTCCTAGGACAACCTTGCTTCCAGTAGGAAGCAAGAAAAATGAACAGACTGAAATTTACAGACTGAAAGTTTTACTATTTTAACTTTGTAAAACCATCTTGTGAGGGACTCCGTGTGTGTGTGTGTGTGTGTGTGTTGTGTGTGTGCAGCTATGTACATGCATACAGTGTGTTATTTGAATAATGCTGTCCTTATCATCATAACACAGTAAAGATTTGAATTGTCCTTAGAAATTATTTAATCCAGAGGTCACCAATATAAATGCTGCAAAGTCCAGGTGGGTAATGTAGATGGGCAAGGGGGCAGGGTGTGAGGACAATGAAATGGAGAGCAATGTCCCATCTAGTGGGGGTGTCACTATTTGGTTGCAGCTGATAGCAGCCGTGCAGGACTCAGGTCCTGTCCATTTGGGGTGGAGATTGGGAGGGCAGCATGTCAGGAAACAGTCCACATTTTGTGGAGTCTGCACAACTTGCAGGAATTTCTCGGAGTGTTTGTTTCTAGTCTTGTGATGGAAGCATCCTTCAAAAAATGTGTTTTTTTTTTTTTTTTTTCCTCAAGTACCTCGGATCTTTTATGTCTCATTCAAGTGGAGGCAGATGACAGAGGTAGCGAGAGTCCTGGGCCTGGAGCCACAAAGTCAGAGTTCTAACTCTGGAGCAGGAGCGATAGCCTCCATGAATTGCTGTCCCCTCATCTGGAAAATGAGCAACCAGACAGGGTCAGAGGTGACCAGATGGCCACTTGCACCAGTTTGCTTCTCCTGTCCAGAGCTGACCGACTACTTGTTAAATTCACCGACAGCATGAACAAAGTGGAAATTTTACATTCAAAAAATGTGGATTCAGATTCCTCTTTGAAAAAGCAGAAGATTTAACAAGGGTGGGCTCCATTTCCCTTGTGGGTACTCTCTGCTGGAGCTGAACAGTGAGCAGATGCAGGGGTGGGTCTTGCTCTCCAGTCCATTGTCCTCATGTTCTGCTCACCTGACTCATCTGCATTATCCACCGAGCTTTTGCAACCTTTTGCATTTGTGACCTCTGGAAATTAAGATCTCTAGAAGAGTTAAAATGTTTATTATGTCATGATTACATGAATTAGAATATGTCATCATTAAAGAACGAAAGTGCATACACACACCCAAAGCCACTGCGAATGAGACTATGCTATGGTTTGAACTTAAACAGCTACGGGAATGTCTGATATCCGAAAGGGGACAGAGGAGACACCTGTGTTATATGGTGGTCTTTCTTCTTCTATACTTTTTGGGTACCAGAGACCCTCTAGACTCCAACTCTGGGGCATGACAGCTGTTCCTTTTCCTGCCCTTCCTTATTCCTGACTACTCATTAATCTAGCCTCGTTTCCCTTGATCTCCAGATTGCTTTGTGGACATCGTGGTCGGGTTCGACATTTCCACTCACCTGCAGGGGCAGCCTTTGTTCCAGGGCCATCCCCAGTTGGAATCATACCTCCCAAGCATCTTAAAGGACATCACCTCCATCAGGGGGGTGAGCTGTGGGGCAGGTGCAGAGGCACAGGTGAGCCTGGCCTTTAAGGTGAACAGTGACCACGAATTCCCTACCAGGTTCCAAATCTACCAGAAAGCAATATTTGACAGCTTGCTCCAAGTCACCGTCAGGGGGCCAACTCATCTGAATGCACAGTTCTTACAGTCGCTGTGGGATACGTTTGAGGATAAATCTGCATCCCGGGGTCAGGTATTGTGTTTCCTTCTGTGTCCCATCCCTTCCTGTTATATCTCTAGCTTTCACATCATCCCATTCTTCGCTTTCCTCTTTCTCCAGGTGCTGCTCATCTTTTCAGATGGTCTTCAGGGAGAGAGCACCATGATGCTTGAAAATAAATCGGACAGGCTCAGAGAAGCAGGTATTGAGTTGAAAATTTAAACAGTGAAGTATGGAATATGCTGAGCAAGTCTCTGCTCTCCCTAGGGTGCTCTAGATCTTTGGCCATTTGCAGCAGATACTGTTGGTTCCTTGTCCAAAGGCACTTGATAAGCCCCACACTCTTCCCCCAAATGCTGCAAATCGTATGGCCAAGTACTTACATCTGCGTTCTACAGGAGGGTGCCCTTGACTGACCTGAATCGTGTGTGGATATGCTTGGAGAGAGGGTAGGGTTATACCATTTCCTGTCTTGGTAACTGGGGCTATCAATCATACATATAGGGCTACAAAGGACCAGTACCCTGGCCTCAAATGAGTCAACTCTGGTACAGTTTACATTCTGGAGTTCCTCGTGAATCAGGTCAAGGGTAAGACTTTGCTGAGAAGTATCCCTGTTTACACCTTCCACTTCTTTTCAAAGCTTTTCTGTCTTATTAACCACACTTGCACAAATTCCCTTCTCAGATTCTGCTTCCAGGAAGCCTGACCTAAGTCACCTCCTATTGTTTCTGATTGTCCATGTAGAAGATAGCAACTTGGACTGGGAAAAGCACTTCCTACCCTACACCTTGTGTCCATGTCATAGTTCTGGATGGAACTGGAAACTAAGTGCAGAAGTTGAGAGGAACATGCAGTGAAGTGGAGATGTCACTCATTGTCAAATGGGAAGCATCATTGGAGACTTCCTTAGTAGAGCCCCAGATTGGTTTCTTGGACTCAGCTGGCACAGGCAACCTCCCTAGAGGCCACAGAACTTCCTGTTTTGATGTTGTTGTTGTTTGTGGTGCTGGAAATTGAACCCAGGGCCTTGTGCATGCTCTGCATGCTAGGCAAACATTCTACCAACTGAACTATATTCCCAGCCCCTCTGTTTCATTTCTGGGGTGTGTTACCTTCTCTGCTCTGATCCTTTCAACACCTTCTCACTGGTCTTAGAATAGGTATAAACTTCCTTAATGTGGCCAAGAGACTCTGCAGAGTCTAACCTCTGCCCCACACCCAACCTTAACTCACTCCTCACACTCAGGTTTCCAGGCACAGGAAACATGTCCACCTCCTCCCCCAGGGTACTTCACAACTTCATTCCCTTCTGTCTTATGTAGAGCTCTTCCCAACTCCTTTCCTCCCCAGTTCTCTCCATCTTCCATCTCTGGTTCTTTTCCCTTGTCCAACTTCCATTCATCCTTTTGAATTAGCCTAAGCATCAGTTTCTCCAAGAACCTCCCATGACCCTCCAAGACTAAGGAGTCCCTCAAGGCTTCCTAGCACCCTGATACTCCTCAGAGCACTTACCTCTGGAGCACCTGATTCTTGTCTACCTCCTTGTCCACAAACTTCGACAGGACGGGGCATTCCTGACCTACTCATCTTGCATCCTTGATACAATGACTGGGACATAACAGGCTCCTAAGAAATAAATATTTGCTTAAGAGTAGTTAGAGTAAACAAACTATTAGATGCATTAATAAGTGAGTGAATGAATGCATGAACTGTCCATGATCAGAAGTTCAGTTGAGACTGGAATCACCCTTCATGGGCTTCATGCTCTCAGGGCCTGGGCTCCAGGAGTGTTTGGAAATGGAGATAACTTAAGAACTGTCATTAACTTACACACAGGAAATTTCAGAAAAATGCTTGGAAGATGAAAAATACCCTTTTTATTTTTTTATTTGTTCAAATTAGTTATATTTGACAATAGAATGCATTTTGACCCATCATATATTAAAAGAGTATGACTTCCCATTCTTTTGGTTGTACATGATATAGAATCACACCAGCTGTGTAATCATACATGCACAAAGGGTAATAATGTCCAATTCATTCTACTATCATTCCTACCCTTTTACTCCCTCCCCTCCCTTCACTCCCTTCTAAAGTACCTCTATTCTTTCCTAGTCCCACCCCCACATTGTGAATTAGAATCCACATATCAGAGAAAACATTTGACCTGTTGTTCTTTAGGATTGGCTTATTTCACTTAGCATGATATTCTCCAGCTCCATCCATTTACCGGCAAATGACACAATTTGGTTCTTCTTTAAGACTGAGTAATTTACCATTTTGTATATATACCACATTTTCTTTATCCATTCATCTGTTGAAGGGCACCTAGGTTGGTTCCATAGTTTAGCTATTGTGAATTGAGCTGCTATAAACATTGATGTTGCTGTGTCACTGTAGTATGCTGATTTTAAGTCCTTTGGGTATATGCCAAGAAGTGGGATAGCTGGGTCAAATGGTAGTTCCATTCCAAGTTTCCTGAGGAATCTCCATACTGCTTTCCATAGTGACTGCACCAATTTGCAGTCCCATCAGCAGTGTATGAGTGTACCTTTTCCCCCACATCCTCACCAACAGTTATTGTTGCTTGTATTCTTGATAATTGCCATTCTGACTAGAGTGAGATGAAATCTTAGTGTAGTTTTGATTTGCATTTCACTAATTGCTAGAGATGTTGAACATTTTTTCACATATTTGTTGATCAGTTTCTTCTTTTGTGAGGTGCCTGTTCAGTTCCTTATCCCATTTAATGATTGGGTTATTGAATAAATGTCCTTTTAAAAAAATCACTTTTGAATGCCCAAGAGTTGCATCTAAATTGGTGGTGAGATGATGATTACAGTTTCCCACTAGCGTTCTTCACTAGACTTGTAAATAGTTTCTCTTGAATTCCTTTTCTCAGGGAGATTTCATGCTAAAGTCAGAGACCAGAATCTGTTGCATATTCAGAAATGCAGGTGAATCTTCTGCTGGATTCTTCATATGTTGGGAATCCCACTTCTGCTAATGTTTTTTTCCCCTTTTGGATGATGTTACTGAGTGGAAATTCTTTTTTCATGTACAACTCTTTGGTTTTATATCTGCTATTTTTACTAAATAGGACTTGATGCTCTGCTGGTGGTGTCCCTGAACACGGTTGCTTATGACGAGTTTTCCAGCTTTGAATTTGGGAAAGGATTTGATTATAGGACTCACTTGACCATTGGAATGACAGAACTAGGTAGCACGCTATCACAGTACCTGGTGAGTTGTTGAAAAATCTAGTTATTCCAAATGCTATGAGAACTAAATTGAAATCTTGCTGTTTCCAAAGGCTACTTTTGCTTGCTCCAGTAGATTAAGCACATTGTGTTTAGTAAGTAAAAACGTGTGAAAGACCAGAGCATCCTGTTTTATATTTTGCATATCCTTTCATTCTTTGTCATCTCACTAAATGGATACATGGAGAACCGAAGACCAACCAACTCCTACTCCAATTAAAAAGCTCCCAACAATTTATACTCTAGAAATTCCTGTTTTAGGATATTGTTAACTAGGAGCCAAAAGTCTTGGGCAGACTTGGCCTGTGCCCTTCCAATAACAGCGGTCATTTCCTTTGCAGGGGGATTGTTGTCAAATATTTCATCACTTAAGTATTCAGCCCTAGACACTGCCCTCTCTGCACTATGAAGTTCAAAAGCAGCTCTTATGCTCTGCAACCCCTCGTTCAGAGGCAGAAGATGGGGTTGCAGGTGGTGGATTGATTTGTGTAAATATGATTCATAGGTAACAAAATTCCTGATGATTGTTGCACATCTGCTTTTTTTGTTTCTTCCCAGGGAAACATTGCAGAGAGAGCTTGCTGCTGTACATTTTGCAAATGTCCAGGGGTTTTGGGACCTCAGGGGAGCAGAGGACTACAAGGCTTGAAGGTACTATTCAGTTGTGATACTGTTGTCTCTAGTGTGCCTTGCTTTGGTGTGGGTGAGACTGAGACTGAGTGGTTGAATTCATGACCTTGCCTTCATACTAATGTAATTGATTTGGGTATTTCATGTGACCTGTTTTTGTAGGAGTCAGTTCAAGGACTCATTTTTGATAATGCTGTTAAGAATGGTTCCCCTTTTGCTCAGACATTCTTAGCGATGTTACTTGTTGGTTTTGCAATTTACACTTTTGTATTTGCTATAGACAGTCTGAAAGGTATTAAAAATTGTGGAGAGAGTTGTGCTTTATCAGCAATGGAACACGATTGAACTGCAAAAAAATCAGAGCATTATAGATTAATAGACCTTTCAAGCAACAAATTATGAAAGATCAATTACACAACAGAAAGGATAAATATATCCTGGCACTTTTCAGTGAAATACTCTATAATACCCAATGTAAACGAATGAACTACAACTGCACACAAGAATGTGAATAAATTTTACCAACTTAGTAATGACCAAAGGAAGCAAAGCCTAGAAGAATACATATGGCATGTATTATAAATGGTATGATATCATTTATAAAAATTTTGAAAACAGAAGAAACTAAGTATAGTGTCTAGGGATGAATACTTAAGTGGTGAAATATTTGAAAACACACCAGGAGTGCACCCCTGGGGTGGAGTGAGGGAGAGTGGCAGAATTCAGTAGCTTGTGATCAGAGTGGGCACTCTGCCTGGGACTGGTGATGTTCTAATTCTCACCCTTGGTGATGGCGGCACACAGTTCACATAGGATAATTGTAAAATTGTTGTATAAAGTTCATCTCATAAAAATTAAGCTGTTCCTTTATATTTTATTCATTGTGTGTGCATTTTCAAATGTATTTTGGACATCATAATAAAAAAGGGCTGTTACAAAAAGAGATAAACTACACTTTTGCTCATGATTTCTGCATTAGCCTTCCCTTTGGAATGATCCTTTATATTGAACTTTTCTACCGCATTGTGATATGTTGTTTAACAAAGTCTCCTCTCTTGGGTCAATAGTAGATTTATATTCTAGGAGCACAGCCTTCCTACTAGACTGAGCAAAGGGTGGGGACCTGTGTTAGAGGTGGGGAAAGCAAACCTCAAAAGAAATCTTTGCCACAAATAAGCCCTGAAGCAGTGAAACCAGGTGTGACTGAGGGAGAGAGGACTGTAATGTGAGTATATGCACTCATGTTGTTGGAAATGCTTGTTCTAATCTGAGCTCTTGAAAAAGCGGAGGAAAATAAAATGATCCCTTTGGAAATGTTACTGATTTACCTGCTAAAAGAATTATGGCAGTCACAGATGTACTCCCTGCAAATCCCTCAGACACGGGAGTGGGCCTGTGACCCCCATCTCCAAGGGTCAGCCTCCTGCTGGCCATGGGAGGGTCCGCCTTCTGCAGAGGGGCTTCAGAGATGAGTGCAAGGATGGAAGCCACTTCCAGGCACTGGCAGCCACATCTGCAAAACCCAGATCATGTTGAAGGGAGGAGCTTGCTTGGAATGCCCCAGAACTTCGCAAGTTTGAATTGATGGAGAATGACTAAAATTTACTTTTCTTTCCCCCCCCAGGGCTTTTCAGGTCTAAAAGGCAGCAGAGGTCACAGGGGAGAAGATGGAGACCCTGTAAGTTTTTGTGTCTTCTCTTCCCACCACCCACACATATTTTGTTTTCCATGAAAAGCTTTTTGTTCATACAGAAGGGGTATGTGGTTTTTTTTTTTTAATTTATTTTTTATATATAGCATCTTGGGGGAAAGGTTTGTTTTTCGTTTCTTTTTTCCTTGTCTGAATCATGAGGAATTCACTAAATCTAAGCTTGGGGACAGAGAGGGAACAGATTCTCATACATGTAGCCTGGCATGTTTTTAATCTGTGATCGGAAGCTGGGCTTCTTCCTCTTTACCCTCAGCAGGATGCAGCAGGTTATCTGCCAGGGAGCTGTTTTTAGACCTGAAACCCAGTACTTATTAGAATGTGGCCATCAGCCAGAGCTGGTGCATATGTTCCTCCAAGAAAAGGAAGTGGCCAGGCATCGCTCACGGTGTGGCTTCATGATTAAATGCTACAGAGGTTTGTGAACCTCAGTATTGGACATACAACCAGAACTCTCACTTTGTTCCTCAACCAAATTATGAGTGGAATTTGAAGGAACCAAAAGCAGTTGGGTGGGTCCATTTGGGATGGGGAAAGTTCAAAAAGCATCGTGATTGGATCTCCATCCCCTTAGAATCAAGGCCAGCTCCTCGTCCGGGCAGCAAGTTTATAATGTTTAAAAGGTCAGACTCTGGAGTGATACCTCAGTGTGAAACATTGAACGAGACCCTTAACTTCTTGAGCCTTGGTTTCCTCATCTGTAAACATATATGAATTTTTCTAGGACTCTAAGGCTGACCTACCTTACAAAATGACCACCAAGAGGAGTTTTTTCAGCCTCTCACCTTGTGCCCAAGGGGTTCTCAGAGACCACAAAGCATCTTTGGAGTGCTTTGAGTGTGGGAAATAGTGTGACCCACTTGCCTAACTGAGAGCGCACAGCTGGCTTAAAGCCCAGGCAATGGGAAGTTATAAGACTTCAGCAACCTGTGGTCATGAGCAAGACCTTGTGCTTTGCTCATGAAATAAATAAAGAAAGTGAAGCAGGGAAAAGGAGAATCACTTGTCACCTCTCTTATCAGGAAGGAAAGAATTAAGCTCATTGCTTCACAATTATACTTACATTGCAAACTGTGAGCACCTGTTATGCACCCAGACCTGAGCCAGCCACAAGAGATAGCAGGGGGCCCTGCCCTCAAGGAGCATGTAATTGTCCTTCTCTTGAAATTCATTTTACTCTGGCATTTATCATACTTAAATATTCCTTAGGAGAATCAGGGTTAGTGGTGGACATGCAGTGCACATCTTTGACCTTGAGAACTCTTTCCCTTTTGACTGGTTTGACTTTGGGCATCTTTAACTGGTGACTCTACCCACCAGGATTGCTCTTCTGCCTCTGTGCTCTTGTTCTTGCCATAGTGTCACTTCCTGTGCACGGTTTCTGCTCAGCTCCAGTCTCCTAGCACTGGACTTGCTCTTCTGGGTCAGCAGTGTTGACTTTCCCAGTACAGCCTTAGGGAACTGGGCAAGAGGTTAGGGCCAACATCTTACCAAAGTAGTAGGAATGTGGCTAGAAAGTGAAGCTACTTCCAAACCTTTGGCTGCACTGTCTGATGAGAGAGTGAAGTGACTGAGCTCATTCTGCACCTATTTGTGACCTTGGGTCTGTTTGGAAGTCCTGTAGATTGACAGGGAAAATAAGTGAACCGAGGAGAAAAAGATAGATTTAAATGAACAAGTTGCGGGAGGAATTGCTTTGCCTAAAACTTGGCATGCTCATGGACTCTCTCAACACTCTAAAAGCAAACTGCTAGCAGCAGTGTCACTCTGAATATCTGTTTGGATTCCTTTTCTTAGGGAAGACGGGGAGAAACCGGACTCCAAGGAGATAGAGGGATTGTAGGATGTCCAGGGAAACAGGGTCAAAAGGTAAGGTTCTGCTGGAGTTGCTGTTTTCACTTCATGTAACATCTTCTCCCTCTCCTCCATTCCTATCCTCCCTCCTTTTCTATACCCCTTCCTTTTCCCTTTCTCCAGTTATATCTGTTGGTTTCCTTGTCTGCAGATTAATTCTATTCTTAATAATCCCAAGGAATCTTGAGCATTAATTATATTCCATCTATAACCCCTTTGCAGATATATAGCCAGAAGTGACTAAGGAGCTACATAGTCCCTCTAGTTAGCAAGGCAGCCCCTTCCTGCTGCAGTCTGTAAATCCACACTGTGTCTTTGATTCATTAGTGACAGATATTTAATCTTTTGCAGGGAGCCAAAGGGTTTTCTGGATATAAGGTACTGTCATTTCTCCTCAGTCAAGTTTGATTTCCTAATGGGATGAGTTTCCCAGTAAGTGCATGGCAGAGACCTCCCTTTACCTGACTGCTGTCCGTCCTTGTCTCTCAGGGAGAGCATGGAGAGGACGGGATTGATGGGCTCGATGGCGAAGAGGTAAGCCATTTTTCTTCAAGTTATCGTAACACTGTCATGAGGTTGACATATTTTTTAAATGGGAATTGTTTTCTTCTTTTAGGGCTTTCATGGGCTTCCTGGAGAGAAAGGAGAAAAGGGTGATCCAGGATCTCAGGTAACACTTTTCAGTACATCAAGGAAGGAGCATTTGGTGACAGGGACAGTCCTAATTGTGATAGGTCAGTGACTGTTGGGATAATATTGACAGCTGACTCAACTGCATAACAAAAGCCAAGGAATAAATGCCATATTCCTGTTTGGGGTAAGTGTGTAACTGTGTGATTTTTAAGAATTTTCAGCAAGAAGAATTCAAAGCATGTGAGGTCCTTCTATGGGCATGTTTTTCAGAAGTCTGGAAATGAATGTTTTTGTCCATCAGTAACATCTGTGTTCTCTTTATGGCATCAGAGAAAAAGAAAAGCAAGAGAAAATTATTTTGCTGGCCTTGGTGTAACAAATCACAGTGAAACATTTTTTATTTGAAATTCATTTCAACACCCATTAATATCTGCCTACTTGATTCCAAGCAGCTCTACTTTTATGTTCTGATCCATTTATTTATCAAATAGTCTTGAGCACCTGTCATATGCCAGACACTGAGTTATGTGCTAAAGAATCAGAGGTGAGCCACATAGTCCTTGTCCTCAAGGATCCCACAGTGTGGTGGGGAGACAGATATGTCATTAGGATGTGACTGGGGCCACACTGTAGGCATCTGTATAGGAGTCCAGAGAAGGGCACCTAACTCGGCCTGGGGGTTGGGGGTATCCAGGAGTCTTCTTGGAGGAAAGGATTCTGGAACTGAAGATCAACAGCAATTAGCAAGGCCAATATGAGGAGGAAAGGCACTCCAGATGGAGGAGCAGCATGGACGAAGACCTCAGTTGGAGCACTGCATGTTGTCCTCATCAGGAGGGAGCATTGGAGCATAGGCAGGAGGTGCAGGCTGGGGTGCAGCAAGGGGGCCCCTTGGGGTAGAGAAGGCACTCTGTCAGGGTTAGGCAGAGTGAGTTCCCCCTCATTTTTGCACCCAGGAGCCTCTCTTGGCTCACCCTAACCCTGGGTCTGGGACATAAGATCTCTAGATTGAGGTGACCAGAGGAGCAGGAAATGAGGAGTCCATTTAAATGCCTGGAAGGACCCTGGCTTGAGCAAGTTTAGTCGGGAACAGTTAGTTTCAGGTGAAAATGGAACATCCCTGTGGAAGTTTTCAGTGGGAAATTTGATGACAGATGTCAGAAGTTGCTAGATGGATTAGGATATCCAATATAGTAGCCACCAGCCCCATGTGATTAAATTTAAATTAAATAAAATTTAAAATTCTACTTTTGCCACATTTCAGGTGTTCAATAGCCACACATGGCTAGTGGCTACCATAATGGACAGCGTAGATGCAGAACATTTCTTGCACTGCAGAAAGTCTTATTAGACAGTCCTATGTTAGTCTTCTTGATGTTTTTCAGTTTCACAGCCTCACAACAAATATCCTGACCATAGGCTTAAAACTGAACTTGAGAAACCTGCAGGAACCTGGCTGAAATAGAAGAACATGGAACATTTTATCTGACTGATGACCCTCCCTACCCCTACCCCACACACTGCTTGACATTTAACATCATTATAAAAGTCTCCTACAAGCTAACACAAAAGCTGGTTTTATTTTATTTTGTTTTATTTTTCAGGGTAGCCCAGGTTCCAGAGGTCCCCCTGGGGAAGATGGAGCAAAGGGCTTCCCAGGGGATTCCGTAAGTTCCTAGAGTCCAGTGGCTTCTGAATTGTTCACTTCCTCCACAGTCCCATCTCCTTTCCCTTCGTGTCTTCTGCTAACCTATAGGCAAATGCTTATCTTAGGAGTTGGGTGGTAGGTGTTGACTCAGGTTTCTCTGGGAAAAATTTGTCCTTGTCTGATCTGGCCTGATTATTTGAAAGGTTCAGAACTGGAAACTGCATTTTTATCTTAGGTACCCTTATGGTATGTCAAGACTTTCAATTTCCTTTGGAGAGAAGTTTCCATAGTTTTGTTTATTGGACTAATAGTCTTGCAGGCCTGTAGTCTCCCTATTTGTGGATTCAATTATAGGGGATCTTATTATGCTTTTGAGGGAATGGTCTAAGAATGGACCAGTACATCAGTGAGGCTACCATTACAGGGAAATCACTATATAGGAAGCACTCTTAGGATTCTTCATTTATCACTAAGTTTTCTTCAAATTGGGGAAATGTGGTTTACATACTTTCAAAAATCCTAAGTTTCAAATTGGAGAATTTTCTCACACTTCTCATTCCTTCACCCAAATAAGCTTAGTAGTTGAACATCATACCTTTTGGGGTGGGTGGAGCTTATATTTTTGGATTCTACATTACTTTTAAAATCTTCTTCTAGGGTAATCCAGGACGAAATAGTAACATCAAAGGAAGAAAGGGCTCCAAAGGAGAACAAGGAAGACAAGTAACTGGATCTATTTTACATATATGAGTTGATTAATTCCATTATTGAGCTAAGTAAATTTAGTAAAATACCTAACCCTTCTATAATCGAACAAACATATCTATGCTTAAAAGGGCCTTATTCTGTTAAAATAAGTCATGTTCATGGTAGGTTACATTATTATGGGAATTATTAAGTTTCTGGCAAGTGATGTCATTTGGGAAAACTTGGAGGAGCAGGGTGTGTCCCTGTACCTTTGTCTTCCTTAATGGATATCTAACCAGCAGCATTAATACACAGAATGATTCTAGCATGGCACTTTTATTTTGTTGTTTTTATAATATTTGATATTTGTTGTTGATGCCTTTAATTACTCAGTATCTTTTGCCTTATGATCTTGGGGGAAAAGTTTGTCCTTGTCTGATCTGGCCTGATTATTTGATTGTGTTTTTAGGGTACAACTGGGCAGAAGGGGGCACAAGGCAGTCCTAGTTCCAGAGGAAGCAGGGTAAGTATCTGCAGATGTTTATTTCCTCTCCTTATCCCTTGGAGAGGACACAGAGGCATTTGCATTATTCATTGCTACAGAGTCAGCTGATCCAGGGACCATACATTTACTGGGTTTCTAACTCTTGGCACTGTTGACACTTGGGACCAGACAATGCTTTGTGGTGGCCCTGACATTGAAGGTGTTTTGCAGCATTCCTGACCACGCCAGACCCCTGCCTGTTTGTGACATCCAGAAATTTCTTCACCTATTGTCAAATGTCTGTAGAGATTTCGTGGGGGTGGGAATGGGAGGCAAAAATCACCCCAGGTGAGAACCACTGTGGTGTAGTCTGCCTTTCCCCTTCTGTCCTTCCAGAGACTTTTGAATGTCTTTGAAGAAAGTGGCTGACTTGAGTATAAATGCCCTCCCCTAGTGTCTGAGCATCTGTGCGCTGTGTCAGAATAGTGTGAACTTGGTAGATTACACACATTCTCATTACATGTTGCTGATGGGAAAGAGGAGTCACAAATAAATTCTTATTGAATGGACCAAAACGCTGGCAATTAGGGTCAACTCTGGGGCCACCTTGAGGTCCTAGGGTAATTTTATAGCATCCATGTGATATCAAGCCTATCATAGCAAAAACAGGGGCCTTAGTTTTCCTCATACTTGAAAGGAAAACCAAGAAATCACCTTTCCCTTTGTGAACTACTGAAGTTGGAGATGGTATTTGACATGTTAGAAACTCCTGTATCTCGTGCTCAGCGTGGACATCATGAAAAGAGAATAATGTGCAAAGTCCGAATAATGTGCAAAGTCCTTGGTTTTGGCAGAGTTTTGTGCAAGAGGGAACTGAACACATTTGGCTTTCTTTTCTATTACAAATCTTTTCATCCTTTGAAGGCTGCCTGCCCTTCTCTCTGGGATACATTGTGGAGAGAGTTTTCTGATGCCTCTTGCCTTTGTTGATCTTGAATCACATTGCTGAAGGGAAAGGATCTGCAGTGCAATGACTGAGGCTTCCCAGTGCTTCTGGGGACATTCTTTGGGACTTTGCCCTCTTTTCCATTCATGGGAATTCAAATCTAATAAGAGGAAGCAGTAAAGCAGCAAGATGAGCTAAATGTTATAAATTTTAAAGACAAATATGTATTATTGACTTGAGGGAAAATACTTTCAGTTTGAAGGAGCTTTTCAACTGTCACATTAGTCAGGCACTTTCCAAAAAAGAGGTGCCGGGGTAGGGTAGGGGTAATCCTTGGATACACTAGTCAGTGACTTTTAAGTCCCTCTAAGGACTGAGGTTCTCAGCCCCCTTTTCTTCTTTTACCCACTTTCCTCTGATCTCCTCCTTTATACTTTCTCTTCTGAATTAAACAAGGCAATGTTGATATAGAACTACCGGAAGCTTTTCTTCCTGCTCCACCACCTTTCCAATGAAGGACAGACTTCTCCATGAGGGTCAGAGCCCCTTAAGTGATGTCAAATTCTGGACTGCACAACCAGACCCTAGACATTGCCTCCCGCATGACAGAATTTCAACTTGCATAAATTAAATGTAGCATCAGCTGTCATGAAAACTGTGGATCAGCACACTGGAAACTACCCTTGAAAAAAAAAGAAAGAAGAAAATGCACTTGAATCAGTGTTTTAGTCCTGGTACCTTTTGCCTGCCACAATAAAGAATCCTTACAAATAATATTTATATTTCTACTCTATCTATTTTGTACCAGGTCTCAATTACATCACTTTCAAATATGCCTCATACCATATCTGTGAGGTAGATACTATTATTCTATCCATATTACAGATGAGAATATCAAGGAGCTTTAGGCAATTTGTCCAAGGTCACAACAGCTAATAAGTGGCAGAGCTGGAATTTGCACTCAGATATCTTACTTCAGAGACTGGCTCTCCGCCACCCTGGGTGAGGTTTATTGTGCACACAGGCTTAAAGAGCAGAGCTGAGCTCAAGACCACCTGACATTTAGGGCTGTGTCTCTAACTCAGGATAGCAGCATGAGCGTTGTCTGTTACATGCAATAAACATTTTTTTATTCTTGCTTTTTAATGGAGTCAGAATTGAGAAATCATAGAAAGAGTAGCCTCCATCTTTGCTTACTCTCTTTTTTCTATTTTCATGTGGAGAATGTAACCAGTCACATTCAGCTACCAACAGCTGATAAGTTACCATGGGCAACTTCCCTAAAGTGCATTTGCATTTTAAAAGGAGAGTACCTTGAATCAAAGGGCAGAACCTTAATGGAAAAATTCTAACCATCTGTCAAGCTGGTGGAGCTGGTATTTGGTCAGGGTGTTTATTCGAAGGAACTTCAGGTAGTGGGCAGTTGAAAGAAAATGGCAATTTTGAAATAAAATTTCCATGCAGCAAGTGAATTAATAGAGTTGTTTTGAGTATTTGTTTTGTACCTAAAGTAATCATACGTTTGTTTATCTTAGCAAAAAGCGAATTGATGGTTAAGAAGTTTCCACAATTCTCTCAAAGGAGTGGGGATTGTGGTGGTGTGAGTGTGCAGATTTTTATTGTAGTTTAAGGGAAAAGAAGTAGGCATTCGGGGCCTGAATCATCTGGCTTGGTCACCTTTGGGAAGGAGAGGGCAATGATGCCCCTAGGTGGCCACTTCTGCTTAGGAGCAGACAGGTGGGACTTGAGGGATCAGCCTGGCTGTTCTCTGGTGAAGGTAACATCTGGACCATCTCAGAGTACAATGGATGCTGTCAGCCATTTTCTCCCTGTAGAATCCCATAGAGGCAAACTTCAGGGGCCCATAGGAAACACTGTGTCCAACAATTTCACTCTTTCCTGAGGTACTCTCAGAAGCCCAGGGCAGAGAGATGGATGTGACACTGCTTGCTCTTGTGGGGAGCTTGGTATAGAGTGCTTTGTGGGTTTGTCTGAGAGGGAATATTAGAAGACAGGTTCTTTGGGGGTGTCATGAAAACTGTGGATCAGCACACTATTCTGTTCCAGGGAATGGAAGGCCGAAGGGGGCCCCCAGGTGCTTTGGTAAGTTCCCTTTATTTCCTGTCTTCTATGGTAGAGGGAACCAAGAGCATTTCTCCTGAGCAGATGGTTCTGGGATAAATGAGCTTTTGACAAGGATGCTGTAGAAATTGCCCAACACTGGATGCGATCCTCACTGACAAGCAACCATCAATTCAACTTCCAGAAACAGGATAGGCCTGGCCCAGGGCAAAGCCTCCTTCACAGATGCCTTGCAGAGAAGAACTCACACAATTCCAAGTGCTGTGCATTTGACTGCTTTGCATGTGCATTGGGAATTAATGTGAAGGAGAGTGAAATTCTCTATAAAAATAAGAAATCAGTTTGTGTTCATTCCTTAGGCAATCTGGAAGAGTAAAATCCTAGGCGAAGTAGGGGGTGAGCCACAAATCAAATAGTACCTATGTCCCACATACATATCATAAAGAAAAAAATCTATATGGAAACTATATGGAAACTTAATTCTGGAAACTCTCATTCATCAGGGGCAACCAGGAAATCCTGGACCTCAAGGTATACAGGGAGCTGAAGGATTACAAGGTTCACAGGTATGTTGGACTATTCCATTAATATTGGTAGATTATGTGGAGTTATTCTGATGGGAAGAAGTTAGGTATCTCTGTAAAAATAAGTAACTGAGAAATTTTTAATCTGACTCCCCACCATATTCTGCATTTCTCATCATGGGGGTGATTTTGTGATACTGGATCATCAAATCTGCTCCAACATTTGCAGTTCACTCATAAGTTTTTTATAGATGAAAGGTGTGCTCACATGGTATTGTGTCAGGGTGTTTGTAATAATTAACATCCAATACCTTAATATTATATTGGCACTTAATATTGACATTAATCAATTGGTTTTCTGTAATTGAGGTGACTCCAGTGGACTCCAATATATAAAAGTTAGTTAGAAGTTGGAAACTATTATTCAGAGTACTTAAAGTTAAATACACAGGGAATATCACTTCTAGAATATGGCTGAGCTTTATGTGATCCATTTGCATTTTATCATGGTCTGATCATTAGTAATAAGGGTGTCAGAAGTTGGAGCTACTGTTTTGTTCTTTTCCATGCCCAAAAGAAACCGTGGTCATCCATAGAGTATTTGTAACATATGGGTATTCAGTTATCTTATGGAGTCCAATCTGAAAAGGACCCACTTTAAGCCTGGACAGATCTGGGTAGATGTTCTTATTGTAAGGTCTTCCCAAGAACTCGTTTTCCTTCCAGAAAGTTCCAGATTGCTAGTACCAAGCTGGAAATTGGTATTCTCTTGAGTCTCTGAAACAAGCATGAGCCAGCAGGTTTTCTGAATTGAGTGACCATGGAATCAGCCTAAACCCATTCACGGGCTTTAGGGTGCAGGAGTTGGGTGACAATTACCTGCAGCTTTGATCCTCACCCAGTGGCTCCTGGGCAGCCAGGGGCTGCTTCACAGCTGGTACTTTGATAATGAGGAACATTATTTCTGGTTTCTTTTACTATGTGAGAGAACTATATGAGAGCCATGCATTTGATGGCAAATAGGGCAGAAAAATATACCTTGATTCCTCTGACAGGCATTTGCTGCTAAAATGTCATTTAGTGCTAACCTCAAAAAACTTTGCTCTCTGTTTAACACATTGATAAGCACTTAGACCCAGGGATCCATCAGAGGAGCCATTTGTTGCTCCTATCTTCCTTTTTATATGGGTTTTCTCTCTCCCCTTTGGTCTATTTTTGTTTCTCCCGACAGGAGAAGGATGAGGGTCTTATGCCCAGGGAGGGAATTCCATCTGTACCTGGGTCTGTCCTCAGTTACTCTCCTAATACAGGCTTAATCTCATAGTTAGAAACCTTCTTGGAGGGCTGGATCATTGCTATTCCTCTGTGGGGATGTTTAAAAAGCACCAATCAAGAAAATGAGTTTTGGGGCTGGGGTTCTGGCTCAGTGGTAGAGCACTTGCCTAGCACATATGAGGCACCGGGTTTGATCCTCAGCACCATGTAAGAATAAATAAGTAAAATAAAGGTATCATGCCATCTACAACTAAAAAAAAATTTTTTTAAAGTGAGTTTTATTGATATCATTATTGCCTTGTATTTCTTCTGTTACCACAAAAGGGGTCAAGTGGAAGTCCTGGCAGGAAAGGAGAAAAAGGAAGCCAGGGGCACAAAGGACCTCAGGTGAGTGACTGAGACATTATGGCCAATAGTTCCAACCTTTTCCTCTTACTGCAAAACATCTTCATGTATTGTTTATTTTTAAATTATCTACATAGGGATTATTTCACTTTTGCATTACTGTGGGTCAGATTTTTAGCACAGCTCAGATTACGTACACCTGAGTCAGGTACCCCTCTTTTTCCTTCTTGGGGTTTAAACAGCACAGACCCACTTCATCAGCCGAAAGAAAGCATTTGGCAGAATACAAATCTGCTGAATCATGAACATTTCCTCTCAAACCTGATGCATTATTCTACTACCTTATTTTACTTTTTCTAACTTTAAAAAAATCGTCTGTGCCATGTACATGTATCTCCTTTGAGAACAGATATTTATACTTGACAGCAAGTGATCCCTTGCTGCTCCAATCTCTCTGATTCCTAAATCCAGCTCTTGAAGTTATGCACTGAATCTGCTTTGTTTCCTGAGTAACAAGAGTTTAGATAGTGAAGAGTGTGTATGGAACGTTTTCTGAATCTATCCAGTTCTTAAGCTCAGACAGCAAGAGTTCAAAGGGCAAGGGCTGCCTGTATGTGCTCAGTCATCTTCCTGGAGGATGTGTGAAAGATGATTTTGCCCATTTTTAGATTGGAAAACTGAAGTATGCATAAAGGTGGCAGCAAAGTGCTCTGTTCTGACAACATCAGTGCATTGCAGCGTCTCCCACATTGGAAATAATGTTTGTTGAGTCAGTGGTGACTTTTCCCTTTCTCTCTAAGACCTCATGTGGACTAGTGATGTCTCAGCAGATGCAGACCTGTGGTCCTCTAAGTGGGACTCGGCCCTGAGGCATCTGGTTCAGCCCAGACGCCTCCCTCCCCTGGGTGGCCGCATCTCTTGTTGAGGAGGCCTTGAGGGGCTGTTGGCAATGACGGAAGAAAAGTGAAACATTTCTAATGGGTTTTCTAAGAATGACTGTGGTGTTAACTTTTGCATCTCTCCTTTTTTCTTTTCAGGGTTCTTTTGGGTTAGTGGGACCTAAAGGGAACATGGGAAGACCTGGACTTACGGGGAGAAAGGTGAATGCTATTTCTTATGGATTTCTAGTACTAAGAGCAAAAGTACCTGCATCCTTTCTCTGATTTTATGTTCATTCCCCACATGAGGAATCCAAGCACACTAGCACTCTGCTAATCTGTTCTCTTCTTTCTAACTGCTCACTTCTGCCTTTACTAGGAGAGACAGTCATCTCACCCATCTTGAAACAAGGCTGAGAACTCTTCTCATCTCCCTGATTTCCTGAAAGCAGGCTGTGCTTGGTGGCCGAGTGGGTCGGGTAGGGGACTTCAGAACTCAAGTCCGTTACTGGGCTGTTCTCTAAACTCACACCAGCCTTGGTGACTGTGTTGGAGATTGTCAGAGAAAACTATTTACCTCATCAGAATCTCACTCCCCTACTTAAAACCATTCATCTGCTCCCTCCCTGAGTCACTTCAGGAGTCCAGGTCTGTGCAGTTACACAGGGCCTCTCTGAGATAGCCCCTGCTTGATTTAAGGATGTGTTCAATCTTGGAAATGCTTAATTTCTGAACAAAGGGCCTGTTTTCCTTTTACACTGAGTCCAGCAAACTATGTGGTCAGGTTTCTGTTCCCCATGGCCCTTAGGAAAATCTTCAAACTTTAAGGTAGTAACAAGGTAAGTAAGTTCCGGAGAGCCGACATATAGCATGGTGACTATAGTTCATGATACTGTATTGTATAATTGAAATTTTGCTAAGAGAGTAGATCTTAAATGTTCTCACCCTGAATAAAGAAAGAGTGGTAATGTTACTGGATGAGGGGAACTCAACTCAGGACAAATGGGATCCTTTACTATGAAGGAAAAGAATTTCAGCAGGTGTGGGCAGAGGCACAGTGATGTATTAAGTAAAGCAAGGAAGACACATTCAAGGGAGAATGCAGGCCATCTTGAGGGTGAGAGATGTGCTTAGGGTTTTCTGGTACTTTTATTAAAAGACACTTGGTGAAGTGTGGGCGTGGGAAGTTGTGTGAGGATGACATTCTCAGGATCCTTAGGCTGACGTGATCTCCATGATCCGATGGGTAGATAATACTATAAAGTCCCCTAAATTATTGTTTTCTTAAAATAGCCTCTCTCTTAACTTACTCTATTTATTGGTGGACTCATTAACAGCAGGCAAAGCAAATATCACAGCTGAGTGAACCTAGAGTTTAAGATTTATAGACTTCCCTGATATTTGGGTGTAAAAAGTCTGGAAAAGTTTGTGGTACCTTAAATTAAAATTGTATTTCCTTGTTCTTCCTTTTTGTTTTTTTTTTTCCACCTAATTTCTTTATCTCTGCTATCGTAGCTCAGTAATGAGGAGGCAGTAGATGTGCTAACTAATTTGATTGTGCTAACCATTTCATAATATATGTGTGTATCATAGCATCGTATTGTACACCTTAAACCCACACAATTTTATTTGTCAATAACACCTCAATGAAGCTGCAGGGGTGAGGAACTCAGGAGGCCCTTTGCTGTTTAGCTGTTTAATTGAAGGCTGCTTGGCACATCTTCCTCTGTGAGCTGGCCCTGGCCTATCTCGCCCTCCCTTCATCTTCCCCCAGTTCACACAACATACTTTGGCTCAGCTTCCTTGTTCTTGTCCTTAGGGAGCTTCCCAAGGCTCACAAATCTGGCTTGGACTTCCCTCTTTCTGCTTCCATAGCACCCCAAGTTAAACTCTTAAAAATTTTTATTAGTGCATAATAATTATGCACAAAAGTGGAATTCATTATAACACATTCATACTTGCACATAATATCATTTGATTAATTTCCTTCCCCAGTCTGGACATCCCCTTGCCTGCTTCTCCTCCCTCTTCCAATCCCCTTTCTCTCCCAGTTGGTCTCCCTTCTATTTTTATGAGCTCCCTTTCTTCCTTTTTTCTATCTAGTTTCTGTTTATGAGAGAAAACATTTGACCCTTAACTTTCTGAGTCTGGCTTATTTAGTTCCATATGATGTTCTCTGGTTCCATCCGTTTTTCTGAAAATGACAGAATTTCATTCTTTTTTGACTGAATGAAACTCCATTGTGTATACATACCACATTTTCTTTATCCATCTGTTGACAGACACCAAGACTGGTTTCGTAACTTGGCTATTGTGAGTTGTCTTGCTATAAACATTGGGTATGCATGTATCACTGTTTCTGAAAACTTGGTCCTTGTCCCCATGCCAATCCAATAATGAGGACATGGTCTTGAGAAAAAGGAAAAAGAAGGTTTATGACTTTGCTAACAAAGGAGAAACAGGGGACTCCCACAGGAAAGCGTGCAATTATGTACATCAGCAGGAACAGGGGACTTTTAAAGAGGTGACTCGAAGGCTATATTCCATGTGTTCCCTGTCTGGAATTGTAAAGCACTGTTACTTTGGGAGACAGTTATTTCTGAGATCCTCTGGTACCATCCCCAAAGTCTGATTACTTCATTCCTATGGTGGGTGTGTACTCAGACACAGATAACTCTGCTTAGACTAGGGGAGAAAGGTAATCCTGTTTCTCCCGAGATTAGGGAGCAGGAGAGATTAGGGAGGAGCAGGGAGAGAGGAAGAGAAGAAACATGTTCATTTAAAAAATAAGTTGCAATGGCAGAGCAGCAAGGTTTGTATTCCAAGTATAAAGTGGAGCACTGTTACACTTTGTCTAGTTTAAATTTCCTATTTCTTTTTTTTTTTATTGTAAACAAATGGGATACATGTTGTTTCTCTGTTTGTACATGGCATAAAGGCATACCATTTGTGTAATCATAAATTTACATAGGGTAATGTTGTTTGATTCATTCTGTTATTTTTTCCCCTTCCCCCCCCACCCCTCCCACCCCTCTTTTCCCTCTATACGTCCTTCCTTCCTCCATTCTTGCCCCCCTCCCTAACCCTAACTCTAACCTTAACACTAACCCCTCCCCCCCCATTATGTGTCATCATCCACTTATTAGCGATATCATTCGTCCATTGGTTTTTTGAGATTGGCTTATCTCACTTAGCATGATATTCTCCAGTTTCATCCATTTGCCTGCAAATGCCATAATTTTATCATTCTTTATGGCTGAGTAATATTCCATTGTGTATATATATATATATATATATATATATATATATATATATACCACATTTTCTTTATCCATTCATCAATTGAAGGACATCTAGGTTGGTTCCACAATCTGGCTATTGTGAACTGAGCAGCTATGAACATTGATGTGGCTGTATCTCTGTAATATGCTGATTTTAAGTCCTTTGGGTATAGGCCAAGGAGTGGGATAGCTGGGTCAAATGGTGGTTAAACTTCCTATTTCTTTAATTTCAGCTCTGATCTTTATTATTTCTTTCCTTCTATTGCTTTTGGAATTTGTGTTTTCTTGTTTTTCTGAGTTGAGATACACCATTAGGTTATTTATTTGGAATTTCTCTGATTTTTTTTTAACATATACACTCATAGTTATATAAACTTCCCACATAAAACCACCTTTGCTGTGTCCTAGAGATTCTGAAATGTTATGTTTCTATTCTAACTTGATTCTCAGAATTTTTAAATTTCTCACCTGTTTTCCTCAATGACCTACTCATCATCCAATTGCACCCCAAGCTTTATCAGACAATATTTTACTTGCCTAATTCTCTTTTCAACCAGACTGTGCTTGGTGAGGGTGGGACCATATCTATCATGTTTAATGGTTTATTTTCCAGGACATTAAGCAATTGTTGGATGAGCAAATGCCTCAGCAAACAAATCAACTTTCCCTGGAGTTAATTTCCTACTCTTTGCTTCTCCTTTCACGAACACTGGGAAAGCAGTAACTTGAGTCCAGCTCTGGTCTGTGCTTGATATTTTCTGCTTTCCTTTGGGAAGATCATTATTTGTGCCTTACACCCTGTCCCCCTCCTGAGCACTGAGCCCCTCACTGGGCACCTTGAGTCCCCACATCCCGGGGAGAGAACATCCTGTGGTGGAAGCCAGGTTTGATTTTACTAATTCAAAGCTCTTCCTGTCTCATTTACTAGGGAGAACCTGGAGTTCTTGGAGGTCCAGGGCCAGGAGGGCCAGCTGGACAGCGGGGAAAACAGGTATGAAGTTTGAAACCCTTCCCCTCTTACTTGGGGCGCTCGGTTCTGAGGGAAGGGGAAGGGGAAGGGGGCTGACCCTGTTGGCACATGCTTCTGCCTCTGTAGTATGGAAGGTACTTCAGCATCCAGAGAGATGTGGGGACATTTCTATCCTACAGCTCTCCCTCCCTCTGAGGCTGGTCTGTCAAAGTGAGGGAGAATAATAAGGCGGAGGCAGAGAGGATAATGAACCAGTTAAACAGTCAGTAAGGCCATGTAGATACACGTTGCTGAAAAACAAAACTGCCCATTTCTCTCCTTGCAAAGCTCCAGGGTGACCACAAGAGAGAGTGGAGTAGGGTCAAGAAATAGGGCAAAGTCTTTTCAGACTTGCACTCTCTCCTAGTGGCTCTGGCTGTACCCAAATTTCAGCCCTCAGAATGCCAAATATAGGGACGACTATTTCACTCCTTTTTAAAAAGAACATTTTTATTATAAACATTATATGTACGTATTACAGAAAATTTGCAAAGTGTAAGTATTAATGACAATAGCTGAGATTTAGAATCAACTTAAGTGTCCAAGTGAATGGATAAAGAAACATGATATATATATATAGTAGTACAGAGTATACTATTCCACCTTAATAAAACAAGAATGAACTTGTTTTTTGTGCATGAAAACATGGATGAACTTGGATGACGTTGTGAGAGGTGTAATAAGCCAGGCACAAAAAGGAAAATACTATACCCCATAATCTGACTTATATGTGAAATGTGAAAAAGTCAAACTCAGAAACGGTAAACTGATGCTTTCAGAGGCAGAGGGTTGGGGGACTGAGATGATGTTGGTCAAAGGAGACCACATTTCAGACATGAGGAATGCGTTCAAGAGGTTTGTTGTATATCATGACAACTACGGCTAATCATAATGCATTGTGTTTTTGAAAATAGGAAGGAAGGAAAGGAGGAAGGGAGGGGGAGGATTTAACAAATAACTAAAGAGCCAGGAGCTCACGGAAAATGAATGTAAGGACCCAGCAGGTTCCTGACCTACAGCCCTGCCCCACAGTCACAGTCTCCGCAAAGGTTTCCAATCTCCCTTCATGGCAGTTTTTATCTATAAAATTAAATCCAAATGCTTGTAGAAATGGTCCAGCTCCTTCACAGTCTTCAAAGTGCCTTTTTGTGATCTAATCTGAAAACATTAATATTCAAAAAGAAAAAAAAAAGAGAGAGAAAAGAAAAAAAGAAATTTACCAAGCTTAAAAATGGGCAAGGGATATGGAAAGAAAAACTATCAATCCCACCATTTTGAGATTTTTATTAATATCCTGGATATAGCAAAAAATAGAAAGAAAAAAGAAAAAAGAATCACTCTATTTTCCCTTCTTAACAATGTATCATGAGTATTTCTTCCTAGTTGTTACAAATCATTACCTTGTTCTCTCAAAGATACTTAATAGTTCTAAAATATTCTACCTTGTTTATTTGCCCAGTCTCTTACTATTAGAGATTTGATTTTATTTCAGTTTTTGACCATCCTAAACAACACACCAATGAACATTCTTATACCTAACGTTCTTATACCTGGACAAAAACACTATGTGAGGGCTGGGGATGTAGCTCAGTTGGTAGGGTGCTTGCCATGCATGCACAGAGCCCTGGGTTCAAGTCCCAGCACCACAGAAAACAAAACAACAACAACAACAAAAACTGTGTGTGTGTGTGTGTGTGTGTGTGTGTGTGTGTGTGTGTATTTTTTTTTTTTTTTTTTTTTTTTTTTTTGGCCTGGCTGGGGATTGAACCCAGGGTCTAGTGCTTACTAGTCAAGTGCTCTACCACTGAACTATATCCCTGCCCCATAACTAACTCCTGCGTAGAAGTTTCTGGAATTTGCATAGCTGGGTCAAAGAGTATGTACATGTTCAATTAAGTTTTGAATTCTACTTGGATATGCCATTAGGAAAATTCAAACAATATATAGGTCCATGTGCAGAAGAATGCTTGGTTTAGGGCCCCCACACCAATGATGGATATTTAACTTTGTTTTCTTTACCATTGACACAAATGCTAGCTTCAACTGTTAAATTGCATTTCTTTGGTTACCAGTGAGGATAGACATGTTTCCCCTGTGTATCTCTTTGCCATTTAGCATTATTCTTTGGCGAATTCCTCACCCGTATTCATTGGCCAACTCCTAAGTTTCCAGGCAAGGAACTGGCACTGATTGAGTCCTAGACAACCATCCTTCTGTTTCCTGCACTGGTTAGCATGGAGGTGGCCAAAGAAGTACCAGGGCCTGCATAAGGAAGTGAGGGAAACCCAGCAACACACGTTCCCGGGGTTCAGGGGCACCAAGCAGGCTCCCTCCACCTGGAAGTCCACCCAGCTCCTCTCCTGGTATTGGGTATAGTTAGGTTGTTTTCACCTTTGAGAAACTGAAATGATTTGGTGTGTTTATAGGGAGATTATGGCATCCCAGGCTATGGTCGTAAAGGACAAAAAGGAGTAAAGGTAAGGATGGAAAACAATTCTTTTTTAAAATTGATATACCAGCAGAAATAACCATAGTGTGTATTGATTTATTTATGTTTTCTGCTGAAAATTATAGGGCCCAAGAGGATTCCCTGGGGATATGGGGCCGAAGGTACTGTGCACACGAATTTCTTTTGTAGTTACCATGATCTTCACCTTCTCGAGAGCTGAGATAAGGCTGTGGTCTCAATGCAGTGGGAAGGGGGCTGGGTGGGAGCAGGCAGTTGTTCCCCTGGAGCTTTATGACCCCGATGAAGCTCTGTATTGGAAGAGCGTCCTGTCCCTCCTTGATGTCCCACACCTTGAAACCCCACCTCCAGGTATCCTCTGTGCTTTAGTTCTTTGTTTTCTTCTTGATATCTCTGCCTTGGTAATCTTTTTCACCACCTTGGCTATTACTACTTGTCCTTTGTTATTGCAACCTTTGTTTTCTCTTACCTGAAAGATTACAAAAGCCTTCTCACTGATCTATTTCCATCTTCTCCCTGCTTCTGTTGGTCCCCAATACTGCCATCACTGGATTTTTCCCAAAGCATAGCCTCTCTATGCTACTTTTCTTTTCTTTTTCTTTTCTTTTCTTTTCTTTTCTTTTCTTTTTTCTTTTCTTTTCTTTTTTCTTTTCTTTTCTTTCTTTCTTTCCTTCCTTCCTTCCTTCCTTCCTTCCTTCCTTCCTTCCTTCCCTCCCTCCTTCCCTCCCTTCCTTCCTTCTTTCTCTCTCTCCCTCTTCTTTCTTCCTTCTTTCCTTTCATCCTTCCTTCCTTCCTTCCTTCCTTCCTTCTTCTTTTCTTTTCTGTACCAGGGGTTGAACCCAGGGGCACTCAACTACTGAGCCACATCCTCAGCATTTTTATTTTTTTATTTTGAGACAGGGTCTCACTAAGTTACTTAGGGTCTTGCTAAGTTGCTGAGGCTGACTTTGAACTTGTGATCCTCCTGCCTCAGCCTCCTGAGCTGCTGGAATTACAGGCATGTGCCACCGAACCTGGCTTATTATGTTACTTTCTTGATCCGACCTCTTCCAGATTCCTCCTTTCCTATTAGATTGAAATCCATTTCCATGCTATAGAACCAGACAGTTCTATTTCAACGGGAGTCTCTCACATTATATCTATATGCACAAGGATTCTGTATTAAGATTTTCTATTTCAAAAAAGTGTTCAGAACACTGTCTTCCACATATTTGATGCTCAAATCAAAATGCAAAAAATAGGTTAAAAATAGAATAATGTCTAATCAAATTCTCTATAGGAAAGCAGCCAGTTTTTGGATCCTCTTAAAAGTATTTTTAACTGGTGAATTACCAAAATATTCTTTCCTTAGGCAGAAAAGGATATAAGGGAGATGATTACAGAAAAGGAAGGGGATTGGATGAGAGGGGATGGAGATGTTCAAAGTATTTTATGTGCATGTATGAATAAACCACAATTAAACCCATCATCTATTTAATTAAAATGCACTAGTAAATAAAAAAAGACAAATCCAAATCAAAAAGAAAAAAAAAGGATACAAGAAGAGACTATATGAAAAACTATTAGAACAAGAGTTCTCCTTGCTATAGAGGGTAATTTACTGATAATGGGAGAAAATTAGCATATTTTAATTTGCTGACAAACATGAAATAAGCATATTGATACATAACTGTTAAAATTAGTTTCCCACCAACGTCCGAAATTTTTTTTAACCTTTAACCTTCAAAAATAATTCATGCATTTAGGAAGTAACTCATTATTTTGTATTTTATATGGTCAGTACTTCATATATTTTCCATGGTTTTCAAGCATTTTCTTTGGATAGTTTCAATAACTGGAAGTCATTGAGTTGGTATTTATATACAAATATTTTGCATTGTTAGAATATTAAAAATAGTTTAGGGACTATCTAAGTGAACCTAATCACTTTGTTCTAATGGCAGGAAGAGATTACATTTAATGTTGTATTAGCTTATATTATATAGTATAATTCTTATAATAGAAATTCAGTTTTGGTTTGGAGACAATTTTTTTTATTCTCTCATAGCAAATATATTAACATCTTGTTTTTTTTTCTCTCTGAATCTTCAGGGTAATGTTGGTGATCCTGGAATTCCTGGGGACCCTGGACCCAAAGGGTTTAGAGGACGATCAGTAAGTGCTCTGTGATTTCAGAAATAATGAATGTTTCTTTTGCAGATTCTGACTTTCGTGTTATAATATTAAATGTGGATTATAGTTCTATCCCAAGGGCATCTGAAATGCCATTTGCTAGCTATTTGACCTTCCACACACCTTTTCAGAGCCTCTATTTCTATAACCTAAGAACTGAACTATGTGACCTCTAAGGTCACTTTCAGCTCTAAATGTCTGTGGTTCCATAAATTTGGACCATTGTACAGATTTACAAGTTGATGACTGGCTGTTGTAGAAATATCAGTGCCTTGCAGTCTTTTCTAAGGCACATGTATTCCCAGAATATTAACACTGTGATTGGAAATGAAACTGACATCTTCCCTTAGGATTCCTGAGGTTTTTCTGATGATTCTACTACCCATGAGAAGGTCATATAGGGTACTTGTTTGGGGTAAGAATATTGAGATCTCCTAATTAGCAAAATATAGCATAGATTATTGTGCTAATTTAAATACAAAATGCTGAGACAAGCACCCTTTTCATTTTAAGGTCTGAATACAGTTACCATGGTCCCCCTCAGTATGATAGAGATACAATTCAACAGAAACTTCTCATCTGCCTGGTTACATTTCAGTAGTATTTATATTCATTACCTTGAGGTGTGGGAGTAATATGTCACTCATGTCCTGTTATCTGTATGGGGAATTGTTTTTCTTATTTTTTACAGATGAGAAGCTTTTTAAAAAACTACATCCCTGTGCACCCCAGTATATTTGTTTTTCCTATTAGTACCAGTTTATGACCAATTTAGATTTAAATGCACAGTTGGTGCCAGAGCAAAGTATATCATTAAATGCAGGGCTAAGAGGTAAATGGATGTTTACCAATGATTAAGAATGGATAGCTTATATTACAAGTAAGCAATTCACCTGACTTGTATTAGTAGCTACTTTCTTTTAAAAACAATCTTAAAAGTTATAAACTTTGATTAAAACTGAAGTAACTCCCATGAATAGAAAATGTTGAATCGAATGTATGTTTCTGTCTGCAGCTCACTGTAGGCGAGAAAGGCGAGAGTGGACTTCCAGGATCCCCAGGTCTTCCAGGACGGAGAGTGAGTACATGCATGAGAACTAGGTAGTTGTGCTGGTTTCTAGTAGATTCCATAGAAAGGGCACAGAACTTAAAGTCAGAAGCCCCAGGTTCAAATCCAGATTCTTCTTCTTCGTAGTTATATGCCCTTGTGCTAGTCACTGGATCTCCCAGTTTATTTCTAAAATGGGGATGACATATCCTCTCTTGACCACCTCAAAAAGTAGATGTGAGGATCAGATAATCAAATGCAAATACTCTGAAAACTTTATATAGTGCAAATATTAGGTGTTGCTGTGACTTATTACTGAAGGCTTTCAAAAAGGAATGGGATTTCATACAGTTCTCAAAGGTGTCCTGGCAAAAGTGTCTATCATGTGAGACAGTTGGTAGTTTGCCAAAACTATGACTTTTGCCTTTCTATCCTCAAAATTAAGACTTTGGAGAAAGCTGGAAATAGAACTGTGACTTCCCACTCTGCTTCTATTGCAAGAGAAATGTCACCTCTGGAAGCATTCCCAGGCAGTCAGGCACATCTCCCCCTACCAAATACCCATAATTTCTACTTTAGTTCCTCTCAGGTGGTTGTAGTGATTTAGTTACATCTCTCTCCCATCACAGGCAGTCAGGTAAGAACTAAATATTGCCAGCACCTGTGGTGTGTGGAGGAGCCCCAGGCAGCCTTACGTAAGGAGTGATAAACCTCTTCTCTTGCTTTATGCATCAAGGAGTTCTTGAACTTGGACTGTATAATGAAAAAGCATGCATGGTCTTATGATAAAATGAATCCATAGAATGAGGATCAAATAACCATAGAATAATACAATATTTTCTTCCTTTTGCATCAAGGAATGGGTGAATATTCTTAATCATTTGGGTGAGCATCGAATCCCTGCCAATCTGGTCTGCTCTGGATTGGTCTCCTTTCCAGATTCTGGGGCTGTCTTTGCCTCCTCCCCCACCCACCCTCACCCCCCACCATCTTCCTGGTCTTGCACTTGGCCTGGCTGATCTGGATTGGAATGTGGCTTCTTCATTTCAGGCCTTTGATCCTCAGATTTGCTTCAGAACATTCTCAAAGTTATTATTAAGCTCACTTTTTCAGGACACACTCTCCATTGGTCTGACCCTCTGTAAGATATGGGCTGCTTACTCCACTTATTAGCCAGAAATGGTTGTTCTCTCTGTTTAAAGTGTCATGTATTCTTTTTCCATTTTTTGCGATAACTTGAAAAAGGATGGTCAGAACTCTACCTTTTAGTGATTTGGATCAGACAGATAACATGCTCCTATGAGTAGAATCCTGGATGCCACACAGTTCTGGTCAATACCAGAGGCATACCACAGGCCACCCCAGACTTTGGCAAACATTTAACTGGTTATTGGATGCATAGATGGATGGATGGATGGATGGAGAGATGCAGTTGTCATTGAGAATACAGATGCTTGCACTCACATCCATGAATGAGCTTCTGGAAGGCAGGTGTCCATAAAATTGTGCAAGTGTGATCATGTAATAGCATTTTTCTGAAGTGAACATACTAACATTGGTTAGTTGCCTAAAAAGATCTATACATGAAAATATATTAAGGACCACTGCTAAAAAGAAATATGATCCTGATAAAAAGGAAATAAGAAGAGGAAAAGAGAAAAGTTCAAGATGCTGAGAAGTTAAGAGTAACCTCTTTCCAGAAACCTTCCTGGATTCATCTCATCCATGATCTCTTGGCCTTTAGAGCTTAGTGTATGTGCCCTTCTTTTGTGTAATGTCCATTTGCTATGCAGTTGTCTTTGGTTCTTTCTCATATGTTGGGGTTGCATTTTAAAATCCCTGATTTGCAACATAACTATACCCCTTCTTAGCACCACCCTTTGTAAAGTTTGCTCTTTACAGTTTTGAGCATTCTTAGGAGAAATGCCTTAAGTGTTGCATCTTTCATACAAATATCTTTAAGAGATGCTTTTGTTTCTTCTTACCACCCTAGAAAATAATTCAGTTCATTTGGGGTAGACATTAGATCACCTAATCCAATACTGAAATAAAAAATATTTGCAGCCTTGTTGTGAATGGGGTAAGTGCTTGAAATTAGCCCACCGAAGGGAGTACTTCAACTGCTTTCTGTTAGTTGTGCTGTTGCAGAAAGAAGAGTTTTTTGTTTCTCTTATTTTGTCACTAAAGACTCCAGTCCACAAACAAATAACTTGCTCTGTTTTTGTTTTCCTAGGGTCCTAAAGGCATGGCAGGACAGTCTGTATATTCTGTACGTATCTTAATCCTGAAAAAAAAAAAAGGAAGAAAATCCTAACCAGTTCACCAGGAAATAAACACAACCACTGGGCAATCAACTGTACTCATGCTTATTCTTTTCTCTTTTTCTCTTAAAATTTACAGCAATGTGATCTGATCAAGTTCATGCGGGACCACAGTCGTGAGTATTTATGTCATGAACAAGTGTGTCAGTGGTTCTGGGCACTTGGGATTGAACCCCACTTAGTACAGGTCTGTGGAATCAGAAGGCTGAACTGATGGTGGAGAAGCCTCTGTAGCAGGATTTCCTCAAGTACCTACTGTGGGGACATCTCACATCAAAGGTGGGAGGAAAAGGGTATTAGTAAAATCATGTGAGCTCATGAGGGGCGATGTGTACTACAGGAAGAGAAGATATGCACGTGGGAGACAATTAGAGACCAACTCAAAAGATGTGTGAACTTGCTCACATTAGTAATATTAAAATTATGTGCAAAAGGACTGAGAGGGCATTGTATTAAGGGAATGAACGTAGGGGTTTAGGGTTAGTTACTTACTCAGACTTCATGTCACTCAACTTCTGGTGGTTCTTAAAACCGATAATGAAGTTCCCAAGTCTGTGAAACCAGGGAGTCAGAAACTCAAGAGATGAACCCAGAAAGATGTCTTGGCAAAAGAACAAGGGACAGAAAGGATGACTTTCCAGAGATGGGAAGGGCCTGCCAAATGGTGGCTTAAAAGAAGACATGAGGAAGCCCATGGAGAAGATCCAAAGAGAGGGGACAGTGTGAAAGGCCTTGACTTGCGAGGTAGCAGGGCTCTTTTGGCTCAGGAGAGGAGGTGAGAACTAGGGCCTGGGACACTGGGAAGAAAGGGAAGAGCCGTTGTAGGGGGAAGGAGTGTGGTGATCAAGCTCCTTCCAGGCCTTGCCAGTCTTCTCAGTGAAATCAAATATCTTCCCAAGGGAGACCCAGGATAGGTGGAGAGTGCCAGGGAGGTGAAGACCAGTTGTGGGAGGCTTTGGGATTTGAAGGAGAAGTTTTCCAACACTGAATGAAAGAAATCAGCCAGTAATTAGAGGGTTGAGGAAAAAAGAGTTTCTGTTTTATAGTCCTGTAACCACACTAGGTGCTGATTGGACTCGCCTGGGACTCCAGAATGCAAAATGGAGATAAGGCTTTGAGTGACAGGCCCTGAGGGCTTTGTGAATGCATCACCAAGGCAGACTGGACACCTAGTCCAATATCCTTTGATCTCCAGTCTTGTAGCAGCTCTTTGCCACCCAGGGATAAGGGCCAGATACTGATCTGATGACCCTCCCCTGAGAATAAAATAGATCCAAAAGTCTTGGGGCAATGGGGAGAGAAGGTGGTTGGTCAGCAATAAAACAGGAGGGCCCAAATGGTTTGTGCTTTGAAGGAAGACATGTAAGTAGAAGATGTTTTGGATATCTAAATAGATAGATAGATAGATAGATAGATAGATAGATAGATAAAAGTCACACACTAAAAGAGGTAAAGTATTTCCCCCAGAGTCAACCAGGTTCGACAGACTCAATACTAGTAGGTGTGTCTAGATCCATTTGCCTATAACCTTGCTGCTGCGTTTGAAGTTAGCACATGGAAGTTCTCTGTCAGACAAAAGGGATCTGTTTTAGACTTTGCACTGTAGAGGAGGCTGTGGGTTATGCGTGCTGACCCATGACCATCAGCATCTCAGTGGCCGCAGGACTAAGACAAACACAATAGGGTTGAGGAAAGGGGAACCCTTGCTGGGACAGCAGGATAGATGACCGGCTTGTCGCCTTTATTATTATATTAACTCTTTTTATTAAATTAGAGGAGCTCAATTACTTCCTAAGAATTGAATAAACTGAACATGGAAATTTTCAGGACAGTGATTTCTTAAAGATTTACCCTCATGTGGCTCAGGTTTACAGAGTAAATCAGAGACACCAGATGCTGTTTTGCTCAGAGAAACCCTTGGGTTTTTTTTTTTTTTTTCTCCTTTCTTCTTTCTGAATGTGGGTATCAAGCAAACAGAGGAGCTATATTTTTTACTCTGAGGCAAAGTTCATTTGAAAATCCCCTCATTGTTCTACAGGAAAATAGAAGTTCCCAAGGTGTTCATCAGGGAAGAAAACAAGACCCCATATTTCAGTCTTACATTGCCAGATGACTCTCTGAAGGCTGTAAGAAGAGAGACAAAACAAATTGAATTTCATCTATCTTGTCATTTAATCTGAGCCTCATCTATTCTAAGACAAGTGATCAGTGTTTCTACTTCACCCAAAATTCTGCTCAGGTCAGCTGGCCCTGGCTCACAGAGGCAAAAGGTTAGGAAGTTTCACAAGTTAAGAAAATTCTGTGACGTCTTCTTAATCCTTTAACCTTGAATTCCTATGATGTAGAAATTAGCCTCATTTTCAATTAGAGTCAAAGAAAATCTTTGTTTTGGATTATTTTTGGTTTGTGTTCCCAAAATGTAACAGTCTATTTTTTTCTCTTTTTTATAGCTTGTTGGAAAGGTAAGTGTTCTTACATACTATTTCTTGCTGAAATAATATTGCATCTGGATAAAACCAATTTGAAAGAAACCCTTACCTCCCTGGGAAAACGGACTTCTTCCTTCTATGCAGATACTTGTCTTGTTTTCTTATAATTGTCAATGTCATGTGTGACCCCATTGTAACCTGAAGTGCCCTGCCCCACTTATATTATTGTCCTTTCTAGGTTCCATCATGGTTTTCAATTTGGTCTCTTCACAGAGTAGTCCTGTGTTGCTGGGGGAGCCAGGGAACAGGGCTCTGACTGATGCATACTCCATTGCTCTGTCTGCTCCTGTCTTTGTTGAAATTGTCACCGTCTTAAACATGCTATGTGACCTTTCCTCCCTCAACCCACCTTAGCACCTGTCACCTCACCAAGTGCCCACCACTTATAAACCCTGCCCTGCCTGTGGATGGTATATCTAAGGCCTAGACTCCAGTTAGTGTTGCATGACTCCTTAGATCCCTTGGATAACATGGTCCCTTGGATAGCTAGGTCAACTTTGAGACCTTCTGGAGGCTTGCTAAAGTAGACTCTCAGGATCTTTGAGCTCATCCCAAAGTCTGGAACCTTTCACTTTAATTCTGTAAAAAATACCTTGCAAGTGATAAATGCTCAATCACACTTCATGGATTTGAATAAAATGCATCAGGTACTGTACAGGGCACTGGGAGGAGGGAGAAAATACAAACAGAAATCAATTCCACCTTCTAGGAGGTCCTGTGAATATGTGGGTTTTAAAAATGCTTTTCAACAACTTTGCCAATCATTTTTAGCACAGAGTTGAAAAATAAGGAATACTTCAATTTTCTTATTCTATTTTTAGTATCAGTTTTCATATTTAAAAAATTCTCTATGGTAAAGTTCCTTGATTCAAAATACATCTCTAAATTAATACTTTTCTATTATATTATCCAAGAATAGTGGTTGAGATGCAGAATCCTTTGAGTTTAATGTGCTTTGGGAATTAGCCAGATTGGGGAACAGCCTAAGTAAAGTTGATTTTTTTTTGTTTGTTTGTTTTTGGTAATCTTTTTTCAGACTTTAACAAGAACATCTAAAAATTAGGTTCGATGCATAGGGAAGACTCTCTAGGAAATTCCTAAAGTTCAGTTATCCTAAATCTATTAGTATTGAGTTGGGAATCACAAACCATACCATTTTAATAATAGCTCATTGCTAACCCTCCTTGACCCAAGCTGTTCCCTCTGTCCTCCCATCCTGGCCTTCATTCAAAGACCATCTTCCACGAAGCCCTTGATATAGCCCCTCTTGAGGAATAGCCCCTGTCCTCTGAACTCTCATTGAGAATAATCACTCTGTACTTTACAGTGTGAGGATACATTCCAATCTACATTTCTTGAGGGCAGAGCTATGTTTGACTCCTGCATGTACACGTTTCAGAACTTGTTGCCTAAGTGGATAAATATCTGCCAAATGACTTCATCATTTATAAATCATTTTGCAGGTGTTTTATAGGAGAAGAGATTTTCAAAATCCCCCCAAAACCATAATTTCCTCTTACACATTTAAAAATTTTGTGTACAGTAAAATTCAGTTTTTGGTGTGCATGCAGTTGTAATTCCTGCATAGATTCATATAAACACCACTTCAACCAGAACACAGAACGCACTCCCCCCATCTCCTCATAAGTGAAGTCTGAACAATATATAGCAAAATATTAATGCTCTACACTTACATAACACCTTCAAGTTGACAAAGCAGGCTCCATATTTTCCGGGCGACACCCCCACACCTAGAGCTGAAATTCTCCTGTGTGCACCAGCTGCCCTGGGGTAAAGAGCATGGGAAAGACTTTGATCAGTGAAATAATGAAACACTTGTGCTTCTCATTTTTGTAGAAAAGTGTCCAGCATATCCAACAGAGCTGGTGTTTGCCCTGGACCAATCCTCTGATGTCACTGAACAAAGATTTAATGAAATAAAGGACATCATCACTTCCATTGTCAATGACCTTCACATCAGGGAAAATAATTGTCTGGTGGGAGCAAGAGTTGTTGTGGTTTCCTACGACTCAGACACCAGCTATCTCATCCGTTCATCTGACTACCGCAGCAAGAAGCAGCTCCTCCAGCTTCTTTCCGAAGTAAAATACCAAGCCCCTATGGAGGCCCGGGACATTGGGAATGCAATGAGGTTTGTGGCCCGCAATGTTTTCAAGCGGACGTATGCAGGAGCCAATGTGGAGAGAGTTGCTGTGTTTTTCAGCAACGGTCAAGCCGTCAGTAGGTCATCCATCCTCGCAGCGACCATGGAGTTCAGTGCCCTGGATATCAGTCCTGTGGTCTTTGCTTTTAATGAAAGAGTTTTCCTTGATGAAGCTTTTGGGGTAAGACTTTCCCTTGGCTCCGTCTTTATTTTTAAGGTAGGGGCATGTAACAGCAGCATGGAAGGGATGGGGAGCCAGGGGAGATATATGCCTCTGGTCCCCTTTGCAGTTTTTGTGACTGTTTTGTTGTCAGTGTCCATGAAATCCAAAACCTGACAATAACAACAGTCAAGAACAGTGCAGATGTGTTTGCCCAGCTCCTGTGGCCTGCCAGGTCCTGGCATCCACGGTCACGCATTCTCACAGTGCTCTGAAGGGAATGCGGCTGTTGTCTCTGTGTTAAAAATGAGAAAGCGCTTCTCTTATTACTAAAGATGGTGGACATTTTCTCATATGTTTGTTGACTGCTTGAAGATCGTCTTCTGTGAAGTGTCTGTTCATATCCTTAGCCCATTTGTTGATTGGGTTATTTGTATTCTTGGTGTAGAAATGCAAATCAAAACAACCCTAAGATTCCATCTCACCCCAATTAGAATGGCGATTATCAAGAATACAAGCAACAATAGGTGTTGGAGAGGATGTGGGGAAAAAGGTACACTTATACATTGCTGGTAGGGTTGCAGATTGGTGCAACCACTCTGGAAAGCAGTGTGGAGATTCCTCAGAAAAGTTGGAATGGACCCACCATTTGACCCAGCTATCCCACTCCTCAGCCTATACCCAAAGGACTTAAAATCAGCATACTACAGAGATACAGCCACATCAATGTTCATAGCTGCTCAATTCACAATAGCTAGTTTGTGAAACCAACCTAGATGTCCTTCAATTGATGAATGGATAAAGAAACTGTGGTATAAATATATATACCATGGAATATTACTCAGCCATAAAGAATAATAAAATTATGGCATTTGCAGGCAAATGGATGCAGTTGGAGAATGTCATGCTAAGTGAGATAAGCCAATCTCAAAAAACCAAAGGACGAATGATCTCACTGATAAGCGGATGATGACATATATAGGGGGTGGGAAGGGGGCAGGAATGGAGGAAGGAGGGACTCTATAGAGGGATAAGAGGGATGGGAGGGGTGGGGGGGAGAAAAAAATAACAGAATGAATAAAAAACTATTACCCTAGATAAATGTATGATTACACAAATGGTATGCCTCTACTTCATGTGCAAACAGAGAAACAAGATGTATCCCATTTGTTTACAATAAAAATGAATTTTAAAAAAAAATGAGAAAGCACAGGCCCAGAGTGTTCTGGTGACTTATCCACTTCTGTCCAGCTGCTGAGAAGCTAAATCAAGAATCAAATTGAACTCTGTCTGAAATAAAGGGCCACGATCATGTTGCTCTATGGGCATCTGCGGGCCGGTGTTTCTCAGCTTTGTCATCGGCTCACTGAATCTTATTAAGAAGTTGATCTTAACCTGTGATAGATAAAGTTCAGGGAATCTCTGATCCCCTAAAATGGTTCAAAACATTTGATATGTGTGAACGTAAGAGTTTCTGTCACTTTCAGATCAACAGATTTTGGAGGATTAATGCTCCCCTCCACTTTCCCCTAAGAACCTCTCCATTTAAGGTCCAGTGGCATTTATAGGTATTCAGATGATCCACGGAGTACTTGTTTCTGGAGCTGGATGAAACCATCATGTTGTTAAATACACACACACACACACACACACACACACATATACATATATATATATATACACATATACACATATTTCTACAGTGAAAATACAGAAAAGCTCTCTATAACATGGAGAGAATCAATCTCCTAACACACCTAGGAATTTTCTGGAAGTAAGAGCCACAGAAAGAGTCCCAATAGATTCTGACAAAAAGGATTATTGAAGTTGAGGTCCTGTGGTTTTCAGTCTTCCTGCTGCCTGAATTTTTCTCTCTGGGGGAAATAAGTGACATTTCTGCTTTTAGAACTGCATCACCTTCTAGAAAAAGAGAAATCTGAAGATGAATATCAAATTCAGTCTTATCCTGTGATAGGACCAAGCCCAAACCCCATGGAATCCCCAGCAGAAAAAGGACTCCAGCCACTCTTGTTAGCAAGTCCCTCGTAATTCATAATTCTACAGAACTGACCCAGAAAGTTAGTATCACTGTTCTTACCAGATGATAACCTCACATGTGAATTCTGTGTATGTGTCACGCCTGAGCAAAGCTTCATTCAGTGATGGCATGAACATCCCTGCCTCTCCACTCTTCTCCACTCAGAGTACCCCTGACCCTCTGCCCTCACCCTCCTTGACACGCTACCTCATTCTGAAGGCACTGAACTGTTACCCTTCTGTCTAAGGGTGTCTGTTTCTCCATATATCTAGCAACACTGAATTATATCTATCAGGTTTTAAAAATTATTGCCAATATGATAGGTTACAAAGAGTATCCCATTGGTGTTGCTTTGATCAATATTTTTGGTGCAACATTGAACATTTTTTTGTAAGTTTATTGACTATTTTCATTGTCCTGCAGAAATACCACCTCACATTTCTTGTATCGCTTATGTTTTATGGTATTTCTTTTGACGAGTCTTCTCTAAAACACTTCGCCTCACCATTTTTATATCTCTACTCTAAGTGGAATTTAGACTTGCAATGTCCCCCTGATGTTCTAGAAAATTCTTAAAGAAAATTACTGAAGTTTTGGTAGATGAAATCTTTATAAACCTTATTTTCTCTATGGAATATGTATTTGTAGTCAGCCCATGATTTTTCATCATATGAAGTTGGAAAAAATATGATCAGAGTTTTTAGGGACTCACTTCCCCTAAAGTGTAAGAGTTTATTATTGCTGGAAGAGATTCGCTGTCTAATGGACAACAAAATTTCCCTGTCATTCTAATCAGAAGGAAAAAAACTCAACTTTGTCAGCCCAACTTCTCACTTCAGCTACTACTCTATGTGCTGGCTTCCCATACAGCAATATCTTTAGGAAAAAACATTGTCTACATTTAGTGTCTCCAGTGCATCTCCTTGCATTCTCTTTTGACCTAACCCTAGTCATGGTTTCTTCCCTATTACTCTCCTAAAACTCCTCTTGTCAAAGTCAACAATGATCTCCGTGTTCCTGCTCCAGAGGCTGGTTCCAAGTCCGCCGCTCATTTGACTTACTAGCAGTACATGACATCATCCTTCTTCCCACCTTCTCTTGGAAACATTTTTCTCCCCACTGGCTTTCAGTATCCTTCATTTTTCTGGTTTTTCTCAGACCTCATTAGTTTCCCCTACTTGGTCTAGTTTTCTGACGCCTTTTCACTTTCCTGACTTGGAAATGTTGGAGTTCCCAACATTCATTCCTCAGCCCTCTTCCCTATCTGCTCTTGGTCTCTTGAAGTTTTCACCCGTACTCATAGCTTTAAATATCCTCAATAGTAGAAATTTATATTTCCCATCCAAACCATGATCCTTAACTCTAGATCCACATGTACAGCAGCCAACTCAGCACTTCCACTTGCACGCCTAATGGATATTTCAAACGTACCAGGTACAATGTGAAACTCTGGCTTTCCCCCCAATATTTGCTCCATATTCAGCATCTCAACTAATAAAAATTCCATCCTTCTACCTACAGTTATTCATAACTCCTCATCTTTTCTTACATTTAACATCCTTAATTTTAGTATGTGTAAATATTAAAAGTCTTAATTTTAGTGTATGTAAAAACACACACCCATATATATGTGTGTGTGTGGGGCGTGCTTAATTTTAGTGTATATATATATATATATATATATATGATGTGTGTGCATATATTAAGTGTATATAGGTACACACACTTGAGTATATTGGTATTCATAAGTAAATACCTAGAATTTAGTACTCGTGTAAATACTTGTGTTAAGTAATTGTATAAGTACTAATATTGGTATTAGTAAAATTATAATCCAGAGTTGGGCCACTGCCTAGCACCTACACCTTTGATATTGATGCAAACACCCATCACCTCTTGCCTGGACTTTGCAATCACCTTTTCATTAGTGTCTTTACACCTAGTCTTGCTCTGTTATAATCTGTCTCAATGCAAAAGCCAGAGTAATCCTGTTAAACACTAGGTTGTTCCTCTGTTCAGAATACCCCAGGGTCTCCTCAGTTCTGAGTTAAAGCTAAGACCTTTACAATGACCAGCACTGTAAACTCCAAGTGATCTGCCCCAGGCCCTCTTCTAATCTCTCTGACCTCACTTTCTTCTTCCCTTGCTCTCAATTTCTCCATCCCCCGTGACAGTCCTTGGCACTGACCCTCAAGTGAGCCAAGCACACTCCCTGCTTCCCAGGAGCCTTCCCATGACTGTTCTCTGTGTCCCAAATTCTCTTCTCCCAGATATGATTACTCCCCCTCTTTTGAATTTTTGCCTAAATGTTACTTTTCCAGTGAATTCTATTTAAATGTCACTTCAACAGCTCTCATCCCTCTTACTCTGCTTTTTTTTCTATAAATATTATTATACCAAACATATGAGGCAATTTACTAATTTATCATGTATCTCACCCCAGTAGAATTTAGAGTGGAGATTTTATCTGGGATGTCTATGTCCCCAGCCACAGAACTGTACGTAAAACATTGTAGGCGTTCAATAAGCATTTGGCTCACCCCTGTGAATAAATTTCCTTGGTTCATCAAGTCAGCATTTAGTCTTTGCATATGGGACCGAGAGGGCCAAATACAAAATAATACCCCAAAGATCCAGTTTCATAAAAGTAATTGTATAATGTAGAAACGTAGTAAATACTTTCTAGCCATAAGGCCAGAATACTTATTAAAATGTCGTAATGCTCAGAATTTTACAGAAAAGGAAGGCGTGACTTTTCTAACCCTTTAATTTTCTGAGGGAGAAAGAAAACAAGAATGAATGTCTGTGTGGATTGAGAATTACCCTCATTACCACCTGGGAATGACTGATAGATTACGTCCATTGTGATAAAAGTATTTGTCTTTCCTGGGGCCTCACACAAAATAAATGTCCCCCAAACACATATTGGCTCACTGAATGAATGAATGCTGTATATTGCCCATTTCAGTGAGCATTAAGACAAAAAATTAACCAGAAACAAGTGAAATTAGTGTATGACCAAGAATTTTAAGTAAACTTAGTGTCTTCTGTCTACTGCCTTTTGAGATAGACTTTTAATTGGAATCTATGACTGAAAAGTTCCACTTAACATCTTCTAAACAGAGTGGAGCAGGAGTAGTTGGTATCACTACTTAGAGAAGCTAAAGGCAACTTGTAAGTTTTCTGGAGGGCCCAACTTCAGAAGCTAGGGTTTAATCAGAAGCATGTAAAAATTTGGTCCAGATTTGCAGGTATAAGAAGAAGAGATTTTGACTTGCCCTTGTGAAACCTGAATCGGGTCAGGTTATCTTATAGAAGCTTTTTTTTTTTTTTAAATCATAAAATAGGGATGCCAATACTTGTTCTGGGCATGCTTTTGGGGGATTATGCTTAGGATAAAAGGGAGAGAGAGTGTGCTTGCATGTTTGATGTGTGAAAATGTACTAAATAAAGCAAGGGATGGTAATGCAAAGTGATAGTGATTAATTGGGTGTTTTTCAAAGTGATCCTTATAGTGAGTACATAATGTTTCCTTCTAATGACTAAAAAAATGGGTGAACAAGCATTTATTTCCTTTTCCATGCAGTTTGACAACACTGGAACATTTCAGGTGATTCCAGTTCCTCCAGATGGGGACTATGAACCGTTGGAAAGGCTGCGTCGCTGCACACTTTGCTATGGTAAGACCAATGAAAGGAATTTACTGTGCTGAAAGCTTAAATGCCTTCTGGGTAAGTCACTGGATCTGATTTTGTCAGATTTCTATTTTTTGATTATAGGGTCTATTTTCAATTTTTCCTGTTTTGGAAAACACCATATGTCAGGATTTCAATCACTGTAGTGTTTGGAGTTTCCATAGAATGTGAAAATTGGTTTAGAAAATTATCCCAGCTGATGTAGCATGTCTGGAAGACAAGTTGGTAGTTATTAATTCAAAACCTCTAAAAGATCAAAAATATTTTCTGAACAAGTTTAGGAAGGATTGTGGACTTCAGGTATACTTGCTACCTAAATCTTTTTCAACACAGACCCCAAATTGTCTGCTAGTGGTCACAGAAATACTGGGATGTTGAAAACTCATTAGTTTGAATGATGTGAAATTTGAGATGCATTGATCAGATGATTAATTTTTGGTAATTAGTCATCACTGAATCCCTCGACAAAGATCTTAAGTGTTTAGTGCTAAAATCCAACTCACGATGCATATTTCTGTGTATTTTCAGATAAATGCTTTCCAAATACTTGTGCCGAAGAGATTTTTTTACCTGAGGATTCCTACATGGATGTAGCCTTCCTCTTAGATAATTCTCAACAAGTAGCAAATGATGACTTTAAGGCCATGAAAACCTTGATGAGCTCAGCAATCGACAACTTTGACATTTCTTCAAACCCTTCCATCTCAGACTCTGGGGATAGAATTGCCTTGCTGAGCTATTCTCCTTGGGATAGTTCCAGGAGAAAGAAGGGTACAGTAAAGGCAGAGTTTGACTTTACAACTTATGACAGCCAAGTCCTCATAAAGAGTCACATTCAGACTTCCCTTCAACAGCTAGATGGAGGAGCCACCCTTGGTCATGCCCTGCAATGGGCCATGGAAAACCTCTTCCCAGGAACACCCAACTTACGCAAACACAAGGTCATCTTTGTGATCTCAGCTGGAGAAAATCATGAGAGAAAGGAATATGTGAAGAAGATGGCTTTGAGAGCCAAGTGTCAAGGCTATGTCTTATTTGTGATTTCTCTGGGCCCTACATATAAAGACAACATGGAAGAATTAGCCAGCTACCCACTTGATCACCATCTGATACAGCTTGGGAAAATGCATAAACCAGATGTGAATTATGTCATAAAGTTCTTAAAGCCATTTGTATATTCGGTCAGACGTAAGTCATTATTTGGTGGTTTTCCTTTGTTTTAATAAGCTAGTATTTGCTCATAGTATTGATAACCTAATGTTATCCTTGTATCTACTGCTAATCCATATATATGAATCAGATGATGAGATGGGGGCAGGGGTGGGTCATATCCTGGTTTTATCCTATTTATGACCCTGGTCACACAATGATGAGAACTTTTCCACAACAGAGTTTCTTTTAGCCAAAATCAGACCAGTAGAAAGCACAAAGTGACTAGAGGTTTCCTGAGTCACACTTGTTTGATTTGAAGGGGTTCCAGCAGTTCTTAGATGGTCTCCAGTATAGGCACTCAAATACAAGTTTTATCTGCTGTACCTGGTTTATTTACAACTTCGGCATACCCTGGAGTCCTGTGTGGGGAAGTAGAGATGGCACAGTCGTGTGCTCCTCTCAAAGTGTGAACATAGAAATCACACAGAAATTCTGTTAAAAATGCAAGTTCTGTTTTTGTATGTCTAAAAATTCAGGGTAAGCATCTATAAACTTTTAAAACAATTTGACATTGATTGCTGTAGCATGCAAGTGCATCGATCAGTGGACTGGTCTTATCGAAAAGGAATTAGAGAAAAAATATCAGTCTCCCAAGAATTAGAAATAAAAATACCTTGTCATCTACCACAAATGATTTGAGAAAACCTTCTCTTAGAGAAACAGTTCTCAGAATGTGAGTTGGTTGTTTTGCCCCAGGCGACAACTGGAAATGTCTGGAAATATTTTTTAATTATTACAACTTGGGAATGCTACTACCTTCAAACTGATAGAGGTTAAGGATGCTGCTAAACCTCCTACAATTCACAGGGCAGATTCCTCCTGCACACACACATACCAATAAGAAACAACTCAACCCCAATTGTCAATAGCATTATGTGTGAGAACTCCTTCTATTATTTTGTTTTCCATTACTATAATGAAATATCTGAGGTAAATAACTTATAAAGAGCAAAGGTTTATTTTTGGTTATGATTCTGAAGTTTACAGTCCAAGGTCAAGAGGTCCCATCGCTTTGGGCCTCTAGCAAGAGTAGCGCATCATGTGAAGTAGTTGGCAGAGCAAACAGGCTTACATCATGAGCCAGAAAGCAAGAGAGCCAGGAAGGGACTGAGTGCCACAAACCCCTTCGAAGGCACACCCTCAGTGACCTAAGGACCTCTCACCAATCCCCGCCTTCTAAAGATCCACTGAACCTCCTTCCCCACCCTTGGGATCAAACTTTTAACTCATGAACCTCTAGGGGACATTCATCTAAACCATAGCACTGCCTTCTAGAAGATCCCACAGTATGGGAGCTGAGCCTGTTCTTTCTAGGAACCCAACAGGTTTGGAGCTAGATTCTTCTGGAACCAATCCCAACCAGTCCACAATTTAAAGTGTCTCTTGGATTCAAGCAATGTCCCAGCACCACTGCAGTGAGAATGTCTTGCAAGGTCACTCTTGATTGCAGAGAAAGCTCCACTTTCTCCTGTGACTCATACTCAATCGGAGAATCCATTTCTGCCTTCTTGGGAAGCTACGTTATTTCCTGGAACCTTATATGTCCTCAATTGTATCATGTAAAGAGGAAGAAAAAACATGCTTCCAATTAAATTTTGACACCAACTCTCCTTTAAAAAAATTTTATTTTATTTTAAAGTAATTGGAATTTCTTTTAGATGTGTACTACCATATATCACTCCTATGCATGCATTAAAAGGAAATATGTGTGAAATAGACTGGTTATGGCATTCCTAAAACTTCTTCTCATTCAGAATTTGACTCTTCTGAATGTCAAAAATTCAGCATTCAGAATTTTTGTTGATACTGTCATTTATATCCAACTTTCCCCATGCAGTGTTGTTCTTTGTGCCATTAATATAGATGATAATGCAGCATTTTTTTTAAAAGTTCATAAAATAACTCAAAGCAGTTGGTGCTGGGCTCTTGAGTGGCTTCGCAGTTATGCAGAGGTGACTTACTTTTGACTTCCACCTATGCATTGTTACTAAATACATCTAATTCACTGCCTTCCCAGAAACAGTGCTTTTGTAGCAGTTAAAAAACTGGTCTACCAACGCTTCTGGGGATTTTTTTTCCAAAGTGCTGTCGTTGATTCTACAAGGTTTGGTGTTGACACATGTGCTGTTCCCACACTCACAGACAATGAAAACTCCATCATGTTTCCTGCCTGACCACCAACAAGAGTCAGATGCAATTGACCAGAAGACATATTCTCGTTTTAGACACATAGAAAAAAGAAAAAAAATGTTCATCTTAGAATCAGAGAAATGTGACATTCTCTGAGATATTTTCATGGAGTCATGGATCAGTCAATGATCAAAAGCCTCCTTTAATTTATTAACTTTCCTGAATGAGGAGAAAAATCATGAACTTCTCAATATTCTACAACCTGTAGAACAACATCAGGACAAGTATAAAGGAACATGTAATTTTGGCCAGTAAGTGAAAATTTTTTCATAGGAAATTAGTGTTCATTGGTGCAGAAGCACAGCAATAGCATCATGTAATAAAACATGATCTTTCTGAGGTTTGATTCAGTAGCATAAGTCTGAGAGGAAAAGCTTTGCACAATCAGAATAGAATGTCTCTGAGATTTTGTTCACCTGGACTTGTGGGAAGCCTGTATCTCTGCATGACAATTAACCCTCAGATAAACAACTCGAGATCTTTCCCCATGATCCTGTAATTCTTTAGCTGCTAAAACATTCTGAAATCAACTATTTCTAGTTGTTCCTATTTTCTGTTTTCACTGTAGCCAAATTCTGTTGTGACAGGTTATTTGACATTTATTGCTTCAAGGGGATTCCTTTTGATTCCTCTTTACCTAGCAAACCCAACTCCTAATTCAAAAATCTAACTATAACTTTGTTCTCTCAATAGGAGGATTCAATCAGTACCCACCGCCAATGCTGGAGAATGCCTGCAGGCTCATCAGTTTCGGGGAGGATGGTCAGACCAGTGGTTTCCAGTGAGTTGGAAAGCTGTTATATTTACAAGTGGCTCATAATTGACTGATGGGTGTCTTGCTGGCTGCTGACAGGTTATTAGACTGAGAAAACCTGCAAGGTCTCTGAAGTAAAGGCTCATTGTATATTCCATTGTCTATAGCAGAAGTTACATAATGAGCACACTTTCTGCTTTGATGTTTTTGTGAGCTTTATGACAATCTTGCCTTTAATAAATTCATGGTTTCCTCAGGAATTTCTGTACTGAAATTCACCCCAGAATAGAACCCATAATTTATCATGAACCTTGCTTAACCTCACTTCCCAGTTCTCCCCATCCTGAGGCTCTGGGTTCTTGCTGAATGGACTGCTGTCTTTCTGGTATGAACTAAGCCCCACGGGTCTCTGTTCAACCACTTGGGACCCTGTTCCTTCCCATGAAATCCTACCCATCTTTCATGGCTCAGAAGGAAGCTGTCTCCTCTTTGAAACTGATCTTTACTCCCATTCGAAATCCATAGGCCTCTTTTTTGTACCTTTTTATACCTCTGCCAAGGTATTTATGATGTATTCCCCAATGTATTATCTTGTTAAAACCTGGGGCTGCATATAATTTATTGTTTCATCCCCCCAAAATTGCATTAAAAACCTCACAACATAATTGCACATGCAGATAATTTTACCTAACATTATGTCCTAAATGAAAATATAAATAATTAATCTGGGTGCATCTTGACCCTCAGATTGGGTGAGAGTGACCCATCTTGATTGCTCTTTGCTTCTTAGGAACTTCCCCAAGTTTGGATCCTTGCGTGAAGCCTTGTGGAAATCCAGGTCTAGACCTATAATTGCCATCTCCTCGATTAAGTAAATGAGCTTCTCTGAAGAGAGAAGTCCTCTTATATACATCCAGAAGCAAAATAGCCAGGGTCCCCCACAGTCTATGCAAGTTCACATTTCTCTAACAGCCAACTTCATGTCCTTGGTAGTTCAATGGAGAAGTATCCAGCGGCCAGCACTTGCTGAAGGACAGTATGGCCCTATTGTCATGTAAAAGCAGTGTTTTCCAAACCTGAGTAAACCATAAATTTATTTAAAAGAAAGCAATCCTCACAGGACTGCAGATAAAATATTATGTTATTTAGACATGTACAAACATAAATCTAGCTGTAAATACTATATGTTTATAGTTTTTATGTAGCTATTAAACACAAAACAAGTTTAAACATCAAATCCAAACAAACTCAGTAAGACAAAAAGTTTCAACCCTAATTTTCAAGTCAGGGGTGATTCTGCTTTACCAAAACTAATAGAAAATTTAAAATACGGTATATTTTAGTAAATATGTAAAATATGGTACATGCTGCAGTGGTGTCTATGCTGGTCACCTTTACTAATGAATTAATTTCTTATCACTTATGCTCACCTGCATGACAGTTAAGTATCCACACAGTGTGTTACAATGTCATTTGATTTTTGTTTGGTGTAAATGTATTATTCATGTATGTCTGACTATTTTTTTTCTTTCATCATTAATTCCCCACAGTTAAAGTAGAACTTCTGGGTGCCAAATACTGGTATCAAACATAAATGCAACATGGACATTGAAATTACATAAAATTACATGATCAAGAGCAAACTTACATAAAATGTTTTATCATCTAAATAGAAACATTCTTAAATTATAACAGACAACTCTTAAACTGCCAAGAATTAAATGTCTTCACCATTTTAAGAGGCACTGATATCAACAGGATATCTTTATGTAGTCTCACTCTTCTTAGAGAAGTGCTTAGTAAATTAAATGACTATTTTCTGTGGTGATTGGTATTAATCTGAGACATAATAAGGTTATTCCAGATAACCTATGGTTGAGTTTCTCGTCATTTATCTGTAATTCTATGCAAATCAGACTGACTTAGTCTAAGAAATATTTCATAAGTTATAAGCATATATGGGAAAAAGAAGAATAAACAGAAAAAATTTATCAGTTTTTTAAAAAAAGTAATGTGCATAGCAAGTCTATTATTTGATTAAAAAGAACTTAGATTTTTAAAAGTTTTTACTGATACATTATAATTATACATAAAAGTGGGATTCATGAGACATATTTGCACAAAATCTACTCAATTTCCTTCCCTGGTGCTTCCCCTTTCTCTTCCCTTCCCCCTCCCCAGAGTCCCTTCCTTTGCTCTACTATGAGCTTAGATTTTTTTACCACCCAAATACTTTCCCTTTAAGAAATAATTAAAGAGTTATATTAAATTGCTGGGATGTCTTATTTGAGTTCTTTAAAGTCATCTTGACTCACCTAAAACTTGCCTGTTTTCTTTTTTTTGTCTAGATTTACTGCTGAGCTACATGAAGTCCCTTCAGATACGAACAGCCTCATTGGGCAGGAATTCAATGCTGGGAGAGACTCATCTTTTGTGCTGGAGGTCAATGGAGGTGACCATTTAGTTTACATCCCAAGTAAAATAATAGAGCCACAAAAATTAGTGATTAACTATGAGAAAGACCAGGAAGCTGCAGAAACTACAAGTTTCACTTCTGGTAAGGAAATTTTAAAAGTTGGGAAATTTTAAATGGCCTGGATCCTCATGTTTTAATACTAGTAGAGAATCAAATTGATTAAGGCTGGTATGTAAAGCAACTATTTCTTCAAATTCAAGGTGGTGACTACTTCTGCTTTTATCCAAATTGAAGTAAATGGTGACAGGTACCACTAAGGAGATTGCTGATAAAAGTACTCAGTAATGTCCCTGATATTCTCAACAAAAGATATCTCTAGAATCCATAACTTAGAAGGAGGCAGTGTAGAGGATATTAGAACAAAGGAGGTGTTAAAATGACTTTTTAAAATTAACCTGCCAATGTCCCAGAATTTGTGATTACATGAGAAGGTACAAATTTAATTTTTGAGATACCCAAAATGATGGAGCAGAAAACTCCACCACTACTTACTCTCTACATTTTAAAGGCAAAGTAGTAACTATTGTCAGAATTTAATAGTTTCAAATAAAATTGATATATAAGATTATGTCTCTATTTTTATTAAAAAGTGTGAAATTACATACAATTCAGCCATTCAACCTATGCATCTGGAATCTCCCAAAATGCTCATTTGACCAGAATGCCAGCATTTTAAGCATCGTATCAAAAATATCATGTGTAGTTAAAATATGCAAGCAGGAAAGAAAAAGCAGTCAATTTCTTACTATAATATTCATTCTTACAGTTTTTTGGATACATTTCATTTTTCCTGGATTCAACACATATGTCCCCATAACTATTTCTGAAATATAGTGTTTGAATTTTATCTTTAAAACAGTAAATCTTGCTTTTAGAAAAGCTACGATGAAGAATTAAAAAGTCAATAATCAACCTTTCATTAAGAAATAAGGCATCTTAGCTTTAGAAAGAAGTGATACATTAAAATTAGATGTGTGTAGTATAAGGCATTCAAGTGTATGTTTTCAAGTTAAAATGATTTTTATATATCATATAGATAGAGCCTAAACAAAAGAATTCCATGTTTGTTCTTTTTTATGGATGTTATTAATCTTGGTTATTCATTTTAATGACATGGAAATTATAATAGCCCTCCAGGCACAGGTATTTATGTTGGTTTGGTTTATGAAGTAGAATGAAAAGCATCCTGGCAATGTTAGAATAGCAAATTGTTATTCGCGATAGCTTTGTCAGAGGTAAGCATTTTAAAGTCTAGTCATTCGAGCATATGAATTATTTCAGGAAAGACAGATATGACCAAGTGGGGGGTTGATAACTCATCTCTGAAGCCATCATTAAATATCATTGTTCACTAGTAAATGAAAAACTTTTCAGTCCGTTTTCCAGATGTCTGAGAATCAAGATATTTATAGCCAGTGTAAGGTTCAATTTTGGGGAAGAAATAATTGTGCATGACTCTAGCAAGGAGGAAAAATATAAATCCACCCTTCCCAACTTCTCCTGCAGTGGGCTTTAAAGTATTCTGGGAGTTCAATGGGAGCTTATGTCAGGTTGGGAGACCTGGAAACAGAGTGTCCCAGACCTAAGGGTAATGTGTTTATTTTTATCCTTCAAAATATTTCCTGAAACTCAAATCATGTTTTCTAGGGATTTTGTGCTTTCTTTTTCTTTCTCTTAAAATTATCTTCAGCCAGTTATCAAAAACTGCTGAGAATTTTCTGTATAATGTGTTATCCTTCTTGAGAGTAATTTGTTGTTCAGATACCCTTTTCAGTTATCAGGAGATGAGATTTGATAAGTTTCAGAAGTATTGCACAAATAAAAGGTTGATAACTTTCATAAGCACCTCCAATTGCTGTCTTTATTACTCATTTATAATACAATTCTTACAAGGTGATGGTTGAGCTTTCTACCCTTGAACTGAGAGAGTCTTGGGGAGAGTCAGTAATCCTAACCATTTAAGAAATTTAGAGTTCCCAGCATCCTGTGGGCTGGTGGTGAGCTGTATAGACCCTCTTTCACCAGAAACTCAATCACTGACTCCCTCCTCACCTCTACCTCTCCTGCTTCTTCCCACCTGCTCTGATTTGCTTTGCTTTCATCTTCAATTCTATCACTTTCTGGTCCTCTCCATTCCTTAGAGCATCCCAAGGGCAACCTGAATCAGAATGATCTGGAAGTTCACCATAAACAGATTCCTAATCCCTCCTCAGAACTACTGCTTCATACTTAGGGGTGTGAACAGAGAAGAGAAAGCTACAAGTTCTATAGCCACCAGAGGTGATTTTTGTATGCCCTCAAGTTTGCCCTTAGCTATCTCTGTGGTTCTCAAAGTGTGGTCCCTACCCTGGCAGTTGCAGAATCACCTGGGAAACCACTGTAAAGGCACATTCTTAGCACTCATCTCAGACCTACTGCATGAGAAATTCTGGGTGTGGGGCTCAGCCATCTGTGGTTTAACAAGCATTGCTAGTGATTCTGATGTAAGCTAAAGAACGACTGCATGTCTTACCACTTTGGTGTGCCAAATTTGGTGTGTGTTTTCAATGGAGTTGAAAGAAACTGGGTACCGAGGATCACAGGAAAGAAATTAGAATCCATACTTCCAAAGGATTCCCGTTAAACTAGGTTATAATTTTATTTTACTCATCCAAGAACATCCATCCATCTATCCATCCATCCAATATCTATCTAACAAAAACTTTCAAGATCCAGCTGCAGAGATGACCTTAGAGATTCTAGTAGGCATTTAGACCATGATATCTGCAATATAAAAATACTTTGAAAAATGCAGCCCCACCCAATTACTTAACCAAAGGAATGTATTTTGTTCTTTGGAAATATGTAAGAAGAATGGATGGTTTACTTCTAAATAAATTGCAACTCAACCCAGTGATGAGCCTGGTGCTTTCTTCAAAGATACTGCATTAGCCAATGTTTAAGTTATAGTTAGTCTACTTACAAGATTAAAGAATAGAATAATATTTAATAAATGTTAAATGCCAACCCAAACTCAGCCTAAGTTTTTTTCCTGGCTTTCAACAATTCCAGATCTTAGGATAACTTCAGCTGATGCTGTTTTCAATAAATTCATTATGAAATGAAAAGCAACACTTCCCCCTTCAGACTAAGCTGCCATTGTGCTCAAGAATTTGTGTGGGGACTGGGGATGGGGCTTAGTGATAGAGCACTTACCTAGCATGCTCATGGCCCTAAGCATGATACCCAGTACTACAAACAAAAACCAAACCAAAAACAAACATTGAGGGAATTTGCATGGGTTTTGCTTTATTTATTTTTCTAACTTGAAGCTTATTCTGAACTATAGATCAACTTTTTTAAAAAGTCCAGTACTTTTTTCTGATTTTGAATCAATCATTGGATAATAGAGCTGGAAGGATATTTAGTGATCTCCTGGTACAAACCCACCTGGGAGCAATTCTACTCTTCCTCACCCCAAGGGGCATATTGTAATGTCTGGAGACTTTTAAATTGTCATAACTGGAGGGTGCAACTTGCATCTAGCAGGTGGAACCCATAGATGCTGCTAAACGTCCTATTGTGCACAGGATAGCCCCACAACAAATAATTATCAGGCCAAACTATCAATAGTGGAGGCATCCTGCTTTAGGAGAAACCTCATGTCCCCAAGGTCATGGGACAGATGCACTATTCCTCTATTACGCTTCCAGGATCTTGCCAATGCTTTTAAAAACATTATCATACCATATAAAATTTGAGTACAAAGTCTCAAACAATTTAACATAATGAGCTATTTTTAGTGTGGAATATGTTCTTTGGTTTTTCCACAGGGATTTTGTTTTTCATAGTTTTATTCAATTGCATATCTTACTTTTCATATAATATGTCATAACATTTTCCATATTGCTGTAAACCTCATACTGATTTTTCTGAATGTCCTCATGATGTTCTTTTCAATGAATGAATATATTTAACCATTTACTCTTTTGAACACATAGTTTGCTTCCAATTTTTGCTGTCATATATTAAACTTGAGTATATATCTTTACTCCATCTAAATTTAAATCTGTACTGGAATTAAACACTGCAGAATTGTCTTCTGAGTCATTCATGAAATATTAACTGAAGCTCTACTTTCATATCAGTCCACTTTCTAAAGAAGAGATCAGTAGGAGAATTGTGGTCATGCTGGAATTTTAATGACATGTTTCATAAAATCCTTAGGAAATTTCAACCATCTTGGTGCTCTTTAGTAAATAAACTGAATCTCCTCTTCATTTTAAATTGTACATCAAAGCTGTTGCATTGACTTCTGCTTGGGAATTTATTGTACATGTCATCACTATCATTTTAGTTGTCTTCTTTGAAGGTTTCACATATGGACAAGACTACTGTAAATGGAGAGTTCCAGGGTATGTGAACTGTCTGAATTCAAATGTGTGCTGAGATTGCTTTTCTATAACTTGTGCAACCACTAGTTGCAACTAATACAGCAATGCTCTATAGTATTGGTGGTATTTTTTTCATGAGGTCCCCTTTCTAATGGAATAAGACTTGGATATTTGAAGTAGTAATTGGGTGATGGAGGTGGTGGCCATGGTGCTGGCGGTAATAAAACTGCTGGTGCAGGTCATGGTAGTAGTGAAGTCAATGGTGGTAAAGATGTTTGCTGTTGATGGTGGGTGGTGGTGATGATACTGTCGTTGGTGGAGCTGGCAGTGATGGAGGTAGAAGATGAGGGTTGGGTGGTGGTGAGGGTGGTAGTGAGGAAGTGATAGTGCTGGCAGGTGGTCTTGGTGAAGAGGGTACAGGTATGAAGGTGAGGAATAGTGGTGGTGGTGGTAGTGGTGGTGGTGGTTAGTTATGGGGGGGAGGCAAAGCCCTCAAAAAGGCTTACTCCAGAAAGAACTCTGTTAAGCATTTACATGAATTTTCCCATGATTATCCAGACATTTTTCATGTGACAAATGTGTATTTGACTCCCATTCTGAGTTAAGCCCTGAGCTAGACTTTTTTGAAGAGTTAGGGAGATTAAAAACAAAACAAAACAAAACCAAACAAAATAAAAGAAACAGAGACACAGGTCATGTCTTCAAGAAGCTTGTCGCCTGATAAGGCTATTCAGTGTGCAGGAAAAGTGACTCATAGAAGTTGGAAAGAATTCAGTTCAACAAAAAATTCAAATGGAATGATTCAGAGACCAATATTTCTTCCATTAAGAATAACTCTCAAAGCATTGCCATACACTGACTTGACTACTGAACAATGTATGAGAAATAATAGTAACCACAGAAGGTGCTGCTTATTGAGTTCAATCATGAACCAGACACCATGAAAACACTTTATATACATGATTTAATTTAATCATTAACACATTATTGTTATATTCCTTACTATTCCATTTTATAGATAAGGATACTCATGTGAGCTCTATATGTATGTATTCATTTAATATGAATATATTTAATATGTATATATGTATATTCATTTAATCTCTACAAAAATCTATTATTATATTATTCAGTTTTACAGTTGAGGACAAGATTCAAACCAATGACCATCTGCACATGAAAAAACTGATTTAATTTTGTTTGCTTGTTACTTGGTGATGGCACTTTCTGCATTTACAGATGAGGAAATGTATCCAACTTTGGAAATATGTTAATTATGTGCTTATAGGGGAGAGTTATTTTCAAAATAATTTTGATGGCACAATTTTAGTATTTAAAAATTTTAAATCACCTGTTTATAAACTGAAGAGACATGGAACACAGAATAGCTCCATTAAAATTAAAGTGCCAGACCCAGGGGTCTTGGGGGCAGTGGTTCCCTAGGCATGCAGCACGTTTCCTCAGTATGCTGGTATCTTTCTGCAGTATTCTTAGATGTTCTAAGAGTTTTCTAGGTTTCAGAGCATGGGATGGTCCACAAGACTTGTTCTTGTCATCTAAGAGCCACCTAGAAAAGTCCAGGCCCAAAAAAGACATTTATTCTGCCTTGGGGAAAAGGATGAAATCTATTTTAAACAGTTTGCTTGTTCAGGCAAAAAAGGGAAGAGGATTTCATAGGCAAAATAGGAAGATTTTAAATGTCTGTATTTCTCTTTGGCGTAAAATCAATATACACAGTCAGAATCACACACTTGTGCCTGCCTCCTTGCTGCCCCAGCCTGAGAACTTGACCAGTGACCTCGCCAAAGAGAAGGGAGGATGGACCTTTGTTGGCAGTGTTAAATGAAGGGGTATGTAAAGTACTGCCAACTCCTCTGAAGATAAGCATGCATAAACACAACAGAATTATCCTCATTTCTAAGAGCATGTGTGTACATTGTGTGTGTGTGTGTGTGTGTGTGTGTGTTTGTGTGGGTGTGTATGTGTGTAAGTTACACCACTGACTTTGCATTTATTTCCTCATGGAAACTGCAGAATCTATTATCTTGGGAAGCATTTTTAAATGTCTAAGATTTTTTTTCTATTTGTTTTCTCTTAACTAAGTTTGTGGAATATGTAGGTCAGGTTAGGCACTGTGAAAACTAATTTTCTCAAAAATCTCGTAAGTTGTAGTTTATTCTTAGGATGTTTTAGATAGTAAAACTTAGGCAGGGAGAAGACTTAGGTACACAGAGTTAATACTGAGCAGAGATGGGACTCAAACACCAAAAGTTTTGTTCATAACTACTGCTCTACAATGCTTAGAGAAGAAGAGGATGCAAATTTTATTTAAGTTAAATAATTCCTTACTTTTAGAAGAAAACAGTCTCTAGTGGCTTCAGTCAGAAGAAAATCAATTGACTGAAAATCACATTCTTCAAATCAGGGCCCTGGGTCCTTAGTGAGCTGGTTAACATGTGCTTTAATGTTTCTGCTCCACCCTCATATGCAATATCTACTGAAAGACAGTTAGGTTCAAATCCCATCACTTAGAGGCTACCATTTCCTGGCCAACTCATTTACACTCTCCAAGCCTGAGTTTTCTCATTTGTGAAATGGAAATGATGGTGATTCTACCCTCCTGGTGCCATAAGGAAGATTCGATGAAAGAATACATGTATGGAATTGAGCACAAGACCTGAAGCAAACCAAATTTAGTACTCAGAAAGCAGAAGTGCAAAAAGAAAGCCTTGGCAACCACATGAGAAGTCATAATGTAAAAGGTTAACTTGAAAAACATCAGCTATAGTTTACGTGGATGGAAACTTACACATTGAAGTAGCCTCAATGGCACATGTGGCTTGCCTTGGGAGGACACATGGCTAATTTGGCTCCTAGACAAATTCCAAGATAGACCACTGGGTAACTCGTGCATAGGTTTAGATCTCCCACAAATTCCATGAAGGGAGCATAAGCTGCCTCACAGCACACTAAATCCCAATCCAAATGACTCAGGTCCTTTATAGATTGTCTCTCCTTGTTTAAATTTCCTTTCCATGCCCAATTCTCCCTAAAGTTAAAGGAGCGTACTTGGCATTGTCGCGTAAATCCTTGGCCAATGTTAGGCTGATCTCTGGGGGTGCTTCCCTGGAAATCCAGCCAGATTCTTCTTTCCATCCAAGTCTTGTCCATAATACAGTGAGCCAGCTCTTCCTCCCCTGTCATTCCAAGGAAATTCCTCCACAGAACCGAAGGCGGAAATTTGGCTCAGTTGACATTTCTAGAGGATACGCAGCATTGCTGTGAGTGCTGAGTATATTATACTCACACTTTTGCCAGGTTTTCTTGAAGGAAAACATTTTTGAAGTTACCATTCCTCTAAGTAAAATGAATTTAGATTCAAAATAGAATAATCACACCTTACGAAATCTCTGAGTTTTCAAGGCACAATCATTTACGTTTAACTTCTTTGATTCTCATGCTGGTTTTATAAAGTAAGGAGGAAACCTATTTTTACAAATCTTTGTAGATCTTGAAAATTGTTTTGCTGGGCATTTTAGGAAAGAATTGAAATTTTGCTCATTTATAAAAAGAAAATTGAAAAAAATAGTCATTTTTTCCTGCTGTGGGCATGTATGAAAAAATATTTCACTGCCATCGTAAGCCAATACTTCTTATATCATAACATATATGAAATTCTTTCCCCTATGTTTTTACAAAGAAGCCGAAATACCATAGAAGGAAAACAGAGATCTTGGTGGCAAAGCAGGTAATGGTTATTCAAGTCCAGAATTGTAAATTCCAAAAGGCAGAATTGTTCATTTAATTGATCTGCATGATTCCTAACACACTGAGAATTCTAGAGATGTTTTGGTGGTGATGTACATTATATAGTGTACACAGCAAAGAAGAATGCAAGCCGTGTACTGTTGTCTTTACTTTTTGTATTGTACTTAGTCGTTTTAACAGGGGCCTAACGTCTCCATCAGAAATTCTAGGAAGAGTTTGAAACTGGGTTTTGTGGAGAGGAATGGGAGGCTGGTAAACTTCAAAACATGCTTGTGAAATGCAAAATACTACTTGGTGCTATAAATGCATTAATGAAGGAAGCATCTGGTGCATAAAGACCATTTCTTAGTCTTCTGGGAGAAGGAGGAGAACATGGAGCATCTCAAACGAGATGGTTAATTTCCACTTACTAGAACTGCCCAAGATGGAATAAAAAAAACTGGATTTACCTCTCAATTGAAATAACCAACTGGGAAAAATATAGATGAAACAACAGTTTCTGAGACACTGGCAATTGGGAAATGAAAAACAGTGATTCTGAGAGATGGGAAACAAATGAGTGAATGCTACAACTGCTCTAGTTTATTGCCTTGAGAGAGTTTCCAAGCCATGGTGCAGGAAGGGGGAATGCTGGTAGAGCCCATTGAACTCCCAGAGTTGAGGAGGCATAGCTGGGAGTCCAACTAGACAAAGGGGCTAAGTTGCACACGGAGTCTCCAGGAGATCTGCAGGTGGTCTCCTGGATGGTTCAGCCAAACTCTGATAGCATGAGCATGTGAGGAAATCACCCAAGCCTGGGGAAAGATCCATTTGCAAGGCATATAGTGCCAATCACTCACACAGGGCCAGCAACAGTGCCTTTCCCACCTGCAAGGCTGGAAAAGCCCATAATCCATAGATACTTAAAAGAAACCTCAGGAAGGCATTGGTTTATTTATGTCTTACCCTAAATTAAACACTGCTCCGAATTTGCCTAACAAATCACAACAGCAAAACCCAAAAGGATCACACTCGCTCCATGTAGCTTAACTTTCTCTGAATCAAGCACATGAATGTTTATGAGAATCCAAAGGTATCCCGCAACCTAACAAGGAACATTACAACCTAAGAATAAAAAAATACAGAAAGACATGGCCAGTAGCGCAGAATGGAATCCCTCAAAACCAAACCAGAAATGGCATAGATGTTAAAATTAGCAGGAAAAGATATTAAAACAGTTATTATAAGCATACTCCATGTTACAAAGTCAAGTAGAAACATGGGAGATACAAAAAGAAAATTTATATAGAATTTGTAAATATGAAAACTGTAAACTCTAGGATGAAAAGTACCCTGGTTGGAAGATTAGTGACAGATTAGATTTGGCCAAAGAAAGAGTGAACTCAAAAATGTAGCAATAGAAATTATTAAAAATGAAACACAGGAAAAAAAGATAAAAAAATAGAATGAACATCTGTGAGTTTCAATATTTTTCCAATAATTGATAGAAAAGGTAGAGAAAAATTCAGCAGAATATAGATTTGAACAGCACCATCACCTAATTTGACCTAGTTCACATTATAGAACACTCCACCCAACAGCAGAATACACATTTTTTTCAAGAGCACATTAAACATTTGTCAAAATAGGCCATGTTGTGGGCCATCAAACAAAACTTAAGATTTTAAAAGATTCAGGTCATACCAAGTATATTCTCTGATCAAAGCAGAACTAAATTAAAAATCAACAGTAGAAGAATCTTTGAAAAAAAAACCTCCAAGTATTTGGAAACTAAATAAAGTACTTTTAAACAATTCATGCTCAAACACAGGAAATCAAAAGGGAATTAGAACAAATTTTTAAGTGAATGAAAATCAAATCAATATACAGAATTTGTGAGATTCCACTAAAGCAGGACTTATAAGGAAGTTTACAACATTTATACCTGCATTGATAAAGAAGAACGGTTTCAAATCAATGACTTCAATTTCCATTTTAAAAACCCAGAGAAGAAAAAGGAAGTTAATCCCAAGGTAAGCAGAAGAAAACAATAAAGTTTAAGTGGAACTCAATGAAATAGAAGAAAACCAACAGAGAAAAATCAATAAACCCAAAAGTTGTGTCTTTGAGAAGATCAATAAAATTGATAAACCTATAATCAAATTCACCAAGTGGAGGAAAAAGACACAAGTATCAGGAATGAGAGAGGAGGTATATTCAGATATTAAAGAGATTAAAATTATGAATAATTTTTGTATATAAACAGCTTATGTGAAAAACCTCTTATGATGCAAAATGTACCAAATCTCACTCAAAAGAAATAAACCAAATAGCATAAACATATTATCATTACATATTACACATGTTGAATGGTAATAGCTCTCTGTGCACTCTGTGAAGATGGATTTGGAGAATTCCTTTGGGGACAAGTACTGTGATCGATTAGTGATGTCTGTCATGGGTATAGAAATGAGGCATGGTGATACCCGAGGCCATGTATTTTACATCCATGGCTAGGAATTTCAAGCTTATCCTTCTACTGAGTGACTTGAGTTAATTGTGTTGCAGGACTTGAAAATCATGGCAGAAAAGAAGAATTAGGTCTTACTTCTGAACCTGGAGATGCCTTTCTTCAAGAATATTACATGGATGTGGCTTTCCTCATTGATACTTCCCAAAGAGTAGGAAATAATGAATTTAAGGAAGTGAAAGGTTTTATAGCCTCAGTGCTTGATTACTTTCATATCACCCCAGATCCACTGACCTCCACCTTAGGAGACAGAGTGGCTGTCCTGAGCTACTCTCCCCCAGGCTATCTGCCCAACACTGAAGAATGCCCTGTCTACCTGGAATTTGATTTGGTAACTTACAACAGTATATACCAAATGAAACACCATCTCCAAGACTCTATTCACCAGCTCAATGGAGATGTTTTTATTGGTCATGCCCTGCAGTGGACAATTGACAATGTTTTTGTAGGAATCCCTAATCTGAGGAAAAACAAAGTTATCTTCATAATATCTGCTGGTGAAACCAACCCTTTAGACAAGGAAGTCTTAAGGAATGTATCTCTGAGAGCCAAGTGTCAAGGCTTCTCTATATTTGTATTTTCCTTTGGTCCTGTACACAATGACAAAGAATTAGAAGAATTAGCCAGCCACCCCCTGGATCAACACCTGGTCCAGCTTGGCCGGATCCACAAGCCAGATTTGAACTATATCATCAAGTTTATCAAGCCCTTTGTCCACTTAATCAGACGTAAGTCATTCAAGTTTTTTCTCTTATATTGCTTTGCCCCCCCCCCATGTTTTTATTGGTGCATTATACTTGTATGTAATGGTGGGATTTGTTGTTACATATTCATTTTCTTCTATTCCTTTTACGATAGATTTTACTCTTTGTGTACAATCCATCAGCAGATTTAGTCAAACAATCCTCACCTCAGTTTGGAGAGGAGGGATATAAGTGAATAAGGAGTAGTGAAAAATCTCAGAGAAAAATCCCAGGTCTTCATGACCTTGAACATGGTTGCTGCACTCTCAAAGTTTTTGCCAGGAAATCCTCACAAGGTGGAAAAATTTCCTTTAACCTTAATCTGTGAGTATTTACTACATGCCAGGCTCTTTGAATGGATTATGTCATTTAATCTTCATAATCCCTTTTGATGAGGAAAAATGTTGAGGTTCAGAGACATTAAATGCATTGCTTAAAAGTTTAGAATTAATAATTGGTAAATTCTAGACTTGCCCCCCCCCCACATCCCTGACCCCTTTTGTTCGTCAAACTATACTTCAATTACTAAACTCTTAACAAGGTTTACTGCTATAATAAATAATATTCCACTGCTGCTATCCTCCACCTGATCCAAGGGCTCGTATTTTATTCTGTCATCATAAATGATTTTTGGCTCTGACTTGAATTCTTATGAGCCGTAGGCACAAATGTTTTCTGGAATCTTGTCCCAGAAAGCTAGCTCAGGCATAGTCATGCAAGGGTTTTTCATGGTGTCTTTACACGGTGGGGCTCTAAGAGTGTGTCCTGCCCCTGTCCTCATGTTTTAATTTTGGAGTAACACACTCAAGATCTTAATGTATTAAACAAGTGCTGGGAATCAGGGATGGGACGGAGGTCACACTGAAGGGTTGTCTGTAGCTGCTGGAAGTTTGCTATGGTTTTGCAGGGAAGCGAACTTTCTGGTATTCACAGAGTCCCAGGACTCACATAGTCCCCAGGAATTCTGGGATTAGGAGTTACATTTAGTAGCAGGCAAAAAAAAAAAAAAAAAAAAAAAATTTAAAAAGTAAACAATTTCAATAGTAAATGAGTTTTCTAGAAAGATCCTCCATTTCCAGGAAGAAAAACAAATGTTAGGAGGAATTAAGGGATGTCCCTGAATTATATCAGAAGTTTGTGACATACACAGCATAGGAATTTTTTTTAACCCATTTACTTCTGAATCTTGTGGACTTGGCCAACAATAAGGTATTTTAATGTCAGAGTGCACCTCGTTTGCCTAGTCCCTAATAAAGTTAACTTGTTCTTGAAAACACTGCCAGCTACAGGAAAAGATGAATTGACCTTGGGTGATAGTCATAATGTGGAAAGGGAAAGTTTAACTAGCTCACTGTCTCTTTCCAGGTGGTATCAACAAATATCCCACCAAAGATCTGAGAGCTAAGTGTGTGAACATCACCTATCCCAGTCTGGAGGATGCTGGCCTGGAAGACACTGTATTGTGAGTTGAGAAATCCCAAGTTTGGGAAATATTGTAACTGGAAACAGTTCTTAAGAAAATAATGTGAAGCAAATGCATTTTAGTTTTCAGGAAGCAAGTTTTGGGGTGTGTGAGTAGGTTTTAAGTGCTATGGATTGTGATAACAACACAGGTCTGCAGTTAGAAGCAGGTAGAAATGACCTGAATTAGAAAGAACTATGTTTCCATTTTCCTTCCTTTTATCAAGAAACAAACAAACGAACCTCTTCTTTGGACCTTATTAGCAGTTAAATAAAAAACTCGAATGTTGGGTAGTGCCAAAACAGAAAACTTAAGATATCAAAAGTTGGAGCTGAAGAAAAACATGAAAAATAAAATAAAACAAAACATTGCCATTTAGAAAAGAAAACACACGTGAAGATTGACAGGAAGGATTCTTTCAAGTTTGACTTTGCAAAGTCCAACCCTAAGTACTCAATAAAAATTCAGTGATGAACACAGTGTTGTCTTGGAGTTCTGAGATGGTGAGACAAATAAATGCCTAATTTCCCTTCAGAATTTTAGAAAATTGCCCCTGAATCAAATTCCTTCCAGAAATTACATTGGACTATTCCAGTCACATACATAAAATGGATTCCTCTTATATTATCTCGATGTATTTACATTTAATCTTGCAAGAGACTTGACTAACCAATTTTTCATCTCTTTTTCTCTATCACTTCAGACTTATTCCTGAAGTCTATGAAATAGAGACAGAAAACAGTGAGCTGTTTGGTGAATTTGGTTCCCAGGAGCAGCATCTCTTAGTACTGGGGAATGATCATAGTAATGATTCTGGGACCACTAGTGATCTGATCCAGAAGTTGTACTTGCTCTTTTCACCTGGGGAATCGATGGTAAATGACCAAGAAGAGGCACATTCAGAAGAAACTACAGCTACAGTCAATGACAGACAGCAAGGCGAAAAAGGTAATGTTGGGTACCATTGTTGAAGACCCTGACGTAGTTTGGTTATTTGGATTTTCCCCTGGTGGAAGATGAGCAGTGAGACTGTATTCAGGCAAGTGGAGATGATGGGACAAAAAAGGGGCTCACCATCCAGGGCTCCAAGGGGGGTCCCCCAAATAAGGAAGCAATACAACTCTGGAAAATCAAAAAGGGAATCAGTTGTGTTCAAAGCAACCAGAACTGGAAGAGTGTAAAGGCTTGGTTTAGAGTCAGGGACCCAAGAAATGAGAGGAACACAAGAAAGGACAGAAGGTCCTGAATAAGAGGAACCCAGTCCATTGGGGCAGAATGGGGTGAGGAGCCAGCACTTGAGGTCTTCCTTCTCCCCGTTCAGCTAGGGCTGTCTTGGTTTGAGACGTCGGTTCCTCGCTGAGCCCTGGTTTTGGTGGGGCTTTGAGAAGAGAAGGTGTCTGTGGTTGTGAGATCCATGTGGAGGCCAAGGACAGCTTCTTGGGCTGGATGGGGAAATGGTCATGTCCCTGCAGCTTAAGGGAAAACAGGGGATGGAGAATGGGGAGCCAGAATGGGCTCCAGGGAAGTCACCCACAAGACCTTGCTGTGTACTGGCATCTTGTGGGAAATTATTTTAAAATAAACATTCCTGGGTCTGTACTAAAGGTGAAAATATGCATATCCAGTGACCCAGCAATTTTTCTCCGTTATGAAAACCCAACAGAAATAAATACATATAGCACCCAAAGTCACGTACTATAATATATACAGAAGCACTATTTGTAGTGGCCCTTAGTGGTAACAAAAGTATTCAACAGCATAGATGAAAAATAAATGTTGGTATATTTATGCCATTAAATACTATATAGTATGTATATATAATTCAGAAAAAGCTAAAGTTACAAAATAGTTATATTTAAAGACTACATACATACATATATATTTTAGATATGGGCATAATTATAGATATATAGCAAGATGTGACAAAATTAACAAAATGATGAAAAAGGAAACAAAGATAGGGAAATATGAAAATATAGATAGAAAAGGAGAAAGATGTATGAAAATGAAAATTAAATATGGTATTAGTCAAATTTTTGTTACCATGACTGAAATGCCTGACAAGAATAACTTGGAGGAGGAAAGAATTACTTTGGCTCATGGTTTCAGAGGCCTCAGCCCCTGGTCGGCCGGCTCCATTGCTCTGGGTCTGAAGAGAGAAGGAGAGAAGGGTGTGGCTGAGGAACGTTGTCAGCTCACGGCAGCCAAGAGAGGAAGAGAGCAGGAAGGGACGAGGGACAGGTAGAATCCTCAAGGCCACGGCCCAGTGACCCACTTCCTCTAGCCATGCCCCACCTGCCTATAGTCACCACCCAGCAGTTCACTCAGATTCCTAATTCATGAAATGGATTAATCCACTGATGAGGTTAGAACCCACATGAGCCAATCTTTCCACACATGACTTTTTTGTGGGGGGGAAGAGGAGCTACCAGACCCAACCATAACAAATATAAATATGATGAAATATCTGGTTCTGTCCCAAATGGAGTAAGTCCGTTTTATCCTAAATGTGGAGTGAGGACATAGTATCCATCCTTCCTACCGATGACAACTGAAAATTTTGGATGAAATACAAAAAGCAACTACCTGAGGACTCTGAAAAATGAATACAAGCAGGTGTATTGTGAAGAGGCATTTTTTCTCATTTCCTTTTCTCTTTTGTGACTGCATGCTGAGGGCTGCCCCAAGTACCAGGACTCTGTGGTGACATGGGGCAGGTGGCTAAAACACAATAGAAACCCAGCTTCACGGAAAGAATACCCAGGAAAAGGAGCCCATGTGTCAAAGACAGTAGAAGAAACCCTTGTTTCCCCCTTTTTCTCTCGTGGTTTTGCTCAGAAGGTAGGCAGGTGGGAGCTGAGTAGACAGCTAGTCAACTAAGTTAAAGAAGAACCCTATCTTCCTGACCAGAGGAACTGCATCGAGAGACCTTGTGGCCAAGCTCATGTGGACAGGCCAGCTTTGGAATGGAAACTGGGATTGGTACCACTGCCCACAAAAGGCAGCACAATACTGACATTCTGAATCCCTGTTGAGGTTGATTTCCCGCTAAACCCAGCAAATGGTACTAAATTTCCACAGAGACCATAATCAGGCTTGGAATTTATACAACATAATTTTCAAAATGTTCAAGATACAATCCAAAATTTATGCAATTTACAGAGAACCAGGAGTGTGAATAATTCTTGAAGGAGAAGATAATCAACAGATGCCAACCTCAAGCTGACTCCGATGTTGCAATTATCAGATAAAGACATTAAAGCAGCTATTATAACCATACTCCATGAGGTAAAGAAAAACACTTGGAAATGAATAGAAACAGATATTTGAGCAGGGAAATTGAGACTGCACAAAACAACCTAAAGGAGACTGTAGAACTGTGAAACATGACAGGTGAAATTAAAAAAATTCTTTGGATGGACTCAATAGCAGAGTGAAGATGATAGAGAAAAGAGTTAGTGAACTGGAAGAAAGATTAATTATACACCCTGAAGAGAGGAAAGAGACTGAGAAAAATGAAGAGAACTGTGGAGACTTGAACAGTATCAAAGAGTAGAAAGAGATTTATGCAGAAAAAAAAAAACTTGAAGAAATAATGACCCCAAATTTCCCAAATTGGTAAAAGCTATAAATTTACAGATTTTAAAAGCACAGTGAGAACCTGACTCAGGCACATCATAATCTGACTGAGACAAACAAAGTATGTAAGAAAAACATCTGAAGCAGCTGGAAAAAAAAACTACATGTTCCTAATTGGAATATGAGGGAACAACTATTCAAATAATCATAGATTTCTCACCAGAAACTGCACAGGTCCTGGAACAACTTTTGTTTTCTTTGAAGTGCTGCAAGAGAAGAAGTATAAACACAGAATTCTGTACCAGTGAAAATATTCCTCTGGAATGAGGGTGAGACAATGTTCACATTCTGAAATTAAAGACAATCTCAGATGAAGAAAACACAGTATTTGCTGCCAGTAGACCTGTTCTAAGGGAGAAATAGGGTGTGACATTCGGGAACTGGACTGATGTCAAACAGCTGAGTGGGTGGGCAGAGACGTGCTGGGCAGGCAAAGCACAAAAAGAGGCACAAAAGGAGAAGTTAAGGGAGTGTATTAGTCAGCTTCGTGTTGCTGTGACCAAAAGGACTGACAAGAACAATTAGAGGAGGAAAAATTTATTTGGCACATGGTTTCAGAGGTCTCAGTTCATAGATGGCTGACTTTATAGCTCTGGGCCCAAGGTGAGGCAGAACATCATGGTGGAAGGGTATGACACCAGGAAGCAGAGAGAGCTCCATCCACCAGGGACAAAAATATAAACTCCAAAGGTACACCCCTAGTGACCTACCTCCTCCAGCCACACCCTACCTGCTTATAGTCACCACCCAGTTAATCCATATGAGTGGATTAATATACACTGATTATGATATCTCTCGTAATCAAATTGTTTCACCTCTGAACATTCCTGCATTGTCTCACACATGAGCTTTTGGAGGCCGCTGCACATCTAAACCATAGCAGTATGTGACTGGAGGGGAAGCTGGCCGAGGCTGAGAAAGTGGTTTCAGGCACAGCTTATCCATGTAAAGGGCTCATAAAGATAATTTTGTACATATGAGCTCACTGGATTCTCTCCAAAACCTGTACAGGAGACGGGAATCAATATTCCTACTCTCCAGGTGGAGAAACAGAGGCTCAAAGAAGCTTAGTGCTTTGCTGGAGCAAAACAGTGACTCCATCACTTCCGATGTCTGGAGGAAGGAATTTTGGGTAGATCAGAGACAGAAGGAGTAGGCAAAAGAGGGGGTGTCTTATTCTGCTAAGACAGCCATCACACATACCATATGCTCGGTGGCTTACACAAGACTAATCTATTTTCTCTCAGTTTGGGGGACTGAATGTCCAAAATCAAGGTGCTGCCTATGGCTTATTTTTTATTTTTTGGTACCAGGGATTGAACCCAGGGGCACTTAAAACACTGAGCCACATCCCCAGCCCTTTTTATGTTTTATTTTGAGACAAGGTTTCACTAAGTTGCTTAGGGCCTTGCTAAGTTGCTGAGGCTGGCTTTGACCTTGTGATCCTCCTACCTCAGCCTCCCAAGCAGCTGGCATACATGTGTGTCCCATTGCTTCCCTACTGCCTATATGGCTCTTGATGGGGGCTCTTTTTCTGGCTTACAAAAAGTCACCTCCTTACTGTCCTCACATAGTAAAGGAGAATCCTGGTGTCCCTTCCTCCTCTAATAAGGTCACTAGTACTATACCATCTGGGTTCCACTCTTCTGACCTCATTTAATTTTACCTCCTTAAAGGCTCTATCTCCAGTGTTGTCAAATGTCCTCTTAGGCATCAAAATATAAAATATTTTCAAAATATGAATGGGGCAGGGCACAATTCAGTCCATATCAGAGATATACTTAGCAATGTAATCACAGAAAAGAGCCCTGTAAATCCAGTGATTCTTAAACTTATTACTTTAGTACCACCTGGATATTTTTTGAAGTCTAAAGTCCAGGCCATGCCCTACATCAATTAAATTATATGTTCTGGGGGAGAGACATAGGCATTAGCAATCTTTGGAAGCTCTCCAGGTGATTTCAATGTACAATCAAGTTTGGAAAAAACTGCTATAAATTCTGATTAAATCAGTCCAACTGGATATATCAAGGGGATTGTTGCCAAAGATGATAAGGTTGGTAAAATCAAAAGGATTATCATTAAGTGATCACCACTGCCCTTCTTATTATCATACTTCATCATTTCTTTCTTGCAAAAGTTTTCTAGATTTTTCTATTGTAAATAGACCATACATCTAGGTATAGATGGTGTCTTTAATCCTTTTCCTCAGAGCTCTCTGGTCAACAGCTTGGTTTGGTGACATCTGGCTGGGCCTGCTCTGTGAAGCCAATGACTCTTCAAAACATATCAGTTTAGAGTTTTTTTATTTTTCTTGGATTCATGGAAGCTTAGAATTTGAAAATCAGAGTGACTTTGGAAATCACTGACTTCTTACAGATAAGGAAATGGAAGCTACAGACATCTAAAGTGTCTCCCTTAAGAATATCCTGAAATGGAAAAGAACCAATGTAACGCCATTTTGTTCTGATCTGACTCCATTGTATGCTTGCTTGTAATGTTTTCCTTTCAGCTTTCTGAAGCTGTATCTATGCTGCCAGTACAGTAGGACCTTCCTGCTTCCCTGACTATGGCCCTGTTGTGTAACAAAAGATTCTGAAATTGTAATCAAAACAATTCTCTCATGTAATCAAACTATATGCCTCAACAGGGTCCTTCTGACCTACTTGTGCCTCAATTGTTCTTGTGGTTTTTGCCTTTATAAACTCTGTACTTCCAAAATTCAGGGGCTGGGTGTTCTTTGAGGTGTTAACCTGCTCCCAGCCACCACTTGCCGGGCATGCCATTAAAGGACCTTTTTTTCTCTTTCAATTTGGTATGTGTGGTGGTTTGTAATTCTTGCACACTCCGTAATTCTTGCACAGTCCCTAGCACCCAATCAGTGGTGTTTGTCATAATGATTTGCACTCTTTAGTTATGCTTATATACACTCTATAGTTATGCTTACATAATAAATTTCACCTTAAAGTCAGGCCATGGCAAGGAAAGTATATCTCTCAGTTATGGAAAGTTGGAGATGATACATAGAAAACTCAAAGCACACAGTGCCCAGCACATATAATAATCTAGTATTATCCCTGTATGAGTTACTGAAGTCTGATAATATATTGACAACTGAAGAAAAAAAGTTCCTTGTGCAAAATTATCAGACTTCGTATTTGCTCATCTTTTGTTTTCCCAAAGAAGAGTTGTCTTTTCTTTTTACCTGCCCTTTTTGCTGACATTTTAATTTTATATATCTACCTAACAGATTTTCTGTTTGCTCATTAACATGTACATTTGCAAGATTTTAGTGTATCTTGTTAAAGCATAACTGTGTCCCTTTTCCCCTTATGCCAATCCAGGACTTGTTTCTTAGTCTTTATTTCCCAATCATTAAATGCAGTGTTTCTCTAGTGTGATCATTAGACCAGCAACACAGCATCATCTTGGAACTCATTAGAAATGCAAATTTCTGGATTCCTCCTCCAGATCTACTGAATTAGAAACTCTGGAGATGGGTCCCTCCAGGTGACTCTGGTGCAGATTAGAATCTGAGAACTCTGACTTTGTGTTATAGATGTTGCGCTTGAATCAGCCTTTTTAAATTGGAGTCCTTTCACTAGATATTAATAGGTATTGGGGATGGGCATCCTGTCCTCCGGACATCACTGATAAGTATGTGTCCTCTTTGCAGGACTTTTCATTGTCTTTAAGGGGTTGATAGTTATTATGACTCTGAGAGAGCAGCTACAGTCAAAACAATTTGACTACAGAATCTTTATTAGGGAGCATAATATGGGGCCAGTGTTTGTAGCAACCACTTTGGGAAAGAATTGAAAGAATTGAAATTGCATCCTGTTTCCACAATTACTGATTATGGGATCTTGAGCCTGTCACTTTGACTCTCTGAGCCTCTGTTTCCTCATTCCTCATGAGGATAATAATAAACCTTATGCCATAGGCTAATGAGAGCAGTAAGTGGGTGTAAAGTGTATCAAACAGTACTCAGCCTAGAGTAAAAGCTTCATAAATGTTATCTGTTATTTCAAATTATGATGACGATGATAGTAGTGATGATGACAAAAATGGCATTAGAGCCGATGGCCTTGGTGGAGAGAACACCAGATTGGGAGTGAGGTGACCAGGTGCTAGTTTGGGTCTATCATTTACTAAATTTGTGGTCTCTAAAGGCCACCTGATTGATGTAGTTCTCAACTTTCTTACTGTATGTTGAGGAGTATGGGTAAGGCCAGTGTTTTTCACACCAGAGTACATATATCAGCGTGTGCAGGGGGACACACAAAGATTTTCCAGTGCATGGATTTCTGAAAGCAAGACTTAAAGGCGCTCTACCTGAGAGTGTATTTGTGTCTGAGGAATCATGGAAGACCTTATTTCCTTTTACAAATGCCTCCAACCTCACACACACGGAGTGGCACATCTCCTCAAACTGATTGTGGTGTTTTGGCCCAGATGTAATCCACCCCCCTCAGGGAGACATTGGAGACGGGGTGGGAGTTGTCACACCAGGAGTCAAAATAATACTGAAAAACTATCCATCTAATTCATAAATGCATTTCCAATAAAAATGTTTACTTTCTGCCTCGGTTGAATTACCAAAACTTAAATATTTGTGCTGTTGTAAATGATTCCAATGATAATCCAGCTAGATTAAATTTTAACGCAGAAGCTTATAGGAAAAATTTAAAACACACACATGTATACATGTTATATATACATTTCCCCTTGCAGAGAATTATGACTAGGTAAACAGTAAAAGATTTTAAAGCATATACATATGCTACAGTTAGAATGAAATTCTATGGGAGGAGTTAAATGGAAATACAAGTTTAAGGAGAGAAATGAGCACTATAAAATATCCGACTTTTAAACTGAACATGTTTACATACATGTTAATGGATAATGGTGATATCAAATCACTGTGAATTTAGATTTCATTGAATATGTTAAAAGAGAGATGTGAAAGTTTTATTTTTACATGTCAGTTTTTATAATATGTCACAAGATTACACATTTTCAGATGAGATCTGGCGCATTCAGGGTGGTATGGTTGTGGAGAGATTACACATTTTCAACTGTTTAAACTTATAATGAAAAATAATCAGCTGTTAACTTTAAAATGTGCAAGAAGTACATAACTGCTTTTCCTTTGGAGTGGCTATGTAAGCAAAAATGGCTAGAACCTCTCTAAGATTCTTAGGCCAGTTTCCCCTGAAGCCCACCCTGAACTGAGAATCTGTGTGCATGTGATCTGTTGAGGAGGTGATGGCAGGAGAGCCAGGAAGCAATGCAGGAAGCAAGACAGGGCAGGAACCGAAGCCCAGCAAGGGTGTCATCTCAGCAAAGTCCCATAGAGGGCAGCTGAAGCCTGGTCCTTCCAGGGAACTCAGGTGTCTGCGGTAGGCTGCAGTGATGTCCTCAGGAGGCAAGGAAATTGGATTTCTTACTCCCTCCTAGATCAGTGATTGGTCAGAAGTGGCTATAGGGAGAGACACAAATTCCAGGAGGGTTTTAAGCCCCAGGCACTCAAGGGGCAGGTAGTCAGGTCAGCTCCAGGAGCCGAACAGCAGTCCTCCGAAGAAAGGCCGGTGCTGGTGCTGGAATTTGGTAGTGGTTGGGGGTCAGGGAAGAAGAAGGGGAGGAAAAGGGGGAAGTTGATGGGAAAGGGATGTTGTCTCATAATTAATGCAACAAAAAGGTCAAGAGATTCTGAGCTGAGCCCTGACATTGCCTATACTGCACATTCTTCCAAAGACCTATCTAATGATGCCAGATACTAAATTTGCTGAGCAGAGAATTTCCAATCACTAAGAAGTATACCTACAGTTCTATTTATATATTGCTCATTTATGTCTGTTAACACATCAGAATTTTATTTTAACTATTGAAAATGGCAAAACTACTTGTGTTTGTTTTGTATGTGGCTTATAAAGGAAGAGTTGGCTCTACAGGGAACATTTAAGTAAATACAGTAACATTAAGAGCAGTGTATATTTTTCTGTTTTGCAGATGGTGAGGACACAAAATGATTATAAGCAGATAAGAAGATAGCTCCTTGGGCATGTGTAATCTCACGTGGTTCTAACCAAAAAGTATGAATAATCTTTTAGAAGTGGTGTTAAGAATTTTCCTCAAAACAACTGGATAAGTGTGCTAAATTTTGTTCTTGTTCTCAAATTTGAGAAAGACTTTTCTGAATAAAGACATCAATGACCAGACCTAAGAAATCAGGAATGATGTCATTTTTCCTGAGAACTGGGAAAACTGAATTTGAAAAGAGTTAACTGAACCTTTTCTTTGAGAGCTTTGTTCATTAGTTTTGATCCATTGGATGATGTAGCTATCTAAAGATGATATTTGCAATAATTTTAATCATATCTATATCTCAAATTGAACTCTGGAGTAAAAAGAATTTAGAATGTCCTAGAACATCTTTTACCCATCTAAGAAGTGGGAGCCCATGCCCGTGTCTTCAGTTACCATATAGCCCTAATTTTGCATCTGGCAAAAGCCTTCTTCAAACTGCTATGAGTATGGATGTCCTTCACTAGGACATTTCAAAAAAAATGGAATTCAAGAGAAATAAAAATTGAGAAGAAGGTAATCTCATGAATTGCTATTTTGTGCTGTGATCAGTTTGTTATGTTTTAGCATGCTTTGCTTTGTGTGTACTTAATTTTTGATGAAAAAAAAAAAAACTTGGAAATGCATGAATACTAAATATGACCAGAGCTGTTCTTAAAAATTACAATGCAGCAGAAGACAATTTCTCAAATAAAACCAAGTCTGACAGAAACTTGTTCTGTTCATTTTATTTTATTTAACTATAGACCCATAGTTAGAATTAACTCAGACTCATCAGAATACAAATGAAGGAATAAACATATTTGGAAAATACATGTAAAATATAAAATAAACCAGTAGTCTTAAAAATCATTACATTTGGCCAAGGCAACACATAATAACCAATCAGTGAGTATGTATTATATAAAAAACAAGATCTCTGTGTTTTTCACATAATTTTCCTAAAAGTTGTTTACATAATTTAAAAATAACCCAATCAATTAATTCTAGATTGTCATATTTTTAAAGTACCATTTATGGCTGTATGGAAACATCTATAGTAAACTCTACTCATTTAATGCTTTTATTTTTCCCCAAGCACCCTGATATGTGTGTGTAAATGGGTATCAATGTGTACATAATGAATACATCAGATCCCAAAATCAGAAAGTGATATGGGTTGTCAATAATAGAAAACCACAGGACCTCCCACTGCTGAGAGAAGCATAACTGTTACAACTTTGAACAGCATTTTAACAATACATAGTTAGATATCCCACAACCCAGCAGTCTTGCTCCTAGCTCTATGCAGCCATGTGTGAGAAGCTCCTCACTCAGGAACACAAGGAACCAAATACAAACATGTTCATTGCAGTCTTGTGGGTTTTAGCGACGATTTGAAACCAACCTAAATGTCCTAATGTAGCATTTTCATACAAGGGAATATGATACTGGTTAAATTGAGCTGCATCTGGAGCAGCAGCTGTAAACATGGACAGATCTCAAAGATGATGACGAGGCAGGAGGAGTGGCAGAAGGATATGTTATGACATCATTAATACTACATTTTGAAACCTGGGAAACAATGCTACTTATTGTTTATGACTACTGACAACTCTAGTGAAAGCTAAGAGGCACACATGGAGATGACAGACGCCAAACTCCAGAGTGGCTATCTTTCAGCAGGGAAAGGTAAAGCAGGGGTCCATGTTGTCATTGTAATGCTTATTTCTTAAGCTGGGGATGGAAACATGCACATTTCTTACATTATTCTTTAGAGATTTTTGTATGCCTGATGTTTCATAAATTTGAAAGAAAATTAGACCTGAAAAAAAAATTCAAAATTCAAGTAAATCCTTATGCTATATCTAAGACCATGTTAGGAATTGGGAGGGATTTTTAAAAATAGATAAATCTCTTTGCCCTGGAAGAGTGTGCTGATAGCCAAGGTTGTCAGAGTTTAAAACATTCCAAAATAATGGTGAAAACTTGTCCTCTTCACTGACAGGTCACATAATTTTGATCAGTGTATAAAATTAGTTTATGTCACTCTGAGTTGCATTCACTTTTGATGTAAATTTTACATATAAATAGTTCGAAGGCATATAGGACATAGAAAAATTGGATGCATATAAGAAGGAAGAGAGATGATACTAAGTGATATTGTTTTACTGGAGGAGCAATTACATTATAACTATAAGGAGCCTTTAAATAAGTGTAGTATGTACTTTAGCCATTCAAGACAGAAATATAATACCTACATGTGTACTGTGGGTCTAGAAAAATCAAGAACCAACAGCAGAGAATGATCGTAGGGTAAAATATTGCAGTGCACAAATTCTGAGTAAGAGATCCAGTAATTGTTTGGGATTCAGAAAATGAAAAAAATTACATAGGGTTTAAATAATTGGAGAAAATTTAAGGAATAAATGAGATCATGCCAGTTTCCTGATGAAATGTGATAATAATAATGCTTTCCTTCAGGCTCCTTTATGATAACAGTGTCCTAGAAGGAAGTTTCTAAAGGTCCTTTACCTTTCTCACCAGCCTCATCTCTTCCCACTGCAAGGAACTTCTTCCCCTTCTCCTACTCATTCTTCTGGGCTGACTTTCACTGCACATCTTCCATAAGTAAAGCTGGACAAATAACTCCACACTGCTGGCTATTCTCCTGGTACCTGGATCTCTCCCTTGGGGTCCTCACCAGGGTGGGTTATAATGGCCTATTCACTTGTTGATGTCCCTACAAGGCACTTAAGTGAGCCTCTCTGTCTTGCTCACCACTGTGCACCTAAGACTTAGCACAGTGCCTGGCACTTGTAAGGAATCCAATAAAGATTTGATGAATGAAGGAACATTTGGTCAGGAAGGATAAATATAGTTTGATTCAGTACTGAGGAGAGGAATTAACATGAGCAATAATAAGAAAACATGCCAGAAAGTCATAAGTCTGTACTTTGGTGAGTGGGGAAATGGGCAGTGAGTGAACAGGGCTTGTATGGTGGCCAGTGTGACTGCATTGGGAATCTGAGGCCATAGCAAATATGGTACTGAAAAACAAGTTTGTTGTCTTTGCTTTTAAAAGGAGTTGGCAAAAAAAAAAAAAAAAAAAAAAAAAAAAAAAAATCTCAAGCGGTTTCACAACATCCAACCTATTTGAATATGGGGTGATCCATGAGCCCAATTGCAGCCCTATAAAAGGACCCATGGTGCATGCATTGAGTACCCGTTTCCCCAGAGATTTTATGCAGAAATGACCCATAGCTGAGCCACTGCAACCTTATGTGACATGAGACAATGCACTAGAACAGCTGGCCAGAATTACAGATGACTAAGAATCCTGTGAGATCTCTGGAAAACTTCATTTGACATTTTAAATATGATTCATAAATCTTTTATCTAAGTGCAGACAGTAGGGGTGAAAAGTTGAGTAGTCATGTTTAGAAGTTTATGCAGCCCCTGTTGGTCTCCCTAAATTGAAACCTCTTTCCATCTCTCTAGAGTGATCTGTCTCAGCTTTCTGACACCTCTCCTACTCTGAGAGTATCAGAGATCTGGCTCCAGAAGTCTGACATTTTCTTTTGTCGAAATTTCTTCTCTCATGGTTCACTTTGGTAGGCCTAGCACCTTGTAGAACACTAGGAACTTAATAGAGGCTTAATAGCTATTTTTCTTCATGCCAGAAGGGATGAATGAATCAGCCCAATCTCGCTGAGGCTGGATAATGTCCTGTTGGCCTCCTTCTCTTCTTCTCCCAGCTTCTACTTCCCAAAAGGGATTTGGATTCCATGTTGAAAAAAAGTCCTTTGGCAGGACTAGCAGTTATCCTTCACATGAAGGCTGCCAATAAGACAATTCTTACTTTTGGATCTTGAATGTTTCCCAAGGCTGATGTATTTTCAAATTTTTAAAAAATTAGTGCACTATGATTATAAATAATTGTGGGGTTCACTGTGACATGTTCATATATGCACCTAATATAATTTGCTCCAGTTCATTCCCCAGTGCTTCCCTTCCCTCTTCTTCCTCCCCCTTGATCCCCTTCCTCTATTGTGCTGGTCTTCTTTCTATTTATTTATTTTGTTAGTTGGTGTATTATACTTACCCATAAAAAGTGAAATTTTTGTGAAACTGACTAAATTATGCTATGTGCATATAATAATATATCACAATGAATCTGAAGGCCCGGGTATTAAAGGCTTGGTTCTCAGTTCACGGCACTACAGGCAGATGGTAGAACATTTAGGAGGTGGGGCCTAGTGGAAGGAAGTTAGGTCATTGAGAGTACACCCTTAAAGGGAATATTGGGATGACATCTTTCTCTCCTTGCCTCCCAACTGCCATGATATGAACAGTTTCCACTGAGCAGTTCTATGTACTCCCACCATGATATACTGCCTCACCACAGGCCCAAAAGTAATGGAGCTAACCAATAATGAACTGACACCTCCAAAATTGTGAGTCAAAATAAACCTTTCCTGTTTTTTACATTGATTTTTCTCAGGTATTTGTAACAGCAACTGAAAGCTAACTAACACAAATGGGGACAACTGCTGTGCAGAACAGGCTCACTAGTACACTGTATTCTCTTTCAAACAAAAAAATGGGTAAGACTCAAAGATGATTAATATTATGAGAATATATTAGTAAACAGCACAAATCATCTTTTTCCTCTTAGTCACAAAACTTCTGCAAATCAAAAACAGTCTTTTTTTTTTTTTTCCTTTGCTGTACTGAGGATCAAACTCAGGGCCTTGTGCTTGCAAGGCAAGCACTCTACCAGCTGAGCTATCTCCCCAGCCCCCCAAAAAGTCTTTTCTTACATGATATAAAGTGCCCTGTGTTTCATGACTTTAGATGGTCACAATCCTAGCTTCTCAAAGTGTAGCTAAATTAACCAGCAGTATAGCATTACCAGGGAGCTTGTTAGAAATGCAGAATCTTTGGACTCCAAGTCTACTTGGTCAGACTCTGCATTTTAACAAGATCTCCAAGTAATGATGTACATCTAAGTTTGAGAAGTGCTGGTCTAGAATTCATATGTTTGAAGCTCTGTGAATGAATAGATGCATGTGGTAGCTGTTCAGTTCAGTGAGACATGGTATATTGAGCATCTGCCATACAACATTCATTGTGCCAGAGGCAGGGAACATAAAGATCATTAAAAATGACATATTCATTAAACTCTTGGTTTAACGGGAAAGACTGACCCAAAAAGAGGTCAATTTAATGTAGTGGTGCTGAGGCAAAGGTAGCAGGGTGCACATGGGATTAAGGAGAAGGAGTCTTCAGCTCAGACAGAATACAAACAAGGTTTCCTCAAGGAGAGTTCCTTTGATCTAAAGAGTTAAATGAAAATGATTAGATTCAACTTGGCAAGACAGAAACTTAAAAAAAAAAAAAAAAAGAAAGAAAAAAGAAACGAAAAGCCCCGAGTTGTTTGCCCCCAACTTTATGGTGAAAGTTATTTTTTTTTCTCTCTCTCTGAACTTCTTCACTCAAAAAATGAAGACTGAGAAGCTACCACCTGTCTCAGATGGGCTCTAAGAAAACAGGAGCTGTGACGTGTTCTCTGGCTAGCTCAACCTACCTAAATCTAATGCGCGAATCTCCTGGCTTTTGTTTATAAAAACTGTAACAGTTTCTATAGGACCAGAAGAGACAGGTGAGCTGCTTCTCCCCAGTTTGGGCCAAACTGCATTCAATTCATTTTTCCTTTTTACATCATTTTCTTTGTTTTTTTTTATATATGGGCAAGGTACCCAATCCAGCCAGGTGCTACCCAGGCAGGTTCCCTGGCGTGGCTGCTGGTGGCAGAAGGAAGAGTCTCTCCTGGCCCTTTATTCTTAAAGTAGGTTTAGTTTAAATCACGAACCCCATTGCTTTCATGAGGAGGAGGGGGTGACTATGGATTCTGTATGTTAACTCTGCATCAAGGGGTGATGGGAAAAGAGGTAGAAGGGTAAGCATGGGTCAGTCAGAGATGGTCTTGTGTGCAGTGCTGAAGAATTTAGATTTTACTCTGGAGGCACTGGAGTCCCCAGGAAAGGGACAGACATTTTTTATGGTTTGCAGTGGCTGATAGAGGAGGAGGGAATTATAGGGACAAAGAATTAATCACGGGGCAATCAGTCCGTTATCCAGGCAAGAATATATAATGGTGCTCAGATGGAGATTTTTAAAAAAATTATCTATTTATTTATTTTTATTTTTTACAGGAGATTTAAGAGAAATATTCAGAAGGTAAAATTAGTAGGATGTGATTATCCATTGGTTGAAATAAAAGATAAGGGAGAGGAAGAGACAGGGCATGTTGACCTGTGATTCTCAAACTCGAGTTTGCATTAGAATCCCCTGAAGTCTTATTAAACATAGATTGCTAGACCCAGAGAATCAGATTCAGTAGATCTGGGGGAGGCCTGAGAATTTGCATTTCTAACAAATTCACAGGGGATGCCGATGCTGTTGGTCCCTGGCCCACACTTTGAGAACCACTTTTCTCATGTAATTCAATGGTCCTCTGTTTTGGATACTCCCTGGAATCACAAACTACTGATGTCTGAGCCTCACTTCCAGGTTTCCTGACTGAATTTGCATAGGTGCAGACTGGAAAGTGGGCATTTCTCAAAGTTTCACATGATTCTAAAGTGCAGCTAAATACCAGCTGGGTACCTTTTAATTATATTAGGAATATAGATAAAGGAGCCATGTTGTTGTTTCTTGAGTTTATTGAAATTATTTCTTCATATTCTTTTCTCCAAATACTTCATTACATGTGCAAATATGTAGCTGATGCATCTGGAAGACCAATACAAAAGGACAGATTCTAAGGAGATGAAACTAGACACTACTTCCATACTCCAGGCAAGAGGCAGAAGGAAAACAAACAGAACCCACATCGTCTGAGTTCTTTCTATGAGTCAGATACTGCAATAAGTACTCTGTATACATTACTTCACGGAAGGTTGACAGCTAAGCTAAAGTAAGATGTCATCATCTCCAGGACCCAAAAAGCGGAGGTCACACAATCCAAAGTGAAGGGGAATTGAGATCTGGATTTGCCTGATTCTCTACATATACTATCATGGGAAGAGAAATTGTCCATACACTATATAGAAAAGTAGCCAGAGTTAGGCATCAGGTGCTGACATCCTTGTCTTCGCTCTATGCCTAACTAGTTGTGACACCTCGAGGAAATTATCATTTCCCTGGGCCTGATTTTCTCCTGGGGATAACAATGTGACAGAGCTCCTTGCACTAAGTGAGATAATATCTAGCACAATGTCTAACACAAAGGAAGAATCTCAAATAATGCTAGCTTTTATGATCTACTTCTTCATCATTATTATCAGTTAAACGAGGGTACCAGGATAATCTTCCCTAATATTCCTTCAGTTTATGAACACTGTGATTAAGAATTTGTTACTTTGACATTTGCAACTACTTTCTGAAACTCTTCAACCATCAACTTTGTCTTCAGAATTGGTCTTTTCATATAATTAACCATTTCCTTCCTATAACCGCCACACCACCCACCCGCAGGGTGTCTGACTGGTTGGGGTTGCTCCCTGGTCCTCCGTGGCTTGTGATATGTCTGTTTTGGTAATCTTGCAGGAGCTCTATTACACCTGTCCGGTGGTGTTGCTGTTTTCAGCAATGCCTGCAGTGCCTGCAGGAGAGTCCTTCTGCCAGATCAGCAGGATCGCTGTCTAGTGAACACATTTGCAGTGATAAATGGACCACACTTTGCAGCTTCTATGCTAATGGTCTTTTCCTGTAATAGGATGCCCCATAGGCTTAAAGATGTATGCAAGGTGCTTTTTGGAATCATGGAACAAGTAAGATTTGCTGGCCATCTGATGCTGAGCTTGTGGCCTAACTTATTGGAATCTCTGTTTTTCTCATCTGTGAAAGTGCTTTTGTGAGATTTGGCACATGTAAAGTGTTTTATACAGGTGTTGGCTCAAGGCAGCATCTCAACACAAGTTGGGAACCATCCCTAATGGCTCTGTTTGGGAAGCTGGTGATAGAGAACCTTCATGGTAGGTCAAGGACCAGGACTGTATAGAACTTTGGAGAGCACTAGCTGATCATGGCTTTTTAAAACCTTTTACAGTAGACTTGCTGTCACTGTGACATTTCTGACATTGTTGAAGCAGCAGATTTCAGTGACAGCTTTTACTTAAACACATTCATCACAAACAATTCTCGGATTCTCCTTTGCACAGATTGGGATGTGACCTCAGAAACCTTCAGATTCACAGGACCCGTGACATTTCTTTTGCATGTGCTTTCTAGCAACCAGCAGGTAGATTCGGCCTTTCCCAAACATAGGAGGGATGCAACTGTCATCGCGGTTTCTGACAGTGGAGACAAACTGCCTGGGTAAAAGACACTTCCCAGGCACCTGAAGATATTTTTGGATGTTGCCATGTGAGTCTCTTGGAGTTAAAATAATTCTGTTGTTTGATTTTGACATGTAATGCTTCACAGATGAAGTTAATAGAAAGCTGTATTGAATTAGGGTGGACCTTATATCCCATGACTGGTGTTCTTAAAAGAAAGCCATGCGGAGACACAGAAACCCAAAGGAAGGAAGGCCACGTGGAGACAGGAGCGGAGACTGGAGTGGTGAGTCTATAAGCCTTGTACACCGAGGGCCACAGACAACCACCAGAAGACAGCAAGAAACATGGGACAGGTTCCCTCACAGTCTCTGAAAGGAATCAATCCTGCTGATACCTTTATTTTGGACTTCTAGTTCTATAACTGTGACAGAATGAAGTTCTGTTGTTTTAAACTACCCAATTTGTAGTGCTGTGTTGTGCCAGCCTAGAAAACTAATTCATAGTTTGTATGGGTATAAAACTCCATGTTGAGTACCAGCTGCCTCCAAAATCATGACAGTATTGCTTACAGCATTAGAGCTTCCAATGTGGGTTTGAGAAATCTAGCGCCACTTTAAATCCTATTCCATTGCATGTGAAGTATCTCCTAGCACAAAGATTTATTATTATTTCTTCATCCGTGGTATTCCAAGAGTCAATCACTAAATTGAGTTCATTTTGTGAACTAAAATTCACTAATAGCCTTCTTGGTGTGTTACCTTCTTTTTCTTTAATTGAGATGGACACATGGAGAACCTTTTCAATCTGGTAAGACAAGTACTGGGAAATGGGAAATAGTCTTTTGTTATTTCTTTGACAATTTCTTTTCCTTTTTTGAAAGTTATATCTCCAAAATTGACCTCTCCGAATTTCTTATCCTTTTATTTCTTACATACACACACACACACACACACACACACACATATATATATATATATATATATATTTATATATATTTGGTGATAAACAGAAATTAGTTAAGAATGATCTATGCTATCTCAGAAACATGGAGGGAAGGGGCAGAGTAATGCAGGGTAGAGGGAAGCATACCAGGAAAAAGTCTCTCCTGGTGAAGGCGGAGGGGCCCACTGATCTCTCTGTAGCTTCAGGTGCTGTGGTGATGGGAATCCGTATGCAGAAGCCCATGCAGTTTGTACACCTCCCTCCTGCAACTGTTTGAGTTCATGCCTGGACCACCCTCATGCTATGGTCCACGGAGCTCAGGGTTCCTGGCTGTCCGTTGGTTTTGTGTGTCTCATCTGACCTCTTTCACTGAAGCCATTTTGTTTCTGAATACTTAACCTGTCTTTCAGGCCAGTGTCCAGCAACATGTCATGCAGCAACATGTTCGTAGAAACCAGGAGGCAGTCCTCCTAGACACCCGCTTCTAGCCCATGCTGTTGTCATGGGAACAGGCAGTGGTCCCACATGGGGCTGGTTGGTGGAGAGGGAGTTTTTTCTCATCATGTACGTGGGAGGACTTGCTACTCTGTGCCTCCCACTGACCGCTGCTTGTCCAGGAGCTGGGGGTGGTACAGGGACAGACTGGGGGGCTATTCTGGGTGTGGGGGTCCTTGTATGCAGGTTGCAGAGGGGAATGATAGGCAGACTGGCTCTTCGGCCACCTTTTTGCCCTGACTGTAGATGCTCAAAGAGCAATCAGGGGAGGGTGCGAGGGGCAGGCCCGCCGGCACTCTTGGGAGAGGGAAGGTGGAAGGGCCTTCAGGGAGTGAGCCTGCCCCATGACTGTCAGGTGCTAGAGCATCTGATACATCGCCATTGCCGCATCTAATTTTCTGTTTACCAAAGATACCCAGGTATGGTAGGAGCTGTTATCCACGTCAAACACGATCATCATTATTGTGGGATCCAGGCGGCTGGGGAGTGGCTTGCTAGAATGAGTTGGAAATAGAAATATTCCTCACTCTGGCTCCACCACGAGTCCCCATGATTTGGTCTCCGGTGGGCCTCTGCCCGGGGTCCATGGTCCGTGAGTGTCTGATGGTTTTTTGTCTTTCCACCCACACATGAGAGGGTATGTTCTACCTTTCCTGCAGGTTCTGCACCTTCAACTGCAAAAAGGTGGCACCCTATGATCCTGCAGTACAGAACAACACCCTGGCTCAGGATTCTTCCTGCCAGTAAAGCTCTAGGGCCTAGTACTGGAGAGTACTGCAGATCCTGTCCAGTTTCTGCTCCGCCGTGAACCTGCCACTGGGACCTAGGTGTCAGAGGTTCTGCCTGAGCACTCTGGTCCTCTGGGATGTGCTGCGTGGTCGTCCCCCACTGGTGTGTGCCACACAAGGGGCGTGCTCTCCATGGGTTCAGTAACTTGGTCAAATGTGGGTGTTCTACGGTCTGTTAGATCCAGGTCAGATATAATGACAGGAAAGTTCTGCTCTGCCTCTGTCCTGGCGAAGAGACGCGGGGCAGTTCCCCTGGGCCAAGCTGCCCTTTCAGACATCCCTCGGGACCCTGGCAGTGATTCACTGACAGAGGCTCTCGCCCTGTCAGGCCCTCCCTACTCCCTCCTCCCTCTACCCATTGTAAGTAGCAGCACCAACTAGTGATGCCAGCTAAGAAGAAGACAGAAAAGGAAATAAGACAAAGACACCCCTCAAACAGACAAACAACTCCCCCCAAAAAATCCCACAAATCAGAAAACCAAACCAACAAATGAGCTAACTCTCTGAGAGTTGGACGGGTCACCAACCAAGAATTCCCTACGCAATGGACAAAAACACAGCGGCACCTGGGGCCTCATATAGGTGGTGTTTGGAATTCCTGCATGACGGCTCCTTGTGAGGTTAGAGGAAGAAAGGGCCCCTTCAAGGCTGGGCATGACCCACGGTGGTGGTCTCGCTTTTTGGCCTCTCGGACCTTTTCTACTTTAATAAGAACAAAGGACTCCAGATGTTTGTGTCAGTGGGTTACTTATTTCTAGAAATTAAAACCATAGGTTGCTTCAGTGGCCTTTTGAATCTGAAACTCTGCAATTAACTTTTGACTTTTAAAGGCCTCATCGTATCTAAACTCAAGATATTCAATTCCTTTTCCTTCAACTTAAAATGACTGGTGTCAAAAGGATGGTAGCACCTCGCTCGTGTCATGATACTGTAACACAATGATCTGTTCCCTAAGACACCACGGGGCGAGTTATCAACACCCACATGGCTGAGAGGAAGGCAACTTTCATCATCATTTCTCCATCAGGTCTTCATCAGATGCCCCAGAACCCAGAAGACAGAGGCTTGATATGTTCAAAGTGATGGAGGACAAAACCTGTCAGCCAAGGATCTTGGCCGGAAAAGGTGTCCCTCCCATAAGAGAGAGAAATGGAGATGTTCCAGATGTCTCAGTCCCTTCATGCTGCTGTAACAAAATACCTTAGACTGAGTCATTTATTAACAACAGAAATCAACTTCTAGCAGCTCTGGAGGCTGACAAGAGATTCACTGTGTGGAGAGAGGCTGGTGGCTCCTTACTGTGTCCTCACACCGTGGAAGGAAAGGAAAGACTGTGACTCACCAAGATCACTCTCTCAAGTCCCTTCCTTCCTTCCTTCCTTCCTTCCTTCCTTCCTCCATCCCTCCCTCCCTCTTTCTTTCTTTCTCTCTCTCTCTCTCTCTCTCTCTCACTTTCTTTCTCTTTCTCTCTTTCTCTCTTTCTTTCTCTTTCTTTCTCTCTCCCTTCCCTTCCCTTCCCTTCCCCCTCCCTCCCTCCCTCCCTCCCTCCCTCCCTCCCTCCCTCCCTCCCTCCCTCCCTCCCTCCCTTCCTTCCTTCCTTCCTTCCTTCCTTCCTTCCTTCCTTCCTTCCTTCCTTCCTTCCTTCCTAATAAATCCAGGCCTTGTACATACCAGGCAAGCCCTCTACCACAGAGCTATATACCCCATCCCCCATTTAGTTTTTATTTTATTTTTGATATTGGAGATTGAACCCAGTAGCACTCTACCACCATACTACACTCCAAGCCCTTTTTATTTTGATATAGGGTCTCACTAAGTTGTAGAGGCTGGTCTTGAACTTGGAATCCTCCTGCCTCAGCCTCCTGTAATTATATTGGTATTTGCCACTACGCCCAGCTCTTTTTATTTTATTTTGAGACAGGGTCTTGCTAAGTTGCTCTGGCTGGCCTCAAACGTGATCTGCTTCCATGGTTGGAGTACCCGGGGGTTACAAGGCATCAGCCATTGCACCCAGCTTAATAAATGTGCTTTTATGTGTGCGCAGTTCTGGGGATGGAACCAGGACCTGTGCAGGCTAGACAAGGTCTCTTTTCTTTCTGAAGTACACCTCCTATCCCTGAGGTTGGAACCTCATGGTGCAACCACCTCCTAAAGACCCTACCTCTCAACACTGTTGCCCTGGATTTGAAGTTTCCAATTCCAACAGGAATTTTTCAGGGACACACACATTCAAACCACAGCACCAGATAAACAAGAGCCAAGGGAGCTGGTTCTCACCAGACATGCCCTGCGCGAGCGGAGTCCTTCGCGTTGAACTGAAGCACATGAGCGGAGCTCAGAGCTGAAGCCCGGGGAGCTTTCTCCTTCCGACAGTTTCGGAGGCCTCAGTCCACGGCTGGCCGCCTGCACTGCGCTGGGCCTGAGTGAGGCAGAACATCGCAGCAGAAGGGCGCGGTGGAGGAAGGCCGCTCCCCCTGGCAGCGAGGACGCAGGGCTCCACTCCTCTTTCCTTTCTGCTTTCTCAGAGATATCCTTGGCTTTTTTTACAGCCTCAGTCTTCTCCATCTTGCTTATTGTGTTGGCTTGTATCTTTCTCATCATGAAACTTTTGTTTGACCATCCATGATGCTTCACTGCCTGTTTGAATTTAAGAATGTGGAAGCAAATAGCTGCCTGGAAACTCTGTGTGAAGGAGCAGCTTGCTGACCAGTCCTGAGCAGGAGAAGGAAACCCCAGGCCCCAGCGACGTGGCGCGAAAGACGTCGATTCATCCGCCTGTGCTTGGTGTCACATCCCACCCACATCCTTCAGCCTTAGGTTCTGAGCTTTTCCAAGTTCTGAAGAAAGAACCATGTTTCTTTGAAGTACTGTGTTTCTGACACTGTTTGTAACCTTCTCCATTATGCTAGGAATTCACCACTTTCTTTAAGAGGCTCTCTGAAAAATTTGTGTTGATTCTCATTCTGTAATTTTTTTTATCATCTAAAAGGTTTTCAAGATTAGAAGAGATAGATGTATGTGATCTTCCACCCTGTGGAAACAGATGTTTCCTTCATTTTATAATGAATAATATGCAGTCAATATTTCTATTATGACATTTTATTTATTAAGACCCCTGTAGTTAAAAATAAGCACTGTAACTGGATTTGGAATATGTGGCTAGACCCTAGTTTTGCCATCTACTATTCACCTAATATTTATGAAAAATCATCTTCTTTGTATTATTAATTTTTTTTTTGTTTTTTAAGTAACAAAATTGTGTATATTTTTGGTATACAACATAATGTTTTTATATGTGTATACCTAGGAAAATGGTTAAATAAAACTCAATAACACATAGTTACCTTATATTTGATCATTTCTGTATCAAGAACACTTACAACTCAATAACTGTCAGCAATTTTCAAGTATTTAATATATTGTTATTAACTATAGTCATCAAGTTGTACAATAGATCTCTTGAAGTAATTCTTCCTCTCTGGCTGAAATTTTGCATCCTTTGACCAACATCTCCCAAATCCCTTCCACCTTCCCACCCTCTGGTAATCACCCTTTACTCTGTTTTGATAAGTTTTATGTTTTGGGATTCCATAGATAAGAGTGGGTATTTGTCTTTCTGTGCTTGGCTTATTTCACTTCATATAATATGTTCAAAGTTCATTCATGTTGTCATAAACCATGGGATTTCCTTATTTTTCAGGGTTGAATAGTATTCCATTGTGTGTGTGTGTGTGTGTGTGTGTGTGTGTGCGTGTAAATAAATAAAGGTATACACATATAGATTTCCTTTATTGGTTCATCTGTTGATGAACACTTAGGTTGACTCCATATCTTGGCTGTTGTAAACAGTGATGCAGATATCTTCTCAATATACTGATTTCCCACCCTTTTCCAGAAGTGGAATTCCTGGATTATATAGTATTTCTATTTCTAGTTTTTTGAGGAATCCCCATACTGCTCTTCATAATGGCTACACTATTGTCCTAAAAAAGACATAAAAATGCCCACCTATGAGTAGTCATTGCTAGTGCACAGTGATTCATGTTTTCTACTTTGGAGATTACATGAGAGTTACCTGGATCATAGGTAGGAAGAAAATCACAAATAGCTTAGGTCTAATCCCTGAAGACCCTTGGCATTTTTCCCCATGGTGTGGAATATAAAATGGATACTGAATAGAGGTGATTATTTGATTAACTTGGTGGACTCATTCAGTTTCAGAAATTTTCTGATGGAGAATAACCCTCAAAGGTAACTCACAAACTGCTAAGGAAACTGCTTAGTAACTCACATTGCTAAGGAAAGAAAAGAATGTCAGTGGAAATTACAATCTCTCTCTTCCTTCAGGCAAAGTGACTTCACCAGAATGCAGCTGATTGGAAATGAGGCTTTTACACAGTTTCCAAAGACAGTTTATCTTTTCAAAATCTAACTAGTAAATCTCCCAGGAATAAGAAAACATTAACTCAGAGCCAGAATTCAGGAAGAGTGACAAAATTATTCATGGCTCAAGAAAAAGTTCTCATAAAATGTGTTGAATAATTGTATTTAAAACACTAACAAATGTTTTCAAATTTCCACATGTAGATCCAGGCTGACTTGTTTCTTCTTATATTAGGTACTGATGATAAATTACTATTTTCCCATAGTCTAGAGAATTATTCCTGAAAAGTAGAACATTTGAGAAAGACACTTACAGAAGCATATTCATTATTTCTTGCTGCTAAAGACAAACTTATGTTTTCTTTCTGAAATAATGTTTTCCTTTACAAAAATAATGTGTGCCTAGTATAGAGAACTTCAAAAATGTAGTTCATACCAAATCTAGCATGTTTTCTCCAGTGATGACTTTTCTCAATTTGGGCACTCGATTTTCATAAAAAGCTTTGAATCAATATTTAGATTTCATAATTTTAAAAGTAGATTGAAATACCCCAGTTGTTCTGAATACACTTAAAATTTTCTAATAACTGAATTGTATATGTATTGTTTTTAAAAATCAAAACTTAAATTAACATTAAATGAAATTAAAAATTCAGTTCCTCATTTTTGATTAATCACATTTCAAGTGCTCAGTGGCCATATGTGGTTAGGGGCTATTGTGTTGGACAGTACAGCAGATGGATAGTTATGTATGTAGAGACACAGAAATAAGGACATGGGTATGGATATGTCACGTGTAAGCACTCCTCCCTATCAGTAACTATGACTCTGGGAAAAGAAATATTATTCCAACACATGATTTTCAGTTATGGTAATTAAAGAATATGTATAGCATGATATACTTATTCATTCTCAAAGATTTTTAACATTAAGTTTTTTTACACTATTTTTTTTCTATTTTTGTTATATAAATTGGCACTATATTTGTGATTATTTCCTTGGAATAGATTCTTACAAATGGATCTACTGCATTAAGGTAGGTATTATTAAATTATTAATCAGAATTCTCTAAGGAAACAAAACACACACTCATATGCACATGCATCAAGGGAAAGAGAATTCTTTAAATTCTTTAAACGCTCTCTCTCTCTCGCTTTCTCTCTCTCTCTCTCTCTCTCTCTCTCTCTCTCTCTTTCTCTCCTGCCCTCTAAGGAAAATGGAAAAGAGTAGCTGTCGCCGTCCAGCGGGACATAAAGACACGTACACTTCAGATTGTCATGAAGCAGCTTCTTCTTTATTCGGATCCCAACAACAACAACCCCCCAAAAGCTGTCTCACCCTCAATATATAAGCAGTCTCATGCATAAGCAATTTCGATGTCCACCCAATCCTGTTAAAGGTCAAGCAATCACAGCTCAAGCTTACATGTAGCCAATTGTAACAGCTTCCTGTTTTTCTCCAGGCATACCAAGCATGCCCTTTGGCTCCCTGCCAGCCCACATCTCCCCCTGTTTGTTTATAAAAAGATGGTGTCTGTCTTAGGTTGTCCATGACAGAGCAACATCCTTACCCGTCATCGGAAAATGTAGCTTATATCTTCATTTCCTGTCTTAGGTTGGTATGAGCTCTTCACGAATCTTACCCGTCTCTGACTACCGGTCTAGCATAGCCAAACTTGGGGGGAGGTTCCCACATAACCTGCTAAGTCGTAGGAGCCATTTGGGAAGGGTGCTAAGTCAGGAGAAAAGGGTACTGTAGGTAACCCTAATGTGGAATTAGTGGTAAGAATAGGAGGATATAGATTGGAAGAGTTAGTAAGGGGCAAAGGGCAAGGCCACGCCTTTACTATCCCCCATAGGTAACGCAGGGCTCCTCCATTAACACGGTGAGGGATCATCAACAACAGCAGTTGGAGGAACTTCCACATCTTTTTGTTGTTCTTGGTTTTCTATTGAGGAAGCCTTGACCAATCTTTCAGGCACCCAAATTGGCGATTGTGCGTCCTGCGGGAAAACACAAACAGATCCTCAAGTCCAGATTAATACCGGATCTGGGCCTTTCCATTGTCCCGATAGAATGTCCTTCCAGAGCACTTGAGGTAGATGTTTTTTATTAGGCTCTGAATGACGGTCAGCAGCTGATCAGCCCTCAGAATCGAGATTTAAAAAATTTAAAATGAACAAAACAACAGATAATTTTTCTTTTGGGGATCTGTATGATGCCCCATTCCCCCTTTTTGTTTATAAAGCATGTTTTTAAGTGTTAAATGGGCATGCTCAACAATGCTTTGTCCAGTAGGATTATAGGGAATTCCTGTGACATGTTGAATACCAAAGGTGGAACAAAATTGTTTAAAGGCCTGGGATGTATATCCAGGACCATTATCTGTTTTAATTTGTTTGGGGACCCCTAGGATGGAGAAAGAATGTAAACAGTGTGTTATTACATCTTTGGTTTTTTCTCCAGCATGAGCAGAGGCCATAATAAATCCTGAAAAGGTATCTATTGACACATGGATGAATTGTAATTTTCCAAATTCTGAATAATGAGTTATATCCATTTGCCAAATATGATTGGGCTGAAGCCCTTTTGGATTTACTCCTAATGAGGGGTTAGGAATAAGTGTAGCACATTTAGCACAAGACTTGACTATGTCCCGAGCTGTTGCCTTAGTAATCTGATAGAGTAAACGTAGAGTAGGAGCATTTATGTGAAATTTGGAATGAAATTTTTTTGCATTTTCAAGTGCATTAAAGACATGTGGGTCTCTGGTGGCCATGTCTGTTAAATCATTGTGTAAACTTAGAGGACCTGGAAGGCCAGTATAAGCCCGAACATGCCCAATAAAAAAAGGGCTTTTTCTATCCCAAATAAGTTTTTGTAAAGATTGTAAATACTTAGTGATGGTGGAAGTGAGGGAGAGCAGACCAGTTAATTCTAAATTTTGAATAGCATTAACAATGTATTTGCTATCAGAGAATAGGTTAAAGGGCTCATCGTGGGTTCTGAATACTTCTATAGCTACTAATAGTTCTGTTTGTTGTGCAGATAGAGTATTAAACAGCAATGTTTCTATAACATTATTTACAGTAATAGCACCCGTACCATTTTTTGATCCATCAGTAAATATAAGGGTAGCTCCTATAATAGGTTCTTTTCGGGTGATTTTGGGGAAAATTATAGGATGTTGACTCCAAAATTGGAGAAGAGGATCAGATGGCAAATGATTGTCAAACACAGCAGAAGTACTAGTAAAGAATATAGCCCATGAATTTGAATTATTAATAAGATATTGTATCTGATAAGTAGTATAAGGAGTAGTTATTGTCGAGGGATGTGACCCAAAGGTGGAAAGGGATACTTTTAATGCCCTAAGGATTAATTCTGCCACAGATTCAGTAAACAAGGATAAGACCTTGTTAGGGGCATAATTCATGTGAACCCATAGAATAGGACCCTTTTGCCAAAACACTCCTGTGGGTAACTTATTTGTGGCCAAGACAATGAATGATAAAGGCTTAGCTAGGTCAATATGATCAAGATGAACCTTTTCCATAGCTGTTTCAACAAGCTTGAGAGCTGTTCAAGCCTTAGGGGTAAGCGCCCACTTAGAAAGGGGATCAGAATCACCTTTAAGAATGTCAAACAGGGGGCCCAAACTTGAGGTGGGTAAGTGAAGGTAAGGTCTAATCCAGTTAATGTCACCTAATACTGCTCTGGCGGAGGCACAGAGGTTCAATCCTGCGTTTCCTCTTGTTTGTCTAATTGGGGAGTCAAGGGGTAATGGGTCCAAGGTACAGACTGGATAGCCTTGTATATTTGTGGACCCCGAGGCTGGGGGCCCTGATTCCAGTTTTTTGGAGGTAAAGGGTTACCATCTTTGTCTCTAGTTGATTTACAGTCACTTGCCCAGTGTTTCCCTTTTTTACATCAGGGACATATTTTTGGCACAGGACCCTGGGGGCAGTCCTTTTTTATGTGTCCATATTATTTACACCGATAACACTGTTGGCCTGGGCAGGAGTTGGCATTGCCTCTAAGACCCTGTGCAAGTGCTGCAGCCATCACCTGACCTTGAATAAAAGCCTCATTAATATCCCTGCAAGCCTTTAAATAGGCTCCAAGGTCTTTGTTTTTCCAAGGTCTTATTGCTTCTTTACACCATTTATTTGCTTGCTCATATGCAAGCTATTTGACTAAAGGCATAGCCTGGTCTACATCTCTAAATATATGTCCTGCTGTTTGAATCAATCTGTCTACAAAATTGGCATAGGGTTCACTGTTGCCTTGAATAACCTTAGATAACTGTCCGTGAAGATCGCCAGCACCTGAAAGCATTTTCCAAGCTTTAGTGGCAGCAGCACTAATTTGTTGATATACACCGGGTGGAAATTAATCTGATTACCTTGCCCTTCATATGGTCCTTGGCCTGTCAGCATGTCTAGATTCCATTGAGGATTGCCCACAGCTGCATTACATTGGGCAGTATCAGAACATAACTCCTGGTTAGCCACCTTCCACATAAGATATTGTCCCCCAGATAAACATGCTTTTGCTAAATTACCCCATCAGTTGGAGTAAGATTTTGACTTGCAACATTCTCTAATAAAGAAATCTTAAATGCAGCTTGTACTCCATAGGACATAACTGCCTCTTTTAACTGTTTCACTAATTTTATATCTAATATTTGATGATATCTCTGATTGTTTTGATCTTCAAATACCAGGAATATTGGGAACACTGATTGAGATTCTACATCAGCCCACTGTCTGGGGGCCACCCCTGTGCAGCAAGTACATGTGCCCCTACAACTTGGAAAAGAGTGGTGACCTGGATTATACGCCAGAGGGCGCGGCATGGTAGGGGCTAAATGCCACTGAGAAAACTTTTCTAGCTCTGTCTCAGATAGTTCCTGTTCTTCAGAGTCACATCCCTGTTCTGAGTCTGAACATCTACTTTCTCTTTCAGAAGCTCGACTTGATTGTTCTTCTTTTACAGTTTCTAATATCTCTTCCCCTTCTCTTAGCTGTTCTTGAAATTTTGGTTTTTTGGAAGTCAGACAGAAACGAACTCATGTCCATATAGGCAAAGTACCAAGAGGGAGAGGTGTTAAGAGAGCCTTCCATGGGAATCTGTGAAATTTAAACAGAAACCAAACAAGAAAAAGTAACAAAAATATTAACACAACTAACACCTTACACACATTCATTTACTACAGGACGTCTTTCGCTGTCTCTTGGGACAGCCTTCTGTTAAGTTCCCTCACTAGGGGAGCCTTCCGTTAGTACCTTAAGGCCACTGTTTCCTCGAATAGGGAAACCTGCTAGTTGACTGCTAGTTGACTGTGCTAGTGAAAATTTTTCTCCTTTGTTACTTACCTGAGCACTCACCATTCCCCGTACGAGCCACCAAATGTCACCGTCCAGCGGGACATAAAGACACGTACACCTCAGATTGTCATGAAGCAGCTTCTTCTTTATTCGGATCCCAACAACAACAACAACCCCCCAAAAAGCAGTCTCACCCTCAATATATAAGCAGTCTCATGCATAAGCAATTTCGATCAGATATGTCCACCTAATCCTGTTAAAGGTCAAGCAATCACGAGCTCAAGCATACAGGTAGCCAATAGTAACAGCTTCCTGTTTTTCTCCAGGCATACCAAGCACACCCTTTGGCTCCCTACCAGCCCACAAGTAGCAAATCCAAAATCCGTAAGTTAAGTCAGCAGTTTGGAGATTCCTGGAAGAGCCGATGCTTCAGTTCAAGTTCAGAGTCTTCTGCTAGAGAAATTTCTCTTCCTCAGGGGAAGTCAATCCTTTTATTAGGGCCTCTTACATCATGAAGAATACTCTGCTTTACTCAGAGTCTATTGATTTCAATATTAATTGTATCAAAAAATATACAGAAAGTACCTTCACAGAAGGTATTTTTAAAGTTAGTGAGTTTTTTTGTAAAGATGATATTCAAGCCACGACTGGGTGACTAACGTCAAGGACCCTCCGGATGGATTCCTAAAATAAGAAAGCCCTAACATACTTAGACCAAAATGTGGAGATACTCTTTCTCCAACACTTTCTTCATTCTATTTTCAAATAATATGCTTATCTACCTAGAAAGGCTGAGAAAGATGTAATGAAATTAGAACTATAATTGGAAAGGATGCTTAGTAGAGTGGTTAGTTATACAGACAGAAAAATTCATACCCTTTTATACAGCAATAATAGTATTTACAGTAGCAACAATATAAAATACTTAGGCATAAGTATAACAAGAAATGGGGAGAAACTCTAAAATTCCTCTGAGAAATATGAACGAAAAGAAAAGTAGGTGGAGCTCATACTGTTCAAAGACAGAATAAAAAATCATTCCTCTCCAAAGTAGTATACAATTTAACATGTTGAGAAAGGTGGATGTAGAACTTGAGAAAATTATTATAAATTCATCTGGAAGAGCTAAAACCTAATATTAAGCAGTAGGCAATTTGCTTATCATATAGCAAATTATACCTTGAAATCTTATTTTGTATGTGCATGGTGTTGAGGATCAAACCCAGGACCTTGTACATTCTAAGCAGGTGCTTTGCCACTGAGCTATACCCCAGATCCATAATATGTTTTCAAATGGGTACAAAAAGACATAGGCAAATCAGTAAAAATATAAAAGTTTCAGTACAAACTCAAATTAATATAGATATACATACATATTATACACGTATATTTTTAATATACATAATTATATTTTAGTAGTTTGAATTCTTTTGTTTCAATGTGTGGTAACATTATGGTCCTAACCCCTGGCACTGGTTATGTACAAGGTAACAATTATTATCCTGGTTTGCCTGAAACAGGGCTAAACAGGTATAAACTTTTCATCTTGGCATAATTTTTAATAGTACCTCCTTTTGCTTTCAAAAAGCTCCTTTTGCATGATGTATTATATGATCACCCAAATTATGTAGGTTATTTCTAATTTTTCTCTATTATGAATAAAAAATTAATAAATATTCATGCAACTAAGTCTCTGCATGGAATTTTTATATGGCTTGATCAAAGTATGTTGTACATTTTAAGTTTTCGATATATATGGCTTTTTCTTCTAGAAGGATTATATAAATTTACACTACTACTAGCAATTGTAAGAAAAGTCATTTTTCCAAAATCTTAACAAACTGGGTAGTACCTTTCATTTTTAAGAAGCTTTGCTAATTTAATAAGTGAAATTGTTTCTGCTTTAAGTTGTATTTGTTTCGTTAGTGTTGTAGGTGAGCATTGTACAGTACAGACTGGGGGCAATAAACAACTTTAGATGCTTTAAATCCAGGGGAATGCAGGAAAGGAAATTAGAGGCCCACATAATTAGCGGGAGGCTAGAAACCCAGGTATAGGAATGAGCAGGACATTGGCGCCTCTGGATGTGAGAAAGAAAACAGGTATTTCTGTGATTGACTTTTATAGAAGAGCATCATTGAGTGGAGTCCAAGAATGGAATGGAGCCCCAGCAGGTCTGGTCTTATACCTCAATTGCAATTCGAGTTGCAATTGACTTACCTTGAACCACATGCCTGCCCTGGGGCTTTAAATAGGCAGCACCCTGGTTACAATTCCACTGAACCACAGCCAGGGGGATTGTAATCAGGGTGCTACCTACCCTTAGATAGAAAGTGCTGATTTCTCCAGGGAAATAAGTTGGGAAGGGGAAATGGATCTTGGGCATCCAGCTAAAAAAATAACCGTGACAGCATCTTTTAAATTGGCACTTCTTTTCCCCTTCTGTGGCTCATCTATTCATGTTCTTTGTCCATTTTTTCTCCATCACTGTTCATCTTTATTTTATTGACTTATACGAGATCTTCAAATATATCTTAAAGCTGGACTCAGGAGGGTTTTGCAGAACCTCCTTATCATTTCTTCCTCTTTTTTTTTTTTTTGATTCACAAATTTAAATCTCAACCCCCTTGCAGGTTTTATTGTTGATAATAGTGGGTTGGCTGGTGACCTATAATTGAAATATGGCAAGACTGGCATATTTTCTTCTCTCTCACTGTAAGAATTGTAACTGTGATACCAGTTGCTATAACTTATAAATCTGAAAATCTTCATGGCTTCAGAGATGATTTTAAAACATGAACGTCCCCCCCCCCAAATCTTTAATATTCTTCCTTTGAAAAGTTAGATTCCTGTCTCATCACTTTGAATCTGGGCTCTATGATCTTTTTATCAATAAATTATGACAAAAGTGAAATTATGTCTGTTTCTGGACCCAAACTTCAAAAATGTGTTGACTTTTTTCTGTGCCTCGGGACAGTTGCTCTTTGAATTCAACTCATCTTGGGGAAGGCAAGCAGCCTGTGGTGAGTGCAGAATGGAGAGGAACTGGGGACAGGGTGGGGGCTGCTTTGGGCTCATCTGAGCTCCCAGCTGTCACCCAGCACTTACTTGCCAGCCATGTGAATGACCATCTGAAAGCAGGTCCTGCAGCCCCCAGTAGATCTGCCCCAGCTGATGCCATGAAGATCAGAAGACAGCTGTCCCTGCAGAGCCCTGTCCAGATTTTTTATGACGTTTTATGAGATAAACAAATGATTGTTATTTTCAGCCTCTAATTTGGGGGATTGTTTGTGGCATAGCAATAGATAACAGATACAGAGAAACATATTAGAAATTTATTTCTCATTTATAGTCCAGTACTGGTGCAGGGGTTAGCAAGAAGCTTCTCCATGGTAAGCAGAGGTTCTGAAGAAACGTGCTTCCTCCATTTCCTGATGCTACCCTTCCCTATGAATGCAGCCACTCTTTAGGGAAAGAGTAAGTGGAAGAGTAAGTGGGGAAGTAAAATTTGCTTCTTCAGCTCTTTGGTCTGGAAATAACTCACCACCGTCTCTTGTGTTTCTATTGGCCCAAACTCGGCATTCACAGATGGAAAGGAGTCTTGGATCTGTGGTTCCTAGCTTTCCAGAAAAATCTTCACACAGGGGAAGATGAAGCACAAATCTCTGATAGAGCAGTCAGCTGTCAGACACACTCACTTATCAAAGAAATTGACTCTTTTTCTTCCTTGCATAGCAAAGAAATAGAGAACCGATTGTTTCTGTTGAATCTCATTGTTTACGTGGTGTATCTGTGTCCTTCAATAGCTTATTTCTTGACAAAATGTATAAAAACAGAAGCCTAGTTGTGAATCTTTGATGTTTTGATAGATGGATACAAAGTTGAAATCAGGTTAAATGTATCTATCTCTTCAAACACCTATCATTTTTTCATAGTAAAAACGTTTAATATTCTTTTCTATTTTTTTGAGATACACGGTGGATAACTATTATCCATAGTTAGTCTAGTGTGCAAACTATACCAGAACTTCATATGTACAATTTTTTTATGAATCAGTTAAAAAATTAAACACAATAAAACTTGTTATCAGATTTTTAAAATATAGTAAGAATATATGAATATAAGATTTCAGTTTATTTATATTATCTCTTGTTGAAATATATTTTGGATACATTGATTTAATTAAAATATATTATCAAAACTTAAAAATACATCTCTATATTTCTGGGGTATCAATTTAATTATGGAAAATTAAGTAGTTTCAAAATAAGTAATCAATCATAGGGAACTTACAGGGAGAATTTCTAGGAAAGAAAAATCAGATTATCTCTCCTTTGTGCTTCTTACTTTATGACCTGTCACCATCTGCTGGGTGACCTTACTTGCCTTCTTGCACCTTCATTACTACAGGTAGAAATTGAAGGAGTTGAACTTAGATAATTTTTGAAGTGTTTTTTTTTTTCTTTAAGTTTATCATCTGTGAGTCTGAGTACAGGTAAAGAAAAAGTTTCAGCCTTGGAAAAAATGGAAATGATGCCATATATATTTCTGGTTGCAAATTAATATTCTCCCCTATGAAATAATCCTCTCCCCAGAGACTTTAGAGTGGGAACGTTGGACTTTGAAACCTTTGCACAGCTTTCCCTTAGCAACAGCAGCAACAGAATCTGCTCTAAACCTTAGTAATGTGAAATGAAGAGACATGTCTTAGAAGTCTTTCCTAGGAATAAGGCTTATTCCTAGATTATTATTATTATTATTAGCCCAACTTAGGAAGCATGCAAGTCTGCAATTTCAGAAAGAAAAAATGAACCTGTATCATTACCTCCCCATTTCCCAAATTTAACTTGAGGCTCTCCTCAAACAGTGAGCAATGTGCAGGAGGGGAGTTAGACAAGCAAATTCTTCATCTGTTCTCAAGACAGTAGCTGAGGCAGAGGGCTCCGAGGTTGTGCTATCAGCAAAGTGCTAACCAGTTAAACCCCGAGCTTAAGTCACAGAAAATAAAACTTTACATCTTGATGCATTTACTGAGTACTCCACTTTTTTAGAAAAATTTGGATTTCATACATTGTCAGAACTTTTTTTTTTCTCATCACTCCTGGGAAAGGAGAATTGTTTTTATCCCCAAAAGATGCGGTCTCAGCAAACTGGAAGAATGCACATATCAATCTCTCCATGTACGTGCGTTTGTTTAATTCTCTGCCAAGGATCCCAGAGGGTGGGTGACTAATCACAATAAATATGAACGTCTTCAAAGCTTTTAGAGGAAAGGGGTGGGGGAAGAATTCTGTATCCAACACTTAATAACTGAAGTCCAACACAAGAGACTATGGAATAGAAATAACATACAAGATAGAATCAGTTTTATGAGACTTTTGTTGCAGGGGTGCACATTATTTCTTAAAAGGGGTTTTGCTGGAATATATTTTTAAAATGGAGATGTTTACACATATTTATTCAGTAGTCTTTCTCATGGAAAAGTGACCAGTTGGGAGTAATGTCAATCACTTTATTACATTTATGAACGCAATAAAGTTCATTGAAGTTTTCAATTTATTAATTGTCCTTGATTTTACTCCAGTCTATTATTAAATGTTTCTATGAATGTATATTAAATACTCCTATAAACGTGGAAATGCTGTATATACTTTACACCAAAGGACTCAGAACTTACACCAACAACTCTAATTAATTGTTCTAAAGAGGATGAATTATATTCTTCTGCAAATCCTGAAATTTCTTTTTTTAGAATACAATAGATATGTGCTGCTTCTCCAGGGGCCTAAAGTGGGTGTTAGTTCAGGCAGTTCAAATGTCGCCATCTCTTGTAACTGAACAAAAATTCAGGGTAAGTCTTCTTCAGAACAGGGCTTCCACCCCTGATTCCATGAAAAACTCAAGATAAAATTTTTATAAAACTTATCTGGTCTCTTTTTACAATGTGCCTAATACAACAAGCTTTCTTCCAAATTCAATATTTCTCTTTTCATGCTTCTTAAAGAACTGCACAGTTAGTGTGAACAGAGAGTGGAGGTTATAACTTTCCAGTACAAGTGTTCACACTTCCTAAATCACATGTTACAACTGCTGTCCTGTCTCCTTGAATAAGGTTTTAAGGGCAGATGGCTTGCTTTCTGAGGAAAAGATTACACTTCCTTAGTTATTCTACATGTACATTTAAATTCTGAAATGTCGTTATTACTAACATGAAACTATAGTCTTGGCAAATGGAATATCTGGGCTTACTGTGTGGAAATACAATTGTCTGAGCTTAAGCCCATGAATAATTGGAAAGTGATAAGGAACTTCAACGTTTGCCTCCAAGGAGTCTCGCATCTCTCGCATCAAGGCATTTCCTCACAGACTCGAGAACCTCAGATGGTGTCCTAAGAGCTAAATTCTTGGTGCACTGCATTGTGCTAAGTGAAGTAAGCCAGAGAAAGACAAATACTTTATGATATCATTTATTTGTGGAATCTTGGGGGAAAAACAACAAACTCATAAAAACAGAGGAGAATAATGATTGCCCAGGACTGAGGAAGGAAGGTGGAGTCAGGAGATGTTGATCAAAGCAGATAAACTCGTTTATGAGAAGAATGAGTTCCAAAGACCCGATGTCTAGCCTGGGGACTATGATTAATAATACTGTATTTTATACTTGAGATTTGTTGAGACTAGGTCTCACACACACACACACACACACACACACACACACACACACACAGATAACTATGGGAGGTGATGGGCTAATTAGCCTGATGATATAATTATTTCACATGGTGTAGGTACACCAAATCATTATGTTGTACAATTTAAATATATTCGGTTACATTTGTCGGTTATACTTCAATAAAGCTGAAAAGAAAAATGTATTGAAAAGGAATTCAGAAGAGGTAATTAAGTTAAAATGGGGTCTTTAGGGTGAACACTGATCTAATACAAATGCTGTCCTTGTAGAAGAGGAAATTAAGACGCAGCTACAGAGGGAAGACCATTCGAACACACAGGGAAGACAGCAAGCTAAGGAGACAGAACTCAGAAGAAACCAATCGCAGACACCCAGACACGGAACCGCCAGCCTCCTCAGCCATGTGAGTCAACTCCTCAAAATGAAATTGTGCCGTTCGAGCTGCACATACCCCCCAAAAGAAAACTCTGGAACATGCACTGTAATAGCTCAATCTACCTCTTTATGGAAAGAAAACACATACTATGAAGGCACTTGACTTTTGAACTTAAACCTTTCTCATAATTTTTATGTGATTTTCAATTTAGAGAGGTTTGGCCATCTGGAGGAAGTACTCAGCCGACATACCGACTTATTTTAGATGTATCCAAGAAAAACAATTCTTATCAGGAAAAGGAGAGTCCCTTTATAAACCGATTTTCAACTTGTTGCTTTTTTCAGTACTTTTCAGTTGATCTCATGGTCAACCACAGTTAACAGCTCCCAAGGGGACACAACTTCTTTGAACAACACAGAGATACTTCTTTCACCCTGTTGCTCCTGAAATAGAAGTGTAAAATGTTTCTAAGGGAACATCCTAGCAGGCAGATGGGGGTTGGCTCCCTTCACCATAAGCACCAGAGGACCATCAGGGGCAATAGGAACCAAGTGGGAGAACAATTTGGAGCAAGCCAAGCCTCAGAGAGGAGAGACGGATCAATATAAGAGCTTGCCTGCCCACAACTCAAGAGGACTTTATATTCTGTTTGACTTGGGTGATGTGAGTCTCAGCTGTGTCATAATTTTCTTTGCTGTTGCTGCTCCACACTCCTGGGAGCTCACACAATGACCCAGGCATGCGGACTTGAGCGGTCCACCAGCGGCCTGGTCAGTGCCTCCCCCACCCGCCTCCCCGCTGCATGCTGGATTCTATATGCTGCTCTGCCTGCTTGCTCCTAGGGCAGCCAGAGTGCCAGAGAGTTTGTCTCTCTGTGAGCATCTCTCAGTCAATAGCAAACAGGGATTTGGTGTATTCTGCACTGTTGCCCAGCGTTTCCCAGTGGGACTGAGCTGCAGCTGTCCATGCTGGTAACTTGGTTGATAACACAGCCGCTTTTGGCTGCTTTCCCTTTTGAAACTCAACTCCCCACTCCTAAGATCTTCTAGGGTCACTTCCCACATAAACTATTTGCACACGAACCCTTGTATCTGGATATGCTTTGGAGTTGGAGTAGGGGCCAAATCAGGTGTCTTCATGCCTAGCACAGAGAAGACAGTAAAATGTTTAATTGAACTGCAGAAGGACAAAGACACAGGAGAGATTGCTGCAACACGACCTACCAGTACACCAGAGTGCTTGGTTATTTATACGTCACCCCCATCCCCACTTCCTAGCTCATTTTCCATGTTCCAATCTTGCATCAGCAGTTAGCTGTGCAACTAAGCTTGGGCAGTTTCCTTGATTTTTTTTTTTTTTTTTTTTGTGCCCATTTCTTTACCTGTAAAAGATAACCAGTTGCATGGGGTTTACTAATTATTTTTTTGATTATTTCTCTGTTATTATCCTAAGTCTTTAGACTGTTCTGCAGGGCTTTCTTGTACTTTCTTGGTTGTGATTCAGAATTTAGGGGAAAGCCTGTGAGCCCTATCTTGGGTCAAACAGTCAAGGTGGGTACTTGGGAGTAATATCAGCATCTATGAGGGAAAGTTCCCATGAACAAAATAAACCTAGGGATCAGAGTCAGATTCATAAAGTCCAGGTGTCCCCTGCCCCCTTGCCAACCTTGGAGGATTATGTTTAGTTTGATTATGGGAACTAGTGGGCTGTCTTATGAAAGGCCAGAGAAATTTTACTCCATCATGGACTTCGTTTCTTCTCTATTTCTTTAAACAAGTTTTAAGAAGAGCCTTTAGAAAATTGCTGCTGAATCCTAATTATACCCTAATGACCTGTAAGGGTGAATTAACCTCTCTTAAATTACACAAATGGAATAAATCACACAATGAGAGAATTTCATTCAATGCTTCTAGCTTCTCAGCATTTATATTTGAATGATTAGGGGGAAAGTCTTCCTCTACTATGACTTCATGGCTGCTTCAGAAACCTCAAGGTTTAAAAAAGGATCTCTCTCTTTGAATGACTTGACACATGCCCTAAGTAAGTAATTGAACCAGTACACCTGACACCATACGGTAAGTGGAATCTGAAAATCAACTGCATGAAATTCAAGGCTGCATTTTTGCAAGTTCAATGAAAATCAATATTGTAAAAAAAATTATATGGTCTTAGATGGCACAAAAGTAAAGGAAGAAACATTTATACTGTTCTCAACTGACTAACTGACCAATTCTTTTGAATTACAGAAAGAGATGGCAACCCTGAAAAGTGCAGACTTAGAACTCCTGCGTTGTGAACATCTTCTTCATGTCCTCTTCCCATCTCTTGTCTATTTTATGAGTCTTAAGTCTTCTTGAATTTGTCTCGCACTTGAGAGAAAAGCTATGCTATCACCAATAAGATGAACATCCCTCAATGCCATGCCTCAGTAAAGCTGCCACTCTCTTTCTTCTTTCTTGGCCCTATTTTTTGAAAAAGTCCACTGTTTCTTTATCTCCTTTCACCCAATGGCTCACTACACTCTGACTCCCAACCCCCCCACCCCCATTTCTCTAGCAGCAGTCACAGGACCCGCTACATGACCAAGTCCAAAAGATGCTTCCCAAACCTGTCCTTGATCCCTCTGTGGCCTTTGGCACCATCCATGAGTCTCTCTGTAGTGCTCTGGCTTCTGAGACAGGTCTTTTCCCTGGTCTTCTCCTACCATGCTGGCCTTCCCCTCACAGTGAGTTACCACATGAAGGAGAGTCAGACTTTCCATCAACCTTCCCACTGCCCTGAACTCCCTTATCTTTTGCTCATCCTGTAAATATTTCCCAGGACTCTGCTCTCAACTAAGTCCCACTACAGTCTATACAGAGGTCAGACATGTCACTCCTGCTCTAAACCCTCTGTTTCTCCCCCTTCCTGCACCTTTCCCACTATCTCTCCTATTTTCTGTCCTCCCACTCCTCCCTTCGCCCACCTGCTTTAGCCGCATCAGCCTCTTCTTTTTGCTCAAATGCACAACTCTGTTCCTGCCTCAGAGGCTTTGCACTGACTGTTCCCACAGCCTAGAACATTTTTTCTTCTGAGACTTCTCAGGACTCACATCTCATGTCTGTTCAAGACTTTGCCCAAAGTCACCTTCTCACTGCATTAAAATGGCATCCTCCCCTTCCATCCACTAAGGTGCTCTCAGCCCCTTCCCCAGACACCCCAGAGTGTGGTCTTATTTGGTTTGTTCCCTGATGGGTGTTGCCAGGGTCTAGAACAGCGTCTCCCATATAGTAAGTGCTCCATTAATATTCTTTCAGTGAATGATGAATGAATGAACCCTCCCCGCACCACCTCGTACACTGCTGTAACTCAACTACCCATTTTTGCAGTGAACCCAAATCCATGCCTTCAGTTCAGGACTCAAACCCAAGCCTGAGACCCACATGTGTCCACTGAACCTCATTATTTGGACAGCTCCCAGGCATCTCAAAGTTAAAGTATCCAGAATAGAATTATTTTCTTCCACCTTCCTCCTCCTCCTACGTTCACTATCTCAGTACATGGCGCTGCTCCCACAAAGAGGTAGGCCAGAAACCTTTGAGTTCTCCTAGACTCCTGCTACTCACATCTAGTCCGTCATGGCTCTCCACCTCCTTCTCCAGCTTCATTCATACCAGGCTCCTTCATCACCCCGTACTCAGGCCGCCACTGGCTTCTGTGCTTCACATATGCTACTCGTTCTATCTTACTATCTGTCCCCTCTCTCGAACTTTCTCATCCAGCTTCAGTTACATTCTTTATCCCAAGCATCATCTTCTCTCCAGGATTCCTTCTATAGCGTCCAATGGATACAGACCTTTGTCACATTACTAATTAGTTTACACATCCAGCTCTTAACACTAGGCTCTGAGATCCTCAGGACAGACTGGATGCATCCTGGTGTCTAATAAAGTATTTACCACATAGAAGGTGTTTAATCTATGTATGATAAACTAATGGAGCCTAAAAAAAATCTTGTTTAAGTATATTATTTAAATTTATTTAAAAATATATACAGATTACCACTATAAAATTTATTCTACTCTTTTCAGTGCCTGGTTTATAGTAAGTATTCAGTATACAGACATCCCCAACTTGCAAAGGTTGAATGTGTGATTTTTCTAACTTCATGATGGTGCAAAAGCTATACATATTTGATAGAAAATGTATTCCAAAATTTGATTTTAGACTGGGCACTGTGGGGCATGCCTGTAATTCCAGCTACTTGGGAGGCTGAGGCAAGAGGAGTGCAAGTTTGAGGCCAACCTGGGCAACTTAGCAAGACCCTGTCTCAAAATTTAAAAAAGGGGCGACTGGGGGAAAAGCTCTGTGGTAGAGTGCCTCCAGGTTCAATTCTCATTCGGGGACAGGATTAAATTCTGATCTTTCCCGAATCTAGCAGGGTGTGGTACAATGCTCTCTTGTCATGTTGGGCAGCAGCAGCAAGCCATAGTTCGTCAACCACACAATCAGAAGAGTTTGAACAACTGACACTCTACAGTGTGCTGTGTTGCTGGACTAGGAGGTTCAATTTGGTCAACTAAATGCATTTTCAACCTGTGATATTTTCAACTTTTAATGGGTTTATTGAGATACCACCTTGTCATAAGTGAAGGAGCATCTGTGAGTATTTTGCTGATTAAATGAATAGATCAATGCAAAGCAAACACCCTTGACAATGGTAAGGAGATACTAATGCAGGATGAGATCAAGTAATGTGGGTCTCTGCTAGGGCACTGGAGCTCACGATTATAGTTGGCAGTGGGGCAGGTGGCAGAAAATAATGCAAGAAGGAAGATTAAGGAGCCTGAGTTTGGGCTCTGATCTCCAGGCAGTGGGGAATCCACTATAACTTTAATCAGCAGGGTGATTAATCAGATTATGGCTTAGATTTTTCTGTAGGAATAATGAAGGATGAACTGGAAGGAGTTGGATAAATGAAGATCAGCCTTCAGAAGACCAAATAGAAGGCAACCTCAGTATCTTGAAGGTCTAAAGTGTGAAGGTTTAGTTGGACTGAGTCCTGAAGACATTTCAGAAATCAACGCGGTCTCCCCAGGCTGATGATACTTGACTTTATCCCAAAGACTTGAAATATAAATGGACAAAATTCCCAGAGCCCCACATTGTCAATGGCAGAACAGCAACTCTTCTGATGTAATAGTGGCCAGTATGCTGAGGTTGCCATGGGCTTTAAAAACTGATCCAAACACACATGACACCTATACTTCCCCACAAGTTACAGATGGTCTTGAAAAAGCTCCAAAAAATGCAGAAAATGGTGTGGGCCGGGGGATAACCATCACTAGCCACTTGCCCATCATTTCTCTGGTCTGGAAATCCAGGATTGCACAATGGGGAAAAGTGGGGTCACTTTAAGCAACCACTTGCATTTACAGAACCCAAGAACCCTTCTTCTTTCTGCAACATTTTGCTTTAGATTGAGTGACAGTAAGTCTACTTTGGTCTAAGTTTAATCTAGTTGTGAAAACTGATTTTGACATTAGAAGGTCCAGGGCATCACATAGAATATTTTGAGATATCTGAAAACTATATGTCTCAGGGATTCGGCTTGCAGAGTCACCAAGCCTTCCACTGGGACTGACCTGATCCTAGGTCCTGGGTAGGACATGGCTCACATGCTTACAACTTCCAGGAACTCTTCTATCAGACTAGATTTCTTGTGTGCTATCATAAAATGGGGATTGCATTTGCATGTGAAGTACATTTTTAAAAGTAGCTTTGGATAAGCTGGTAATTGGCTAGAAATGCTGCAACCCAGGAAACACATCTGGCTTTTTCAATATAGACCCTGGAATGAAGAAAGCATATTTGTGTTATGAAGTATCATTTTTAGAATGATAATACTATAGAGAATATAAAAACTTGAAGGGGAGTTACTGGGATATTGACCAAATTATATTATGTGAGTGTATTATTATGTTACAATGTAGCCTACTCATGTCTAATTATAATGCACCAATTAAATATTAATTAAAAAGGAATATAAAAACTTGGAATACTTGATTTTAACCACTTTAGACAAATGCAAGAATAATTTGAGACATTCTAATGCTTACTCTTTTTTTTTTTCTTCTGAAGTTCTCCCAGACTTTCTTGGGCCAAATCAAGGGATCCATATAGGAATCCTCCTTTTGCAGCTGCCTGTCCTGGTACTGCTCTGCCAACTGTGGGAACCAGAACATGAGGCCTTATGGTCCAGGACACTCAATGAAGGTCACTGGAAAGTCTTTAGCATTTACTCTCCACTGAGAAAGAAAGTGAGGTGAAGGACATGGCCAAGTTGCAATTGTTGAAGGATCTACCTGAGACTTGAAGTTATGTCTTGGATTCCAGAGCAATTACTATTCCACATAAACAATCATTTGAACTAAGTTAACTAAGTTAGCTTTGTGCCTTACACAGAACAGCAGGTAAACACGCATGCCACAGTTTTCCACATTCCGATCCCAGTTCTACCACTTAGAAGCTTCTCTCTCCTTAGATTTTTCTTGACTTAGGAGAACAACGAATACCTAATAAAAACTTTGGCTCCCCTGAAAGAGGGACATCACTCCCTTTGTCCTCCCAGTTGTGTTCCATTTGCTTGGGACCCTCTTTTCCTGGCTTTTCTGCCTAGCTTAATCTTCACATTTCGTTTTGAAGTTAAGCTTCTCTCGGCCTTTCAGGCTTATGTGAGGAGCCCTCCTACATTCTCCTGGCATCACTTACGTGCTCTAGCAATTTGCCTTTTTCGTTTCCACGCTTTTCTCCCCAACTAGACTGTGAGCTAAGATCTCAACTTAGTTGCTTTTGTATCCCAGGCACCTAACGGTGCATAGTAATTGTTCAAATATTTATCCAACAGATAACTGAATAGATAAATGAATGAATAAACAGAAAATGAGAGCAAAAAAAGGTCAATAGACAAAAGGGAAGAGGATATTCTTGACACTCGTGAATTTCTAGCAGTGAGGCCCCCAGCAGGAGTCTGCAACCCGCCCACTCCCGCGAATGGAGAGGGATTCCCACCAACCCAAAGACTCAGGCTACCTTGCTAGATCCTGCCCTGTATGTAAGAAGACACCACAACACAGGCAAAACCGCCAAATGACAGCAGTTGCCACAGTAGCAGAGCCGTCTGGATCCGCGCTCCCTGCCTGTCTGTGGGGCTCAGAGAAGGCGAGCACCATGAACTCCCCAAATTCCCGCCCTAGATTTCCTCCCAGAGTCAGCAGTGGGGAGAAGGAGTACCACTTCGGAGAGAAGCTGGCGGGGCACTTACAGCCCCCAGAATCGCCCCCACTCCAACTGTGTCACATCACTGAGGCTGCGCTCCTCTCTCGAGAGACGTCCGCTGGGCCCGGGGCCGCCGGGGCGGGGAAGGGTCGGACCTGGGGCGGGGAGACAAGTGTTTATATATCGAGCAGCAGGGGCGTAGGAGCTGCCACCCGCTGGTCCGCGGGACTCCAGGAGGCGAGAGGCCGCCGCGCCACGGCCAGTCCCTTCCAGGTCCGGGAGGTCTCCGCGGTGGTTCCTGGCTGGCGGATCTCAGAGCTGCGCTCTCAGCTGTGCGCTCTGCCCGAGAGGTGCGCGCTGAGGATACACGTCCAGGGACTGGGAAGGGCAGGGCTAGGGGCTGCGTAGAAGTTTCCCCGAGGTAAGTCCAGGAGCCAAAGTCCGCTGGGACCCTAAGAGCCAGAACTAGTGGGGAGTAGTTGGATGCAAAGGATCTGCCAGAATGGAGAGGGCTGCACGAGAAGGATGCGGTGCACGGAAAGGAGTTTCAGAAACCCCAGATTGCCCTCTTTGGTTTTTCACCCCTTCCTTGCAGATAACTGCCTTCACCTCGCCCTTCTTTAAAAATTTCTGCGTACGTCTGTTGTATAGTTCTCTCCTTCGGGCTTATCCGCACACCCGGCGGTCTCCAAGGGCGAGAGGTGCCTCACCCTACGCTGTGTCCCCACGCCCAGCACAGGGCCTGGCGCGTGGCAGACACGCAGGGCCACTCGGGGGACTAATGAATGAGGTTAACCAGCGTCAGCCAGGAACAGTGGTTGCCAAGCCTGTACATACCCAGCCCGTGCGTTTGCTCCTTCACTCCACACAAACCTACCAAAGATAGAGTTTTTATTGTCTGAGGGGAGGGGGAAAGCAGGGGAAATGCACGTTTTATGAATTCCAGTTACATTTTGCTCTGAGTGGAGCCTCAGCTGCCTGGCTCAGTGTCAACCGTGGGAATAATTCCCATGAGGGATGAAAAAGGGAAAATCTTGGGACTAGGAAGTGATTTTCTTTTCTTCTGTGTCCTCTTGTGACAAATATTTCTCATTTCTCCTTTTAGAAGTCTATTGGGTGAAAATTTTAAAGAGGACCTTTGCCAGTGTGTGGGGAATTTGACAGAGGGTTTAGGTAGTAGTGTTGAGGAATATCCGAGATGGTTAAAATCATGAACACTGAGATAGGAAGAATATTAGAAACTTTTTGTTTAGAATTTCTGTTGCTACAGAATATAGCAGTCATTGATTTTTTTTTTTTAAGTATATATTTGATGAGTACTCTTTTCAATATAAAGCTTCCAAGTAGGCCATCGGGAAGTTACAACGTTAAACTTATGCTTAGTGCCTTCACAGGTAGGGGAATATACATAAACATCCTGAAACTTCTAAATAAATGGTTTAAAACGCGTAGACTTAAAAGTTTTTATCCTTTTAAAAGATGATGTCAGTTCCTTCTTCCTCTCTCCTTTCATTCTAAAATATTAAAAACGCAGAAGAGAACTTGGGAAAAAAAGGATTCCCTTTCACTCAAAAGTTTGGTATGTTTTAAATGCTGTACCATGTGAAATCAAATTTTATGGACATTCATAAGGTTTTATAATAAGTGCTCATTAGGAAGTGAACTTTTTTTTTGTAGCAACAAAAATCTTTTGATTTTGCTGTATCTTCTTGTGAAGTAATTCTTCAAAATTACCTGTGTTTAAAAAATACTTTTGTTAAATATGAAACACAATTTAGTTTTCCCATTATCTTCAGATAGTCTGTTTCAGAAAAATTTAATTATTTTGAATATTAAGGCAGAAAGTATTTATTATTTGCCTAGACAGTAGCAAGAGCAGCTAATGAAATCACCAAATACAGGTGAGGCTATAAGAATTATGAATAGAAGTTGGCACATTGTTTATTCATCTTTGTGTACAGTATACTATATAGTCCTATTAACATAATGGTGTTTAAAATGACCGAAAAGAACTCTTTTTGTAAATATCACTTGCCCCTATAATTTCTCGAAAATACAGGATTGTTAGTTATACTCCCTGAAAATAAAAGTGTCCCATCTAATGAGTAGGTGCTTGAAATCAAAGAACACTCACTCCTACAGTCCCCAAAAATAAGTGAAGATTTTATTTTCTATGCTTCTATTTATAATTCTATGTGCGTTGTGAATATAAGACTTTTTCAGAGTGACTAAATGTTGGTCAAAATATTTTTCTCCCTTCCTGACCTGTTTGTGGTTATTGTTGTTATTTAAAGTAGGAAGTGACATAGTTTTGCTCTCAGTCAGGTCTGGGTTCAAGTTAGAGAAGAGCTTAGCAAATTCACTGAACCTCGCTGCTGAGTTTTACCTTTCTCACTTGTCACACGGAACAGAGATACCTACTTACCTCACAGGGATATGTGAGAAAAAACAGGATTCTTATAAAATACCAAGCACAAGGGGATAATACATGAGGATGCTGGTGGTAGTGAGGTGACAAAGCGTAAGGAGAATACAGAACAGCAAATAGAGCTGTTCCCAATAACTCAATGTGGAGCCCAATTTTATTCCATGTTCTGACCTCAGTTAAGTACCTCATTTCCATGGAATACAACACGTGACTAACTGAAATGAATAACTTGCCAAACGTTATAATCTCCCCCCTTTTCTGCAAGTGTTCCAGTTTGTAAAGATGGTTTAAGGAAAGATCTGTCACTCAGGTAAGCTGCCATTCTGGAAGAGATGGTTTAGGGGTTGCGGGTGGTTATGCCGAGTTCATCACCTATTTCTCATATAGTCAGGGGAAAATTTTCCCAAAGAGGTCAAGTTGTTCCTATAGGAAGATGGCTTTAAAAAGTGCAGTTGGTGTTTTTGTTTCTATGAATAATGGTTATATGATAATAAAAATATCCTTCTGCTTTCAGCAGCAGCACATTATATTTAAATTTTCAGAATTTTAAAACACACTCTCCAAAAGCAACCCTAAGTTGTTCAAGTAATGGAACTTTGAAAAGGCACAAAGAATCATTTACAAAACAGTGACTAATTAAAAGCCAAACTCTTAAAATGAAGAAATAATAGAGTCTTTGTCTCACTCCTTCTCCTTGTTTCTCACCCTCCTTCCAAAACTGTTCTATTCTTGGAGTGACCCCAAAACCCTGGAATGGGATTTGGAAGAGATTAACATGAATAAAAATGGAAACCATTTAGCTAACATAAATCATGTGCAGAAGAAAAGATAACTTGTATTTCTCATAGTACCTGGCATTTAGTAGGTACTCAATAAATATTCTATCAATCAGTGACTGTTAAAATTCTAAAATTCCAACTGAGGCATGCTTCTCATGTGCAGCTGAAGCAGTTGCACTTAGAAAACCCACAGCATGCAAAATCTCAGATGGGACAAAGGAGGCAGCATCGTCTTTATCTATGTCCCTGCCTCTGAAGTTCAGCCTTGCTAAAGCAAGTAACATCTGGTCTATTATTACTGATTCTAAATCTTACCTTTATTAGTTACCTCGATTGACTGAGATAAATCTAAAAGTTAAATATTCTTTATGGTTCCAAATAACAGATCTAAGAAAATTTACTGATTTAATTTTGGCATGATGAGAAAGTTTTTTCTCCAAATGCTCAAGTGGTAGAAGGAAGAGAAGAAAAATAGAAGATGAAAACTTAATTTTATGAATGTAAACCTCAACATTCATTTAAGTCACATATTTAAGACTTAAATATCCACATAACCATTTTTTAACCACTTGCAGTCAAGGATTTGGATGTTAATTTGACTCCAGGATGTTTTGTAACACCCCAAGTACTGTATCCTACACTTTAGAGGGGGAAGATTTTGCCAGAGTTAGTTGCCAAAGGCATTTGTGTTGGCTTGGAAAACCATAAGCTAATCACTTATTGAGTCCTTTAAAAACAACTTGATTAATGTTGGGCAAGAGATTGTGACTGAAAGTCTCCATTATATGAGTCCAAATACAGTTGAACTTTGAAGATCATAAGCAAGTCATAGTCATATTTGGCTATTATTGTTTGGTGAGGGGAAAAAAATCTCACAGTGTGTCAAATGGCCCAAATACCATCTTTTGGCACCCCTACCTCACCCTAAGCTAGATGTAGAGTTGACTTTATCATCTCATTTACTTCTACATTGTCTTTGGGATAGTTAGGATCTATACTACTAAAAGGACTATCTGTATATAGACATTGAGATGGCCTCGATGTCCAGGCCTTTCTCTGCTGGCTTTCAGATGATGTTGGAGCTCTGCCCACGTTCCCTCCTTCAGTGCATGCTAGAGGCTGCATACTTCAAGCACTGTGGCTCTGCCTGAAGACTTTCTTTGGCTTTGGGCACATGCCTGGCCCATATGGGGTAGGACAGAGGCCTGGGTGTTAACACCCCTGGGAGCAATGCCTTATCCAATAACAGGTGAAAGTAGGTGAGTAAATATTCCATTTGCTCACATCCTGGGGGTGGCAACTCCTAAGGTCTGATCTATACATTCTTCCACGGTGCCCAATGGAATGACTTCCCGATGCCCACAGTGGTAAATTACCTGCTCCTTAACACTGGCTTCCTTTCCTTCACCGTCTCACTTCTCCACCCCTCTACCAGTGCTTCCAGGAATCACCTCCCGAATAAAATGATTGCATGAATTCTTGTCCACGGTCTGCTTTTGCCCTCACCTGCCATCAGCTTATTAGCTATTTCAGTAAACCAAGAAGAGCTTATGAACACCATCCTAGCCAAAAATTAAATTAAAAATCAAAAATGGAATTCTTGCTTTCCACACTGAAGAACAGAATTTTATCTAACTAATGCCATTTGACTTGTGTCTGGGTCAGTTAGTTAGTTTGTAGGTCATGACCTGATTCTAAATCCCCATCAGCTCTTGGGAACTGTCCTGGGACATGGTGGAGATGTCAGTGAGAACTCAATGTGATCTCAGAACAGTGAAGGCTTACTGTTGCCCCAGAGTTGGAGAATAGTGTAGAGAACACATTTTGCTGGTCATGGAAAGTGGTTCACACATGCTCTGTGAGGGAAGAGCTGGTCCTTCAATATTCCTGTTAGTTGTTCCCATGTCCTGCATTTTGGTCACCATTAATTCACCCATGAATAATAAGTCACCCATGACTTAATCCATACCGTTGGGCCAGATCTAGCATGAGACTCCAGACCTACTTATCTAACTTGCAACAGGCACTTGAACATCACATACCACAAAAACAAGAAGTCCCAAACAGTTCTTTTTATCTTCCCCACAGACCTTTCCCTCTTCCGGTGAGTGATGCAATCCAGTAGCCTCACCAGAAAGTCTTGAAGCAGCCTGGAAGCCCTGTCCTCCTGAGCCCTCATCAACAATCAGTTTAATTTCCTAATGATCTCTATAACTTCTCCCTGTCGTCACTGCTCCTAGCTCCCCAAATGCCATCATCTGTCACTCATACAACATCTGCTTCTTGGTCCACCTCCCCTCCTCCAGTCTTGATCCCTTTGTAGTGTTCTCCGTATTTCATTCTGAGTGAACATCCTAAAACCATCCGCTCATCTTTTCTCTGCTGAAATGCCTCAGTAGTTTTGGATAAAGTACAAAATCCTTATCCTGGTTGAAAATTCTCCCACATCAAACTTGTATCTCCTTCTCCTGCCTCATGCCTTCCTATTTCTTTGCCACCTAAGAAGAACTTGTTCTTTCTCATGTCTTTCCATCTGCATCTGGCATTTCCCAGAATAATACTCTCTAGAGCCCAAACTGGTTAACTACTTCTCTCCTTTTACACCTTAACTACTAAGCTCATTCCTTGGGGAAAGCATTACTACTTCCTTTCTACAGGGATAAGTTACCCTGAGTCCTCACAGTACCCTGGGGGCTCCCTTAGTCATATTGTTCACCTGGTAAACTGTGACTTCCTGGTCTTTCACATTCACCAGGCCAATTCAGTGAGAGTCACTTAGGAGATAGCCAATGAAAATCTGTTGTATGAATAAATGAGCTGAAATCAGGCTCTTTACTCACTGATGATCATGGACAAGTCACATAACCTCTCTGATCTTCCATTTTCTCACCCAAAGTGGAAATAATACCCAAGTGCAGGGTGATTGAGAGCACTTGAAGGAAGGATGGCTTTTTGATTGCTGACACATACTACTCAATAAATATGAGTTACTTTGGATTCAGCAAGATAGGATAATACTTGTGTTGATTGTGTTATGTTTTAGGACTGCACAGGTCACATTTTGAGAGGTATAAGTTAAAGAACACAGTGGCTTTGAGTGGAACCGAGAGGAAAAAAAGTCATTTAGCTAAAATGTCCCATTTTTCTGATGTCTTTTCAAATCTTGTATAGGGTGTGTTTTTGGAAATATAAAGGATATAAAAACATGTAATGGCATCTAATTCCCTTACACAGTTTCTTCCAAATGATCCTTCTTCTCGGGGCTTCAACATCTGCATTCTCTGGATTAATGCCATGAATCCAGCTTCTAAACTGAAGAGCTTTTCCCACGAGTTTTGCCTTAATAAATGCACTCCCCACTGTGATTCCTGCTTGGTTTTTCCCCTTCTCCATGATTACTGTCATCATCCTGCAATGGCACCATTAAGCACCTAATTGTTGGGCCTCCAGGGAACTGTCATCAGAATGTTCATGAACCAAGTTGCATGATTATAGGTGATTTAACTGGGTGGAGGCGAGCTCTAAACAAATTCACAGGCTTGCATTGGTCAGTGATGAAGGCAAAAAAAAACACCCCAAAACCTTCTTAGTAGTGGGCAGTGAGTGAAGTATATAATTGTGGTGAAAATTGGGATAATAGCACTTTAGGGAACTGTCTGAACCCTTTAAAGGGTTTTTTGTTTGTGGTGCTGGGGATAGATCCCAGGGCCCCACGCATACTGGGCAAGTGCTCTACCATCGAACCAAATCCCCAACCCTAGGGATTATTTGGTGGGAAATTACATCTTTAGCATGCTTACTTCATGTCTATAGCAAAGCAGTTTTCAGGCTCACTGGGTCAGAGGTGCCCCAATCAACGTTTGTAAATCCCATCTGTTTCTATGTATTGCAAAAAAGTTACGGCACACAAAGTCACTTACAATGCAGTCACTACACCAAGAAAAATAGGCAAATTGATGGTTGATCGTATTGTCTGTATTGGAGCCCCACCTCACTTTCTCAGAGAGACTAGAATAGATGACTTCCCAAATATTTATTCCTAGGTGCAGAATGCTTTCAAATAGATGCCTTTTTACACCCCAAAGCTTGAGGGGTTTCATTGATTTGCTTGTGTACTGTATTTACGGGCAACCCACCAGGTCTCTCGTTTCTTCCTGAGAAAGTCGCCCTTAGGCACAGCTGTGCGGCTGTCGTCTCAGTCATCATCCGCAAGTCATTGAGTTGGGTAGTGCATGGGACACTGAGAGGCTGTGATTCGGTACCTTCTATGCATTCTAAACTGCCCAGTGGGACAAGAGATGGGTGGTGTGTATGCAGAGAGAAACCACTGCACGAGCTTCAGCCAGTAAGTGACAGGTGTCGGGACTGGGACTACCCCAGATAGAAGCCAATGGTTGACTCCAGGTCTTCACAAAGTGCATTTTGAATACTCCAATCCCAAGTTTTCTTTTTTTTTTTTTTAATTATTATTGTATACAAATGGGATACATGTTGTTTCTCTATTTGTACATGGAGTCAAGGCATACCATTTGTGTAATCATACGTTTACATAGGGCAGTGATGTTTGATTCATTATTTATTTTTCCCTTCCCCCCCACTCCTCCCACCCCTCTTTTCCCTCTATACAGTCCTTCTTTCCTTCATTCTTACCACACTCCTTATCCCTAACCCTAAACCTAACCCTAACCCTAATGCTAACCCCTCCCACCCCCCATTATATGTCCTCATCCGCTTATCAGCGAGATCATTCGTCCTTTAGTTTTTTGAGATTGGCTTATCTCACTTAGCATGATATTCTCCAATTTCATCCATTTGCCTGCAAATGCCATAATTTTATCATTCTTCATTGCGGAGTAATATTCCATTGTATATATATGCCACAGTTTCTTTATCCATTCATCAACTGAAGGGCATCTAGGTTGGTTCCACAATCTGGCTATGGTGAATTGAGCAGCAATGAACATTGATGTGGCTGTATCTCTGTAGTATGCTGATTGTAAGTCCTTTGGGTATAGGCCAAGGAATGGGATAGCTGGGTCAAATGGTGGTTCCATTCCAAGCTTTCTGAGGAATCTCCATACTGCTTTCCAGAGTGGCTGCACTAATTTGCAACCCCACCAGCAATGTATGAGTGTTCCTTTTTCACCACATCCTCGCCAACACCTATTGTTGCTTGTGTTCTTGATAATCGCCATTCTAATTGGGGTGAGATGAAATCTTAGGGTAGTTTTGATTTGCATTTCCCTTATTACTAGAGATGTTGAACATTTTTTCATATATCTATTGATTGCTTGTACATCTTCTTCTGTGAAGTTTCTGTTCATTTCCTTAGCCTATTTGTTGATTGGATTATTTGTATTCTTGGTGTAGAGTTTTTTGAGTTCTTTATAGATTCTGGAAATTAGCGCTCTATCTGAAGTATGAGTGGCAAAGATTTTCTCCCACTCTGTAGGTTCTCTCTTTGCATTGCTGATAGTTTCCTTTGCTGAGAGAAAGCTTTTAGTTTGAATCTATCCCAGTTGTTGATTCTTGCTTTTATTTCTTGTGCTATGGGAGTCCTGTTAAGGAAGTCTGATCCTAAGCCAACAAGTTGAAGATTTGGACCTACTTCCCCAAGTTTTCTATGTCAATTAACTGAGTCCTTATTAAGCACTTGATATAGACTATTGTTATGGTTTGCATATGAGCTGCCCCCCAACCTGCACCCAGAGCTCCTGTGCAGGAATGTTCAGAGGTGAAATGCCTGGGAGCTGTAACCTGTAGACCATCCTAGTTTGAATGGACTGACTGGCTGGGTGGGTGGTCACTGTATGCAGGTGGGGCGTGGCTGGAGGAGGTGGGTCACTGGGGGCGTGCCCTGCAAGGGAGCTTCTTCCCTTCCCCTTTTTCCGTTGGCTTTCCAGCCGCTGTAAGCTGAGTAGCTTTCCTTTGTAGCACCCTTTCCGCCTCACCTCTGCCTCACCTCAGGCAGGAGTGATAGACCATGAACTGAATCTCTGAAACCATGAGCCCAAAATACACTTTTCCTCCTCTAAATTGGTCTTGTGGGTATTTGAGTCACATCCAGGAAAAGCTGGCTAACAATGATCACATTTAATCTTTGCAACAACTCAGAAAAGTACCAACATCATCCCCCTCCCCAGATGAGTGTCTGAGGTTCCATCATTTGTTCTGATGACAGCTGGCCAGTGGCCGGGCAGGGTGGGGGTTGATGCAGAATGTGGTAAAACTTCACACTGCTCCCTATTTTGCTGAGATTGTTGAAAATTTCCAAGAGTCCATTCTAATTTTGCTGAATCACTTTCCACAGATTCTCAGAATTTCAGAGGAGAAATGGATCTAACCAATCATGTCAAGTAGTTTTTGAAATTAAAAGTGATTGAGTCTTCTTCTTACCCACCCCTCTAGTTAAAATCCTTTAATGACTTCTCATTGATCTAGGGAAAAAATATAAACCATTATTGGGTCCTGCAAAGCTATGGATGGCTTGGTCTCATTTAGCACCTTGTTCCCCTTCACTCTGTGTTCTGCTCATACCAACTTCCTTTGATTCTTTGGCCATACTACTCTTCTTCCTGCCACAGGACCTTTGCATAAGCCATCTCCGCCTCCTGGAACACCACACTCCTCTTGGCCTGGTAAACTCTCACCATTCCTTCATCATTAGCTCAGACTGCACTCCCTCAAGGGGCGGGATCTCTTTGAGTTAATTCTTATTATGTGGGGACTATGTCACCACAGCATATGTGATGTGGTTGGGAGTTGGTGAGACATGGTTAGGTTTGGAATATATTTTGAAAGTACTATTGACACGACTGGCTGATGGATTGGCTATGGGGTTTCAGTGAGATCTCTTCTAAAGAGTACCACAGTTGTAACTTTAAACTTTTGATGTAATTCTTTCTTAAATACCCCATACCCTCAATGGACCGTAAACACCATGAGGACAAAGCCTAAATGGGGTTCTATTTTTTATTGCATACCCTTTGCTTAACATGGTGCCTACTCTTTGGCAGATGCTCAAAGATATTACTTGAATGAAAAGAATGAATGGATAAATATGGAAACTAAAAACTATTTTACCAATGAGGAAAATGAGTCTCTGTTGGGGCCCTTGAGCCTGTGACATTTTTCCTCTTCTTTAAACTTGTGTTCTTTTCCAGTTAATGATCACTGATCTTATCTTACTATTGATGTATGTCATGCCTACGACCCAAAGAGGTCGGTCTAAGTCATCTGACTTATGTCCTGTTTTGAAAGACACTACAGATCTCCAGCCAAGAGCAGCTGTTGTGCTTAATCTCCACACGAGAAGTTAGCCATTCAAAAATGTTTACTCCCTCACAAGGGCATTTTGAACGAAATCAGTTGAGGCAAACTCTGATTAAGAGAGAAAGGAGAATAGAATGTAATCAAGAGTTTCCTCTGTTCTCTTGGAAGAGAACAGCTGCCTGAAATGCAGCTTTCTCAGGCAAGATCATATCCTTGGCCCCCTGCCTTTCTAATTAAATTCCTGATATATATGGGTAGTTCATTTAATGAACAGATGGTAAAATTGGATCCTTGCTCTGCAGAGGTTTACCAAAGCACTTGGAAATTTCTGTCTGATTGAATACTAATATTTAACCCTAAAATACAAAAGGAGGAATGAAATCTAACCTAGCTGCTCATCACCCGGAATCTTCCAGGCTGCCTCTCTCTGGTCTGAATAGTAATTTGTTGTGAGGATTAAATATGATCATTGTTAGTCAGCTTTTCCTGGATGCGACTAAAATACCCATCATCAAGTGACTTCCAATGTCATGTTTCCTGTTTGTTGTCCCCCGCTTGGAAGTGACACCCAGTGTACTTTATGCTTTTCAGGGATATTTCTCATGCCCTGAGACCCAGTCTCTACTCTCAGGAGGCTTCCAGTCTAGTGGGGGACAGACAGTAAAGAGATACACACTCAAAGGAGTGTTTAATCACAGATTTGACAAATGCTTTGACGAAAAATAATAAGATGCTACAAAGGAAAAAATCTGAGGGGACCTAATTTAATGAAGAAATAGCAGTAATGCAATGAAAACCTGGAGGATGGGGACCATGCAGGAGCAAGGACAGAGGGACAAAAAAAGTGGCCACAGGGGGTGGCAGTGGTCAAGACTGGCATTGGACAGGGCTTCTCAAACTTTGGTGTGCATGCAGATCACCCGGGACCCCTGTTAAACTGCAACTTCTGATTGTGTATGACAGGAGACTCTGCCTTTCTAACAGGCTCCAAGTGGTGCTGATGATGCAGATCTGCGGGTCACACTTAGAGAAGTGGTGAAATAGGACAAATGTTGGCAAGGCTTTTCCATAAAGAGCTAGAAAATAGACATTTTAGACTTTACAGGTCATGCTTTCTGTTTGCAACTACTCAACCTGTGTTGTGGTATAAAAGCAGCAGAGATATTGGATGGATAACAACACAGAAGTGTTAGCACAACATCTGCTCAAACTGTGTGCCTCACAGGGTTTTGCAAGTTAAGCACTTGTAATGGGTAAGTTAAGATGCCTAAGCCTTGGCCAGGCCAAGGTGCCCAGTTCTTTGGGCAAACACCAGTCTAGAGGTGGCTGTGAAGGAAGTTTCTAAATGTAATTTACACTTAATCCAGAAGATTTTGAGTAAAGCATAATGTGGGTTGGCCTCATTCAATTAGTTGAAAGCCAGAGGTCCCCAGAAAAGAAAGGAGTTCTGACTACAGACAAGAATGCAACATCCACTTGTACTGGAACTGCCAGTGTGGGGCTTGCTGGTCCCCATAAGCGGGTGAACCAGTTCCTTAAAATCTCTCTTTTTTCCATCCCTGTCTCATGCACACATATACCCTGTTAGTTCTGTTTCCCTGGAGAACTATGACTAATACAATGTGCTAAATGTGTGTAGGTCAACGCTTCTCAACCTAAGTAGTTTCTCCACCACTGACATCTGAGCTGGTGTCAATAAGCTGATGCTAAGTTGTAGGGAACTGCCCTGCACATTGTAGGATGTTTAGCTGTGTCCATGGCCTCTGCCCACTAGATGCCAGTAGTAAAGATCAAAAATTCCTCTAGACCTTGCCAAATGTGTCCTTGGGGTGGAAAATTGCCTCTGGATAAGAAACACTGGCACAGACAACTACAAAAAATGTGGGAACATTTTCTCCCAAGTTCCTTCCCATCAAGCCAGGGTGACACAGCTGTCCCTGTAACCCACACACTCTTCCCTTGGCATTGTTTTTATCTCCAACACCTGGCATACAGCTGGAATTCGGTAAATCTTTATGGCTTGCATACATTTCGGCAGAGGGCAGCCCAGTGAGTTCCAGGGCAGATGGTCAAAGTGTGATTTTCAGACCTGCCACATTAGCATCACGGTTAGACGTGCAAATCCTGGAGCCCACCGACCTACTGATTCAACAAGTTTACCATTGTCCACAAAGTGGGGGGGGCGACGTTCTTAGGATGAAATACGACCTTTGAAAAATACTAAACGGACAAATGACTGACCAAATTTGCATGCTGTATTTTGCATTTTGTTTTAATTTATTTTCTCCTTCTGATAGCTTTTGGCAGGGTCTTTTCTTTGTCCTTCTGAGATTAATATATAAATTACCTAATGGGGCAGTTGCCAAGGCAATGCAATCTTCCTCGTTATTGACTTCACGTTCCTGGAAATGAGGGACCTCGTAAACATTTCTCCCCACCCCCACTGTCTAGGTCTCTTTTCCCTCAGGGGGTACTTGTGCTTGACACTGAGTATTTTTCTTTCAGAATTTATCGAAGAAGCTACTTTGGGGAAATTTTATTTCTGAACGCCCATGAGCTCTTCCGCCAAAGCACCGAGATGACTCCTGTCTAATTGTCTACATCCTTACCTGGGGCGTGCCCAGGTCCGCCGCCCCGAGTTCACTAGGTCTCAGACTGTATTTGCTGGGTTTGCATTTCCAGGGGCTGGTGCAATGGCCAAAGCCGGTGACTGTACGTATGAGTATGACAATGACAATGATTCACTAAGGCTCCAATACCATGTGTCCATCTTTTGTCTGTGGTGCATGTCCACTTCGTCATATGTGGATACCTCAAATTCAGCATTTCAAAAAACTAAACCCAGCATTTCCCCTTTCTGCACTAGTTATTTAATTTTACAGAACAAACCATTTCAAAAAGTAGTGCCCTAAAAACAATTATCTTTCGTGTTCTGTGGGTTGACTGGGTTGCTGGTCAGGTCTTGCTTCCTGGGTCTCAGTCAATTGGTGGCTGAGCTGGAGTCATTGGAAGGCTTTTCCGTCACTTGTCTAGCACCTGGGTTGGATGGCTGGATCACCTGGCAGGCCTCCCGACTTCTCCAGAGCCTCCCCGTGGAGTTGTCTCCGGTTTTCCATAGCATGTTGGTCTCAGAACAGTGGAACTCGGATTGGGTCTGGCTTCACCCAGAGGAAATCATCCAGGACTTCTTTCACTGAAGGGCTTATTCAGACTAGTGCTGATTCAAGGGAAGGAAATGAGACTTCCCCTCTCCATGGGAACAGTAGCAAAGAAAAGGCTGCCATACTTGATCTATCATATTTTCTAACAAGTGAAGTTTGTTGTCTTTGGTAATAATTCTTTCACAACCCTACTTCCAGATTTTTTTTTTTAAGTAATGTACACTGAAATGAGAATGGAAGCACAATTAGTATTTTTGGATACTTTATTTTTTAAATCATCTTTTACTTTTCCATTCTGACATCCAAATTTATACTTCCTTCATAAATTTTTCTTAACTATCTTTTGGAGTCACCCGCTTCTCTCCATTCATTTTCCACCTCTGAAGTGTGAGACTTCATTGCTCCGCCTAGTTTAATATTAATGGATTTCATCACTTCATCATCTGCTTCTCATTTACTCTACAATCCTTTATCAGATTGGTTTTCATAAGACAAGAACACTTCTTTTTTCAAGAATCTGTGTTGGTTTCTTCTCACTTCATGTATTTTTACCATCTAGCATTTCTTTTTGATGATTTCCTTCAGAAATACAGAAAAGCAGATCAAATAATGTAATAAACATTTCTTACCCATTTTAAAATTGTTTAAGCTATTATTTTGTATTAATAATTTTAACCTTCTAAAGAAAATATTACAGATAGTGTTGAAGTCCCCTTGGTCCCCTTCCCTAATCCCATTTTTCCATTTCGTCTTCCCAGAGAGAGCCGCTGTTCCAAAACTGATTTGCTTTATTCAAGTTTTGCTTTAATGTACATGTGCTTAAACAAATACATAGTACAGATGCATCTCAGCTTACAGTGGGGTTATGTCTGGTAAGCCCAGACTATATTGAAAATACCATAGGTTGAAAATGCATTTAAGACCTAACCTACAGAACACCAGAGCTTAGCAACACAGTACACTATAGAGGATTGGCTGTCCTTGTGATCATGTGGCCGACTGAGAGTTGTGTCTCCTTGCCCCTGCCCAGCCCTGTGAGAGAGTTTGGCACCATGAACTGCTAGCTGGAGAAAAAGTCAAAATCCAAAATTTGAAGTACAGTTTCTACTCGATGTGTATGTCTTTCACACTATGATAAAGTCAAAAAATTACAGGTTGAACCATTGCAAGTCAGGGGCCATCTGTATCTTGCTGTGTTTTAATGATTTTACACGGATCGTGGTACACTTATTCTGGAACTTCTCTGACCTTCTCCTCCAGGAATGGGAGCCCTGTTGTGATAGTTTACATCAACCTAGAACTACTCTTCTTGCTATGATTTTGGAATTTACTCCCACTGACGCATGTAGATCTAAATTATTCATTTGATGCTTGACTAATAATCCCATGAAGGAGTATGCACCTGTTTCATTACTCATTTTACCTCTGTGTGCACATTTAGATTGTCTGCAGCTTTTACATACATATATGTCTCCTTGTGCACATACAACTGTTTCTCTAGGAAAACACTTTAAATGTAATCTTTGATTTTACTAGCTATTGCCAAATTGCTCTCCAAAGCAGTAGTGTATCAAATGATATTCCCATGAGCCATGTCCATGAGTGCGAATTTCTCTACACCCTGTCAGCTCTTGGTATGGTCAAACGCCTTAACTTTCTCCAGGCTAGGCAGGAAGTGGTACCAATACTGGTAAGGTTAAGGAACTTTTCATGTATCTATGTCCCATTCAGATTGATTCTGCTGTGAATTACATATTCAGATCCATTGTCCATTTTGTTTTGGGTTCAGTGGTTTCTATTGATTTATAGAAATGTTGCATATATTCTGGATATTGATATTATTGATTAAATATTTTCCTGTAGCTGCTGGTTTATTTGTATCATCTTTTGACAATATTTGATGTTTGAATGTGCTTGCACTCACCACTTGTCTCCTTTACGATCTGTACTTTACTATGTCATCCTCAAGAATTTTTCCAGTCTTTTTTGTTTTTTTGGTTTGTATTTCATCATTTTGTTTTGGAAGCATCTTAATATACATCTGTGCTTTTCCTAAATAATACAAGGACCAAGAATACATTTTCCTTGATTATACCCCTTCCATCTTCCATGTTGTTATTGTTGAATATTTTAGTTATATTTTATTTTGAAACACCCCAAATTATTGTTTTCCATAGACAATACATTATTTCTTCATGGTTTCCTGCATTCCATTTTCTCTTGCTAAAACATATGTATGCATTATTGTTTGAGGACATCTTTTTTTTTTTGTACTAGAGATTGAATCCAGGGGTGCTGAACCACTGAGCCACATCCCCATCCCTTTTTTATATTTTATTTTGAGACAGGGTCTCACCGAGTTGCTAAAGGGCAATGCTAAATTGCTGAGGCTGGCTTTGAACTCACAATCCTCCCGCTTCAGCCTCCCAAACTCCTGGGATTGCAGGCATGCACCACCATGCCCAGCTTAATTTTCTTCTTACTGAAATATATCTTTTAGTAGGGTGTTATATGAAAATCTAGAAGTAGTTTCTTTGTAAATGCTTTTATTCACATTCATTTTTAAATTACAAATTATCTGAGTACCATGTTTTTCTTGCTAAGAAAAGACATTATTCTCTGACATCTTTTTTTCCCCTTTTTACTGGTGCATCAGAATTATACATAACAGTGGACTTCTTGTTACATAATTGTACATGCACACAATATAACAGTGTATTCGGTCAGTTTCATTACCCGGTACCTCTCCTTCCCTCTTCTCTTCCCCTTGTCCACTTCCTCTACTCTACTGGTCTCTCTTCTATCATCGTGAGATCCCCCCCTCATAATTCCCTTTTGCTCCCTAGTTCCCTCATATGAGAGAAACATCATATGAGTATGGCTTGTTTTGCTTAACATAATGTTTTCAAGTTCCATCCATTTTTCTGCAAATGACAAAATTTTGTTCTTTTTTTATAGTGGAATGAAATTCCATTATGCATATATACATTTTCTTTATTGTTCATCATCAATGGACAGCTAGGCTTGTTCCATAATTTGGCTATCATGAATCAGGCTGCTATAAACATGGGTATGCATGTATCAGTATAATATACCAACATTAATTCTTTAGGATAAATACTGAGAAGTGGCATAGCTGGGTCATATGGGGTTCCATGCCTAGTCTTTTGAGGAATCTCCATACTGATTTCCAAAGTTGTTGTCCTAGTACTAATTTAAAACCCCACAGTGTAAAAATGTTCCTTTCCCCCACACCCTCTGCATTTACTGTTATTTGTATTTTTTTGGGGGGGTGTCTGAATATTGAACCCAGGGGTGCTGTACCACTAAGCCCCCATTCCTAGTCCTTTATTATGGATCTCACTAAGTTGCTCATGCTGGCCTTGAACTTGTAATCCTCCTGCCTCATCCTCTTCATGGGTGAACTGCAAGGGTGCACCACCATGTCCAGCTTGTTATTCCTGATGGCTGCCATCTCACTGGAGTGAGATGAAATCTCAGCATAGCTTTGATTTGCATTTTGCTAATTGCTAATGATTGAACGTTTTTTTTTCATGTTTTTTGGTCATTCATAGTTCTTTTTTTTTTTTTTTTTTTTTTTGAGAAGTGTCTCTTTAGTTCATTTGCCTGTTTATTGATTGGGTTATTTGGGGTTTTTTGGGCACTTTTTGAGTTATTTATATATTCTGGTTATTAATCCTCTATCACATGAGTAGCTAGCAAAGACTTTCACCATTCTGTAGGTTGTCTCTTCATGCTCTTATTCCTTTGTTGTGTGGAAAGTTTTTAATTTTTTAAAAAAAATTTTTAGTTGTAAATGGATACAATACCTTTATTTTATTTATTTATTTTTATGTGATACTGAGGCTCTAACCTATTTCCTCACATATGCTAGGCAAACACTCTACCTCCTACCTACAACCTCGGCCCCAGAAACTTTTCAATTTGATGCCGTCACATTTATTAATTCTTGGTATTGTTTCCTGAGCTTTAGGAATCCTGCTGAGGAAGTCATTGCCTATGCCTCTATGTTGGAGTATTGGCCCTATGTTTTTTTTTTTTTTTTTTTTCTAGTAGTTGCAAAGTTTCTGGTATAATTCCTAGGTCTTTGATTCATTTTGAATTGAGCCGTATGCAGGGTAAGAGAGTGGAATCTAGTTTCATTTTTCTACATAATGGATATCAAGTTTTCCCTGCACCTTGTGTTTAAAAGGCCATCTTTAATGTTTATGTTTTGAGTACCTTTATCAAAGGTCAGATGACTCTGTGGGTTTTCTACTCAGTTACTACAGCTCTGTATTGTAATTTGAAGTCGAGTATGCCTCTTGCATTGCCTTTTTCCCCCCCATAGAATTTCTTTGACTATTCTGGGTTTTATATTTTTCCAAATGAATTTTAGGACTTTTCTAGTTCTGTGAAGAATGTCATTAGTATTTTGATGAGGACTGAATTAAATCTGTAGATTGCTTTTGGTAGTATGGCCATTTAACAGTATAAATTCTGCTTATTCATGAAGATGAGAGGTCTTTCCATCATCTGATGTTTTCAGTTTCTTGAGTGTTCCATAATTTTCATTGTAGAGGTCTTTCACCTCCTTAGTTAAATTTATTCCCAAGTGAGGCAATTGTAAATGGAATTATTTTCCTGATTTTCAACAAATTCATTATTGGTTTATAGGAAAACTAATGATTTTTATGTGTTAATGTTGTATCCTGCAACTTTCTTGAATCTATTCATTCCAGAAGTATTCTGGTGGAACTTTTTGGATCTTCTAAATGAAGGATCACATCATCTGCAAACAGTGATCATTTGACTTCTTTTTTTCCTACTTTTATCTCTTTCATTTCATTCTCTTACCTACTTGCTCTGGCTAGTGTTTTAAGAACTATATTGAATAGAAGTGGTGAAGCTGGACATCCTTGATGACTGCTCAGTAAATTTCATTCATTCATTGATTTATTCTACTTCCTCAAGTGAAGCTTTGTTGTTGTTGTTTTGTTTTCTTTTCTTTTTTAACCCAAGTGTACTCATGTTTTCCTTTGATTCTGGAAAATTCCTATTTATGACCTCTTCAAACATGAGATGACTGCTCAGTAAATTTCATTCATTCATTGATTTATTCTACTTCCTCAAGTGAAGCTTTGTTGTTGTTGTTTTGTTTTCTTTTCTTTTTTAACCCAAGTGTACTCATGTTTTCCTTTGATTCTGGAAAATTCCTATTTATGACCTCTTCAAACATTGCCTCTCATTCTCTATTTTTCCCCTAGAATTTCTATGAGACCTATGCCAGTTTTTCTCATTCTATTCTGCCAAATTCCTTGTTGTTTTTAAATTTTAATTCTTTATTTCTCTTTGCTCTACCCTGGTACCTAACTCTTTTTATTTTTTTTTCTGAATAAAACAATATTTTGATCCATTCTAGTTCCAGTTAATATATTTTCCATTGGTAGATATTTTGGTGGTTGTTTTTCAAATCCATTTTGTTTTATATTCTTTATGCTCCAGTAGTTTTATGCTCTTCTATTATCTCAGTGTGATAGCTATAGTTTCTATTATCTCTTTAACTACTTTCAACATATTTTACAATCTCTTTCAAATTATTTTATTGCCTCATGCTCATGGATGCCACATCTCCTATTTATGTAGCATTTGGCCTCCCTTTCAGAGTGGTTCATTCATTCTATAGTTGTAATTCTTTGCTGTTGATTGCATCTTCAGAAATGTTATTTTTAAACTGTGTGAGACATTTCTATGTACTTAAAGTTGTGAAAATGTCCCCAAAGAGTAGTTTTGCCTTCACTGCTACAGCAGCATCAGAGTTTCATAGTCAAAACCAATTATTCCGTTACTTCCTCAGGTTGAGGTTGTACCATGTGTGTTTTGTATATTTAAGCCTCACACCTACTTTTTGCTGGACTTGAATTTCTTTTCTCACCTATATTTCTTTTTAAATATAGGGCTCCAGTATGACACTGTGATCAAGACTTGGAACTCTAATTTGATGATATTTAAGTTTCATTGGTACTTCTTCCTCATTGTGGGACCTTGGACACATGATCCATCTTTTCTGAGCCTTAATTCCTCACCTGTAAAATGGGGAATTGCTAAGAATACTAACTGGTAGCAGGAATGTGGGAAGAGTTTGATGTCATTATAGCATTTCTCTAGGCCAAGAAGTCAAGTGTTTCTATTTTTTATTTTACAGAAGGAGATACTCTTTGGCAAACTCTAATATACAGAAAACCTCTCCATGTCTGTCTGAAATGGTGATTTCTACTTACGAATTTTCACGAGACTTAAATTCTTCCCCCATGCCTTCCTCTGCATGTAACCAAATTCTGTTCAGTCTTCAACGTCAGACTCAAGTTTCATCTTCTTCTGAGTCCTTCCGTTCCTGTACCATAGCCACCTCCTATCTCTTTTCATTCATCCATCTGCCATCTGTCCATTCATTTACTTGTTTACTCAAAATCCCTTGAAAGAGGACATAATATTTAATCAGACACCTACAGAAATTGAGGAAGCAGAAAATGCAAAGGTGCTGAACTATTACAAGTTTGTCCTGTACAAGGGCAAGCAAGATCCGTGAAGGTGGAGTGGTATAGGGAGGAGGGTAGAATGAGATTGGAAGATCATGTAAGGCCTTGATGATGATGGTAAGGAATTTTGAGTAGGTGTGTGATAAAATCTTGTTTTTAGTTTAAAATAATCTGCTGTTGGACAAGAGTGAAAGCAAGGAGATCAAATAGGAGATTTCTGCTAAAATCCAGGTGAGACAACGATGCATTAGAATAGGATGGAAGTAACAAAGATGTTCAAAGTTGACTGGATCTGAGGTCTACCTTTTAAAAGTAAAACCAGAAGTATTTACTGGGACTTGTTAAGGAAAGAGAGGAATCAAAGATGACTTCTGTTTCTAGCCTGGGCACCTTGGTGAGGAGCAGTACCATTTACTGAGATGGCAGTTGTATTCAACTCTGCACTATTTAATGGTTAATTCTTCTGTAATTGTTTTGTATTTTTGTATTTTGGATAGTAGGTCTCCTATTGCCCTTTACACAGGCAAACAGCTGGTGCTATATTCACATTCAATTGATTAATCAATTCTACTTCTACCCATTGATAGCTGTATGACTTTTGACAAGTTACTTAACCCTCAATATTATCTGTAAAAGAGATCTAATAATTATGAATATTCATTCGATTGTTGAGAGAATTGTGCGAGTTCTAGAATAATGCCTGGCACATAGTAAGTGCTCAGTATTAGCTGTTCTTTTTATTCATTCCAGAAACGATAGCCAACCAAACCAGGAGTCTTATATATCACTCTCTACTTTCTTTGCTCAGTGCAAAATCAGAATATTTTTCAAAGGTACCTAATCCTTGAACCAACAGAGAAAATCTAAGCCAGATTCAGAATGATTCTCTATGTGTGAATCTCTTGCTTTTCCAAATTCGAACCTTAGGAGGTCAACCATTAGCAGATAGTTATTGAATGTCTTCTTTAAGCTTGACCACTCATATACTAAAAAGGAACAGTTAGACCTAGTTCCTACTTCCTACCATACTAAACCATGCATGCTTTTGATTTAGTTGCAATTAATGAATATTTTATCAGTGACTCAATGTATTTTATTACCTCTCTGGTCCTCCTGGGTATTGCTGGTCAGATTTCAGACTAGCTGATGTCATCATTGGCTTTTGTGAATTCTATTAGTATGGCTGCACTTTTGTATCTTTGGCTGAATACAGAAAACAGCAACATGGAGATATAGAACCTCTGGTCAGACTTAATGGGATCAGCTGTCAGCAGCAGAAATTCACAGCAGTTAGTATCCATTCATTGAGAAGAAAGACAAAGAAATAATTACCAGGAAAAATATAATTACAAACATAGATTATCAGGTACATTCTAACACATTATATAAAATTCTTTCATCTACAGAGAAAGGGATATCATGCAAAGCTTTGCCTCAAGGAAAACAAATCATAGTGGGAAAGGCACTGGACTGGATTCATTTTGTAAAAACGGAATAACAATTCCTACCTGCTTCAAATGGGATGCTATTAGGATTCAGCAAAATGGCTATAAAAGGACTTGAGAAGGTGAAAATGTTATACCTATAAAGTCTGTATATGTATTAAGGTTTGGGAGACTACAGGAGACAGACTTTAGAATAGGGAGTAAAGTTCCTCTCCAGGGTATTCCTGAGTGCCTTTTCTAGATTACTCAGAAGCAGTCCTATTATAAGGACAGCAATGACAAGAATAAAACTAATACTAATTTAATATCTACTGCAAAGTAGATGTTGTGCCAATTGTTTTTGCATAGACCAGTTCATTTAATCCCAGAACAATTTCTTGAAGTGGGTTTGGTTGCTAACACCATTTTATGGATGAAAGACAGGCTCAATATGATTAACTTACTTATTCACCATGCAATCGTGGGGCACAGAACCAGGATTTTAATCAGGCAATCTGATGCCAGAACCCATGACATTTAACTACCAGGCCACACTGCCTTACATCTGGATCTAGTGTAATGAAGGAGTGACCTCAGCACAAAGGGTTGCCAGGTCATTTTAGTCACCCTCTTCCCATCTCCTGCCACTGTTGCCCAGGAATTTGCTCTACTCCTCCTATGTCCACAAGGCCTTAATGCTCGCAAATCCTTTCCTGTCACTACTAGTTCATGTTATCCTACCATCATGTGTTGGAAGTTGCACTGGCAAAGAACCCCCACATGTATACTGGTTCACACACAATGATAAGTTAAAGTGTTATTCACTTAACAGAAGCAGGTGGACAAATGCATTTGGAAGACAGCTCCTCTCCATTTGAATCCCCACACTGAGAGCAGCCCTGCCCTTCAACTTTTGCTGCTTTAAGGTTGCATCCATCCTAACTACTTAGAAGACCAAAGGAGTTGGAGGGACATCCCGTGGGAGATTTCCTGCTAACCTTCCCCAGGATAGATCTCCAGCACTGAACCTTCAGGAGGACTGGGAAACAGTCCCAGCTGACAACTGTGGCTCAGGGGCAACTTCACAGTACGGAAGGGGCAGCTCAGCTTACGTTTTTGGTGAACAGCCAGAAGTGTCTGCCACAGGAATTGTGATTACTAGTAGGTGGTATTTTTGATGTTGAAATTTTATTTCTTTGAGTTCCTTTAATTAGGTTCCTACTGGATGTCATGGGGAGTTACAGATGCAGGGAAGGTTTTTTTTTTTTTTTTTGTCAAAACAAGCTCCTTGCTTCCCTGTTTCCTGCCCCACTTATAAAATTATCACACATGACAGCCTCAGGGAGACAAATTTCTCCCTGTAACTGTTCCACACCTACTCTCAACATTTCAAAGGGCTTTTCCTTTCCACTAACCGTATTTAATTTTAAAATGTGGGTATTTTTATATACGTTAATTGGATCTCAGGCTCAGAGAATTGGATTGATTCTAACCCTCAGTTCATTACACATTCTCATCCATGGGTCATTGTAGAAAGTTCTTGTTTATTTGCTTATTATTATATATATATATTTTTTTGTACCAAGGATTGAACTCAGGGGCACTCAACCACTGAGCCACCTCCCCAGCCCTTTTTTGTATTTTATTTAGAGACAGGGTCTCAACTGAGTTGCTTAGCACCTCACTAAGTTGCTGAGGCTGGCTTTGGACTTGCAATCCTCCCGCCTCAGCCTCCCAAGCTGCTGGGATTACAGGCAGGCACCACCGCACCCAGCTATTTGCTTATTTCTTAATAATGAAATAAAACATGAACTCCTACTCATGAAAACTGGAATATCAGCAGTAATGTGTTTATGGTGAGTTTCCTCCCAATCCCATTCTGGACCTTATGTTTATTATCCATTTGCTTTTTAAAAAATTATGGGCTATATTTTAGAGCAGTTTTAGGATCACAGCAAAACTCAACTGAAAATGCACAGTACACATAGCTCCCTGGCCCACACATACATCGCAGCCTCCCCTGTCATCAGCCTCCTCCATTGGAGGGGAACTTTTGTTACAACTGATAAATGGTACATCTTTATCACCCAAAGTTCACAGTTCATATTAGTGCTCACTCTTGATGGTGTTCTGTGGGTTTGGCAAAATTTAGAATGGCATGTGTCTACCATGATAGTATTTAAGTGGATTCACTACCCTGAAAATTCTGTATAGTCTACTATTTATCTCACCTACCCCCTAACCACTGGCAACCATGGATCTTTTTACTCTCTCCATAATTTTCCCTTTTCCAGAATGTTAAGTAGTTAGAGCCACGTAGTAAAAAACCTTTTAGACTGGCTTATTTTCCCACTTAGTAAAAAACATTTGTTTTCTCCATGACTTTTTATGGTTTGATCACTCTTTTCAGTGCTGAATGATGTTCCCTGAAAGGTACTAACATTCCTTTATCCACTCACCTATTGAACATTTTGGTTGCTTCCAGATTTTTACAACTATGAATTAAAGATGTTATAAACATCCACCTGCAGGGGTTTTATGTGGACATAAGTTTTCAACTCATTTGGAGAAATGCCAAAGAGCACGATTGCTGGATCATATGGTAGGAATACGTTTAGTTTTGTAAGGAACCACCAACCTGTCTTGTAAAATGGTGATGCTTATTTTGTGCTCTTTCAAGCCATGAATGAAAGTTCCTGCTGCTCCACATTCTTGCTAGCAGCATTTGATATTGTCAGTATTCTGAATTTTTGTCTGTAGATGTATAGGGGGATCTGCTTTTAATTTGTATTTCTCTAATGACCTATAATGTGGAATGTATTTTCATTTGTTTCTTTTTTTTTTTTTTTGACATCTACATAGCTTCTTTAATGGGTTATCTGTTTTAGGTCTTTGATCCATTTTAAAATTGGGTCGTTTATTTTCTTATTGTTGAGTTTTAAACTTTCTTTGCATGTTTTTCAGATATGCCTTTTGCAAATATTTTCTCCCAGTCTGTGACTTCTCTTCATATATGAATCTATATTTATTTTTTTGCACACAAATATTCCATTGTTCCAGAAGCATTTGTTGAACAGGCAATCTTTGCTCCATCATATTTCCTTTGCTTCTTTGTCAAAGATCAGTTGACTATACTTGTGTGTGTCTATTTCTGGGCTCTCTATTCTATTCCACTGATCTTGCACAGATACCATACTGTCTTGTTTACTGTAGCTTACAGTCAGATAGTGTCAGACCTTTGATCTTCAGTATTATGTTGGCTGTTCTGGGTGTTTTACCTCTCCATATAAACTTTAGAATCAATTTGTCAGTGCCCACAAAATAACTTACTTTGATTTTAATTTGGATTGCATGAGTTATAGGACAAGTTGAGAAGAACTGACATCTTGGCAATATTGAGTCTTCCTATCCATTAACATGGAATCTTTTTTTATTTGTTTAGCTCTTCTTTTATTTCTGTCAGAATTTTGTACTTTTCCCCATACAAATCTTGCATGTATTTTGTTCTACTTTTACGATTTCATTAATTCGAATACTGATGTTAAGAATTTCAAAGTAGTACAATATTTTTAATTTTAGATTCCAATTGTTTGTTGTTGGTATATAGGAAAATGATTGTTTTTTTTATGTTAACTTTACATTCTGAAAACTTGCAATAATTGTTTAATCAGTATAGTTCTTCATATTGTTGTCATTTCTTTCAAATGTAGATAAATATGTTACCTGTGAACAAAGACAATTATGTTTCTTCCTTTACAATCTGTACACTTTTTGCTTTCTTTTCTTGTCTTACTTCATTAGTTAGGTCTTCCATTAAAATGTTTACAAGCAGTGGGGAAGGGGGAAATTCTTGCCTTGCTTCTGACCTTAATGAGAAATCTAGTTTCTCACAATTAAAGTATAATGTTAGTCTACTAGTTTACTAACAGTTTTAATAATGAATGAGTGCATGATTTTGTCAAATGCTTTTTATGTCTATTGACATTTTTCCTTAGCACGTTAAGGTTATGAATTACATTAGTTGATTTAAAAATGTTAAGCCAGCCTTACATATTTGTTATAAATTCCTCTTGGTTGCATAAAATTCTTTTTAGGCAATGTTAGATTTGATTTGCTGATTTTGGGGAATTTGATTTGCTGATTTTGGGGGATTTTTTTCATCCATACACAAGAGGTATTGGTCTGTAGTTTTTTAATAATATATTTGTTGGGTTTTGATATTAGTGTAATGCTAGTCCCATAAATGAGGAAGGATGGTTTCTGTCTGTTTCTATTTTCCAAAAAAGATTGTAGAGAACTGGTATATTTTATTTGATTTATCTTATTTACTTTTTATTTTTAAAGACTGCATTTTGATTCATTTATTTTTAAGTGCTTGGTAGAACTTACTGTGAACACATGTGGGTCTGATGTTTTCTCTTTTAGAAGAGAATTAGTTATTGGTTTAATTTATTTATTGGACATAGCCTATTCAAATATTCTATTTCTTCATGTGTGAGTTTTGGCAGATTATGTTTTTCAAGGAAATGGACCGATTTCATCTGAGATGTCAGATTTGTGGCATAGAATTGTTCGTAATATTCCCTAACTTTGAAATGTCCATGGGCTCTATAGTGATGTATCTTATTTCATTTCTGACATTGATAATTTGTGTCCTTTTTCTTTTTTCTTGATCTGGATAGGGGTGTATCAATTTTATTGATCTTTTCAAAGAATCGGTTTGTGGTTTTGTTGACTTTTTATATTGATTTCTTGTTTTCAAAGTATTGATTTCTTCTAATATTATTTCATAAATTTTGATAAGTTGTGTTTCTGTTTTCATTCAGTTGAAAATATTTTTTATTTTAATTTATTTTTATTGTAAACAAATGAGATACATGTTGTGAAAATATTTTTAAATTTTTCTTGAAATTGAACCTTGACCCATGTGTTATTTAGAAGTATATTGTATACTCTCCAGGTATTTGGGGATTTGTCCAACTATTTCTTGTTATTGAGTTCTACTTTATGTCCATTATCATCTGAGAGCAGATATTGTGTGTTTTCTTTTCCTTTACATTTTTAAAGTTGTGTTTTATAGCTAAGAATGTGGCCTATCTTGGTGAATGTTCCCCATGAGCTTAAGAGAAGAATGTGTATTCTGCTGTTGATGGATAAAGTAGTCTATATGTGTCCATTGTATTCAGTTGATTGATAGTGTTGAGTTCAACCACACCTTTATTGATTCTCTGCCTCTAGGTCTGTCCATGTCTAATAGAAGAGTATCAGAATTTCCAGTTATAACAGTGGATTTATCTATTTATCTTTGCAATTCTGCCCATTTTTGTCTCATGTATTTTGACACTGTTTTCAGCCACATACATATAAAGAATTGTTACATGTTCTTGGGAATTGACCTCTTACCCATTATGTAATTACCCTCTTCATACCTGATAATTTTCCTTGTTCTAAAGTTTGCTCTGTTTGAAATTAATATAACTACTCCAGTTTTTTTTTTTTTTTTTTTTTATTGGAGGGGTGGTTAGTGTTATCATGGTACATCAGTCTTCATCTATTTATTTTTAATCTAAATGTGTCTTCATATTTGAAGATTTTTTTAATAGAGAACATTGGTTGGGTCTTGTTTGTTGTTCACTGTGACAGCTTCTGTCTTTTAATTGTACATTTAGACCATTGACATTCAAAGTGATTATTGATATACTCACATTAATGTCTACCATATTTGTTACTGGTTTCTAGTTGATGTCCTTATTCTTTGCTTCTATTTTTGTTTTCCACTCTCTCCACCCCCCCCTTTCTTGTTTTAATGGAGCATTTTATTATTGCATTTCACTCCTTTCCTAGCATGACAATTGGGTATTTTCTTTTATTTTTTAGTGATTGCCTTCAAGTTCACAATATACATTTGTAACTAATCCAAATGCACTTTCAAACAATACTATCTTGCTTCATGAGCAATGAATCACCTTATAATAACAAAATAATTCTAATTTCTTCCTATATCCCTTGTAACTTTGCTGTTATTCATTTCATATATACATTAGTGTACATAAACCTAGATATAAGCATACATAATGAAATACATTATTGATTTTATTTTCAATACTGTTATCCATAAGATTAAAAAAAAAGAAAGGTTTTATTTAACTTTTAGTTATTTTTTCTTCATTACTCTTTCTTTCTTTATGTAGATCTGATCAATATCATTTTCTGGCTCTCCAAAGAACTTCTTTTAATATTTCTTGCAAGGCAAATCTACTCACAAAAAAAAAAAAAAAAAAAAAAAATCCCTCACTTCTCAATTTTTGTTTGTCTGAGAGTCTTTCTCTTTCCCTTTTTCTAGTGTGTGTGTGTGTGTGTGTGTGTGTGTGTGTGTGTTTGTGTATGGTGTACTACATAGTCATAGTGAAATGATTATGATAGTCAAGAAAATTAATATAACCATAATGTCACAAAGTTACCATTTTTTATGTCAAGAGCACCAAAAGTCTTGAATACAATATAATATTATCCACAATCCTCACACTGTACATTAGACCTCTAGACATACTCATTCTACATATCTGTGCTTTTTTATCCTTTGACCTGCATCTTCCTGATTCTTCCCCACACCCTAGTACTCACTCTTCTATTCAACTTTCTTTTTTAGATTCCACATGTAAATAAGACCACACAGTACTTTTTTTCTGTCTAGCTTTTCTTAATTAGCATGATGTCCGCCAGTTTGAACCAAGTTGTAGCGAATGTTACGATCTTTTTTAAGGATAAATAATATTCCACTATATATGTATGAATAATGCATATTATGTATAATTACATATAAATATACATATCACGGTGTCATTACCCATTATCTGTTGATAGACACTTAGGTTTCTGTAGATCTTGGGCTATTGTGAGTAGTGCTGCAATGAACTTCAGATGCAGGTATCTTTAAATACTGGTGACTTCATTTCCTTTGGGTGTGGACTCAGAGCAGGCACTGCTGGGTCATAGACTAGATCAATTTTTAATTTCTTTATTAACCTCCAGTGTATGAGTTCCTTCTGTCTTCACCCTCACCAACACTTGTTCTCTCTTATCATTTTAATAATAGTGATCCTATCAGATGTGAGTTGATATCTTATTGTGGGTTTTGATTTGCATTTTCCTGATGCAAAGTGATGTTGACTATCTTTTCACATACCCACTGACCATTTGATTTTTTGGAGAAATTTCTATTCAAAGTATTCAAGTTCTTTGCCCATTTTAAAATCAGGTTATCTGTTTTTTGTTTTTATCTTATTTTTATATTTTGCTATTGTTAAAGTTCTTTATGTTTTTAAAATATTGACCCCTGTTATGAGTCGGATCTGAAGTGTTCTCCAAAGGCCATTTAATAAAGACTTGTTGCCCGTCTACGGCACTATTGGTGGAAACTTCAGGAGGCGGGGTCTGGCTGGAGGAAGTAGGTCACGGAGAGCACACCCTCGAAGGGGGTATTTTTTGCCTCAGCCTCTCTCTTATTTCTCCCTCCCTCTTTCTTCCTCTCTCTTCCTGTTTCACAGCCACCATGAGGTGACCAACTCAGCTCCACCATGTGCTCCCTGCCATTATGTTCTGCCTTGCCAAAGGCCCAAGGGAACAGAACCAAATGACCATGGACTGAAACCATGAGCCAGAATAAATCTTTCCTCCTTTAAGTTGTTTTTCTCAGGTATTTTGTCACACATCAGATATATAGTCTGGAAATATTTTCTGTCAATCCGTAAGCTGCCTTTATGTTTTTTGACTGTTTCCTTTGCTGTGCAGAAGCTTTTTAGTTTGATGTAGTGCCATTTATTTGCTTTTGCTTTTGAAGTCTTAAGTTTTTAATGTGATATTCAAAATAAGTGTCAAAGCCAATGTCAAGGAACTTTTCTCCTACGTTTTCTTCTAAGAGTTTTATGGTTTCTGGTCTTACATTTAGATCTTTGTTTTGATTCTTGTGTGTGCTGTGAGATAAAGGTCCAAATTTATTCTTTTGTAAGTGGATATTCCATTTCTCATCTCTGTTTACTGAAGAGACTACCCTTCTCTCATTGTGTCTGCTCCCCTTGCCTTTACTTTTGCCGGATAATTTCACAGGATAAAGAATTCTCACAATACTTTAAATTTCACTCCACTCTTCTCTTGCTTTTATGGTTTCTAAGAAGTCAGCTGTAATTTTTACCTTTGCTCCTCTGTAAGGGCTTTCAAGGATTTTTATCCTTTATTTCTGAAGTTCAAAAAAAATAATAATAATAGGCTGAGGTGTAATGTTTTGGCATTTATTTTGCTTGATGTTCCCCAAGTTTCCTTTGTCAGTTATTTGGTGTCGGACATTAGTGTTGGGAAATTTTCAGTCATTAGTATTTCAAATGTTCCTTCTGTTCCTTTCTTTTTCTTCCTGGTATTCTTATTATATGTATGTTTTATCTTTCATGGTTGTCTTGAAGTTCTTGGATATTTTGTTCTGGTTAATTTTTTCAGTTTACTCTTTAGTTTTGGAGGTTTCTTTGTCTTTCTCTCTCTCTCTCTCTCTCTCTCTCTCTCTCTCTCTCTCTCTCTCTTTTTTGTACTAAGGATTGAACTCAGGGGCACTCAACCACTGAGTCACATCCCCAGCCCTGTTTTGTATTTTATTTAGAGACAGGGTCTCACTGAGTTGCTTAGCACCTCGTAGTAGCTGAGGCTGGCTTTGAACTCATGATCCTCCCACCTCAGCCTCTCAAGCCACTGAGATTACAGGCATGTGCCACCTCCACCGGCTAGTTTTGGAGGTTTCTATTGAAATATCCTCAGTCTCAGAAATTCTTCACTCAACCATGTCCGGTATGCCAGTTGGGTCATCAAAGACATTTCTATTAGTGTTTACTTGTAACTTTTTATTTTGATTCATTATTACCATCTCTCTGCTTACACTGTCCACCTTTTCTTACATGTTGCATCTATTTCCTGCCACTCTGACACTTGACACGGTTCTGTTGATCGTCTTCCCTCTTGGGGGCCATAGGTGTGCTTGTCTCCATGTATAGTTGCTTTTTAATATTAATAATCAATATATCATTAGAAACTTATTAGGAAGGTATTACTGTATTGGGACACAAAATAGTACACAATAAAAATTTAGCAGTAATACATAGATAATATATATGAAAATAAACAATTGTAGCTGTGCTAGAGTTAAAAGGAGCCTGTGATTACTTTAGTATAATAATAGGTGGATAAAGAGGCATTCCTCTGAGCTTGGATACAGTGTTTAGCCTTTGTTGCTTTCCTAGTTTTAATAGTCGATTCTAAAGATGCTTTACATAATAAAATATTTATGTTAGTCATAAATATAATTTGTGTTTTTCCTATGTTTACTCTAATTCTTTGAGAATCAGAATAAGATTGTAGTCCACCATTATTTGAAATAGATAGACTACATATTAACTATAAGTTGATTTCTTTACCCTTTAATAATAGTAAAAACTTTTCACTGTTAAGCACTGGAGTTCATGGTGGGGGTGGTTTCTCAGAAAATCTAGTGATGTGTTTGTTCTGAAGGTTAAAGGCTGCCAGATCATGGTGCCCTCAGTTTAGCTGGGAGACAAGGTTGTTTTAATCTAGCTGGGAAATAAGGTTGTTTTGGTCTGGGCTGTCAGACAGAGAGAATGTGTACTTTGAGAAGAAGCATAGATTGTACTTTTGAAGGTTTTTCTTGTTTTAAACTAACCAAAAATGATATAGTCATTACTAAAGGAAAATACCTATAAAAAAAGACTGGCAGAAAAAAAAAAGATAGAGATTCAGCCTCAGAACATTTGGTGTCTCCATGTGCTGTTTCTCCACCGCACCGATGCCTCCCATCCACCTAGGACCCCTGACCCCTGATAGGGCTGGACCCTGGCACTTGCATATTGTCTATTTTATCTATTATGGCTCTTAGAATATTAATCATAGTTATTTTAAGTTCCTAGTCTGATAATCCCAACATTCCTGCCATAACTGAGTCTGATTCTAATGCATCTTGCCTCTTTTAAAATTATGGGTTTTTTTGATCTTTTAATTATGTTTTATACTATATCTGGTAAAAGGAGTGGCTGTAACTAGGCCTTGAGTAATATGGTGGTAACATACAGAGGAGAGGTGTACCATACTCCTATGATTAGGTCTCAGTGGTCCAGGGAGCCTGTGTCTCTGGACTGTAGATTTCACGTATATTTCTCAGCTCCCCCACCCTTTGGCAGGACTGGATACTAGAGTGGGCAGGAGTTGAGTATTTCCCTTCTCCCAGGTTGATTAGGCTCTGATAAAGCTCCAGCAGTGGGCTCTGCTTAAATCGTTCCTCCTGAGGGTGAACCTTGTTAAGAAGAGCAATATGCTTTTTTTTACTGACCAGTCTACTCTGAGATTTCTCTTTTCAAAGCTTAATTTTCTTTATTTTATCTTTACTTTTTCAGTTAGCTGATTTTTTAGTCTTATTTTTAGCATTTTAGTATCTCTCTATTTCTTTTGGCATTTTTCTGTTTTCTAAGTTAGACAGTTAATTTCTAGTGGATTTTTGTTGAAGTCTCAGTCTCCCACACTCCAAAGGATCCCAGAAGAATTTCTGACCCAGAAAGGATCAGTGGCCGAGACCTCCTCCTACCTGGGCTGTTGATGGCCCCAGGACCTGCCGGTGCTCATCTGAGGGGCAGCTTCCTCCATGAGGCTGTTTCAAAACATATACTCAGGGTTTCCATGTGCTCTTGGCTTAATTGCTTGTAATTTTTCTTTTCTTCTTTTAGTTAGAGTTGTTAGGTCAAGAATTTGTTCAAATGTGGAGCTTCTTGGGCTGAGCGTGTAACTTCTTGTGCTTCAGGTTAGGAACTCAGAGAGGTGAGGCCACGTGTCTAATGTCACATGATTGTTCAGGCGGGGAGTAGAACCTAGGTGGTGAGACTTCCATAGCCCGTGTTCCTTCCACTCAGCCAACCACCTCAACGTGAAAAGTGTTCATCTTACCAAGTGGCAAGATCACTTGCATGACCTTGTTCAAATAGGACCCAAGGATGAAGCTCCTCTATGTGACTCCAGAAAATGCAACTGGAAGGAAGAGTGAAAGCTGTGTGACTTGATTGTTCCCAGAGTGCTGGCGTTTTGTTTCCCTGGTGCCATCTCTGTGTGCCCAGGACTTCTCCTGCAGCTCTGTAATGTGAGCTTAAAGCCTCACTCGGAATGCTTTTCTTTCTACCTTTTGACCTCTGTGGAGTAGACTGGCTGGAGGAAAGGAAGTAATGGAACATCCAGGGCTAAATAAGCCAAAAACCAAGTATCTTTGACACTGTAGAAAAGAACCCAGTGTTGTCTCTTACTGTGAAACAGCTGATAATATTCTGTTTTTAAAGAAAAAAAAAAATGGGTACTTAGAAATCATGTATCCTGTATGCCTCATTTTATAGAAAAGAAATGGTATTTATCTTCACTTTTTGTTGAAGTCTCCTTTGTATCTCTTCTGGGCTCTTAAAATATTATTTTTGGAGACCTGACCTGGTTTATGAGTTGGCTTGTTTAGGGCAGAAGTCTCCCTGAAGCCCCCGCTTCTCAGTAGCCTCAAGAGAGGGGTTACACAAGTTCTGAACGTTCAGGGTTTGAAGCCAAGACCTGGGTGGCTGTGTTGCCTTTGCAGCTGTAGTTTAAATTAGAAACATTCTACCTTCTCCACAGAAAGTTTACAGAGATCCAGATTTTTGAAAAGGATTTTATAACACATGCAAGACTTGCATTCACCTCAGCTTGCTTGATTTAGGATGGATAGAGTGCAACAAAACTCAGACTGAAGAGACCCTCTCTCTAATGAGAGGCAATCAATCTCCTTGTTCTATTAGGATGGAGTGTATTATGAATTTACATTTTATGTTGATTGCTTTAAATAGCTCCTTCATACTCCCCTCATGTCTCCAAGGGATCAGATATATAAAAAATTCAAGTGTCCTACTACTACCAGAAAATCCCAGTCATTTCCAGGAGTAGAATAACATGTGGATCACAAGCACTTTATACTTGTTTGGGTGGGCAAAACATTCTCCCTGCCTCTGAGCTTCCACAGGAGGTGTAGTCCCACCATCTGTTTCTTTTAAAACTGTGGTTTTTTGTGTTTTTAGTTATGTCTTATACTATATCTGGATATGATGTACTAGGTAAAAGGAGCAGCTGTAACTAGGCCACCACTGTCCCTACTCACACAAAGTAGAGCACATAGTATGTCCACAGAACTTTCACTGGACTTCAACACTGTGTGTGGCATACCAAATCTGGGATTCCATTTAAAGGCTGCAAGAAAATTGTTGCAAAAGTTGTTACCCAGAGAACTTACCTTTTAATGGGCCAGTGGTACTGACCATCTGCGTGGGGCAACATGTAGATGCCATGTGCTGCTTTGGGACTCTCGTGGCCTCCCTTAATCCTTGCTTCTCTCTCCAGGTGCTTCACCTTTGCTCAGTACTGTTTCCTTCCATCTTGACTGCTGAAATCTTTGATCTTACGTATTTATCCCAAACACTTTCTCTTTTATCTTTCATAACTTGAAAGACTGCACTACTTTATAAAGCTCAGAATATAAACAGAAAAGAAGAAAATAGCGTGAAGCCTGGGTTTTGAAAAGCAAAACTACAAAGGTATGTAAACAAGTACCAACCACTCTTATTCCTTAGAAAAAAAGAAATAAAATGGAAAAAAAAATGAGGAGGCACTTTGCCTTCATAACATTGGGTTTGGAATGCAGAGTAGCTGAATTTTAAATGACAGGTTCAGGAGTCACACAGATGTGAGTTCCAGTTTCAACTGTGGCGGCCCATTTACCCATGTGACTTTGCAGCTATCATTTATTTCTCCTTTAGGAATCAGTTTCTTTATCTACAATAAGAACAATAATAGTACCTGTTACTAGGGCTGCTGTCAATATCAAACCTAACAAATGTGAGACTGTTAGCCAGACCATGGCACAGAACAAGATTTGATGACTGGTAAAATTTGTTATTTATTGTTCAACACGTTAATAGAAAAAATATACAGATGGTATGACTGGTTTGCACTTTAGGCAATCCGCTTTGGGACATAGTTCCTCTAAAGTGAATGAGTTGAACTAAAAATAACCTCTTAAGAGCCCCCTCCACACCCCCACCTCACCCCGCCCAGCTCACAGACTTCAATAGAACTGATAGGTTTTCTTACAGCTTCGAAACTTCGTGTCGTCTAGATTTCTTGTGAAGGACTGGAACAAAAGTCCCAAAGTGCAAAATATCAGAGGGACAGTGGAGTAGGCAAAGAAAAGGGAAAGCGTTTCTTATGTCAAAGGTCCCTTTCCTGAAAAGGTAAAATATTATACACTAGCAACCCTGCCTGTCATGGCATTAGAAGCCATATATATACAGTGTTGCAATACATCTGTGAGTAGCAAGTAAGCAGGACATAGACCTTGTTGTTAACACATCCCAAAATGGATCCATTCATTTTTTTGTTGTTGTTGTTCAAGGGGAAAATGATCAAATGAGCTCAATCTGTGTTTCATTATGCTATTTATTTTCAACATCTTTAACATCGTATTCATTCCATGAAAGGTACATTTCAAGGTGGCCGAAAATGGTGGAGGAGTAGCTGGAATTGAAAAACCTTTGCTTTATGTTTTGCTGGGAAGTTGGATACAAATTGTGACCCTCCTTCTAGGGAGAAAGACATTACATAAAATATGTCATGGCTTTGTTTTTGATTTTTGCTTGGTTTTTTGTTTTGATGTGTGTGTGTTCTCTCAAATTTAGGGATAAAGGGAGATAGCTACCTTTCTAATTAGAGAGGAAGAGGGGAAAAGAGGGAATTTTGACCACATCTAAGAAATACGTATTATTCAAAGATGAAGCACACCTACATGTTCGTGATGGTGAGATTACATCGCAGGTTTTAGACTATGTCCCAACTGTGAATTCTGAATTGTCATGACAAGGAGTGAACAGAGTGACACTAGGGTTCAGGGAAATGAGTGATAGGGACACATAATATTGTGGGAACTGGAATGCATCTGTCTGCCTCCATTGACCGCCCAACATCCCATGTCTCTGCAGGGTCTGGGGTCCAGGACAAACTCTTACAAGTCTGTTCATGATGGTTCATTCTTCTCAAAGGCACTTCACAGATTAGAAGGTCAGTGCACCTCCAACATTCCTGTCCCCCATCACACCCAGTTTATTGTATCATTCTGTGTGCTCTTGTGTATGTGACTCTGGACTCATAAATGATATCCATGACCATTTTAGATGTTCCTATTTTTGCCTTTTCAGATTTCAAGTTGTAGATTTTTCAGGACATAATATGAAAATGTGGCTGATTTCGTTCCTTATAATAACTTGTTTCCATGTTTCCGTGAACCAAGATTCTGGTAAGGAAAAAATATGGAAAGAATTTGTTTCCTTACTTTTCATCATAGTAAAAAGATAATACATGAGTTTGACCTACTTAAAAGTTTTGTTTCATTTTGTTTTGATTTTGACAGTAGTGAGGGTGGGGGTGGTAGGTCAACTTTTTTTTTTTTTCCAAGATTACCCTGTTCCTTTGAAAATTCTGGACCTTATTCTTTGTTAATGATAGAAAGATATGGAAACTGTCATTTTGTCCTCAGTTTCAACCCATTTTAGGTCTTCTGGGAGGTTACATGAAAATTCTGTGACTATTAGGTTCAGGCCTAGAAAATTTGGAATGTCTCTTTCTAATTCGTTTGTGCCAAAAGGTTGTCTTGGTTAAGTGTCCAGAATTTGCTCCAATTTTAACTGTTAGTCTGTTTATCACAAAGAACATGCTTTTACCCTGGAGAGAAAGTTCCGTAGCCGCCTACCGTCTGTCAGCAATTTGTGTGCAGTGGAATTAAAGTCCAAACACTGCCTTCTTCACCACCTCTACTACCTAATCAAATCACTAGTTCTTGTGCTGGTCAGTTCATGTCCAGGACCACCTACATCCACGTTCATAGCTTCCTTGAGGACTCTGACCTCAGAAGCAAGCTTTGTGAAGAGAAAGTTGTCCTTGGATGTCTCACTGAGTCTTAAGCTTTTTAAGAAGAGGCAACTTTTCCTCCCAGTCATTTCGTGGTTCAGACATAATGAAGGACCTTTTCGGAAGCTGAATGGGCCTCATGCCAATCACCTACACCTCCTTTCCCTGCAGAACCTGTGGGGGTTTATTCTTGAACAGAAAGGTCCCTGGTGGTCCTGCGTGGACCACCTTGAGCAAGGCTCACCTGGCCAACCAGCCTGTGGTCTGATGTGCCCTCACTTATTTCCTCCCCGGCAATGTTGTATGATCATGACAGGAACCTCAGATGGATTGGAATCAGATTATTTAAAAGATAAGAAAGGATTATCTTATCTGCAATGCCTGGATCAGACCACTATAAGAAAATGAAATAACTCAAAGAACTAAAGGCGGTTGCCTAGCAATTGCAGAAAAGAAAATATTGAATTATTTTAATTTGATTAGAATTTTTCTAGTAACCATTTCAGATGGTGAGAATCTCAGAGTGAGGAGGAACCTTAGGTGTTTTCTAGTTGAATCTATTTAAAGTAGAGGAAACTAAAGACCAGGCTTCTCAGATGGTTTGACAGAGCTCGGAGAGTTAGCTGACAGAGTCAGGGTCTCATTACTTGTTGATACATGCTGTATTTCCTTAAATTTAAACCACACACATGTGCATGTATACACATGACACTTCCATCTCTTCCCTGGACAAGAAATTGATCTTATGCTAAGGTGGTGAGAATTCTTGATCTAAACCAGCAGACCACCAGTAAATGACATCAGTGTTTGAACCCTGTGATTCTCTATCTTGTAAATATACAATTCTAGATTCCTAACTTAAAATCGAGCATTAAATGAAATTTTAAAAGTTAGCAAAACATTGTATTCCCATATAAAATTTATTTATTTTTTAAATGAAAGTTAAAACTATAATCCCTTTTCTAACCTAAAATATATCGGTGCCATCATATTTTGCATATGTGACAATAAATTTATTCATTATAATGGTCAATCATATGAGTCTTCAAAAATATAATAACTTTAAAATAGATCAAGCCAATCCCACATTTTCATGATTTGTGTATTTGTAAACTTCATCAACTTGACACTTTAGAATACAAACTAATATGTTTATAAGTTTACCTATTGCATTGCAGAAATGAGAATCACAATGAAAGACTTTCAGATTTCAACACTCAAATAAATTAGGAACTTGATTCTCTATTAAAATTTTTATCCTGTTGACATAAATTGAGATCAAATTCTGAAAACCAATATATATATATGGTTTCCCATATATATATATGGGAAAATTATCTACTAACAGACTGTAAACACCCAGGATATTTTACTTCTCTAATTTACCTATTCCTAATTTTTTGCAAAAGTCATGCTTAATTTTGTGATCCATTCAAATGAAAAGCTGTGTGAAAGAATCAGCCCAAGAAACTAATATTTCTTTTTCTCAAGAGAAAGTGAGTTTGGAGCTATTATTTACAGCTCATTGAGAAGGTTCTTAAAAAATAATGAAAGCAAAAAGTAAATTTTCTCCCATATAGCTGGCATTAAACAAGTTTTTGCCTTGTTTATATGTTTGTTTGTGGTTTCGTAGGTCCTGAGTATGCAGATGTCGTGTTCCTGGTGGACAGCTCTGATCACCTGGGAGTTAAGTCCTTCCCATTTGTGAAATATTTTATCAATAAAATGATCAACAGTCTCCCCATAGAGGCCAACAAGTACCGTGTGGCCCTGGCCCAGTACAGCGACACGCTCCACAATGAATTCAACCTGAGTGCCTTCAGGAGCAGGAACCCCATGCTGAACCACCTCAAGAAGAACTTCGGGTTCATTGGCGGGTCCCTGAGGATAGGAAATGCTCTTCGGGAGGCTCACAAGACCTACTTCTCTGCACCTACAAATGGAAGAGACAGGAAACTGTTTCCTCCTATTTTGGTGGTACTGGCTTCAGCTGAATCAGAGGATGATGTGGAAGAGGCTTCGAAGGCCCTGCGGAAAGATGGGGTGAGGATCATCTCTGTGGGGATGCAAAAGGCTTCCGAGGAAAACCTGAGGGCCATGGCCACGTCTCAGTTTCATTTCAACCTACGGATGGTCAGAGACCTCAGCATGTTCTCCTCAAACATGACGCAGATCATCAAGGATGCAACCAAGTACAGAGAAGGAGCAGTGAATGATATCCTCGTAGAAGGTAAAATTGGGATGCACGTGTAGGAATGATGATAAAATGCTTTTGAAAAATCAACAAAGGGATAGAATTGAAACTCTTTGAATATCCCTTTATCAAAATGGGCTTCATTTTCAGATGTTAAATATCCATGTGTTCAGAGGATCTGATAATTGTGACCATTTTAAATCTAATGATGCTCACCGGTCCTGGTTTTCATGCTTTGCTTATCCATGTTGCATGTCATTTAGAGTTCTTAAAACTCAGGGATAGCCTCTCCCTGCCACTCAGCTTACCTCTGAGCTATCTCGCTGGGCTCTAATTGTTACATAGTTTCATTACTGGCTCATTTAAAAAGTAACTTTGTTTGTAATGAATTCTATGACTGCTGAAGCCATGTAATAGTGATCACAGAATGGTACAGCTAAAAACACCTTCTGGTTGTGCAAACTCCTTATTCTGCAGGAAAGAATCTGCAGGTGTCCTTACCAGTGATATGGCCTGACCCAGGGCCTGGCTGCAATTTGCAGTCAGAGCTAGGTCAGGTCTCCAGTTTCCCAGCCAGGTAGTCTGAGCCTCCCTCTCTGCTGCTCTGTTCTGAATTAGTTTCTCTGTGTTCTTCACAGCCAGACTCTGTCTGTTCTCTTGTCCTGCTCTATTAACGAGAAAGGTCAAGAGTTACCAGCATCATGTAAATGAGGAAGAGGAAGAGCCAATAAAAAGTAATTTGCTCCAAGTATGCTTGTCCAAATAAGTAGCATAGGAAACTCACATTGTTGTTGGATATATCAGTTTGGGATGACTTATATAATGACCTATTAATAGTAGAGAATGCTTTTCTTGTCATAATCTATGACAATATGAATCCTTATTAGCAGCACCTTTCCCAAATAAAACAATTGAAAGTGCAGTTGTATTCATTACCATTCTTAGTAATATTTGGACTATAACTGCTAATTATAATGGCAATGATTTTAATATTTAATAGCTACTGTCTGTTGCTATTGTAAGTGACTTGTATGTATTGGTCCCATGCTATGCATATTATCTCATTTACTTCTCATAATATCTCTAAGAGATAAATATCACATCTCCATTTGACAGTTAAGGAAATTGAAGCTGGGAACTTAAGACCCAGCATTTGAACCCAGGCCCTTTTGATCTCAGCTTTATGATCATTTCATACACCTAATCATTCTTTCTTTAAGCACATAACCAAGCTCTGGTGTATGTTCTCTCTGTCTTCTGATGCTCAGCAGGGATGCCACACCTCCAGCTAATATTGTGCTTGTTCATTCCTTGCCCACACAGTCTGCCAAGGCCCTTCTGTGTCTGACGTTGTGTTCCTGTTGGATGTGTCCATCAATGGCAGCCAGGAGAACTTTGACTATCTTAAAGCATTCCTGGAAGAAAGTGTATCTGCCCTTGACATCAAGGAGAACTGCATGAGGGTTGGCCTTGTGGCCTACAGCAATGAGACCAAAGTGATCAGTTCTCTGAGCAAGGGCATCAATAAGTCAGAGGTTCTCCAGCGTATACAGAGCCTCTCCCCCCAGGCTGGGCAGGCCCACACGGGGGCCGCCATCAGGAAGATCAGGAAGGACGTCTTCAGTGCACAGAAAGGCAGTCGGAAGAATCAGGGTGTGCCCCAGATTGCAGTGCTGGTGACCCACAGAGCTTCTGAAGATAATGTGACCAAGGCAGCAGTTAACCTCCGGCGTGAGGGTGTGACTGTCTTCACCATAGGCATCGAAGGTGCCAGCAAAACCCAGCTGGAAAAGATAGCTTCTCACCCTGCCGAGCAGTATGTCTCCATGCTGAGCAACTTTTCTGAACTGGCTGCCCACAACCAGACGTTCCTGAAGAAGCTGAGGAACCAGATAACACACACCGTCTCTGTCTTTTCAGAACGCACGGAAACCCTCAAGTCGGGTAAAGTCTTGCCGAGAGAAGGGCTGTTTAACACTTTTTTCTTGTCTTTTGAAAATTCACATATGCAAATGAGTGGGGATATGATTATGATGTGGGTGGGCAGAATGAGTTCCTAATTTTTATTTTAGCTTTATAATATGAAGTCCAGTTAGGGGAGAATAAAATCTATTGCAGTGCCAGCATAGGGAGAAGGGATTTCCCTTCTCATTTCCTCTAGTGTGGCTCCAATTCCATTGGTCTCTCCACACCCCCTGGAATACCATCATTTGCTTTTTTTTAACTTTTCCTTTTTCTTTCCCTGCTCCCCGACTCCTCCTTACTGGAAACTGAACCCAGAGGCGCTCTACCACTGAGCTACATCCTCAGCTTTTTTTACATTTTTTTGTTTTGAGTCAGGGTCTTGCCAAGATGCCCAGGTTGGCCTGGAACTTGTGATCCTCTTACCTCAGCATCCTGAATTTCACCTTCTCTCTATTTCTTTCCTTTTTTTTTTTTTTTTTTTTTTGGTACTTTTTGCTTCCCCTCTCTTCTGCCCTCACCCCCAGATTGCAATTTCCAGAATAAACAGGAAGCCTCATTTGGATAGAAGACAAAGTAATTAATTTGTCATGAAGTACCACTCTAGTGTCTGCAAGTTTAGGGAGAGAGAAAGGGCAGCGTATTTTATGTTTACTATATCATGTAAACCCATTGATGCTATGTAAATGTTTTCATGCATGTATATACACACCACATGTTTGTATACATTCTGTAACAGTTATTTATATTCTTACTGTAAAAGTGTCATTATCTTTTATACATAAGCTTTCTGACAATATTCCTACTCTAGTTAATTGATTAGGATTCCGTGAGGAGTAAATTATTTGTTCTAGATTCCAGGAAAGGGAGCTCATATGTCTACAATGCCCAGTTAAACACCTTCTTCATGTCACAACATACCACTCAACTTTTGGCCAAGCAGTTACTTACTAATGGAACAAGTGACTTGTAAAGATCACCTTCAAGTTTTCTAATCTTTTACTACATTCAGATTTATCTTGATAGATGGCAGAGAATGAGGTAATCATCTGAAACTCTCAAAGCATTCATTTGGCCCACCTGATGCTAAGATCCTCCTTTTTAAGCTAGGAAAGCAAACCTTTTAAGCCCAGACACCGTTTCCCATTTTTCAGCCTGTGGTGGCTTATGCTTGTCCTTCCCTGCTGTGCCCGTTTCTCCTCCATGTTTGCCCCGAATGCACATTCAGCTTTTTGGTTCCATTGCAGCTTGTGTGGACACGGAGGAAGCAGACATCTATCTGCTCATCGATGGCTCTGGAAGCACTCAGGCCACAGACTTTCAAGAGATGAAGACCTTCCTATCAGAGGTGGTAGGGATGTTCAACATTGCTCCCCATAAGGTGCGTGTGGGGGCCGTCCAGTATGCTGACAGCTGGGACTTGGAATTTGAGATCAATAAGTACTCCAACAAGCACGATTTGGGAAAGGCCATCGAGAACATCAGGCAGATGGGTGGGAATACAAACACGGGCGCGGCCCTGAATTTCACACTGAGGCTATTGCAAAAAGCAAAGAAGCAGCGAGGAAACAAGGTGCCATGCCACCTTGTCGTTTTGACCAATGGCATGTCCAAGGACAGCATCGTGGAGCCAGCAAACAGACTAAGAGAGGAGAACATCCGTGTTTATGCTATTGGGGTCAAGGAGGCCAACCAAACACAGCTGCGAGAAATCGCGGGAGAGGACAAGAGGGTGTACTATGTGCATGACTTTGACGCCTTGAAAGACATAAGGAACCAAGTTGTCCAAGAAATCTGTGCTGAAGAAGGTAAGAGGAATGGTGGACCTTGCCTTTTGGCTTCAATTTGCTTGTTACCTTTTTGGTGATGTTTGACGTTGCTGGTTAAGGGGAACGACATAATATTTCTAAGTTGAGACTTGTTGATCTGTGCAACTGTAACTGAGTCTCCAGGAAAAAAACCCACCAGCCCATTATGGTGTTGTTCTAATTGATATCTGAAAAGTAACAAAGATATTTGGAGAGATTCTTCCTAATAATTATTAATTAGCTTTCTCCAACAAATCCCTGCAGGCCAGATATGTGATTAGATGTCATGCCTCTCATATGATCAAATGAGTTCAGATTTCAAGGAGTACATCTGGTTCACTTAAGTTTCTGTTTTGTGGAACTTTTATGAAATCTATTAGGGCTGTAAGTCAGTGATTTTCAACCAGGTGTTTATTCCTCGCTGGTTGAATTTATTAACTTCTAGAGATATTTTTGGAGTCATAATTATGAAGCCCTGCTAGCATTCAATAGGAAGAGGTCAGGGATACTACTAAATGTCCTTCAGTATCCTACAATGCAGACTGCTCATCATATAAAAAGGGATCTGGCCCAAGATGTCAATAATATCGAAGTTGAAAAACCCTGAGTTATACATTTAAACAAATTCTTAAATAACAGAGTAGTCTTCCCTTTATTGTCTCCAATGCTTTATTCACCTATTAATAAGCCTTACTAACCCCATGTTTAACTTCAATACTAGATTATTTGTGATTTGGATTTTCCTGTTTGCTCAATTTTTTTTTTTAACATGGAGTCGACTTGAATAAACATCTTAATTTCTCTTATGCAGCCTGCAAAGACATGAAAGCTGACATTATGTTTTTGGTGGACAGCTCTGGCAGCATAGGACCTGAAAACTTCCAGAAAATGAAAATATTTATGAAAAACCTGGTGAGCAAATCTCAGATTGGGGCAGATCGAGTGCAAATCGGTGTAGTCCAGTTCAGTGACATCAATAAGGAGGAGTTTCAGCTTAACAGATTCACTACCCAAAGTGACATTTCAAATGCAATAGACCAAATGGCTCACATTGGAGAAACTACCTTGACCGGTGGTGCCCTGACCTTTGTGTCTCAGTACTTCAGCCCCGCCAAGGGGGCCCGGCCCAATGTCAGGAAGTTTCTCATCCTCATCACAGATGGCGAAGCTCAGGACATAGTAAAGGACCCAGCAGTTGCACTGCGGCAAGAAGGCATCATTATTTACTCTGTGGGAGTATTTGGCTCCAATGTCACCCAGCTCGAGGAGATCAGTGGGAGGCCAGAGATGGTTTTTTATGTTGAGAATTTTGACATTCTGCAGCACATTGAAGATGATCTTGTTTTCGGAATATGCAGTCCCCGTGAAGGTAGGCATGCCTGTGTTCATGAGCGGGAATATCCAAGTACCAGATGTGGATATGAGTCATTTTCTTCTAGAATTAGGTAGAGCTCTATTTGGATGCTGTAATCTTTTCATTTAATTGAAATGTTTATGCTAGAATCTTTGTCCTGTAGACAGTGAGGAACAATCTGGGTTCATCTGGTCTCATTCCTATTTTAGACAAAAAGACCTGGGGTGATGAATCCTTCATTTAAGAGAAGTGGTATTATACTAAGTCTTAGGTCAGGTTCCCGGGTAGCAGAAATTCTTATGGAAGTGATTTTTTGAGGAGGTATTTTCAGAAGAGGAGGAAGGAAAGAAGGGCTAAGCAAGGAGTCCATCTTAGCTGAAGTCTAGGTGCAGCCTGATTCCACGAGGAGCTTTACACCATGAGTTCCACCACATAATTGGTCCTCTCTTCAGAATAGGGATCCAGCCTGCATACACTGTGCTACTAGATTTCATGTGGGTTTCTGAGGCAGTCAGTAGGGGGCATAACTTCTATACAAAGGAACTCCCTTTTAGCCTGGTATCCAGTCTCTACAGGTTTTTTTTTTCTTTTTGTAATATCTAAAAACAACAGTTAATCAAATGAGGTATTTGTGAAAACACTTTGATATTTACTAAGTATTATAAAGAAGGACTGTGGTAAGTGGAACCTGAACAATGGATGCTTCGAAGGAAGTAAATAGCCCTGTCCCCACTCTTCCTGTGATACTGCAGCATAATGGAAGTGATCAAGCAAATGCTCAGGGCTGGGGAGGTAGCTCAGCTGTACAGCCCTTACCTGTGATGTGAGTGAGGCTCTGAGTTCATGCTCCAGAATAAAAAAAAAAAAAAAAAAACAGTTCAACGAATATAAGGGACTGATTTATCCTATGACCCCCCTAGGGCTTAACGGCAAGCATATCGAAAAGTCTGTGTAGGCAATGGAACTTAATGGAATTTTAGGGGAGGAGAGGAACAGACAAATAAGGGTTCTGTTCAACTCCTACTACAAAGTTTGATGATTGTGGCCTGTGTTTTGTAGAAAGGGAAGTACACCTTGTTTTCAGTCCCTGATAATTCCACCCAGAACAAATATGAACTCTTTGAAGGGTTCCAACCCTGTCCCCCTCCAGTCCCAAGTAATTCAAATATGATTTGCAGTCAGCCTAAGGCCATAGGACCTACTTCCTTCTTAAGTGGAGTCAGCCTTTCCTGGAATTTGGTTTATGACTCTGTACACAAGGCCTCCAATTAGCGGTTAGGTACATTGGTTCTGGGGTTTTTAAAAGTCCTGCATACGGCCAAGGGGCCAAGGACTGGTTTACAGAGGAGGAGATGCCGAAAGCCTCTGAGGGGGAGGAGAAGGGAGAGGGAGAGGGGAGGGGGAGGGGGAGGGGGAGGGGAGTACTTCCGCACAGTCCCATTTCTCAAGAAGGAATGAGTTAACGTTTGGATCCTACCTTTCTAAGGCCTGCAGAGACAATGTACTACATAAGGACAAAAGGGCTGACCCTTTTATAAAATAAAATAAACCCTCACCAGAATGGATGAGTTGGCCTTTAGAACTCAGAACTGATTTGCTCCTTTAGATGGAACATGCTTCTCATGAGTTATTAATTGGGGTCTTTCCTGTTCTAATTTTCCATGGCATTGACCTCAGGTTTAAGAAGTTCAGAGTGTCACGCTAGGACAATTAAACTGGGCCAAGTGAGAAATGAGCTTTATTTTAATATTGAAGCCTAATATGAAAATAGATAGTTCAAGAAGGTCAAAAGGGGGGATAATGTAACCTTGAAAGTCAGTCATCATAACCATGAAAACAGTATAGAGTGTTGCCAAATTACTTTTTATTTGGTCATTTCCCTAAAGGTTTATCTTAGGAATAAAATCTCAAGATCCCTATGACTTTAAAGAAAGAAGACAAACTTGTATAAATGAAAACACATGTGGAAGGAACCATTTTTACAGGAAAATTTACATGGAACTTTGATATATTTTTTAGTCCAAAGTTTTTTGAAATTTTATTCCTGGAGATTCTGTATTTGTCTTTCCAACCCTCCCAAACCTTTGGCTGGTTTCACTTCATACCTGCCTTGTCCTAAAAGCTTACCTGATCATCACTCTGTATTGGCAGAGCAAAAGTATATGTGTCTCTGTTATCCAGGGAATTGGACTGGAGTTGCGGCTCAGTGGTAGAGTGCTTGCCCAGCATGCACGAGGCCCTGGGTTCGATCTTCAGCACCAAAAATAAATAAATAAAATAATGATATACAAATGTTAACAAGGGGATTGACATTCTGATGTATAGCATGGTCCATGGAGAGAAAACAGCAGCAATTAAAAACAATAGCTTGAGGGCTCCCCAGGGCTAACCCCACCTTGACATTTCTTTCCCTTCCTCTTCTAGAATGCAAGCGGATTGAAATTTTGGATGTTGTGTTTGTGATCGATAGCTCTGGCAGCATTGATCAGGATGAATATAACATCATGAAGGACTTCATGATTGGCTTAGTGAAAAAAGCTGATGTTGGAAAGAATCAGGTCCGGTTTGGAGCTCTGAAGTACGCTGATGACCCAGAGGTGCTGTTTTATCTGGGTGATCTTAGCACAAAATTGGAGGTGATTTCAGTGCTCCAGAATGACCAGCCCCTGGGGGGCAACACTTACACAGCTGAGGCACTAGCTTTCTCAGACCACATGTTCATGGAAGCTAGGGGCAGCCGCCTGCACAAGGGGGTCCCCCAAGTCCTCATCGTGATCACCGATGGGGAATCTCACGACGCTGAAAAGCTCAATGCTACCGCGAAGTCTCTGAGGGACAAAGGCATTCTCGTCCTGGCTGTGGGGATTGCTGGCGCCAATCCTGTGGAGCTGTTAGCCATGGCAGGATCCAGAGATAAGTACTACTTTGTGGAGACTTTTGGAGGCCTGAAGGGGATCTTTTCAGATGTGTCAGCCAGTGTCTGTAACTCTTCAAAAGTAGGTAAGCCTTGTCAATCAAGTTTTTCCTTATTATGAGCATAGAGCCAAATAAGGGAGATGCCAAAGCGATAGTCCCTAAGGGAGAAGTTTTCCAAAGAAGAGAGAAGGAGCCAAAGTTGTTTTAGCAGACTCCCCAGGTGTGAGATCCCAGAATGTGGGAAGGCCTCATCCTCACTTCATTCAACCTCCTCTCTCAAAAGAAGTACCTTCTCCAACTTCCTAATCACTTTTCCTAAACTATTCTAATGATGGGGAATTCGCCAGTTTGGAACAAGTTTTATTTATTAGAGCACAAATTTGCTTTACCCACTAGTTTTTCTCCCTGGTTTACATAAGAAATCAAATGCTATCTCTAAGAATCAGCATGAAATCTTCTTTCCTCTGCATTTAGGAATCCCCATTTTATTCACTTATTTCTAATATGGCACAAGCTCATTATAATGTCATCTTATACTTTTTGGTTTAGAGGGAGATTATGTGTTACTAAAATGCTTCAGCATTTTTTCCAAGATGTATTTTACTAAAAAAACACTCTTTTTATTAGATGGATTGCTGTTAATGCACAATTCCAATATTTTGGTGTAGTTCTTTTTCAAAATCATTTAACTTTTCTGGTTTTCATATGCCTTGCGTCCATAGAATGCAGTTACCATCTTTTTCTTTGATGAAACTAACAGAATCTTTCTGGATCTTCACTGGGATAAATCTCTTACAGAAAACAAGGACAAATCTCCTTGTGGCTAATGCCTAAAATTTGATTTGTCTTTCTCAAGTCCATGGTCAAAGTTGGCACTGCATTTTTGTATTAAAAGTTTGACTTTGAGCAGAAAAACAGTATTTGCTTTCCTGTATTTGAATCTGAAACAAAGGAATTTAATGAGCTAGCCAATTATTGAAGTCCCTACCGTATTTGTTTTGATGTCTTCCTTATCTGGACTGTAGGAATCTCAGACACCTTTAATCTTCTCTGAGGTGACAAGGAGAAGTAATTAAGCTGGGTCAGTGGTGGGATCACTGAGGAATTCTGGGAAATGATAATGCTTACCAGAAAGCCAAGGATCACACAGGAGTGTGTGCCAAGCATAACTCATTCATTGGCCTCTCTTATCTTTTTTGTTTTGTATTAATACCAGAGAAGTAGCTCTCACATATTAAATTGTTTGCTCAAAAGTATTTTTTCCCTCAGGTAGGTATTTTTGACTACATACATCAGTAAGAGGTCTGAAAGAAGAAGAAAATCAACTAGATATACACCAGAAGGCATGCTTAAAGCCCTCCCACTGATTTGACTAATAAACCAGAAAAATATTTATTGGCTCATCTGGCCAGAGAGGCCAAGTCAATAACATAAACCATCTGTTTCTGTTTGAATTCCTCAATGGATATGTGTTATTTTGTTTTTTTTCTTGTTGTGCTACTACTGTCCCTGGGCTTTCTGGAAGGGTTAAGACTAGATGGCACATGAGAAAAAGTTTTCTATAGCATTGTTCCCAGTTCTCTGGCATCTCAGAAAAGAAAATAGCGTCAGACCAAATGGACAAGCCAAGAGAAATATCAAGAGATGTGTGAGTGGTTCATACCTCATGCTGCCTGTATGAATTGATCATTTGTTTTTACTTCCCTCCAACCAATATGACCAGAGAGTAGCATTAAGATAAGAAACCACTTTCAGAAACATTGTCTCTATGTAGCTGCAAACATTTAATTTACTCTTGGTGGATTAAAGAAAGAATAATACTCTGGTTTTTGTCATTGCTATTCCCTTTCCTCTCCTTTGTAGATTGCGAAATTGAAAAAGTAGATCTTGTTTTTCTCATGGATGGTTCAAACAGCATTCACCCAAGTGACTTCAAGAAGATGAAGGAATTTTTAGCATCTGTTGTTCAAGACTTTGATGTTAGCCTCAACAGAGTGCGCATAGGAGCAGCCCAGTTTAGCCATACCTACCAGCCAGAGTTTCCACTGGGAACATTCACGGGTGAAAAGGAGATATCCTTTCAGATTGAAAACATTCAGCAGATCTTTGGATACACGCACATTGGTGCTGCACTCAGGGAGGTAGGGCATTACTTCCGGCCAGACATGGGTAGCAGGATAAATGCAGGGACCCCGCAGGTGTTGCTGGTCCTCACAGATGGCCAGTCCCAAGATGAAGTGGCTCAGGCTGCTGAAGAGCTGAGACGCAAGGGTGTTGACATCTACTCGGTGGGCATTGGAGATGTGGATGATCAGCAGCTCGTTCAGATCACAGGGACTGCAAAAAAAAAGTTGACGGTTCATAACTTTGACGAACTCAGAAAAGTCAAAAAAAGGATTGTTCGAAACATCTGCACCTCGGGGGGTGAGAGCAGTAAGTATTTAATAAGTTCTTCATTTTCATTCCCTCCACTGCCTTACTGACGTTTTCCTCAGGCTCTATTTGTATCCCCTGGGGCTGCCGGGAGAATTTAGATTTGTGCCTCTGGTTCTCACATTTATGTTTTTCACAGTCATCAAGTATTTTTTGTGACTCATGGATTGAGAAACAGCATATTTAGATTCTATATCTCTTTTTTCACCCTCCGTCCTGGGAAAGCAGGCTCCCTCTGAGAAAGAAGGGCCTCAGCTTCAGAGTTTGTGAGGACAGGGTGGTTGTTTACCATCTGGCTGGTTTCAGAGGTTGAAGGACATGTTTCAAATGAATAAGAACTTGTGATATTGGGTATCTGGCAGTTGAGCAGACAAGGCCTCCAAGTGCCATGGGTACCGATATGGAAATTTACATTTTTATTATGAATTTATACCACAGAAACTAATAAATATCCTAACAAATTAGCGTATATTGACATTGTCCCAATAAGAAGTAAAGTGTCTTGAAGGAGAGTAATTTTTTTTTATTAGTATAAAGGTACTCTCCAGGTTGGCTACCATTCTAAGTACGCATGGTAAACATTAACTCCAGATTTCCACCAAGGAAAGGAGAGCCACAGGTCATCAAGAGACCTCTGGAGACAGATAGCTGGAGTACAAGTCCCTGCTCTAGCCAATTTATCCTGGTCAGGTTGCTTAACTTCTCTAAGTTTAATTGTCTCATCCACGGAATGTGAATGATAGCAGCACCTGGTTTTAAAGATCATTGTGAGGATTAAATGAGAAATCGCATATTTAAACTTTACTTTGAATAAGCATGACACCTGGGATGTAATTATAAAGTCACTTCATTTTTGTCTACCACTGACCCATTAAATTTATTCATGGGGGCTAGCTCTTCCCTTGCCCCTAATCACTTCCAAGAAATAAATGAACCTCCTTTTGGTGATTAATATGTCTATCTCTATGTAACTATTAAAACTTTAAACTTTATCCAAGGTTATTCCATTTTTCCAGCTTGCCATAGGCTGCTCACCTGCCATGAGAAGATGTCATACATGATTGACACTTTGCTTATTGTTCCCCATCTTTTACTGCTGTCCTTTCTCCTAGACCCTGCCCCCATCTTGCTAAAACTGATTTCTAGCCATTCCAGAATGGGGTGGGGAAGGGCGTGGAGGTAGATAGAAGTTTTTACTTGACAGTACTTGTCAGGAATTGGTTTTCTTTGACAATAGCTGATCCAAACCTGGGTCCTTCAAAAATCCTCTATCCTGCTCCTCCTCATCCCATCCCCCACCAAAATCCATTTCTTGGGTATCTCTCCACTATAGCTCCTTTGAGGAGTCCAAATATGTCTGAACTCTAGATGGTCTCTTATCCCTTCCTCAGTCTCTGGGTGATGATTCTGGCTTTATTCTGTTGAGGTCTCTCTGCCCCTCAGGTAGGCTTCTTGGACGGGAGATGACAGGGGCCTCAATACCTCTTTCTTATACTCAGCCATATCAGTTCCACCAGGGACAGTAGCATATCATTTGCCCTAGTAAACACTGGAAATTACGATCCTGTGTCTCACTCCTTAGAGTTTCCAGGCTTAAGTTATCTCTGAAAGCTCCTCTCTCGACTTAGAGGAAATTCTCTCCCGTGTGTGTGTGTGTGTGTGTGTGTGTGTGTGTGTGTGTGGTGGGAGAGCTCACGGCATGTCAACAGTGCTTTCCATAACTACTCTTCTCAGCTCCAATCTCACATCTTTTATAAGACCCAACTTGGAGGTTTACGGTTTAGAGCCCTGACATTGATTAGGGACTGTCTTTGAACTTCCTGCTTTATTATCTACTCATACTTTGGAATGTATCTGATTCCCTCAGCCAAACCTTCTACATCAATTTCCTGTTTCACATGAAATACCCATTTCTAGTTATTAGGCAGAAAATTATCTTAAAACAATCTAGTTTCTACTTGAGTGCATAAAAAAAATGTGGAGCATAAAATACAAAAATATAAACTCCAAGTAGTGAGTGAGTTATCTTTAAAGGAAATAGCCATGAGTGCAAAAAAAATTATATTTTTTTAAATAAGAAAAGTACTCTAAATTAAGATGAACTTGAAGTCATTACTCCAGCAAGCAAGAATGTGAGGGATTTGTATCCAAGCTATGAGCTGAGGACTGATGTGGCTGGAATGAGCACTGATAAACCTTCAAAGGCCTGTGAGAATATATTAAGGGATGCCAATTCTTTAATACAATATAATAAATCTAGGAAATCTAGGAAGTCAGACAGTAGCTTGGTGTGATTCAAACAAACTGAGCTTAGAGCCTGGACAGTCACTCTACTTCTTATTTCACTTGTCTTTTGGTGACGGAGATTGAACCCAGGGCTTCTACGTGCTCGGCAAACACTCCACCATGGAGCTACACTCCTGGTCCCATTTGCTCTGCTTCTTAACAAAATATGCCTAATTTTGGAGAAGTCACTTGCCTTTCTAAGTCTTCGTTTTTCTTATTTGTAAAGCTGACTCATCTCCAAGATTTTCTTTAATTGTAGACTATGATGGCAAAATGTGAAAGTAAAGTCAACTGCATGGAAATATTCAGGAAGTTACTGAGAATCAGTACTTTTTTTTGAGCATCTCTGAAGGGTCAAGGCTGGAGCTCTAAGAACTTCAAATGTATTATCTCATTTACTCTCTTAACACCCTATATGAGATGGAAACTGGGACTGGGGATATAGCTCAGAGGTAGAGCACTTGCCTAGTATGCCTGAGGCCCTAGGTTCAATTCCAAGCACCACCAAAAATAAAAACAAAAATAAATAAATAAATGTGGAAACTGAAAAAGAAATGTTGGTAGTCTGGTTCAGATCATAGGTAAAGCACATTTTGAAACCTAGGTTTCAAAACCTAGGTCTGTCTGATCCCAACCCCCTCCACCCCGTTTTTTTTTCTCCTTTTGTTAAATTTATCTGTTTTCTTGACATAGTTATTGTGTAGGCTATCTAAGGCTGACAGTCTAAAGGACTAGTGTCAAAGTGTTGTGCTTCACCAATTTCATAGCTGGAGTTTATGAAGACATCGTGAATTGATATCATTGAAATTGTTCCTATGAGCTGCTGCTCCTGAAAGAAACCATTTTCTGTCACTTCCAGCAGCACAATCTAGCAGCAGGACTAGAAACCTGCATGACCTGTCATCACTGGCCACCCAGGAAGTGATAAAATAGGGTGGCTCAGCATATGGACTCCCGACAAGCCTGGATCTGAATCCCAAGCATGAGATCCAGTCATAACTGTGAGACCTTGGGCAAACCTAAGTCACAGCTTCTTCTTCTGTAAAATGAATATTATGAGAGATTTTATTTGTTCCCTGTTTTATAAGGACAAGCAAGACCAAAAACGGGAAGTGCTTGGTAAATGTTCAATAAGTGTAATAAGTGTTAGCCACTGTCATAACCTGTCGATCTTACAAAAGTAAAAACTGGAGTAATGGGGTTAGTTTGTAGGAGAACAATTTACCAAGGGTTCTTTAGCTTAGGAACTTAAATATTTTATTGTATTTTCTTAAGGCCCTCAGTTTAGACAGTGTAAAGATGATTTTTATTTTTCTATTATTTTATTTATGATAATTTTTCTTTTGCATTATTGGGGATCAAACATAGAGCCTTACACATGCCAGGCAAGGGCTCTACCCTGAGCTATAACCCCAGCCTAAAAATTACAATATTTTAAAATTTCAGAGCTATATTCAAATTTAATATGCCAAATTATCCTAAGTAGCTAAGCTCCAAAGTCTGATTACTTCACTCAAGCTTACTCCCCTAATTTTTCTCTGAGGGTAGCTAATCTGTCCACCTAGAGGAAACTTGGGCAGTTTTCAGGATTGGAACGTCCAGTCTTTTTGGCCTGAAGCCATGAGTAGGTTGCAAAGGAGTTAGGAGTACTTCTCATCTTTTGCACCTGTAATCATGGATAGATGGATCAAAAAGGAGATTAAGCAAAAGGCCAGTTTAAATTGAATGAGGTAAGAAACAACTTGAGGATTTACTTGATTCAAAGAGCTTGAGAAATACAAGGGGAAAATAGAAAATTGTTTCCAATTTTTCTTGACAAGGAGCTCTTTATGTTCCTGCCTTTGCTGGATGCTCTAGAAACAGAACTCAAAGCAAAGTTTATGTGCTAATACTTTATTGGACACACAATAAAGTAAAGCAAGACTGCCTAGCAGAGAAATGATGCAGGAAAGAAGGGAAAGTGAGTTCAAGGTGGTATGTTGCCAAGCTACCCATGGCTTCTTAAGAAAGCACAACTGGCGCCTTGGTCATGCAGAGCATGACCAGAGGCCCTACGGAACCACTGCACAGATCAGACCAGCACGGGGAGTACAGGAGAAGACACATCTTTCCATCTACTTCTCTCATAGGTTAGCATTTACCCCATGGAGAGTTGGCCCTCCCACACTAGCAGGTTGTGTTATTCAGCTCCTTGGGGAAACTGCTGGGGAAACCAGTGCCAGAATCCATCATATACATGTGGGAAAGGAGCCAAAGCCTCGGAGTTCACACGAATTACATGCACACGGGCACCAGAACCAAAGCAGCTCTCTTGCAATGAACATAATGGAGACCCCCTCAAAACCTGCCCCTCATCCTGTGTCTTAGGAGACCAAAGGATGATGGAAGTTGTGGTTCTCTGTGGGGGTCTTCTCTGCCATGTCCCAAACGGATGAGAAAAGAGTTAACTGCCGGAGGAGTTTGTTGGCTGTGTATCACTCAATTACCCCAAAACTTATCTACTCAATAAACACACAAAAACCAATACTCTTTTTAAATGAGAGGGGACGTGAGGGGTCTGGCCATACCAGCTCTGGCCTCTTACAACATGGAGTCGCCCAACTGTCTTTTATTTATGATATACAGGTAAAGGGGGCCAAGACCAGGAGGAGCTTCTTTTGTGATGGACAGGATAAGGTGGAGTTAGGGGAGCCATTCTCTTAGGGGGAAAATTCCAGAAGGAGACAGGGAACCACTCCCACATAGCGCCACATGCTTCCCAGCAGTTCCTAGAAGTCAGGCCTCTGTGTCCCATGGCTCAACCTAGTCTGATTCTGCTAAATAAGGATGGCTTCCCACAGTTTTCCAATGGAGAGAAGTTGTAGTTCTGTGCAGAGAGAGAAAGCAGATGTGGAGTTGCATAAACTGGGACTGTTATAGCACCTAACTGTATTTCCCTGATCATTCTTTCTCCTCTTTCTTCAAAGAAACACCTCATTTCAAAGACCCCTGAAAATCTCTCTTCTACCCAGCTGATAACTACCAATAGGCCCATGTTCTGCACAAAATGTTCTCGAGATTCTGTCTTCAAATCTTCTGAATATACCATAGCTTCTGAACAGTGTTTCTTAAGACTAAGAATCTGCCGTCCTCAACTCTAACTAAGAACTTTTTTTTAAAAAAAAAGAGTAGAATAAGTAGAATCAGCTTTGGGCCTGGCTGGAATACATAAGAGTGTCTAGTCCAATCTACTCTTTTTTGTTCTTCTCTGTTTTTATTTCGAGATACATAATCCTTTTGTTTTTATATCAAGAAAAGTAATGCCTAAAGAGGACAAGAGATCTGCCCAAAGTCGTTTAGCAGTAACAGAGTCTTGGCCAGCCCATGTCCAAGATGAAACCTCCTGTCTTCCCCAGACCTGCCCCTGGGCTGCCACACTGGGGGACTAGGCAAAGGCTCAGAATGCACTTTTACTTCTATTTTTTTTTTCATCTTAATTTTCTTTTATTGCTCTTCTCTATTCCCATTTCTGTTTTCCTTGTCAATCAGTTTTAGCCTTCTCCCTAGCTCACATCCCAAACTATCCCTGCATCCAGTTCATTTGAATCACGGTTGCCAGATTCATTCCAAGGTACAGCTCTTCCATGGAGGACTCCAGTCCTCAAAACTTCCAAGGGCTCCTGACTTAGGGCAGTTCCCTCTTTAGCATTTCCAGGGCCATTGCCCTCGATCAGCAAGGCCTCATCTCTAATTGTCCTTAGACACCTGGCTGCTCACACACGTTGTTTGCTAAATTTCTATTCCTTTGTTCACATTTCATGGGACCATTTATCTTACTGACTGGTTTTCTTTCCAGAGAATAAACAATTCAGGAATAAAACTTTCAATCTCAAGATAGGAGAAGATATAAATTTAAAAGGAATATTGGAAAGGATGTGCTCTGATGTTTCCTCCTAACTGGTTTCTTTTATTTTTTGTCTTGCTTTCTGAGTATACAAGATGAGAATTTCTAATAAAGTATAACATAGCAAGTACAAAGGCCAGACTTCTAGACTTTTTGATAACATATTGACTTACCTTAAATCTCATGGTGAAAATTGATAATCAAATAAGGCTTTTACTTTCCCTCATTTATTTTCCTTGCTCATTTAAAAAAAATGAATCAAGATATGGCCCTTATTTTAAGAACTGAAGTTGACATTTTGGTTTCAAAGACCAACTAGCCAGGATATCTGGGAAGAAATGCAGGCAGGCATATGTCCATACAAAAAATACCCAAAAAATTGCTGATCTAGGCAAAGCAAATAAAAAATCACTCTCTCCCCTTTATTGTTTCAAGCAAATCGTACATGTTGTTTGCTGAAAAAGGTTAGAACGTTTAGCCAACTTGAAACTCTTGAAGAAAAAGAGTATGTTGTATGAGTTTATCTTTTAATTACCTACCTTTAGGTAGCTCAGCTTAAAATGTCAGACCCATTCTGATTTCTCCAATGGTGTTAATAAGGATAAGAGCAAAGCTCTTTAAATGAAACACTTCTCTGAGTACCTATAGACCCCAAAATGGAAGTACCCTTGTCTTCCTGAAGGGCTGAGCTATTGAAGCAAGGCCACCTTTGACATGGTCACGTCTGGATGATTGGACTGCTGCTTTTTCCACTCTTAGGACTTAAACCAAGAAAAATCTCAAGGATTTTAAAATTTTTATTTATTCTTTTATGAGTGGATATTAAAGGTCAAAAAGAGGAATTAGAGATCCTTTTTGGGAAAATAAATCATCAAAACCAATTCTTTGTGATTTATTTTGTTCTTAATTACTTTCTCTATTCAAAATGTTTTTACATTTACCTTATATTTATTAGAATTCAATATCTGTTAAAAGACCTCAGTTGATAAGTAGCATGATGAGTTTCTTATTTTAGATCATTAACATTTCTGAAACATAGTTTAGAAATACTTAAGTGGAATTATTTCAATGACCACAATATAATCTTTCAGAAATTTGGTTGCTATAGAACCATCTAGGTCACATATCAGCTGAAAAATAATAATACATTTGTACTTTTACAGGTTGTAAAAGAATGATTCTGAGCCGTCTCCATTCCCCTTCCCCTTTTTTGTTTTCTAATTTTATAACTGGAATAGAAATAAAAATTCCAGGAGCCTAGAATCAGACATCACATCAAGTGAAGGTGTTTGCTGACTTAGTAAGACATGCTTTTCCCTTGAATCCTAGATTGTTTTGTGGATATTGTGGTTGGATTTGATATCTCAACTCAGCAGAAAGGGCAGACTTTGCTGGAAGGTCAGCCTTGGATGGAAACCTATCTTCAAGACCTCTTACGTGCCATCAGCTCGCTCAACGGGGTAAGCTGTGAAGTGGGCACAGAGACTCAGGTCAGTGTGGCTTTCCAAGTGACCAATGCCATGGAAAAATATTCTCCCAAGTTTGAGATCTACAGTGAAAACATCCTGAACAGCTTGAAGGGTGTGACAGTTAAAGGCCCTTCTCTTCTCAATGCAAACCTCTTGAGTTCCCTGTGGGACGCATTCCAGAATAAGTCAGCGACTCGAGGAAAGGTAATAATATGGCTTGATTTTATTTGTTGCTGTGCAATCCCAATGAACTTCTTTGACTCATCTTTCTTTTCTTTTGAACACATTCCAGGTGGCCCTTTTATTTTCAGATGGATTGGATGACGATATTGAAAAACTTGAACAAAAATCAGATGAACTTAGAAAAGAAGGTACTGGACATGGAGGAGGAGTGGGGAAAGTGGCACTTATTAACTTTACAATCTCAGAGCCTGACGCTTGCTCTTAAGTTTCCAGGCACTCGAGTAGCACTGAATTTGACAATCTTTCTATTTTGTATGCATGCAACAGAACACATGGTCCTTTAGAACATTGTGACATCTGTTTTCCTCCTGCTCTGGGTGTCGGAAACAGCTCTGAATACCAAGTCCAGTTCCTTGTCTTGGATCACTGTGTTTGCTTTTTCCGACCTTTCCTGGAGAAGGTTCCTTTTCCCCTTTCCCTGCATTACCTAATATTTCTACATCTTTAGTGTCAATGGAAGCAAACAGGTTATTTCTCCTTGACCAAGGAATGTGAGAATTAGATTATTTTATTCTAGAAATTGCAAGCGTTGCTGGACATGTTTACTCATGTTTTGGGGCTTTATAATCAGTTCTCTCCTTCAGACCACAGATGGCCCAACCATGGTGTTGATGAGGTTTTGAAGCTCTGACACCATGCTTTTTTGGCTTTCAGACCCAATGGCCAGTCTCACTTATTGTCTTTTCTGATTAAAATATGGATCAGTGGAGGCAAAAGGATCCAGGTGTTCTGGTTTGACTAAGAATGGATACACTCCCCTGTAAGTTGGTGTTATTGCTATCCCACCCTGGTCCCTTTCATTGGCAGGACCACCCATCTGCCAACCGCTGTTGAGTATTGGCTACTAAAAACTCACAACTTACTCAGTCCCTGAAGAATTAGACTTGGCCAGAGGGCACCATCTCACTTGGGAGGTTGCTCCTCACCCCATCCCTGGGCAGCAGATACAGTACAAATATTTGGACTTTTGCCTCCAAGTGACACCAGTGCTATGTGCAAATTATGCTCCAGAGCGCCCTAGGATCAGACTCATCTTAGACTCAACCTGAAATACTAGCTTGCTTACCTTCTTTCCCTCTCCCCTTTTCTTAGAGTTCTTCCTCAACAGATTGTATGCATTCAATCCTCACCTCAGGCTCCGCTTCCAGGGAAACTGACCCAAGATACCCGACCCCCAGGTTAGCTAGTGGAGGCTGACTGGACTTCATCTTTTCTCTTTGGTTCTCTCTCCTCAATCTTCAATAAATTGCAAAGTTCTCTGAACTTACAGAGAACTTTTATTTTACCCTTTATTTATTACAGCTGTACTCTGTTCTATCAAGTCTGGGTCTCTGATCATGAGAAGTAATTGAGATTTTAATTAAGATTGAGAACAAGAGCACTTAGTTTGGGTGGGCAGTTTTGTAGATGCCATGATTCTTTTCCATCATTTCAGTTTTCCTTTTGTGGTGAAAAGATGTATCTCTTACAGCATTGAAGTTTCTTCTAGGGGATGCTTTGGAAAATCTAGAATTCTAAGACCAATCCTTTCTTCCAACTCCCACTGAAAAAGTAGTAAATCAGTGTTAAATTCAGAAGTTAGATTTTTTTAAAATAATATTCTCAGAAATTTAACATCTTTGAAAAAGAGATCAAGGAATGAAGGTCATAATGTCCCTAAAAGGTGTCAAATGGCTCTCAATATGGAAAAGAAGCACCCCTGCTCCCAGTTTGTAAACATACATGACTTTAGTTGATGGATCCTCTGATCTATTGATCTAGAAGAGTCACCTTAATATGAGGTCACATATATACACATGTAAACTGCACGATCTCCATGTAACCAGAGGAGACAAGAAAAAAGTTTCCTCGATGGTGGATAGTTTCATAACTTATCTTTGTGGGCTGAAGTTTGAATCAGTTTGTTAATTGCTTTAAATTGAATACCCTAGAATCTACTCAGTGGTTCTTTATTCTCCAAATTTTTGAAATCTCTTCTTTCTTCATTCATTCTTAGGAATTGAAGACAATGTACTTAAGATCCCATGACTTGTTTATTGGATGAGTCTGAAGGGAGCAAGAAAAGCAGTTATAAATAATAATTATATGCATATTTCCTGCAAGTTAACAATTCCTTGATTCTTTTTTACCTTTCCTGGTACAAGAAATTCTGTATTTCTGATAAGCTCCTGGGTGATGCAAATATTATGGTTTCAGAATCCCCCTTTAGTGGCAAAAATGTACAACTTTTACACTTTCCTCTGTACGTTAGCATGCCCTTTTTTTGTGTTTTGTTTTTTGTTTTTTTGGTACTAGGGATTCAACTAAGGGGCACTCAACCACTGAGCCACATCCCCAGCTCTATTTTGTATTTTATTTAGAGACAGGGTCTCACTGAACTGGTAAGTGCCTTGCAGTTGCTGAGGCTGGCTTTAAATTCACGATCCTCATGTCTCAGCCTCCCAAGCTGCTGAGATTACAGGTGTGCACCCCTGTGCCTGGAGAGCACGCTTTTATTTATTTATTTATTTTAACTCATTGTCTCACTTCAAATTGTAAAGGTATTGAAAGTTCTATTATTATTTCCATTTTCTCTGATTTAATTCGTTTATTGTGGTTGTGTTGCTTATTAGCTTTACATTATGTGGTTGGGGTACATGGACAATAAACGTGAGTGTTCTTTTTGCAACTGGTTATTGAGAATAGCAATTTAAATATGTGAAAAGATTAATCCATCTCCCTCACATGGGAAATTGTCACCTGTGTTGAATAGGCCTGAATGCACTCGTAACTGTGGCTCTGGATGGAGCTGCCTATTCCAGTGACCTGACTGATCTCCTCTACATTGAATTTGGGAAAGGATTTGAGTACAGGACACAGTTCACTATTGGCATGAGGGATCTTGGGAGTCAACTGTCAAAGCAGCTGGTAAGTTATTCAGAAAAGACTTGAAAATTTTATATTTCAATTATCTTGTATCTAGGTTTAATATTCATGTGCATAAATTTGAACTAATTCTGATCATTTGGGGAGTGAAGAAAGGCTTTTCTGTATTAGTGAGCAGTCTATGTAAGGGGTGTTTGAAAGAAATATAGCTTAGTAGAGATGGGTCAAAGCAAGTTTAAGTGATATGCTTGAGGGAAAAAAAAGAAGAAAAAGAAAAAAAAGAAGGCAATGAATATTTAAATAGCACTGGCCATCCTGCCCAAATTACAGTCCAGGAGCATGGGTGGCAAAGAGAATCTGAGATGCAAACATGATTCTGCTCTTCCCCCTGTCGCCTCTGCCAGTCAATTTCACATTCCTTGCAGATCTAAGCATCCAGCTCACCTTGCTGTGTCGGATTCTAATGTTTAAGATATGTTTTTACCAGCAACACGGCCTGTAAGTGAGAGCAAATTCCATATGGAGCTCAACCAGAGAAAGCAATCTGCTCTAATGCTGGAGGAGAAACTAAAGACAATGAACCCCATATGATGTATTTTATGAGCAAGGGAGAGATTTTCACAGTTTTGTCTTCAGCCTTGAGGTTCTCACTGAATGTTCTGTTTTTAGACTCTGACGCCTGTATATATGATGCATCTTAATGTCATTTCTTTCAGAAACAAAGTTTCAAATTTGAGTGGTAGAAAGTTACCAAGCTTTGTGACACTACTTTTTCTTTAATGTACAGCTAATAATTTGTTATTTGTTAATAATTTGTAAGGTTTTAACACTTTCCCAAAGAAGTGGTAGTTCCTGCTTTTTTAACACCATTGAATCTACATACAAATAGATGTTTAAACACAGCTTTTTCAGTGTAGTAATTACATAAAAATAATTACTAAACAATTATGGAAGTTTCATTGGAATTCCAATCTTATATGTATTTTTTCTAGTACTCTTGGCGATCTGTATTGGTAATCCATGGAGGAAGTTATTCTTCAAAACAATCCTGTTAGATATCACATAAATGAGACATTGTATAAGAAAAACTTAATTTCAGAAATAGATCAATTTTAATCTTCATAGTACTGTATTTGATAATGTGGTATGTGACTGACCCCCCCCCAAAATTATATCTAATATGAAACCATAGAATTTATTTTGTTGTCATTGTTTGGTGTTACATATTTCAAGTTTTATTGCTTTTTCTGAAATTTTCAAGGAAATTTTATAATGTCATAATAGGAATATTATATAATAGAAAGCAATCAAAAAGAAAAAAATCCCTAAATGGTTATAACAAAAGATTTATGTTTTTCATTGGCACTAGAAATTTAATGAGAAACTTTGCAATTCAAAGAGAATTTTACATTTCTAAAGTGAAGCACAGCATTTGCTACAAACAGAATTTTCCTAAAAATAAATCTGGTGGGTTAATTGTAAAAATGCAGTACAATATGTTAGCTATTCAGGAAATGACCAAGCCCAGGATGAAATTCACTCACATTTTTAAATATATAATGTGATTTTTTTGGCCACTATGTAAAGAGGAGTATTCTCCTCATGCCCACACCCTCTACAGCAAGTGCTTCCAAAATTTTGGCATGTGTTTTTGAAATCCTATCAAAAGTGTTCTGGAAGCGTTTACATCAGACTCCCTGCCAAGCAGTGTTACAGCAGGTACTATCTAAAATTCCTCTGGCAGAGAGATTTCACGAAACGGGGAAAGGAGAAAATAGCACGTATCATTTTATTGCACAAAGCATTTGGGGCAGAATTATATCGACAGTACAATGGTCAATTCTATGGTATGGTGGGATGCGAACAAGCAACCACTCTAAAAAGTGAATACGCAGTGAGTTGACCACGGTTAGATTGTTACCATTTTCAAAAAAACAAAAATATTTTTTGCATGGATTTGGGTTTTCTCAGATGGTGGAGAATGCAGATCACAACAGGAAAGATGGGGGCAAAAGAATCCTGGGTGTTCTTTCTAGAGCACAGTCACTTTAATGGTGAATAGGCTACCGAAACCACAGTCAAAATCTGGGTCATACTGTTGAGCATTAGTCAGTTCATTGTGTGTGTGTGTGTGCGTGTGTGTGTGTGTGTAATAACTTTATTTAAAAAATTTTTTTTATTCTTTTTTTTTATGTGGTGCCTCGTGTGGTAGGCAAGCACTCTACCACTGAACCACAACCCCAGGCCTTGTGTGTGTGTATGTGTGTGTGTGTGTATGTGTGTGTGAGAGAGAGAGAGAGAGAGATTTAGAAAGCAATGCCACCAAGTGTAACATATTTCTCACGTGTCCCAAGGTCAATGTTGCTGAAAGGACCTGCTGCTGTTTGTTCTGCAAGTGCATCGGAGGGGATGGCACAATGGGAGATCCTGGTCCACCAGGGAAGAAGGTGATTTTACGTCAGCGTCATGCTCCCTGTACTTGAATTGTAGTATGTCTTGTGGACGTGGGTTTAGATGGCAGTGAGGGGTGATTTAACTTCCAGTGAGAACCTCCGTGGTAACCATTTATTACACTCCTCTTTTTATGGCCAAGATAGATAGTTGTCAATTTTCCTTGACATGCTAAATTAGGATCTTTGAAGTCCTTATAGAAGTCTCAGGAGAAATGACTGTCAAGATCTTGCTTACCCAGTGTTCAAGCAGAGATGACACGATGCAGACACTAAACCCTTAATGTTTAATAATGAAAACTTCCTGAATACGAGTAGCTCAATTCAGCTTCCATTTTTAATGATGGCAGAGTCTTCAAATTTAGTAGATATTTTGTATTGTCTGCTGCAAATCAAGCTAGATCAGGTCACTGTACCATAGCGGATATTAAGATGTTGATGTTTCACAGATACATACACAAATACAGGTCAATTTTTTGTAAGTAACCAACAACATTAATTCACATATTTCCTAGCCAAAAAAAATGTTTATGTACCCTTATGTAAAAATATTATTCTGGACTTTAAGAAATGTTCAAATATGTAAAACACACACACTGTGGGATATATTTAATAATGATTTCAATACAGCTTGTTTACATATGTGTTTGATTTTTGAATAATTAATGGACAGCACTAGAAATCCTGACTCTACAGAGCTGTGTCTATGAAGAAAGTTTTTGGACTAATTATTTCCTGAATGCTTCAACTTCACATAAAGAGAATGGTAGAATTAAAAGACAAACAAAAAACAGGGCTCGGAAAGAGTAGGAAAAAATGTGTGTGGTCTGTTTTTCTATGTGTAGCATAAATTCTTAAAAAGTTTTACTTTTTTTTAATGAAAAGAGGATATTTGTAGTCTGTCAAAGGCAAATAGAGTTGTGTGTTTGAATGTCTGGAAGGAAACATCGGCACTATATACAATCCTGGAGAGTCGCAGGCACACATGAATACAACTCACACTTGAATACAGGATACTTGTCTTGGAATTCCATCTCTTTTTAAAATATTTTCTTTTTTCTTGTTTTTATTGGTTCTTTTTAGTTATGCATTACAGTAGACTTCATTTTGACATAATTATAGAAGCATAGAATAGAACTTGTTCTAATTCAGTCCCCAGTACCTCTCCTGCCCCCCTCTCCCCACCCCTGCTCCCTTCCCTCTGCCCATTTACCCACAGTTTTGTTTTTAGTTGATTCTTGTGAATGTACATGATGGTGCGAATCACTGTTGTATATTCATATATGTGCCTAGGAAAATTAGGTCAGATTCATTCCGCTGTCTTTCCTTGTCCCTCCCCTCTCCCTTCCCTTCATTCCTCCTTTGTTTACTCCAATGAACATCTATCCCCACCCTGCTATTGTGAATTAGCTTCCACATACCAAAGAAAACATTTGACTTTTGGTTTTTTTGGGAGTGGCTTATTTCACTTAGCATGATAGTCTCTAGATCTATCCATCTACCAGCAAATGTCATAAAGTCATTCTTTATGGGTGGATAATACTCCACTGTGTCTATATACCGTGTTTTCTTTATCCATTCATCTGTTGCACAGTTATATCTCTTTTTGTGTGTGGGAGCCTGGGTTGGGGAGGGTGGATTTATTTTTACAAACTCTTACTACTCCACTTGAAGTAAAACTGTAAAGTTAAAGAAGTTTGCTTGGTACCTCTGGATTTGGGTCTATGGAATGCTAACGTTCTTTCCCTTTTCTTATTTCCAGGGACCCTCGGGTATTAAAGGCAGTGAAGGCTACCTGGGGGAGGAGGGCATTGCTGTAAGTCAAGGCTTTTTTTCAGCTTCATTTATTCCTAAAAACATATCTACAATATGAAATTTCTTGTATCAGTTCATAGGGAAACAAGGAAGGTCAGGTTCTAAGGATTCATGTGCAAAATCAGGTCCTTCCTAATGTTCATTGTGCTTAACTTCAAGAGGTTTGTTGACCTACTGCCTCCTGTTGGATTAATATTGCACAATGAACTCTATGCAAAAGTCATCTTCTTCACCAGGCAAATCAAATCAGTACTTCTTTTCCCCTTCTGGTTCATTTTGCCAAGGTAAACCAACCTACCACATTGTTAATCAAAGCCTTCACTTTTTCTTGCATCTATCCTCCTTCCTTCCTTCCTTTCTTCCTTCTATCCATTCATCCACACATCCATTCATTCAACAGTATATATTTAAGCATCTCACCATTCACTACATGGATGCTTATCAATGACTCACTCATTCATTCATTTTTTTTCATTTGATGTATATTAAGTCTCTCATACGCCAGGCACAGTGCTGGGCCCTAGAAATAAGAAAATAAAAGGAAAAAAATATGGCTCCTACATTAGGGAACTTCCAGACTCCTGGGAGGACAAATGAGACAATGGCTTCATTGTTACACACTAGGACTCTACTAGAGGTACCAAGAGGTACAAAGGAGGGTGGGAGAACAAGAACCCAATAGCCTCCAGCGCAGCCTTGGTGGGAGTTGGAACTTGAGAGGAAAAGACTGCAAATAGGTGGTAAGACTTGGGCAGAAGTTGGAAGGAGGAGTAGGAATTTCTCCAGGCAAAGTTTGTGGGGAAGAACATTCTACAGAGGGAACAATACGTTCAAGAGCATAAAAAATTGCAAGTTTGCAAAATGGCACATGGTCCACATGGCTGGAACCCAGGGCACTGCAGGAGGGGGTGAAGTTATTTGAGTCTCAAATACCCTACACAAGTTTTGGGTTGTGTCTCCAGTTGACAGTCATTGAGCAGAGTTAAGCACAGGAGCACATATGACAGGGCAAATATGATTTCAGAAAGCAGGCTCAAGCAACGTCACCCATGAAGATAAGGTAGGCGTCACAAGCGCAAGTCTCACAGTCATGTGCACAAAGCAAAGAGTTGATAATCTTGGCTTGGGACAGTGTGAATAGATAGGTGAAGAAGACTGAAAAGACATGATTTGGTGACCAGCTGCAGAGTGAGAAGCCAAACACAAGCAGCATGAAGGTGGAATCCAAAGAAAAGCAAAGGACTGTCATCAGAGTAACTGATTTACTTCCATCCTTTGTTTTTAATAAGCACGAATTCAGATTGTAAACCATGAACAGTCACAGGCATAATTTTGCAACAACAACAAAAAAATGTGTTCAGTGTCCAACAAAGAACCCAGATTCCAGTTGGAAAAGTTCATCTGGATACGAACTCTTTTTCAGGGAGAGAGAGGAGTCCCCGGAGCCGTGGGGGAGCAAGGTACTAAGGGATGCTATGGCGCCAAAGGTCCGAAGGTAGGAGTCGCATCAGGTGTCACGCTGTCTACTCAACACTCGGTTCTCTTCTGCAAACTAACTTTTGCCATCCTTTCTATTTTCAGGGAAGCAGAGGACTAAATGGACAGGAGGTATGGCAGAGGTCCATTCATTTTTCTGTTATCTGGAAATATTTTTCTTTTTGAGATCATTGATGACCAGTAGATCATACAACTGAAGTTTCTGTTGACCTTTCTTTTTTAGCGTCAACAATCTCATTTTGTTTATTTCTTTTACTGTATGCTATGGATACTATTTGTCAACAGTCTCTCTTACTTAAAGGAATATTTTATATTCCTCAGGCACAATCTAACAAATAGGTTGTATGCAAAGTTCAAAACTGGACTCTTTTGTTTACTGTCTGACTTCTTTCCACACAGATGTGATGCACTGTGTTCTAATCACAACTGTCTTTTCAGGGAGAAGACGGGGAAAACGGAATTGATGGGTTAAATGGAGAACAGGTAGAACTTTTTCCTTCCACCACTGGGACTCTTCTGAGCGATTTCCCATTAAGAGAATGGGAACTTGAATTTTCCTTCTCTGTTTTTTTAGGGTGACAGTGGTCTTCCTGGAAGAAAAGGAGAAAAGGGTGATGAGGGATCCCAGGTAGGGATTCGATAAGGGAAAATTGAAAACTGTCCTTGAAGTTAAAGGTAATTAATGGAGTAAAATGACGACTCCAGGTGTATCAGTCAGCTGCCGTCACAAATTGATTTGTGACCATCACACATGAGACCCAGTCACGCGCAACATTAAACCTTATTTCTTCCGTGTCTAGGGGCTTCAGCTGAGCTAGGGTGGGTGAGGCTGACCTCGGCTCCTGGGACTGCAGGCAGTCCAGAGGCTTTGTTCCATGAGTTTCCCATGCTCTTGAACCAGGAGCTCACCAGCCATGTTGGCCATGAGTTTTTTATGGCCAGGGCAGAAGCAAACACCCCAGACCTCTCAGGGCCTTGCTTGGAACTTTCTCAGCAACCCTCCAGCCTCTTTCTGTTGACCATCTCCAGTCCTTCCGCCAAACATGGGGAGGGAATCCTGCCCACCACAGCTGGAATCGTTTCAGAGCTGCGTGGGAAAAGACACAGAGCCGAGGAGGAGTGAGGTGTTAAGGCCACTGAGGCGGCCACCACATACAAGCAGAATGAGGGTGGTGGCAAGGGTCCTGGGCCAGGCAGCGCGTGGGGTCTTGCCACTCATTCCCATCTAGAGTATCAGCACCAACCATGCTTCCGTCATCTGCTTTGTCTTTGAGTGTGAACAGTTGAGTCAGAAATTCACTTTCTAGCTAATACAACCACCTCGGGCAAATAACTTGACCTTTCTGAGTCTCAGTTGTTTTATTAAAAAAAAAAAAGATAATAAACTGGGTGTGATGGTGCATATCTTTAATCCCAGGGACTCAGGAGGCTGAGGCAGGGGGATCGAAAGTTCAAGGACAGCCTCTACAGCTTAGTGAGACCCTGTCTATTTTTTAAAATAAAAAAATAGAAAGGGCTGGGAATGGACTGTACCCATGGGTTAAATTCTCCATCCAAACAGAGAGAGAGAGAAAGAGAGAGAGAGAATAATACTTAGCTCATAGAACATTAGAAACAACAACAGAGTCTGGAACACAGAGCTCAGCACTGTGGTGAATAATCAAGTTCACTACCAAGTTATTTATACAATGCCCCCAAACTATTTTTGGGGGTGTTCTCTTTTTCAAATTTAGAAATAACCTCAGTAGAAAAATAATGAAATATTCAACCCAGGAAGAATATAAGGTCTTTGTTTATATTCTTATTAATTTCATTAAAATTTCTCATCTTGTCCTTATTCTGGTTTGCATTAACTTTAGGGAAACCCCGGAAAGAGAGGCACTTCTGGTGACCGTGGATCAAAGGGCCTGCGAGGAGATCCGGTAAGACCTGTGCTGTGTGGGCTGTGGACTGTTTTAGGACTGGTCCCATGGGCCCTTCTGGTAGGGAGAGATGTTTCCCTTTTATGGTGCAATAGCAATCCTGAGTTTAAAACATCACAATCATAATTGTTGTAGAATTTGAAAACCTGGTACCTGCATTAGATCTTCTTCACATTCTTGTGCTGCAGAGAGAGGAAGAAATTCCAGTGCACTTCCTTTTGATTATCTGAAGAAGAAACAAACCTCTCTCTCTCTGTCTCTGTCTCTCTCCGCTGCCTCTCTTTCTATTCTCCAAGACTCTTTCTCAATTGAGAATATGAACCTCATTTCTATGAATCCAAGGCAAAATCTGGCAAAAGTTATGACACAAAGTTTCAAGATCTGCCAAGCCAGCTCAGCATGTTTACTATAGAAGTTTTAACATCAAAAGGGTTATTGTGAGAAAGTTTCTTCCAAACAAGCAGAACCAAGGTCATAGGTATGAACAGCCCAATTATAAATATCAGCTTGTGCCAGTAATGTTCTGCCCCCTGAGGCAGCTGGTGTCTGAACTTCAAGGTCAAAAACTAATAGTCCCGTGGCTGGTACAAAGCCTCCTTTTGAACAGGGCGTCACCATAGCAACTGGGCAGTCTGCATCGGCACCTTCGCACCGAGAGTTCCCAGAAGAGGCCAGGACTGCTCAAGGGCCTTAATTCAGTCACCACCTGACAACAAAGGTGCCTGTTCTCACAGGGACACAATCTAGTAGAGGAAGCGTGACCTTCATACACCCAAGCAGACACACACCAACACAGGGAACAGGCCAGGTCCAATGGAACATCAGTACTACAGAACTTTCATGCCCACTTGAGTACATCTCCAAAACCTTAATGGACTCGGACTTAAGTCTGTTTTTAAATATTTGCTGGACTTTTTGTCGAATTGTCACATACTTCAGAAAAAGGCACAACTCTAAATGCAGGGCTTGATGAACATGAGATGCCTTACCTCCTAGGTAAGGAATGAAACTGGCCAGCCTCCCAGAGGCCCCCTCATGCCTGCTCAGTCACCGTTCACCCTCCCTCGGTCACCACCCGCCTAGCACCTAAATTAGCTTTACTTGTTCCGGAACTTTATAGAAACGGGATCACTTGTTGTATACTCCTGTTTCTGGCTTCTTTTGCTCTACTCTATGCTTGTGAGATTCCTTCATGTCGTGTCTAACTTTAGTTCATGTATTCTTTTTTGTATAGTGCTCCCTTGTGAGACTATGCCGTGATTTATTTATCCATTCTATCACAGATATTTGGGTTGTTTCCAGTTGTTGCTATTATAGAGTGTGTTTGCTGTAGATGCTCTTATACAGGTTTTTTTTGGTGCATTTTTGTACACTTTCTATTGAATATGTACTTGAGGAGCAGAATTTCTAGATCAATACATGGATGTCTATATTCAGCCTAAATCTTTACAACCAATTTTCAAAAATGTTTGCACTGATTCACACTTCTACAAGCAATGGATAAGAGGTGTACTACACACCCATGAAAATCACTACAATTTATAAAATTTATTTACAACTGCTGACAGAATGGAGGCAACTGGGAATCTTGAGACTTTCTTTTTTTAACATGTCCTCCTCAAATATATAGTGTGTTGATCACAGAAATAATTTGTCAATATATATTGACAATGTGAATGTTAGATGTACTCTGAAGATGAATTTATTTATAAAGCAGAGGAATTTGACTTGAAGACAACATTGTTCACTTAATGACATCTCCTGATAGTGGTCTGGTGACCTAAGAGTTTTGCAGATACAACTGCAAAGTATTTAATTTAGAACCAGGAAACTGTATACAAATAAGAGTAATTAAGAAACAGTAGTTTGCTGGGGTTGTGGCTCAGTGGTAGAGTGCTTGCCTAACATGTGTGAGGCACTGGGTTCGATCCTCCTCACTGCATATAAATAAATAAAGATCCATCCACAACTAAAAATTTTTTTTAAAAAAAGAAACAGTAGTTTAAGTGTACAGACAATTCAGTCATCTATATGTGATGGTCAGAAATTCATTTGGGGTATTGATACATAATTTCCATAGATTTTGATCAGAATTTCCCCTTGTCTACTCTTGACTTGGTGATGATATAACTTTTTAAAAAAGAAACTGAATAATGTAAAAGAATTTGTTTTATTTTTTTAAAAAAAGTTATCTAACTTGAAGATGACTGAAAACTCACCAGAGCTTCTGTGATGTGCTGTTTGTCAACCACACTAACTTCAGATGGCTTTTCAATACAGAACAATTCTTCCCACCCACTTGGAATATGCATGTCAAATTTAAAACAATTCTCTGTGCTTTTTGTGTGTGTGGTTTTAGTGGGTTGCTATTTCAGGAAAAATTCAGGAGAGCAAGAGCGAGATAGTATAAATAGAATACACATCTGATCAGATTATTCAAAGGAATGTGTGCAAATGGCACACATTCCTGAGAACCTGAGCTTATGCAGATTGAATCAGGCTGAATTTGTGATCAGATGAAAGCTCATTTGGCTGTTTGGCATTTCCCATTTTGACAGGAAGATCTGTGTGTATGTGTGTTTATTTCAAGTAATGCGGAGGAAAACTGAGCTAAATCTTTTACCTGATCTACAGAGTCTAGTAAGGTTCATCATTTGACAACATTCTTAGAAGTCCATGTTTAATCATAAGTTTGTGTTAAACGGTCATTTTTTTGTCCACTTGCATAGATCATGGAAATACTAAATCTATCCATAACACACTAGCCAAACTGTCTATATGCAATTTAGGTTGTTCTGTTCTATTGAATATGCTGGTGTGTGATTCTTTTTTATTATCTCTTCAATCAAATTCTGTAGAATTAAACTACAATTAGGGGCTTGCATGTCCAGTGGAATAAAATTCTGTACTTTGCCTTCCTTTTTTCCACTCACTATAATCACCAAAATACAAGATTTCAACTTTGTCATTTAAGTATCCTCTGCTCAGAGTCAAATACTTAAACCTAAGGGGAGAAATTAAAATGTAGAAAATACTCTTAGGTTTAGGTACATAGAGGAAAGAAATACTTTCTCATGTATATTTTAGTTATATCAGTTATATAAAATAAACTCCAGATTCATCATTTTCACCCTATTAGCTTACAGGCTCTGTAAGTACAAAAACTGTTTACAAAGTATCTGGAACAATGATATGTCCCCGTTGGTGATGGCAAATTACTTATTGATTGATGAAGGTAATCTGGGAGGCTATCAGCTGAACATCCCAGCAGCTGGCACTCAGCAGGACTGGGTAATTGTTGTCTCCTCTCAATTTATGGGAGCATTGATGGAATTGATTGGCTCAATTGATTGTCTCAGCATCACAGAACTCTGTCGGTGGTCCCATACCCAAGTTAGAAAGTCTTCAGTTTGCCTGCTAAGGCTAACATCCGGCAATGTGTGCCTATTTTCAACCTGTTCCTGCTTGAATGTTTGCATGAATATTGAGGAAAAAGTCAAGATTCCAGAATTTCCTGAAAAACCAGAAAAGTAGGAACAAGCTTACGGGGGTAGCATATCAGGGCAACCGGGTATCCAGGAAAAGAAAGGGTTGAGGGGCAGGTATAGACTTCAGCATTATGCAGTATGCTTATATTATTGTGGGGGACCCCATCACGAGCATTTACCTTCTCCCCAGGGGAGAGGAGAGCAAAGCCTACCTATTCTCAAGGATAAATTTACACCACAAGAAAAAGGAATCGTGCAGAGAAGGGGTAGCAAGAAGGGAACCTCCAGACCCAGGATGAGTTGACATCCACAGGAGGCTTGTCACCCTTCCTTGCCTGGGCTGTGCCTTCTGTGGTGAGCTCTTACTTTCCATCCACACACTCACCTTAGGTTTCCATTCTCTTTCTGCCAAGGCCAAACACGGGAGGAAAAGAAAACTCTTGAAAGCCATTTGTCTTTGCAACCTATTTCTGTTTTCAAATGGGTTGGACTTCTCGTGTCAACTTTTTGAGGGATGCTTAAATGTGTTGTATAGAATTACATTCTTAAGAAGAAATATTCAAAACCTATGACCTTTTCTTTTTCTGTTTTTTTTTTTTTTTTTTTAGGGAATTCCTGGATTTGACAATTACATAGAAGGACCCAAGGGCTTGAAAGGAGAACGTGGAAGACAAGTAATTATGTGGGCATTTGAAAGGAAACTTATAAAATGATGATGTGACAACAGTGAGACTCAAGTTCAAGTAATAGAATGTGAAATGCCCGATAGAGAATTTGAAATCAGATTGAATATACTTGGTGCAGGAAAACCATTGTTAGGAGCAATAATATCTTTTACTCCTGCTTATCATCTTCCCTGAGATTTGAAGAACATTCTCTTCTTCTAAAATCTGATCCGACTGCTTCACCAAGCTGTACCTTTGAGATCTTTATTCATGAATACAAACATCTAACTGTAACTTAAAATGCAGGGCTAGCTGATTTAGAAAACAACAACAGCAATAAAACCGTGCTAGCAAAAGAGTTTGGGGCCTTCCCAGAATTCGAAGGACAATACTCTAAAAACGTGATAAAAGAACAAGATCTGGTAGATTTATATGGCCCATTCCCTCAAGGCAAATCTCTTGAGATTGATCTCATGAAGTCTCACTGTTTGGTTCATCTTAACCTGTTTTTCAAGATTTTCTTTTTAAATCATTATCTAAAAAATATGTCTGATTCCCCCCTTTTTTTTGTACTGGGGATTGAAACTGGGGTACCCTGGGGTACTTTACCACTGAGCCACATCCCAGTCCCCAACCCTATTTTGAGGCAGGGTCTTACTAAGTTGCTGAGACTGGTCTCAACTTGCGATTCTCCTGCATTAGCACCTGAAATTGCTAGAATTACAGACATACACCATTCCTCTTGATAAGAAAGTTCCCTTGATAACTGCAGCTGGGGAAGAAGTCTGATGGGGTGGGAAAAACTTTTTGCTTTGGAGACAACCTACTTTTTGGAAGCTCTATCCCTTACTAGCTTTGTGGCTTCGGATCATTTTCTGTAAATCTCAATTTTTTCATCTACAAAATAGGTTGAATAGCCTACTTTTGGATTTTTTAGACTTGTAAATTTTAATGTAGTTTTTCATCTTGGGAAGACTTGTATCATGAGATTTTATTCACCATCAGGTGTTAAGCTACACAGGTGAGTCAAAAAAGAAATCCAAAGATAGAAATCCAAACCAGTGGTGGATGTCCCTGATTTGAATACTCTACTATGTACCCAGATACAAGTTAGTGGCAATGAAGAGGTAAAGTCTTGTCCTTAGTGTTCTGTCCTGCTGGTCCACATCACCCACATGGAGATGTGATGTATGACCACTGGAAGTTAATCCACATTCCAAAAGGAGGTAACTCTCTCACTGGTTCGAACCCATAAAGCTGATGTTAAGCAGGAACTGTGTCCACACTGGGCGATTACCTTCACATGTTTATTTGTTCCTTTAACAGGGCAGAAGAGGCTGGCCAGGACCTCCTGGAACACCAGGCTCCAGAAGAAAGACAGTAAGTGTCCCAGACAAGGAGACCCCCGGTTCCAGAGTTACATTGTCATGACAATGGCTGATTGCAGGGGTGGTGGAATGGTTCCACTGAGTCTCAGTATCTTGGGGGCACTGAATTAGGATGTTGCTCAGAATAAGGCTGGTGAAGGACTTGGGAAAGCCTTTTAAACTGAAGACGAAAGTGTGGATGCAGGAGAAATAATCATCAGGAGAGATTGCCCCAGAGAGAGAGAGGGAAAAAAAGCCACCCACGAGGGGGAAAGTGGTCAACATTTGGCCTATTTCAAGGCTAACTACGGTTGCAAGTGATACCTTTTTAAGTCCAAAGGCCATTCCTTTACCAGATTTTACAACTATATGGTGTCAGGGAAAAAAAAAAAAAAAAAAAAAAAGGAAGAAAAGTGCCTGTGGTGTTTGTATCTATCTGAGAGTTAAGTTACTTCTTATGGAACCCTTTGTGGATATCTTTGGTTTGTTTGGTTTTTATTTCATTGTTTTATTTTATTGGTTTTTTTAATGTGTACTTTACAAATTTTTTTTTCTGTGCTTCACTGCTTAGAAAAGCACAGAGATTGTAAAAGAAAATCTTTATCCAATAAGAGAAAACTTAAATGAAATTCACTTGGACACCTGCGTCAGTCTAAATTAAGCCTATTTTGTCTCGTTTTGCAATGTTTTTCTTTTCATTCTTTAGTTATCCAGCCTCTCCAAGTTCCCTCCCCTCCCCCTTCCCCCAAATATAAAATGTTTTACAATTGAGCACAAAGAAAAAGTAGTTGAGTGTGTCGCCTTTATTGCACATTGAACTTTCTGAGCAGAAATGGTTCACAGAGCTAGCTATTAGACTCCATCAAGAAAATATCTTTGTATCTTAAAGCCTACCCATCTTCTTTGCAAGGAAAGGAAATGGAAGTAAGAACTGAGATTACATTTTAAATGTGCAGAATTTGATTGCTGGGCAGGCGCTTTAGTAATGCTGTTTTAATGCGTATAAAGAACTGCATTTGCTATTCATTTCACTTTCTGAAAGGGTGTAGCTAGCTTACATACCCCTGGAAAATATTTTCAATTTAAAGATTATCATCCAGGAAATCCTGGCGTGCGAGGATGAGCATTTACTGTTTTATAGCCTCTAGAGACTAATGCAGTATTTAAACCACAACTGCTGAGAAACACGGCCCCTCCTTGCGTTGTAGATTCAGCCAGGTTCACAGGAGTTAAAAGCAGGAATTCCAGTTAAAAATGGCAAAGTGAAGGTGTTTTTTACCCCACGGCCCTTCTGTGCAGCTCACCCAAAAGAAATTCAAAATAGAGAAACAAAGAGGGCCACAGCTTCAGACCACAAATGATGACAAATACTGACCAACTATTTTAAAATCGGGAACTTAATGAGGAAGGGCTTGGAGGGCTAACACACACTGACTGACGTCTCAAGTTGAGATCAGCTTTCTGTAAGAGTTACTGTCACTGTCCAGAAAGCACTGGGGAACAAAATCCAGAGGCACCGTGGGTTTGAGAGGTACAGGGAACACACCCCTAGAAACACAATTAGTAGAGGGAGAACAGAAAGGACAAGAAAGTGAAAAACAGTCCGTTGGTATTATCTACAAATACAGCCAGGGCCCACAGAGACTGCGAACAATGAGGACAGAGGAAACAGTGCCTATCACAGCACAGGGACCCGGACTGTAGGGCCTTCGTGTGAGTTCCATGAATCTCTTAAATGCCAAAAGCAGAAGGAAGATGTAGCCCTGAGGTACAAGAAAGAATTCATGTGATGAGAAAGTGTTTGAAACAGCATTATCTGTCTCAAAGCTACCAGCTCAATCTCAGCTACGCCTCCCCGTAAATTCTGCAGTCAACAGGTGCTCCTATTCAAAGGTGTCTAACGATCAGAAATACTGCCAATCTCTTTTGTGAATTAATCAGATAATTAATAATCAGCAGCTGCCTAGGAGAGAAGAAAAATCATTACCAACAGGTAAATAAACCCTCATTAGAAGAGGAATTATTCAAGGAAAAAGTATAACTCTGGCAAATAGATCTTCAAAGTTTCAAAGAAATGAAAACAACATTATCACTCTAAAAAATATTCAGAGAAGTGACAAGACAATAGAAAGTGAAGGAAGAGAATTGGTAGTGCTTAGAGAGCAGTGGAAGGGAAAAATGGAGCAAAGTACAATATAGTGGAAATGTGACCACTCGATTTGTAATTCCTTCTATTTTTTTTTCTTCCAGTCAAGTAAACTTAAATGGTAAAATTAAATGTAATATTTTCATTTTAAAATAGCCGGGCATGGTGGTGCACTCCTGTAATCCCAGCGGTTCGGGAGGCTGAGGCAGGAGGATCGGGAGTTCAAAGCCAGCCTCAGCAAGAGTGAGGTGCTAAGTAACTCAGTGAGACCCTGTCTCTAAATAAAATACAAACTAGGGCTGGGGATGTGGCTCAGTGATCAAGTGCCCCTGAGTTCAGTTCCCAGTATCCCCCAAAATAAAATAAAATAAAATAGCATAAATATATGATCCCTTTTTCATCCAAAGTACCATTATTTAGAATTTCTGTATGGAGAATTTGGGGTGACTTTAAAAGGTTTATTCTGTATACTTTCTCTATTCAAATATTTAAAATTCAGCATATATCATTTTTATAGTAGCAATAAAGTCATTATTATTTTACTTTTATTTTTTCATTAGGAGAACTTTTGTTAGATTCCATTTCCTTTTTTCTTTTTCACTTTCCTTCTTTCTTTTTTTGTGGTTTTTATTTGTTCTTTTGAGATATATATGACAGTAGAGTATTTTGATATTATATGTATGTGACATATAACTTATTCTAAAGGATCCCATTCTTGTGGTTGTACACAATGTGGTGTTTCATTGGTCGTGTGTTCATATATGAACATAGGAAAGTCACATCCGGTTCATTCCACTGTCTTTCCTAATCCTATTCCCTACGTCCCTTCATTTCCCTTTGCCTAATCCACTGAACTTCTATTGCTTTAGATAGATATTTCTTCTAGGCACAGTGGTAGATGCCTGTAATCCCAGCAACTCAGGAGGTTGAGGCAGGAGGATTGCAAGTTCAAAGCCAGCCTCATCAATGTAGCAAGGCCCTAAGCAACTTAGTGAAGAACCTGTCTCAAATTAAAAAATAAAAAACATAAAAGAGACTGGAGATATGGCTCTGTGGTAAAATTCCTCTGGGTTCAATACCCAGTATCAATCAATCAATCAACAAATATTTCCTTTTGGTCAAAATTATTGTCTTTTTATTTTTTCCGTATTTTTATTGGTGCATCTTAAGTTGTTCGTAATGGAGGAATTTGTTGTTACATATTTGTACATGAACACAATATAACAACATAATTTGGCCAATATCATTCCCCAGTGTTTCTCCTTTCCCTCCCCTTAGTCCCTTTCCTCTACTGTACTGATCTCCCTTTGATTTTTCATTATTATTTTAGGAAGAAGAAAATTCTATACCATTCACTGTAAAACTGTGAAATATAGGTAGATACTGGGCCAGGGTTATATCTCAGTAATATAGTGCTTTCTGAGCACACACAAGGCCCTGAGTTCAATCCCCAGCACTGAAAACAAAATCATTTTAAATGTAAGTTGAGGGTAAGCACTGGGGACTTCTCAGCGGTAAGATTCTGCTGAACAAGTGAGTGAGTAGAAGATGGCTGGTGGCAGGATTGTGGCATGAAGGGCAGCGTTGAACTGACTTGACCTTTACTCACTCAACAAACATTTATCATTTATTGAACACCTACATGCACCAGCAACTCCACTAACTACTAGAGTTACATACTCAAATAAGGTGTGTCCTTTGCTTTCAAGGAACTCAGAACCATGTTGAAGAGCCTGGTTTCTCAACCTCAATCCCGTTGGCCTTTGTTGAACCACTCTTCGTGTTGTGCTCTGTAGGAGGTTAATATCACCCTTGACCACTACTCACTACATGCCAGTATCACCCCTGACTTGGGACCACAAATAATCTCTCCTGACTTTGCAAAACCCACCCCCTGCTTCAATTGAGAACTATTGGTGCTGAGCGGGGCTAGTTAACTGCTGTCACTGCTGTACCAGGAGACTTGACTGAACTGGGCCATTAGAGGCAAGGAGGAAGGACCAGAGGCAGAAAGCAGCAGTGCTGGGGCGTAGTGGGGGAGAATGCAAGGGCTGGCTCTTTCTGAACCACACTTTGCTGAGGATTAGAAAGATTCTTGTGCCAGGGCTAATGAGAAGCAACTGTAACCTCAAACCAAAGCATGCCTTCATTCCTGTTCAGTCCAGAGGGCTGTTAGTTATGCTTGGCCCTATGATATAGGCCTCCCTAGGCCCTCTGGTACCATTTAGCATCATTGTGAACGAGTCTGCCATTAAGATTCAATATTGTGATGTTTTACCATTAGTATCATCTTGCTTTGGTCCTGGTGATTCTCTGTCCCAAATTAGTTCTCCCCTATCTAGGAAACTGGGTCCTGCTAAACACCCAGGAAGCCAGACTCTGAGGAATTCAGGGGCTCAGTACCCTGCACTGACTCCTCTTCCTCTCAGGTTCTTTCCTTCTTAATGTGCCCACTCACTCACATTGGCTTTAAAGATAGGTCAGTTTGTGTAGATGTTACCAGAACTCTACCCACCCGCAGGCAAACCATTGGGGCATATTGAGATTTCATCTTTCACTTATAAAACATTTGCAAAATTATGTCTTAACTTATTACATTGCTTGTTTGTTTTCCTGTCATATCTGCCAAAGTATCTCTCCCATGACTTTCCTATGGAGCTTAAATCCCAAGTATCCATTAACAAAAATTGAAGGCAATTACTTCTGGGTGTGTTTCCATTACTTGTGTGACTGGTGGATTCAAGTTTGTCTCCTCGGTTAGATTGAAAACTCCTGACTAGGGACAAGAGTCAGATCTTGCTCACCGTGACCTAGACCCATCTGTGACTTGGAAGGAGCAGGGACTCAATAAACATATGTTGCCATAATTCATTTCATTCAAGCCCTTTCAAAATCTAAGCCTAAAGACACAAGTGAACAAATGTTTATAGATGATGTTTCAAACATTGTGACCGTGAACCAGAGAAGTACTTTTGAACATGGAGATCTGGTCTACATCCCTTAAGTTATAGCAGAAGCTCTTCCTTGTGCTGGGGTACAAGGTTCCTTTCAGTTCCTCCTGCTGCCAGCAGATGTATCCACCTGAAGCTGGTCTGACCGTGTACACTTCCTACTCCATGAACCCAGTGGCTCTTGGTGCACGTTGTACCAGCCTTTCATCCTAGTGTGCTCAGCCAAGCCATCCTGCTGCCTCCCTCTCTTCCCCCAAATGGCCTTACTGCCTCCACCAAATACTTCATCATCTAGGTCTTATGACCTGTGCTGGAAAGACTGCTTACATCTTTAGGATATAAGACGTCTCCCCATCCTCTTGAACCCATATCAAAACCCTCTTCCTCTGGGAAAATTCTCCTGATTTGACAAATTGAGTGCAATTATTTCTTTGAAACTCATATTTATGTCTCACCCATGTTTATGACATTTGCCATAATTAGCTCATAATACTTATCTACCTACCTGCAAAACCTAAACAATGAGAGTCTCTTGAGGTCAAAGATTGTACCTGTGTATATGATATTTATGCTCCAGTGGTACCCATCTAGTGTACTTTAAAGAATAGCAAATATTTTTCTGAATGAAAATATCTACTGGTAGATGTTTTCAGTACATCGTTTTTCTGAATGAAACTGAAGTGAATTGAATTGGAACAGACAAACCCTTGTGCTGAAGCAGTAGAAACAGCTTGTTGTCCTCCCTCTGACAGAATTTAAACTTTGTCTCAAGATGACTCACCAGTGTTTGAAAGAAATGCAACTCTACTTACCCAAATGCACAGTCTTGTTTCTTAAAGAACAAAAGGTTTTAAAATACGATTCACATAATTTAAAGCCTGCAATACTGGCCTCTCAGAGAACATTTCAAGTTTCCATCAAGACAATGTCATCTGATGTTTACTGAATTTTATAAACCCTGGATGTGAGTTTTGCTAGGCCCTTATTGAGTTAAACAAAAACAACACTGTTATTGTCTCTTGACTTGCTGATCAATGAGAAACTGATATGGAAAATACCCATACTCCTAACTCCATACAGAGTAAAAAATTCACTTGATTATAAAGCACCATTATTTTGATTGGATATTTTATTAATATACTGAGTGAGTAACTGTTGAATGCTTGGGATATTACTTGGCTTTTAAAAAATAAAACTAGTTTGGCTTTCTTTAATTTCTGAACTTAATCTATTATAAGTCCCTGAAGCCAATTCTCCCAGTTTTCCTCTGGCTTCCTGCCTTTGACTAATCCACTCCTGATTTCTGGCTTACTTGGACAAGCTTGGGAGAAAATGAAAAGAAATAAAATTCAAATCAGTCAATTTTACAGCTGGCGAACAGCTCTAGTCAAAGTTTAGTGAAGGACAAACTATTGACCGCAGCTTATTCTCATAAGTATCTGTAGATAGATATCAATTGTCTATTATTTCAATTACCTAGTGCCCTAGGATAGAAATGCTTCCATGGTACAGTAAGTAATTGAATGTCTTAAGCACTGTGTAGGAACTATTATTTATGTCAGTGCCTCAAGGTTTCCATTAGTAATTTAAATCAAATATAAATAGCATATTTACTAAATTAAGAATATCCATTTTTCCCCTCTTGTTTTAGGCAGCTCATGGCCGAAGAGGACATACAGGCCCACAGGTCAGTGATTATTTTTCTTAACTCCAAATTATCAGTATTTCTTGTCCTATCAACCAGATAAAGGCTCTGTAAAGTCTCTTTCCAGCCTAAATGTCTTTTACTTTTTTGATAACATTGATTATAGAATAAAATGTTGGAAAGTTTTAGGCTACAATTTCAAGAATTCAAATTTCAAAATAAAATGAAAAGTTGAGCACTTTAATTAAAAAACAAAAAAAATAATGACCAAAGGCAGTATTTAGCCCAATTATTGATAAGTTGAACTTTGTTTGGATTTCAAATACAAACTTTAATAACTCAGTGAATAACCTTTCTTTTAGAGTTTTTTTTTTTTTTTCAATTAGCCCTCAAACCTTACTTACAATTTGTGGAAACCCCCACGTAAGTCAAGAAAATACAATGAAACTTTAATACCAAGTGCATATTCTGAATACTTTGTTCAAAAAAAATTAGATCAAAAATCATATGATATCCCGTTTGCACATATTGATGATACATTATACATGCTTTATGAACCTACAATTTTAAGGAAGAGCCACTGTGATGTAAAAACACATCCTCAGATTAAAAATACTAATGATATGAATCTACATCGTGCACAACCATAGAAACGAAAATTTGTACCCCATTTGTGTACAATGAATCAAAATGCAGTCTGTAAAAATAATAATAAAAAAAGTACAATGAGAATAAATAATAAATCCACTCTTGATCACATCATGGTAAACTTCAGCATATTAAAGATAAAATCCTTAATCCTCATCAGAGAAAAAAGAGTTTTACTTATGAAGTGAATATATTAGATTGTAGCAGATTTTTATTCAGAGAACAGTAGTAGTATAGGTATACTTCAGGAATAGAGGAAAAATAACTGGTAACCTAGAATTTTATACCTAACTAAACTATGAGTGGATGTAAAATAGACACTTTCAATAGACAAGAAGAGTTCACACACACACACACACACACACACACACACACACACCACACAGATTTGCTTTGGTCTGTTCCTGAAACTATAACAAAATGCCGAAAGATGGGTAATTTATAAACAACAGAATTTTAGGTTTTACAGTTCTAGGGGTTAGGAAGTTCAAGATCAAGGAACCAGCAGATTCAATGTCTGGTGAGGGGTTGATCTTTCCTCTGCTTTTTGCAGTACCCTCATATGTTGGAAGGAGCTCACAACTTCCTTGAGCCTCTTTTATAAAGTCTCTAATTCCAATCATAAGGTGGGACCCCCTATGACATAATCACCTCCCAAAGGTCCTGCTTCTTAATATAATCAGTCCCATGGAGGATTGGGGGGAGGGGGTGGTTGATCACACATACATTCAGACCATAGCAAACTTCAACGTTAGACTTCAACAGAAAGAAGAGCAAATCCAACAAAATGGCATGAAATAAATGAAATGAGAGAGAGAAAGTGTTAAGAAATCCTCCTTTCTGATTTCAAGGAAAAGGTATCAGTGATGGATATTTAATCATACCCAACTGTATAAGAACTGAGATATAAACCTAGGCTATCCTAATAGTTGCCTGAATCAAGCTTTCTATTATCCTTCCTTGCTTTTTTTGGAATTCTTCTCTGGGACAGAGTCTAAGAACAATGTGAAGAGAATGCTTAATATTCTATCTCTAGATATTTTAATCTATTTGACTTTAAATATGATATTGTAAGATACCGGGAGATGTTTGAAGAAAACAAATTATTCATTATTTTCAAGCCACATGCCCAAGAAAGATATAGCATAATACAAATTTTATTAAAAAAGTAGAGGTGTGTGTGAATGTGCACATACATTTAAAGACTAGAAGTAAATATACCATATTTCTACTTGATGAGTCTTTGGATTTCTATTTTCTTCTTTGCATTTGTCTTTATTTTGTGCATTTTTGCAAAGATCTTCATTGCCATTGTGACCTCAAGAATATTAACAGTCTTGCACTTAAACAAGATTCTCAGGAAACAGCATTAATAGGTTAATTCTTTCTCACCACAGGGAAAAACAGGCATTCCGGGCCCAGATGGACTTGAAGGCTCATGGGGACTTAAAGGCCCTCAGGTATGTGTCAAGACCAATCAGTTGTGAGACCAAATTGCAGAATTTGGGTGTGGACGAATTTGAAACCTTGATAGAAACCCTTAAACCACCCTGCAGAATTACAGATGTTTAAAGTGTTTTCAGGGTAATAAAGTAAGGAAACAATACAGTTTTGATTTGTAAAGCACTTGATTCTTTTATCTAAGTTTTGTCCCAGTTAAGAGGTTGGTTTCTGGGTTGTAGGATAATCCAGGGAGACCTTGAGCCAAGGAAAATATTGAGCCTCAAATCTGGGAATTGTGGTCAATTTAGCACAGTAATAGCTCAGTGTTACATATCTGGATGTCCGTGATGTAGAAAAATTGGCTCTACTCTAGGAAAGAATTGCTCCAAATACAGCTGGAGTCTTCTATGCGGTGATCTATAGTGTGGCACTCAGCCTGTCCTTTCCAGCTCACTTCTCTGGGGAGCCGCCTGGAGTACTTTTTACTTTGCAAGGAATAAACCATTGTTGGCTCTTTACACTGATCACAGGAGAAGAGAGGAAGCTTGTGCCAGAGGGGGCAAAATGTAGCCTGCAACAAAGAGGAAACAGAAGAGGAGCAAATGCCAACATGAAAGAGAGAGGCCAGACCTCAGAAAAAGAGAGGACTTTCTTTCCTTTTCAAACTTGGTTTTGAAAGCCTGAGAAATAAGTGTATTGTTTGACACAGGCAGGACGATGTGGTTATGCTAGTTTTCAAAATTTTATGACACACAGAAAAACGAAAGCATTCTATATTGGCAGCTTGGTGTGTAGAAGTTCAGCAAAATATCCTTAAGCATCAGAAGAGAAACTCACCAAGATATCCAAGCAGTGAAGAGGCTTCCCTTTGGACCACTATTTCTTTATAGCTTGATTGCTTTTCTTTGTTGTTACTTGCCAGCTCAGGAAAGCTCGATTTTCTTATTTTTAAGTGAGAAATATTTGCCACTGGGAGTGTAGGGAAGCATTTCAATAGATTCACTGCCTTTATTTCATGTTAAGCAAATAATACTATAGCATCCCTCCTTTGGTTTTATAGAACATGACCTCTTTCACAATGTAATTTAAACGGAGAAGCAAAAATGAAATACAGCATGAAGGTTTCTCTCTGCATAAGGAATCCACAGTTAATAGACAATATAATATTCCCAAAGTAGAAATATCTAAATTTCATCTTACCATTAGTTATATCTTCTTTATGGCCAGTCTTTAGTGTGGTTATTGAATCGAAAACCTATTTAAATATTTTGATTCCAGATTTACATAATTAAGGATTTTTTTAACCTAAGAAATGTATGAGTTTATAGTACAAAGATTTTGAGGATAACTAGAGAGCCAAACTGAAAAGCTCACCTGTTCAATATTTCCTCCAAGACCCATTCCCTTTGTCTGCAGATGCCCAAGCACCCAAATTTCAGATTGGACGACAGTACCTCCACACAGATGAGGGGGAGCTTGAGAGATCCAGGTGGACCAATGGCATAACTGGAATTCTCTTTCCAATTTCTGTCCATGTTACTGACTCAGCATTTCCATTTTAAAAATTCAATTTAATATTCAAGTATTCTCTTTTAGGCAGAAAATAATACTTGAATTCTATGTATTTAGGGCCCAAGAGGAGAGGCTGGTGCAAAAGGAGAAAAAGGAGGCCTGGGAATGAAAGGCCCTCAGGTATGTAATGAGAGAGAAAGTGACTGCATCTGGCTTTGGTCTTGGCTTTAATTTGGATTTTCTATGGTTCCCTGCAACCCTGCAGGTGGAATTATTTACAGCCTGTGAACCAACACCATGTCTTAGTTTGACTTCAGTGCTGCGTGTGGTGGCTACACACATTCTGGTCCCCATCTTGCCGAGGGGGCTGTCATTCTGTCATACACAGAGGTGGAAGATCATGTGTAGCTCTCTTCCTCCATTGCTCAGCTGAGGTTAAGAATTCCTCCTCTGTGTAAATCAGGTTACATCAGCCCCCTGATCTCAAGTCTCTTAGGACTTCTTATCACACTCAGAATTCTGCTTATTATCATGATTCTCAACCTACCTATGTAGGAGAAGCTCCCGGGGGAACTATAAAACATACCACCACCTGGGGCCCTCCCCAGATCATGTAAATCAGAATCTCTGGAAATAAGGCAATGCTATCAAAGATTCTAAATTCTCCCCAGGTGACTCTATCATATACGCAAGGCTGGGAATGACTGCCCAACATCAGCACTTCTCCAACTTCGAAGTGCATGAGAATCCTCTGGAGAACTTGTTAAAATACAGATTTCAGTCCAGGAGTTCTTGGGCAGGGCCTGGGATTCTGCACTTTCAAAGTGAGCTTCCAGGTGATACTGCTGCTGCTGGTCTCTGGTCCACACTTTGAGTAGCAAGGCCCAACATGATCTGGCCTTTGCCTGCCTGCTGTCATAGTATATGATTTGTTTAGCTGTCTATCTCCTTTTCTAAGATTTAAACCTCCATGAGGTCTAGTGTTTTATTTACACTGTATCCCCAGAGCCCAGAATAGCAGTACCTGGCACAAAGAAGAGAACAACACATGTTTGTATAATGAATCAAGCAGTAAATGAATGAATGAGATACATTTAGGAACTGCACTCTCCACTAACACTAGGATAAAGGGAATTCATTACTTCGCATCCTATTAGTTAAATGGGGCAGTGGCCCAACACTTAGGTGGTTGTGCTCATCATCAGAATATTTAAAAAGTTATTTGCATAAATGAATCACATGGCATGATGTTTTAAAGCATATTAGTAACTGCTCATGAAGATATTTGTTCCCAATTTTGATGAAAGTGCTCCTTTGAAAAGCATGATAACTTTATAATTTTATAGTAGTACTAAATTGACAAAACGCAACTATTTTGCATTCACATCCTTGAATTGTTAAAAGCTTGCCTGGTACTATGAATTGAAAAAAAAAAAAAAAAAAAACAGTAGCAATGTCAAGGAAAACATATCCCAGGTGATTATCTCATTAGTTTGTGTAAAATATTGAGATGTAGGTGGATCAAAATCCAAAGGTCTTGCTATTTTTTTTTTTTGTTGTTGTTGTTCTAGAATCCAATATGGTATTCCAGTGGCTGTTACTCTAGTAACTTTTCCATTTTCCCCATAGTGCACCTCTATGAGTGAGTGCCCTTTAATCTTTCTTTGGCAATATTGGTCCTAGTCATAAATCATTCAACTCCTTGGCATTTCCAGAATTAGTTAAGAGGTACCACTCTTCTTCATTTATCTGGCTGGAGAACATGATTTTCCTTCTCAGTTTGATTTGCATGAAATAGCCTTGTCAACACAGTGAAAATGCTGTTTCAAAGATGTGTGGATTTTTTTCTGTTCAGTACACGGTGAATGGGATACTCAAACTGTTTCCAAAGGAAAACCACAGAGACAAAGGCAATGAGAGGTACAAGAGAGCATTCTTTATTGGCTCTGTAAACTCACTGCCACAGGTTTGTAGCACACAAGGACCAGCCACTCCAGTGGAATAATATAAGTGTTTTCTAACACAGCGGGCTTGAAGGATTCCATCAGGATGTACATTTAGAAAAAGGGATGTTGGTGTTCTGAAGGCTCATTTACTTACACGGTATTAGGATGTTCTGCATAAATCAAAAGTGTCCATCCAGTCATTATGTGACTAGGATATAAAAGAAAGACATTTCACAATGAAAAGGAAGAAAGAGCTTTGGAAGGAATAGCTTATTGTTTTGTACCTTCCCTTGTTTCCTCTTTGTTTGGTTTCCCTTAAAATCCTACCCTAATATAACCAACACCTCAAAAAAGAAGGAAAGACTAGATACAAAACACCAGTTTCAGTTGGAACTGTAATTATTCTTTAAACATTTATGCTGTCTCAATTAAATAATCACTAGCGGCACATGCACTATCAAGAAAGGATGGAATTGTTCAATGCAAATGGGAGCACAAGGTAGAATTTCTGTTGTTGTCTTTACAAAGCATAGCACAGTGGTCAAGAGCACAGAGTCTGGAGTTATTTCACTAATTTGACAAAATACTGTAATTACTTTCTTTTATCAGGCCCTATACTAGGATATGAGAATGAATCCAAAATAGACTCTAGCTTCGAGTACACCTGGTCTCATTTTTTCTAGATTTGTACCTTACTAGTTGTGTGATCTTGGGCCAATTTATTTAATATCTCAGTGTATCACTTTTCTCTACTGTAAAATAAGAATAATAATAGTAGCTGCCTCATTAGATGTGAAAATTAAATGGTCTAATATATGTAGGTGCTTAAAACATTACCTACAGTCACACTGTATAAATGTTTGTTATTAGTACTCTATTTTGTCAATATCACTTAATTTAACAGAGATATTTTATGCCAAAGAATGTGGGTTGCTGTTCTGAGGAAAACCAGAACAGTAACATAATAATATGTAACTCATATCACAACACTCCGTTTTCATCATTCTGCATAATCTAAGTTGGACAGTCCATCAACCAACTCCTTTCACTAATTTGACAAATTACTGTAAGTGCTTTCTGTGTATCAGGCCTTATACTAGGATATGTGGATGAATCCAATATAGACTGTAGCTTCCAGTATACCTCGTCTCATAAAGGAGACTCATGCAAACAAATAACAGAGGTGTATTGTACTAAATGTTAAAATAGAGTTTTATCCAAGGAAGGGTGGTGGGAGAAAGGACGAACTTCAATGAGGAGATAAGTGAATCCCATTTTTCAGAATGAGGAGTTATTTTTCAGCTAACCAAAGAAGAGGCAGGCACCCAGGGAACCAGGTTATATAAAGCAATCTATCAAGGTGAGTTTGAGGAACCATAAATGGCATAGTATTTTTGGAGCATTGGAACATTAGGTGCATGGAAAAGCATTTGAAGGTAAGAATAAGGACTGTCTCACAGACTAGTGGGGTCAAGACTGGCATCTTCTCAAATGTTTGGGGATTTATCCTTTCATTAGTCCATCACTTACTGGCCTCTCCATTTTTATGTTCTCAGACAAAGCTTATATCTAACTCTTATAGAAACCTAGCCCCTTGTTTCTTCTCAGTTTGATATTTGTTGGTCATGAGGTTTTGCAAGATTTTATCCTCATACAAACAAAAAGCACAGTGATCAGTATTTCTTTTAAGCACGAGGAGAACCTGCACCTCTTGCCCTGCCCTGCCATCATGACCCAGCCGAAGTGGAAGTATTCTTGGCGATGCTGCAACCATTGATCCCAAACTCCTAGTGCAATATGTTCTAATAAGATGCTAAGGATATATTTTTTAAGCATTTGAATTCTAAACAGTTCCCTTCTATCCTCACTTAACACTAAAGCATTTATGGCTGCCAAGGGCTATGAAACAAACTCAACACAAGCAAGATACCTCCAGCCCAAGTCCCCATGTTGGAGGTTTGATTTAACCTCAGCCTCCTGCATCAAGTTTGGAGACTCATATTTTTAGACCTCCAATCTAAGCTGGTGCATGCATGTAAGACCTTGGGAATTCTGCCTCAGACATGGACAGATGAACTGTTCAATAGCAGAGTGGCTGGTATTTCAGTCTTTAGAAGCAGATAGAATGAAGTTCAATTCCCACCTCATCCTCTTGTTAACTGATTTGTGGGTAAATGCCTCGAGAATCTGTTTTTGATTTTAATTTATCGCTACATTGTTGTGGAAATTAAAGATTTTATCTACCACTTAGCACAGTGCCCTGCACAGAATAAAAAGCCCCATAAAAGGTAGCCATTTCAGCAAAGCCAACAAAGATTTGACCTCCAGCTAACACCCTGTCCCTTTAAATGCCCTTTATACTCCATGTCTGTTCTTGATGTTAAATCAAGGGAACTCTTTGAGTCTGATATCCAGGGGTGCTAGGAAATTTTCTCCTTTCCTTTAGAAACTACCAACATGATCTTTTATCTAACCAGTAGTATTTGAGTAGGTAATTTATCTGGATAACAATTTGTTGAATTGTGAGCCCTATTTGATCAGTCACAAATCTCCAGTTGTTACTTTGTAGGATCTGCAGAGGAGACAGAATCAGGTGTTTTCTGATTTGCTGATGACAAGGTCTTATATGTATTCATTCATCCATTCATCCATCCACTTATCCATCCATCCAAGACATCTTTTATTTTGGAGGTTCTTAAATCAGGATAACCTTCATTGTGCTTGCATGTGCTTCGGGTGACTGCACATGAAATAATCTCCCAGAAATCTCCTCCACCTCAGAGTTCTTTATGGAAAGGGAGCTTGTAGGCAAAACTTCCAACTGGTACCATGTTGCCAAGGATTAGAATCTCTCTGCTTTTTCTCTCTGTATCACATGAATTTACTTGGAAAACCAACCAACTAGCACATGATTTCATCCCTCCAAGGATCATTCCTGGAGAGATAGCTGGATGGATGGATGAGTGGATGGATGGATAGATGGATGGACGGATGGATTGGTGGGTCCTAGGTACTGTATGATGTTGCAGATAAATGAATGAAGTCAATAGGATCCTTTAGGAAGTGTATAGTCTAGTCTCTAGTAAAGAAGAAAGAGAAATAAATTAACAATTACATACAGAGTAGAGTAATCTGTGAGATGAGTGTGAGACCCAACCTGACAGGCCAGGAGCTTCAGCTGTTCTTCCTGAAACAATGATGCGAATCGTAAGATTTTTGGAAGACAGAGACTAAACCTCTCCCTGTTTTGTGACTTGTAGCTGAGTGGTTTGGAGAAGTGAGCTAGAGGGAGGGACTTAGGGTGATTTTCAGGTTTCTGGCTTGGGTTTCAGCAGGAGTAAAGAGTGTCAGCATGCCTTGATGAAAAGAATATGAGACTAGGGGCACAATTTAAGGTAAATATTATTATTTTTATAATCAATTCCTATGGAATATCTTATGGTCATTTAAATATGCAAGTCTGGTGTTCAGTTGAGTGGTTCGGACTAACGGTACATTATTTAGGGGTCACTATGTAGAAGTGGTATGTGTATTTTGTGGGGTGCTAGTCAGGAAAGGGGTTAAAATGAGGCAAATAAGGCAAGAGAATGGGGAGTTAAGAGGCAAAGAAGGTGAGTTTTTGAAGGTTAGTGAGAGGACACTGGAGAGGGCCCAGGAAGCCTTGGTAACTTGATGCTACAGAAGTTAATGGAAGGTTCAAAGAACACATGATCAAACTCAAGTAAGGTAAGGACAGAAAAATGTCAATGTGTTGAACGTGAAGATCATGGGACAGCTCTGTGCAGTGGTGGAGGTGAAAGTTCAAAGGGAATGGATCAAAAGCTTTCTATAGAAGGTAAAGAAATTGAGACTTTCCTTTCAAGATAAAGGAGGAAAAAAGATAGGGAATTATGGAAAAATTATCTTGCTTACTAATCAATGAACTGTTCAACAGTCCTTCTTATTAAGAAAATGTTTTTATGTCCCACTTACTACATTTTTAATTTTTAAAGAATGAAAGGTTAATGTGACATATTTTTTGGTTCCAAACAAAATTAATTTAAGCATGGTGCTTATTACACAGAGATTGGCTTATTTATTTTTAAATTATAGCAACCATGATCAAAAATATTGTGAAAAATTTTAATTCACAGATGTTGGGATTACTTAGAAGTACCTGTAAACAGTTTTGCAAAAAGATATTTCTCTTGACATATGTTTGGATATCCCAAAGGAAAAATCTGATCCCAAGGGCTAATAACAGAGGAAGGCAGTTGTGCTGTCTTTGACTTGGGATTTATAAATGTTCAGCCCTAAAGCTGTTCCAATAAAACATGCTTTCTAGAATGTTGGAAGAATTTACTTCTATTATGTCTAATAGATTTTCCATTTAGATGCATATTATGTCTATCCATCTGCTCAAGTTGTGTTATTATGTTTTCAAAAATTCTTAAAGCTTTTTTATAAAGGCCTTGTATTCTCCTCGTTAAATTTACCCTATGTACTTTATAACGTTTTTCCCTTTTGTAAATAGTAATTTATTAACACTTACTTTTCTATTTTCTAATAGTTTCTGAAACTATTTCAGACTATATCCTGTGCTACCTGAGCATATTTTGTTAAAATGCTAACTTATTTTTGGTGGATTTTTTTTTTTTGGTGGTTATTGTTTTTTAGGGTTTTTTGTTTTGTTTTGTATTTTGTTTGCAGTGCTGGGGATTGAACCCAAGGCTTTGTTCATGTTAGGCAAAGTGCTCCACCACTGGTCCCACGCTAATTGTGTTTAGTAAAATTGTTTTGAGTTTTCTAATGAACAAATCATATTATTTGGAAATATAGATAAGCTTACATTCAAAAAAGTAAAAAGACTGATCCTTTGCTTTGGTAGCATGTGTTTCTTTTAAGGCAAATATCACTTGGAATGCCTTCTTTAAATGTTAGACATTTTAGCAACATCTGCTCTGAGAGCAAAATAGTGAGAACCTGAAATTTCTTTGGAAGAGAAGACTCACGAGGATGTATAATCATTCAGGCAACATCTGGCATGACTTACTTTATTAATTTTCTCTTATTTACTAGTCTTTATTTGACAGCTGCAGTACTTTTTTCCAGACCAAGAATCCTTACAGCCGTAACTCTTCTCCCATCTGTAGTTCATTTTCCTCTTAGAAGAGACACACAAGTTTTAAGGGGAAGTTCCTTTATGTTTTGCTATATTTGTAATCCTTGTTTTGTTTCAGGGGCCTGCAGGACCCGAAGGAGAGGCAGGGAACCAAGGTCGTTTGGGAAGCCAAGGAAATAAAGTAGGTCACATTCTTTATACCCCCCAAAGTTGGGGGTTTTCTACTCAAGAGACCTGTGTCTGGTTGCACTTGCCAGAGCCCTTTCAACACAGAGGAAAACACATCTCATTGCCCCTAAACCCTGGCTTGATTCTTAGAGAGCCAGAGACCTCTAAGGACATGGGTGTGGACCAGGATGAAGTCAGGATTCCAGCTCAGCATAATCTCATGAGGGGTTACACCCAATGGGAGCTGAGGGATCTCAGGGAGGGGGGCTATTCTGGCCCCTTCTTCCTTTCTCTCTCCCACCCTCTCTGCACCCTTACCTCCCTCCTTCTGCTCCTCCCTCCCTTCCTCCCTTGCTTGCTTCCTTCCGTCCTTTCTTTCCTCCATTCATACATACCTCTGCTGAGCACCTTTTAAGACCAAGGCCCTCTACAGAGCCCTCCCTTTGGCTGAGCTGAAGAGTCAGCTACAGGAGATCAGGCATCTTCGTCTGGTTCACTGATGCATCCCTATTTGCTTAGAACAGTACGTGACACGTGATTTGTGCTTAGTGAATACTCAGTGAGTGAATGAATGTCTAGGTGGTATGATAAGTGTGACGTGAAAGCAACAGAATTCAGAAAAATTTCAAGATAATAATCTAGGGCATAAAACGAGGGGGGTAAGGGTCTGACATAGAGGTTTAAACAGTAGTGGTAGAAATATTTCTGGATTGGAATATATCCAAGAAGATATAGACTGTGAGTGGACTTAGAAGATAAGAGCTTTGGCAGAGAGGCAGGATGGGTGATTTTAACTAAAACAAAACAAAACAGCTTCAAAGAAGGCATGGGGTTGGAATATCCTGGAAGAAGGGATTATTCAGAGATGGATCTGATGAAGGCAGCTCTCTGGCAGATACATAAGGCACAATGCAGTCTGTGTGGCTGACTTTCTTCAGTAGCTAGTCCAGTGCTATCCACAGATTGTGAATGGAGCGTCTGAACACGGCCACACTTGGGAGATGTTAAACAGGCAACCCAATGAAGAGTTCTGAAGGCTGGGAGCTTGGAAGCAAGGAGATCGGTCGGTACACTCTTGAAGCCTCCGGGCTGAGCAGAGAGTGGGCGACGTCACAGGATGAGGATTCATGAGTGACGACTCCATAGGACTCTTCCAACAGGGAACTGTGGCAGGAGAAGTGGCTAGATGACTTGGGGGCTTCCAGCATCCGTGGAGACGCCATCATAGATGCATGAAAGTCACAAGGAGCCGCGGGTTTCCAAAAGAAGAAAATCTTTTGCTGGGGGAGGTAGGTCTGGTTGGAGATGCAGAATCATTAAGGTTTAAAAAAAACTCCTCTCAGTGATGCTTATTTGTAAGAAGTGGACAAGAAAGTAGAAGATGATGCTCTGTTAGGAAAGAAGGAAAAGAAATAGAAAAGCTCACTAGATTCTGTGAAGAGTATATAAGGGGAAGTCACGAGTACTGACAGGTACAGAGAAGCCATCCCACCTGATGGCTAAGGATGCCCCAAAGAAGAGTTCCAGAAGTGTAGCAATTGAGAGGGGAGAGAAGGCACACAGAGTGCAAAAGACTGAACAACACGCTGGTGAGAGGGAGGTGGAGGCAGAGTGGCAAGCCACTCGTTAAAGAAATTAGGCCTTCAGGAGGAGGAGGACATTGCTATCCGTACAACCAAGGTCTAGGAAAGGCTGGAGCAGCGGGTATGTGTTTTCAACGACAGGAGAGATGTACCATGTTTAGGATCACAGAAGAGGAAGGAAGAGATGAAGGAAGAAAAAGTGCAGTAGCTGCTAGAGTACAGGAGCTTCTTGACAGAGAGAATGAGATTGAAAAGGAAAGTGGGTAGGCTGTGTTGGCCAACTGCTAGCAAGATACGACGGAGGCCAGAAGTCGAGTGATGCAGGACCGTGGACCAGAGCAGGTAACGCGATGCACGGACGACAAGGACGGTCAGCTTCATGACGAAGGGATTTCAGCAATAATGGTCAGGAAGAGGGTTTGGAACTGAGACAGTGCTGCCTTCTGTCCTGGAGTAGGCTGCTGGGGAAGTGCTGTCACTGTTGAGAAAAGTTCCCTGTGCAGCAAGGAAGGACCTGTGTGACGGATGCCATGGCTGTGCACATGGATGTGTGTCTATCATGTGTGAAATGAAGCCACTCCATAGGGTGTGATAGAAGGGGCCCAAAGAGGGCTAGAAATGGAGGGACCCCAGAGCTGGATAGAGGTGAGTGTGTGGAAGGAGACAGACACAAGCAGGGCAGTTATACCTTTGAAGATCATTATTAATAAATAAGACTTTTAAGGAGGCATGCAAGAATTTGGGAGGTAAGGGCCTCACAGCAAACCCAAACCCTCTGAGCAGCCCCAGGATGGACTGAACCCTCTAGATTCATTATTAATGAGATAAACCCCAAACACACATCCCAACCTTACTCCAGTAAGTTCACGTCCATGCGGAGGCAAGCGACCCAGCAATTAATCCTGGACTCAATGCCTAGCTCACCAGGAACCAAATGCCTGGCTCTGGATGAGCCAGATGACTTTCCCTGTTTCCCTACCTTGAAACTGTTCTCAAATTTCAATGTGCGTATGAATCGGCTGACAAGTTAACTTTAAAATACATATTGCTGGACAACACTAGTGAGGCTAATCCAATGGGGTCCAGGAGTTTCCTTTTACCCTTGAACCCTGGATGGCCATGGATCAGGTGGCCCAGAGCACACACTAAGAATCAAAAGCTCTTCTGCTTCTCTTTCTATTCTGTTTTATCCCCCAGAGTTCGGTGCTGTAGTAATCTGTTTGCAGTTCTCACACTTAGTAGACTTCCTTTCTGTTCTTAAAAATGATTTAGCCACTCCAAAACACTTCAGGGTCAGTTGCACATACACTTTCTTCCAAAGAGTACAACAGGACAAGGAAGGAGGTAGGATAATAACCTGAGGGTAAGGAAGTTTGACCAACTCCACGTCAATTCGACAGTCAAGGTTAACATCCATAGTGGCTTATAACCCCCAGCTCATCATGAGAAAAAGATCAGATAAATCCCAACTAGGGGACATTCTGTAAGACACCTGACCAATACTCCTCAAAACTGTCAAGGTCATTAAAAACAAGAGAAGTCTGATAAACTGTCCCAGTCTAGAGGAACCTAAAGACACATGACACATGGGATCCTAGATATCCTTTGGTGTCCTAGCCAAAGCAGAAAAAGAATATCAGGTAAAGAGAACATTAGGTAAAAATTAAGGAAATCTGAATGAAATTCCTAACATTAACTCATTTCTTGTGACCAATGTGTCCTATGCAACCAATGTAATGTTAACAAGAGGGGAAAGTGGATGCGGGAGATTTAGGAACTCTCGACGATCACAACATTTCTGCAAATCTAAAACTATTCCAAACAATTTTTAATTTTCATTTTTATAAATGAGCTAAGCTTCCCTTTTAAATTCATGTTAATTTTTCCATATAACTGGACTTTCCTAAGATAATACTGAGGTTGACGTATAACCCACAGTAGGTGCTCTACTGGTCAGAGGTTAGAAACTATTGCCAGCGTTGTTGTGCACCCTGGTTGTCTGATACTCAGAAACCTTAAAACTAGTTCAGTAAATCTGCCATCTTTGCAGGAGCCAGATGATTTGCACGGATCCTCATGGAAAGCAATTTTGTTAACATTTTTCTGCACAGCACAGAGCTTCCTCCTTGGCTCATGGTAAGACAGTTTCATGGCACTGAGCTGCTAAGAGGGCAACTTGCACTAAACAATAAATCAGACTTCTGAGAATTCGAATGTCAGTGGAGGAGACCTCTCAGCAGCAGTCATTCCAGTCATTCCTCTTTTGTCATTTGCACAACATGCAAACCCCAGGCACAAACCCCTTGTTGTGTGGGATACACATGGATGCAATTGAATGTTGCCTTAGTGCCATCATTTCTGATTTCCATCAGCAAAACCACTTAATAAAGACATATTTCACTGTGCTCTTTAACAGGGAGAGCCTGGAGATCCAGGAGGAAAAGGAGCTATTGGCTTTCCTGGTCCTCGTGGCTTACAGGTTGGTTTTGTGATTTATTTAGTTATTTATTTATTTTTATTTTTTATTTTTATTTTTATTTTTACAGACTGCATTCTGATTAATTATACACAAATGGGGTAATTTATCCATACTTTCGATCTGGCCCTTGGAATCTTTTGGTTCAATAGGTATCTGAACACTCCCTCTGAAGAATCTATGAAGAGTTTTAGTGGTAGTATCTTAATCTAGCTTTAAAGTGTGCTAGAAATTCAGAGCGATATCATCCTCACCAGCTTTTCCAAGATGGCAAATTCCCAAATACCAAACATCATGACCAGCATGCTCTTGAAACCAAATGGTAAAATAGATAAAACTTGGTTTTAGCATCCTGTAACCCTTCTTCCAATCTTTCCTCCCATCAGAATCTCTTTATCAGAAACCCAGTCCATCTGCCCCCATTGCTCCTGGCTTCTACAAAGGTCAGAAGTAGCCAATACCCAGACATTTTGGAGTTCTTGGTTTTGCCTAGCAAAATGAAAATATATTAGACCTGAGGTATTAAAACACAAATGCTACCTGGAAGAGGTCATATGGCTACCTCCTTTAACAGTATGCCTGATGCTTTCTCTTTTCATGCCTATAACAACACCATGAGTGGGATTACTTTAGTGCCACCATCACAAAATATCAGTGTCCTGCCCAGCAGGAGGATCTTACTTCCTAGTGGCCCCTATCAAACCTCAAACCTGGTTGTCTTGTCCTCTTGTGAATAATCCTGCCTCTATCTGGAGCCTGAGAGGTTTGTAATTGATTGCATTTTCCAGGGTGATGATGGCAGTCCAGGTTATGGTAGCATTGGACGTAAAGGAGCAAAGGTAAGCCACATCTACCATAAGTTGGATGTTTTCCCTTGACTTTTTATTGCTTGTTTTGTTTATTTGTCATAACAAACATAAAAAATAAATAAAAAGAATCAGTGAATAAAGCAATCTTGTGGTTTGAAATGTATTTTCATAATGCATTTGCTATTTGCTGATATCCAGTGGGGACATGTACAAGAGAAAAGAATGAGAGAGTTTAAGATGCAGAAATTGAAACATGAAAATGAATTCTGTGTGTTTTGAAGAGGTGTGTGGTTAGGGCCTGACCAGGTCCAGCCTGACCTGGGCTGCTAGTGTTAGCAGCTCTGGGTTCAAGTTTGCTCAGGGAGACATTCCACACTTTACCTCCTGTTACTTGTTTGCTTTAGCCACTGGTGAGCAATTTTGCAGGATTTTCTAAATGCATTGGGCCAAGTGGTAACTTAAAATCAGAATGATCATTTTTTTATTGTCACTGAATTAAGTGCCTGGAAATAAGGTAAGTTTACCAAAGCCAGTGATTTCTGTATACCAACAATGACCAGTAAAAAAATAATAATGAAAAAGACTCAATCATAATTACAAAATACTCAAAAACATAATATGGTTTAGGATTTCCTTTCTGAAAAAAAACTCAAGACCTAAGACAATGATCTGGGATACGAAGGAAAACTCAGCAAGAGGAGAGGCAGCCCAGGTTCCTGTTGCAAAATCTACAACGTCATAAAGATCAGTGTTATTCCAAGTGAATTCCCAATGGGAATCGTTCCAGAGGCTGTCTGGGAGTATAAAAAAACAAACAAATGAACAACAACAAAAAAAAAACTAAAAGTTTTTGAGAAATAAAGCTAAGGAATGAGGAATTTCTAGCAAAATGTTTGTTAAAGAATAATTGAAAACAAATTTAGTATCTCATGAAAGGATAAATATTAAATAGCCTGACATTGGGTATTTGCCACTCTACAAAATGAAAGTATAATGTTTATAATTATGCTTAAAATTTTTAGGTTCAAACATAATTAAAATTATATTTCCAATTTCAAGTAAAAATTTGGAATATACTTAGAAGAACTTTATCCCAATTTTGCTAACATGCATTTTGAGAAGTTCAAAACAAACAGGATAAAATATGTATTATGGTTCTGGGTAGTAAGATTTGGGTGATACTTCTTCTTTCATCCTTTCATATTTTATATATGTTTGAGATTCATTTTAATAATCAGAAAGTCAACTTAATTTTTTGTAGAATAGTGATTACTAGAGGTTGGGAAGGAGAAAGGGGATAAAGGGAGTCTGGATTTGATTGGTACACACTGTTTCCATGTATTGAAATATCACACTGACCCCAATAATAAGTACAATTGGCACATGTTAAAATAAAAATAAAACTTAAAACATAAACCTTATTTTAAATATGTGTTTCCTTCATCAAATAGAATCATACCTCTTCAACTAGACTTTGGCCAAAGTAAGGTTAAAAAATAAAAAGGAAGGCCCCTACAATGAATAATCAAGTTAGACTCTCTGGGCTTCCAGATTCTCCGTGGAAATCCATTTTAAGAAGATTGTTCCGGAGACACAGGGCCAAATGACCATGTAGTCTGTTATATGCATGCAGAAGAGGCAATTTGTAATTCCTCAGATCACTTTAGCCTCAAGTTCCTTTTCACTTATCTTAGGTTGTCAAGTTTTGATGAAACCAGTAAGTAATTTAATTTAGAAATTGGAGTTAGTTTCTCAAACAGTGCTGTTTGGTTTCCAGTTTGCAACTGTTTGTCCTTTCATTGTTTCAGAGGCATTAAACAAGGCAGCAGATAAATTAAAGTGAATAAAAAGTTGCTGGGCAATGTGTGTAATTAATCTTCTCTACTGTCAATTGTAGGGGCAAGAAGGATTCCCTGGAGAGAGTGGACCTAAGGTATTGTGTACTTCACATTACTTAGAAATCTGTCAGAAATACTCCTGGGGTTAGGAAACATATCCTAGGCCAGCAGAAGGACTGTTCCTGCTAAATAAACGTTCTCTGTGGGGAAAACAGGGGAGCCAAAATTTTAAAACAATACCTTTATTTAGAATTATAAGACTTTTAAAAAACATTTCATACCTTGATTTTTTTTTTAATTCATAGGTAAAGGAAGAAAAATAATCCTTTTGAAATTTTTCTTCTGCAGGTTGCTCCTTCCCCTCTATCATATGTATTTTCTTCTTTACTCAAAGGAAAGTAAAACGTAAAGAAAATCAAAACTATCCGATTTCACCTGACTCAATTTTCTCAGTATGCTTATAAATTGTCTTAAAGTATTTTCAACTTTAGGGCTTTCAGTTTTTCTAGAAACATTTACTAAACTCAATAGATGCCGGATCCTGTGATAGGGTCTAAGGACAAAACAAAGGTCTCCCATGGCCGGGGTTCTGTTCGGGAAGATGCACTGTGAACCCAGTGACCAGTGTGCCAACATTGTGGAGAGCTTTGCAGGGAAAAAGAAAACACTTCGGAGGAGACAAAAACACACGTGAAAACTGGCTTCATGTTGGAATCTGTTTAAAAGCACAAGTGTATCTCTGTGATATAGATTTGATTTCAATAACCATTTCATTTTAATGCACTTATTTAGGGTGAGACTGGGGACCCTGGTGGTCCAGGAGAGACTGGACCCAAAGGATCCAGAGGCAAAACGGTAAGCTTCTCAGATTCCCATTGCTGACCACTTCAGCTACTTCGGGAACACCTTCTGCATGCATGTAGAGTCATTTGAATTGTCACTTGTTCCCAAAGTCTTCTAAAATGTGTGGATTTTGCTGGGTGTGGTGGCGCACACCTGTACTCCCAGCAGCTCGGGAAACTGAGGCAGGAGGATCACGAGTTCAAAACCAGCCTCAGCAACTTAGTGAGACACTAAACAACTTGGCAAGATCCTATCTCAAAATAAAAATTTAAAAGGGGCTTGGGATGTGGTTTAGTGGTTATACTACTCATCTCTCAGTGCCAGCAAGAAGGTATCAATCGTTTTACTTCTCTACTGCTCCCTTTTAGTGAACAAATTCCCTGTTCTGGCTGTCAAGGTACCATTGTTATCACTGGAAATTAGGGTTTGTTTTTTTTTAAAGGAATTCTTGTGATCCAAAACAGGTTTTACACTGCCAAAAGTTATCCTATCTCCCTGGAAGATTTAATGCAACTTAATAATGCTCACTGACATCTTGTCTTCCCAAATGAGGTATTGTTAAATTATTTTTAATAAGGTATATGCTAAAAGGTTCCTTTTTAATTTAGCTCAGGAGGGTATTTCTTGAGTTTTGTGAGAACATTTGTGTTTAGTATGTAACTGAATATGTCTTTATTATTTTATGGAGGGACTTAGCTATTGCCTGATACTTTGGATCACTGAGAATAAAGATATTTTTCCAGTATATGTCATAAGCATCAATTCACCTAAGGCTGAGAAGTTAAGAATAGATTGCTTACATTTCATGACTCTATATATCTTAGACTATGTACAAATGAGATGCCTGTTTTTTTTTTTAAAAAGATTATATTATGGCAATTGCATCTCAATGTCTTCATCTCTTTCTTCATAATAGCATTGGTCAAGAGAATTAGCAAGAATAAGATATCTGATAAAAATGTATCATGCTAAGTGAAATAAGCCAATCCCCAAAACCCAAAGGTCAAATGTTTTTGCCGATATGTGGAAGCTAACCCACAATAAAGGGGGCAGGATAGAAGAGAAGTTCAGTGTAGACAAAGGGGAATGAAAGGAAGGGAGGGGGGATAGGAATAGGAAAGACAGTGGAAAAAATAGGACATAACTTTCCTACGTACATGTCTGGAATCCCACCATCGTGTACATCCACAAGAATGGGGTCCTAATTAGAATAATCTATATTCCATGTCTGTGTAATGGATTCTACTGTCATGTATAACTAAAAAGAACCAATAAAAATTTTTGAAAAAAAAATTATACTTGAGGTAGTTTTCCAGTTTTGTCTTCAAGATTAATTTTACTCTGATCTAGTACTTTTTTTTTTCTGCAAACTAAATCAAGAACTTTATGTATAGAGAACATTTATGTAGATTTTAGGGGTACAAAATAAATTCTCTCTCCCTTCTTCCTTCTCCCAAGAGGACTGCTTCCCACTATAATTCCTTTCCTTGAACACTTTTTGGTGGCTATCCTTTATCATTATGCCTTCAAAAAATGACAAAGATTGATTTAATTAGAAAAATAATTGGAAAAGACTTTCAAATTAATCTAGATGTCATCTGCATTGAAATATCTCTGGATCATTTCCTTTGGCTTATTAACAGAACAGTTTAACCTTGAACAGCAGAAGCATGCTAACAAGTTCAGCTCTTTGTTGGGTTTCTTCCCTGGGATGGCACATTAATCATTACAAAAAACAATGAACTAATAGGAAACATATCAACTTTATCTCTTGGCATTTGGAAATATTTGAATTTCTCTTTTGTGCTCCATGTTGGACTGTTTGTAACTTGATATTTTTCACTTACCCAGCTGCTTTTTCCACTGTTAAGTATTTTTGTATTTGAAGTTGAAGTTTTTTACACATTAAAAATTCTCAGGCTTTCCCCTACCGGAGCAGAAGTTTCTATGGGAAGATTTTGGTAGCACCTTGCCTTAAATTCTGAAAATGAAAATTCATGATGATGTTAACCTGTTTTATTTTGCGTAGATGTGTGCTATTTGGATGCGTGCTTTCATAAAAACCCGAGTCTACAGAGTTTGAAGCTGGGCTTTTCAACCTTAGCACTCTTGGCAACTCGGGCTGGATGATCCTTTGTTTGGGGAACTGCCTAGGCATTGGTGGGTGTTTAGCAACATACCTGCCATCTCCCGGCTGGATGCTTCAACCACCCTTCCTGAATACCTCTGCAGACTTTGCCATGTGTTGGGGCAGCGAGGGGTGGGTGGCAAAATTCTCCCCAGCTGAGAACTGCTGGTTTAAAGACTCAAATAACCACACAATGTTAATGTTCTTAATGGCATTTTATCTGTCAAATAAAAAAGAAAAAAAAAAAAGAAATCTAAAAAAGTAATCTCTCTGCCCCCTCAACTCCTCCCATTTCCTTCTCCTCAGAAACCACTTTCATTTCCTAACTTTTGGAATTGGCCACATGCTTCTAAATATCATGCTTGTGGACCAACCTTTTGGTTTTTTAAGTTTTGGGCATTACTGCAAACCTTGCTGATTTACCTTTCGTCATTTGCCTTTGATCTAAATCCCTTCTGAAAACATTTGGGTGCAGCAGGTAACCTATAAATCCCCACCCAGCGCTTCCACCTGACCAGTTTCATCTTGTTTCCATTGTGCTTGGCACCAACCACTGTAGTTCAATTGCCTTTACCTTCACCTGTGGATTCCCTTCACCTTTCTTCTGGGTTGTCTCCCTGTTTCTCATTCCCATTCCCAGACTCCTGGATTTCTCCCCTGCCTCATGGAAAACTCATCCAGTAGCCCACTAAGAGGGGACGAACAAGAGGTACATTTTTTGGATATAGCTAACATCTGAAAATGGCTTGATACTACCTTCAGATGGGGTGGATACTTTGACTAGGACACAATTCTGATTGAAAAATAATTCCTCAGGATTTTGAAGGCAGTCATTTCTCCATTATTTCTAGTTTCTCTCATTACTTTGGAAAGTCCTAGGAAATTCAAATTCCTAACTTTTTTACCTGGCCAATGTTCTCTCCCTAGAACCATATTGGATCATCTCTTGGTTTCTAGTGTTGATATTTCATGGCTTTAATGACCTGTGTATGGTCAATTTTTATCAGTTTTCAAGGATATTAGGTAGGCCCCGTGAACCTGGAAATGTGTACTCTTCAGTTCTAAAAGTATTATTAATTATTCTAATGATTTCCTTCCCTTCCACCTCCACCTATTGCTATTTTTAAATACTTATATTTTGTATGTCAATTTACTCCTTTACTTCTTCTCTCCTATTTCCTAATTGTCTTTTTGCTCTACTTTGTGTTCCTTGACCTTATCTTATAATGTTTCTCTCATACTTTAAGAACTTGTTTTTGTTTACTTCATGTTCCTTTTCTATCATATACTGTTCTTGTTTCATGGGGGAAACGTTTTTTCTTATCTCTCTGAGGATATAAATGAGTATTTTTAAGTCTTCTTTGCCCAATATACTCTGTTTCTTGCATTTTTCTATTTTGATCTGTATTTTTCATATGTCTCAACAATGAGTTATTGCTTCATTTTTTAAATGTGAGAAAAAGACAGATTGGAAGCCCTGAGAAAATGAATGGGATTTACCAACTACATATTTCACTGGAGGCTGATTTGGCTAAACTCATTTTTTGTTGTTGTTGTCATGGTGGTGGCTTTTTTTTTTTTAATAAACCTCTGATATCAGTATTTTTAGGACCTTCTTCTTTAGTCAGATTCCCCTTAAAACATTCTTTCCATTTCCTGCCTGAAGAGTAAAGGTCTATATGCCAACTTTCTAGAAGCCATGTGGAAAAAGAGAGCTGGAGGATCTCACATCTATGGTGCATAGTTTCTCTGAGTCTGCTGTTTCAGTATGGTACCATTGGTCCTCCACTCTACCTGAGTCCCAACTCAGTTTTTCTTCAGTTTATTTCATGGTGGAAAAAAGAGACATTCACCCAAGTGTGGAAAATGAAAGGAGATTTGGGGACTCCTAAAGTTCTTTTCAATTGAGCCTTCTTGTTTGGTCTCTTCCCTTCACTTTCACTTATGGTGGTACCTGGTACTGCCAAAGCCTGAGCCTTCTGGGTATGGGTGATATCGAACACGTTGGTCCTGGGCTTTCCCTGCTGCTGGCTTAGGACAGGTGTTTCAGGTTTGCCAAGTATCCAACACTTACACCTCTGCTTTCCAGCCTCCAAAATTTTGTGTCTATTGTTTTCTTACTCTTTCAAATCCTTATCTTTGTTGCTTTTGCCCTTTTAAAAAATCAATATATATTTGGAAGATATTAGGAAGGACAAAAGTAAATTCACTTACTCAATCTGTCATTTTTCCCTTGGAAAGGTGAACCTATGTCTTCTAAGTAAAATATGGTCAATAAGTTTATTTTTTCATTCAAACCAGCACACTGTCAATATTGTCACATTACACAAAGGACATCAACGATTATTTACTACTCCATAGGCAATGCTTTTACAAATTAAGTTGATTATAGACAACTTCAGTTTTTATTCTTGTAATGACTTTTAAATAGGGAAATAAATATATATTTTTTTGGTACCAGGGATTGAACCCGGGGTGCTTAACCTCTGAGCAACATCCTCCAACCTTTTTTCTTTTTTTTTATTTTGAGATAGGGTCTTGCTAAGTTGCTTAGGGCCTTGCTGAGTTGTTGAGGCTGCCCTTGAACTGCCTGAGCTGCTGGGATTACTAGAGGCTTACACCACTGAGCCAGCATATTATCCTATTTTTAAATAGTAAATCCCAGTTTTCTCAGTGATAAAGTATATTGTTGAATATATGGAAAAAATTCTGACATGCAGACAGATAACAACTGTTGTTTTTATTATTGCTGTTATCCACTTTTCCTTCCAGTCAACTGCTAAATGTTTGTATTGTTGTTGTCATCTCAGGAGGTTTTACTTTTTAATTTTGTTTTCTAGGATTTTTATTTATTTTTTGTAAAATTCACTTTTTAGTCACCTCCATCTCATTTCAATAAAATTTTCTTCTTTGCCCCAGAAATTCCAGTAGTAGCAGTCTTCCCTATCAGATATGATTTGACAGTAGTATTGATTACTACAACAACAAGCTTAAATGCCAACAATAAAGGATTGATTAAGTTATGGTACTTCTATGTAATACAATACCATATGCAGCCATGAAAAGTGATTTTACAAAGAATATTTAATAACATGAAAACATCCAGAGCTACATTCTTAGTTTAAAAGGCAATAGGAAAAAGTATGATCCAAATAAGTTTTTAAAAATTATATGTATATATATATATATATATATATATACACATTTATACAGTTATATCCAAAAACATGAGAAAAGGCACCAAAATGTTAACAAGGATTCTGAGGAAGAAAGGATTGCCATGAATTGTTTTTCTTTATTATTATTTTTTTTTTCATTCTTTGTGTCTTTGGAAATCTCTCAATTTTTTATAGTGAAAGTGAAATTTTCACTTTTCAGTTGTCACCTTTGATATTTGAATTTAAAACAGATACGTGTGTGTGTAAATATGATTTTAAATAAATAAATTCTGCTTTGAGATATCTGCTGGACTTCCAGGAGAACCAGGATCCCCTGGGGAGCCAGGACCCCCTGGACGCAAGGTAAGTAGGAAAGTTAAAACCATACTGGAACCTTTGGCACTTAAAAAGTTATTGCCTGGAAGCTTCATTGTCCAAATACGCACTACTCCTGTTCCTGCTCTTTGGCCCCTATTTTTGCTATTTCATGTGCTTTGCAAAAGGAGAAAAAAAAATGCCAACAAAAAATTATCTCCAGGGAGGTGGGGAAAACTGGGGGAAGAAATAAAAAGTATAAGACTAAAATGAGACTGCTCAATTATCAGTAAATTTTATTTATCTATTCAGTATCTGCCCTCTTCCTACATTCAACACATGATCAGTGAATGAAGGGAAATTAATAAATAATGAATTTGATCAAAGTGGCATCATGTGGAACTTATTATTTGCTTCAGGAGTCCACTGCATTTTTTCCTGGGTGTCTCTTGAGAAGCCAGATTCTTCCCATTCCAAAGATGGGATTGAACGCCTAAAATTAACACCAATTCCGTTATTTTTTTTCTATTCCCAACCTGATGAATATATCTATGCATGTGTATTTATACTTACATGTATGTATGCATCATATACATGTGGGTATATGTACAGAAACACGTATGCATGTGTTCATTTTTGGAAGATGACTTAGGGCAACCTCTCCAGATGTCTGGTTTGAGTCTGGTCCCTTTGTCATCCAACCAATGGTGGGAACAGCCGAAGGTTCCTCTTGGGCTGCTGCTCAGCGGCAGAGGCAAAGCCTGGGGTGAAGGGCTCCAACCTCATCCCCCGGAGGGGCAGCCACGCCCGAATGCTTCCATCCACTTAGTGCCGAGCTCTAGAGCTGCTCCCCAGCTCTGCATGCCTGGGTGCAGCGGCCAGCTCCGTCCCTAGATTCTGCGCAACCCTGTCCTTCAGAGAAGGAGCTGCAGGAGGGCAGCCTCGGAGGCTCGGGACTCCTCCCCGCTTCCCCTGCGCACAGCTGCTCTTAATTAGGTCCTGAGTCTCCGATGGTGCACCTTCTGGCTCCTGATGTGTCTCAAGCTATAAAACACTGATTGTTTGTTTGTTTCCCCAGGGTGTGAAAGGGGCCAAGGGATTGGCTTCATTTTCCGTATGTATCTCTTTCCGCTGTGAGTTCTGAGCGCTCCATTATGTTTATTTAATTCTGCACTTCGTGACCTAGCAGTCTGTTGGTTAATTCTGGTTTTTCTTTGACCTGCAGACATGTGACCTCATTCAATATGTGCGGGACCACAGTCGTAAGTACCCTTGGTAAAACCATCACCCAGACGTCAGCTTTCACAGGAAAGCAGGGAGTCCTGCACTCAGGACCGAGAGGATTTTCCTGCCAATTTCTTAAAATCAGACATGGCACTGCATGAATTTGAGTCAGCATGGACTGGTGGCTCTTAACTCCCCACCTCCTGCCGGCCTGTCTATTGGAACCAGTTCCAAGCCCTTACAAGCAGTAATATAGCTAGTGCCCTGGACCTGGGGAAAATTGGGATTTGAGGTCTCAGCTCTCATAGTGGTGAAATCAATCAGTGGAGAGTCACACTGAACTTCTTTTAAATGATTATTAACACCTGACAATAACTGACAGAAGTGAATTCACTGGTGTGAAAGAGCCAGGCTGGCAGGTGTCCTGGTGGGCGTGAGCCTTGCCCTCAGTGATTTATGGCTTATGACGCCTTTCCTGGAAGGATATGTTTGATTGCTTTTAGTTAGAATGATTGACTTGCTTATAAAACTCAAAATAATGTGTGTTCTGCCAATACATTTTTCTCTCGCTTCGAAATTTTAAAAGCAAGATGGCATTTTGATTTGGCAAATGCTTTTTTGAATTTAAGGCCCTAATAACAAATTCTGCTCTCAAACTATGTGTTGATACCATAAAAAATCCATGTACAAGATTAAGAGTTGACCTTTCCTCATGTGGAATGTCCATTTACATATGCGTAGTACTTCCCAAATAATCACTATGATTGAAAGGAGTCACGAGTTTCCTTGAGGCCTTTGAGGAGGAGGCAGGGGGATGGACAAACAGAAGCCCATTTCTGTAGACAGCATTGTTCAGAAAGACACAGACTTTTCAAAGCTCTAAAAACAGTGTAGCTCAGAACTCTTTTGGTAGCAGAATTGACCATGGTGGGGATCAAAACTGATACGCTGGGTCACAAGGATGGTCGTTCTGCAGCTGAATTAGCACGGTAGGTTTTCTGACACAGGGGCTATGTGAACTCTAAGGAAGCAGGTGTGAGGGGACCTGATCTTTTAACACCTGAGGGGCTCAATACAAAATTGAAAATCCAAAAGTAGGTACAAAGCTATTTCATAAGTTAATACTTAGAACAAGAAGGGAAATCACAACTGCATATTTAACGAAATTGTGCAGTTGTGATTACATAGCTTACATAATTCCTGCATATTTTACAAAAGCACATGATCATTCGAACAACATGGCTAGGGCCTCTTCCAGGCAGGGTCTCTTGCAGGCAGAGCCTTACCAGGTGCCTCTGTAAGTAAGAGGCCTAAAGCAGCTGTCCAATAGAATGTTCTGCAATGATGGGAAGTGTCCACTGCACTGTCCAATAGAGTAGCCATCAGTCACATGTAGCTTTCAACACTTACCATGTAGATAGTGTAACTGAGAGACTGAATTTTTAAATTTAATTTTAATTATTTCAAATTTAAATAATTACCAATGACTCAGGGCTGCCATATTACACAGTGGAGGTCTAAAGCAAATGATCATTTACTTAAGAAGTAAATTCGTCTCTGATGTTTATATGATAATATAGAAATATGTCCACATACAGGTTGAACATCCCAAATCTAAAATCTACAATGCTCCAAAATATGAAATTGTTTGATTGCTCACATGATACCACGCATGGAAAACTTCACACTGGACCCCATGTGATGGGTCACAGTCAAACTACAGGCTCACTAAAAATATTGTACAAAATTATCTTCAGGCTGTGTAAGATATATGAAATGTGAATTTCATATTTAGACTTGGATCCCATCACCAAGCTAACTCATTATGCATATGAATGCAGAAGAAATCTGAAATCTGAAACATTTTACTCCTAAGCATTCAGACAAGGGATACTCAAACTGTATGTACACATGCTACACATATATACAAAACTGTGTGTGTGTGTGTGTGTGTGTGTGTGTGTGTGTGTGTGTAATTGATAGCTATAATATGTACATGGGAAATTTTTAGAGTTAAGGAGATGTACATGGGGAAAATGTAGAGTTAGGACTTTTAACTTTCCAAATCCAGTGCAGTTCCTTACAACATCGTGACCCTTCCAGGCAGATTCTCTGCCTCTGACAGCTGGCAGCAGGCTGCTGATTTATGACTGTATACTTTCCACCACTTCTCCTACCCTCTTCCTTATAGAAGGAATAGTGCTTTACCAAGATTTTGGGCTCTGTCTGCATCTTCTCCAAACCCTAACTATCGCCTTTATTTTTGAGTCATCTACAAAAAGCAGACAAGGCAGGATCTCCCTGCCATAATTTTCCTACACAGTAGAGAACTCTATACTCCTACCAAATAATAACCCAGTCTCCTTTGTTCTTCTTCCCCAGCTGGCAGACATGGTGAGTAATCTTTATTTACAGCATGTTTTAATCAAGCTCCAAAATGTCATACATCTGGAAAGAAGAGTTAGAACAATGTATTGCCTGCCAGCTGATATAAATTTTATCAGGGCTTTCTTTGCTGCCTCATGCTGGTAGCAGAGACCTGCCTCTAATAACTCAGTTTTAACTGAACTTCACAGCTATTTCTCAAGCAATGGGTAGGCTCTCATAGTATTAAAATATTTTAAAGGCTAACATCATCAATTACCTTCCTGCTAGGCCTTTTTTGTAATAAAATTTTCCCTTCATTCTCTCTCTCTCTTTTGCTCTTTTTCTCTCTCATATCCTCTCTGTAGATCAGTGATTAAGGATTAAGACACAGAGAACAGAATAAAGTAGGTATGGTCAGATAGCAAATAAGTGGAATGTGCAGCTTGGGTAATGCAAAACTATGTAGCTCATGCTTAATGATAATTACCAACTTGGCCTTATATCCTTCGGTGCTAGTTTTTCAAGAATTTTACAAATGCTTCTTACCTGTTGTTTTTGTACAAACCGATAATCACCCTGATATGCATTTAAACCCTTCAAGTTTTTATATAAAACCACCAACCCTTGCCCTCTGATTGCTTGTGCATTCATTCAACAAGTATTTATTGAAGGCCTACCATGTGCCAGTCTCTGTTTCAGGTGCTGGGGACACCTAAAATAATAGACTAGGTTCCCACCCTTAGAAACTTCCATTCTCACGGATAAGGAACAACGGAAGGAATTCGGAATCCTATGGCTGCTGTGAATTCAGCAGAGGAGGCTCTGGGGCAGGATAATGTGAGGGAGAGAAGAGATGCCCAGAGGACGGAGACTTCTCTGAGGCAGTGAACTTGAAGTCTGGCTGAAGGAGTCAGGCAGGCAGAGGAGCTCCAAACCCACAGGCCTCGGAGCAGGAAAGACCTCTAGCTATTTTGTTGGAACTGACAGGGCCCCCAGGACCGGTTGGCAAATGAAAACATGGGGCCGTAGCAGAGGCTGCATTGCGCTGGGCTTGGCATGCTATCATAGGGTGCTAGGAATCGTTCTTTTTTTTTCTTGTATCTCTGCACTGCACCTGAAATTTGCTGTTGTTCTCAAATGAAAACATCAAAAGCTAAGCAGAATCAATTTCATATTTGGTCATAATTCTAATCATTTTTTTAATTGCAAAATTAACATGGCCTCAATTTTAAAAAGTCTCCTCAGTCCACCAATTAGATTCAGAGGTTCATAAGTTATTTCCTGTCTCCATTGAGGTGACTTTGATTTGGGTCAAATATTTATTCTCACTGGCCATGTGATAACTCCGTTCACCTGTGAAGGTCAGAGTCAAGGACCAGAAATATCTAATAACCTAGTGCCAGGATGGGCAGGTCCAGTTGACTCATAGCAGGGAGACTTCCTCTTTGGACGGCTTGGGCAAGCCCCAACAGGTGTGAGTTCCTGAGTTCCTCATGAAGGGCCTGTGGGCCTCAGGCTGTGTTCATTATCTCCAGTTCCCTTGCTGGCATGTGAAGGAAAGGAGACACTCCTCCAAAGGAAACTTATCCTTGGGGTTTCGTCTTACCACCCTTTTTCCCAAGGTGAGCCATCTCACAGTTACTGAAGTTTTATTCTTCTTCCTGTACCTGTTACAAAGAACTGTTTTGGGCTCATTTTCATTCATTCAATGTTCATTAGATGGCAGGGACAAATAACCTGGAAGATCAACAAAGGCATAGTCCCTATCACTATATGTCATAAGTTAACAGGAGAAACAATCAGATTATCAAATATAAATTGCCATCTGTGATCAGTGCAGGGTACTAGAATTAGAAGAATAAATCAGAACCAATAAAGAAAGATACATAACTCTGCAATTTAGACATTAGAGATTAACAAGCATAATTCAGAGTTTCTTACCAATAAACAAAGCATTTTTAACTGTTAAATAAAAATTGAGGGCTGGGGATGTAGCGCAGAGGTAGAATGCTTTTCTAACATGCACAGGCCAGTACCAAAAAATAAACTCCTGCTCCTTGGCAAAAAAAATAGTGATCAGTTAAAGCTCTCCATGTTCTCCATTTAGTGACAGTTATTCTCTGTCACAAATGGCAAAGTCTATAATGATAATGGCTAATATTTGCTGAGCACCTACTATGTGCTAGGCACTGTAGTTCTAAGTGATTTATTTGTGCTGAGTCATTTAGTTATCACCACAGGCCAGAGCAATAAGTTTTGACTCAGATTTTGCAGAAAAGGAAACTGATAGAGAGGATAAGTAATTTGAAGAAGGTCATATGTTAGCATTTGGGTCAGGCTCTAAATAAAACCCTTTATTGCCTACTCTTTACATCTAAAGCTCTGTTCTGTCTACTGCATGTCACTTGCAGTTTTTCTGAAATTATTGAAGGGGCTTTCACAGTCATTCCTTTCTAACACTTGTTACATTTCCTCATTAAGACAGAATTTATTTTAGTTTGCATGAAGTTCCAGCAACAAAATACAATACCTTTAATCCAATCTCTGTAGGCTAATGGGCATGACCAGAAGCTCTCTATTTATTTTAGAAGGGATTTGCTAATTAACGGTACAAATTTCACAGCCAATCACATTGAATTCTGGACTTTTTTCTTTTGTGCTTCATTCAAAAGAGCAAACATGGCTTTTAGACTAGCACTTTCAATTATTCAGGATTTAAATATTAGACATCTTGCATGTTTTGTTGTCACATTTAAAGTATTAATGATTTGAGGTTTAAATATTAGAGTAGTTAGCACTGAAAATCGCTCCACCTTCTTGGGGTTTTAAGTAAAGCAGGATCAGCGATATTTAAGGACACGGTCTTGTCTTTTAGGCAAACCTGAATGCCCGGTGCATCCAACCGAGTTGGTGTTTGCTTTGGACCAGTCCCGGGATGTCACGGAGGAGGAGTTCAGGCGGATGAAGGGGATGGTGGCCTCGCTGGTGACAGCCATGCGAGTCCGGGAGAACAGCTGCCCGGTGGGAGCGCGCGTGGCCGTCCTGGCCTACAGCTCGCACGCCCGGCACCTGGTGCGCCTCTCCGACACCTTCCAGAAGGACCAGCTCCTCCGGGAGATCGAAGCCGTGCCTTTCGAGCGATCCTCAGATGGCAGGGAGATCGGCAAGGCCATGAGGTTCATCTCCAGGAACGTCTTCAAGCGGACGCTTCCAGGCGCTCACACGAGAAGAATCGCCACCTTCTTCAGCAGCGGCCCGTCCGCCGATGCCCAGGCCATCGCCACGGCCACCATGGAATTCAGCGCGCTGGACATCATCCCCGTGGTGATCGCTTTCAGCAACGTGCCCTCCGTCAAGCGTGCCTTTGCGGTGAGAGGGTGAAGCTTTTCAACGTTTATTCATTTATTCCTCCTGTATTCAGAAGTCTCAAGAGAAAGCGTAGAACTACATTTCCTTGCCCTCAAAACCAAGGTCATCCTGGGTTAGCAGAATAGAAGGATTAGAAATATTTATTTTGCCGGGCACTGCTTGTAATCCCAGCTCCTGGGGATGACAAATTCCAGGCCAGCCTCAGCAATTGAGCAAGACCCTGTCTCAAAATAAAAATAAAATAAAATAAAAAGATCTGGGGATGTAGCTTAGCTCAGTGGTAAAGCACCCCTGGGTTCAATCCTCAGTACCACAAAAGGGGGGGGGGGAAAGAAGGAAGGTAGGGGAGACTGATTTATTACTTATATACCAGGAACATATTAAACCCTTATATGCATTATACTGTTTAGTTCTCAAAAGTAGTATGTATGAAATGAATAACAGTTGTTCTCACTTTATGAATGAGAAAACTGAGCCTCTACTTCAAAGTTAAGCTACTTGTTCAGGTTCACACAGCTAAGCATAGGCAATGCCAGGTCTTGACTGCAGGTTTACTATTCTAGTGCTTCCGTGAGCTACCCTGCGTTGCATCTGAAGATGCTGAATCAGGAGACCACTAACCACACACAGATGCCACTTAGCCAGGGTACTAGTCATTCCTGTACAGTGAAAACCAATTGGCTAAACTTCATCCATTATAAAAAAAATCCAGATTTTATAAAAGAAAAGACATTTCTAATTATAACTTCCTAAATTGAGGATGAAACTCTTAACATGTAGCATTCCTAAATAAACCACCTGGGATTAAATTCATAATACCCTGTCAATAGTTGCTCCATAGCAGGGTTCCATTACAAAGAACTGCCAGACCCAGCAAAGTATCCTTCCAGTCAGCTGTGTTAGTCCAACATGGTGTTTGCTTCTCGATTCATGTGGAGAGACTCTGAAGAGGGCCCCTAGGCAGCAACAAGAGTATTGAAAAATGAATGCTAAATAAAAAAGGTCAACCAATTGAAAGTTACTTCATTTAGATAACAGAAGATAAAAAGCAACTAAGTTATTGTCTTCAAGTAGGTGAAAAATTACTTCAGAAAATTAGCTGTGATTCAACTTTGTAAAACCTCATCAATTAGAGAAGTAAGGTTTTTTTTGTTTTTTTTTTTAGTACTGGGGGTTGAACTCGGGTGTTCAACCACTGAGAAGCAAGGTAATAGTATCAGGAAACTTCAGGTTAGGTTCAAGAAAGAACCTAATTGACTTACTGTTGGTTGGATTAAATGGTGGTTATGACAGTGCCTTTTTCTGAAGGCCTTGAATGGGGGTAATGACTCACCAGTCAGCGTAACTTCTATCTTTCTAGAGACTGGGGCTAGGACTAAGTGGCTTTTGGAAAGGCTTCCAGCTCTCTACTTTTCTATGAAAATGTTGAAATAAGCAGAACGAAGTTGAAATATATTTGTCATCTGAAAATATAGAGAGCAGTACCTATTTTCTAGAATATTAGAAAATACTCTAGAAAAGTATTGGATGGTTTGAAGCCTCGCACGTAGTAAGCACTGAGAATGATAGCTTTTGCTTTAATGATTATTATCTCTTAATAGCTTGATACTATTAAACCAAAATCTGTTTAAAAATCATGAAGTCTGGGAAGTATCAGAACTGAAAATGCTATTAGCATCATGGAACTAACTCTCAGAATGAGACAGTTATGCACATAAATTAGAAAAGATGGGGGCAAGGCTATGCAAATGAAGCTGGGAGAAGCAGCAGCTTAAAAATTCTGTAAGTGATGTTGATTATACACAGTCCTCATGATTCCCTCATCTGCTGGCTTTATTTAGCCACCAAACAAGAGACAACTTTACATCTTGTTGCAAACAATTGGTGGCACTTGTGATATAAACTTAGACACAAGTCCATCCACCCACTCAAAGGTATGTGCACAGTATATTACTTGTGAGGAGGTATTTTATTGTTTTTTAAGAACTTGAATGTTAGTCATTTCAGAGATTGGTAAATTGGCTTCTCGATTCTACCCAAATAGCCTAGAGACTTTCTTAATGAAGGTTCAAATTTTTGAAAATAGAACTTCATAAAACTGAGCAACACTGACCACCAAGTAGTAGCAGAAGAGTTACTGATGAAGTCAGAATTGGTCCCAAGGTCCTTTCATCTGACAAATGTTTAGTGATCACTGCCTGTATACCAGGTGCTGCTCTAGGCTCTGAGGATAAGAAAGCCAGGTGGTTCCCCCTAACATGACGGGCCTTAAACAGCCCTGCCTGGAAAGGCTCAAAACGGAGGCAAATACCACCAGTTGGTTAGAGCACAATGTCTGGCATTACAGAAGAGAAATTGCAACTTGTGTTTGCTGCCTTTTTTTGTCTTCTATGCATTCTCTTCCGTTGTGTTTTTGTTTTGTTTTGTTTCTTTAGAACAGACCTCAGAAGTCTAATGACACAATGCATCTTTTTTATTTGGGGACCATATTTTAAAACCCTAATTTGCTTTATATTTACCAGGGCTTTTCTAAATCTCAATTCTCCTAGAGTTCAGTGGGTCAAGGTGAAATATGGTACCTGTGCAGACTTGTGTGGTGGGCCTCAAAAGCAGCTGTCCAAGAGCAAGAACCAATCTTCTTGTTTCTTTGCACACGGACTGTGATCACCATCCTCCAAGTACTTCACAATGGTATAAAGTGGAGTGTCAAGCTGAAACATGAAAGGCCATTTTTGACCGGAAAAACCTCAGTCTCCACTTTGTTTCATCACTCGAATTTTTCCTCTAAATTTGTTTGGCAGTTACCTCTTCTGATGAAATTCTGCTACATCCCCATTAAGACTTCCATTTAGGGTGGATCTCACGTATGCTAAGCAAGTATTTTACCACTGAGCTACATCCCTTTTTTATTTTGAGATAGGGTCTCACTAAGTTTGTCAGGCTGACCTTGAACTTGCCATTCTCCTGCCTCAGACTCCCTAGCAGCTGAGATTACAGGCATGTACTATCACACCCAACTCCTTTTCTGATATTCTTATAATATATGTGTCTTTTTTAATTTTTTTTTATTTATTTTTTTTTAGCAAACCTAACTTTTTTTCTTTTATTCTGCTGTTTGGCATTGCAAGTGAGAGATATATTAAATGTAGCATTTGATATTATTATAGATGATTCTAGTGATTGGAGACAGAGTTGAAATTGGAGGGACATCTTTTTAATTGGAAACTTTCGCATTTTGTGCACCCAATCTTTTTATTTTGAAAAGGATTTTCTTTGTTAACTTAAGCTTGTCTAAAGAAAGAATATCCATAATATTAATCAAAAAATTTTAAGGGTGCCAATCTAGGGGGCCCCGTGATATCTAGAGAGGAAACAACAGGGTATCATTCAGAACCATGAGCTGAATACCCCTACTGTCCATCTGTGGATGTTATAGCTGTGCTTTCATGTAAGCTGGTACTTTTCATCCACAAGAAAATGAGCAATAAGAAAAGCAAACAATAGGATGCTTTTATTTTAAATCAAAAGTCCACATTTTGTTTACGGAATTTTTTCCATAATATGTTGTTATTGTTTCTTCAGTGATAAGTGATGGGATGAATGATCTCTAAAATAACATCTTTCAAATGTTGTTGACGAAGAGATCCCTTGAGGGTGGTATTGAAGGAGCATGCAGACCCCCCGTGGACTCTCCCTAGTAAAGCAACCCAGTAGAATCAACGAGAATCAATGATACTGCTTTTATGTTGATGCCAGTATGTTGATACATGAGCCTAAATTGCCAACTAGGGCCACAGCCAGAAATATGGAAGTTGTTATTGTTACAGTGTAGACATGTAGAACACAAGATTAGTTAGCAAATGGCAGCACTCCTTGGGCAACATCTTGAGAAACATTGCTCTAAATTAAGTTAGGACTCATTGATATAAAACTACAATCATAAAAGTAGCTTATGCAGAAAAGGGAAGGTAGGTCTTGTTTGAGACGAGCAAAACTTAAACTGAAGTTTTCTACTTTCTACCCCTCTTCACTGGGACTCGCTTTTCCATAAAACAATGAGGTTGGATTACATGGTTTCTAAGACTTGTTCTAACTCCAACGGTCTGTGAAGTTCTTTCCCCTGGATCCTGGTAGGTGGTAATGAGAAGCTTGTTTGACCTTCCTGGATGGTCTGTGTTCTCTGAACTGACACTGGTTCTGTTCCCCGTCACTCATCACAGTTGGAGCAAGGGTTTGCTAGACTTACACTGTGCACAGAGACATCTCTTGAAATCGTGAGCAGTGCAGACTCTTTCTGCTAGTGCATTACCCGAGGCACTTTGTTTACATATCACCAAAACCAGTTTAAGGTAGCTTAAGTACACACGTGCACATACCATAAGAAAAACACAGTGTAAGGACCTGAATAGGGCCCAAGGTATCCTCTGGTCCTGAGTCCAGGTAGGCTGCCTCTGTGCCACCTGCATGCACAATTCAGCATTTCTTCTAAGAGCAAATACATTCCACTATGCCACCACTGCCCTATCCTCATGGGGTCTTTTTGCCCCTCTTTTCTTACACCACACAATGCTCATTTCCACTACTTTCTCTTTCTTCCTGTCCTTCCCTGGTGTTGTGAGTTCTTTTCTCTATGTATTTGTGTCTATAAATTTAGCCAAAATCTTCAGTTATCACATACTCCATTCAAGTCTTCACCTCCAACCCAGAAAGCATATGACAGCAAACCAGGGGGCTCTCAGAGAGGAATCTGATGAGCAGATATTTCTCTGTTGTACAAAGAATAAAAAATGACAGAAACAGTGATGAGGCTCAGGAAAAGCTCCTTCTCTCAGGTGAGCCTGAATCACCCTTCTCTCATTTCCCATGCTCCTCAGTCCAAAGATACAATGTGGCCAGCCGACTGCCCTAGAAACTCTTCATTAAACATCAACCCTCAGCACCTGCAGACCTCAGGACACCAGGTCCAAATTCCTGATAGAATGGACCTGGCTAGCTCAGATGTTCTTTCCCAGTCCCACTGGCTCTTCTTAGAGAAATGGTGTTGCCCCCATATAAACATGACACCAAGGTCCTACCTCTGTGGATGAAGTGTAGGAAGGAGACTTCTTAGAGAAAGAGGGAAGCCATGAGCTTTAGACAGTAGGATACACAGAACTTAAAATGTCATCTGACCTATACCTGAGACATTCGATAAGATCACACCTACAATTTTTCTTCAGTTATCTGTGAGTCGTTAATGGACAAGTTAATTATTCTTGGTTATTTGGAGCCTCCTCATCTTCTTCTTACTGTGTGCCCTCAAACTCTGTAAGTGGGTTGCTAACAAGGGAAGGAAGTGGAAAGGGTTGGGAGTTCCAGAAAGGAGAGCCAACTAGACTTGGGTTCGAGTCTGTGTTAAAGCCAGTTTTAATGCCTAGTGCACAGTGGAAACCTGGACTTCACACGGATCTCTGGTACTTGGACATGGGGACAGGGGTCTTTAATTTTCTTCTTTAAATTTTGTGAGTGTCTGGTGTCCTTTGATCAGCTGTTAACCTTGCTGTGCTTCACTTTCTAAAATGGGGATGTTGAACATAAGAACTAACCTACTGGGTTGTTGAGATAATGGATATGAGGTACTTTATGCTCCTTACTGACCCACATGACACCCACTCTGTGCCAATAAATGCTTCACAATGACAAGATGACAAGCCTATTTGATGCTTACACAGTGCATTGTTAGTTAGTAATCATAATATTCCCATTTTATAGAAGAGGAAACAGAGGTAAATTAGAGCTAAAGGAAGGGCTGGGGTTTAAATCCAGCAGTGCTCTTGGTCACCTGCCGTGCTGTGCCTTGTCATGACCTTAGAAGGAGCAGAGTGGCCCTCTCTGATCCCACTTCTCTGAACAGTACTGGAAGATTCCACACCCTTTCCTACTAAGTGGTTCTTTCTCTTTGGTCTCTTGCAGATCGATGACACGGGCACATTCCAAGTCATCGTGATTCCCTCCAGGACTGAGGATATGCCAGCGTTAGAGAGACTCCAGCGGTGCACTTTCTGCCGTGGTAAGACCCACAGAGAGAATATGATCATGCCTGTTAAGTCCATTGAGTCACTGTTGGCAGCAGCAACTGGACCTTTGTGGCCAGAATGAGCCTGGTGTAGAGAGGACCTCCCTCGGGCTCTGGCCCCACCTCATCATGCTGCATCTTAAACAGATGGAGCCTCTTAGCTCAGCCTGCAGGGTCTCCTCCTGTGTGTCCCAGAAGGAGGGTTACATTCCAGGCCTCTCTACTTCCTGCAGCTTCCAGGAAACAGTAATGATTTTTTAGAAAAACTTAGCTTGTCTCATTGCCAGGTATTTCATGTTATAAAGTATTTTATGTGTATTTTCTAAATCTCAAATGTTCATGGCCCCAAAGAGATGCTTTAAATCAATTCAGCACCATCCTAGCTGCTTGGGGAATTTTTTTCCTCCAGTGCCAGGAATTGAACCCAGGGGCACCCTACCACTGAGCTACATCCCCATCCTTTTTAATTTTTAATTTCAGAGAGGGTCTTGCCAAGTTACCCAGGCTTCCTGGAACTTGAAATCTCCCTTTCTCAGCCTCCTAAGTAGCTGGGAGTGCAGATGTGGGTCACCATGCCTGGCAGATATTTTTTAGTATGGTATAAGTAGAAACAGCAGAGAGTCATGAATCTCCATTGAAAAGAGCCCCCAAAAGTTAACTATCAGAAAGATTTGCAGTATTGATTTGTTTGGAGTGTTCTATACACAAGTATTGCTCTAACTGGAAAACTCTTTCTTATCTTCCATTTGAGCATTCCAATGATTATGAAGACAGTGGAAACCACAGAAATTAGTGGTGGATGTGACAGCTGATGGTCACCAAGCATTTACTATAGACCAAGCACTTGCTCTAATCACTTTAACATAATACTGGTGATGAGTCAAGACTTAAGATACTGTGCTTATTATGTCCCAAGAGTGCTCTAATCACTTTTCATAAATTATGTAATTCTATCCTTATAATCACTCTAAAATGTCTGAGCTATTATTAGCTCCACTTTACAGATGAGGAAAATAAAGCTTAGAGAGATGTGATCATTTGCCCAGGACCATACAGCCAGATAGAACCCAAGGAGGTTGGCTCTAAACTGCTTGCAGGTTATGAGGAATGGAGGTCTCTTTCTGCTCCCTGAAAGTGTCCATCTGGGCCTGAAGCAAATGCCTGATTGCTCTCCTTCTTCAAGGATATCCATGAGAGGCTATGGTTGACGTACAAATGACCTTATCAGGAGGTGGCAACTCTGGTCGAGAAGTAGGATTTCCAGTCTCCTCACAGCCTCTGTGTTTTCTGTCTTTCCTCTGCTCCCCTCTAATCAATTTTTCTTTTCTCTCTATTGATTGCACAGGGTTAGTTTAGACGAAGGCAGTCTGACTTAAAGCAATTAAGTACTAAGCATGCCATGGGGAGCTACACCCCACCCTATGTATTCTCAGTTGCACCTTCAAACACGTTGGTTACAACAGTTTCAACATGCTGCACTCTTGTGCTGGTATATTGCACAGTCAGAAACTGCGCATATGTGACTGGGGATGGATTTTGGCTCCATTTCTTGGCTTAAGCCTTTGTTTTGTCTCTTAGGCACATGATGGAAGATATTTTGGCTGTCATTTCCTGCAATTAAAAAACCCACAAAACTGAGCAAATGGGCACCCTGCTGTCCCTGATTTTAGAAACTGCCTTGTGCACAGGTGACTGTTCTGTCATCTGACCATTACATGGGTCATAAAGTTTCCCTAAATTTCACTGTGGGAACTCTAACTTGTGCAGCATCATCTTTACTGTGTCTTTATTGAGCGAAGTGAGGAAGTTTGCTGGATCCCCTAGGATCTGCATTCTGGTCATTCATCTTTCATCTAATAGTTTTTATTTATGGTCCATCCTATATCTAAGTACCAGCTGTCTGCACACATTATTCTTTTTTTTTTTTTCCCTTTGATTCTTAAAGAGGGCATTCTCACCCTCAATCATTAATGTTATTGGAAAACAAGGGAGAATGTCATCCCTGGCAAGGAATCTCTGGGTGAATCTGATCCTCGTTAGGTTCAACCACCTAATTGTGCAGAGAAATGGCAGAATTGAGGCCCAGCAGGGGCCTGGCTGGACACACACAGCATGTTTGTTCCTGCAACAAGACTGAGGCATCCCAGCCCTCAGACCAAGGAGCCTCCCTACTACTGTATCACATGGCCTCATCTCTAATAATAAAACATGACTACATATGTAGAAACTTCTGGTAATAGTGGTGTGTCCTTTGGTAAAAATGATTAACTCTTCTGGTCTCAATCTACTGTATAAAATTAGAATATCAATTGACCTCCAAGATCCTTCCATCACCAATTTACTTTATCCCTTGGAATAGTTATTTTGGTCAAATTCAATGAAATTGACTCTTCATTACCATGCATTCTTTTGTTAAAGGAGATATGCATATTTAGAAAAATGACCTATTTTATGGGAGGCCATTAATAAGCAATATTTATATTCATTCATTTAACAAACATGCATTGTTCTTTTAACAAAAAAGCACTATGGAGACACAAAGATGAGCTGTAGCTTTGTCCTTAAGTACATACCCACAGATAGACATGAAGTGGTAAACTCTTATTTAAATGGCTTTTTTACTCTCACGTTTTAAGCTGATTATTTTTGCATATAGAACAATCATAGTGAGCATAGTGACAAGGACCACTGGTTTAGCCTGTTTATTTTCAACCAGGAGAAATCAAAATCTTTCGTATTATACTGCTGTATCCTTGTAGATGCATGGGACAAAGTGTCCACTGCAAACTTTATAAACTTAACATTGCCAAGATTCAATTTCTGTTGAAAGCAGTCTAATTAAAAAAAGAAAAAAGATTGCATGAGCAAATGGAATCGAAGGCACAGGTGGGTATAAAAGCTGTACCTTCTGAAGATAGATGGAAACTATGCTAGGAAATTCTACTGTTGTTGGTGTTCGAGCCGTTTCTTAACAATTTTAACATTAAAGACTATGCTGTTGCCAGATGTCAAGATAGTTGAGGTGTGATCTTTCTTTTTCTATTCACATGTACTTAGTAACCCTAAGTGACTTGGTTTGCAGATATCTGCAAGCCTGATGCTTCTTGTGACCAAGACAGACCACCCCCTGTGCAGTCTTACATAGATGCTGCTTTCCTTCTGGATGGCTCCCGGAATGTGGGACATGCTGAATTTGAAGACATAAGAAGCTTCCTGGGGACCCTGCTAGATCACTTTGAAATCACCTCAGAGCCAGAGACCTCCGTCACTGGAGACCGAGTGGCCCTATTGAGTCATGCTCCCCCTGACTTCCTACCCAACACTCAGAGGAGTCCTATTAGAACTGAGTTCAACCTTACCACCTATAGCAGTAAGCGCCTCATGAAGAGGCATGTGGAACAATCTGTTCAACAGCTAAACGGAGATGCTTTTATTGGTCATGCCTTACGGTGGACTCTGGACAATGTCTTTTTAACCACACCCAATCTGAGAAAAAACAAAGTCATATTTGTGATATCTGCTGGGGAAACCAGTTACTTGGATGGGGAAACCTTAAAGAAAGAGTCCTTGAGAGCCAAGTGTCAGGGGTATGCCCTATTTGTGCTTTCCCTTGGCCCCTCTTGGAATGACAAGGAACTGGAAGATCTAGCCAGTCACCCTTTGGACCATCACTTGATCCAGCTTGGCCGAATTCATAAACCTGAGCACAGATATGGTGTGAAGTTTGTGAAGTCCTTCATAAACTCAATCAGGCGTAAGTCATGGAAATTGTTCTTTCCTACATGTTATGAATATACTTGGAAAAAATATATACTTGGTATTTTCCCCAAAAAGGGTGATGAGCTAACATGTATTATTGGAAACCTCTCTTGTCTATCTTCAAGGGCATTGCAAGGTCAGAAAGGAAAATATGTAATAATGGATAGTGGGAGGGAGGAAACCTCTGGTTCCTAAGCATTTAATTTTCTGGCTCATCTTTTTTATGCCTCTGGTTCCTATGGCGAAGCAATCATAACAAGCAGCTGTTCACACATCTGTCTGTGTAGAGCAGTGCAGTCTGAGGGTGTGAAGTCACAGCCTGGACTCTAGCTACAAAGTGGAGCCTTTGCCATGTAACATTAGCATGCTGCCCTTTAATGGAAAGTTTCATCAGTTAACACACTGAAAGAGAAAGCCAAAGAAAAATTAAGCAATTCTTGGCTTTGCTTTTACAAGTTCCGAAGGCAAAGTCTGAAGTGTTAGGAGACACCATTTTACCTGTCAGAATGAAAGACACAGCCTTGCAAAACTTTCTTAGCCTTGTTAATGACTTTTTATGATGCCAGTAGTTAGTGTAACTGGTGCCCAGAAGAAATAAACATGGGTTGTATTTCTTGGAATGAGCTTGCCTTGAAAATACACAGTCCATTTTCAGTGCAACAGGATGGATTAAAGAAACAATGCCCTGATGTGACTCTGAAGGTGAAAAGCACTCATGGTAAATGGTCCTGTGGAGTCCAGATACAAAAAAGTGATCACACAGGCTCAAGAGCAGCCACTGTTAGTGCAGCTCAAGCAAGGTCCTAGTTGTGTCTGCAGCAGCCTGGTTAGAGCTGTCAAGACACTGACTGATCAGTGCAGGGGGAGGTCTGAGGAGGAGGCGCCTTGGAGAGTATTGATGGGGCCAGTGTTATATCCTCTGTTATTCAGAGTGTGAGTCTAGAGCCAGCACTGGCAGCATCATCTGGGAGCTTGTTAGAAATGAAGATTTCGGGTCCTACCACAGACATTTGGAACAAGAATCCGCATTTTATCAAAATTCCCAGGTTTTCATATGCACATTAAGGCTTGAGAAACACTGGTATGGGGGCAAATTAGCTCCCAGAATGGAAGGTATGTTGATGTATTCTGGAAGAGGAACCTGAAAGAGAAGCTAGAAAGGAATATGGCAGGGGTCCTTCTGAAGAGGTGCACAGTAAGGGTAGCATCAAAGTCTTAGGCCACTTAGTCCACAGCACACTGTCCTTCCTGCAGTAGCAGCTCTGGAGACAGTGAGGTATTGCAGCCCAGACAAACTTGCTTCTCATGAAGATCCTGCATTACCAGGAAGAGATTTAACTATGTTTAACAAATGTATTCTATTTAATGCTTTAAGGAAAAATACATTTTCAAGTTTCCTATAAAAATGGTTTTCAAGTTTTTAAACAATAGGCATGCTTTATCCTTTTGAAAAACTGATACACTTCCAACTGAAATGACTATGATATTGTAAAATTGCATTGATGTTATTATTAGTAGTAGGGACACAAAGACCATAAAGGGAATGTCCTTTTCCCTTTACATTTCAATATTCTGCAGAAACAAATAAAAAATAACTATTCTTATTAGTTCATATCAATTAAAAACCAGATCATTAGGAAGGGCTCGTGATGTTTCAAATTCTCCTAGTTAACAACTTGAGCAGTCAAGGGCATCTTACTGAAAAGTTAGCTGAATGCACCATAAATTCAGAAGAGATGTATTTTCTAAATTCAGTTTCAGAAGTTCCTCTGAGAAATCTGCTTTCACTTCATATGATCGCCTTAGTTGGTATCTATCTTGGTGGTTACGGAAAACAGTGAAGTGCCACTGCGTACAGAACAGACTGCAGTAATGTTAATAGCCATGAAGAAGGGACTCATTATAGCCTTTTCTCTTCCTAGGAGCAATCAACAAATATCCACCAATAAACTTCAAAGCAAAGTGCAATAGACTCAGCTCTACAGACCCAAAGCAGCCTCTGTGGCAGTTTCGAAGGTACTGTCTGCTTGGTATGATTTATGAATCGACACTCACCCCTTTCTTGTCTTTTCCTGCTCCTCCTTTTCTTCCCCTCTCTCTCTACCTCCATCTTATTTGGATAAAAATCTATTACTATGATATTAAAATATAATTCAAAGGAACAAGAGAATTTTTTAAATGATCAAGTTAATCTGAAAAATAACCAAATAGAGATGTTTGGGTTTTTGTTGTTTGTTTTTTTTTTAATAGAACCAGGGTTTCCTAGTTCCTTAGAAATACCTAATTCTAGGCTGGAACAGGGAAGTTGCAATGATAGCCTAGGGCAACTTATTGTGCCAGGAAGCAAGAAAATACAAAAAAATTAACAGTGTCATGTGAAAAGGACAAGTAAGTTGTTTTGGAAGGATTCCCACTGACCTAATCTTGGATAATTTGAACACCAGAAAAAATAATAATGGTAATGAACTAAAACACACTGAATTTTTAAAACCCAAGCAAGATTCCCAAAGGTGGAGTGGGAAGGGGAGGAAAAACTCTTCTTTAAGAATACTGGCTAATAAACATGAAGGGAAAGGTAGAACTAAAAAAATCACTAGTTGTAACTTAAAAATTAATTACAAATGTAAAACTGGTGGTTCAGGGAGGTTAAAACCATATGATAGATTTGGGGGGGGTGTATTTTAAAGGGCTCACAGAAGCACTCACAGATGACTTATTGATTACAAGGAGGAATATGTGTCCTTATACAGTGAGATCTTGCAGAACTCCTTAAAATCAGGATCTGATACTATGTGCCTTTTGTGGGATGCAGTGAGGTACACACAATCAGCTATGTGAGGTTCCTGCTGGAAATGTCTGGAAATTCAAGCCTACTGAGGAGGTCACTGGACAACTGCAGAATGTGGAATGTTCTTAAGAATACCTCACCTATACTCTTCATAGGTTTCATGTCATTAGGAACAGAGGGATATGGATGGGGTACTGTTCTAGAATAAGAGAGAATAAAGAGACAGAATAGCCAAATGTAATTGTATGAACCTTAATTGGATCCTAGATTTAAAAAAAAGAACTGATATAAATGATATTTGGCAGACCAAGAATATAGCTCAGTAGTACAGCACTTGCCTAGCACGCATGAGGCCCTGGGTTCAATCCCAGTACTGCAGGAAAAAAGATACATAAATGACATTTGAGGAACAAGTGGGGAAATTTGAGTATGAAGAATATGTTGGGTGATGTTACTGAATTGTGTGGATTTCCTCTGACGTGATAGTAGTATGATACTATTTGGATACTGCTTGTATAAGAGAATGTCTTTGTTCTTAAGACAGGTATGCTGAAGTATTTAATATGTTATTGTTATAGGCTACTTTTAGATAATTTTTCTAAAGGAGAGTAGGATGGTGTGTGGATACACACATTAACACAAACAGATATGGATGTGCACATGCTCATACATATCTAGGCAAAAGGCATGTAGCAATTTATAGTTCTGTTTGAATTTTTGGTGAACTTCACAATTTTCAAAATAAAAAGTAACATAAAACTCAATGGATGAATAGACAGAATAATAGATACATCTAAAGAGAAACATAAACTAGGAAAAAGGCTGAAGAAATTACTCAGACTGCAGAGATGATTACTATAAGAGATTAAGAGACAGAACAGAATGGAAAGATCAAACCTATATCTAATTGGAATTCTAGAAGGAGAAAATAAAAATCATACATGAGAGACTATATTCAAGGACATAAAGGAATGGTCATTTTTCAGAACTCAAGACACGGGTACACAGATAAAGAGAGACAAGCTATAACGGGTAGCATACATAAAAAGAAAACAACATTTAGATTTGGAATAGGGCACTGTCTTGGCAGAATGCCAAGAGGAAGAAAACTTAAAATCAGCCAAAAGAAAGACCAGATCTTCTACAAAGATAATTGGACTGGGAGCTGAATTATTAACAACAGTAACAGTGGAATCCACATGACTACTGAGTATCTTTAAGGTAGTAGAAGAAAAATTTGTCAATTTAGAAAAATTGCCTTTCAAAACATTTTAAAATAAAAAACAGGAAGAATAATTCATATTTTAAAAATAATAGTTTACCACAGAGATCTTTACTAAAGGAAACTCTAAAGCATGTACATAGAAGAAAAAAGGAAGGAAGGACCACAGAAGGAAGAAATGAGATGCAAGTAGTCACACTTGCCTGGCATGTGTGAGACACTAGGTTTGATTCTCAGCACATATAAATAAATGAATAAAATAAAGGTCCATCAACATCTAAAATATTATTTTAAAAAAGAAGTAATGGTAATAAAATTTGTCCATATTTAGGTAAATCTAGACAAACGTATTTTTATTTACTTATTTTGAGGTGCTGGGGATCTAACTTGGGGCCTCAAACATTCTAGGAAAATGCTCCACCATTAAGTTAAACCCCCAGCCCAACATATGTATTTTTAAATAACAGTAATGTCCAATTTGTGGAGTTACCAAAAAGCTGTACTTAACAAAGATAAGAAAATAAAACATTTGTTACCTGGTGGTTTTAACAGACAAAATAGTGGTAACTAAGACTATGAGTATCTATTAAGTATTTTTATTTACTAATTAAATATGAAAAAGGACAACAAATAATAAGATGACATTTAATATTGAAAAATGAAGACTCGATCTTTAAGGAAAGAAAGGTACTAAAAAAGGGATAATAATTGCATAAGTCAAAGGGAGATAAATAGAGTACAAAGTTTCTAGGTACTTATATTACTTGAACTGATAGTTATGTTGTAAAAACTTTAAGACTCTTTTAAAAATGCATTAAAAGTTTTGAGGGCACACATGGAAAAATTGAAAGTAGCTAACTACCAAAAATATAGCAAGGGAAAATGGGATAAAAACAAAAACCAATGTAAATATTTAAAAATAAAAAGCCAAGAAAGGGAAAAAACTAAAAGCAAGAAAGAACAAGTAGAAGGCACAAATGACCATTGGCATGACTGGTGGCAGAATCAAGTCCATTTAAATATGTCAGTAATCACAATAAAAATACATACCCTAAACATGCCAGTTATGATCAGTGATTGATAAATTTGATTTAAAAAAAAAACCAATACCTAGCTTTAACTCTTTTCTAGGAGACACATCTACAACACAGGGAAATGGAAAGGTTGAAAGTAAAATGATGGAAAAATAATTCCAGGCAAATATTTATAAAAGCTGGAATAGCTATATTAATATCAGACAAAATATACTTCTAAACAAAACCATTTTGCAGAGATAGAGTCTGTATGTCAAGCAAAAGGAAATCTAGCAGAGTATAGGAAAAAGAACAGGGAAGGGGAGGAAGGACAGAAGGGAAAAGAGAGGGGAAAAGGAGGGATCGTGAACTAAACTCTAAGTACATGCATGTATGATTGTGTTGGGATGAACCCACTACTATGTGTAACTAGAAAGCTCTCAATAATAAGTCTCTACATGATGAAAAAGTGTCTGATTCACAAGGAAGATCCTAAATTTATGAGGGTCATAACCTTAAAATATACAAGGTAGAAACTGAAAAATTACAGGAAGAAACTGCCATTTAACTATCATCAAAACTGGAGATTTTAGTACACCCATTTGATATTCATAAATTTATAAATACATAAAAGATTTAAACTTAGCAAACTTGATTTAATAAACACACATAGTACCTTCTACAAAAAAATTAAACACGTGGAACATTAGTAACTGTTGAATGGAGGTGGAGAGTTGATGGTGTTCATCATGCAGTTTTTCAGTTATAAAGCTAGTGTGGACACATCTCTCAGACTTGATGTCACACAACCCACACTGATCACAGTGCAATTAGCTTAGAAATTAGTAACTGTTTTAAAGTTGATGCCTTTATACTAAAATCCCACTTCTAAATAAATAACAGGACAAAAAATAATGAAAATTTAAAAGTACTTAGAATTGTATAATAATCGAAATGCTGTGTCAAAATTTATGGGATACAGTCATGATTTAGGGACATTTTTAATTCCTGTGTTAGGGAAAATTTTAAAACCCTAAAAGCTAAGCTAAGCATTGGTCTTAAGATTTTATAGAAAAAACAAAATACCTAAACTCAAAGAAAGGAAAAGAATATTGTAGTAAATATATTATTGTATGTAATATATATATATATAAAGTAGAGCTTAATTTTTAAAATTAAGATGTAAAAGAGACTATCAAAAAGAGTAAAAGTTCTATTAAAACTAAACAGTATAAATTAGAAATTCTGAATAGTATAAATTAGAAATAAGTGAAGGAAAGTAGCTTTCAGTGTTCATTTTTGTGATGTCATGCTATACTCTCACTCATATACATTTGCTGCCACAGACCACAACCACGTGTGCACCAGCGCCTGGTGGATACCTTAGACCATGTGCCTGCTTCGTGATGTAGTGTGCAGTGTGTGCACGTCTGTGTGGTAATTAAGCCAGGCAGGCAATCCAGAAGCCCCAGCTCTGGCACCTCTGGGAGGCCTCTGCCTGCAACCTCTTGCTCACCTCCTGGGGAGAGCTGTCCAGGGGAACTGTCCAGCAGCAAATACTTCCTGAATTCCAGCCTAAAACAGGCCTGTTTGCCTCAGTCTAGGAGGAGCAGAGCTCCCCCTGCTGCAGGTGCCTGGCAGTTCAGAAAAGGGAAGTGGAAGTGAATGAGGCCACATCTTCACATGGAGGATGTCTTAAAAAGCTGTATTAAAGTGGGACTGAGGCAGGTGTGGTAGAGCTACAGCTGGGTAATTTTTGTACTATGCACTTGCACCGGGCCTGGTGCTCAGCAGGGCCTGCATTTGGGGTTAGGACTCTGCAATCACTGTTAATGTTATTTTGGAATTTGTGTTTTATATTGAGATCCAATAATGCACGTGGTGGCAAATGGGGGCTTGGAGCCTCGTTTACTTGCCATTCTATTTTCTACTGCCTCCCTGGGACCTGTTCTTGTTCTTTCAGGTCAGAACCTCCTGGCTCCCTGGGCCCACCCTACTTGGTGGGGGACCTAGGCACAAACTCAGAAAGGCATGGGGTCAGGCATACTCAAGAGTGGGGAGAGGGAAGGCAGTGACCATCTGCTCCAAGCTAGTGAGGCCACTGTACATTTGCCATTGTCCTCCTCCATATAAACATCCAGTACTTTCCAGGAAGGAGGAGGTGATATTTTTGGGGATCACCCCTCTGCCAAGGGTTAGGACAGCCAGCCGAGGGAAGGGGAGATGCCTGGCTCAATTTCCAGACAACTGTGTAGAGGCTGGTGGGAGGAGGAATCTGACAGTTGGCTTCACAGGCCAACTCATGGGAGAATCCCCATACCAGGGGAACTGGGCATTAAATGGTAAATAAAAAGTGTCCACGGCAGATGGAGAGACAAGAGACCCAGAAGGAAAAGAAAGAGATTTTCTTGATATGTTTTAAACTAGGGGCTCAAGTTTGCATTTTGCATTGAGCTCCAAGTATTATGCAGCCAGTCATGACGGCAAGGACAGAAGCCAGAGTCAACCCACACAATTAAAGGGCATTTCTGGAAACCACTCTCACCATGCTCTGTGTTTGAAGAGCAATATGAGTAGGAAGAGAAGATGCATTGCAAATTTGGACAGGAAGTTTATAACCCCTTCTCTACACTGCCTTAGATACACAGGAGGCTCAGCTTCTCCTGTGAATCTGAAATGATGAAATGGCTGGGGCATCAAGGAATAGAGAAGTAAAATCTCTACCATGTCTGTGAACTCCCCAATGGTGTAATAGACCAGGACTCCCCAGATCTTCTCTTAAATGACCAAAGACGCTAATAAAAGGTAATGAGTCACCCAGCTGCTTCTGAAACTTGCCACTTGAGTCATTCAAGAGAAGTGAAGCAGAACTGAACACAGGATTGTGGGGGATGAGAATGCCTGCTAGGCAAGAGGTCTGGCCAAGTCCTCAGAATGACCTGCCTGGGAATAAGATGGTTCTGTTGTGAGATTCTGAGGAAAATGCATAAGAAGCTGGTTCTCATCAGATGGAAAAGAATTAACCACAAGCTACCAGGGAGACAGATGGCCAGAGGGTAAGATTGCAGGGTGGCTCTTATATAAGCACTTAGATCCAGCTCAGAGACAATAAAAGACAGAAAGCCACCTGCTTATTGCTTTATCCAGTCAGGGAAGCATTTGTGCCAGACTCTAAAGCAGTGACAGGCTACAGCCAGAGCAAGTGAATTATAAAAATGGACACAGTCACCAATGCCATATGAATAACACATCTGTTGCAATTCTGCTTTTCAAAGTATGTTTTCTGTGTATTAAGGTAAAAAAAAATTCTGGAATTAGAAGCAATCTTGTCTACATTTTCTACTCCAATGCAGCAAGTCAGTTAGTAAATGCAGCATGGCTCACTTCTGATTATCTGCATAGATGGAGGAATTTGTGATCAGAGAACCGAAATCTATAATTAGTTCTATCCACCCCATTTATCTAGAATTTGCCACATCTTTCTTTCCACAGCCTTTAATAGAGCTGAGCACAAGATGCAAAATGAATTAACTATTTCATTCTTATTTCTTTGTCTTGACTACCTAATGATGGCATCACCAATCAGTAAAGAATCTTCTTAACATTATAGAGTAGGAGAAAGAGAAACAAAACTGGGTAATTAAATGGTATTTATCAAATGCTCATGAAATGCAAATGCCTATGCATAAGACAAAGTATGGAAATTCAAAGGCAGGGTGTTTTAATGTTTTATCCCTTTGAGAATAAAAATATTTGAGAGGGAAAAATTAGCAATGTCATGCTTAGAAGCAGTTGCCAATTTAACATTTTTTTCTTAACAAAGACAGAAGAAGATGACAAAGATAACTTGCCATAAAAGGGGGGGGGGATAAAAAAAGGAAAGGTGGTGAGGGAGATGGTGGAAGAGAACAATATAAGTTAATCAAGCCATGAAAACATGACTTCTGACAAAAGAATGCCCTCCCCATGATCAGTGGCACCATGCTCTGTGTATATAGACAATCATGACTTTGGGAATTTCAATTCATAATATTCAGAGTCTGGAAATTAATTTTAAAAAATGCAGTGAAGAACAAAAATGGGAAAATGTGGGAAGAAATTTTGTTTACACTGAAATTCAGCCATGGCTACTGTTCTTGAGTCAGATCCTCTTAGTGTATCTCTGGTAGCACTGACAGAAGTGAACTGAAATGCACTTTGTGAATTGAGTTTCAGAAGCCAGACATATAGGATCTAGTGCATAGCAGTTTGGTGGAGGTGTGTCAGGTAACATGAATGGCATGGTTTAAGTTGGGACATAGTCCAGCTCCGCCAATGACCTTCACCTCTGTGCATCTTTAGTTTCCAGATCTATAACCAACAGAGCATCATGGCAACTAGACTAGGGGACTTCAATTGTTGCTCACAAAAACATGGATTGTTTCTCATTCCCATTTTACATCTGAAGAAATGAGGATCAGTCTCGGTAATGATTTGCCCAGAACTGTTCAGCTAGTAAGTGGAGGTGCTGGATTACATTTTTTGGACCCACAGCTCTTTCTACTACATCCCTGTAAATTAAAGTTGTCTGAAATGGCTCTATTCTTGCACTGCCCAATACAGTGACCACTAGTTATATGTGGCTATTTAGATCAATTAAGATTATATGAATTAGAAAATTCAGTTCCTCATTCACACTGTCTCAATATATGTGGCTAGTGGCTGCCATACTGGCTAGGGCAGATAAGACATTTCTATCAGTGTAGAAAGTTGTATGGACAGGCTTGACTTTCTAGCTACCACTTGGCCTCTACAATTCTCCAATTTCTTTACCTGGAATTGAAGGCATTCCAGAGTCTGAATCCAGTTCTCCTCTGTTGTTGGGTTATTCATGACTTCCAAATAAGTCATGTATCTACCAGACTGGGCTCTGTGTCCCCCCACTGTACCTAACAAAGGGCCTTACATAGAGGAGAGAATAAATATTTGGAAAGAGAGATGGATGGACAGGTGGAAGAAATGGGGGGAGGGAGGAAAGAAGTGTGTGGCATTCATTCATGTTTTCATCAGATGCTTTTTGAGAATTACTATATGAACAGACAACGTCTCACAACTTACTTTCTGTTTACGTGGGTAAACAGTTCACAAATAAGTTTGTAAGTAAATAAAAATTAAGACAGTGTTATGGGTGCACTCATACATTGCTGGTGGGAATGTAAATTGGTGCAACCATTATGGAAAGCAGTATGGAGATTCCTCAGAAAACTTGGAATGGAACCACCATTTGACCCAGCTATCCCACTCCTTAGCTTATATCCAAAGGAATTAAAATCATCACATTACAGTGACACAACCACGTCAATGTTTATAGTAGCTCAATTCACAATAGCTAAACTATGGAATCAACCTAGATGCCCTTCAAAGATGAATGGATAAAGAAAATGTGGTATGTATAAATATACACACACAATGGAATACTAATCAGCTTTAAAGAATGAAATTCTGGCATTTGTTGGTAAATGCATGGAGTTAGAAAATATCATGCTGAGTGAAATAAGCCAAACCCAAAAAAACTAAAGGTTGAATGTTTTCTCTGATATGTGGATACTAATTCACAATAAGTGGGGGGATAGGGAAGAATGGAGTTACTTTATATTAGGTAGAGGGGAGCGAAGGGAGGGGAAGGGGCATGGAGAAAGGGATGATAGTACAGTGAAACCGACATTATTACCTCATGTACATGTATGACCGCATGACCGATGTGATCTGCAGTATGTATAATCAGAAAAATGAGATTACACTGCATTTATGTATGATCATAATGTATAAATGCATTCTACTGTCATGTACAACTAATTAGAACAAATAAAATTTAAAAATTTAAAAAAAGAAAAATATGCTGTGTTGGGCGACTACAGTGGGAGAGGAACTGGGAGAATGATAGAAGTGGTGGTTTCTGATGAGGTACCATTTGAACCCATATATGAAGAATCAGATCCACCATATGGAGATCTGGGTGGAACATGTTCCATGCAGAAGAAATGTTGCCACCAAAATTGTACTTCTGCATACTTTAAAACAAGATTTCTCATTTTGTCAGCTTGTGATATATGGGTCAATGTAAATCCCCAGTTTAATAATCTTTTAAAAATTACCCTGGAGGAAGAATGCAATAAGGAAATGAGTACAATTAACTTAGGAAAAAAAGATTAATATGGAGTCTGTTAAAGTTGAAGTGGCATTTATCTTCTATGATGTTCTCTTCTTTGTTGTATAGCTTTGTTCCTGGACCACATAAAGCTGTCCTCAAAGAAGATGTATTAAAGCAGACAAAGTTCTTCCAAGATAAGAAATATCTTTCAAGAGTAGTGAGAGGTGGCAGAGATGATGCTATTCGGAATTTTCCCAGGAGCACATCCCATACTTCTAAAAATGGAAGGATGACAAAACCTACTCCCAAAAGACATGACATTCAAGGAAGTGCTCAAATAATTTAGCATGATAAGACTTTGGACTTAAATAATAACTAAATCTACTCCAGAACTCTGGGGAACTTTTACATGGATATGTGCCTGCATCTAGAGTTCCACTCTGGAGGGATGAAAAAGCCACAGGGAACTTGACCCCCTGCACTCATTGGTATTAAGATATATCTTACCACTTATTTGACCACTCCTGACAATTCCAGCACTCTAAGACTGATATGTTTAAGAATTGTTACCATTAGAAAATGGAAGAATGAAAGTATTTTGGAAAGCGTAATGGAGATATTTGAAGGTAAATTTTACATAGTGTATGCATGTGTGTACATGGGCCAATGCTAAGTCTTTTGATTGCAGATCTCTATCAGTCCGTTTTCTGCAAACCAAGCCTTCTTTCTTAATTTAGCACTGTTTAATGCTCACCTACTTAACCAAAGGTATTTAATGTTTGGTCCAACTCTAACACTTACCTAGAAATTGATGGTGTTTTTAGGTCATGTTTTTGGAAATTTGGCCTTTCATTATTATTCCATTTAAACACATCCTATTTCTGTGTGGAGTGATTATGCCTAGACTGGTTTTGTGCTAGAAGTTTGTCTTTCATCCTCTGCAGTTGTTTGCTTGGACTGGTGAGAAACGGGAATTTTTTAAAAGCTCTAAATCCTCCTAAACTCACTGAGGAACTCATTAATTTTCCCAGAACATAAATTATTGCTTTTGAGCTGGATGCTCTATCTTCATTTTAAAACTTCCTGCTAAGCCATTTTGATGGATTTCCAGTCTTTCTTCCTTGTTATGGTCACTTATTAATTTTCATTAATCTATGTATGCTTTAGAGAAGAAGAGTAAAGACACAACTCGTCATGGGTAAGGCTCTGAGTTACTTCATGTAGCTATTCAGTCAATAATGAACAGCACCAAAACAGGATTGGCAAAGCTCTAAAAAGAGCCTTTAAATGGACACTGAGTTTGAAAAAGGTAAGAAAATCTTTAAAGCTTTCATCTAAAAATTCATATGTATTGAAGAAATCCAAGTGATCAGAGTAAATCAGAGCAGGAAAACATCTTCAAAGTGCCTAGTCTCTAGTATCATTCTCTGATGAATTTGTCTCCTTATCCCCATTCAATTTCATCTCTTATGATGAAATTTTCAACAGCTAAACATCTGAGTAGCACTGTTTATTTAGACACAATATTCAGACCTTACCTCAGTCTACAAGCTGGTTCTGCAGCTGGTAGCAATGACTCTGCTAGGCAGAATATCGCTGTCTTCGGTAAGGAAGGGAAGCTGCACACATGCAGGAGATAAGTGAGACCAAAGACCAGGAGGGTTCATCTAGATTTTCTTTTCTATACCTCTTTTACAACGCCTGGAACAAAGAGTCATCTGCAATATGTTTTTAAAGCACTTCTGCCATCCTCACTCAGGCAACTCCATGGAGATAGCTCCCACATCTTCAGAGGAGCAAGAAGTCCAAGGAGTTAAATGTCATGTTCATACTCAGGTAACAGAGAAGAATCAAAAACATCTTTCTTCATCCATACTAAATGGTGCTTTGGGGTTCAGGAAAAATTTGTTTCCAGTACAGGAAATCGATGAACAATATTTAAGAGGCATTTTAATAACAGGAACTTTTCTAATTAACTTTGGATTAAGCACAAACACCTTTCTTCTGTTTATTGTTGGAAATACTCTGAAAATGTATTTGTTTTTTCTGTGTTCACAAGTAAAGTACACCAAACAAATACTATCTTGTGATTTGAGATTTTTTTTTAGCATTTTGGGTCATATTTTTAATTGTTAATGGGCAAAGGAATTTGAAGCATGCTACAAATAGAGGTTCCTTTTTAAAATAACTCCTAAGCTTAACATTTTCCATGATTTACCTTTCCCCTAAAGTGAAAAACAGCAAAGATTAAGTGAATGTAAATTTAATAAAGTGCTATTTAAACTTAGAATCACACAAAGAAGCCATAATGCATCTGGGCTTAGATATGTAAATTGACTGTAATGGACCAGCCTCCCATTATCTCTGCACTGAGCTATGAGTCAAACTTGACTTAAAAAAAAAAAAAAAAAAACCCAACAAAACAAAACAAAGGGAGATCAGTAGAGGAAAGGGACTTTGGGGGAGGGAGGGGAGAAACTATGTATTGTGTGCATGTATGAATATTTAACAACAAATCCCATCAGTCTGTATAACTATAATGCACCAACAAAAAAATGTGGGGTAAAAAAAGTAGAGGCCAAAAGAGTGTGTCAAGGGAAGGCGGGGATGGGAAGAGAAAAGAGTAGAATGACTCAGATGTAACTTTCCTATGTTCATATATGTTCAACTACAAAAATGGAATTCTAATTAGAATAAGTTACACTCCATGTAAGATGTCAAAATACATTCTACTGCCATGTTTATCAAAAAAGAATTTTAAAAAGAGATGTAATTGAACATGCATCATTATAATACTCAGTATTATATTACCTTTTTAAAAAAAGTATGATTATTTGGGGAATTGAGGAGAGAATGACAAGAGAGAAAAAGGGTCAGATCCCTGTCAGTCCATTCCATTGTTTCCTCAGCATTTCCCACATTTATTTGTCTAATGCCTTACCTAATAGCTTCAGGCCTGAAGCCTGTTCTCTGTGGGAAGTTTATGTATCAAAAAATTTTCCTCAACCTGTGAAGACTCTAAATCTGACTTAATACCTAGAAACTCTGTAAATATGGTCTTAACGGACTTAAAGGGAAACTGAGGCAACACACACCATGCCAATGCCAATGCCAATGCCAAGGATACAAAGACTACTAATCCACTAAACTATGGGCCCAGTCAGAGTCAATCGCTCTTGACCTGTCTCAGTGACTGGCATTTCCCAACAATTCTATTGTTACCTATTTAAAAACTAAGTTATTGAATTGAAGAGCTAGCTATATGCATTGTAAACTGTTACATACTACAGCTGAATTATATAATTAAAGAAATACAGCTGGGTGTGTAGTACATGTCTATAATTCCAGCTACTTGGGAGGCTAAGGCAGGAGAATCATAAGTTAGAGGCCAGCACAGCAGCAAAACCATGTCTCAAAATAACAATGATAATAATAATTATAGAAATATAAAAAATTATTTAGTGTATCTCTTAACAGTAGTGTTTTGCACCGGATTCAGATTATCTACTGAATGTTTTTATACTCATGTAACTAAAACTCAAATATTTTGAACACCATGAACCCTTCTGTAAATAGATAAGAATAAAATGTGGAGAATTAGGTTTGCATACAAACCATAACCCATTACCTTTAAGGGTTTTATCTTAGTGGGAAAGGCCAATTTTGCCCTTCTACAAATACAAATTTCTGGCATGTTTTTCACTTGATCCTTTTAATTTTTTTTCTTTTGAAAGCATATAATAAATAATCTATACTGGATAAATGCAAGCTGGTAGACCAACCTACAGAATTAGATGATTTCTGGCATGTTTTTCACTTGATCCTTTTAATTTTTTTTCTTTTCAAAGCATATAATAAATAATCTATACTGGATAAATGCAAGCTGGTAGACCAACCTACAGAAAATAATGATCATGGTCAAGAAGAGCCAATTTCTCTTCTGCTGATACATCAGAAATCAATTTTACAATGTTAAATAGCTAATAAGGCAGTCCGTAAAACACAGGAAGAAAGATGAGATAGCAGAGCAGAAAGAGTACAATTCTGAGCATCCAGAGATTCGGACCCAAGGCCTAGTTCTGTCACTGCTTCCTTGTTTCACTCAGTTCATTTGTTCGGTTCAGAATAAGAGATTTCCCCTCCTTATGCTTATATTTACTATTTAAAACACCACCCAAAAACAAACAAAAGCTCTTGGGATGTTTGAGTATAGTTTAGTTTGAATAGCATTTTTAATAGCAAAAATGTTTATAATAGCTTACAACCATCTTTTTCAATACAAAATAAACAGATCATATTCATCTTTGCATTTTACATTTCTCACCTCTAAGACATATACAATAAAAAGTCCAAGACACTGTTGTCTGGCTAACTCTTGAAGAAAGGTGCACAAGTAAACTAGCCATGTCATCTTTGTTAACCATTCTGGGTGGCATTTATTTAGTTGTGAAATAGTAATATAGACATGATTTTTAAAATTAAGCAAATAAATTTGTTCTCACATCTGTTTTCTAGAAATACATTTTCTCTTGAATAACTGTATATTTATAACTTTATTACAATTTACACAAGTCAGTAGACTTTTATTTCCACACCTTCACAATCCCATCTCGGGAGGCAGTCACAATGAAGCCCTGTGTGGTCTGGAAAGTGGCAACATCCGTGATAATGTCATGATGTCCCACAGGCAGAGATTCTGGGCCCCTTCGAGGGGTGTCATCACTTGGTCCTACCTTCTGCTTATTCTGAATCTCCTGTTTGATGGTTAGAAATCAAGGAGAAAGCCAAAGTTAATTCCATACCACATTCTGCCTCTTGTCAGTATTCTTGCTTCTAGGATAAGTTGTTGCTTCAGAGTTAACACCTCATGTAAAGTATTCGCACTTTCACACTGAGCAAAATGCACAAAAGGAGAGGGTCCAAAACGGCATTCGGAGTTTCCAGTCACCGGAGTGCATGAGTAGCCACTTACAAATACGGAACACTTACAAATGGCCAATAGTCTGGCCTGTTGATTTTTATTAACATCAAATATAAAAAAGGGAACAGGTATAAATTGGGAGAAGTAAAAATGATCAAAATATAGAAGTAAATACATATCAGATGTTCTAGCATTTCTACAGCTCCTCAGTATCTGTTATGAAGGAATTGCTTCTCTGGTTAAGGCACTTTTAGTAGATCACATCTGAAATTTCTAAGCCCAGGACACAAGCTTTAAGAGGCCTAACAGTAGATTGAGTTTACTACCTGTATCTCAGAAAAATTTCTTAACTTCAAGGTCCCTAAATTTGTCTTTTGTAAAAGGAAAACAATAAAAGTGCTTGTTATATATTTCTCAGTCCTTAACTTTGTAAAGGTGAGCTATATACTTATATGTGTTTTATGTTTATTATACCTTAATAAGAGTTAATTTGTAAATATATGAAAAAGTCAAGAGAAAATAAACCACATTTCTTAAATTGAAAAAAATATTGCCAGTCTTGCCCAAACCCATTTTTGTGTCTACGAAAGAAAAATAAAAAGTAATGTACCTGAACAACTTCAGTGCCTTCTATTATTTTCCTGTAATAGGACACAGATGGGGAACTAGTACTTCCTGCCACAACATAGGACCTTTCTGGGTAAGCCAAGTCCCAAAACCTAGGGAAAAGGAAATAAATGAAGATAACCTTCACAAGATAATAGGAGGAACTAATACTCATTGGCTTACATTTACCAATGCATTGTTTATACTGTAATTAGAAAAAGATTTTTCTAGAACCAAGAGCACAACATTGATTATAATAAAGTATTAATAGTTGCCCTTGCAATGCACTGATGATTTAAAACATTAAACTGTCACTAGTACCTATAATAACACCTTTCATAAACCAAAGTATCCATCCATCTTTTAAGAGTTCTTTTGAGCTACTATACCTTATTTTCATGTCTGAGCCAGCTGTTAGCAGGATAGGATTTCCATCAGCAGGACTGCAGTAGATACCATGGACACTGTGAGGAGAAGGCTTAAAAGAAACAAAGATGGCATCACGTAAACAACATCAATGCCTTCCACTAACAGAATACTATTTCTAGAGGTAAGTTAACTGCTGATACTTCATTAGGCACCTGGTTACCAGAGGAAATGAGGGACCGGTTATATAAGTTATATCTACTTTTTTGGAACTTTGAAGTATAGTTGCTTTGTATTGTTCTGAACAGAGAAATGCAGCCTGTTCCGTTTTCTAAAATTTTCTCTTTAGGACCACCTTAAACAAGACCTCAATTAAAGAAAAAAAATATCTTTCCTACAGGGCTGGGAAGGGTTGAGGATGGAACTCAGTGGCAGAGCACCTGCCTAGCACATGGGAGGGTGTGGGTCTGATCCCCAGCACCACCAAAAAACAAAATAAAAATCTTTCCTACCTTTTGCCCCAATGAAGCACCCTGACAACATGACTGACTATTAAAAACAAAAGTACAGATGTTTCTTGATTCATATTAGGATTATGTCCCAATAAACTCATTGTAAGTTGAAAATACACTTAATACACCTATCCTGAAGTATCAGTTGTTTACTTTTGTGATCTGACCAGGAGCTGTGGCTCACTGCCCATAGGAGTGTACTGGACCACATACTGCTAGCCCAATAAAAGATCAAAATTCCAAGGATGGTTTCTAATGAATGTCTATCACTTTTACACTACCACCACAGAGTCAAAAAATCATTAGGTCAAACCATGGTTAAATCAGGATTCTCTGTATATGCTAGATGGTCATATTGCATTTTTTAATAATCTAAACTTCAATCCAGGATTTGCTGTGGTTCTAAAGAGATACCACAAAGCTTAGGTAGTTAGCAACCAAAACAATCAATAAAGCAGACACTAACAAGATTAAGGAATTAGAAAATATGCATGCGGCCATGGTCACAAGATACTTGATGTTATTAAAAACCCAAATTTAATCATAATCCCCAAGCCCAAGAGATCCCATGTTGCTAAAATACCTGGAAGTGCTTAGGATGTAAGCAATAATATCCTTTACAGTAAAAACTGGAGACAAACCTGTAACTCAGAGAGCGGTGGTGCACTGCTGGCCCAGAGAGTAAATCTTCTGTCACCAGTCTCCATGTCCCACATGGACACTTCATTGTTGCCCTGAACAGCTAAGAGAAACAAAGGCCAGAGCTATTATTCAGACCAGGAGGATCTCACTCTCAAAACTTTCACATCTTCATAGGTAGAGCAATTCAGCCTATAGCTACATCCATTTTTTCCCAACATGCAAGAAATACTAATACTTTCAAACAACAGCATGAACCTGTCACCATACTGGGTGAGTGTAGTTATAAAAAAAAAAAAAAAAAAAGGTTTTTAATAGTCTAACAAATATTTACTGGTCTCCAAACTGGTGAAGAGAATTATGGGGTGGAAAGACAAATCACATACAGATCCTGACCTCAATAAACCTATGTTTTTTTTGTTTGATTGTTTAATTTGTTGATTTCTCCAGAAGTGGAGAAAAAAAGATATATGTAAACAAGACAAGGACAAAGAAACAAGGGAGAAAGTGCAAGTTCCACCTGAATACAGGGAATTTAGAAAATCACATCCAGTGGTAAGAATCCAGGTCATGTCATGGACAGAGTATTTTAGTATGAAATGAAAAGGTCAGTAGACCACTTTGGTCAGAAAGAACTAAATGAGGAAAAAAAATTAAAGCAAGAATCTATGACTGTTTTGGAGAAAGATGAGTAAAGAGGAAAAGGAGTTTTTGTGACAGATCACAAAAACTGGAAACTCAGGGTCTGAGAGAGAAACTATCCCTTAGGACTGGGGTGAAAGGGGAATGACAGGCTTCATCTGCTTACTAATATTTACTGAGATAGTATTATTATGGACTAGTCACTATCCTAGATGCTGCAGAAAAGATGGCAAACAAAGCAGAAAAATTCCCTGCTACATGGAACTTCCAATTCTAGTGAGAACAATAAACAAAAAGTTATTAAAAATCTGAAGCAGGAGTGTGCTTTTTTCAGTTCAAGGAACAAGTCAGTGTGGATGGAGCAGACTGAGGAAGGGAGATGAGCAGAAGAAAGGGCAGTAGTGCTTGTTACTCTCCACTCAATGCTCTAAGGCTGTCCTGTAAAAATTATATCAACAAGCTCTTGTACCCTATGGCTTCTAAGTGGGCCCAGACTGTGAGAGCCTAAATAATGGGTCCTAAAGATATCTAGGTGCTCTTCCCTGCAGCCTGTAAATGTTACCTTAAATGACAGAAGATATGATTTAAGCTAAGGACCTTAAAACAGAGGACCTGTTCTGAATTATTCAGGTGGGCCCTAAATGCAATCACAATCCTTGTAAGAGACAGGTGGATTTGACAGCAACAGCAGGCAACAGAGCAAAGACCCAAGATGCTGTTTCTGGCTCTGAAGATCAAAGAAGGGAACATGAGCCAAAGGAGTACAGCAACAGTAGTGGGAGGGAAATGGCAAAGAAGCAGATTCTCACCTATAGCCTCCAGAGAGAATATGGTCCTGCTGCTACCCTGATATGGCCCACAAAACCTACTGCAGATTTCTGGCCTCCAGAATTGCTAGAAAATAAAATATTATAAGCCATCAAGTTTGTGGTAACTTGTTATAGCAGTCATGGAAAACTAACATGCCCATAAGGAGCCCTGAGGAAAGAAAAATCAGTCAGCCCAAGCTGGTTGTTTCCTTCACCTCCAAATCACAGTTCCTCTCAAGGTGGTCTTCTCTATCCCATTTCTTTCCAAATTCCAGTAACCATACCTTCCATTCATGATTTCTACTGCCACTCTGCTATTATTAATCTTGTATTCCTGCAAAATCTTATGATATTCCTATATCCACACCTTTGTAACAGTTTCTTTGAAAATAAATCCTTAAATTATCCTTCCTTTGGTATGCCATCAGTTTCTCATTGGAACCCTGATTCAGAAAAAGGTCAGACAGTAGTTAAGAGGGCTGATCTCTCTTTATGGTCCATACAGCCTTTTGGACCACATAGGCTATTACTTGCAATGAGAAGTCACTAGAAGGTATTGAGCAGAAAAAAAAAAAATAATAATACTCTTAAGAAATATGGACAGAAGCAGGGAATTAAGAGGATACTGAATCAGGAAGGACAAGAGATTATGGTGATTTGGACTAGGGAGCCAGTAATGTAAGAAGTGGTCAAATTCTGGATATATTTTAAGACACTAGAGGTGGAAAGAGAAAAAGAAGAGTTAGCATGCATAATCCTAGCAACTCAGGAGGCTGAGGTAGGAGATCACAAGCTTGAGGCCAGTCTCAGCAACTCAGTAATAACATGTCTCAAATTAAAAAAATAAAAAATAAAAAGAACTGGGTATATAGCTCAGTGGTAAAGTGCCCCTGGATTTGATTTCCAGTAACAAAAAAGAAAGAAGAAAAAAAAGTCAAGAATGACATTGGACTACTGTCTGAGCACCCAGCAGAGCTTCCATTTACTGATAGAACATCACAGGAAAAGCACGTCTGTCTCAAAGTAGGAGGCAGTGGTGGGGACACTTAGTAGAAAGAAAATCAAGTGTTCAGTTTGAACATGTCAAGTTTGCAATGGCTACTTGGCACTCTAGGGGAAATTTAAGTATATAGATATTAAAACCTGAATAAATTTGATATTCAAAGCATGAGACTGAGATCATACACACAGCAAATACAGAAAAGAGAATAAGACCAAAAACCGAGCCCTGAAGCAGGTCACAATTTAAAAAGTCAGGAAGATACAAAGGAACCAGTAGACCAAGAAGTAGGAGAATCAAGAAAAATGTCCTTGGAACCAGCTAAGGAAAGTATTTCAAAAACATGAAAATGAAAAAATAAAAATGAAATAAACTGACCAAATGTTAAGTGAAATAAGAGGAGGACTCAGTAATGGTTATTGAATTTGGCAACATGATGACTTTGACATCAGAAATACATGAGAAGAACTATGTATGAGAGGGGACCACAAAAAGCCTAGAAGAGGTTCAATGAGGAAACAGAAATACAAAGAGCTATTATTAAGTATCAAGGGGATGCCACCCCATGTGCTTTCTATATTTTATTTCAAATTTTCAAACTCTGTAAGGTATTCTTTATTTATTTATTTTTGGTATTGGTGATTGAAACCAGGGGTACTTTACTACTGAACTACATTCCAGTCCTTTTGATTCTTTCTTTATTTTGAGACATGATCCCTGGAGCATCCCTGGAGCATTTAACACTGAACCCCACCCCCAGCCCATTTAAAAATTTTTTTTAAATTTTTTTTTTTTTTTTATTTTGAGACAGGGTCTTGCTAAGTTGCTTGGGGCCTCGCTAAATAGCTCAGGCTGGCTTTGAATTCATGATTCTCCTGCCTCAGCCTCCCAAGTCACTGGGTGACCTCAAACTTTCAATCTCCCAAATTACTGTGATTATAGGCATGTGCCAGCCACCATGCCTGACTATAAGGTAAGTATTTTCAACCATGTTTTACAGATGAGGAAAAATAAAGGCTTATGCAAATGTCTTACCCAAAATCCACTGAAACAATGTGAGGGCCCAATGAAAGAAGGGAAGGGTAGTTTGCAGGAAACACAACAGAACACATATCAACAACAAATGGCCATTGAAAAGGATGAGTCGAGGTTTCTAAAACAGATTTCTAGGAAGATGTTAGGCAGCTTTAACAAAAATAGGGAACGCAGAAGAAAATAAATAGAATAAGAGATGTTTGTAGAATCTGAGGGTGGTGGTCATGATTGTCAAAGTCAGAACAGAATAAATACAAGATGACAGTCAGATGTCAATGGTGGAAACTTCCATAATCTGAACAGAATCAAGCTTTGGTTCATATGTAAAGCAAAACCCTAAAAAACATATGTCTTAGCAACAGGATATAACACAATTTCCAAGAAAATCCCCCAATATACAAAAACTGGCCCTCCATCTTACCTGCAATCACCCAAGACTGATACAAAGGGTGCATTGAAAGGCGCCTGATTCGAGCCCTGGAAGGATGACAGTGACTGGAAATAGGCAATTGGAACCTCATGTCCCAACAAGCCATGGTACCACTACTTGTACCTTAAAGAAAAAGAAGCATAAAAAGATTATCATATAATGATCAAAGCACGCTAGGGAGCATTTATACAAAATATTAGCTTTATGTGAATGTATTTTAAAATTGCCTTCATTCCTTAGAAAAAGGCTTCATTCTCATGTAACTGTCTTCCCGGTTTCAAACAGCATCTACAGTTGTTAAATAACAGATATAAAGTGCTTATCATAATGTTGTACTGTCTAATAAATGTAAATTCAAAATGAGTAATTCATTAATTACCGATACTACTATTAATCGCCAAAGGTACTCACAAAAGCAGAAGCTCTAGAGAAAATGTAAACTGAATTTTAAGTTGAAATGTTCAGAATACCTTAAATAATGGTGTAAAAGGGGATAGCAGATACTGTTTTATCCAGTGATCACTGTGGAATCCAAAGAGGTAGCAGCTCTGCAGCTGTCATCAGATTTCAATCATTTTCATGTGCCCTTTTCTCCAAAACATTCTGGAGACAAGTATGAGTGTCCAATCACAGCAGAAATTGGGGTAAAGTCTTTGCACCTACCCACAATGACTTAAACCCTACAATGGAAGAGAGTCCCTGCCCACCCTACAATAATGCAACTGGTTATGAGAGCACAGGCTTGGATTGATTTCCAATTCCAGTAGAGATACTGGTGGTAGGAATAGGACGGAAGGGGTGGTAATTAAATAAAGATAGCTTGCATATCACACTGACCCAATCCAAGACTCAAATCCAATGACTCAAATAGTACAGGGAGCAGAAGCTTCCCTTCTAAAAGCTGATCAGGGAGCCTAAAAGGCATCACTACCATTTGCTAATTTGTTAGGTATATAATACCTACTTTTCTAGACCTAATATTACATCTTCCTGTACCTGTACAGTTTACTGAGACAAAAGACAAAAAATAATGCATTCTATATAAACTACATAAAAAGTAATACAGAAAAGGGCAGATATATAATTGTTGCAAACATAAATTAGAGAATTAAGAAACCTAAATTCAGTCACAGAAGACTGTAACTCTTCTGAATGAGAAAGTGTAAGATGTGACAGTTTCCTAAGGGGCAGGTTCAATATGGGGGAAAAGGAGAAAACACTTAAAATAGGGAAATGGAAGAAGATTTAGACATAAGAGGTACAAAGTTTCTCAGGCAGAATAAACTTTAGTGATCTATTGTGCAGACTGTTCATAACAATAGTGCATTGTGTGTTCAAAATTGCTATAAAAAAAGTTTTAAATGTTTTCAACAACAAAAAAAAGTATGTGAGGTGATGGATCTGTTAATTACCTGATTTAATCATTCCACAATATGAAGACACATTGAAACATCACATTGTAATGCCCCATAAATACGTACAATCATTATTTATTAATTAAAAATCAAAATTTTAGCAACAGCAATACCATTCTTTGTTATGTACTTATGATAAATGGACATCTATGTCCTTACCTATTTTTCAAAGTTTGCATCAGGTTTACTCAGAACAAAACAAAAGCCAGAAACAATTCAACAATCTATCAACTGGAGAATGTGATAGATACATAAATTATCAATAAAATGCAATGTCACTCAACAATAAATAAAAGACTCTTCATAGATGCAATCACAAGGAAAAGTCTCATAAAATTTATGCTTAGCAAAAAAAAAAGGCACATATTGTATGATTCTATTTTTATGACATTTTGGAAAAGGCAAAATTATGGAAACAAAAAAAATTATGGAGAGAGAAATGAGATGAGTGGTTTTATTAGAAGCTGGAAGAGGGCACTGAGTGCAAAGGAGTATGAGGAAAATTTTCAAAAAGTAATGGAAATGTCTGTATCCCGTTTGTGGTATATATATTTTTTGTATATTGTATATATTTATGCATTATATATATCTTTCAGAACTCATCAAACACTTTCAAAAACCAACAACAACAAAAACAGAAGAAAGATGCAAGCAAGATCACATGGTATATTTTCAACCTTTGCAGAAAAGAGGGCTGAAAGATAATAACATGAGAAATCATTGCTGGCTCTTCTTCCACACCAGGCACTGTGATAGAAGCTTTTAGCTCATTAAATCCTCAAAGCAGCCTTTGAAAGGATTAATCCCATTTGAAACTGAAGATGCTGAGACTTGAGTTGAATAGCCTGCCTGAGGTTACAGTTTTAACTATGTCTGCAGGAACTCCAATGCTATTTTCTTTAAGTCAAGCCTGCTGACTTCCTGGCAGAATAAGAGAATGCCAGCAAATTTGATCACTATAATGATTATAGATTGACTTAAGATGGAGAAGGAAATCGTTTTATACCTTGTGATACTGATTTTACCCTTTTGAATTGCCTTTTAATGAAAAAATAAATAAATTGGAATAATTATAACAATTATGAAAAAGGAAAAGGAGATGGGAAGAAATTACCAAAGAAGACAAATGAAAAACACAGCTTTCCAAGATAGCAACTGCAGGCAGTGGTGGTACGCAAACCCAGCCAATGACTTGAAAGTTAGCTTACCAATGCAGAGCCAGCACTGGTGGATGTCCACAGCAAAGGAAGTGATAAGGCCTGACTTCAAATCATGCTTTAATGTCCATGCATTGGTTGAAGATCTGAGATCCCAGCCAACCAGAGAGCCATTCACAGTGGCATAGGCAAGAACAGACTGTGCCCCAGAGTTGAAGTGATGCATATCCACAACACAGCCATCCTGTTTTTGATCCAGAATTCTAGAGAAATACACAAAGCAAAATACAGACTTTTCCTCTCACCAAAAAATGTAGCACAAGTTTCCATTTAAGATGAATATACACTCTATCCATGTTCAAGAAAAAAAATTACGTGATCCCATCAGTACAATTACAGCTAAAGTATTTTTTTAAAAGAATAATTTTAGACTTATAGACGAACTGCAAAAATAGCACAAAGTTTCTGTATGCCTTTTACTCAGCTTCCCCTCATTAACATCTTAAAAAGCGATATAACATTCATCAAAACCAAGAAGTTAATCTTGGTACAATACAGTAATTATGTTACAGAATGTATTCTGATTTTATCCATTTTTCACTAATGTCCTTTTCTGTCCCAATATCCACTCCAGGATATCACAAGGCATTGGGTTGGTATGTCTCCTTAGTCTCCTCCAGTCTGTGACAGTTCCTCAGTCTCTCATGACCTTCTTATTTTTAAGACTACTGGTTAGTTATGGCCTTCAATTTGGGTTTGTCTGATGTTTTCTCATTATATTAAAGTTACACCTCATTGGGAAGCATACAACAGAAATGGCATATTATCTTAAGTGCAATACTTGGGGAAGTACTTGATATTCAGATGTATTACTGGTAATGTAAATCATAATCAAAAGTTCATAGTGAAATCTTCACCTCCCATCACTACCAGTTCATTCTAGCCTTTACTCCTTTCCTTATTTGTAACTTCTTTCTCCATTAGTGAGAAAACTGGTTCTCATCATCTACAACATATTTATTTGTTCACCCCTAGAAAGCAGTTTCAGAACTGTTAAACCATATTCCTATGAAAACAACCAATTAGAATATGTTTGAGTTCAGCTCCTTTAGTCATTAACCTTGTAGCATAAAATTAAAACATTGCTTTCCGAAGATATTTTAGTTGCTTTGTTCTCTGTGCCCTTCAATATGATTATATGATTCATTTGTAAAACAAATACATTTGTCACAGACTGCATTACATCTTTCCCACTATATACTAGTTGATTTTTTTAAATTTATATACTTCTTTGTGGAATACAGTATATGGGTTATGACAAATATACAGTCACATATCTTCTATTATGTAACAATGGAAAAATATTCTGTATCCCCCAAATTTTCTTGTGCAGCCCATTTGCAGTTAACCTCTAATTATCCCCTCAACTGGTGGCTACCACTGATTTGTTTTCTTCCCTATTATTTAATGTTTTCCAGAATGTCATATAATTGGAAACATATAACACTGAGCCTTTTGGATCTAACTTCTTTCATTAGCAAAATGTATTTAAGAGTCATCAGTGATGCATAAGCCTATAAATAATTTATTCCTTTATACTGTAGAGGACTATTCTATTATATGGCTATTCCAGTTTTTTTCAAGTTGAGGCATTTTAATAATGAAAAGAACATCAGAGGGCTGGGGAATATAGCTCAGCAGTATAGTGCTAGCCTACATATATATGAACTGGGTTCAATCCCATATCATAAAGCATACTGGCCAGCCTCCATGACTGGTACATATGAGGCTCTTAGCACAGGCTGTTTTATTTATGTCTCTTAAATGTTTTACATTAAGAGTTAGGCATTAAATATTTTAGGCCTTCTAAGTTGCATACATCTCCTTTCCATATTTTTCTTTATTTTTTCCAACCCTTTAAAAATGCAAAAAACATTCCTATTTTATGGACCATGCTACAGGCTGTAGTTTGCAGATCCCTGTCTTACATAAATAATTATATTTACAAATATTCTACTTCTAACTGTATTTCCAGATACAGGGATGGTAGAAAATCAATGTCAAATAAAATGTGAAATGGTTCTTCCCATAAATTTTAAATCTTAAGAGGCATGACAACAGGTGATAGGACTGAATGAAACAAATGACTTATGCCAAGGTTGCTTTGGAGAATACCACAGCCATATGTGGTAAAATCTAAATATTCTGGCAAGCTCTCCAAATCTAGGCAATGGATAATTTGCTTAAGGTAAAGACATTAACTTTCACAGTAGAAAGTGCTGTCAGCTGGGAGAGAATCCTGCATGGAATTGCATATGTGATCTGAGTGTGTGACCTGAAGGCACAGACATCACATTGCAAAGTTTGTCAATAATTTAAATGAACTCAATAGGTACAATGGTATACAGTCATCCTCTGTTGAAACAAATTTTAAGGAAACTGGCAGGTATTTATTATTAAAGGTCATAAACAAAATGTCCTGGACAAAAGCTGCTTCAATCTGTTTAGTGAGTGTCCTAAAAATAACACATTTTCAAATGCAAAAGCAAAGCAAAACAACAAAACCAAAAAAATCCTAGGTGATCTCACAAATTTCCCTTTCTGCCTTAAGCTACACAATGACTACTGAAAGTCTCCTCATTTTGTTTTCTTTCTGTAGGGGTCCACCATGTCAGCCTGGCAGGCCCCTTTCAACCACCCTGCTTCAGGGGCTCCCATCTACTCTCACCTGCCTTCTCTCTTTCAAATGGACTCCTGCTATCTATGTAACATGGCATATTACTGCACTCCACTAAAATCTATTTCTACCACTAGTCTACAGATTCTTAGAATATGTGACATTTAGTCTTTGGAATCCTCAGTGCATACTGGTCACCCAAATAATTGCTGTTCTTTGTCTTTAAATGTCTTATTTTACATGTTTTTAATCTGTAAGCAGCTACAATTTATAAAAAGTGAAGGAAATTCCTAAATAAAACCAGTCAGCATTCTGTTTTAAAATGGTGAGGAAATCATCTGCCTAAAAACTTTATATTCCCACCAACTTCAGAGATTTTAATGCCAAGCAGAAGTATGCTGACAGTTGTCTTCTTTCATCAAGAATATTCAAAATATTCTGTCTGGGTCAGACAGAATTGTATTTTTAGTAGTTATACAGAAGACATAACTGGTAATTACATTATTCAGACAGATTTCAGACTGGGATGAGCTGCCCTTCTGACCTTTTGACTAACTGGCAAAAAGTAAGATATCTTCTTTAAAATTAACCACATAGTTTTGAATTGGAAGCACAGATTTATTTACTCCATGGGCTCAAAAAAGAAATACAATGTAAGAGGCCCTCAGTTGCTCCAACTACACTGTGGAGTATAAGGGAAAATTAAATTACTATAATGCACTAAATGCTAAGTTCTAAAAAGACAAAAAGATAGATACCTGCTTTGTAGAGGATGAATTTTAGGAGACTTGGGCAACTTAGAAGCCTCAATTCCAAGAAGCTGGACAGCACCATTATCAGATGCTATGGCTAAGTAGTGGGAACCTTGGCAGAACGTGAGTGTCTTGACTCTTCCTCCAATTCGGCTATATGTAAGAATAGATCTGAATGAAAGAAAAATAACATTTTATTTCTGAAACAGCCACAAGCACATTACTGCTAATATTAAATATCCACATGGCTATTAGCAAACAAAATTACTTTGTGAGGTCCATTTTGACTTTCTGATTTCATAACAAAAACAAGAATCTCCTCCCAAAAGCAGTGGTCCAAATTCAAGTTTCCTTCTGATTGTTTCAAATGGTCATCTTCGCACACTTCCTTCCTATCAGAGAACAAGCGTCCTTCCTCTTTTTTAATAAGAACCCCAATACTTAATGGTCTGATCCTACTTATGGTCCTGATTCTCCTTCAACTCTTGCAATACTTTACACATCCTCTCTTTGGCCCTTAAATTTTCCCACAATCTCTAACATACAGTCTGGCTCTATGAATCAGACCTGAGTTTCATTACCAACTGCCTATATGATCTTTTATTATTATTATTTTATTGTAAACAAATGGGGTACAACTTGTTTCTCTGATTGTACATGAAGTAGAGGCATACCATTTGTGTAATCATACATTTACATAGGGTAATGGTGTTTTGATTCATTCTGTAATTTTTTTTTCTTTTCCCTTCCCCCCACCCCTCCCACCCCTCTTTTCCCTCTATACAGTCACTCCTTCCTCCATTCTTGCCTCCCTCCCACCCCCCCCATTATGTATCATCATAGATGCCCTTCAATTGATGAATGGATAAAGAAACTGTGGTATATATATACAATGGAATATTACTCAGCCTATACAATCTTGGTTGTGCTACTTAACCTGTACTGTGCCTCAGATTTCTCACCCCCAAAACAAAGGGTGTTCTACTTATTTAACAGGATCACAGCCACTTATTTAAGAGGATCACAGTGGAGATCAAAAAATATATAAGCCAATAAAACACTCACAAACGCATGGTTTTATTATAATATTCACTCTCGCATACACAAAGCTGACTTCTCAAGCTCTGTATTATTTCCTCCTTGACATTTTCTGTGTGATCTAAATAAAGTTCCTACCAGTATCATCAATTCCCTCCTTCATTACTCCTCCTCTAAGTTGTATCTTTACTCTTCTACAGGACATACCTCTAAAAGGTCACAGTATCTTAATCACCAGATTTATTCATATATTGTGTACATTTGATTTTATTATACAAGCTAATGCATATTAAATGTACAAAAATTATTAAAATACAAAAAATACAGAAATAGAAAATTTATAATACCACCCAGAAAGAAACACTATTTAGCATTTTGTTATATATCCTTCCAGTTTTCTATACATAATACATTCATACTTGCTTTTAAATATGGAATTTTCTATTTTTATCAATCATTTTTCCCTACTTCACTTTTTCATAGTAACAGTTTTACTGAAATAGTTTTCATACACCATACATTTTAAAGTATGCAATTCAGTGACTTTTAGTATATAAACAGAATATTGCATAGATCACTACTAATTTTTGACCATTTTCATCATTCCTAAGAAACCCACAAATAAACTGTCCTCCCACCCATTAGCATTTACTCCATTTTTTCCTCACCTGAGCCCCTAGCAACATGTAATCTCTACAAATTTGCCTATTCTGGACAAGGTAAATGGAATCATACAAAATGCAGCATTTGGAACTGGCTTCTTTGACTTAGCATAACATTTCCATGTTGTAGAATAAATCAATATTTCATTTCATTTTATGCTAAATAATTTTCCATTGTATGAATATACCACGCTTTTGTTTTTCCATTCATCAGTTGATGGACATTATGTGTTCCAGATTTAGGCTAATATGAATAATGTTGCTTAAGAACACTTGTGTATAGATTCTTCTATGAACATGTTTTCTTTTGAGTTCAGTACATACCTAGGAGTGGAACAGTATGGTCATATGGTTAACTCCACATGCAGCATTTTGAGAGACTGCCAAACTGTTTTCTGAAGTTGCAGCACAATTTTATATCCCATCAGCAATATATAAAGCATCCAAATCCTCCCCAACTCTTGTTATTGTCTGTATTTTTGCCCATAGTCATTGTAGTAATGTGAAATTGTATCACACTGTGGTTTGGGTTTGCATTTCCTTCGTAACGAATTATGCTAAGCATCTTTTCATGAGCTTATGGGTCCTATTTGGAGAAACATCTACTCAGATCTCTGTCTGCTTTTTTAATGGGTCATTTGTCTTTTTACTATTGTGTTGTAAAAGTTTTACAAATATTCCAGGGAACAGATCCTTATCAGATATGTGACTCGCAAATATTTCTCCCTTTCTATGGGTTATCTTTTCACTTTCTTGATAGTGTCTTTTGAAACATGAAGGTTTATATTATTGATAAAGTTCCATTTGTACATTTTTTAAATCACTTGTGTGTTGATCTTACAGCTTAGAAATCCTTGTCTAATCTATGGTCACAAGATTTACATGCCTAAGTTTACTTCTAAAAGTTTTACAGCTTTATTTCTTACTTTTAGGTTTATGATTAAATTTGAATGATTCTGTGGAAATTCATCCTTCTGCATGTAACTACCCTATAAACACAGCATCATTAAAAGGGCTAGTCTTCCCCACTGAAATATCCTGGCACCTTTGTCAAAAAATAATGACCATAAATGTGTTTCACATGTCAGATCTATTCCATTGAACTATATATCTATTCTATGCCAATACCACCCCATCTTGATTACTATAGTTTTGTAGCAACTGTTAAATCTGGAAGTCCTCCAATTTGGTCCTCTTTCTCTTAAAATTGGTTTCGCTATTCTGTGTCCTTTAGGGTTCCTTATGAATTTTAGGATCCAACTCAATTTTTACCAAAAAGAAAAGAAAGAAGAAAAACAAAGCTAGAATCTTCACATAAATGGCACTGAATCTATACAGTAACTTGTTGGTGGCAATAAACTACTTCAACAATGTTTATTAACTATACTATGAAACGTGCAATTCTTTCCATTTATTTAGGTCTCCTTTGATTTTTTCGATAATCTTAAGCATTTTCAGTGTACAAATATTGTACTTTTTGTGTTTATTTCTAAAAATTTTATTCTTTTTTATGTTATTATAATTGGAATTACTTTCTTAATTTCATATTTGGACTATTCATCCCTAATGCACAGAAATGCAATTCATTTTTGTGTACTGATCTTGTATTCTGCCACTTAAACATTTTTAAAGAATTATTACTTAAGATTTTCTACACACCAGATCATGTTTGCTACTAATAGAAATGGTTTTACTTCTTCTTTTCCAATTTGTGTACTTTTAATTTCTTTTCCTTGCCTAAATGCCCTGGCTAGAACCTCCAGTACAATGCTCAATGAAATTGGCAAGAATGGATGTTCTTGTCTTGTGTCTCATATGGAGAGAGAAAGCATTCAGTCTTTCACCATTAACTACAATGTTAACTGTGGGGCTTTTGTAGATGGCCTTTGTCTTCTATGACTAGCTTGCTTAGTTGACTTTAATCAAAAAAATATTTGGATTTTGTCAAATGCATCCTGAAAGTCTGTTGAGATGAACACATATTTTTCACCCTTTATTCTATTCATATGGTATGTTCACCAATTGATTTTCATATGTTGAACCAGCCTTGCCTTCCTAGGATAAACTGTACTTGGTTATGGCTTATAATCCTTTTTATATGTTGAATTCAGTTTACTAGTATTCTGATGATGATTTTTACACGTATTCTAATTATGGTACAGATCTACAGTTTTTTGTGATATATTTGGTTGTGATATATCGGTGTAATATCTGCTTCACAGAATGAGTTAAAAAGTGTTCCCTCATATATTTTTTTAGAAGATGGACAACAATTTTTTAAGTGTTTGATATAATTCACCCTGAAGCCATCTCAGCCTGGGCTGTTCCTGGTGTGGGGGGGGGGGTTTGATTACTAACTTAATTTGTTGATTATTGAAGGTCTCTTCAGATTTTCTAATTCTGGAGTTATTTTCAAAAGCTTGTCTTTCTAGAAACTTTTCCGTTTCATTCAGTTTATCTGATTTCTTAGTATGCAAGTGTTTATGGTATACCCTCATATTACATTTGTTTTTATTTTTGTCAAGTCAGTTGTAATGTAATATCTGTTTAATTCCTGATTTTAATAATGAGTCCTTTCTCTCTCTTTCTGTAACTCATCACTATTATAAAGATTTGACAATTTTGTTGATCTTTACAAAGAACCAGCTTCTTTTGTTTTTCTATTCTCTATTTCATAAGTATTTTTTATTTATTTCCCTTTAGTCTTTTTCCTTCTTACCACTTACTTCAGGTTAAGTCTGCTCTTCTTTTGCTAGTTCTATAAACCATTTTGTTCCACTGTCTAGGTGTGGAACACCTATAACAATTTTAATATAGTATATAATATGCAATATAAATATATAGTATATAATATAATTATATAGTTATAATATTGACATTATATATGTCTATATACATTCTAGATTATTATTTCCAACCTATTTTAATGCACCTGTGTCATTTCGCTGAAATATTTGCAGAATTGAAAACTCAAAATTTAATGAGTAAGGTTAAGTTATTAATTTGAGATTTTTCTTTTTTTTTTTTTTTTTTGCGGTGCTGGGGATCAAACCCAGGGTCTTGTGCTTGCAAGGCAAGCACGCTACCAACTGAGCTATCTCCCCAGCCCGAGATTTTTCATTTTTAATGTAGATGTTTATAGCTATAAATTTCTTTCTAAACACTCCTTTAGCTGCATTCCCTCAAGTTTGGTATGTTGTATTTTCATTTTCATTATCTCAAAGTATTTTCTAATTTCCCTTTGTACCACTCGATATTCAGCTATATATTGTTTAATCTCCACATATTTATGAATTTCCCAATTTCCGTTCTATTAATGCTGCCTAAGTCATTCCACTGTGGTTGCAGAACATACTTTGTATAACTTCAGTCCTTTTAAATTAATTGAGATATTTTTATGGATTAAATACATAATTTAATCTGGAAAATATTCCATGTACACCTCAGAAAAATTTATATTTTGTTGTTATTACGTGCAGCATTCCATTGATATCTGTTAAGTCCAATTAATTTGCAGTGATATTCAAGTATTCTTTTTCCTAGATGATCTTATACGTAGTTGTTTAATTCATATTGAAAGTGGGTCTTTCACTATTAACCAACTATGATTAAATTGTCTGCTTTTACTCAATTCTGTCAGTTTTTGCCTCATGTATTTTGGGGCTTTATTGTTGGATGCATATGTTTAATATAATAGTTATGTCTTCCTGAAGCACTGATGCTTTTATCATTATAAAATATCCTTATTTGTATGTAGGATCAATTTTTATCTTAAAGTTTACCTTTTAATCAGATATTAGTACAGATACTTCACCTCTCTTTTAAGTGCTATTTGCATGGTGTATCTTTTTCAATCCTTACTTTTAACCTACTTATGCCTTTTGAATCTAAAATGTGTCTCTTATACACAGCATATAATTGAAGCAGGTTTTTTCATCATTTCTACCAACTCTTCCTTTGATTATATTTAGGGTGATCACACTTAAGGAATGATTTATATCCAAGAGTTTGCTATTGTTTTCTTACCTAGTTTTGTTCTTCAATTTCTCCATTACTGCCTTCTTTTGCATTAGATAGGTATTTTCTAGCATACCATTTTAATTTGTTTTTATGGTTTTTTTTTTTTTTTTGGGGTGCTTGGGATCGAACCCAGGGCCTTGTGCTTACAAGGCAAGCACTCTACCGACTGAGCTATCTCCCCAGCCCCCTTTATGTTTTTGAACTTTAAAAGTTTTCCAAGTTATCTTAAGCAATTGCCCTGAGAAATACGATGAACATTTTAAAACCAGATAAAAACCAATTTAATATTGATAATACAGAAAACATTTGCTGATATATCTGTTTTACCTCTCTGTTCAACTATCATCATACAATATTGGGCCTATACAGCTATATGATAAATCCAGTGACCTAGTCTTATAATTATCTCTTTACGAATCTGTCTTTTTAAAGCACATAGCAGGTAAAAAACAATTAGAAACAAAAACATGTAAGACACAGAAAACAAATAGCAAAATGTCAGATGTAAATCATACCTTACGTATGATTCATACTTTCTTTTATATTTACTTATGTTTACCTTTACTGTTTCCCTTTATTTCTTCATAAAAATTCAAGTTACTATCTCAAGTCCTTTCATTTCAGTACCAAGGACTCCCTTTAGTATTTCTTGTAGGGAAAATATGCTGCAATAAATTCCTTCTTTTTATTTATCTTGGTGTCTTCATTTCTCCTTTGTTTCTGAAGAACATCTTTACTAGATATTTATTACTGGCTGACTGTCTTCCTTTTAATATACTAAATATGCCATCCACATTCACTGACTTCTGGTCCCTATCACTTCTAATGAAAAATCATTTGTTAATCATATTAAAAATCTTTTGGAGGCAATGAGTCACTTTTCTCTAACTACTTTCAGGATTCTTTGTCTTTCAATAGTTGCTTATGATGTGTCCAGATAAGGGAGAGCTCCTTTGATTTTATCTTACTTGGAGTTCACTGAATTATTAGATATACCCATTCATGTTTTCCATCAGATTTGGGGAGTTTTCAGCTAGTACTTCAAATACAGTCACTAAAACCAAACAATTCAACCATAACAGTGGGAGACTTTAATACCCAACTTTGGATAGAACAAGTAAGCATAAAATAAAAAAGGAAACAGAAGACCTGAACAACACTACAAACCAATCTGATCTAACAGGTATCAACAGAATAGTCTGTATCCATGGGATACCTTCGTGGATCCAAACAATTGCAATAAAAATTATTCAGGAAAAAACCCTGTATCTATATTGAGCACATACATTTTTCTTGTCATTATTCTCTAAACAATATAGAACCTAGTTACATAGCATTTACGATATATTAGATATGATAAGTAATCTAGAGATTATTTAAAGTACATAAGAGGACATGCACAGTTTATGCAAATCCTATGTCATTCTACATAAGTGACTTGAGCCCCGCAGCTTTTGGTATCCACAGAGTCCGGAAACCAATCCCCCACAGATATCAAGTGACAATTCTTAATTATACACACACTAGAATGCTTGATGGTGCCTCTACAAGTTTCTAAGGCTCTGTTCATTTTTCCTTTTCTTTGTAACTCTGACTGGATAATGTCAATTGTCTTATCTTCAAATTCTCTGATTTTTTTTTTTTCCTCCTGTTAGGTGAAATCTGTGGTAGAGTCTGTCCAATGAAATTTCCACTTCAGTTATTACAATTTTCAATTCCAGAATTTATACTTGGTTATTTACAATTTCTTTTTATTCATACTGTCTTTTGGTAAGACACTATTTTCATGCTTTCCTTTTTTCTTTTACAACTTTACTTCTTCAAATGCTGGGAATGAAATCCAGGGGCCAGTGCATGGTAAGCAAGTGCTCTACCATGTGCTACATTCCCAACCCCCCTTTAATTATTTAAACATAAACATGGTTTCTTTCAGTTCTTTGAATATATTTGTAATAGTTTATTTAAAGTATATGTCTAAGAAATCCAATGTCTGGGATTACTGAGATACAAGTTTGCACTGATCACCTTTTTTTCCTATATTTCATCCTGTCCTGTTTCTTTACAGGGTTTTTATTTTTTTGTTCAAAACTGGACATTCAAAATTAACATGATTCTGGTCTTGTTGTTTATTTAATGATGTTCCTTGGATTAATTCTGTAAAGTCTGTAGTCTTCATCATGTATGAATACTGAAGTCTCTGTTCAGTTAGCTTAATGGTTGTCTAATAACTGAATAGACCTTGGGCCTTAAATGCCTTGAGCCTTTTCCTAAGAGAACTGTGTTTGAGCTCATCTTCTACAACCCTTTCAAATATTTTATAATTCTATCTTAGCCTTCATTTCCTGCTTCATTTCCTGAATTTCCAAGTCAGTTCGAGGAGAGAATTTGGTCTTTTTAATTATTTCCTAGGCATGTTTACAACCCTGCACATATATGTGGCCTTACAGACACCCAAGAATATTTCAAAACTTTTCAAAGGCCTCTAGGGACTTCTTATTCATTCCAAGAGGCTTTTTTATCAGCCTCTTGTTATGTCCAGTGAGTAATGCCACCTTAGGTCGCTGCCACTGCTGATTATTTTCTTTTTTATTTCTTTTTTGTCTCCCTTTTGGTACTGGGGCTTGAATCCAGGAGAGCTTTACCATGAGTGCTACATCCCCAGTCTTTTTATCTTTCATTTCAAGACAAGGTCTCACTAAATTGTTGAGGGTCTCACTAAGTTGCCAAGGCTGGCCTTGAACTTACAATTCTACTGCCTAAGCCTCCTGAGTCCTAGGATTATAGTAGTGTGCCACCATGCCAACAATGCAGATTTATCTTCAACGAATGCCCCGTGAAGATGTTTTTCTCAAATAACAACAGGTGTGAGGCAAGTCAAAAGGGGGCTTTTCACACAGCAGAGAGGACAAATAGCAACAATTCTCTGGGGATGAGACTTTTGGAGAGTTCCAAAACCATTATGACCCCTCCAGTGGCTACTAAGGGGCTAGTTTCCATAGTTTGTGGGACTATTTGTTTTCAAGGTTACCACAAAGTTGGATAGAAGGGGGTGAAATTAAGTTAAATACCACATGGCTTGCTGTTCTTATTAAGAACATTTTTCCTGATAAATACTCTTAGGATTGTGAAACTTCATTTCCAGAGTTCTTAAGAAAACGGAAAATGTTGATCTTTTGCCAGTGTTCTTGCTGCTTTTATGGAGGAGCAGTTTTTGAAGATCCTTACTCTGCCATTCCAGAAACAGAAACTTTATATAATATTTCTGAAACTCATTTTTTACACAATATTTCAATATCTTTCATACTAAAAATTTTATTTCCACATCAGTTTTTACAGATGCATCATCACTTATTTGCCCCATTTTATCCCTACTGCTGAACATTTAGTTTGTTTTCAGTTTTTTACTATTAAAAGTAAGGCAATAACAGCCTTGGAACTAACATCTGTGTTTATACTTAGTCATTTCCTTAGGATATGTACATCATAAAGAATTATCATATATGTTGTCCAAAAGCCCTCCAAGGAAGATGTCATCAATTGCGTTCCACTGGTGGCAACATATAAGAATACCCTGATAGTCTTACTAGAATTTTATGCCATTTGGCTTTTCTACTGCATTTGAGAGTGGCCTAGGAGTCCATTTCTTAAACGTTTTTCTTCTGCTGCAGTCCACGATATAACACAAATGGTCCCTTCTATTCCTAACCCAAAAATTGGATTTCTTAAGGTTCAAGCCTCAAGCCTTCACTGCTCTTTATATTCCTCCCTTCAGCATAGCCATAGCACTCAAAAACTCTGACTTCTAACACTTTCAATGAATCCAATGTATGTAATCCTAACCCTAACACTGGTATCATCCTTGTACACACTTTATATTGTTCCAACTCTTCACACTGACAAAACTCCACTTAAATATTTTAGCATCACTTTAATTTCAACAAAGCACCAATCTCCCCTAAAACTGAGACGCTAAATGAGTCAGAAATAAGATCACACAAGAAAAAGACATAGAAAATATAATTTAGAATACTATAATGGAGTAAGTTGAAAATCTGTTCAAAAGTTTTAAAGAATAGCAATTTTTCAAGAATTAGTCCCTAAGAAACAAACTGAAAGTTCAACTCAAGTAAGAGCAGAACCAAGATCCAAGTAGTATAAATAAATAATATTCAATGAGAAAGTTAAGGCTGGGAATGAGGAGCCAGCCAACATAATGCACTCCCCTCCACACTTGGAGGGGTGTCAGTAGTCAGAACATACTAGTAACATTTCCCAAGAAAACACACAGTTTCACTAGTCTTTTCCACCACCAGCTGTTCCGCACTTGGCTATTACAATAATGATTGCTTCCTCCTCCCCTAACAGATCCATGAAGGCATATGGTAAAAGCAATACATTCTGTTCCCTTGCCCTCTTCCCTACCCTGGGAACTTGGATGAAGCACCTCCAAAACAAGGCACTGTGCATTCCACAAACAAGACAGCAAATGTTACAGCCAAGTAGGAGAACAGCTGTTCCCACAAGAGATCAAATCTCCTGATCACAATACCAACTTCCCAAAGACTATAAAATAGGCTCAATTGCCAAAATTTTTGGGATACCACAGTCTGAAATGTTGACACTGTAATACTGCTGCCTACAATATGACACTAGGATACAGAAGGCATGACTCTGATGAAAATCATTTGGGAATTAACAAAAAGTGTTTTTGCAATGTAAACACACAATTTCAAGTTCATATCTGAGAAATTTACTTATGTTAATTAAACTTATTCTCCTAATAAAAGGGACAATTAACACAACTGATGATAATAGCAAAGAACCATTTGGAAAACAATTATCAGATTAAGTGTTCAAAATGCTAATCGAAACGCTAATAATGATTGGGGAAAAAAAGTAAAAGAATGGTTACATGAAGGGATTTAATGGGAAAAGACATAAGGGAACATCCTGGTAAGATGGTTACATTCTGTATCTCAAGAGCGGTGCAGCTGTAGACGTATATGTAGTTATGTGAATTCAAGAAATGATTCACTTAAAATCTGTGTACTTAATAGCATATAAATTTTATATCAGAAAAATACAGGTAAATATTAAACTCTAGTTGATGATATGCCTACAAAGCTTTGAAATCATAAAAAATAAAAGTATAGCTCTGTGGTAAAGTGCATGCTTTACCATTGAGGCCCTGGGTTCAATTCCCAGCACCAAAAAAACAGGACTTATAAGAGGTAAAAGACACAATAAATACAGTAAATTATTAACTCTGGTATTTGAGTGGCAAGTACCATGAAACACTTCCAACTTTTCTCCTAAGTTTGAAATTTTCATAATAAAATGTTGATTAAAAATGCTAAATAGACTGAGAATTCTTTTATTGACTATTTATGTTTTGACCAAGAGATAATGGACATAAAAATAATAATTAAGTCATAGTGCAAAAACAGAGTTCTTTTAAAAAAAAAAAAAAAAAACACGCCCAATCAGTACAAAATCTCATCAGGCTGGTTAAGAAGCAAATTTTTAAAATTATTTTAATTATCGAAGATACTTTGTTGTTTGATGATTTTATGGTTAATTATGGTCAATGAACTGATTATGAAAAAGCACCAGAGATTCCCCACATCCTTTTAATGCAGATGAGATTCAATTCTGATTTCTAATAGCTTTCTTTTCAGAGCAAACTAGACAAAAAACAAGTAAGAATACGGTGGAACTCTAAGAATTGGAGAAAGAGGGAGGAGGAGGTGGAGATAGACTGCAAATCAAGGAGGTACATAACTATAAAGTCAAACAAATCTACAATATTTCCAAAAATCATATTTATCTAAATTACATTATGCATATTTAGTCTTAGGAATTTCAAGTCATCAATTATCTCCTTGTCCACAGCAGTGGAACAATGGTACAATATTTGTTTTCCTGACTCAACTGGGCATTCCATCAGTTTTTTACTTTCCTCTGGCTCATACTCCATCTACTTTCTTCAGCAAATTGTGACAGCTCCACCATCAAAACATTCAGAATCTTAACACTTCCCTGGCAGTCTACACGGCTACCATCCTGGCCCAGGCTACCTTCTCCTGCTTTAACTAATACACTAGACTCCTCACTGCTTTTACACTGCCCTTCTTCAATCTATTCTTTTAGCTCTTTTTATATAACAGTAGAGTATATTTTGAAATATTATACATAGATAAGAATAACTTGTTCCAATTAGGATCACATTATTGTGGTTGTACATGATGTGGAGGTACATGAGTCATGTATTTATATATGAGGGGAGGAAAGATGTGTCTGATTCATTCTACTATCTTTCCCATTACCATCCCCTCTCCATTCCCTTCATACCCCTTTGTTTAGTCCAATGAACTTCTAACCTTCCCTTCCCTTGTTGTGGGTTAGTATCCACATATTAGAGAGAACATTCTGCCTTTGTTTTTTTGGGACTGGCTTATTTCACTTAGCATATTCTTCAGTTCATTCATTTAGTGGCAAATGCCATAATTTCATTCTTCTTTATGACTGAATTAATATTCCATTGTATATAAATACCAATTAGTAACACAACAGAGTAACTGTGCTGACACCTAACATAGATCATGTCTCTCCTCTGCTCACAACAGCCTACCAGACCCTATTTAATATGGCCTCACCTATCTCTTCCTCTTCTTTGCTCTATTCCAGCTACACAGACCTTTCTGCTATCTCACACATACACCAAATGTTTCTTCCTCAGGGCCACAGAAATTACCATTTCCTCTGCTTAGAACATTCTTCCAAAAGTTATCCACGTAGCTCTTTCCCTGACTTTTTTCAAGGCTTTCCCTCAAATGTCATTTTTTCTCTGTAAGGCATTCTCTGGCCAATTTATTTAAAATTTTACTCAATCCCACCCCTACCACATTCTATTTTCCCCTTTCCTGCTATTTTCTCCAAAACATTTTTTTTAACCATCTAACACAAAGTTTTACTTATTTATATTTTTTACTGTCTCGTACTTTTCACTAGAAGGTGAACTCCACAGAAGAATGACTTTTGCCCATTTAGCAATGACAGAGCCCTGGGTCCTAAAACTGCTGATTACAGAGTAAACACTCAATAAGTAACTGCTGATTTGAATGAACACTGATCTTTTCCTGATCATATGGTTACCTAGTAGTGGTGGTCTTCCCCTCCATTTTTTGACTGTTCCAAATTTTCACTGTGCCATCGTTTGAACATGTTGCAAAAAGTGAGTGTTCATCAGAGACTCTAATTCGATTCACGGCAGATTTGTGCTCATGAAGATGTGCAACTAGCAGCCCTTTAGGACGCCACCCTAAGAAAAAGCAAAGGAGTATAACTTAAATTGTAGTTTACAAATAACAATCTTCCTCTCACTCCCAGCTACAATGACCAAAAACCAGCTTAAGAACATTAAAGGGTACTGATAGCTAGCCAATACACAGAGGTCTACTGGACGATGACAGTCATTCTCCAGAATCTGAGAGGGCGCAGTAATCATTTGTTACTCCTAAAAAAGCTGACTACTGATCCAGTAGCACAGGGAAATGATGGACACAGGAGGAAGTGGCCTAAGCATCAAAGTCTCAAAACCTTGGCTCCACCAGAACTTAACTGTGTGACCTTGGGCTATTTAAAACTTACTGAGTTTTAATTTCCTCAAATGTAAAATGAGAGGTATATTACTTAACCCAAAGGGTAGAAATATGAATAAACGAAATATATTAAAGAGTCCAGCACTGGGGGGCTCAGTGGCAGAGCACTTGCCTAGCACATGTGAGGTACTGGGTTCAACCCTCAGCAGTACCACATAAAAATAAATAAATAAAATAAAAGTTTCTTTCCATCTATAACAGCAAAAATTAAAAAAAAAAAAAAGGGAGGGGGGTCCAACACTGTCCCTAGAGTACAGTAAATATCCCAATGCTGGCTGATTCATTCTCTACCTGCAATCATGTATTCTATGACATATAAACATGTAAATAGTATTATAAGTTATAGCCTCAAAATGTTTATGGATTTTTCAGTATTAATTTCATGACATCTATAACTTTCTACATTTTATTATATATATTCTTTTCGTGTATGATTAATTTTTTTCTAACAAACTATAAATTCCCTGAGGCCAGAAACTCCACATCTTACCCATTCTGAATCACTTGCAGTACCTAGTATAGATCCCTGAATAACTGTCTTCAATGTTTGATCAATAAACATTTTTATATCAAGATTAACATTCCATAATATTCAACATTTGATTTTAAAATAAAACAGAAAACTATGCTGAAGATCATACTGTATTAGGTTTCAGCAATGTACTTAAGTGACAAAAATGTTATTTTAGAAATCATTTCTTTTCACCAAGAAAGAACAATGAAACCAAGACTACTGCCAAATCTGATGTAATCTATGATTAAAAACCAAAATGTTTACTCTTTGAACCTCTAGGTCACTTGTGAGGGAAGTGCTGAAAGTGATTTTTAAGGAGAATATGCTAAATCTGGAAGTGACCAAAAAACACATGGTCATGAAGTCTAGATAACTTGCCAGGCTAGGCTGAACGTTTCCCTCTAGAGAAAATCAATTTCACACAACCACTCAGGTATGGAAAGAAAAAACTATGAACCCAACACAACAGTCACTGTACATTTCTTCTTAAATCTCAAAATCTGACACATTTTCTCTGGTTACTGAATAAAATGCACAACTTAAGTCCATTTAAGTATAAAATGCCACTTATAAAGACAGATTATATCATAAAAGTAGATAGCTTATGGTCTTTTTTTCCTGTTTTTTTTTGTTGTTGTTTTTAGCTGGGCTGGTAGATAACATTGACTTATACCACAGAAACAGTTTAAACATTCCAGGATATTTATTTTGATTAGAATATTTATGACTAGAGATGATGCTCACCACTTAAAAATATTTTCTACATCTTTAAATCACTAACTTCTAACCAGTATCTTCTCTGGCCCACATGAAAAGCTCATAAAAATTCATGATTTTTAAAAGTCTATAAATAAGCATACTATGCATTTCTTCTGAGTTTCCCAATTAAATTTTTATTAAAATCTAAATTCAGAAAATAATTTTTTAAATCTACAAATCAAATATTGAAGAGTAGCTCTGCCACATTACATGGGGCATGACTGCTAACATGGCTGAGCCACATTTTTCTCTTATTTCTAAATTTCTTTTAGATCTTCTCAGAATATAGGAAGCATTTTCCCAATCTGAATGTTAATAATTGGTAAGTGGGGGCTTATAAGTTTTCTTTTTAAAACAATTTTCTAAAGGTTCTACCTTTTTCTTAATATTCATAGATGTAATGTTCAACTCTCCAGAATTTAAAAGCAGTTTACTCCAAAAAGCCTGACATTCAAAGAGAAAGCAGAGATTGAAACTAGGTAGGTAAAAACCTGCTACTATAAATGGGGAAAATGAAGCACAGATGGACTAAATTACTGACTGGCTAAAATACAACACTGCAAGTTGTACTCAGAGCTAAAAAGATCCAAACCCCACAAATAATGTCTTGAGATTTCTTACTTATTGATTTTTTCTCTGGGTTTACCAAGTGACAGCTCTGTCCTTACTCTCTTTGTCTAGTAAAGTACATGTTGTATGATAAAGTATATGTTGAATATCTTTTATCTGAAATTCTTGGGAGAAGTGTTTCAGATTTTGGAAGTTTGTGTGAGCATCTCTAATGAAAAATTCATAATCAGAAACAATTCAAAATCCTAAACCTAAGTTTAAGATTTCAGACTTTCAGATTAGGGACACTCAACCTGTATCAGCTTCCTTCATTACATTCTAAGATTAGGCACCTAGGCTGGAACTCTTACCAGGTGGCGGTGGTTTACTCTCCCATTCAGCATTTTCCATCATCTGCTTAGCAATCCTCTCAGCATTGCACTGCTCCCGCTTTTGCTGTATGAGCTGCTGAAGTTCAGTCTTACAAGTTGTGATCCGAATCTGATAGGTCGAGGGTAAAACTGTACTACTTAAAACCTGTATGACTGGTTTTTTATTTTGAACATTTGCTACTTCTGAAACCTGCAAAATAAATAGAATTATAAGTATTTATGTCCGAAGCCAAGTATATTTGATGATAAAAATGGACCAATGTTCTATATATGCATTATACCAGCTTTTTTTCTTGCTAATATACCAGTTTTAAAATCTGTTTTAATACAATTTTTTTTAAATGAAAACCTAACATTAACCATGAATGCTACTTTCTTTTTGTTTTCAAATGCTACATTTCTAAACCTCTCCATTATAATAAAATGTATTTTAGCACAAAAATAACATTAAACAAAAATTTTCGGTAATTTAAGTTAAAAGAAGATATGAAATTTCAATTTATCAGTCTGTTTCACTTAAAATATGATTGACTAGGGAAGAGTTACTTTAAATTACAAACTCATTAGACACATGTAAAAACCATCACAACATTTATCACACATAGAAAATTTGAAACTTCTTCCCCCAAGTATTCTTACTACTATGTTTCACTAGAAAAATAAAAAAGACTTAGAAGGTTAACTGTAGCTTAATTGCAATCATAGTTCATAATGTCTTCAACCTACAATTTCAAATCACTTTATTGGTCAACAGCTCTTTGTTTTTTCAATGCTGGGGACTGAACCCAGGGCCTCATGCATGCTAGGCAGGCGTTCTACCAAGAGCAACATTCCTAGCCCCTTTAGCAACAACTCTTAAATGAGACCTTTTTAATGCTTTCAATAACTAGATTGCTCCTTGGTTATAAAATTGAAGTAAACCTATCTTAGAAATAAGTTCTCCCTACAGGACAAGTTGCCACACTGATTACACAGTCTTTAAATATCCAAAGTAGCAAAACAGAATTCAAAAAAATAACCAGGACTTTTGCCTAAGTGACAGTTACCTGTGGAGAAGTTGACAAAGGAACACAAATGCCTGCAGAGGACTCAGAACGTGGAGGCTTCCCAGTCTGAATCACCTCCTGGTCACTTCCTTTAGGCAGGGTTTGTGGGATATTCGCTGGTTCCAGTGATCCAAACATGCTTTTCCATTCCTCATTTACATTTGAATCTTGTTTTACATGTTTTCGAGCTATGAAAATATATTCAGAAGTTTGTCTGAAGATGGCCTTTAAAACCAAAATGGGCTTTTACTACACACCCCCTCCTTTTATTTTGAAAGGGAGGCAAAAATGGACTTCATATCCTATTTGTTCTTTTGGATCTCCACTTTACTCAGATATGTTTCAACTCATTAAATCTCCCTTCATCTCTAGAACAGATGGGACAACTAAGACTTCAAGATTGTGAATAATTAGTCCCTATTATTTCTAGTTTTCCAAAGTTAGTTAAATTTCAAAGTAACCACTTTATCTAAAGAAACAATAAAAACAACTTTCATGTCACTGACCATAATGCTATACACGCCCTCTCTATTCCTAATATCAGTTACTTGGGAAACAAAAACAAACAAAAAAATAAAAGAAATTAAAAAATCAATTGCTATGTAGCTTTCTCCTGTCTACAAATGAATGAGAAACCCTTTATTTTTATCTTTATCCAATTACAAAAAATACATTAAGTAACACAAAGTTCTAGCATTACCAAAATATAATGTGAATTGTTCCAATTATTCCAACATCTTGATGTATAGTGCTCCGACAGGACCATCAATACTTTAGTTTAATGATATACTATCCATACTATTTTGTAAAAACAGAATACACACTGTTTGAAAATATGCCTTTTCCCCTTCTTAACTAAATACTTTGAACGTTAGCGTAACCATTTCCTCTATTAATACTTATATTACTTTCTTTTTTCTCTTTCCATGAACATTCTTACTTAAATGTTTCTTCACATCTGTCAGTGTTTCTTAGGATAAATTTTCAGAACTGAAAACAATGAGTCAAATAGGAAAGATTTTAAGTTACAGTAGATAACATCAAAATGCCTTCTAATAAGAGTATGCTCAGTTTATAATCTCAACAACAGTGAATGAAAAATGCTTATTTCTCTGTAACTTTGCTAACACCAGGTATCACTGGTCTATGCCAATTACATAGGAAGAAAAGGGCATCTCACTGTTTTAATCTACATGTACTTTATTATTTACCATTTCATATGTATGCATTTTAATTCTATCACTTGTCTGTTTAATTCTTCACCCTTTTTGTTTTGGGTTGCTTGCTTTATTTCTTATTAATTTTTATGAGTTATTTACACATTATGGATATAAATCATTAAGCTATAAATACTTCATCCTAAATTTGGCAATTAGAGGCTTATTTCAATATAATTCATTTGCTATCCTCAAAATCTGATACTGGAACAGAAGGAATTTTAAAGGCATGCACGTGGCAGTGAATATATATGCAGAAAGAATATGCACAAAATCTTAACTTCATATAATGTCAATGACATCAAGAGCTGAAAGTTCCAAATTTCAAAACTTCAAATGACTAAGGATTTTCTGATATCCACTCTTCTATATTTCATTGTTAATAACAAAACTGTCCTTTTAAATTATAACAAACTAGAAAACTTTGTTACATAAACTACTGGCCTTAAATTGGTGGTTAAAGGATTAAAAAAATAGAATTTATCTTCAATCACACAATTCCACGGAGACATTACTTTATAAAAGTAGAACTTCGGAAGAACTTTGGAAGGCCCTACTGTGCTTTGGACAGGTCACAATCTTACATTGCCTCTGTTTCCTCTCCAGCATCTCCCTATTAAGTAATAGAGTCGTGGCATTTGAAAATTCTCTATCTGGATAATGGGGCTTTTGTTCTATTATTAATTGGCTAAAAACAACTTTTATAAAATAAATAATAGCAAGAGAAACCATAATAACAAGATAATAACAAGATAAACATAAACACAATATACTAACCCCGTTTGTCATCTGGTTCTTGTTTGGTTTTAACAAGATCAACTTGTCTCCCAGTTATCCCTAAGGCTGCCAAGTCAATTACACCTTTCTGACTACTATCATGAAGATGGCTCTGGTCTACTATATTTGCTTTTGCTCTATTAGATTTCATCATGAAGTCTTTCAGTGCCAGAAGTTTGTCTTCCTCTTCCTCTGTCATTCCCTAAACCAAATAAAACCATACATTTTAGGTTATTTTCTAAAGTAGTAACAGGACTCAGAATAATTAACAAATGCAACATCAACCACCCAATTTAATATCAAAAGAATGGGAATAATGAAATGATGTAAGAAAACAAAAGGGAAAAAGTATCAATATCGAACAATATGTCACTGCTGGGATCTCCCAGAACACTCTTTCAGGGCATTTTCTACTTTGTATCATGATTTATATCTCAGTTTTTTTTTCCTAAATGGCAGCAAATATAATTCATCCTTCAGGGAACTGGAAACTACGCTAAGTAAATAAGCCAGTCCCCAAAAGTCAAACGTCAAATGTTTTCTCTGATATGTGTAGCTAATCCAAAATAAAGGGCAGGAGAATTTAAAAAAAGGAAAGAAAGATCAGAGGAATAGACAAAGGGGAATGAAAGGAAGGTGGGAAGAATGAGATAGGGAAAGTCAGTGAAGTGAATCTGACCTAACTTTCCTATGTACATACATGAATCTTACCACCTTGTACAGCCACAAGACACTCATTTAAAAAACAAAACAAAACAAAAAAAAACCTGTAAGTAAATAGCAGAAAGATCAGTCAAGTAGAAAGAAGGGAGAAGAGGAAATACTGAACTGAATTAGAACAAATTATATTCCATGCTTTTATAAATATGTCATAGTATATTCTATTGTCATTTATAAAAAATAGAATCAATAAAAAAAATTCATCCTTGATATTTTCAAAGAAATTCACACAATGTTTGATGTCCAGTAAATCTTTAAAATTAACTGTTGAATAAACATTTATCTAAACAAAAACTATGAACATAATATGAAGCAAAACAAAGTATACCACTTCAACCTTGCTCCTGTTTGTGCTGAGAATATTAAATGGAACTGTAGGTGAAGGCATTCTGATATCTACAACAATTTACATCAGGAAGTGACAGAAATTCTGGCTGAACTACAAACATAAGCATCACACACAGAAGCATCCTATGTAATGGCTATGGTCAGATTGCCTAGGTTCAAATTCTAGTTCCATTACTGTGTGACCTTTGGAAATCTTCCCTATTTCTCTGTACCTCTACTTATCTACAAAATGAAGGTAATTACTAACAACCATATTGTAAGGTTATCGTGAAATTTTAATGCATTAATCCACCAAAGACACTAAGACAGGGGAAGGCAGGAAACATTAATTAATCTAAATAGTCAATTCAATAGGCAATTTAAATACTCAGGTAAATGTGGCCACTGTGCATTTTCTTCTTTCCAACCATCCACAGAATTCTATAAAATACCTTTATTATACAAATGAATAAAATACACTCATGTTTCATATTTGAATGTCATTTCATATTTGAAATGTCCAAAATAATTAAATCCACAGAGACAGAAAGCAGATTAGTGGTTGTCAGGGGCAGGGAGAGAGGGGAGAATGGGGAATGAGGACTAATGGGTATAGGGTTTCTTTTGGGGATAATGAAAATGTTTTGGAATTTAACAGTGGTGATGGTTGCACAACTGTGTGAATATACTAAAAAATTGAGGAATTATATGCCATAAAAGCATGGTATATGAATTATGACTTAATAAAAAATGCTAGTAATGCACCATTGGGGTGGAGGGAGCAGCAGACAAGAATATCCCAAGAAAGGGCCAGATGCAAAGGCACACATCTATAATCACAGCAACTCAGGAGGCTGAGGGAGGATTTCAAGTTTAAGGTCAGTCTCTCAACTTAGCAAGAACCCATCTCAAATTAATAACTTGTGACTTGTGGGCTGAGGCAGGAGGATGGTAAGTTTGAGGTCAGACTCAGCAACTTAGCGATACCCTCTCTCAAAATTTTAAAGAAGGGTGAGGGTATACCTCAGTAGAAAAGCACCCCAGGTTCAATTCCCAGTACCAAATAAATAAGCTTATAAACAAACATTTTAAAAATTAAATCCAATAGAAAAATTGTCTCAAAAAATTAGCAGCAAACATCACATCAACAGATCTAATGTTGAGAGCTTTCCCTCTGAGATGAGAAACATGGATGTCTACTATCATCAATCCCATTTAATATTATTAAAGAGTTCCTCAGTTCCTTATTAATATTATTAAATAAGGCAAACAAAAGTATTTAGGCTGGAGAAAATGAACAAATATTCACATATGTGACTAAGAAGGTACAAACTCAAAAGAAATACACAAGCAAACTATTAGAACTAATCAGTTTTATGTATCTGCTGGACATAAGGTCTATATAAAAAATTTTCCATGCCAGCTGTAAGCCAAAAATAATGCCATTTTAAAAAATCAAACACCCAAAGTATTTATAATACAAGATGTATAAAACTCTACAAAATAAAACATACATGATTACTGAGATCAATTAAACAAGACCTAGTAGTACAAAAACATATACCAGGTTTAGGGACTGGAAAAATCAATACTACTAAGACTTTAATTCTTTCCTATAAATTTTATGAAATATCAATAAATACAAGAGACATTTTTTATAAAATGATGAGATGATTTGAAATATCATATGGAAGACGTATATGAAAATGTAAAGGACCAAGGAGAGCTGAGACAATCTTGAAAAAGAAATAAAGGTAAGGAGAGTTTGTTCTACCTGAGATTAAGCCTTAAGTTACAGAGCAATAGGAATTCAAGCCCATAAACATCCTACAAACTTCTGCTTCTTGTCATGATGGAGTAACAGGGACCAGATTTACCTTCCCACTTTAAACAACTTTAAAACTGGACAAAAATATGAAACACTTAGGAAAATAGGGTGACAATCTCCAAGATAAAGATGAGTCCTATTACTGTTCCAGAACACTGCCTGAAGCATTTCCAGGCCCTGGCCCTGGAGAAGAAACTAAGAGTACGTAAGAGCTGAGCTCAAGAGACAGGTCGGACTTTAAGAAAGCCACAAAAGCTAAAATTGTGGGAAGAGAAATGGAGAAGAGGTATCTGCACAGATCAAGAGCTTCAAAGACTACACATTCATGATGAAATTATCTGAAACAGGCAAAGAGAAACAGGAGAGCAGCAGGCCAAATGATTCCTAGAACCAGCCCAGGGCTGAGAATAATCCATCTTCCAAACAGAGGTGAAAGAACCCTTAATATACACACAGCATCATGCCCATAGGATTCTCAGTAGCTGGGCTAAATTGGCCAACTAAAGCTTGCTCTAAACCTGGCCTAACAAAGCTTAAAAGTAAGATTTAAAAGGATGAAACTAATTTCCAGTGACTGTACAACAGAACAAATTCAAAACTATATAAAGGTATTCAGCACCCAAAAATATAAAATTCACATCAACAAAGAAAGAAACTGGATAGCTGAGGGTCATGAATGGAAGAAAACTTAAATTTTATTACATATCTTCTTACACTTTTTCAATTTTACATATATTTATACTGATCAAAAATTACTACAAACAAAAATCCATTAAAAAGTTTTCTTACCTAAGGAATGAAATCATTCTGAATTCTTTATTAGTACCTGATTGAATGGATACAAATAAAACAAGAAACTCTTGTAGATGAGCTCTAACTAAATCAGCCCTGCCATGTGTCATCTCCTGATGCTAAGTCTTACTGAAAATTTGGAGTCCAGACAGTCCAACTTCCATATGGATGATGTTCCAGAGGTTTATTTTAAATCTATTATCTGGAACTCTGAACATATTTTACTATAGGAATAATGCCAGGATAGAAAAGCCTATTTTACCCATGATGAACCATACAAGAACCATAGAGCTACAACCATAGAAGTGAAAAGCTGTACCCCATTTGTGTACAATGAATCAAAATGCAGTCTGTACAAATAAAATTTTTAAAAATTTGAGAAAAAGATTGAAAAAAAAAAACAAAACTAGAGCTGTCCAAAATAATTGTTAAACCCCAAGATAAAACAAAACTCTATGAATGTTCAGAGACACTGACTGCAAAAGCTGAAAAAATTCTTTCTTCCCTGAGGAACAAGAACTCAATTCCTACCTCCAAGGCCTCCCCTGGCTCAAAACCTCTGCTAGTAATCCTAAGAAATTCAGGTAATATAAGAGCCAAAAAGAATGAAGTCAGAAAAAAAGGCCTGCAAGGGGCTAGAGGACATGTTCCACACATGAACTTTTTCCTAAGTCTATACAAAACCCAAGCTTGCTTCTCAATCTTAGCTTTATGTCCTCTGTTTATTTTATGAGTGACAACATGATATAGTGTAGGAGAATGTGCTTTGGAGTTCGACAGGTTTAGGTTCCAGTGCCAATTTTGTGAAACTTACTGTACTATGCGAACAGGCAAGTCAACTATTTTCTTTGTGTTTCAGTTTCCTCATCTATAACACAGGAATAATATTGGTTGCTCACATTTGTTTTTAGGACAGTCACAAAATATGAAAAGCACCAACTACAGAAGGTCCTCCCAAAAATGGAAGCTACTATTATTTCTTCTGAGGATCCTAGGGATTCTGGCCTACTCTCCTTTCTACTAGCAATGCCTGTCCCTTGAACAGAGTATAATCTTCTAATGTTTATGAATCTCCTAATGTTATTATCAGCAGAAACAACATAAAACAGATTTATTTGTTCCTATTCTGTCCACTCTGACAAATGAGGGGATAAATGACAAATATACCAAGCACTGACATTTCAGAGGAATGTAAGTCAGTAAATTGTTGTGCTTTGGTCATGGTACCCAGTAATACGACCTAGCACAAAGAGAACAACAGTAGTGGAAATGCCTGGGAGAATAGCAGGAAGCAGAAAGAAGAAAGGCTATGAGACTTGCTCCTCCTTTCTTTCTCCCCTTCCCTCCCTCCTCCCTCTTTGGCAATGGCAAAACCTACACATTAGCAAGGAGGGAGGTAGGGACAAGGGCCTAGGGCGGCTCCATGAAATAGCTAGTCATTTATAATAAAAAGAACATCTCAGAATATAGGGTTTTAAATTTAATATATGGGATTTAAGGGGAACAAAGAAATACAAAAAGTCACAATGTCCAAGTCTGAAGAAACATTAAAAAAAGGGATAGTTTGTGTTGCCTGCTGAAATGTTTTTGGTAAGAATTATTTAGGACAAGAGAAAAATTTGATTCAGAATCAAATTTTCCATAAATTGCTTTTTAAGATATAAAATACATCTAATGTAGACTGGGGGTGGAGCTCAGAGGTAGAATGGTTGCCCAGCATGCATATAAAAAAAGCAAAACATAATAGATCTAATGTAGGAGGGGTTAAAAGAAAACTGAAAAAAACCTCTTCAGAATTTCAAGTCCTATCAAATTAACTCTTCAAGAATATAGGAAACAGGGCTGGGGAGATAGCTCAGTTGGCAGACTGCTTGCCTTGCAAGCACTAAGGCCCTGGGTTCGATCCCCAGCACCGCAAAAAAAAAGAATATAGGAAACAGAACCACAGTCTAAGAAGAGATATTCAGAGGCAGCCCCAGCCTTTAGGAAAATCTATATCTAAAAAAACCAAAATGGTTATTGTTCGGTCTCCTATGGGAGGCTATTTTAAGGTTCAATTACCCAAACCAATGTTTGGAGGGGTTGACAATGTAGTTCAACAGTAGAGGGCTTTTCCTGGCATGTGCAAGGCCTTGGGTCAATCTCCAGCTCCCCACCTACCTGCCCCCGCCCCCAAAAAGGGCACTGGAGATTCAGCAACAAGTATAATACGTGAAAGGATTTGTATTACAAAATAAATACGATTCTCTCTGAAACTGAGATAACTGACAAGTATTCATTCTAAAAACATTCTGCAGAATTAAAGACAATCACTAACGTAGTTCCTCAGTATTTGCCTTATTCCTGTCTTGACTCTCTGGGTCCCACATATCGCTCATAAAACAGGAGGCTAAATATAGACTTAATTTCTAAAGATTTGTTACCAAAGCCAAGTAAAGTAAGAAGATTACTTCCTAGGTCTAAGAAAGATTTGTTAATTGATCCAAATTCACAGGCTTGAATATAGCAATTTATTAATAGATGCACTATGAATTCAAGTTATTTCAGTTTTCTTTATACAGTTAAGAACTTCACAAAAATTTGAACCGAAATGAAACAGAATTTTTCTATATTGTATGTATATTTTTAAATGTTTCTTCTAGTTGGATTTCCCTATATTTTGGTGAAATACAGAACTGAATCAATAATATTACTTAAAACTACTCTCCCATTTACTTAGCCAATAATCACAAAAGAAACATAATAGGTCTCCCATGACTCCTTATTTAGCTCAAAGCAATGCCTTATCACCACCTGCTTAGGTACCAAAGCAAATGCATGTTTACCAGATTTGTTTTCATTTGTTATGATGTAACCTAATCAAAAACATTTTCAATATTTAAGTGAATGCTTCAAGATTTTTATTAAATTTGCATTTAATAAAAAAAGATTTCAGAAAGGTGATACAACCTGTGAGAGCAATTTCTTCAGAAGCTGTGCTATGGCAGGATCTTCAGGTGGAGGGCAGTCAGGCAAAGACCCATTTCGTTTCTTCTGACGCATGTGAAGATGTCTGAACAAGCTACTAATATCTTTAGATCTCAAAGCATAATCAAATATAGAACGACTTACTGGCTCTTTTAAAACACTGAGCAAGACAAGTTTTCTTTCAATCTGTATTAGAAAAATAGAAAGAATCAGTAAAAAATACGACATTTAGCATACTTATTTTCAAATTCAGTAAATACAACCATGTAAGCTAATGCAAATATTTAATTTCTAAGAAAATTAAAGATATCAACGTGCAATATTTTCAGAAGAAAAAACTAATAGTGAGCTTTAAAGGGGAAGGTACTTCTTACTTTTCATTATTACCACTGGAATACACATCTGTCTATCATGGTGTAAGACTAAAAACAAAAGCCATGCTGGAAAATTTCAGAAAGTCAAAAAGAACCTTTTATAGATCCGAATATGACAGAATACTTCCTATATCTAAAAAACACCTGCAGGTCACAGGTCTAACACAATAGATGCTAAACCAGAGAAGATGATCTGTAACCACAGGTTTTCCCTTCAGTTTCCATATTTTCCCAATAGATTCAACCACTTAAAACATTATTGTCTTGGGCTGGGGTTGCAGCTCAGTGGTAGAGCACTTGCCAAGTGGGTGTGAGGCACTAGGTTCGATCCTCAGCACAGTATATAAATAAATAAAAATAAAGGTCCATCAACAACTAAAAAAATATTTTTTAAAAAGGCATTATTATCCAAAGATGTCATAAAATTCTTTTATCACTAAGAATACTTTCCTTGTCAATGCATATAATAATAAAAAGAATAAGCTCTACTAACATTAAACAAAAAGGATCTTTTTTAGATTTATTCGACTATCTTGTAAGTTGGTCAGTGGAAACTGGCATAAGAGAGTATCTTTTGTCTAATCTAAACTATAGAAAGATTTATATAGCAAATGGATAATCTTTCTCTCAATTCCTGATCCCTGCCTTCAAAATATAAAATAATAATAAAATAAACAGAATAACTAGTGAAAAGGCACCTCTATCTCTGATTTCCAAAAGAGCATAAATTTTCTGGTAGTGTTAACCACTTTCCAAATATATACAAATTGCTCTTGTATATACAAATTGTAAAAAAATTCAATAAGCTCTATGAAATAATGATGAACCCCAGAAATGGGTGAATCTGACGAAAGAAAACACTGAAGACACAGCACAGCCAAAGATTCCTATTTGACAGAGTACATCCAACGTCGCTTTCTTCAACCAAAGGAAAGACACACTAAGAAAAAGCAGCAGACCAGAGAAGCATGTAAACTTCCAAATGGAAGATGGAGTTTTAGTAAAAACAGGATGCTGCAATATGCTTTAACAGCCAGACTCATCCTTCAATATTCTATTCAAGTTAAAAATCTATTTTTATTGTTGGCTGTCCAACAAGATGAAAGACATCAGATACACTGATAAGCAAATAAATTTGCTTTGCACAAACCACAGATCCAAAGTTTATCAACAAATGCCATAAGGCTGGAAGTATGGGAAAGAAATCATTGGATTTTTTAAAAAAGAAACCAGAACCAGTTAGTGCTGGTTTAAAAACAAAAGAGAGAGACAACCCACATACTAATTTATTATAAATGATAACTTGACTGAAATTAGTTACACTTTTCACTTTAAGAACACATATTTTACAACATTATGTAAAGAAAATAAAGCATGAACTATTGCATACTATATTATGTGTGACAACATTCTTTTCAACTTTTCTCAACTACAAAGGTTGCTTGGTCCATGAACATAAACTAACTTGAAGGGAATGTGAAGATGTTTATTCCAATTTAAATCTTTATAGTTGTAGATGAACACAATACCTTTATTTTATTTTATTTTATTTTTATGTAGTGCTGAGGATCAAACCCAATTCCTCACAAGTACAAGGCAAGCACTTTACCATTGAGCTACAACCCCAGTCCTCCAATTTAAATCTTTAAAAACTAAAAAAAAAGACTAATTTTGTAAAACGTTTTTAAGAGACACAGTTTGTAAGAAAGACTGATTCCCCAAGTTGGAACATGTATACCTGTATTATTGGTTGGGTAATATATGGATCAAGATAAGGCATCAGTTTACAGTAGACATCAGCTGTACTTATTTGATGGGCTACCACTGTGATAAATCCCACGGCACCATAGCGTATCCATAGATTGGGATGACACAGGAAAGGGGCTAAAGAGGAGGAAAAAAGTTTTGGATCAAAGCACTTTCACGAACAGTTTCAAATTATCAGGACAAATTCTTGCTTTATTAACAAATTCGACAGAGATTACCACCCATACAACACAATGTTACTAATAAGATTTCTTCACATACTCAATTCATCTGTGGTATAAACTCAACCAACTGAGTGCAGTTACTATTATAACATCCCTTTAAAACAGAGATCAACAATATCATAAAAGAATAAAACGTTACATACTTTCTGAGAATTTTACATTTCCATTTTTTAGCCAGAGCTGAAGATGTGTGGTCACCTACTCACATATAACACTGGATTAAAAACTACTGACCCCAGACATAAAAAGTCTTAACAACATAAAGCAAACCATTAACTCTCCCACTTAAACCCCCACGGAAGATCAAGGACACAGTATCTATCATTTAATCAGCAGAGAAACTGGGAAGCTGTTTCTTCTAAAAGCCATAGCCTTAAAATTAAGGGAACAACTTGATCTATCTGGAATTCTTTTTAAATGCAAGAGTCTGAAAAAATCTAACACATAATTCATAATTTCATTCACAAAGTATTATGAATGGAAACTAAAAAGGTACAAAATATTATGCCTTTTATGTATTAAACATAAAATCCCTTTTATGTATCAAACCAAAGGAAAGACATACTGAGATTAAAAAAAAGCTGACCAGAGAAGCATGTAATTTCCCTTTTATGTATTAAACATAAAATCGACAATTTCAACTAATCAAAATTAGACTAACCTGATTTAGAAAATTCAAATTTCTAAGTGCAAAAACTTTTCATTGGCTCTGACAGAGTATGCAAAGATACCAACATTTACAGACTATTTATTCCATAAGAAATTCTCATTAATAAAGAAGTAGCACTATATGCTACGAATACTTCAAATAAAAAGAGGTAGCAGACAAGTCATTTAATCTCTCTCTCTCCTTAATTCTCACATTTCCATTTCTTCTAAATTCACAAAAAGTTTTTGATTATTTTATAAACCTACAATTTGTGATCCATCGAACAAAGGAGGGCTGGCAAAGAGGAAAAATGAAAATTGAAAAATACCACGAACCTTCAGAAAATAGCTAAAACCAAAATGGCATGACAGGAATTGGGCACTATGTTACTAAATTACTGATCTCAAGTCTTAACCGCACATATGCAATGTGTATGCACTCAGGGTATGCAAACGTACCTCCCGGTCCCTTGCTCTTTCAGCTCTAACATCTTGCCTGCTTTGGCCAATGCATGCTACCAAATATGAACACAGAGGGAAACCTAAAATGTGCTGCTTACCTAGGATCCCTTCTCTTGCATCTGAAAATAATGAGAACATAACCTGGGTAGCCACAGTCACTATAACCAGGGCCCCATAATGAGACAGAGGGATCACACTCACCTAAGACAATCTGGAGATGCATAGCCTGAAGTAGAACCACCCATACAACCCACAGATGCATGATACATTTATTGAAGTATTTACTGAGATTTTTGTGGTTGACCCATATACAACATTATTATATCAGTAATTAGCTGACTCATAAATCATGTCAAATACTCAAAAAACAAAAAGATTCAATCAAAAGAATTTCTTACAAACCAAAATACCCAATCTTTTCTCTATCCAACACATTCTAATTTGCGGAAGACAAGCATGAGAGGAGAATATTTATATCTAAGTGAGAATAATATTGCTTTTTAAACAAAGGAATCATGATAATCTCTATCAAAAACATCATTACCTTTCCCTCTAAAAATCACTACAACAGTGATGTCAGCAAAATGGTAGAATATGACAATTCAGCTTTCACCCTCTTGCAGAAAAATCTATTTTCACAACTATCCACATAGGAAATACCTTCACAAGATCTAAGGAATCTAGGTGAGAGATTACAGCATTTGAGTATAGCACAAAAATAAAAAAAGATGTACTTGAAGAGGGTAGGAAGGACTTTATCACATTACCCTATTCCAAGCCTGGGAAGCACAGCCTGGAGTGATACCTTCTAAGTGGGAGGTGAGTTAAGTGCGCATCCAACTTTGCTAGGGACCACAGCACCAGGCTTACCCCAGGGAGAGACAGTGCTATGGTTCAAATGCCTCCACCAAAACTCATGTTAAAATTTAATAATCACTGTCAAATATTAACAGGGTAGAAACAATCCAACTGTGGTATTTGGAGGTGGGGCCTCTGGGAGATAACAAAGGTTCAATGAGGTCATAAGGGTGTGACCCTAATCCACTGAGGCTGTGGATTTATAAAGAGGGAAGGCCTTAGTGAGGCTGCTCTGTCTCATCATGTGATGCCTTCTACCATGTCATGACCTAAAAGGAAGACCCTCCCCACCAGATGCCAAGCAGATACTGGTACCATGCTCTTAGATTTCCAGAACCACAAACTAAATAAGCCTCTTTTAAAAATAAATAAATAAATAAATTACTGTGCCTGTGGTATTCAATTACAGCAACAGAAAACAGACTAAGACAGGCTAGGAGAGTAATCTCAGTGACAAGGCACTTGCCTAACACACACAAGGCCAAGGGTTTGGTCCTTGGCAACACAAGAGAGGGAGAGAGAAAGGGAGCAGGGAGAGAAGATGGGATGGAAGGGAAAGAAAAAGAAAGGAAAATGGATTGAAACCCAGGTTCCAAGCACACCCCTGCAGTCTCAGCCTCCAAGTCAGTCCTTATAGACCCAGGACGCAAGTCCATTTCCAAGGATTCAGACTCCATATCCAACCCAAAAGACCCAAAAGGCACCAGGCTACCCACTACAGACCTAGACACAGGTTCAGGCCTAGCCCAGAGCCAGGCCCAAATCCAACAACCCAGGACCTAGACATAACTCAGAGGCAAAGGACCAAAGAAGACATTTCTCAAAAAATACATACAAATGGTCAACAGGGATATGAAAAATATGTTCAATGTCTCTAATTAGGGAAATGCAAACCAAACCCACAATGAGGTATCACCTCACATGTCAGGATGGTTACTAGCAAAAACACAAAAGACAAGTGCTGGTCAAGATGTGGAGAAAAAGGATCACTTGTACACTGTTGCTGAGAATGTAAATGAGTATAGCCACTGTGGAAAATAGTACAAGGGGTCCTCAAAAAACAAACTACCAATGACCTATCAAAACTACTTTTGGGTATATTCCCAAAGGAAATGAGCTCAGCACCTTTGTAGATATATTTGCCCTCCAATATTCACTGCAGCCTTCTTATGATAGCAAAGAGAAGAAAATAGCCCGTATCCATTAAAGGCTGAGAGGATAAAGAAAATGTGGTGTACACAGATAATGAAATACTACTCAGTCCTTAAAAAGAAAATTTTGTCTTTTGCCAAGTCTGACTTTCCATCAATTTTCCCTGCCAAATCATTCTGCAGAAATTAAGTATCTTAAGTAAAAAGGGAATTTTCTAAGACTGTATGTCCTCTCAATACACAAAACCAACTGGCAATATTACACTGCTTTCTTTCTTAAAGTAATAATACCATTAAAAATTCAAGATATTCTTAATTTTAGCATTTGTCATATTTATTTGTTTGCTATTATTCTGCATTTTAAAAGTTTGAGAAAAAGAGATCCATGTACAAAGCTCAAGGATAAATTCCTTCTGTTGGTTCATAAAATTACTAACAGTAATTTTGATACTATGAATTATTTACTAAAAATGCAAGGACAGATGTCATAAACAATCCTTCACATCCAATAGTCAACTTGACTAATGGTCAAGTTCCCCAAAACTAAGTTTTTTGGGGGGGCTTTGTTTTGTTTTGGTTCTGGGGATTGAACCCAGGACCTCACAACTACTCAGCATGTGTGCTACCATTGAGCTACAACCCAAGACCCAAAATATGCTTAATCTACAGAATAGTGAACACCTTATCCATATCATGTTAAAAAACAACAAAAAAAAACACTGAGTTTTTTCTAATGGTCCCGAAGATTTAACAACTGATGAAAACAAGCTATACTTCCCATCCTGAGCTGAAGAATCAAGTGAGTCCACCTGTCTCTCGCATACATGTATGCATAAATGTACACATACACCCACAATCAATACTTGGAATGCTAAAGTTGCAGTTTTACTCTATATTACCTAGAAATTTTATGAAATTATTCCCATGCCCTTATTTTCCCATTCTAAGTTTCCAAAACAGAAACTCACCAATATCACTGGCAAATTCATAGACATGGGGTTTTTGTAGTAGCCCTAACTGGCACATACAGGTAAGGGCATTAAGAGCTTTCACAATAACAAATTCCTCAGCATCACTGAGACCTTGTTGCAGTAGGGGCTTGAGAATTGAGGAGCTTTGCCAGCCAACATAGGCAGCAACACCTGAAAATGAAGAGCAACATTACACATTATTCAATACCTGAAAGTATACATTATCACTAAAGAAAACATTAAAATTAATCAAAAGTCAAATATATTGATCAACAACCCAGGAAAAAACACTGCACTTCCTACCCAGCATAATAAATGAACAAGACCCATACCAAAGCAAATCATCAAGATATTCTGGGACACCAAGGAAAAGCAAAGATCCTAAGAACTTACAAAAAGGAAAATATAGGTCTCCTAAAAAGGAAGAAGAATCAGACTGCCATCAGATGATCTTCAGCATCAATGGAGGCTAGAAGACAATAGAGCAAGACCTTCAAAGTTATGAAAGAAATTCTATACCCAAACTGTCAATTAAATAAGAAAACAAAAATAAGTCCTTTCAAGACATGCAAGGACCATAGAGGTGTATCTCCCATGCAACCCTTCCTAAAAAAAAAAAGTTTGAGGATGAATTTCAGTGAAAGAAAGAAGATGGAAAATGTGATCAATGGTAGATATAGGCTAGGAATTCAAGGAAGAAAAAAAGATGATAGCTAACAAAAACCTAGAAATCAGTCATCCCAAATTATAAATAAAAGCCAATAAACTTCAAGAATGCCATGAAGAAGAAAAATGGGATAGATTATAAGCAACAAATAAAACTGGTAAGAATGAAGCTAAATATTACAAATATGAAGACAGTATATTATTTTTCTCTCAAAAAGGTAGAAAAAGGAATGTAAAACCCCTGGACAAATAAAAGAAACTAAACATTAAATAAACTAAATGTGCAATATAATCAAAGAAAGAGGGAAAAAAGTAGAATCTACTGACACTGCTACACACATGCTCAAGTTAGGGAAGGTACATGGAACTGGGACTGTGGTGAAACAAATATACTATTTGGCTCTACATTCAAAAAACTTTACACATTCATAATCATGTAAATTTTGTCCTCATTCTTTAGAATCAATCTACACAAAGCACAAAATACGTTGTTATCATTACAAAACACAAGGTTAATATTATCACCTATGACAATGAAATTGCTAATTGAGAAATCAACTAACTGAAAAAAAAAAAAAAGGAGAGAAAGAAGGTGGAAGAAAGTGGCATTAATTCTCTTGTAGTACAAATCAAAAGTAGGACAATAAGAACTAATCTGAATTACTTATAGTTATAACAATAATTTAAAAACTAAAGCATTCTGGAAAATAATGATCAACTGAATTCAAAAACTGACAAGGGAAGAGAAATCAAGGCATGGTTATGAGTCAGTTCAATCTTCATCTGGCATAGAAAAAAATTCAAGAGATAGTATTGAAAGTTAATAATACTGAAAACAGTATTATGAAAATATTTAGAAATATTGATGACAAATCACCTGAATACACTAGTCCCAAAACACAAGTAGTGGTGCTTCTGGAAATTATGACTACTGCTTTCCTTATATTACATTATATACTTTGAACAAACTCTAGATAACTTACAAAAGTATATTTCTCTTGTGACAGAAAGTAATTTCAGAACTGTTTCCTTTAATAAAAGAAAAAATACTACCTAAAATTCTAGCAGTGGGTTATTTAGGAACTTAACGTACAATGTACAATGTACATTGATTTTAAACATCTAAAAATACTGTGGAAATGAAGAAACATCTGGAAATTTACCCTACCAGATACTAAAGTTGATTATGTAATAATATAAATATAAAATAGGTATGAGTATAATATATGTACAAAAATAGAGAGATCAATGGAATAGAGTATACCCCCAGAAAAGTGACTATAACAGAGGAACAAAACAGATGATAAAGAAACTCACAAACCAAAACAAAATGTTTGATAAATACCATTGGGGAAACTGGCTTGGTTTATAAGAAAATAAAATTTAGATTGTGCCTTGCACCACAGGGGGGAAAAATCAATTAAACCAGCAAATTTCCAAAATAAAGTATTAAAAAAAGAAGAAAAGCACACAACAGATTAATTCTGGAATGGGAAAAAAGCACAAATGTAAAAAAAAAAAAAATCACAAAAGAGCAAATAAGTTGATTATATAAAAATTGTTTTAAGAAAATACATAAAAACAAGTTAAAACAAACTGAGAAAAGTATGTGCCTTCAAAAATGATAAAAAGTTAATGCTTATTACATATATAAAAGACAAAAAAAATCAACACACATAAATACCTCCATGAGAAAAAAATGGTTCACATTAATGAATTAAAAAACATGAAATAAGAAAAAAATTTCTAATTTGATAGTTAAGCAGAGAAATATATATAAAACAAGTTATCATTTTATCCTTCCAGCAAGCATAGATTAATGAAAATCTGTTCCTTCCTGGAAGTATGTGCATTTAATGCTGATGGGAATGGAAAGTGACATTATTTTTTTGAAAAATTTAAATTTAAAATGTGACAAGAGTCTTAAAAACATTAGTATTCTTTAACTCAGTAAATAAAGTATTTAATTTCTATCCTGAGAAAAATAATCAGAAATAAATACAATCACGTGCCAAAAATAATGTTTAATCAACAACTATGCAACAGGATTATATCACCTTGTGACATTACAGATAGCCCTTAGTTTTTGTAAGTACACCCATTTGAAAATGATGAGATCACCTAAAGATGCATTTCTCAGAATGTAACTCCATTAAGCAGCACATGACTCTACTTAAATACCTAAGTATTTTAATTAAATATGTAAAAGACTATCTGCATAACATGATTAAAAATAAAAATAATATAAATTTTCAATAAGGGTTAAATGAATTGATAAAATTATACAATGGAATAATTTAGATCTACTAAATTATGGTTTCAGAGAATTTTAATGATATTTAGATATTGCTTAGAAGGTTACTAGAAAAGTTCTTAAAATAATATATTAAAATTAAGAAGTACTATTATACATAGCACTTATACGTCAGGCACTCCTACATATGTGAACTTACTTTATCGTCACAACAACCAACGAAATGGATATATATCTCCATTTTACAGACAGGGAAACTAAGGCACAAAAAAGATTTAAATAGCTTTCCCAAGAACCACAAACTAATAAGAGACCAAGTTAGATCTTGAACCTCCAATCTGTTTCCACAGCCTGCTCTTGACCATTAGTATATACAGAATGGGACAGATGGGACAGAAAGAAAAAAGAAAGACCTGTAGGAAAAAACGCCAAAACATTAACAAGACTGTAAGTAGGCTGCAGGATTAGAAGTATTTGCTTCCTTTCTTGTTTTCTGTAGTCTCCAAACTTTCTATAGCATATATGTATGGCTTTTATAAATAAATAAAAAATATCAATGAAAATTATTTTTAAATGAAAAAGAACTAATATATATTTCAAAACACATATGAATTGACCAATAGATGGGGGAAGTTCTGGGAACTGCCTTTTTCCAAGAAAAGAAATAAGATTATCTGGAAGGAGGAAAAGAGAGCAAGAAAGACAAAAAGATGTGAGAAGCAAAGTATAATATATTCAGGAACTGAGTTGGATAGAGTCCTGGATGCAAATCTGACATGCATCAATAAACTAATGCAAAAATAAAAACACAGATGTCAGAAAAGAGAATTACAGTAATTTCCAGAAATACCAACACAGGAAAAAGCAAGCATTTTAAACAGTTTTCAAACCAGAAAAGTATCCTTTTCTCCAAAACATTATATGATAGTATTTACAGAAATAACAATCTCATTGCCACATAGGTTTCTTTCTTTTTTATTTTTTTAAATTTTGTTTATTTTTACGTTTTAGTACCAGAAATTGAACCTGGGGCGCTTTACCACTGAGCTACTTCCTTTTAATTTTATTATTTTTTTATTTTTCTTTTTAGTTACAAAGAATAGAATCTATTTTGATATATTTATACAAGCATGGAATATATCTTATTCTAATTTTATAGCACTTACTTTCTTACATTACTAGAGGCCAAAACTTAAAAGCCTTAGCTTTTTGCTACCTATTGAAAGAGTCTGGATAACCAGCCACAATTTCCAATGTGTAGAAGAATCTTTAAACTTTTGGAAGTAACGGATAAGCTACTACAATCACATGGGAAATAACAGTTGATATAGTAACATGGATTTAGCATATATCATAATTGACCCAACCTAAAATTGAAAAGATTAGAACACTTAAGAAGAAAGGGATTAGTTATTATTCAAAAAATATTAAATCCTATCTCAAGCATGATTTAACCCACTGAAAACAAAATCTACTTCATTATTTATAATTCTGAATCTAAATGTAATAGGAGTTATATTACTAAAATACAAGATGCCTGTCTGGTAAATTTGAAAATTGAGGTTGCAAAAATCAAAGAAAAGAAAAGCTGCTGAATTTTTAAAAAAATTTTCAGTCTACACAAAGCCAAGCTTGTAAATTTTATTTTCTAATAGACTGATTTTCAATCATAATAATATCTAACTATTTTCTGATTCTAAAAGTAATGCATATTCACTGTAGAAAATCTGACAAACAGGAAATACAGAGAATAATTACCTACTATCTCAGACTGAGAGCTATCACTCTTATACTTTGGTGTAATTGTCTTTTTTACAAATGTAATCTGTTTTTGTTACATTTACACAACTGGAATCACATTTTAAGACTCACAACCTACTTCAAGCACTTTAACAAATATTTCATGGTATTTCCCAGGTGATAATTCTTTTAAAACACAGATTTTAATAACCACATGCTATTCCTTCACTTGGATGGATAATTCAATTACTAGCCCTTTGATTAACTAAAATACAACATCCAAATGCAACATGAAAACAGAAGTATTAAGAACTCTCATTAATGAATTTTATAATAGTATTACCTATCCTTCAGCTTGAATAGAAGTATGTGAAAAGATAATTTATTAATCTTAAATATGAATTTTATTTTACTTTTCATATTGGGGATTGAACCCAGAGGTGCTTAACCACTGAGTCATATCCTCAGCCCTTTTCATTTTTTATTTTGAGACAGTGTCTTACTAAGTTGCTTAGAGCCTTGCTAAACTGGTGAGGCTGGTACCAAGTCATGACAAAATGAATTTTTTTTAACTTTTTAGGAACAATCTTTTATCATTGTAGAGTTTTATTTAATTTTAAACACCAACATCTTTTCCTCAAAAGATTTCAAGTTGCAGAATTAGCAATTAATTTATATTAAACAAAAACAATTATGTTTTGAAATTGAAACCTACATTGACTTAACAAAAACATACCCACTATACTATCAAAGAAAGCTCCACGCAGATGCCAATCATTCTTATCATTTAGGAAAGTGATCATATGGGACAACAAAACATCATTGGCTTTCTGACGTCCAAAGAATACACATAGCCGTGTTATTCCATTTTCCATTAAAGTTTGCTTCACAATATTTTCTGGGTCACTTAACAAAGTGACAACTTTCTGCTGGACCATTTCATGTAAGGCTTGGAGTTCTGCAAAAATAAGGAAAAAAAAAAATCAAAAATTTTTCCCCTTAATATAGACTGAGGTTTCTTTTTTACTCCCTGGAGTAATAGGATGATCACAGAAGCCACCGTGGAAAGTCTAAAACCACTATGCTTTCCACTCTTCAAGTTCTGAAGGATAGGTATCTAAAATAGAAATTGAAGAATAGTCTAACAAGCAGATGCTATAAGCATATTACTATTTCACTAATTAAATATCTATGCTTATAAGCTTAAGGAGAAAATTAGAGGGAAGTACCAGAAAGGAGACATTACTCCCAAAGATAACTTAATCAAAACTGGAAAAGAGCAGATGTCTCTGGATATAATAAATATGATGGTACTAAGCAATGTTTAGAAAGCATTTTCACAGGTTGATTTATTATTTTAGATGCCAAAAAACATACTGCCGATTCTGTCAAGGCTTTATATCATTTGTTCGGCTGCCTTCCCTGACCTTGTTTTCTACTCACCTACCACTTTTCATTTATTCCTTTAGTCTCTCTTCCATTTACTAAAATGTAAGTTTGAGAATACGGGTCATTCTTTTATTCACCAACTACACCCCCAGTGCCTAGAGCAGATTCATAATTGCCTGATGAACAGCGTAAGTTGAGCAAATATGTGTTGACTAAATGAAAGAAAGTGGAGGCTACTCCTGCTCCATCCAGCTACTACCAAGGGAAAAGGTGACCAGGTCACTATGCAAAGTTATATGCTCACAATAAGAAAAACTAGATTAACTCCTCAAAAGTTTCAATATCTAAATTCATTATCTAAAAAGGTTCATTTGCTAGCTCAGTTGTATATAGCATAAAAATTCATAAACAAGACTTCTTTAGTTGTCCCCAACTAAAACCACCTTGGAGCAGATATGAACATTCTAAATCTTCCACATGAACATTAGCTAAAAACCTGTTATAAGTTGTGTGGAAATCTAAGACAGAGACCAAGTATGGTGATACACACCTGTAATCCCAGCTATTTGAGAGGCTGAGGCAGGAAGATTAAAGTTCAAGGCCAGCCTCAGAAACTTAAAAGAGACCCTGTCTCAAAATAAAAAATAAAAAGGGGTGGAGATGTAACACAGTGGTAGAGGACCCCTGGGTTCAATCCTCCATAACCACTATGAAAACAACCACTAAGAAAAAAAGAAAAGAAAATCAAAGATAAAACAATAAGTTTATCATTACATCTGTTCTTTAAAATAAATGCAATGAGTTTTGATAAGTAAATCTCAGACATATCATATAAAAGCAGTCTGTGGCTGAGGACACTCAAAATGTACTCATAAGAAAAGGTTTAGATTCTTTAGATATATAATGTTTACATTTTTTGAGAATTAGATAATTCAGCTACCTTAACTGTTCACATATATCAATTCTGGCTGGAAAAAATTTTCAATTAAGTCTGGAATCTATGGTGTTAAGCTGATCATTTTCCAACTAGATAATAATGTATGTAACAGAAAAAAAACAGTCACCAGGGACCCTTCCTATCCATATATCTACAATTTCCTCATCTTTCATGAAAACTATAAATGACAGTTTTTACAAGTTAGCAATAGCAATTCATTCTAACAGGAATTCTAAGAGAAAAAAATTACACAACCTGTATCGTAATTTCCATTTGAATGTGTAACTTCATCAATTTCTTCACTATTAGGGTCATTTTCCATGTTGAGATTCTTTAACTGTACTAATTCCAGGAATCTCAGAGCTGTTTCTGCCAGTAGAGCTATGTTTTCTATAAGATAAAGAGGGAAAAACTTATAATAATTACAACCTTAAATTTTTGTGATACTTATAACTTTTCCTAAGTCTTTAAGATTATAAATAATAACCATGAAACTAAGGGGAAACCTAGGACTTTTCAATTTAACACCTAATCAAATTTTTAGTAACTAATTTCATAATCTACAACCATCTCCAAACTCCCAGTTTAGTAATGAAACATCAGCTTTATTTAAAAATACAAAAATAACCCAAAATATGGTGCCCTAATATGAGGGAAAATTCTAAAAAAGCATCATCCTCTACAAAGACCTATCCTTTAAAAATTATCTTGACAAGTCAGAGATATTTATTAGACTAACATAGAAACATTGACATTGAATTAACATTAAGCTGGGCTTTGGAATCAGAAACACCTGGGCTCAAATCTGTACCCTGCCACTTACTAGCTTGTTGTTTAAACAATCTGAATCTTGGTTTCTTCACACATAAATGGGAGTCACAGCTACCTTAAAGAGCCACTGTCGAACTGAATCAATGACTGCTTTGCAAGTGATACTCCGAAGTTCTTAGAACAAAGTAATTTCTGCTGTCACATTTACTATCGATTATATCTGCTCTTCACTTGTATTTTCATTTTTATTTATTCCTGTGTATCCTCCCTTGCATTCCTGCTTCTGTGCTTAACATACGACAACCAAAGACTGTGTACTCCTTTACTTCTTAGCAATGAATAGAGCACTGAGCATAAATTTTAGCTACCTTAAACTTAAAACTGACTTCTTCCCTACTTTTTAAATTTATGAAATCAAAAATGCACCCTGTAACAGTTGAAATCTTTGTCTGAAACAGTGATTCTCTTCATCTTGGGCTCTCATTCTCCACCACTCCAGGTTCAACACTACCCTGAACAGACCCAATATTTACCTTTAAGTATGCAAGATTTTAGTGCCCTATAATGCCTATTCACCTTAATGACAGGGAATTTCTAGGCCATACACTCATAAGAAAGCAGAATTGTAGATAAATATCCCAACTTTAAGAAGATAGTTGTTCCTTGGTATCCACAGGGAAATGGTACTAGATCCCCTTTTGGAAACCCAAATCTATAGATGCTCAAGTCTCTTACATAAAGAAGCACAGTACCAGTATAAATCTATGCACGTCCTCTCATATACTTTAAGTCATCTCCAGACAACTCTAATGCCTGTATAATGCTATGTAAATGCTATATAAATAGTTGTTACGTTATATTGTTTAGGGAACACTGATTTTAAAGTCTGTACATGTTAAGCAATCAATAGTCAGATGAATCCATGGAGGAGGAACCCATGGCTATAGATAACCAAATATATATCTTTATTAGGAAAAGTCTCTTACTTCCATGGGCACTTATAAAATCTGAGTAGATCTATGATTATTTCCCCATGTAGGTCCATAAATACAATACACTTGAAAGTTCATTTTAAACGAGAGAAATCTATACAAGCATCTTTGAGATAAAAAAGAAAAACATCACATTGATTTTAAACTTTATAATGAATGTCATGCATGGTTTAATTATACTTAATCACACAAGTTCAAATAGACTACTGGCTCTGACTCTTCCTTTAAAAGGCTTCTTTATCAAGCACTGGGCCGTGAAGGAACAATGCAAGGTGCTGACAATGACCCTAGGTTATCATGGACTGTCACCATTAAGATCAAGAAGACCAGAAAAGCAGGACTGCTTTGAAATCAGTATCTAGTCCAGCAGCTCTAACAACTGAGAATTAGACCACATAGAGTTGGATAATGTTATTTAGCCTCTTCTAATCCCAATATCCTAACCTTTAAAATGAAGACACTCAGTGGTTGAATGCCCCTGTGCTCAATACCCAGTTCTGGGGGTGGGATGTGAGTGGGGGCAGGGAGGGAACTTATTCTGTCCCATTATTCTTTACCGTTGCATCTTTGTTACTCCTAACACTTATGTTATCATTATACATTGATTGGTTTCTTTACTTGTGAATCATCTCTTCCACTGAAGTGTTGACTCCATGAAAAAAAAAAAGAATACACTATAACATTTATTGCTTGAGGCTGCTTCAACTCACAACTAATCCTTGCAACAACCTTGAGCAGTAGGTTCCTTGACACCAAGGAGGTTCTGTAATAAATAGCAGCTATTCTGCTATGGTTAACAGTAATTAGATATCAATATGTTAATATGGCACCTATACATCAAAACACATGGAATACACTAGCCAAAAACAGGATCATAAAACCCTGGTAAGAAAGATATAGCTTATTTTTAAAAATTTATAAACTTTTATCTTACTTGATTTTATCTGTTCCATTATTTATATTTACCAAATGAATTATAAATATTCTTGTTATAAATAATAAGCTCTATTGTGTCTTAAAGAAATCCTGGATTTCTAGACCTAAAGTTTATACCTATATAATTATGGAAACCAGAAACCAGAAATAAATAGGCAGAGAAAAGTATAAATAACTAGATACGTATGGAAAAAGAAAAACACCCCAAAACTATCAAACCCTTTGTGGATGTGCCTAGAGATAAAACTAGCATCTAAAGACCATTTTTTTATATGTTCCATTAAATCTGTGGCAGGCAAATCATAAAATGAATAAACTAAGCAAGTTTCTTGCAAAGAAGTGAAAAAAATATGACTCTATACAACCCATATACTCTCTACAAAGACCTCAAAACAGAAGCTCTGATATCCAACAGAAAACAAAATACAGAATTATGTATATGTTTCAGGGACATTTTCCATGCTAAAATAAGCATTCAGAATTAACTTTGGGAGCTAAAAATACGAATCTCTATAATTGCGCCTTTGAGTAAGAATTAGAAGTGAATCACTAGGTGTTTATAACATAACCATCTCATCACAGAAAAACTATACACCCTAAGTACTAGAGAAATTGGAAGAAGAACCCTAAAATTCAGAAAGTATGCTGGTTTCTTTCAACACAAAAATACTCCAAAAAACTAACTTTTTCAACAGCAATAGATTGTTATAACCTAAAACTGAGAGCCACACAAGTAGATTTGTTCTAAGAAACATCGTAAAAGCCTAGACACTAGATCAGAAGCACATAGTTGTAAACATTAGCCTTATTCCAAGTTAGATATAATACTACCAGTAAAATCACAAGACTTTGTAGTGTATACTTTTTCACTTGTTAACTGTAACCACTTCAAAAATGGAAGAACACACAAAAGTTGAATCCCAGGAATAAGATTAGCTATAAATATATTAAAATTTACACAGATAGTTCAAAGAGCCAAGCTCGCACTTGGAATTTCCAAAGAAATCAGAAAAATCAGAGGTATTCTAGTCACTGACTTTAAAAATACCTGAGTAACTATAATCTGGACAATAAAATCTTACCAGCATAGGCTAGTCTAACTATAGTAGCATCATCTTGGGCTAAGTGGGCTATGCCTGGCAGAATGTATTCTGGATAGATATTGACATCATTGCGAGGAACCTCTTTGACAAGAGCAAGAACTTTGGTCAACGTCCTCAAGGCTTCAGCCCTCACTCTAGGAACAGAGTCATTGCTGAAATGCAAAAGATATGGAGTAATACGATCCAAAAGGATTTCTACACTTAATCTTGGGGCCAAATGGAGAATAAGTTCCAAAGCAGCAAGTTTGGAATCACAGTATTTAAGAGTCTGTAGGCAGGATGTTATAACAGACACCAAGATAACCAGCCCATTTTCCTTAGGCTCTCCTTCTGTTTTTTCTGGTAGATCATGTCCACAGAGATTGTGAATAATGTTGCCCAAATCCTTCCGTATAACCAGAATACGCTCATCTGCAGAGAGAAAAGTTTCCTTAGCAAACTGAGCCATGTAAGGCTGAAGGAAAGTGTAAAATATTTCAGGGAAAGCATTGCCACGCTGCTGCTTTAAGTAATCTTCAGCCTCTAAACGTTTATCTGGCTCTCGATGAATCATCTGAGTTACCTATACCAAGGGGAGAAAGGGAATAAAAATAGATTTAAGAACAGGAAATTAAACCAGATGAAAGTTATAAGGGCAATTTACATGTGATTTAAAGGGTTTCTGAGGTAATTCTATCCTCAATCTTTACCTGACAAACTACTTTTAGAACGTAAATACTAAAAAATATGCAACTCTACTATCATCCTAGAAAGTAACAGGAAATTACATACTAATGTGTTACAGAGTCCTGACATATAAAGAGGAGGTTATACCATGTTCAACATTCCCCATATATTAATGTAGGGTAATAATATATTGACACCTACAACTGAAAGATTCTTAAACTTTTCTGAGCAGATGATACCACTGAGGAACTAAGAAAAGTAATGGATCTTCTCCAGAGAAAAAAATATGCATGCAATTTTGGCAAATAAAAATTATTTACAATTCTGGAAGGAATCACAGAACCCCTGAAATCCACTTATATATGCCAGGTTCAGTGCACTAGTTTAAAACCTGTCACAAATCCAAAGAAAAAATACATAGTTTAAGTATATCTGTAGGATCTGGTCAAAAAGGGGAATACTTGGAGGGTTTCTGTTTTTTTTACTCTGCAGTACTGGGAATTAAACCCAAAGCCTTGGGCAAGGCAGGCAAGTTCTTTACCACTGAGCTACACATCCCAGTGGAATCAGTGATTTAAATTTTTCAAATAAAGTAAAAGATGAACTGGAGGTACTGTTCAGTTGTAAGAGTGCTTACCTAGCACATGAAAGACCCTGGGTTCAATTACTTACACTCACAAAAAATAAAAATAAAAAATAATGTAAAAGTGATGCGAATTTCTGTGAACACTAGAGATGATACATACCTAATCTGAATTTATCCTATGTTTTCTAGCACCATAAGGAAATAAATTTTTAATTTATTTTTTATTAGAGCATTGTAATTATACATAGTATTTGGGTTCACTATGACAAAATCATACATGCAAAGAATTTGATTTCAATACCCATTCCACCCTCACCTTTTCCTGCTCTAATCTACTAAACAGAAAAAAAAAAAAAAAATTTAAATAGCATATAAACTCTCCATTACTTAAAGATATAAATATCATAAAAATGTATCTGGTTATGTGAGCTTTCTGTTTATATTCTAAATAAAAACTTAGCACTGAACTGGGGGGATCAAATGTACTAAATGGAAAATAACCTAAAACAATTACTTCTACATTTGGATTAAGTCTTAAAGATTAAATAAATTCACTCCTTTCACAGTTAAGAAAATGTAGGCTCAAAGACATGAAGTTACTTAGCCAAATTAATAGGAAAAGTGTCACATCCAAAGAAATGCCAACTTCTAATTCACTGTACTGTTCACTGCACATGAGCTAAATTGGCTTCCTCTGAAGCACCTTGTTTAATATTTGCCATGGTTAAGAGAAATGAAAATATATTCTATGTTTCCCTACTGTCTTAAAGAGTATTCTAAATTCACCATCATCTTTTCCATGACTCACAGTCATTATCACTAGCATTAGTTACTATATGACTAACTGAAAAAAGATGTCCTCAACTGGGCACAATGGTGCACACCTGTAATTCCAGTGGCTCAGGAGGCTGAGGCAGGAGGATTACAAATTCAAGGCCAGCCTCAGCAACTTAGCAAGGTCCTAAGCAACTGAGCGAGATCCTATCTAAAAATAAAATATAAAAACGTCTGGGGACATGGCTAAGTGGTTAAGTGCCCGATTTCTGACACACACACCAAAAAAAAAAAAAAAAAGTACTCAAACAGTAATGCATACATATGTCTTGAGTGATCTCCCATAGAATTCCTCATGCCTGTTCTGCTATACCAATTTTTGATTCTATAACTCCTCTTCCAGGTTTGCCCTAATTCAATTCTATATGAAATGGCCCTTCGCTATTGTATTATATTCAAATTGATGTTCCCTATCTCCTTCATTTCTTACTAGCAAGCTCTATGTATAATCTCTTCAAAATCCAGGCACTTACGTGCAAATTTATCCAAAACATAGCTGAAGATTATAAAAGAAGATAGATGGATAACAGATTCCCTTTTTTTAAGTCAAATGATCTCTGCACATAACAGGAAAAACAACAGTATATTTCTCCCTAACAAAGTAACAATAGGCTTTAGTAGTCTATGTTTTACTGCTTTTTTCCAAATTTGTACATTCTGAGAGCAGACAAATGCAAAAGCAGGGACACAGTCCTATTAAAAACTCTATGGTAAATATCTGTAGCATAGTTACCAATTCTCTGATACTGCGATCTTCAATTTTATTTAGCACTTGTTCAGGGAAAAAATGTCCATTTCTATAAGCCAAAAGTTGAGAGAGATCAAACAATGGTACACCTTCTGTAAAAAGTTCAGCTATCACACAACCTGGAAAACAGTGATATAATTCCATTAGAAATGAGCAGCAAGAAATCATGCAATGTAGACCAGAATTCAGAAAATTCATAAAACTCAAAATACCAAGCCCAAAACAAAATGAATCAAAATTTTTAATGCAACATATAACTATAATCAAGTAGATATCTATTGCTTGATCATCAGTTTCTAAAATATAAACAAAAAAGGGGCATTTTTCTCCCTTTAAATGTAAACTTATGTAAATGTAACTTATGTAAAATTACTTCCCAGTTCTATAATTTAAAATCGTGACATCATATAATGTATTTTATATACATGCACATAACAAAATAAAGTCACCAGAAACTGTTTCTAAGTACAGATTTATAGACATTAAATGCATAAGGAACTGCTAAGAAGTCACATCTGAGGATTCATTTATTCATCATTAAACAAGAAGTTATTAGGTGTCTACTACACTAGGCACCAGTAGTATATAAAATCCCTGCCCTCATGAAGCCTTCCTTCTAGAAGGGAGAGAAAAAAAATGAATCAATGAACAAATACAAAATGTGAAGTGCTAACACGTGGTAGTAAAATCTGAGGTGAAAGAAGAACTAATTCAATTATTTTACACTAAGATAATCTTCAAACCAGAAATTTTAAAAAGCATCTACATTACCAAAAGGACAAAACGAATTCACTGAATCATTATATGACATGCATTTAAGTCTTAAAGAGACCCTTACATAGCCTAAATTCACAGTCTTCATATCTGCGGATGCCTCTGCATGAAATACTATTCTCCCAAGTATCTGGGTGGCTTAAACCTCCACCCCAGAACTTTACTCAAATATAATCTTAGCTGCCTTTCTTGATCACCTGTTTAAAACCGCAAAATCCACCACCACACCTACCTCATTCTCCTTACCAGGCACATTCCTTTTTCCCTATAAACTACCATGTTTCCCCACAACATCAATAGTTAGATTATATGGTGTTTCTTCATGGTCTATACACTCACTAGAAAGCAAACTCCATTAGGAAGACATATTTATTTTGTTTACTGAAAAATAAGAGAGTTTCTGACACATAAAATCCAATAAATTTGTTAAAATTAAGTGCCAAATTTTAGAGTAAAAAATTCCATTTTTAGAATAAAAAATTGCTATGCTATTTAAAACACCATAATTGACAAGGCAACAGAAGGCTCAATGCTATGGTTTGGATATTGGTTTAAGCGTCTCCCAAGCCTTCATGTGTTGAATTTTAATCCACATTGTGAGGTATTAAGAGGATGAAAACTTTATCTTGATTATGATGTTCAAAAGTGGAGCCTCTGGCAAGTAATCTGGATTCAAGTCATTAGGGCAGAGCCCTCATGATTAAATCCTGGTAGCTTCAGAAGCAAAGGGAGAGAAACAAGATACACAAAGACACAAGTACACACTCCTTGTCTCTGGCCATATGAAGCCCTGCACCACACCCCAGGACTCTGCCAGCACCTTGACCTTGTACCCCAAGAATCATGACCAAAAGTAAGCCTCTCCTTTTTTAATAAAGTAGTCTGCCTCATGTATTCTGTCAGAGTAGTGAAAAACGAACTAACGCATTCAGTAAATTTAAAAGGAATGAAATCATACAATGCCCTTCAACCCACAATAAAATAAGAAATGTGTAACAAAAGAAAACTGTAAAATTCACAAATATATAGAAATTAACATATTCCTAAATGGATCAAAAGAAAATTATAAAATACTTTGAGATGAATGGATGAAAATGCAACATAAGAAACTTAAGGGATATAACTAAAGCAGTAGAATAAATGCAACACTATAAGTACCAATATTAAAAAAGAAGAAAGAGCTCAAAACAATCTTAAGACACAAGAAAAAGAAAAGCCAACATAAATACAAAACATCCCCAAAATATTAGCAAATCAGATCTAGGATTAAACACTATAATCAAGTAGAATTTATTCTAGGAATGCAAGCAAGTCCTATGGATGAAAGCAAAAAATGAATATATCACATTAATGTAAATTAATAATAGGGAGACACAAAATCATCTCCATAGAGACAGAAAACACATTTGTAAAATCCAACACTTTCATGGTAAAAGTACTCAACAAAGGATACCTATAAAAATATCACAGCCAATAACACACTTAGTAGGGAAAAATTGACTGCTCTCTTCCTAAGATCAGGAACAAAAAGATATCAGCTCTCACCACTTGTATTCCATGCTTTAGGTTCTAGCCAATGAGAAAGTGAAAAAGATACAGAATGGGAGAAAATACTTGCAAATAATTTCTTTAATAAAAGACTCGTATCCAGAATACACAGACTCTTACAACTCCAAAATAAGACAAAATTTTTAAAAGGATGAAAGATTTAAATAGAGCTTTCTCCAAAGGAAATATATGAATTGTCAACAAGCATATGAAAAGATGTTGGGCTGGGACAATGGTAGAGCACCTGTCTAGCATGTACAAGGCACTGGGCTTGATTCCCAATTCCACAAAAACAAAACAAAATGAAAAAAGATGTTTATCACTAGTAATTAGGGAAATGCAAATCAAAACCATAATTAAGTACTATTTCACATCCACTACGATTGCTATTTAAAAAGATAAGTGTCAACAAGGATGGTGAGAAACTGGAGCCTCAGACATTACTGGTGGAAATATAAAATGGCACAACCACTTTGAAAAAGTCTGGTAATTTCTCAAAATGTGCATAAAATTATTATATGATCCTACAGTTCCCCTCCTAGGTAAGTTTCAATATGTTGAAAACAAGTCCTCACCAACACCTATACATGAAAGTTTGTTCACAGAAGCATTATTCAAAAAAGTCCAAAAGTGGAAACCACAATGTCCATCAATTAAAGAACGGATAAACAAAATGTGGTGGACCCACACAAGGGAATATTATTATTCAGCCATAACATGTTAAAACATGGATAAGCCTTGGAAACAGGCTGAGTAAAAAAGAAGCGCACAAAAGGCCACACATTGTATGACTACATTTGTATGAAATGTCCACAACAGGTTAAAACTGTAGAGAGATTTAATAGTTGCTAAAGGCCACAGAAAGGAAAGAGAAGTGAATACTAATGGTTTTTGTTCTGGAGTAATGAAAATGTTCTAGAATTAGTGATAATGGTTATACAACTCTACAAATATATTAAAAACCACTGAATTATACAATTTAAAAAGGTAAATTTTATAGTATATCTCAATAAAGTTAGATTGTTTTAAAAAAGCATATATGGTATGCTTCCTTTTATTAGAAGGAAAATTGAAAAATATGTATGATGTGTATACATACATTTGTATATATGTGTGAATGCATATGTATATTTTCTCTTTACTTTTAAGAAACAAAACAACAAAGACTAAACCAGAAAACAATGAAGTTGGTTACAGATACTGAGAGGGGAAAATGGGGTAGAAGGGATACTTCCCTTTTAGTGTGATTTTGACTTTGGAAAGCATACTGATGCTCCCATTCAAAAATTAAATTAGCTGGGTGCGGTAGCACACACTTGCAAACCCAACAGCTTGGGAGGCTGAGGCAGGAGGATCCAGAGTTCAAAGCGAACCTCAGCAAAAGTGAAGCACTAAGCAATGCAGTGAGATCTTGTCTCTAAATAAAATACAAAATAGGGTTGGGGATGTGGCTCAGTGGTCAAATGCCTGAGTTCAATTCCCAATAACTCCTTCCCCCCCCCAAATTAAAGTAAATCACTAAGAATGGGAATGAAAATAAATTTAAAAACAGTAAATCTAAATGTATTTCAACAGGATACCAAACCACAATAAAAGAAGATCAAAATGGAGCTGGGCATAAAGAAATTCTGACCCATCCTTATCCAAGAGTAGGTCATAAGACCCTCCTCATTCCAAAGGGGTCCTGCCTCATAACCTTGAAGGAGGAATTCTACACAGAAGGGCCAAGAAGAATATCGAAGCAGTCAGTCCTTCCTGGGTATCCCCACACGTCTACTGGCATTAGATTATACTCTTTATCCAATCATATTTTGACACAGTTGTCCATGCTTCAATCTTGCCTATGCAATGAACTCAAAAAAAAAAAAAAAAAAAACCAAAAGGATGGGGTTCGGATAGCTTCCCAAACACATAAAAGGTTCCTGGAGGGTGGCATGCCCAGAGAGGGCATGGAAGCTTCCAAGCTTCTCCCACACCTCTGGCTACTGTAAGACCCAAGTAGCAGGACACTCTAATAGCAATAAGCACTATATGGCAACTTTTAATATCATTCATTACACACTGAAAGAGCTAGGTTTCCTTGGAGAAATATCTGGTTCTACTGCTGGGACAAGGTAGAGTCAATGTCATGGGCCAGAAAGAAATGCTGAGAAAAAAAAAAAAAAAAATGATGAATATGTCACAAGGACACAGGAGTCAGGTTCAAAGAGGATTCCACTGGCCAAATCTGAAACACCCAGTACACCAAAATAATTAAGCATCATAAGAAATACGTTTGGCTAAAAAATTAGTAATTAATGAGCCCATACCAATTATAAATAAATGGGAAGAGCAGATACTACAGTATAGTAAAAGTTGAGGTCCTACTGGTAAGTGTAGAGGAAATGCTTGAGTTGGAAAATCATTCTTTTTGTACCATCATACTAAAGACTAAAGCAGGCAAGAATCACTAGTGGATACCAAACAGATGTTAAGGCCCAAATTGTAATGATGGACAGGGCATTTCTGTGTTCTTAGATTTACTCCCATAGGTTGCTCATTAGTTGCAAAGGACTGAAAAACAAAAGGTAACCACAGAGGGGGAGAAACTCAGAAAGACTTTGATCAAAATTATATCACCAGGAGACATCATTTACCTCCAGATGTGATACTAAAAAAACATCATCACCTATGTAGTATTTCTACTTAGAATAACCTGAATCTGGTCATTGGAAATATCAGATAAGACCTAAAGAAGGACTATTCAATTAAAAAACAGAGGGGGAGCCAAGAGGGAGCCAGGTGTCGTGGTGCATGCCTATAATCCCAGTAACTTGGGAGGCTGAAGCAGAAGGATTCCAAGTTCAAAGCCAGCTTCAGCAAGTTAGTAAGGCCCTAAGCAACTTAGCAAGACCCTGTCTCAAAATAAAAAATAAACAGGGCTGAGGATGTGACTCAGTGGTTAAGAAGCCATTGGGTTCAAACCCTAGCAGCAAAACAAACAAACAAAAAAAAAGAACAATGGTAGAGTGAATGCTTAGTTAGCTGGAGTTCAAACCCCAGCACCAAAACTACAACACACATCAAAGAAAGAAAAAAGGATGCAGGTGGAGAATGGGGAACAGGGGGACACAGGGTACATATAAAATCTGGTGAAAACCAAATAATTTCAAGCAGGGCTCTACCCATGTAACAAGAGTCAGAATATATACACTTCACTTCTCCCAAACCAGTAGCCAGGAGCCATGAATACACACCTTACAGGTGTGGGGAGTAACATTCCGAACTCAAAGATTCAAAGTTTAAGAGTTATGGAAGATAAGACAGAAACCATCCATCTATTTTTCAAAGGAACAGAAAAGCCTACCTTCAGTCAAAATAACATAGGGCTCTTTAGTTTGGAAAAACAAATCCCGCGGTAAGAATTTTGTTGAAGTGTACAAAACTATAAAGTACACAAAAAGGATCAACATAAACTTACCAGACCTTGAAATTTTAAACCCTATAAATGATTCCCTAAAGCTAGAAATTAATATTCCTTCTTTAGGTGTGTTATCTGATGTTTCCAATGACCAGATTCAGGTTATTCTAAGTAGGAATACTGCATAGGTGATGTTGTTTTTCAGTATCGCATCTGAAGATAAATGATGCCTCCTGGTAATATAATTTTGATCAAAGTCTTTCTAAGCTAGATACAAGTTAATATACAAGTCAATAATATACAAGTTAATAATATACTTGTATAATACACAAGTTAATAAGTTTAAAAAGTAAAAATGGCTCAAGAAAAATTGAAATAAATGTATTAGTACACAAAGTTGGAACTCTGAATTCGATTTATAATTTTAAGTGAAATGGAAATATGTTCCACATGGAATGGACTAGGTCCACCCAAGAGACAAGTGGTTCACCCAGAGTTTTCCACATGGCAGGTTTTTTATTTGGTCTGGAAATCTCCCTCTTCATGTTAAATTTTTAATCCTATTATACATGTTGAGTATCCCTATCCAAAATGCTTGGGACCAGAAATGTTCCAAATTAGGAGGGTGTTTTTTAGAGTTTGGGATATTTGCATAAACTTTAGTACTTGAATATCTCTTATCCAAAAATCCAAAATTCACAATGCTGTAAAGATTTTGGGTTTTCAGATTAGGCATAGTCAACCCATATTTACATCCTAGAGGCTGAATCTATCTGATCAAGAAGACTCCTCAGGGTTATACTGGGAGACAGGTTAATGAACTGAACAGACCAACATAGGTACAATTCTAAGTAACAATTGTTACTCATTCTCCTAGATGAAACAGTCTTTTTCATTAATCATGTTACTTTTCCTAAATCATCTAAACTTTGGTTCAATTTATATTTTTCCTGTAGTAAACCTATGGGTAAAAATAAGGTTACATCAAACCATCAAAAGTTACCAGAAATTACACTGATGTTAGAGTTCACACTGTCTGTTAGAGTACTTTCTTCAACCCACTTCTGCTCTCTATCACAGAAGTTCCTATATAACCTGGAGCCCCTGGCCCAGATTCTTGTGGTCTGTGTATGTGTGTGTGGTGTGTGTGTATATATGTGTGTGTATATATATATATACACACACATATGTTTATGAATGCATGGTACATTTTTCCACATAGTCCATTGATTTCACCAAAATTCTTTAGGAGATCCAAAAAGAGATCAAGAATCATTTCTCTACAAACTCTCCTGGCTTATAAACTCATTCCTTTGGCTACAAATACCATTTCTTAATAATTCCCAAATATTCACCTCCATCTCCAATTTCTTCTATTCACCAAACTTTCACAGCCTATTGCACGCACGTCTCCCAACACCTCCAACTTAACATCATCTTGCTACCCTCACCTGTTCTTCCTCGTGTGTCTCCTATCTCAGGACCAACAATGCCATCCACTCAGTTTCTCCAAGAGGAAAAGGAGTTGAATGTTCTTGACTTTGTCTTCCAATCACAAAATCCTAAGAATTCTACTTACTACCCCTTAAGCATTACCATTTCTGTCTATCCCCTCCAACTCTGCCATAAACTAAAGTCAGGCACAATCATGTCTTTCCTGGATTGTGACAGTTTTCTCCTAAATTGTTTTCCTATCTCCAGTGTGGACCACCTGCAATCTACTCCCCAAGCTTTATCAATGTTTTGTCTAAAACACATATCTAATCGGCTAGCATGGGCATGCCCTCTCTTTTCCTATATTCCTGATACACTAATCAACTTGAAGTGCCCTAACACATCAGTACATCATCCTTTGGTCATTAAGCCTTTGTACAAACAAGATTTTCTGCTTGAAACAAATTAACCTACCAAAACTAACCCCTAATCATCTGGCAGGTCTCAATTTAAAGACCAGTCTTCTCATAGAGGACTTCCCTGATCTTGCCGATCTACCCATCCAATCCCCATGTAAACTTAATTTAAGCACCTATGTGTTTCAGTAACAATACCCTATGCTTATCACCACCATAGCAAACACCAAAGTGAAATGTCATCTTCAAAGAGGAACATATATTATCCATTATGTCAAAAGCACTTAGAACACTATATGACACTACACTAGAATTACACAAATACTCTTAAACGTTTAAATGAATGAGATGTTCTTTGCATTTTCTGGGTACTTAAAATGGCCAATGAAGGAATGATGCATCTATCTAAAACAGAACATTAGGACATATGAAGAAATTAATCTTTGAACATCTGGCAACTTAGGAATAAACTATATTTCTACAGCTTATTTTGGCAGTTTAAAAAAGCTTAATGAGCTTTTAATTTGCAAATGAGCTAATTTGCAAATAAGCAAATGCGACTAACTCAAATACCTGCTGAAAAGATGTCCATTGCTCTCTTCAATTCTCCTCTTGTTCTCTGATTACTATTTAAGTCTACAAGTGGAGTTGAAGGATCTCTCATATATTCTAACTCAGTAGCAAACATACCACCATCAACAAAACGTTCAGGAGCAATGTAGCAAGTCCTCCTCCGTGAAGTATCAAAGAAATAGTTGAAATCTGCTGGGTTGTCCTCTGGAAGATAAGTGGGTTTAAAACTGGCAAAATCAGTTAGAAGAACCCAATTCCAACTAGTAACCATCACATTCTCAGTCTTGATGTCCCCATGACGGACTCCAGATTTGTGTGCCTGGTCCACAGCTGTCAAGATCTGGAAAGCGATCCAACGTTTCTCTATGTTATTTAAGAATGGACGGGTACTGATGCGATCATAGAGGTTGTCTCGCACATACTGCCTAAACAGCATAGCTGCTTTCTCAGATGCTTTTTCTGCTGCTTTCTGGAAAGGCAGACAGTTCTGTGCAGAGTGAAGCCTGATTTTGAGTTCCTCCAGTTCTTGTTTATAGCTGGTTAATGGCAATGTGGGATCCTGAATTGCAAAGACCTTCACAACCACCAGGCCTTCTCTATGCTTTGCTCGAGCAACTTTAAAAAATCGAGTACTTCCCAGGCTCTTATCATATTCAAAGTCGTGGATGTCGGAGAAGTAACTCTCCACAGAAAGGATCTGGGAAGGAGCAATGCCAGCAAGTTGATTTCCCATGATGGCAAGTACTTCTGGGTCAGTAAGTTAGGACACAATTCCTATTTAAAAGAAAACAAGAGAGGGAGAAGAGAAGAAATAAAGAAAGAAAAGGAAAAAAAGAAACAGTGAAACACAACTTGGTCTCTTCCAGAAAGACAGATGTACAATATTTCTCTTCCACTGAGGGCATAATACCTAGCTTTCTGAGCAATCTCTAAATTTCAGACACAGGTCTCCTTCTATTTTATCTAAAAAGATGGTGTTATTTCATGTTGTCCTTTCCAGGAGCTCAAATGTACTTAGATAGGTCCCTTCAACATTAAGCTGAAAATGTTAAAATGTGTATTTACTGATATTTGGATTTGAAATATTCATGAGCTCTTACTGTCCTTGGGGCTATGAGGGTCACAAAAGTAAAATATGACACAGCCCTTGCCAAGAATTTGTAATTTTCTTGGGGAGAAGAAATAGGCACATTAAAAACTCACAACTAAGAATCACCTACTGCAGGTGATTATCCTGAAAGGGTAAGGATAAGAGCCACAAAATCAGTATTTCCTGGGCCCTTCCAGTCTAATTCCAGTGTGTCCTCCCACCCATCTAAAACAGAGCGGGGTATAGTGGCACACGCCTGTAATCCCTGCGACTCCAGAAGCTGTAGCTGGAGGATCAAGTTCGGGCCAGCCTCAGCAACTTAGCAAGACCCTGTCAAAAAATATAAATAAGTAAAAAAGGTTGAGAATGTAGCTCAGTTGTAGAGCACCCCGGGTTCAATCCGCAGTACCAAGAGAAAAGAAAAATTAAATAAAGCGCCAATTCCTCTGGTTTGCAAAGGAAACCAAGAAACCCTGCCAGACACATTTAAAAAAAAAAAAAAAAAAAAAAAAAAGTAAGCCGAAATACACATTTGCCCAGGGTTATCAGGTTTGCAGAAAATTAAAGTCCCCCACCCCAGCTTTACGCACATATAAACATTTACCCTACGCCTCTGAGAACTGTCAAAAATCGCTGGATAGCTCACAGTGGGGGCATGGCAGGACACCTGGGGGCCTGGGCGTGAAGGGCATCAGCAGCTGGGAAAGTTGTCTCTCTGAGGGATCTTCCTTCAAAGGCAGGACGTGAGAAGTTGGGGAAGGAATGCAGAAATGTCCCAAACTCCTCTCCGGCGGTCCGCAGAAGAAAGACGAAGGCACACTGAAAAGATTCCACAAGATACCCAAGTACTTGCCCCCGCCAGGCCCCTCCTGCCCGCCCCGGGGGCCCCACGTCCCCGAGCCTCGCTTCCTCTCGCACCGGGGTCCAAACCCCTCCGAGCCCTCTTCCAAGGCCTCACCGCCCGGCGGGGAGGTGGAACCGGGGGTGGGACCGGGGGGTTGGTGGAGACCGCCAGCCAGTTCCAGGAAAATACTACTTCACCTACTTCAGCTTGCAGCAAACGCCGAACTCCCGGGAAAACAGCCGGTCTGACCTCACTTCCTGTCGCAGAGCGGAAGTGACGCATAGGCTTGAGGAAGAGCAAACTAGGAAGCTGGTTGCTAGGAAACGAGGGAGAGGATGGGCTCAGGGAGACAAAAAACCGGGATGCGCTGGCTGAGGAAGTTAGAGGAAGAAAATAAGATTCTTTCATTCCCAAATGCTGAGAGTTCAGACATACCCCAGAATCTCCTCGGACGCCTCTTTATTCCAGCTCACTGGAACAGTTTTTTTTTTCCCTACAATTTTTATTGATGCATTATAGTTGTAATAATGATGGGATTTGTGTTACATATTCACACATGCACACAATATAACAATGTAATTTGGTCAATATCATTCCCCAACACGTCTGCTCGTCCTCCCGCATCCTTGTCCCTTTTCTCTATTGATCTTCCTTTGATTTTCCTGAGGTCCCCCCCCCCCCACACTTTTCCTTTTTCCTCGCTTGCTTCTGTTATGAGAGAAAACATCCATCCCTTGACCTTCTGAGTTGGACTTATTTTGCTTAACATAGTGATCTCTAATCCCATCCATTTTCCTGCAAAATGTCATAATTTCATTTTTCTTTATGGTTGAATAAAACTCCACTATGTATATATACCACATTTTCTTTATTCGTTCATTCATTGATAGACACCTAGGATGGTTCCATAGTTTGGCTATTGTGAATTGTGCTGCTATAACCATGGATATGCATGCATCGCTGTAGTATGATGAATTTAATTCTGTAAGATGAATACCAAGGAGTGGTATAGCTGAATCATAAGGTAGTTCTATGCCTAGTCTTTTGAGGAACCTCCATACTGATTTCCATAGTAGTTGTGCTAATTTATAGTCCCACCAACAGTATAAAAGTGGATAACAGAATTCTTTAAGAAAACTCACAAGCATGTTTAGGAAAGTTAATATATGCCAAAATGAATTTTTAAGAGCCTTATTGAGATAGGATTTACATCTCATAAAACTCACCTGTTTAAAATATACTAATCAGTGGGTTTTATCTGGACATTTCATATATGTAGCATGCAACATATAGTCCTGGTGAGTTTTTTTCCTTGTACTAGGGATTGAACCCAGGTGTACACTACCACTGAGCTGCACTCCAAGACTTTTTTATTTTTTATTTTGAGACAAGGTCTAGATTAATTGCAAGAGACTGGCTTCACACTTTGTGATCCTCCTGCCTCAGTCTCCCGAGTCACTGGAATTACATGCATAGGCCACCACGCCTAACTTGTGACTGACTTCATTCAATTTACCTCACATTTTTGAGGGTTTCTTTTTATTGTTGATATGCCATAGCATGTGTGAATTTAGCATATTTTGTTTATTCACTTGTCAGTTGGACCTTTGGGTTGTTTCCACTTTGGAGCTATTATGAACAATGCTGCTAGGAACATCCATTTATGTCTTTGTGTGGTCATATGTTTTCATTACTTTAGGCAAAAACCAAGGAGTAAAATTGTGGGCTTTCATAGTAACCCTGTGTTTAACATTTTGAGAAACTGCCAAACTGTTTTCCAAAGTGCTTATACTGTCTCGTGTTCCTGCCAGCAATGTATGAGGGCTCCAACTTCTCTATGTCCTTGTTGACACTTGTTGTTATCTTTTTTATCATAGCTATCCTAGTGGGTGTGAAGTAGCATCTCATTGTGGTTTTGGTTTGCATTGTGCAAATGACTAATGATGCTGAACATCTTTTCATGTGTGTATTGGCCATTTATATATCTTCTTTGGAGAAAAGTAATATCTATTTAAATCCTTTTATTCATCTCTTAATTTTGAGTTATAAGAATTCTTTATATACTCAGGATACAAGTGTCTTATCAGAAATATGATTTACAAATATTTTCTGTGTTGTCTTTTCACTTTCTTGATGTTTTTTGAAACACCAAATGTTTCCAACCAAAACTATTTTTTTCAGTACTGGGGACTGAACCCAAGACCTCACACATGCTAGGAAAGTTTTCTATTACTAAGCTACATCCTCAACCATTTTTTAAAATTTTATTTCTAGACAGGGTCTCACTAAATTGCCGAGACTGGCCCTGTACTTATGATCCTCCTGCCTCAGATTCCTGAGTAGCACACATTACCATACCTGACCAAAGCTGAATTTTTTATCATCCCTGCAATATTCCCATCCATTATATTTCTAAAGTTATAAATTTAGAAATTAAGTCATTCTTGACATCTTTCTTCTCTCTCCCTCCTTAACCCTACCTTCCCCATTCCTTCCATTCAATTGTCACCTGCTGCTGTTGAGTCCACCTTCAAAATTACCATGAACCCATTTCACTGCCATCTTTCCAGGGCCTAGATCAAACAACTATCATTGTCATTATTATGGGATACCTCCCAAAGTCACATGTTGAAAGCATGGTCCCCAATATAGCAAGGTTCAGAGGTAGGTCTTTTAGGAAGTGATTGGATCAGGAGGTCTTTGACCTAATCAGTGTATTAATGAAGTGGATTAATCCATTGCTAGCTGAATGGACGACTGGGAAGTGGAACCTAGTTGGAGGAAGTAGGTCACTGGGGGTGTGCCCTAGAAGGATTTATCTTCTCCCAAGTCCCTTCCACGGATCCTGCCCTGCTTCCTGACTAGCCACACCTATATGCCATGATGTTCTGCTACACCTCAGGCCCAGAGCAATGAAGCGGCAGATGATAAACTGAATTCTCGGGAACCATAAGCAAAAATGAATTTTTCCTCCTCTAAGTTGTTCTTGTCAGGTATTTTGGTCACAAAAATCAAAAGCTGATGAATATAGTCATGATATGTAGATTTTTGAAATCTTTGCAAAAAAGGCATTACTTGTCACAAAATTATTTTCCTATTTTTTCCATGCATTCTTTTATGTTTCATTTTGTCTTCTTGAATTTCTGAAGTGTTTATCCAACATTTGGTTTTTTCCTGGAGAGACAGTTACCCAAAAACGTTAACAAGTAATTGTCAACAAGTAATCCATTTCCCCCCACTTATTTGAAATGTCCTATTTACCAGGTACCAATTTCCTATAAATATTTTGGTTTTCTGGATTTTCTCTTCTAGCCATTGAACTGCTATTTAATTCATCTTCCAGTCCAGTTGTAATAATTATATAATATTTTAATATCCAATGGGGCAAGTCTTAGAATGATCTTTATTTAGAATAAAACTATAATCATAAGACATGTATGCTTATACCATTCTAGAAGCTAGTCCCATTTTTAAACTGAAGTTTAAAATCCTTAGCTTAGCCCACAAACCCTGCATGATTTGATCCCTGCCTAACTCCCCACCCATAGCTGGTGCCACTCTTTGTCCCTCTCAAACCCCGGTACTGACCTTCCTTTTACTCCTAACCTGTCAAACTTCTTCGAACTGCTAGCCCTTCACACTTACTCCTCCTTCTGCTTATAATGCCCTTTCCCCTTCTTTTTATCAAAAATCTGCTTATCTTCTAAGTCCCAGATTAAATACCTACTACACAGGAAGGTCTTTCCTGACTGCCCTCCATTCAATATTCACAAGGACTCCATATTCATCATAGCACATATTATCCTTAAAATCATTTGATTTGGGGAAGGTAACTTTATGTCTCTTTCTCCTCCAGACCATAAACTCCATGAGGGTAGTGATTGTGTGAATCTTATTCACCAGGGTATACTCAGTACCTGAAGTAGTACCAAATACAGGGTAGACATTCAACAGATAGTTAGCCTTGCCCCAAATGCATTCATCTGCCTGATCTCTAGTCATGCGCAGCCCTCCTGGGCTGCTTGTAATCCTGAGGTGTTCTCTTGAACTCTGTTCTCTTTGCATCCTAAGGAAAAGAAATAGAGGGAATCCCTGATGTAAACAACACCTTCCAGTTAAAAGTAAATATTTTCCCTTTTTCTAAAAGAATGCCAGCTGATACATTTTAAATGGCGCCATTTTGTAGCCTGCAGGGTAATAATTAGTAAAGATCGTCAGTAGATTCTGAACTCTTCTTTTGAAAGGTTGTGGGGCAACAAGGTACTTTCATGGTGCCCAAAGAATATCTAAAGATTACTTTGTAAATTAAAATGGTGGGGTAGGAAATGAAACTTTTATACTGAAAAGCTACCAGTAACCCTTTTATCAGAACTCAAACTTAATGTCACTAATACTAATTCACAGATATTATGAGGTTCTTAATCTAACGCAATGGGAAATACACATTACCCTTGACACTGTCTTGCCAAGAATGCTAGACCTGTTGCCTGTAATCCCAGTCACTCAGGTGGCTAAGGCAGGAGGATCCCAAAGTTCAAGGGCAGCCTAGGCAACTAAGCAAGACCGTATCTCAAACAAAAATGAAAAGTGTTAAGGATGCAACTTAGTGGTAGAGGGTTTACCTAGAATATACAAGATTCTGGACTTAATCCCCAGAACACAAAAACAAAAAAGTTTAACCTGAATCTAAGTAAGACCCTAAAGTTCACTTTTCTGTATACTGGCCACTAGCCATATTTGACTATTGAGTACTTAAAGTGTGCCTTCTCCAAATTTGTGCTTTAAGGGTGAAAAATACATTATTTTTAAAACTTTATACCATAAAAGAAAAAGCATCTCATATCTTTTTAATATTGTTTATGTGGGGCTGGGATTTTAGCTTAGTGGTAGAGTGCTTGCCTAGTATGTGTGAGGCACTGGGTTCAATTCTCAGCACCACATATGAATAAATAAATTAAATAAAAATCCATTGACAAATAAAAAAATTTTTAAAAATACTGTTCATATGTTGAAATCATATTTTATATATATTGGATTAAGTAAATATCTCATTTAAATTAATCTGTTGCTTTTAACTTTTTCAAAAATGTGTTTGCTAGATAATTTAAAATTACAAATGGGGTTTATGTTGCATATTCATTAGACAACCCTACTCTAGACCTAATTTTCCAGCTTATAAAAAAATGAAAGGGATTAAAAATTAAATTAAGCAATACTACCAGGGCACAATCTGACAGATACAGAAAGTAGAACATTAGCCTAGATTCTTCAAAAAGTCAATACCACACAAAAAAGGAGGGTCTTTTCTACATTAAAAGACTCTAAAGAGACCTCAAATTCAAATTCGGTGGATGAGCTTCGGTTGGATCTAGGATTAGAAATGACTATAAAAGACATTTCATGCATAATCAGGGAAATTTGAATATGGACTGAATATTTCAAAGAGAAATAAAATGGCAAAAATATTTTTAAAAATCAGTACTTACGTAATTCTATCACTTCTGCGGCTTGTACTTTAAAAATACCTAAGTTGCATGACCTAAAGCTCTCTTCACTAGCATACATTGAAAAAACAAAGGGTAGGAAGAGCTAGATACCAATTATCTTTGCATAATTTTGGGTAAAACTCTGTTCTTGAAATAAATAGAAATTCAAGACTAAAGAAGGTTTTTAAAATAAGATGATTTGTTCGGGTGCAATGGCACATGCCTGTAATGCCAGCGACTGGAGAGACTGAGGCAGGAGAATGGCAAGTTCAAGGTCAGCCTTTGCAACTTAGTGAGACCCTGTCTTGAAATAATAAGAAAAAAAAAAAAAAAGAATGGGGACATAGTTCAATGGTAAAGCACCCCTGACTTCAATCCCTAGTACCAAAAAATAACAAATAAGATGATTTTTCAAAAAATCAAATTATTTCAATGATAATAAATGCTATGGAGAAAAAGTACAGGATTCATGAGAATATATATTGGAGGGCAGTCAGGGAAGACCTTCCCTGGGTGTTGACATTGACTCTGGAACTTGTAAGCTGAGCAGGTTTTGGATAGGGACAGAGTATTATAAGCAGAGGGAAGAGTAAATATGGAAGCCCAGCAGTGGGAAAAAGTTTGACACGTTAGGAACAAAGAGAAGGCCAGTATGGGGGATTGAGAGTGTGATCTTCTGTCGGAGGGGAGGTAGGCAAACAGAATCTATATATCCAAGCCATTTAGTCACTCTTTTCACTATTTTTCCACCTCTATTCCTCCACCCATTCTCTTCTGCAAATTTGAAGTAATTTCATAAAATTAAATCAAATGACAAACATAGAAATTATTCATTAAGAAAGAACAAAGAAATCATAATTGGAATGTGTGACTGGAACATCAGTTGAATTTTCAATTAACTTTGAAATTATGGCAGCTAATCCTGAAAGGTATAGTTGTAGCTTACCTAGTTCTCGTTGTCCATTAAAGGGAAAGAAACTAGTTAACATGGAAAGAAAATTTTTTCCTTAAATCATTTCAAAGTGAGATTTTTTTTTTCCTTTTTTGTTGTAGAAAAGACATTGGTTAACATGTAAAACTTCATGAGCAAGGTTTTTTTGTACCAAAACAAACATTTTTTATAGCCATTTCTATTTGTTTTGGTACTGGGGATTCAACCCAGGGGCACTTTACCACTGAACTACATCCCCAACCCTTTTAATGTTTCATTTTGAGACGAGGTCTGGCTAAGTTACTGAGGCTGGCCTTAAACTTGTGAGTCTCCTGCTTTAGCCTCTCAGGTTGCTGGAATAACAGTCATGCGTCACTATGCCCTGCACGAGCAAAGTTTTACAATGGAAATTTTGGCAATCATGGCACCCACCACTTATGACCGATAGAATCTTCTTCTGTTTTTCTAGGTATTTGATGTTCATCTAAATTCCCTCCTTGGGTGACTTTTTCCAGTTTTGTAACTTTAAAAAATATCAGCATGCTGATCATACCAATGTTTTTCTATTCCCACTCAAAACCTTGGATAGGCCCTGGTCTCATATATTCAATGTCTATTTGACCTTTATACTTAAATATGCAATACCAATTTTTAAATACCAACATCTGTATTGGGCTTAAAATGTGTTAAGCATTAATTCATTTAAACTACTCATCAATTTTACAAGGTAGATATTTTACTACACCCATTTTCCAGATACTAAAATGAGGACAGAGAGATAAAACACTACCTGAGACCACAAACCTAATAAGTCAAAAGCAGTCAATGAAATAACACAAAATATTTATGCATTAGATAAGAATATGTACTAGTTTTAAGTAAAGAACAATGTCCGGTCACTAAGCTTATTGATGGTTTGTTCATTAGTGATTATTTTTATTTTATGACTGCTATTTCCATTTTCAACACTTCAATAATAACTATTTGGAATATTAAGACATTTTTATAGTAACTATCACACAATTGTTTAGGTTAAATGAGATAATACAAACCTTAGGTTTTTTTACACATTAAATGTTCAAACATGTGTGCATCTATTTGAAAGACTATTAATATGTTAGAGATTTTCTCTCATCAGTGTATATTTTTGGAGTTATATCTTAAAATGTTAGTGCCATATATGTATTACTCTTTTTAATTATTCACACTTAATATGTTTTTATCATAGAAAGGACAGTGTAGAAAGGGCAAAGAAGCATAATTCTGTAAATATTTTAGTGTGCAGTCAGTCTTCTATATCTAAGGGTTTCACATCCATGAATTTAACCAAATGCACACACACACACATATATATATATATATATTTTTTTTTGCAGTGCTATTGTTTGAACCAAGGCCTTGTGCATGCTTGCATGTGAGGCAAGCAAGCACTCCCACGTTGACCTAGACTGTCAAGCCCTGAAAATACCCATTTATTAATTGTATTTGTAGATAGCATGAAAAGACCTCTTTTCTTATCATTTCCTAAACAATTCAGTATAACAAGTATTTACATAGCATTTACCTTGTATTAGGCATTATAAGTAATCTAGAGATGAGTTAGAATGTACAGGAGGCTATGTGTAGGGTATATTCAAATACCATACCATTTTATATAAGTACTTGAGTGCCCACAGATTTTGGTATCTGAGAGAGGTTCTGAAATCAATCCTTTCACAGTTTCAATTTTCTATGTTTTTGTTTTTATTTTTCAAAAATGGGATCATAGTGTACATATTGAAAGCTCTCTGCGGTTTTTAGAACCTGGATGTGTATATCTATAGATAAAATCAGGATGATTTTAAATGTACATAGAAGGCTATGTGCCTGTGTAGTATACATCCTATTGATTAAGATTTTTATGACTATTTCACCAAGATAAATTTTTTGTGTAATTTCAGATACTGCAGCCTCATCCACTACCCAATACCAACTCCTCCCTTGCCTGCCTCTGTGATAGAGAATGTGTAAGCAAATACTCCTTTTTCCAGCCTCGCTACAATGAAGAAAGGCTATGGCATACAGTTTTGCCCAATAAAATAGAAGGAGAAATCTGCTGGTGTAGCCCATTTTTCCCTTTGACCTTCTTTCAGCCTTGAATGCAGATGTACTATCCAGAGTGGCAGTAGCCATAATGTGGCCACAATTCAAAAGACATAAGGACAAGTTCAAGAGAGTAACAGTAATGCTAACTCCGATAGTCAAAACCTGTGGACCAATGTCCACAGTGCTGATCTCCAAATTTCCTATTGAATGAGAAAAAGAAACATTTATTTAAGCCATTGTTGGTTGGATTTTCTCTTATTTGTAACTGAAGATCTTCCTTAACTGATTCAGTGCTATAACAAGCTAACTAATTTATCTTGTTCTAGTACTTTAAAGTCACTTAATGCTAGGGGACATCATTGTGCAGGGTTTGCAATCATACTGGAGATGGCTTTTATGTTATAGTCTGACCTTTATTGGTTTCTTGTTTGTGGCAGGTGGTTAAGCCCATGTGACTTGAAAAATAAAACTAAATCCATGGCCTTTAGTTCATGTGTTTCTAGCAGCTGAAAATGGTTTGCTTGTAGGAATGAAAATGCTCCTGAAATGTTAATTGATTCAGTTTGACAGTGCTTGCCATATCATAAATCAATATGATTTTTGTGTGTGTGAACTAGTGATAAAGAAGGTGGTTATGGAGGAAGAAAATGGTAGTTAGGGGATGGGTATAGTAGATTTTGATCATTTGTTTTTAATGGAACTCAGGAAAGATTGTGGTCCTCCATTCTGTTGGAAATCTTGAACATTGGTGTAACATCAGTATTATGGAGTAATCATAATTCTAATTAATTACTATTAGCCTCTAGTTATTTAAAAAAATTATATAGGCAGATGATATTATTGGTAAGATTTAACCTACATGTTTTAATCATATATTGCTGTGGAAGAAATCACCCCAACATTTAGTGGTTTCAATTAATTTTTTTTTAAATTTTTATTTCTTATGGTGTCCATGGATCTGAAACTTTGATAGGGGCAGTTTGTCTCTGCTCCATGATGTCTGGTTCCTTAGCTGAAGACTGGGACTTGAAATCACCTAATAAGATTTTTCATAGATCTGGAGGTTGTGCAGGATGTGGAAGAGGCCTAGTTGGAAGTGACAGCCACAATATCCACATATAACCTCTCCATGTTACCTGGGCTTCTATGCAGCATGGTAAATGGATTCCAATGGTTTCTACTCTCTCCAGAGAGAGTCAAATGGAAGCTGTTGTTTTTTATAGCCTAGCTTCAGTGACACAATATCACCCCTACTGTCTTATGTGGAGTGAGGCAGTTACAAAGCCATACCAAAGTTCCAAGGACAGGGACATAGATCCTCTTTCCATAACACATCTTTCAATTGAGGCATGTCAAGGTCACATTACAAGAAGAGCAACTGGAGCCAGGTGTGGTGGGGCACACCTGTAATCCCAGTGGCTCAGGAGGCCGAGGCAGGAGGATTGCAAGTTTAAAGCCAGTCTCAACAATTTAGCTAAGTCCTAAGCAACTTAGTAAGACCCTGTCTCTTAATAAAATGCAAAAATGACTAGGGATGTGGCTCAGTGGTTGAGCACCCCTGGGTTCAATCCCTGGTTCCCCCCTCCCCCCAAAAAGAAGAGCAATTGGAATAAAATATATATATTGGGGCAGCCACCTCTGTAAAGTACAATCTGTCATATTTACCCCATCTTTTAAATGAACAGACGTGCCATATACAGAAGTACACAATTGTTTGGATTTTATTGGTAATGTCTAGATGTTTCTTCCCCACAATACTGGGGATTGAATTCAGAGATTCTTTACCACTAAGCTGAGGTGAGTTACACCCTCAGAGCTGCCTTTTTTGTTTGTTTTTGCTTTTTTTTTTTGGAGGCAGATTGTTGCCAAATTGCTCAGGCTGGTCTCAAAATTGTGATGAGCCACCATACCCAGTTTGGAGAGTTTTTGAAAATTTTCTTCAGAGCTGAGGGTTGAACTCAGGACCTTGCACATGCCAGGCAAATACTGTCATTGAGCTAAATCCCCAACCCCTTAGAGATGCATTTGATTGTAAAAAATTGGAGGGGAGGTATTATTTGCTACTGGAGTCTAGTCCTTCATGCTTAGGGAGGCTGCTAAATGTTCTGCAATGCCCAGAACAGCGCCCCCACACACATACACACAGCATTATCCTCAATTTAAGTTGAGAAATTCTGCCTTAGAATAGTCACACTATACAAGTATTTGGAAACAGCAGGGAGAGGGACCTATAGGAAACATTAAGACCCTGAATGTCTTCCAACTATTTGACATGTGGTATTTATGTACTATACAATCTACAAATAGCAAAGATCACTGTCAAGGCAAATTTTATTCCATATGTAATATGCTGAATCTCATTTCAACTCTGAGTGGACACGAAAAGCTTGTTAAATATGTGTTCCATGATTTACCCTCGTCTTACCTAGCTTACATTTTTACAGAGCACACTTTTGTCCTGGCACATTTTTTTACCCTTTGTATGATTAATTTATTCATGCACTACCTGAAAGAGTATTTGTCTTAAAAATTGCTTTTTTGTTACATTTTGACCATCCTCTTCCTGGTCCTGAAATATAAGCTTAGAGGAAATCAACAGTTTTAATTCCAGGGCATGAAGAGATGTGATTTTCTTGGGAACACTTAGACAACACTGTCTTTTATTAGATAATATATATGCCATTAACACCTTGTCTTTGCTGCGGCTTAAAAAGGGATATTTAATATTTAAGAACTAGCTCTATAATGAAGATGAAACTGGCAGGTTCCCCCCCTCCTCAGCATGCCCACTGACTGCACACAAAGCAATTATAACTCACCAGTCAGCCCTTTTCCTGTGATAGCATCAGCAATTTTGCCCAGGGCTGCTTTTTTTTTTATGAACAATAGCAGAAATAATGGCCTAATTCACTTAAAAAAGAATCTATCCCTGTTGCTGCAATACAATACACTATTAACCCAAGTCCTTCTTAATTAAACCCAGGCCATCCAATTACACATTTTAATATTATGATGATTTTTAACAGTGCCAAAGTGAAAGAGATTCATTTGAAAAGTATTTAAAATTGAGGAATCAATGTAAGCTAAGGGGAAAACAAATTTTGATCTATTTGAATTTCCTGTGTTTTGAATATATCCCCAAGTTGTCTGTGGATCCCAAGAGAGACACTTTGTGTCTCAGTGCTGGTCCTAACATGATTTGACATATTCTCAATCTTTAAATGTAATTTGAGGGGAGAAGCTTGAACTATCCTATTAACTTCTGAGAAAACTGTAGCCATGTTGATTTCAACAGGCCATACACAATGAATCCTTATTTCTTAGAGGTTATTTTGAACTTTTCTTGGGTTTTTCTATGCTGTCTCCTCCCTTAGAAATAAATTTCTCTCTACATTAAAAAGGAGAGAGGGAAAAAGACCTTTCTACATTTTACCATAGTTAATAAAATAGTAACAACAAATAGTTACACAAAACAAAACAAAACAACAACAACAAAATCACGACCATCTTTTCATCCTGGAGAATGGGGGAGAGGGTAAAAAGGTCTTTATGAGCAAAATTCCACTAGAGGGCAGGACATCCCAGCAGAGGTTCAGGACCATGTTCACAGAATGTCAGGTTGATTAAAATGATAAAGCAGCATCCCTGTAATGATGATTAAAATGATAAGTGCATCCCTGTAATCTCAGCGGTTTGGGAGGCTCAGGCAGGAGGATCACAAGTTCAAAACCAGCCTCAACAATTTAACGAGACCCTAAGCAGCATAGCAAGACCTGTCTCAAAATAAAAGAAAAATTTCAAAAGCGCTGGGGATGTGGCTCAGTGGTTAAGCCCCCCTGGGTTCATATCTCTGGTACCAAAAGAATAAATAAATAAAAATGGTAGAGCAAACACAGAAAATGTTTGCAATATAATGTTAATGAAAAAAATTATATACAATTTTTATATGTTGCTGAGGGCAGTGGTGCATGTCTGTAATCCCAGTGACTTGGGAGGCTGAGGCAGGAAGATGAAAGTTGGAAGCCAACATGGGCAACTTGGTGAGATCCTGTCTCAAAATAAAAAATAAAAACTCGGCATGGTGGTGCATGCCTGTAATTCCAGTCACTGGGGAGACTGAGGCAGGAGGATCACAAATTCAAGGCCAGCCTCAGTAATTTAGGAGGAACCTCAAGCAATTTAGTGAGACTCTATCTCAAAATAAGGAGGACTGGGGATGTTGCTCAGTGGTAAAGCATCCCTGGCTTCAAATCCCAGTACCAAAAAATTTAAAAAATAAAAAAGGACTGGGTATGTACCTTGGTGGTAGAGTGCCCCTCAGTTCAATTCACAGTACTAAGAACCAAAACAAAATGATAGGAAAAGAAAAGAGTTTAAGGTTGAAAACTGTTGTGTGTTTGTGAGCAAATAGTAGTTAAGAACTTATTCTTGTTCATGGTCATACCCGGGACTCATACCTGTCTCCATTGCTTAGTGGCTGTGTGTCTTTGGATGAATTGTTTAAAATCTCCTAAGCATCAGTTTCTTTATCTGTAACACAGAGGCATAAGATGTCCCTTCCTGGCACAGTGGCACATGTCTGTAATCCCAGCAGCTGGGGAGGCTGAGACAGGATTGCAAGTCAGAGGCCAGCCTTAGCAACTTAGCAAGACCCTAAGCAACTTAGTGAGACTCTAAAAATAATAACTAAAAGGGCCTGGGGATGTGGCTCAGTGATAAAGCACCCCTGGGTTAAACCTCCAGTATTAAAAAAAAAAAAAAAAAAAAAAAAAAAAAAAAAAAAAGGCTTTGGACTGTTGTAAGCATTGAAAAGGAGTATATACGTAGTGTCCAACGCAGAATCAAGCATCTAATATTGCTCAACAAAAAAAGAAAGCTTGAAAGCTTTTTTTTTGTCGTCTTTGATGACGATGACAAAAAATACTAAAAAAGGAAACAAAATAGTTTTTATTGGACAGAGTTGTTTATAGGATTATTGCATCATCTTATCTTGTTAAATTTACATTGGAGTTCTTGTGATGGAATATCTATTTTTCATTGAATTTAAATTAAATTATTCTCTTCCAGAAGCCCTGGTTTTTATCTAACTTCAACACTTTAAACTCCAAAGAGAAAAAAATTTTCATGTTGTTACATAATGTTATTTTTGTCGTTTTAATGTCTAGAATACAATTATCACATTTTTGCTATTTATTTTCATTGCCTAACTGAAGGATCTGTCAACATCCCAAGGGGGAAAAAATGCAGGAGAGAAATCATTTGTCTTTTAGTGCTTTTAAAGAATACTCCTTATAAGCTCTGTAGTCTCAGAGATGGCCTCATATGTTTTTCTGAAAGCTCTCAGTATAAGAAAATTTCATCTGATAAAACAGAAATATCTGATACACTTTCACATAGTACAACTCTTTACAAAATGATCACTTAAAATAAATTTTCATTCAGCAATCATTTAGTTCTTTTACAAAATAACTGTATTTTACAGAGGCAACAGGGCCGAAGCAACTTAAGGCTAAAATATTCCATCACTGACAATGAAAGGTCATTCAGAGATAAAGATTTAATGCCTCAGAAATTATAGTGTGAGTCAAAATTGAAATATTTAATTTATAACACTTGATTTATATACGTCCACTCTGTTCTTAGCCTTTTAAAAGTAGCTGGCTCACCCACCCATCATGTGACAAGATCAATTAGAAGTCAGCTCCAGGCAACAGCTGCCATCTCAGGTATTTGCCTAGATTACAACTACCATTCCTACATCATTGTCACCCCAAGATCACCATCATCACCAACATCTCCACTGTCACCATCACTTCCCCTGCCCAAATGATCCAGATTAGCTCATTGTTCCCTTTTTTTTTTATAGTTTTATTCTTTTTTTTTTTTATTGTACACAAATGGGATACATGTTGTTTCTCTGTTTGTACATGACGTAAAGGCATACCATTTGTGTAATCATAAATTTACATAGGGTAATGTTTGATTCATTCTGTTATTTTTTCCCTTCCCCCCACCGCTCCCATCCCTCTTTTCCCTCTATACAGTCCTTCCTTCCTCCATTCTTGCCCCCCTCCCTAAACCTAACTCTAACCCTAACACTAACTCTTCCCACCCCCCATTATGTGTCCTCATCCACTTATTAGCGATATCATTCTTCCTTTGGTTTTTTGAGATTGACTTATCTCACTTAGCATGATATTCTCCAGTTTCATCCATTTGCCTGCAAATGCCATAATTTTATCATTCTTTATGGCTGAGTAATGTTCCATTGTATATATATACCACAGTTTCTTTATCCATTCATCAATTGAAGGGCATCTCGGTTGGTTCCACAATCTGGCTATTGTGAACTGAGCAGCTATGAACATTGATGTGGCTGTATCTCTGTAATATGCTGATTTTAAGTCCTTTGGGTATAGGCCAAGGAGTGGGATAGCTGGGTCAAATGGTGGTTCCATTCCAAGTTTTCTAAGGAGTCTCCATACTGCTTTCCAGAGTGGCTGCACTAATTTGCAGCCCACCAGCAATGTATGAGTGTACCTTTCTCCCCACATCCTCGCCAACACCTGTTGTTGCTTGTATTCTTGATAATCGCCATTCTAATTGGGGTGAGATGGAATCTTAGGGTGGTTTTGATTTGCATTTCTCTTATTACTAGAGATGGTGAACATTTTTCCATATGTTTATTGATTGCTTGTAGATCTTCTTCTGTGAAGTGTCTATTCATTTCCTTAGCCCATTTGTCGATTGGATTATTTGCATTCTTGGTGTAGAGTTTTTTGAGTTCTTTATAGATTCTGGAGATTAGTGCTCTATCTGAAGTATGATTGGCAAAGATTTTCTCCCACTCTGTAGGCTCTTTCTTCGCATTGCTGATAGTTTCCTTTGCTGAGAGAAAACTTTTTAGTTTGAATCTATCCCAGTTATTAATTCTTGCTTTTATTTCTTGTGCTATGGGAGTCCTGTTGAGGAAGTCTGGTCCTAAGCTGACATGTTAAAGCTCTGGACCTACTTTTTCTTCTACAAGATGCAAGGTCTCTGGTCTGATTCCGAGATCCTTCATCCATTTTGAGTTTAGTTTCGTGCATGTGAGAGATATGGGTTTAGTTTCATTCTGTTGCATATGGATTTCCAATTCTCCCAGCACCATTTGTTGAACAGGCTATCTTTTCTCCATTGCATATTTTTGGCCCCTTTGTCTAGTATGAGAAAATTGTATTTATTTGGGTTTGTGTCCGTGTCCTCTATTCTGTACCATTGATCCACCTTTCTATTTTGGTACCAATACCATGCCGTTTTTGTTACTATTGCTTTGTAGTAGAGTTGAAGATCTGGTATTGCGATACCCCCTGCTTCACTCTCTCTGCCAAGGATTGCTTTACCTAGTCTGGGTTTTTTATTCTTCCAGATGAATTTCATAATTTCTTGCTCTATTTCTGTAAGGTACATCATTGGGATTTTAATTGGAATTGCATTGAATCTGTATAGCACTTTTGGTAGTATGGCCATTTTGACAATATTAATTCTTCCTATCCAAGAACATGGGAGATCTTTCCATGTTCTTGGATTTTCTTTAATTTCTTTCTTTAGTGTTCTGTAGTTCTCATTGTAGAGGTCTTTCACCTCTTTTGTGAGATTGATTCCCAAGTATTTTATTTTTTTTATGCTATTGTGAATGGGGTAGTTTTCCTAATTTCTCTTTCTGAAGATTCATCGCTTATGTATAGAAATGCCTTAGATTTATGTGCATTGATCTTATATCCCGCTACTTTACTGAATTCACTTATGAGATCTAACAGTTTTCTGGTGGAATTTCCTGGTTCCTCTAAGTATACAATCATATCATCAGCAAATAGGGATAGTTTGAGTTCTTCTTTTCCTATTCGTATCCCTTTAATTTCTTTGGTCTAATTGCTCTGGCTAGAGTTTCAAGGACGATATTGAATAGAAGTGGTGAAAGAGGGCATCCCTGCCTTGTTCCAGTTTTTAGAGGGAATGCTTTCAGTTTTTCACCATTGAGAATGATATTAGCCATGGGCTTAGCATACATGGCCTTTACAATGTTAAGGAATGTTCCCACTATCCCTATTTTTTCTAGTGTTTTGAGCATGAAGGGGTGCTGTATTTTATCAAATGCTTTTTCTGCATCTATCGAAATAATCATGTGATTCTTGACTTTAAGTCTATTGATATGGTGAATTACATTTATTGATTTCCTGATGTTGAACCAACCTTGCATCCCTGGGATGAAACCTACTTGATCATGGTGCACTATCTTTTTAATATGTTTTTGTATGCGATTTGCTAAAATTTTGTTGAGAATTTTTGCGTCGATGTTCATTAAGGATATTGGTCTGAAATTTTCTTTCCTTGATGTGTCTCTGTCTGGTTTAGGTATCAGGGTAATATTGGCTTCATAGAATGAGTTTGGTAGGGTTCCCTCCTCTTCTATTTTATGGAATACTTTGAGAAGTATTGGAATGAGCTCTTCTTTAAAAGTTTTGTAGAACTCAGCTGAGAACCCATCTGGTCCTGGACTTTTCTTTGTTGGTAGGCTTTTGATGACTTCTTCTATTTCATTACTTGAAATTGGTCTATTTAAATTGTGTATGTCCTCCTCGTTCAGTTTAGGCAATTCATATGTCTCTAGAAACCTGTTGATGTCTTCGAAATTTTCTATTTTGTTGGAGTATAGATTTTCAAAATAGCTTCTAATTATGTTTTGTATTTCAGTCGTGTCTGTTGTGATATTTCCTTGTTCATTCCGAATTTTAGTGATTTGGGTTTTCTCTCGTCTTCTCTTTGTTAGTGTGGCTAAAGGTTTATCAATTTTGTTTATTTTTTCGAAGAACCAACTATTTATTTTGTCAATTTTTTGTATTGTTTCTTTTGTTTCAATTTCGTTGATTTCAGCTCTGAGTTTGACTATTTCCTGTCTTCTACTACTTTTGGTGTTGGTCTGTTCTTTTTCTAGGGCTTTGAGCTGTAGTGTCAGGTCGTTTATTTTTTGAGTTTTACTTCTTTTATTAAATGTGCTCCATGAAATAAATCTTCCTCTAAGTACTGCTTTCATAGTGTCCCAGAGATTTTGATATGATGTTTCTTTGTTCTCGTTTACCTCTAAGAATTTTTTAATTTCCTTCCTAATATCTTTTGTTATCCATTCATCATATAATAGCGTATTGTTTAATCTCCAGGTGTTGGAGTAGTTTCTGTTTTTTACTCTTTCATTTATTTCTAACTTCAATCCATTATGATCTGATAGAATACAAGGTAGTGTCTCTATCTTCTTGTATTTGCTGACATTAGCTTTGTGGCATAATATATGGTCTATTTTAGAGAAGGATCCATGTGCAGCTGAGAAGAAAGTGTATTCGCTCTTGGTTGGATGGTATATTCTATAAATGTCTGTTAAGTCTAAATTATTGATTGTGTTATTGAGATCTATGGTTTCTTTGTTCAATTTTTGTTTGGAAGATCTGTCCAGTGGTGAGAGAGGCGTGTTAAAATCACCTACTATTATTGTGTTATGGTCTATTTGGTTTCTAAAATTGAGAAGGATTTGTTTAACATACATGGATGAGCCACTGTTTGGGGCATAGATGTTTATGATTGTTATATCTTGCTGATTTATGCTTCCCTTAAGCAGTATGAAATGTCCTTCCTTATCCCTTCTGACTAACATTGGCTTGAAGTCCACATTATCTGAAATGAGGATGGATACTCCAGCTTTTTTGCTGAGTCCATGTGCATGGTATGTTTTTCCCCATCCTTTCACCTTTAGTCTATGGGTATCTCTTTCTATGAGGTGAGTCTCTTGCAGGCAACATATTGTTGGATCTTTCTTTTTAATCCAATCCGCCAGTCTATGTCTTTTGATTGATGAATTCAGGCCATTAACATTCAGGGTTATTATTGAGATATGATTTGTATTCCCGGTCATTTGGTTCATTTTTAAAATTTTATTTATTTATTTCTTTTTTGACACATCTTGGTTCCTCCTTTATTTGACAGTTCCTTTAGGATAATTCCTCCCTTTGCTGATTTGCTTCTTTGTCTTTTATCTCTTCCTCATGGAATATTTTGCCGAGAATGTTCTGTAATGCTGGCTTTCTTTTTGTAAATTCTTTTAGCTTTTGTTTATCATGGAAAGATTTTATTCCATCGTCAAATTTGAAGGTAAGCTTTGCTGGGTATAAGATTCTTGGTTGGCATCCATTTTCTCTCAGAGCTTGAAAAATGTTGTTCCAGGCCCTTCTAGCTTTTAGGGTCTGGATTGAAAAATCTGCTGATATCCGTATTGGTTTCCCCCTGAATGTAATTTCGTTCTTTTCTCTCACAGCCTTTAAGATTCTGTCTTTATTTTGTATGTTAGGTATTTTCATTATAATGTGCCTTGGTGTGGGTCTGTTGTAATTTTGCGTATTTGGAGTCCTATAAGCCTCTTGAACTTGATTTTCCATTTCATTCTTCAGATTTGGGAAATTTTCTGATATTATTTCATTGAATAGGTTGTTCATTCCTTTGGTTTGTTTCTCTGAGCCTTCCTCAATCCCAATAATTCTCAAATTTGGCCTTTTCATGATATCCCATAGTTCTTGCAGATTCTGTTCATGATTTCTTACCATCTTCTCTGTTTGTTCAACTTTGTTTTCAAGGTTAAATATTTTGTCTTCAATATCTGAAGTTCTGTCTTCCAGGTGTTCTATCCTATTGGTTATGCTTTCTATGGAGTTCTTAATTTGGTTTATTGTTTCCTTCATTTCAAGGATTTCTGTTTGTTTTTTTTTCAATATCTCTAACTCTTTATTGAAATGATCTTTTGCTTCCTCTGTTAACTGTCGATTGGTGGGATCATTCAATGCCTGCATTTGCTCTTTCATCTCATCATCCAATGCCTGCATTTGCTCTTTCATCTCATCATTTGCTTCCCTAATCATTTTAATTATGTACATTCTGAACTCCCTTTCTGTCATTTCTTCTGCCATGCTGTCATTGGATTCTATTGATGTAACATCTAGATTTGTTTGGGGCATTTTCTTCCCTTGTTTTCTCATATTGTTCAGGAATCAGTGGGTCATTAAGATATTGCAGATTTCCTCTATCAACTTATAATGTCCCTGAAGATTGCTAGTATATTCCCTCTTATCCTTCAGTAGCCTGAAGTCTTGGAGGAAGTTGATAATGCAGAGCTCCACGAAGAAGCTGCCTCTCTAGGGTGGTGACCCTCAGGTGGTGTATATTCCCTTCTAGTGGTCAGAGGTGTCTCCACTTGTTGACCAATGGTCATCCAACGGGGAACTAGGCTGCGGGCTGAGGCAAGTCCTGTTTGTGCCTGTATCTCTGGTTTTACCGTCCCTGTGGGAAAACCTCTCCCGGTAGGGAAGACTCACTCGGTGGGAACGTCTCGCTGGTCAGTTCCCCTCCTAGAGGTTCCCCTCAATCTACAACTACCGCCTGGGCTGGGCTGTCTTCCTCTGCAACGTTCCCAGGGGCCCAGACCTACCTCTTGGGCCTGGGAGCTTCACCCTCCGCAGGCGAGTCTCCTTAGGCTGCCTCTCCCAGAGAATCTGCCCGCAGTCCTGGAAACTTCCCTCCGCCCCTAGGCGTGTCTCTGTGCGGCTCTTCCAGCAAGAAGCCACCTAGCTCCTGGGACCCTACTCTGCACCTAATCGCCTGGCTATGCGGCCCCTCCTCTAAGCCGCCACCTGGAGCCCTGTACAATAGCTCCGATATCCAGAGACCCGCCACACACCTCCTCCACCGGACAGCAGCCCGGTTTCCGACACGGTCACTAGGAGTCCAAGCAACTCACTTTGCGTCTCCTCCTCCCACCAACCTCCCGTAGCCCTAGGCAGTCACTCCAAGCCCAAGTGACCCGCCCTGTTCCTCCTCCTCCTCCTCAGGGTAGCCCCCCGGGTGTTCAGGGGCGGTGGCTCCGAGACCAAGTGACCCACCACGCTCCTCCTCCAGGCAGGCCACCGGTGTTCAGGAGTGGTCGCTTTGAGTGCAATCAACTCACCACTTGCCTCTTCCTCTGGCAACCGCCTGTGGCTCTGATGCAGTCACTCCTAGACCAAGTGACCCGCCGCGCTTCTCCTCTTCCTCCGGGCAACCCCCCGGGTGTTCAGAACTGGTTGTTCTGAGTCCAAACAGCTCGCGATGCGGCTCCTCCTCTGGCAACCACCTGTGGCTCTGATGCAGTCACTCCTAGACCAAGCGACCCGCCGTGCTCCTCCTCTTCCTCCGGGCAACCCTCTGGTGTTCAGAAGTGGTCATTCTGGGTCTAAACAGCTCGCCACGCAGCTCCTCCTCAGGCAGCTGCCTGGAGCCCCAGTGATTGCCCCGAGTCCAAGCGCTGTGCTGAGCCGCCTCCTCTACGATGATCCCAGTTGTCCGTGTTTACCGCTCCAGCGGGGGGAGGGGCGTCTCGCCGAGCAACTCCACTTCACAAATTCCCTGTGTTCCGGGGCTACCGCCCCATCCGGGACGCCTCCCCAACGGGAGAGACTCACCCGGCGGCTTTGAGTTGGTCCCAAGTCTCTCACTATCTCCTCTTTTGAATCCTTCATCCTGGAGCAACGTAAAATGCAGCCGCCCTCTAGGCCACCATCTTGAAAACTCTCATTGTTCCCTTTTAAATTTTTATTTATTCTATTTATTTATTTGCAGTACTGGGGATTGAACTCAGGAGTGAGCTATATCCCCAGCCATTTTTATTTTTTATTTTGAGATAGGGTCTCACTAAATTCTGAGGCTGGCCTCAAACTTGCCTCCTCCTGCTTCAGCCTCCCAAGTCACTGGAATTACAGGCTTGTGCCACTTCACCTAGCCATTACTTCCTTAAACAAACAACAAACAAACAAACAAAAAAAAACTCCTTCCTATTGGGAGCGCATGATGCCATATGCCTGTAATCCCTGCAATTTGAGAGGCTAAGGTAGGAGGATCAAAGGTTTGAGCCCAGCCTGGGAAACTTAGTGAGATCCTATTTCAAAATATAAAATAAAAAGGGCTGAGGTTGTAGCTCCTAGGAAGTGTGTTCCTGGGGAAATTAAAATAAAATAAAAATATCCCTACTTATTTGATCCCACCTAGCCAATTAATAGAGAGAAAATTAGTTAGGGATTTCCTGTACCTTGTTGAATTCTAACTTCAGACATAAATGACAAAGCATTCTTATGAACTAAGGATGGCAGGTGCCCGCCTCTGTAATTAACCTGTAATGGACTCTTGGAACATTAGGTTTATTATGACTACTAGGAAATATATTTAGGAAGCCAAGAAGCTGTCCTCCCACCTACCCACCTATCACAAATGTGCTCTGATGAACCCCAAGGCAAGTTCTTATCATGGGAGCATACTCCAGAAAATAAGGGCCTCAATATATAAGAACATTAAATAGTGCATTTGAAATATGACATAGCTTCAAATTATCCTCTGATACCTGCTTTTCTGGTGGCCCTGACTGGCATGAAGCTGTGCCTCCAGGGTTCCTTTGACCTTGCCCAGTTTAGCAAGGACAATAATTTACCAAATTATAGGATTCTATTCAACATCCTGAATCCAAAAGTTATTGAATATCAGTAGTTTCTAAATCTGATCATCTGAACTACCTGAGGAAAGGAAAAATTTTCCCTATAATCCAAGTTCTCAAGGATTTGAATTCTGCAATTCAGAAGGTTCCCCAGGTAACTCTGATGATTCTCCATGCTTGAGAACCATAGGACATAGATGGTCTCATCTTTTCACCAAGCCCAGAATCACAAACTCCTTGATCTGAGCACTCTTTGATTGATAGAACCACAACTTAAGTTCTCGAGAGTCTAAGGTGGAATCCCTGGGTCCTCTTGAATGTGCTCTGATCCTAACAAACAGAAAATTCAATCTAATATAGATGGCAACAGATGGCCCTAAGGCACTATTGATATAAGAACTCTTTGGTCATCCAGACCCAATTTCCACTGACCAAGATGGTCTAACAGCATCTGCTAGAGCTCCAGAGCTATGCAGAGGAGAAGCAAGGGCTGAAGGCTGCAAAGACCTCTAGGATGACTTGCTCTGTTTCACAGTCTTAAAGATTGTCATACAGGACTACCTTGAATGACTCCATTCAAAAACCTTAATATACTCATCAGCGACTTTGAGAGTAAAAATCGTCCAAGGAGATATAAGAGTCTGATGTGTTCTTTCCCAACTGTAAATCCAAGTAGGGACATTATCACAATGGACTTCAGATCAGACTGCCCACTACCCTGCACATACAAGGAAACTATCCTATATGTGAAAAATCCTTTAAAAAGTGGATAGGTCCCCTCTCCACTATTGTCCTCATTATATGTACCAGATACTGCCTTTTTAATCATTAAAGAAATCATGAGAGCCAAGCACACAAACTCTCATTTTAGTAGCTGATTGTATTTTTACTCTATAGGGTGCTACTAAAGATTTCAAAAAATTTCATGTGCCTTTCCACTTCCTGCCTTCTACAGACCATTTACCTGACAGCACAAGATCTTGGTTCAGGGTTCCACCATTCTACATCTGCTGGGATAATACTCCTAATGTCAAAAGCTGGCCTGGTTAGCATGTCATTTTGGATATAATTCACAGCTATCTTCCACTCAGAAAGTTATCTTTCACAGCACTTAGGAGACAGTCTGTACCAAGATGAGGTACCTACAGTCCAAGAAGATCAGCATGCCAAAGAATATTCCAACAGGCATAGACAAGTTCAAAATGGTAGCTTTCATCTAACTCCTCTCCCATTGTTGACACCCTTGCCCACACTAAGAACTAGAGAGCCTCTACTGGAACCCCTTCCAGATAACAGAAATAATCTTCCCCATCACCTGTACTCCAATACCCATCTTCAAATGCCTCTACCTCATTTTCTCTGGCTACTAAGATTCTATCCTCTGCCCCACACCTCAATGCCAAGCCCTGGTGAACCAAGATTTTAAAAGATATAGTGGGCTCCTGAGAATCAAAGTCACTCCAGTGCTTGGTTCACTGAGAAGGAAGCAGCTGGAAAAACAGTCATGAAATTCTGCCTTATAATTAGGAACAGTATACCAGGAAATGTAAAACTAAATGAATAAAGGAAGGCCCTTTAATGAATATGATTTACCTTGTCCCACATATGTCAAAGAAAAGGAGGTTGCTGGCAACTGCAGAGCTCACGATTTGCACATAATCTAACATACCTGCATCTGACATTTACTTAGATATTCCTCTACATGTTGGATTCTCATTCAACCACATTGAGTACTACACATGCCCCTCTGTTGCCCCCTACCCACCCACCCGCTCACCGCTGGCCTTCATCTTCCAGGTCACAAGGACTTACGCAGGTTGAGCTGGTCTCACTATTCTTTCCTAAGTTTCCACACTAAGGGGAGAAAATTGAGAACATATGGCTTTAAGAATATCCTTCTGTGAACAAGTTTCTTCCTTCCTTGTTTAGTATCTTAGATTCAGGGTAGTTATGTATTATGCCTGACTCTGGATTCCAGGAAAGACCTAAACCACAAAGAAGCTAATTTCCTCATATCCAGGAAGACAAAGCACGCTTATGGCAGCAATTAATATCCATCTGGGTTCTTTTATTAATGTGGATCCAGTGTGTAGGTAAGGACTTGGCAGGGTGACAGAGGACATCTTTGTCTAGGGGCAAAAGTAATTTATTAAGGGGATGTGAAGAGAGACAGACAGGTGTTCCTTGAATTAATGAAAACAGCACTCAAGAGGTTTTATTAGGACTATTGTTTTAAATGTGGCTGGTTTGGGTACTCTCTGACTTTTCAGAGGGTGACCTTTGAATTCAGCCTCAAATCCTGAAGCAGAAGGTAACCTTATGGGATGCTTTCAAAGACTTCTGAGCTCAGTTCCTGGGCTTAATTCTCTCTCCCCAGTTGTGAACTTTGGCAAAGTTACAGAAGTGGTACTGCCCTGCCAGAAAGCCGGCCACTCCTGTAGAGTCTGATAAATCATTCTTGATCTGGCCAGAATTCTCATCACGCTTTACAGCCATTGATCCATGGGAAGCAAATTAGTAGCACAGGCAGGAAAGCAAGGCATGTGTTGTGGGTTATTTGCCAACTGGGCCACTGCTCTGGCATGCATTTGGTGATTAATGTCAGCACTGACATGGTTTCAGCATTCAAATCTGACCCATTAATCCAGCCACTGGGACACTGAGCAACTCTCTCTTTTGGGCCACCACCCTTGACACTGAATCATCAGTTTGGTCACTATTTCCAGAAATCCCTCATTACACCCTTAAACGCAATGATGTAATTTTACATCTATCTTAGTAAACACAATTTCCAAAGGACTTATTTCATAGGATACAGGTAAGTCATATTTGTACTGTTTGAATATGGCTCAATAGAAATGGGTCTCTTTGTAAGCAGAATTTTAAAACGTTAGGACATATTAGCAAAAACTAAATATGAGAGTACCCACATGGACTAGAATAAAGAGGAAATATGAGCCGGCAAATAGGCGGCATCTGTTCAACTTGGCAGAGTTCCCTGAAATAGCTTCACACTACCCCCCAAGGCTGACGATCAGCATAGTCAAAGAGGCTCCTGGTTGGAGTGAATCTAAATCTCCAACCAGATCTGGACAATAAACTTCCTCTTATTTTTCTGGGCTGGAGGGCCAAATTTACTGTTTATTTTCTAGATGAGTCTTAACCCTGCCTTGAACTCTACCATACCTTCACATTCCTAGTTGTGACTTCGGTTCCTCCCAAGGTCTACCTTGCATCTGCCTCCTGTTGATAGATCCGGAGACTACCTGGTTCAAGCACCCTCCCTGCCTGACCACGTCCCCAGGCCTGTTCTCTCCAACACTGGTAACCATGAAGCTTCCTCCTGGCTTGGTCTATTGACAAACACTAAGAAGTTCTCTATTTCGTATTGCTAACTTCTCCGCGGAAGGTTTCCTAACATGTTCTCCTAGAATCGGCAGCTTCCTCCTTTGTGCTTCCGCGGTTTTAAAATTTTTTAAATTAATCAATTTAGTTATGTGGCTGTTTCTCTCCTCAATACCTTAAGAAGAGATATTAAGCATCATTTAACTTTTTTATATTACCTTTGTCTTCTACAGGGCATTAGTGGCATGTGGCGGGTCTTCAATAAATGTTTTATGAATGAATGAATTTGGTAATATCAAAGTTGAAGACATGATACTCTGTGCCCTAGAAATTCTTCTTCTACCGTTTCCCCAGAGAAAATCTCTAACATGCAATATTCAAAATGTTATTTGAAGCATTTTGTTATAATGGGAAAAACCAGAAACCTGAGTGTCCATTAATAAGGGAAAAAACAAATGTGTATTCAAATGATGGAATTCTGTGGAACATTAATAAACTTGGTGTATCAGCACAGATCCTCAAAATGGAATGTTCAGTGAGAAAAGCAAGTCAGTGGAGGAGATGCCATACAGGATGATAACGCTTATTTAAACTTTGAAAACACACAGTTCTAAATGCTTTTCATAAATGTGTACATATGGGGAGTAGGCATAGAGAATACATATCAATATCAGAAAAGTGGTTGCTTCCATAATGAGGGAGGTAAATAGGACTGGCTCAGAGAATAAAGGGGACTATATGTTTAATCTACCTTCCTTTCTCTCTCTCTCTCTCTCTCTCTCTCTCTCTCTCTCTCTCTCTCTTTCTTTCTTTCACTTTTGGTATTGGGAATTGAACCCAGGGGAATTTACCACTGAGCAACATCCCCAGTCTTTTTTATTTTTTATTTTGAGATAGGGTCTCACTACATTGCTGAGGGTCTCCCTACATTGCTGAGGCTGGCCTCAAACTTGAGATCCTCCTGCCTCAACCTCTCTAGTCACTGGGATTATAGGTGTGTGCCACCATGCCTGGCTTAATATTTTCTTTCTTTTTAAAAATGGTCTAAGCCAGGCGCAGTGGTGCATGCTTGTAATCTCAGCGACTTGGGAGGCTGAGGCAGGAGAATTACTAGTTCAAAGTCAGCTTCAGGAACAGTGACCCTGTTACTAAGTGACACCCTGTCTCTAAATAAAATACAAAAAAGGGCTGGGGATGTGGCTCAGTGGTCAAGTGCCCCCTGAGCTCAATCCCTGGTACCCCAGCCCCCCAAAAATGCCTATTCATACTTTTTTCTTTCTTTCTTTCTTTCTTTTTTTTTTTTTTTTTTTTACTGTATTTCTGGCTTGTTCTTTTGTAATGTTATATTTTATTTTGAGAGTAGTAGCATTGGCATGAAAATCTTTTTTTTAATTGTAAACAAATGGGATACATGTTGTTTCTCTGTTTGTACATGGCATAAAGGCATACCATTTGTGTAATCATAAATTTACATAGGGTAATGTTGTTTGATTCATTCTGTTATTTTTTCCCTTCCCCTCACTCCTCCCTCCCCTCTTTTCCCTCTATACAGTCCTTCTTTCCTCCATTCTTGCCCCCCTCCCTAACCCTAACTCTAACCCTAACACTAACCCCTCCCACCCCCCATTATGTGTCCTCATCCACTTATTAGCGATATCATTCTTCCTTTGGTTTTTTGAGATTGGCTTATCTTACTTAGCATGATATTCTCCAATTTCATCCATTTGCCTGCAAATGCCATAATTTTATCATTCTTTATGGCTGAGTAATATTCCATTGTATATATATACCACAGTTTCTTTATCCATTCATCAACTGAAGGACATCTGGGTTGGTTCCACAATCTGGCTATTGTGAACTGAGCAGCTATGAACATTGATGTGGCTGTAACTCTGTAATATGCTGATTTTAAGTCCTTTGGGTATAGGCCAAGGAGTGGGATAGCTGGGTCAAATGGTGGTTCCATTCCAAGTTTTCTAAGGAGTCTCCACACTGCTTTCCAGAGTGGCTGCACTAATTAGCAGCCCCACCAGCAATGTATGAGTGTACCTTTCTCCCCACATCCTCACCAACACCTATTGTTGCTTGTATTCTTGATAATCGCCATTCTAATTGGGGTGAGATGGAATCTTAGGGTGGTTTTGATTTGCATTTCTCTTATTACTAGAGATGTTGAACATTTTTCCATATGGTGAAAGACCTCTACAATGAGAACTACAGAACATTAAAGAAAGAAATTAAAGAAAACCTTAGAAGATGGAAAGATCTCCCATGTTCTTGGATAGGAAGAATTAATATTGTCAAAATGGCCATACTACCAAAAGTGCTATACAGATTCAATGCAATTCCAATTAAAATCCCAATGATGTACCTTACAGAAATAGAGCAAGAAATTATGAAATTCATCTGGAAGAATAAAAAACCTAGAATAGCTAAAGTAATCCTTAGCAGGAAGAATGAAACAGGGGTATCGCAATACCAGAACTTCATCTATACTACAAAGCAATAGTAACAAAAACAGCATGGTATTGGCACCAAAATAGACAGGTAGATCAATGGTACAGAATAGAGGACACAGAAACAAACCCAAAGAAATACAATTTTCTAATACTAGACAAAGGTGTCAAAAATATGCAATGGAGAAAAGATAGCCTCTTCAACAAATGGTGCTGGGAGAATTGGAAATCCATATGCAACAGAATGAAACTAAACCCATATCTCTCACCATGCACGAAACTAAACTCAAAATGGATGAAGGACCTTGGAATCAGACCAGAGACCCTGCAGATTATAGAAGAAAAAGTAGGTCCAGAGCTTCAAAATGTCGGCTTAGGACCAGACTTCCTCAATAGGATTCCCATGGCACAAGAAATAAAAGCAAGAATCAATAACTGGGATAGATTCAAACTAAAAAGCTTTCTCTCAGCAAAGGAAACTATCAGCAATGCGAAGGAAGAGCCTATAGAGTGGGAGAAAATCTTTGCCAATCATACTTCAGATAGAGCACTAATCTCCAGAATCTATAAAGAACTCAAAAAACTCTACACCAAGAATGCAAGTAATCCAATCAATAAATGGGCTAAGGAAATGAACAGACACTTCACAGAAGAAGATCTACAAGCAATCTTTTCTTTCTTTCTTATTTTTTTTTTGCACATGCTAGGCATGTGCTCTACCAATGAGTTATATCCCCAGCCCTAAAAATGATCTGAAGCAAATAATAAACTTGTGAATTCTATGTAGTCACTATATAGATGTTTGTAAAATTGTTCTTTTTGTGCATATTTAAAATGTCTCTGTGTGTGTGTGGTGGGGGTGGGGCTTGAACCTAGGGCCTTGTATGCTTGAGGCAAGCACTCTACCACCTGAGCTATATCCCCAGCCCTTAAAATATCTTCATAAAAAAAAAAAAACCAACAATTTTCCTATACTAAGCTGTTTCAAAGGAGTTCAACAGAGTCTAATAAGGAAAACTACAATTAGGAACAAAGAGACTTTCTAAGGAGATAAATGGACCCAGATACTCCAGTGCTCCAGAGACTGTGGAATAACTATCAATCCCAGCCGTGCACCGTCAAGAATGGAAGGTGGATCCTCTTCAAGGGTAGCCATAGTTATTGACCAGGAAGAGCAATAGTTTGGACCTGTCAGACAATCTTTCTTTCTTTTAAAGTCAGGTAGAGCCTCTGAGATTCACGTTCTAATACTGTTTGTCTTTGGTAAATCCACTATCTGTGCGGGTGTGAGACTGAAGACACTAAAGCACAATTCAATTTCTAGTAAAATAAGGTACCGACAGGTTACAGAACAAAATGCCTTGAGTCGATCCAGATCCTCTGTGGTCTTTTCTTACATCCATGTTCTTGTTAAAAGACTTAAAATACATCTTTGGGGGTTGAGATTGTAGCTCAAATGTAGCGCAGTGGCAAAGTGCTTGCCTGACATGTGCAAGGCTCTGAGTTTAATCTCCAAGACTGGGGGAAAAAAGTGTGTGTGTGGCGGCCAGGGGTTGGGGGGTACAAATGCCTTTTGAAGACTCGTGAGCCAACTTGAACAGTTGTCCCAAAGATGGGATATTTTTAGCATGAGTGAGGGTAATATTTGTTGTTCATTAGCAACACACACACACACACAAAGCTAATTGGTCACCCTAGAGTTGCTAGCAAACCAATTATTTTAAGAAATAGTAAATAAAAAGAATTATCTTGCCTCTTCTGTGTGAATTATATCACTATAAAAGCAAATAGTAGAAACATAAGTTTTCAACACAGAAATAAAGGAGGAATGTGGGAATTCCTCCTAAATAATTGCTATTTTGCAATTCCTAAAGAATTAAATCATCTGGGTATTAAGTGACCATAGCTGCTCAGGACTGAGAGAGAGACAACTGGACACTGTATGCCCCTGATAAATTGCATTCTACCACCTATGAAATAACCTTGCTAGACCAATCTAAATAAGCTTCAAGATTCAAATACCTGGGTCTGGGGTTGTGGCTCAGTGACAGAGTGCCTGCCTAGCAAGCGTGAGGCTTGAGCGTTCGATCCTCAGTAACACATAAAATAAAGGTATTGTGTCCACCTACAGCTTAAAAAAAAAAAAAAAAAAAAAAAATATATATATATATATATATATATATATATATCTTTTAAAAAGATTCAGATACCAATGAATGGAAATACAGAGGGCAGGAGGAACATGTTAAAGAGAAATAAAATCAGCAAATCCAAGCTGTGGTAAACTATAGGAGAAATCATCATGTACCTACAACAAATAATTGCAAGGGAGGAAAACAGGAGATGAAAAGAAAAACTGTAAAAAAAAAAAAAAAAAAACTAAAAAAGACAAACCTTAAAAAAAAGGCAAGAAAAACTAAATTACAGAATTTAGCAATAACATATTGGATTATGAAATTGTACAGAAAAAAATAAGTAAGTAATTATAAAATCATGATAGTGTTTACTTTGGTGGCAAGGGTGAGCTGAGATTGGGATGGGTCATGTGTAGGGTTTATCAAGTGTCTTCTGACATAAAGGATGGTCTCAAAGATGTTTGCTTTATAATAATTAGTTAAATGGACTCCTGATTAAAGGTTAAAACGTCTATTGAACATAAGAATTGAAATTCAATGCATTGGTGCCTGCCTATTATCCCAGCAACTCGGGAGGTCAAGGCAGTAGGATCACAAGTTCCTAGGTCAACCTCAGCAACTCAGCCAGACCTTGTCTCAAATAAGAAATAAGAAGAGCTGGGGATGTTGCTCAGTGTTATGAAGGAAGGAAGGAAGGAAGGAAGGAAGGAAGGAAGAGACAGAGGGAGGGAGGGAGGGAAGGAAGAAGTTAATTTAACAAAGTGATAAAAAGTAGAAATGCTACTATTATTAATTTAGACGAAGTGGAACTTCAACAGATCTCTAAATTGCATAATTCTTAATCTCTAAATTGCATAATTCTTATCAAAAGGTTTGATAGTCCATGAAGTAATTACAAAAACAGTGTTAAAAAGAAGGAATAGATCCCTGTGCAGTGTTGCACACCTGTAATCCCAGAGGATTGGGAGAGGTGACAGGAGGGTCACAAGTTCAGGGCCAGCCTCAGTCACTTAGTGAGGCCGTAAGTAACTTAGTGATACCCTGTCTCAAAAATAAAATTAAAAATGGCTAGGGATGCAACTCAGTGGTTAAAATGCCCCTGGTTCAATCTCCACTATTAAAAAGAAATAAATAAAGGAGTGCCAATTATGTTCCATTTGGCTGTTAATTCTTTGGACATAAACACATATCTGCCATATGTCAATTACCAAGATAATTCTGAAACCATATTTTCTATCATGCATTAAGAAGCAAAACTTAGAAAGATAAACACAAACCTGTTGGTATCTTAGCTTGAATTCCAAATATCAGGTTATGGAAGCAATTTGAAATCTTTGGATGCCATATAACAAAATTAAATTTCACTCCCTTATTTTAGTATATTCTTTAAAAAAATTTTTTTTTGTTTTATTTGTTCTAATTAGTTGTACATGACAGTAGAATGTATTTATATATTTTGATAGATAATACATAAATAGAGTGTAATCTCTCATTTTTCTGGTTATACATATTGCAGGATCACATCGGTCATGCAGCCATACATGTACATGAGGTATTAATGTCTGTCTCTCTCTACTATCTATCCTTCCTTCCCCCATACCCCTTCCCCTCCCTTCACTCCCCTCTACCTAATATAAAGTAACTCTATTTTTCCCTATCCCCCTAACACCTTATTGTGAATTAGCTTCTTCATATCAGAGAACACATTTGGCCTTTGGTTGTTTGGGTTTGGCTTTGGCTTATTTCATTTACTACGATATTCTCTAACTCTTGGCCCCAAAGCCAGACACAGCTTACTCTATCTTAATTTCTGTTTTTGTTTTGTTTTGGTACTGGGGATTTAACCTAGGGTCTCCCACATACCTGGTAAGCACTCTACCACTTATTTACACCCCCTTTTATTGTTTTTGGGTTTTGGTTTTGTTTTGGTTTTTGGTTTTCTGAGACAGCGTATCTTTAAGTTGCCCAGACTGGTCTAGAACTTTTGATCCTCCTGCCCCAGTTTCTTAAGTAGATGGGATTACAGGTATGCACCAAGACACCAGGTTCATATTTTAATTTATTAGCTGAAAATCACACTCGTTACACGTGGGTGTTTTAGCCACTTCCATTGTGGATGAAGGAAGGCTTAACTGCCGGAGGATGATGTTGACTATAAATCAATTGCAATAAACTTATCTAGTCAATAAACACAAAAGCCAATATTCTTTTCAAATAGGAGGGGTCCATACCAGATCTGGCCTCCAACAAAATGGAATAGCCCATCACTCCTTTATTTATAGTTGCATAGGTAAAGGGGGCCAAGACCAGGAGTGACTTCTTCTGTGAGGAACAGGATGGGGTAGAGTTAGGGAAGCTGTTTGCTTAGGGGACTAGCATATCTCCAGACTGTGAGCCACTCCCATACAGGGCCACCGACTCCCCGGGGGTCTGGAACAGTCTCTCCTGACCGCCTGGGCGTCAGACCTCGGTATCCTATGGCTCAGCCAAGTCTGATTTTGCTGGACATGGATAACTCCCCACAGTTACAGAGCTTAATGTAAATTAAACAGGATGTATTCATTGTTAATTGGGGAATAGGCAAGTTTTCCCTTCATATATTACTGATATTAAAGAGTATATTTTAAGTTAACTTCACAATACTTAATTTTATTTTTTGCATCACTCAATTATCATACATATGAAAATGATAAAATGATAAAATAAATCCAAAAAGGGTTTTTTAAATTACATATTTCTGTGAAAATGGTTCTAGCATTTTTTTGGAAGGCAGGTGGAGAAAAGGTTTGTCAAATGCTGAACTATTGGATACTAGCCTGCTAACTTAACTTATACATGTGATCCTACAACCTGATCCCACATATCCTACTACATATAAGCATATGGAAACTTGCCCAAAATAACTAGTATTCAGGTAAATTCAAATTAAAATCAAACAATCAAAACCCTAATACACAGTCAGTGGGGATGTTAAATGATATAATCACTTTGAAAAACAGTTCAGTAATTTTCTGACAAAATTAAACATACATCTGTTAAGCAATCATATATCATGTATAAACATATATGTGTATATATGTGTGCATATGTGTGTGTGTATGTGTGTGTGTATATACAGTGTGCATGGATGTATATGAGAAATGGAAGTATCTGTTCACATTATCTTTTAAAAAATCTATCAAATAGTCTGATACAAGAAACTAGAACCGTGGTTACCAGAGGGAGGGAAGAGGAGGAAATGCAAAGATATAGGTCAAGTGATACAAACTTTCAGTTATCTGAGAAGAATAAGTCAGACATCTAATGTACAACATGCGGACTATAGCTAATAATATTGTACTATATGCTAAAAGAAGCAGAGTTTAGGTGTTCTTACCATACACACAAAAAAGATAACTGTGAGAAATGATAGGTTAATTTTCTTGATTATAATAATATATCAAAATATGTTTATATCTTACTTATATACAATGAAATAATTTTTAAAAAGAAAATATGCCTATACAAAGACTATCTACAAATGTTCATATGAGCTTTGTTTACAGGAGCAAACACTGGAAATATCCAAAATCACCAACGAAATGTAAATGTATCCACTAATTGAGGTGTATTTGCACAGTAGAATATAACTTGACAATTAAAGGAAATAATATCCTGATATACATAACTAATATCAAAAATGTTATAATGAGCCCATATGCTGGACACCAAAGAATTCCAACTGTGTGATTCCACAGATGGAACTCTAGAGCCTGCAAAACTGATCTGTAGTAATTGAAAGCAGATCAGGAGTTGCCTGGGGTCAGAAGTGGTGGTTTGGTAGGGGAATCAATGGCAAAAGCTATAAGGCAAGCTTTTGCGGTGATGGCAGTATTCTGTTATCTTGATTATGGAGGTGGTTTCAGGAGTCTATACATTTGTCAGGACCCATCAAACTTGCATTTAGTATGAGTACATTTTATTTTATATGAATTATAGTTTTATATATATGTATACATACATATATATAATAGTATATAATATATATATTTTGGTGCTAGGGATTAAACCCAGGAGTCCTTTAACACTGAGCTATATCCCCAGTCCTTTTTATTTTTTATTTTGGAACAAGGTCTTGCTAAGTTACTTAGAGTCTCACTAAGTTGCTGAGGCTGGCCTAGAACTTGTAGCCCCAGAACTTGCCGTCCTCCTAAGTCCTCCTACCTCAATCTCCTGAGTCGCTGGAATTACAGATGTGTGCCACTCAGTTAAAATTTATATTTTAAAAAAATTAGAAGAAACTATGCATTAAAAGTGCTGAAAGGATTCAGGATTCAGAATGGGGGAAAGATTTAGTATACTGCAGTCTCCAGATATGACTTCCTAGAACAAGGATTTTCTCCTCCTCCGCTTCCTCCTCCTCCTCCTCCTCCTCCTTCTATTTTCCATATTTTTTTTGGTTGATTTTTTTTTTATTGTAAACAAATGGGATACATGTTGTTTCCCTGTTTGTACATGGTGTAAAGGCATACCATTTGTGTAATCATAAATTTACATAGGGTAATGTTGTTTGATTCATTCTGCCATTTTTCTCCCTTCTCCCCCACCCTTCCCAGCCCTCCCCTCCCCCTATACAGTCCTTCCTTCCTCCATTCCTGCCCCCCTCCCTAAACCCAACTCCAACCCCAACACTAACCCCTCCCACCCCCCATTATGTGTCATCATCCACTTATTAGCGATATCATTCTTCCTTTGGTTTTTTGAGATTGGCTTATCTCACTTAGCATGATATTCTCCAGTTTCATCCATTTGCCTGTAAATGCCATAATTTTATCATTCTTTATGGCAGAGTAATGTTCCATTGTATATATATACCACAGTTTCTTTATCCATTCATCAATTGAAGGGCATCTAGGTTGGTTCCACAATCTGGCTATTGTGAACTGAGCAGCTATGAACATTGATGTGGCTGTAACTCTGTAATATGCTGATTTTAAGTCCTTTGAGTATAGGCCAAGGAGTGGGATAGCTGGGTCAAATGGTGGTTCCATTCCAAGTTTTCTAAGGAGTCTCCACACTGCTTTCCAGAGTGGCTGCACTAATTTGCAGCCCCACCAGCAATGTATGAGTGTACCTTTCTCTCCACATTCTCGCCAACACCTGTTGTTGCTTGTATTCTTGATAATCGCCATTCTAATTGGGGTGAGATGGAATCTTAGGGTGGTTTTGATTTGCATTTCTCTTATTACTAGAGATGGTGAACATTTTTCCATATGTTTGTTGATTGCTTGCAGATCTTCTTCTGTGAAGTGTCTATTCATTTCCTTAGCCCATTTGTCGATTGGATTATTTGCATTCTTGGTGTAGAGTTTTTTGAGTTCTTTATAGATTCTGGAGATTAGTGCTCTATCTGAAGTATGATTGGCAAAGATTTTCTCCCACTCTGTAGGCTCTTTCTTCGCATTGCTGATAGTTTCCTTTGCTGAGAGAAAACTTTTTAGTTTGAATCTATCCCAGTTATTAATTCTTGCTTTTATTTCTTGTGCTATGGGAGTCCTGTTGAGGAAGTCTGGTCCTAAGCCGACATGTTGAAGCTCTGGACCTACTTTTTCTTCTACAAGATGCAAGGTCTCTGGTCTGATTCCGAGGTCCTTCATCCATTTTGAGTTTAGTTTCGTGCATGGTGAGAGATATGGGTTTAGTTTCATTCTGTTGCATATGGATTTCCAATTCTCCCAGCACCATTTGTTGAACAGGCTATCTTTTCTCCATTGCATATTTTTGGCCCCTTTGTCTAGTATGAGAAAATTGTATTTATTTGGGTTTGTGTCCGTGTCCTCTATTCTGTACCATTGATCCACCATTCTATTTTGGTACCAATACCATGCTGTTTTTGTTACTATTGCTTTGTAGTAGAGTTGAAGATCTGGTATTGCGATACCCCCTGCTTCACTCTTTCTGCCAAGGATTGCTTTAGCTATTCTGGGTTTTTTATTCTTCCAGATGAATTTCATAATTGCTTGCTCTATTTCTGTAAGGTACATCATTGGGATTTTAATTGGAATTGCATTGAATCTGTATAGCACTTTTGGTAGTATGGCCATTTTGACAATATTAATTCTTCCTATCCAAGAACATGGGAGATCTTTCCATCTTCTGAGGTTTTCTTTAATTTCTTTCTTTAGTGTTCTGTAATTCTCATTGTAGAGGTCTTTCACCTCTTTTGTGAGATTGATTCCCAAGTATTTTATTTTTTTCGAAGCTATTGTGAATGGGGTAGTTTTCCTAATTTCTCTTTCTGAAGATTCATCGCTTATGTATAGAAATGCCTTAGATTTATGTGCATTGATCTTATATCCCGCTACTTTACTGAATTCACTTATGAGATCTAACAGTTTTCTGGTGGAATTTCCTGGTTCCTCTAAGTATACAATCATATCATCAGCAAATAGGGATAGTTTGAGTTCTTCTTTTCCTATTCGTATCCCTTTAATTTCTTTGGTCTGTCTAATTGCTCTGGCTAGAGTTTCAAGGACGATATTGAATAGAAGTGGTGAAAGAGGGCATCCCTGCCTTGTTCCAGTTTTTAGAGGGAATGCTTTCAGTTTTTCACCATTGAGAATGATATTAGCCATGGGCTTAGCATACATGGCCTTTACAATGTTAAGGAATGTTCCCACTATCCCTATTTTTTCTAGTGTTTTGAGCATGAAGGGATGCTGTATTTTATCAAATGCTTTTTCTGCATCTATCGAAATAATCATGTGATTCTTGACTTTAAGTCTATTGATATGGTGAATTACATTTATTGATTTCCTGATGTTGAACCAACCTTGCATCCCTGGGATGAAACCCACTTGATCATGGTGCACTATCTTTTTAATGTGTTTTTGTATGCAATTTGCTAAAATTTTGTTGAGAATTTTTGCGTTGATGTTCATTAAGGATATTGGTCTGAAATTTTCTTTCCTCGATGTGTCTCTGTCTGGTTTAGGTATCAGAGTAATATTGGCTTCATAGAATGAGTTTGGGAGGGTTCCCTCCTCTTCTATTTTATGGAATACTTTGAGAAGTATTGGAATGAGCTCTTCTTTAAAGATTTTGTAGAACTCGGCTGAGAACCCATCTGGTCCTGGACTTTTCTTTGTTGGTAGGCTTTTGATGACTTCTTCTATTTCATTACTTGAAATTGGTCTATTTAAATTGTGTATGTCCTCCTCGTTCAGTTTAGGCAATTCATATGTCTCTAGAAACCTGTTGATGTCTTCAAAATTTTCTATTTTGTTGGAGTATAGGTTTTCAAAATAGCTTCTAATTATATTTTGTATTTCAGTCGTGTCTGTTGTGATATTTCCTTGTTCATTCCGAATTTTAGTGATTTGGGTTTTCTCTTGTCTTTTTGTTAGTGTGGCTAAAGGTTTATCAATTTTGTTTATTTTTTCGAAGAACCAACTATTTATTTTGTCAATTTTTTGTATTGTTTCTTTTGTTTCAATTTCGTTGATTTCAGCTCTGAGTTTAACTATTTCCTGTCTTCTACTTTTGGTGTTGGTCTGTTCTTCTTTTTCTAGGGCTTTGAGCTGTAGTGTTAGGTCATTTATTTTTTGAGTTTTACTTCTTTTATTAAATGTGCTCCATGAAATAAATCTTCCTCTAAGTACTGCTTTCATAGTGTCCCAGAGATTTTGATATGATGTTTCTTTGTTCTCATTTACCTCTAAGAATTTTTTAATTTCCTTCCTAATATCTTCTGTTATCCATTCATCATGTAATAGCATATTGTTTAATCTCCAGGTGTTGGAGTAGTTTCTGTTTTTTACTCTTTCATTTATTTCTAACTTCAATCCATTATGATCTGATAGAATACAAGGTAGTGTCTCTATCTTCTTGTATTTGCTGACATTAGCTTTGTGGCATAATATATGGTCTATTTTAGAGAAGGATCCATGTGATGCTGAGAAGAAAGTGTATTCGCTCTTGGTTGGATGGTATGTTCTATAAATGTCTGTTAAGTCTAAATTATTGATTGTGTTATTGAGATCTATGGTTTCTTTGTTCAATTTTTGTTTGGAAGATCTGTCCAATGGTGAGAGAGGCGTGTTAAAATCACCTAGAATTATTGTGTTATGGTCTATTTGGTTTCTAAAATTGAGAAGGATTTGTTTAACATACATGGATGAGCCACTGTTTGGGGCATAGATGTTTATGATTGTTATATCTTGCTGATTTATGCTTCCCTTAAGCAGTATGAAATGTCCTTCTTTATCCCTTCTGACTAACATTGGCTTGAAGTCCACATTATCTGAAATGAGGATGGATACTCCAGCTTTTTTGCTGAGTCCATGTGCATGGTATGTTTTTCCCCATCCTTTCACCTTTAGTCTATGGGTGTCTCTTTCTATGAGATGAGTCTCTTGCAGGCAACATATTGTTGGATCTTTCTTTTTAATCCAATCTGCCAGTCTATGTCTTTTGATTGATGAATTCAGGCCATTAACATTCAGGGTTATTATTGAGATATGATTTATATTCCCAGTCATTTGGTTCATTTTTAAAATTTTATTTATTTATTTCTTTTTTGACACATCTTGGTTCCTCCTTTATTTGACAGTTCCTTTAGGATAATTCCTCCCTTTGCTGATTTGCTTCTTTGTTTTTTATTTCTTCCTCATGAAATATTTTGCCGAGAATGTTCTGTAATGCTGGTTTTCTTTTTGTAAATTCTTTTAGCTTTTGTTTATCATGGAAAGATTTTATTTCATCATCAAATATGAAGGTAAGCTTTGCTGGGTATAAGATTCTTGGTTGGCATCCATTTTCTTTCACAGCTTGAAAAATGTTTTTCCAGGCCCTTCTAGCTTTTAGGGTCTGGATTGAAAAATCTGCTGATATCCGTATTGGTTTCCCCCTGAATGTAATTTGGTTCTTTTCTCTCACAGCCTTTAAAATTCTGTCTTTATTTTGTATGTTAGGTATTTTCATTATAATGTGCCTTGGTGTGGGTCTGTTGTAATTTTGTGTATTTGGAGTCCTATAAGCCTCTTGGACTTGATTTTCCATTTCATTCTTCAGATTTGGGAAATTTTCTGATATTATTTCATTGAATAGATTGTTCATTCCTTTGGTTTGTTTCTCTAAGCCTTCCTCAATCCCAATAATTCTCAAATTTGACCTTTTCATGATATCCCATAGTTCTTGCAGATTCTGTTCATGATTTCTTACCATCTTCTCTGTTTGTTCAACTTTGTTTTCGAGGTTAAATATTTTGTCTTCAATATCTGAAGTTCTGTCTTCCAGGTGTTCTATCCTATTGGTTATGCTTTCTATGGAGTTCTTAATTTGGTTTATTGTTTCCTTCATTTCAAGGATTTCTGTTTGGTTTTTTTTCAATATCTATAACTCTTTATTGAAATGATCTTTTGCTTCCTGAATTTGCTCTGTTAACTGTCGATTGGTGCAATCATTCAATGCCTGCATTTGCTCTTTCATCTCATCGTTTGCTTCCCTAATCATTTTAATTATGTACATTCTGAACTCCCTTTCTGTCATTTCTTCTGCCATGCTGTCATTGGATTCTATTGATGTAACATCTAGATTTGTTTGGGGCATTTTCTTCCCTTGTTTTCTCATATTGTTCAGGAATCAGTGGGTCATTAAGATATTGCAGATTTCTCTATCGACTTATAATGTCCCTGAAGATTGCTAGTATATCCCCTCTTATCCTTCAGTAGCCTGAAGTCTTGGAGGACGTTGATAATACGAAGGTCCATGAAGAAGCTGCCTCTCTAGGGGTGGTGACCCTCAGGTGGGGTATATTCCCTGCTAGAGGGCAGAGGTGCCTCCACTTGTTGACCAATGGTCATCCAAAGGGGAACTAGGCTGCGGGCTGAGGCAAGTCCTGTTTGTGCCTGTGTCTCTGGTTTTACCGTCCTATGGGAAAACCTCCCCCGGTAGGGAAGACTCACTCGGTGGGAACGTCTCGCTGGTCAGTTGCCCTCCTAGAGGTTCCCCTCAATCTACAACTACCGCCTGGGCTGGGCTGTCTTCCTCTGAACGTTCCCAGGGGCCCGGACCTACCTCCTGGGCCTGGGAGCCTCACCCTTCGCAGGTGAGTCTCCCTAGGCTGCCTCTCCCAGAGAATCTGCCCGCAGTCCTGGAAACCTCGCTCCGCCCCTAGGCGTGTCCCTGTGCGGCTCCTCCAGCAAGAAGCCACCTAGCTCCTGGGACCCTGCCCTGCACCCAATCGCCTGGCTATGTGGCCCCTCCCCTGAGCCGCCACCCGGAGCCCCGCACAACAGCTCAGATACCCAGAGACCCGCCACACTCCTCCTCCTCCGGACAGCGGCCCAGCTTCCGACGCAGTCACTAGGAGTCCAAGCAACTCACCTCGAGTCTCCTCCTCCCACCAACCGCCCGCAGCCCCAGGCAGTCACTCCAAATCCAAATGACCCGCCCTGTTCCTCCTCCTCCTCCTCAGGGTAGTCCCCGGGGCGTTCAGGAGCGGTGTCTCGGAGACCAAGCGACTCACCACGCTCCTCCTCCAGGCAGGCCACCAGTGTTCAGGAGCAGTCGCTTTTAGTCCAATCAACTCACCACTCGCCTCCTCCTCCGGCAACCACCTGTGGCTCTGATGCAGTCACTCCTAGACCAAGCGACCCACCGCGCTCCTCCTCCAGGCAGGCCACTGGTGTTCTGGAGCAGTTGTTCTGAGTTCAAACAGCTCGCCACGCAGCTCCTCCTCCGGCAACCGCCTGTGGCTCTGATGCAGTCACTCCTAGGTTAAGCAACCGGCCACGCTCCTCCTCTTCCTCCGGGCAACCTCCCGGTGTTCAGGAGCGCTCGCTCTGAGTTCAAACAGCTCGCCACGCAGCTCCTCCTCAGGCAGCCGCCTGGAGCCCCAGTGGTTGCTCTGAGTGCAAGCGCTGTGCTGAGCCGCCTCCTCTACGATGATCCCAGTTGTCCGTGTTTACCGCTCCTGTGGGGGGAGGGGCGTCTCACCGAGCAACTCTACTTCACAAAGTTCCCTGCAATCCGGGGCTACCGCCCCATCCGGGACGCCTCCCCAAAGGGAGAGACTCACCCGGCGGCTTTGAGTTGGTCCCAAGCCTCTCACTATCTCCTCTTTTGAATCCTGCATCCTGGAGCAACATGAAATGCAGCCGCCCTCTAGTCCACCATCTTGAAAAACCTATTTTCCATATTTTTATTGGTCATTATAGTTGTATACATTGATGAAATTTTTGTTACATATTTGTACATGCACACAATATAACAATATAATTTGGTCAATACCACTCTCCAGTACTTCAGCCCTCCCTCCCTTCCCTGGTCCCTTTCCTCTTCTGATCTCCCTTTGGTTTTCATGATATTCCCCATTCCTCCTTTCCTTTTTTCTCTCTAGTTTCCACACATGAGAGAAAACATACAACCCTTGACTTTCTGAGTTTGGCTTATTTCACTTAACATAATGGTCTCTCATTCCTTCCATTTTCCTGCAAATGACATCCTTTCATTTTTCCTTATGGCTAAATAAAACTCCACTGTGTCTATACACCACATTTTCTTTATCCATTCATTCATTGATGGAAACCTTAGCTGGTTCCATATTTGGCTATTGTGAATTGTGCTGCTATAAACGTGGGTATGCATGTATCATTGTAGTATGACGACTTTAATTTTTTAGGTTAAGTACCAAAGAGTGGTATAGCTGAATCATATGGTCGTTCCATGTCTAGTCTTTTATTTTTAATTTTTTATTTGTTCTTTTTAGTCATGCATGAGAGTAGAATGTATTTTGACATATTATACATACATGGAGTATAATTTCCCATTCTGTGGTTTACATGATATGGAGTTACACTGGTTGTGTGTTCAGTATGAACATAGGAAAGTTATTCATTGTACTGTCCTATTCCTAACCCCTCTCCCTTCCCTTCACTTCCCTTTGTCTAATCCAATGAACTTCTGTTCTTCCCTCCCCACCCTTGTTGTGTGTTAGCATCCACATATCAGAGAGAACATTCTGCCTTTGGTTTTGTGGGATTGCATGCCTAGTCTTTTGAGGAACCTTTATATTGATTTCCATAGTGATTCTACTAATTCACATTATGACCAACAGCATGAAAGTGTTACTTTTTCTTCATATTTTCTCCAGCATTTATTATTGTCTGGATTTTTGATGACTGCCATTCTGACTGGTGTGAGATGAAATCTCAGTGTAGTTTTGATTTACATTTCCCAAATTGCTAATGATATTGAATGTTTTCAAATATTTGTTGGTCATTTGTATGCCTTCTTTTGACAAGTGTCTTCAATTCATTTGCCCAATTGTTAATTAGGTTATTTGATGTTTTGGGTGTTTTTTGAGTTCTTTATATATTCTAGATATTAATCTGTGGTCAGAAGAGTAGCTATCAGAGATCTCCTTCCATTCTGTAGGTTTTCTCTTCATATTCCTAATTGTTTCCTATGCTGTGCAGAAGCTTTTTCATTTGATGCCATCCCATTTATTAACTCTAGGCATTATTTCCTGAGCGTTAGAGGTCATGTTAAGAAAGATGTTGCCTGTGCCTATATGCTGGAGGGTCAATTCTATGTTTTCTTCTAGGAGTTGCAATTTCTAGTTGAATTCCTAGGCCTTTAATCCATTTTGAGTGATTTTTGTGCAGGGGGAGAAATAAGGGTCAAGTTTCATTCTTCTATTTATGGATAACCTATTTATGGATAGCATCATTTGTTAGAGGCTATCTTTTCTTCAATGTATGTTTTTGGTACCTGTGTCAAGGGTCAGATGACTGTATCTGTGGGAGTTTGTCCCTGTGTCTTCTATTCTATATCCTTGGTCTATGTGTCTGTTTTTATGCCAGTACCATGCAGTGTTTGTTACTATAGCTCTGTAGTGTAATTTGAAGTCAGGTATTGTAATGCCTCCAGCATCGCTTTTTTGGCTTAGAATTGTTTTGACTATTCTGGGTCTTTTTCCTTTCAAGTGAATTATAGGACTGTTTTTTCTAGTTCTGTGAAGAATGTCATTTGTATTTTGATGGGGATTGCATTGAATCTGTATAATGCACTTGGTAGTTTGGCCATTTTGCAATATTAATTTTGCCTATTCATGAACATGGGAGATCTTTCTATCTTCTGAGTTCTTCAATTTCTTTCTTCAGTGTTTTATAGTTTTCATTGTAGAGTTCCTTCACCTCCTTAGTTAGATTTATTCCTAGGTATTTTATTTTTCCTGAGGCAATTGTGCATGGAATTGCTTTTCTGATTTCTTTCTCAGCAGATGCATTGTTGGCATATAGGAAAACTATTGATTTTTGTATGTTGATTTTGTTATCTGCTCCTTTGCCAAATTTATTATCCTTAGTAGTCTTGTGGTGGAGTTTTTATCCCTCTTGTTTCCTACTCTTGCCTAATTGCTCTGGTTAGAATTTCTAGCATTATGTTAAATAGGAGTAATGAGTTCACATTCTTGTCTTCAAAACAAAGATTTTTAAAGAGACAAAAGGCCATCCAAGGAGAGGAGACATCAGGAACAAAGCACAAAAATGGGAATTCACATTGTGAATTTTTAGAAAAAGGATTATTACTATGTTTTGAAAGTTTCCGTTGTTGATTTTGTTTGTTTGTTTTTGACTAAGTACTGTTGCTGAGGATTGGAGCTTTTATTTTCCAGATGTTATTTAGCAGCAATGAAGCACTTTTAAAGAAGGCACTAATGATTAAATACTGCAGCTTTTAAATAATGTTCCTCAAGCTTTTGTCTAATGGATTTTCAGCAGGTTGAATGGTTGTGTCTAGTCCTTGACCTACACAGTTTAATTATCCTTATCGACTGACTCATGAAATTCTATCATGTGCAGTGGTATGCTATAAATGAAGCTTTGTTCCTTTCATGAAATTGAGAGTTCTCTGCCTTTCCTCCTGGCTCAGGATCAAGATCTTGACTGCATCTTCTCCCACTGCCTGAGACAGAAACTTAACAAGAAAAATGACCATGAAAAAGACATCTTGAAATTTTATCAGAAGTCACATGAACACCTCTCATATGAGATTCTTTTTAATTACACCATGAAACAAATTTCAGAATCAAGGTCAGCCATACAGCAGAAAAAGGGTGACTGAGATGGGGTAATGTTGGGAAATTTGGAAGACCAAGCTGTCTCTTAAAATGACTCTCCTGTACTGACCAGTGGCCAGGAATTCCCCCAAATAGAGTGCAATTCCTGTAGCCTGAGGCCTTTCTAAAATAGATGACCTTTGAGATTGCTTTGCAAACCAATATTTGAACATTCTAAAACAGTACTTGAAAATTTGAGATTCTTAGGCTAATAAAGACTTGCATACATATTTTTCTCAAACTGCCTAGTATTAAATTTATGAATATACCCTGAAAAAGTATTACTAGATTCTGAATGGTGGTATTCTCTCTAATTTACCCATCAAGTAATCTCTCTTCCTGTCACTGTCTGAATTTTTTTTATAATTCTACGATGATTTGGAGAAAACTGATAATATGAGATTCTTGCATAGGTGGATAGATAGATTCATTTTTTAGATAAATCCATTTTGTATCTATTTGAAAATTCATTTTAGAGTTATTCATTCCTGACTCAGGAGTCTGAGGCAGGACAACTGCAAGTTTGAAGCCAGCCTGGGCAGCTTAGGGATACCCTGTTTCAAATTTAAAAGAAGAACACTGGGGACGTAACTCAGTGGTCAGTGGTACAGCACTTGCCTAGCAAGCACAAGGCCATCATCTCACACACACACACACACACACACACACACATACACACACACAAAGCAATTCTTCCCCCATGTAAGTCTCTGATCTTTGAAATATTTTTTGAATTTGTTATAACATCTGTTTCTCCTCATTAACAAATTAAAATATTTGACACATATACATTTTATATTTAATTTTACCCTGTAAAATCTATCTTTTAATATGCATAATTTTGGATCCGAAGAAGAGAGACTTCAGTGAATCATTATACCATTGTAGTTCTTTTTGTTTGTTTGTGTGTTTTGTTCTGCTTTTGGTACCAGGGATTGAACCCAGGGGAGCTTAATCACTGAACCACATCTGCAGCCCTTTCTATTTTTTATTTTGAGACAGTATCTCACTGAGTTGCTTAGGGCCTTGCTAAGTTGCTGAGGCTGGCCTTGAACTTGCGATGCTCTTGCCTCAGCCTCCTGAGCTGCTGGGATCACAGGTGTGAGCCACCACCCCCAGCCCACTGTAGTTTTTGATGTTTTGTCACCTTCGATTCTGGCAAGGCAAGGTCCCTTTCATATTTGTTTTCATAATTTCCTTTTATCCCCATACCACAGTCTCGTTTTCTCCTCCCTCCACCCACCACAAACAATATTTCTATTTGAATGTGTTTTGTAGAACAGTTCTGTTTTTAACTGAATGGTGCAGAATGTTGCGTGTTTTTAATTGAAATAAACCACATATTAAAATGCATTTAATTATGCTAATTTTAGATATTGAGCTGAATGTTGCGTGGAGATTACCCATACACACACACACACACACACACACACACACACACAATCACCACCTAGATGTAGAATATTTCCAACACTGTGCCCCTTCCCAAATACCACCACTACCAACTGCCCCACCCCTTCAGAAATAATCACTATCTGGCTCCTGTCCCTATATCTCTATTTTGCCTGTTCTAGAACTTTATACGGGATCTTGAATATATCAAACAATTTGTTCTCTGTTGCATTTGACTTCTTTCACTCATCCCTATGCCTGTAAGATTCTTTCATGCTATTGTGTATAGGAATAGTTTGCTCATTTTTATTGCTGAGTGGTATTGGTTTTTAAAAATATACTAAAATTTGTCCTTTCTCTTCTTGAAAGTGAAAACTTAGACCATCTACATTCATACAATTTACTGGGTTAAGATGACTTTACTATTCCACCAGCATTGTGAATATAACTTTACTATTTTAAGAAACTCTTATCCAGGAAGACAAGTCACAAGCCATTTGATTATTCAGTCCTTGAACTTTCTGAAAGAAACTCTTTAGTAGAAAGCATCAAATGATAACTTACAATCCTAGTCTCTTAAAACTTCTAGCTCTTCCTTGTTGTGTCCATCAATCCTAAACTACTACATCATATTTTTACCTAGTCCTATCCAAGACTCAGTCCCTTATCCTGAGACTAACCTTAAAGCCAACTTCAAAATTTCAGTAATCCTGACTTTGCCCTAACCATCCTGAGACACGATGGAGACTATACAAGGATCTTTACTCAAGATTGTCTTATCAGTCAGTGAGTTTAGTGATAATTTCAGGAGCCAGCATTCAACAAGAGGCATTTGATCTGCTTCTAGTTTTTTTGTTTGGGTTTTTTTGTTTGTTTGTTTGTTTGTTTTTGTTTGTTTGTTTGGTTTTTTTTTTTTTTTTGGTCTTTTATAAATGAGACTGCTATGAATATTTTTTCACATTTTTAAAATGAACCTATCTACTTTCTTTCAGAGGAGGTGTGTGCTTGTATTCTGGTTTACCTAAATGTTATCATGTTGTGTATTTCATTACAAAATTTGGAGTATACAATTGAGCTATCCAGATTTTCCTGAAAAATCAAAAATTCTGCCAGGCACAGTAGTACATGCCTGTGATTCCAGCAACTCGTGAGGCAAATACAGAAGGATCACAAATTCAAAGCCAGCCACAGCAGCTTAGCAAGGCCTTAAGCAACTTAGCAAGATCTTGTCCCGAAATCAGAACTAAAAAGGGCGGGGGCTGTAGGTTAGGGATAAAGTGCCCCTGGGCTCAATCCCAAGTATAACCCTGCCCCCTAAAAACCCCAAAGGCCTGACATTGCTAGGCCAGCATTCCCTCATTGTCACAGTCAGTCAGAGCTGAGTCAGCTCTTTGCCATAGACAGCTCTGAGTTTTCCACTCTGCCTCATCCACACACTTACCTTGTTAAAGCTCATCTGTCTTTTCCAGTGGGAATTTTAGTTGGTAATCTCAGTTTTAACCACAGCTTGGGAAGGGTAACTCCGAACTCTTACTGATTCCACTCTACTCCATCCAAGAGCAGATTTTACTGGAGAAGATTTGGACCAGCAGGTTCTGAGGAATGAGGATCTTCTGTCATTGATGGAGGGAGGCAGCAAACACAGAGAACAAAGGTGACTTAGGACACCTTTCATGATCTATTTAGAAATTCAATACAGAACCAATGCTCTTCAGAAAGAGTCTGGCAGCAGAAAAATTAGAGAAATGAATACCAAAGAAAGGCCAAAATCAGACAGATGTGGTGCACACACCTGTGATCCCAACAGCTTGAGAGACTGAGGCAGGAGATTTGCAAGTTCAAGGACAGCCTCAGCAACTTAGCGAGACCCTGTCTCAAAATAAAAAAAATTTTTAAGAAGGGGGCTGGGGAAGTAGCTCAGTGGTTAAGCACCCCAAGTTCAATTCCCAAAGTGCCAAAAAAAGAAAAGAAAAGAAAGGCCAAAATAAATCAATCTAACCCATTGCTACCATAAGTAACATCTGTGGAACATATTTTACAGTGAGGGTGTTGAAGGTACAAAGAAGAGTTAAGCCGAGAGCCCATTATGCAATTCAAAGAATTTAATGTAATCTGGGGTTCTTTATGTCATTAAAAATAAATTAGTCATTAAAGGTCAATGCAGCTTTTTTATTATTTTGGGAGGTATAGGAACAGAGCAGAACAGAAATCAAATGTACTTCTACAAAATCAATAGAGACCCATTGACTCCAAGTGCTGAGGGCAAGACTCTATGCTAATTCAAGAAATCTTTCCTTCCTTCCAAAGTTGGGGGGCAGGGTGGGCATTGTTTTGTTGTAGTCGTTTGCTTGTTTGTTTGGTCCAGGTTGGAAAGAGTGTGTGTTTGGGAGGCATACATGTACTTGATATAAAAGGTCTACTAACAGAAGGAAGTGAGTTGTCTATGCCTGGTTTAGAGCACTGCATAAAAGAAGTCAGTGCTTCCCACCACTAAAATTGTTTAACCCTTCCCCAAACAAAATTCACCTCTATCTGCTTGCTTCGCATGATGGTGTTAGGGGAACTGAGTGGTCAGTGGGGCAGAAGAAGGGAGACTGAACCTCTCTGTTCTCATACTACCTCAACCCATCTTGTTATCAAACTTCAGCAGCACCAGCGGAGGAGAGGGTGGCTAGTGGAGAGCTAGGAACAGAAAGAAAGATGCAGGACAGTGGGACTGCTTCCTGGAATCTTCTGTGTGTCTCTGTAGCTAAAAACTACTGCCCTCCAAAGGGAAAGAGAGGGAGACCATATATCTGGGCTACATTTGTGTTGTTTAAGAACCAAATAAATCATTCCTACCATCGTTTGTCAAAGAGTTTGATGTGAATTAATTGACTCCATCAGATGTCAGCCATGAAGATAGAGGAAAGTGTTTTCTAGACCAAGCCAATTTTTAGCTGTCCAGAATCACCTTGGGTTTTGCAGGCAGCACTTGACCTTCTACACTTTCAGAATGTCTGATCCTCAATTATTCAGACCAGAGGCTGCTGTTTTTATCCCCCTCCTCAGACCAGCACAGGTCTCATTGCACAAAAACACCTGGATCTGGGAGTCCTGAGTGTTCACCTCTGATCTGTACTGGGGCTCTCTTTCTCTGATCCCCTGAGATTCCTTCCCAGGTTCCCTCTGCTCCCACCCCAGATCTAGCTTTAGCCCATCAGTTATCCTGAACCTTCATTTTTCAACCCATAGATTTGTCTTTCAATTCATCAATCAACTTTGTCCTCGACTCAAGTTCTAATAATGCCCGCTTGTCAGCCTGATCTCCCTGGATCTTTTCTGAAAAATTCTTTCAACAAGCAACCAGGTCAAATCTCTTGCTTCCCATGTAGATGTTGGAAAATATTAAAATGAAAAGCATCTCAAGATATTACTCCAGCCTAAATTAGAAGCCCTCAACCATTTATAAAATAGTTGCTGTTGTTTAAAAACTTTTACTGGGTGTGGTGCCACACACCTGTAATCCCAGTGACTCAGGTGGATCACGAGTTAGAGGACAGCCTCAGTAACTTAGCAAGACCCTCAGCAACTTAGTGAGACCCTGTCTCAAAATAAAAAAATAAAAAGTACTGGGGATTTGACCCAGTGGCAAGTGTCCTTAGGTTCAATCGCTGGTACCAAAACAAAAAACAAACGAACAAACAAGTTTAGCTGGGTGCGGGGTCACACATCTGTAATACCAGCAGCCCAGGAGGCTGAGACAGGAGGATGGAGAATTCAAAGTTAGCCTCAGCAATGGCAAGGTACTAAGCAACTCAGTGAGACCTGTCTCTAAATAAAATACAAAATAGGGCTGGGGATGTGACTCAGTGGTCAAGTGCCCCTAGGTTCAATCCCCAGTACCAAAAAAAAAAAAAAAAAAAACCCCACAAATTTATTGAAAGATTTATTTATACCAAGGACAGTACTAAATGTTAGTTTGGTTCTTGTCTCACTGAATTGTCATTTCCATGTGTTTAGGGATGTATCCTCAACAAACTGATGATTGATTGGGATAGTTCAGAAGATTACACTTATTGAATGATTTACATTTTAAAACTGTGAGGTATAAGCCAATTCTCATAGCCACCTCAGTCATCGCTCCAGTGGACTAAGATCAAGCAAGGCCTTTCCTGATGAATTTGTGGAAAATGTTAAGGATATAAAACACATTTAGGAGACATTAGAAAGACATCATGGAGAGAATTAGGTTTAATGCCCTCCATTTTCTGTGTAATAACCTATAGCTGCCGTCCCTCAAAGCGCATCAGTTTCAGCAGGACAAGATATGTCTTGAGGTCGTAGCCACACTTAAACATTTACTTTGTGCTCTACAATCTCATAAGTTCGTCCAGCCAGCATTCTGTGGAATCACTGGTAGTAGCCCCAAGGTAGAAGCACGGCGGGGGTTGGACAGTGAGCCCTAAGCCAAGTAGCCCTGGGGGAGTCAGGAGCCATCAGCAGTACATTGTCTCTCCCATGATTAGCTCTGTGTCCTTATGAGAGTGACAGTTTCTTGGAGCCTCTTTTCATCACTGTAAAGTTAAGGAAGAGGTCCAGATGGTCTAAGTTTTTTCAGACATTCCATCATCCCATTAATTTTCCATCACACAAATATATGTAGTTATCAAACTGAAATGTCTTGAGGGGTCAGTACAAATAAATGAAGTGAGTAAAATGTGGTGATGAAGATGAAGGGAGTCTTCGAAACAAGGACTTCCAAACAAACTCCCACCATCCTCTTTGCATGCTCAATTCTCAGGTGTGGACAATTGACGTTTTGTCATCTTGGATATAGTCCTACTTAAGTGAGCACAGACCAGAGACAGTGCCCTCTCTGGGCACAGTGCTGGGCTCAAGCACCTCCGTTTTAGTAATCCTTGAGCTGCAGCTGGTCTAGGCTGGTGGTAAAGTGGAGAGCAGCACCCCGTCTGTCATGGGCCTTGTTGGTACCCCATTTGGAATTCTCAGGTTACATTTGCCAGCTCAGCACATTTGGCAAATGTGCTCAACCCCCAGTTCCTACATGCTTGGCTGATATTTCACCCCTGTGATATTCAGAGGTCTGTTTATGGGCACTGGGATTAATAAGTGATGAGGGAAGGGGAAGTGCCTTCCCTTCTTCGTGCCTGTGCATAGTCAATGAGCAGACGACATAAAACCCTCTTTCTCTACCTTTAGGCAGGTTAGACTCCAAGGTATCTTTTATCTTTCAGTTCTTCCGGTGGGATCAGGTTGGATCTGGGACTTGACCTGAAATCACACTCCTACTGGACTTCTCCCTTTCTTACCCCTTTTGCTGAACTCCTTATCAATTTCTATTGGGAGCACATTCTTAATAAATCAATTGCACCTAAATCCTTGGCTCAGAGTCTGCTGACCTACAATACTGTCTAAATACATTCATATGCAACTTTTTAAAAAAGGTTACTTTCTTGTAAATGAAGTATATCAGAGAGCCAAATTTAGCTAATAAGTCACCAGTTGCAATTTCTGCCTTAATCTAAGAAAATATTTATTCCCAGTTCATTGAAGAAAGCTGGGAACTTGACAAGGGTGTGGAAGAATTTAACAAATATGCTGAGAATCTCCAGAGATTTATGTATCTAGTACCTATGGCCATTATAAGTTCTTAGGTGTCCTAATCCATTCAGTTCTTTTCACTCTATATGTCAACACGTGGGACTTTAAAAATTGGGGAACAGGAACAGTGAGGTAATTCCTGGACTGGTAATTCCTGGTTTATGGTGCAGAGTAAAAATCACTTATTCCTTGTAGTGTTCTTTGCACTAATAAGGCCTAATGTTTGTCCAGTGTAATATAGCTTTCAAAGTGCCATATTAGGGATTCTGTTCAATCCCTACGATGTCTCTGCGAGAGATATTATTATTTCTGTTTAACAGACGAGGAAATTAAGGTGCCAAAAGTTACAAATCAGATAAATGGGACTGTAAAACATGAATGATTTTTTAGCATTCTGAGACTTGGGGAACAACCTATTACTTTAGAAAATTGGTAATTCCAAGCCAGATAGCGGTAGGAGAAGAACATGTAAGAATTGAGATAAACAAAGAAAATTTGAAGGGAATATGAAAAAGGTACATTAGGATGCTTGTAGGATAAACCAAAGAAGGTGACATCATGAAGAGTTGAAAAAATAAGCAAAATTGGAAAACACAGAAAATGATGTAGCTCATAAGAAAGGTGGAAGGGTAGAGAAAGGTATATCTGACAGAGGTGGAAGAAGACCCCTTCCAGAAGAGAAATGGGAAACAGTAAAAAGGGGTCTGAACGAGACTGGGTGACAAAAGCCATAAGCGCACAGACTCAATAGGTAAGTAGGACTATGTCAAGATGGTGCCAATGCAGACTGGAAGTCCAGAGACCTTCCTGCCGGCCCTCAAAGATGTAGGTAGCTTAACAACTTGGCAAACACTGGGCCAAGTCAGGCATGGAGAGGTCCAGTGATAGGCAACAGGCAGAAGTGAGCAGCAGAGTCTGCAAGTTGGTGAGGACACAGTGTTTGTAAGCTAGGAGCAGGCGTTTCCAACATCAGGTCCGAAGGATTATGTCCCAGACATATATACCAGAAGATTAACAATATCGGGCAGGGACCGTGGCTGGGGAGAGCAGGAGGTGATATTAAAACACAGACCCAGTTATAGGAACTGAGGTCCAAGGCAAAACAGATAGAGTCTGAATTTCAGACTGGAAGATTGCTGATCTGGAGGTACAAATTCTCCTATTGATCCCAGAATCTGAGGTGAGTTGGAAAATGTGGAACACAGTCATAAAAAGTATAAATTCCTAGAGATGGTTTGCCTAAGTTTAAATTCTCGTTCTGCTACTTGGTAGATGTAGGACCTCAGACATATTACTTAACTTTTCTGTATGTGAATTTTCCCATCTGTAAAATGAAGATAAGAATAGCATCTTCTAGCTGGTCACAGTGGTATATGTCTGTAACCCTAGTGACTCAGGAGGCTGAGACAAGAGGATAGCAAGTTTGAGGCCAGTCTTGGCAACTTAGTGAGACGCTGTCTCAAAAAAAAAAAAAAAGGGGGGGGGGGATGTAGCTCACAGGCAGAGTACCACTTGGTTAAATTCCTAGTACCACCATCAAAAAAAGTATTTTCTTCATAAGGTTATTAGGAAGATTGAGTTAAAATATACAAGATAACTTATAAGAGTACTTAATATATAGTTTACATTAAAAATGTGTCGGTGTTACTTGGGGTGGGGATTGCAATTGGTAGGGGGAAAGGAGAAGGACCTTTGTAGTCAGGAAACCAGACAAACCATTAAAATGAATGGGGAGCAAGGAGAGATGCTTAAAAAAATAATGAGTATAGCATCTTACCAAAGCTGCTGGATAGCTTTGGAAGACAATGTGATGAAAATCACTCTCAGAATTTGATAATTCATTTTTCTCTGTGGCCTTGAATCCTCACTATGTTGAGAACACATGCTCATCCTTGCAAGCTTTTGAAAGGTCATGAACTTGGCAATAAGCCTGCCCTTTAAAGAACTCCAATTCTATTAATGCCACGGATGCTACAAGCCAGGATATTTTCTGTAACGTGCCCTAAGTCCTACAACCTCCGACTTGAAAGAAGATGTGCCTCCCAATTGGGGAAGGGCTGGACTTGTGATCTTTTTAAACAAGTGTGTCTTTTTTAGTGGGAATGATGAAGATGGCTTTTGTAATGCCAAAGGGATTCAGAGAGGTTGAGAGTAAACTAAATTATTATCTTAGCGCCTAAATTAATTACAAAAGCATTGGGTCATAAACCTTTACTCAGGCAAAGAAAAACAAAGTCTATGGGTTTACTTTTGTTGGAAGACTGATTTGATGGGGATGCTCACATAACTGAAAATGGCAAAATGTTAAAGAACCACACACAGGATCAAGGTTTGATATCCATCCAGCACTAATTTTCAAAGCCCATGGTACATGATGAACAACACTAACCACATTTATACCACGTGTAATTTTACCCACCATAGTTGTGTTTCAAATGCTAACACCATGAGCAGTTTGAAGGAGAAATAGTTAATAGCTCAGTTTTTCTTTTATATGTAATAGAGCAATAGCAACTGGTGCATAAAGTTGAATTAAAATATTAATTTTCCAAGAGTTCTGGGAGTTACAAGTTTTATTTCTGTAGATATTTAGCACCTCCTAAAAATGAGCTATGACTGCTGTGATGGTTTTAGCCTAAAACCTTTTATTTCTTTTTCTTTTCCCCAGACAATCTGGGTTCTGGCTCATGCCGGAGTGGCAGAGAGCTAAATGAAAGGTAGCAAACTCATTTGCTGAAACCATTTTCTCGGTCTGAAAGATAATGACAGGGATAGCCCAGCGTGAGAAAACGGTTTGAAGATAACCTAAAAACCAATCTGTGCACCTGCTGAGAATCATAGATGCAATATGATGAAGATGGATCCGCCAGGCATGATCCTCGGTAAACAAACGTTTCTGGAGGGTCTACTGCACAAAGGATAAGCTATTAGATGTGGTAGGAGATCCAAAATAAGCAGCATTCATAACTGCTACTCCCAAGAATGTCTCTAGTTCATTTGCTGGAGAAGAAACACAAACATAATTGCAAATGAGGCAAAGCATCAGAATAGATGGTCTCTGCATGTCCAATAGGACTCTCCCTGTTGCAATAAGAGAAAATTAGTTTAAATAATTGTTTGGCTTGTGTGTGAGAAAAATTCAAAGATCAGGTGGAGTACAGTTGGTTCAACTGGTCACCAGGTTCTAATGTTTTTCTGGATTCTCCACTCTTCCTCCCTTGGGCTGGCTTCCTTCAGAATCCTGAAATGGTTGCCATAGTTCCAGGCTTCACATCACACTGACAATTCTGAAGAAAAGAAATTTAAGTCAAATTTATAGAAGCAGAGAGTAGATTAGTGGTTGCTAGGGGATGGGGTTGGAGTGAAATGTAAAGATTTGGGGCAAAAAGTACAAACTTTCAGTTATAAGATCTGAGACTCTTAGGGTACAGCATGGTGACTATAGTTAATAATACTGAATTGTACACTTAAAAATTGCTAAGAGAGTAGATCTTAAGTGTTCCCACCACACAAGTGCTCTCTCTCTCTCTCACACACACACACACAGACTGTGAGGTAGTGGATGTGTTAACTCAACTGTGGTAATCATTCCACAATGGATGTATATATCAAATTATATACTGTGTACCTTAAATGTATGCAATTTTGTTTGACAATTATGCCTCAATAAAGCTTGAAGAAGAAAAAAAAAACCCTCTGGATCCCACATCCCTTCCAGGTATTGCCCCCTTTTCTGCATCAGTTTATGATGAAACGCATTAAAACAGTTAAGTACAAATATGTATATATATATATATTTTTTTTTTCCTTGCAATTCAAACAGGAACCTTAAAATCCACTCTGATTCTTAAATTCCACAACCACCTGGGTGATGACCATGTTCATCAACATAAGGCAATTGGAAGTAAGAAAAAGGTGAACGTCCCTCTCCAAACTCTTAGGCTGCATGAAAGAGGGATAGATGAGCAAAGGAGAATCTACATGGGTGCTGTAAAGAAGGGGAAGGAGGAAATGAACATTGTGTGTAACCACCCACATCTATTCAGGAAAGGACGAAACTCTCCTAGAATTGATTCTAGGATTTTGCAGTTAAATGTTCACCATTTTATTGAGCCTAAATTGTCTATGGAAATTTAAGCTTATTTATTTTTCTTCTATCCTGAATGGAACTGGAAAGATCTGAATTCCTTTTGCCCTCATAACACCTGTTCACGTATTTGAAGGTTATTAGGTAATGCCTTCAATTGTCATACATTTCCAATAATTGGAATTCCTTTTCCCCTTAAAATTTACTTGAGAATAACCTATTTTTCTACTGCAGGACTTTTGCTCTGACCCTTCTCTGTATGTTCTTCAGTGTCTCAGAATGTCTTGTTAAAGTAGAGTGAAATCTTGGTGGAGCCTAATGCTTGCTATTATCTACCACTAAACAAGAACCTGTCATAGCAAAATCTATGTGGTTGATGGGTTCAACAAAGCAATGAGATATTTATTAGTTTCCATATTTTATTTTATTTATTTGGCAGGAGGGTGTCCTGGGGATTGAACCCAGGGGTGCTTAACACCCCAGTCCTTTTTATTTTTTATTTTAAAACAGGGTCTAAGTTGCTTAGGACCTCAATAATTTGCTGAGGCTGGTCTTGAGCTTGTGATCTTCCTGCCCCAGTCTCTCTAGTTTCTGGGGAGGTTCCCACATTTTAGAGATGAACAAACTGAAGATAGTAGGAGTTAAGCAACTTGCCCAAAAGCATGATGGCAGAGAATGGATTATGGGTTCTTTGATTCCAAGGTCTACTTCCTTCATATTAACCAGACTGACTCTAAAACCCTAAAATTCCAGCCTGAGCAATGCTGAATATAATTGGTGAACAAAAATTATTCCTGCACATTATGTAAATATAAGGAAGGAATTAAGTATCAGCACCTGCCAGTTTGTCACTTAAAAATTATTCCAAGGTTAATATATTTAAACAAACTATCCATCTTCAGTATTCAAACTGTGTCCCCCAAATCACTTAATTCTCCTTCATAGTCACATTTATGAAGTGGTATGGGTTGAATGCATTTTAATATAGAAATGATTAATGAGTTGCATATGCTAATAACAACTTTATAGCCCTGCCTCAAGTCTTGCTGATTAACTGGTTTTAGACAAGGTTACTTAGACTTCAAAAATATAAGAAAAGGAATACCTTTTGATTTCAAAGTCAGTAGAAATTCACTGACTGAAGCAGTTACTGGAAGGGTTAAAAAAGAAAAAAATGCAATTATGTAATGTTGAGTTTAAGTGATAGAGAAAGGGCCTCAATTAAAGCCAGGCCAAAAAAAGTAATTAGGCTGCACATCACTGTCAGAATGAACTGGAACAAGAAAAAGGAAAATCTGGTGAGGAAAAGAGAGGAACATGTCATGTATAGTCACCTACATTAGCACAAAATTATCCTCCTGGTGACATCCCCTTTTCTCTGTCTTTGGAAGGCAGCTCTTCACACATTTGCAGTTCTGACAGTCTTAAGTTGGTCTTCCGTCTAATAACCAAAGAATTGCATTCCAAATGCTTTTCAGGTCCATTTTCTTTCTCTAAAACCAAGTGTTCTCTTCAGGGTCACATCACCCAGACAAAATATGTAGTAAGTAGGAATGTGTCTGGGTGATGTGACCCTGAGAGAAACACTTGGCCTTGGAACATTTTCCAAAGGAAAAAGAAATTTCTGCCTTTGTTACAAGGAAAGACCCAGTTACTTCAGTCAAAATATTGTGATTTACTAGAAACATTTCCAATGACTAAGTTTTCAAATTTTTCTGCTCACCCTAACATAATTTTCTGATCTACTATATATTTATTATGCAAATGTTACAATAAATTAAAAAGATTATAATGTAAGAATTATGTTTATTATACAATAATTATACAGACAAGCTCCTCTTTGATAAAGAAACATGCACACATTTCCACCAGACATAACAAATCAACTACTTTTCTTTCCTCATGTCCCTTTTTAGTTCATGTCTATATGTATATATAATTTAAAATTTATTCAAATTTTAATACAAATACAATTTTGTATTCTTCATTTATTTTGGGGTGATTTTCTATGTATTACTGTGTATCATAAATGCTTTTAATAATTCTATGATATTCAACTAACAACCATTTATCTATTATTGTATATGCAGACAATTTTCAGTTTTTCCTGTTTACAAATTAAGCCGCCATGAGTTTCATCTTGCATAAAACTTTCTCTGTGTTTTGATGTTTCTTTGGGATCAATTTCCATATATTTCACTATATTTTTTTTTAAATGTGCCTAAGTCCTTTTGGTCTATAGTGCGACTCGACTCTGCTCTTTCTTTATTGACTTTTTGTCTAGATGGTCTATCTATATTGAAAGTGGAGTGTAGAACTTATGTACTGGTACTGCGTTGCTATCAATTTCTCCTTTCAGATCCATCAATATTTGCTTTATAAACGTAGGCGCTCTGATGTAGAGTGCATGGGTATTTACAATTATGTCTTCCCGTTGAATTGACCCTTTTATCATTAGATAATGACTGTGTCTCTGGAGGCAGTTTTTGACTTAAAATCTACTTCAGCTGATATGTGTTGCCACTCCTGCTTGCTTGCTTGCTTTTCTTTTTTCTTTTCTTCTGTGTGTATGTGGGGGGGTGGGGCACTGGGGATTGAGTATGTGAGTGTGTATGGGTGGCACTGAGCTCCTTCCCAGTTCTTTTTATTTTTTATTTTCAAGACAGGATCTTACTCAGTTGCCCAGACTAGCCTCGGACTTGAACTTGCAAGCCTCCTGCTTCAGTTTCCTGAGGAGCTGCTTTTCCAGGTGTGCGCCTCCATACCTGGTATGCTGCTTTCTTTTGTTTACCATTTGCACAGCATATTTTTCCCATCCCTTCACTTTCAGCCTATGTATGTCCTTGAATCTAAAGAGAGTCTTTTGCAAGTAGCATGTAGTTGGATCTTGTTTTTTAAACCAGTCAGCCACTCTATCATGTTATGGGAAACTTAGTCCATTTACGCCTAAAGTAATTTTCGATAAGGAAGGATTTACCATTGGCATATTGTTGACTGCTTTCTGTGTGTCTTGTGGTTCTTTTGCCCTTTTTCTCTCTTGCTGTGTTTTGTGTTTCATAGTTGTTTTTTTATTGCTAGTTGTTCATTTCTCTTTTTCTTTTGTGCAACTTCTTAGTGTATTTTCTTTGTGGTTACCACGGGGCTCACACACAAAATATTTTATAGTTAAAAACAGGCTACTTTATGCTGATAGCAACTTAACTTGCCCTGCATGAAAGACTGCTATGCTTTTATCCACACACACACATTATATGGTGTTGATGTCACAATTGATAATGATTTGTATTATGTATTTATTAACATAATTTATATAATTTATAGTTGTTTTGGTATTTGTCTTTTAACTTATATAGTAGTATTATAATAGATTTACTCACTATTATAGTAATATTCTTTTTTGTCTTTATATTTACCTTTTCCAATAAGTTTCATGTTTTTAAGCTCTCTTCTTGTTATTTAGCATTCTCTAGATTCATTATGAAGAACTCTCTTTAGCATTTCTTATAAGAACCATCTAGCAGTGAAAAATTCCCTCATTTTTGTTTTTCTGAGAATGTCTATAATCCCTCTTGCTGGTTTTTCGTTTTTTGTTTCTTTTTGGTACTGAAGATTGAACCCAGGGGTACTTCACCACTGAGCTATACCCCCCAGCCCTTTTAATTTTTTTTTTTTTTTTGAAACAGTGTCTTGCTAAATTTCTGAGGCTTAAACTTGAGGTCCTCCTGCCTCAGCCTCTCAAGTTGCTGGGATTGCAGGTGTGCACCACTGTGCCTGGCGATCCCTTCAGTTTTGAAGGACACATTTGTGGGTATAGTGTGGGACACATTTGGGGTTGGCACTTTTTATTTTCAGCACATAAAATATACATTGCACTGCCTTTTGACCTGCAAAACCACAACAAAATATCATCTCACACCTGTTAGGATAGCTGTTATCTACTAAACAAGAGATAAGTATTGAAAAGATGTAGAGAATAGAGAACCCTTGAACACTGTGCATGGGAATATAAATTGGTGCCACCACTGGGAAAGTAGTATGTAAATTATTCCAATAGTCAAAAACAGGCTGTAGGCAGTAGCACATGCCTGTAATCTTGGCTACCCTGGATCTAGTGAGACCCTCTTTCAAAATGCAAGATAAAAAGACCTGGGGCTATAATTCAGTAGTAGAATTCCCCTGTGTTCAATCCCCAGTACCCCCACCACACACAAAAAAAACAAAAACAGAATTGTCTTATGACCTAGTAATCCCTTTACTGGACAAAACCTAAAGAAATCAGATCAGAACCTTGTGGATACATCTGCATTTCCATGTTCATTACAGCATTATTCACAATAAGTAAGATATGAAATCAATGGAAGTGTCCGTCACCAGGTGAATGAACACAGAAATCATGGTATATATACACAGCGTGGAATATCATTCAGCCTTTAAGAAGAAGGTAGTGCTTCTGTGACGACATGAATGAACCTGGAGAACATTATACTAAGCAAAATAAATCAGTCACAGAAAGATAAAAGCTATTTCCTCTCACTTTCAGGCAGAATATTAAAAAATCAAACACATAGAAACAGAGTCGAATGACAGTTATCAGAGAAATGAAGGGAGAAAATGGGAAGATGTAGGTCAAAGGGTACAATCTTGCAGTTATCATAGATTGAAAAACTTAAAGATCTGAAGTAGAGAATGAGAACTATAATTTGTCACATTGTACTCTATACCAAAAATTTACTAACAGAGTAGATTTTGTGCTCTTACCACAGATAAAAGGTGACTCCATTTTATCCCAGTCAGAGTGTCTATTACCAAGAAAACAAAAAATGCAGCTGGGTGCAGTGACACTTGTCTGAAATCCCAGTAGCTTGGGAGTCTACAGCAGGAGAGTCACGAGTTCCAGGTCAGCCTTGGCAACCCAGCAAGACCCTGTCTCAAAATAAAAATTAAAAGGGCCAAGGATGTAGCTCAGTGTAGAACTCCTGCTTAACATGCATGAGGTCCTGGGTTCGATCTCCAGCACTGCAAAAAGGAAAAAATAAATAAATAAAGGAGAAATGCTGGCAACAATGTGGGGAAAAATGGATCCTAGGCACTGTTGGTGGGAATGTGAATTAGTATAGCCACTGTGGAAAACAGTATGGTGGTTTCTCAAAAAACAAAACAAAACAGAAATAGAACTATCATATGATCCAGTCCAGCTATTCCACTCCTTAATATATATTAGAAGAAATCAAAATTAGCATACCAAAGAGATACCTGTATACTCATGATTATTGTGCATAATAACCAAGTTGCAGCATCAACTTAGATGACCATTTGTAGATAAAGAAAATATGACACACACACACACACACACACACACACACACACACAGCTCTAAAGATAAAAATTATGTTATTTGCAGGAAAACGGATGGAACTGGAAATTATCGTGTCAAGTGAAATAAACTATACTCAGACAAGTATTGCATGTTTTTTTCTCATACGTGGAATCTAGAAAAAAAAAAACAAAAAACAAAAATGAGGTTAGGAAAGTAGAAGGGAGATTATTTGGGATGGGAAAGGGGACCGGGGGAAGGGGGTGGGAGGAAAAAAGAGGGAAAGAGGGAAATAGGGAGGGTGGATAAGTTTGAAGTGTTATATACATGCATCAAATTATCACAATGAAATTCATTATTAATGCATTTACTGAAAATAATTATCTGGGGAGGGTACTAGGGATTGAACCCAGAAGGGCTGTACCACTGAGCTACATCCCCAGCCCTTTTTAATTTTTATTCTGAGATAGGGTCTCACTAAGTTGCTGAGGTTCTCCCTAAATTGCTGAGACTGGCCTCAACCTTGCTAACCTCATGTCTCACCTAGGATTGCTAAGATAACAGGTGTGCAACACACCTGGCAATAATTACAATTTTTAAAAGGTGACTGTGCTGTATAGGTTAATTTCCTTTGCTATAGTCATTTCGCTATGTATGTTATCAAAACATCATGATGTATACCTTAAAAATATACAACTTTGAATAAATAAATATCTGTTAAAAAAAAAAAAAGAAAAAGAAAAAGAAAGGAGATTCATGTGCCCAAGTTGTTCAAAACTTAGCTGTGGAATTAAATTGACCAAATTATGCTATGTACATATATAAATATATCACAGAGAATTCCACCTTTATGTATATCTATAAAGCACTAATTAAAAGATACAAGAAATAAATAGAAGGAAGACCATTAGAGTAGAGGAAAAGGAACAGGGGGAGGGAGTAAGGGAGAGAAACAGGAAGTACTAGGAACTGAAATGGAGCAAATTATATTTCATGTGTGTATGATTATGTCAAAATGAACCTCACGACTATTTATGACTATAATGCAATAATAAAAATATTTTCAAAGTTTTACAACTCAATTGAGTATCCATTTCTAAGTTAATAAAAATTAAATAAAATTTAAAATTCAGCCCCTCAGTTTCACTGCCATATTTAAGTACTCGATAGTTATATGAGACAGCATGAATGTAAATCAAAGTCTTATAACCGTGATTTTTTTTTCTGAGTTACATCTTTATTCACTGAATCATTAGTTACCTAAGCATTTATTTCCTCTTGGCGGGAAAAAAGAGACTATATGCACTTCTTTATTGTTTTTTTCTTGCTATGCTGGGAATCAGACTCAAGACCTACATATGCTAGGCAAGCACCCTTCCACTGAGCTACACTCCCAGCCCTGTATTCACTTTCTTGAAAGTTTTTCACCTTCCTCCCAATAAGAAAAACCGTTCAATAGTCATTTGCATTCATTCCAGTCAAAACGGCACATGGTAATCCAGCAGAGAGTACTGAACTCTTCTTAAAATCTTGAATAGATGGATGCTGAAATGAGATTTTTTGCGAATAAAATATTTCCATACAAAAAGAGAATGAGCTCTTTTAGAAGCTTTATTTCTGAGGGAGGTGGAAAAATCCAATTAACTGTTTTCATAGTGCCAGCTGGTTCCTTGGAGCCAAAAGAAATAACACCTCCCAGGAGGAACCATTTATTTCACTTCCAGTTAGAAAAGCAGTCACCTGCTTCCCTAAGAGATCTGGCTACCTGTTCAACAATATTGATGATAATTAGGATGACAAATAACAACAAGGAATAAGGCCATGAATCCTCACCTCCATGGCTCTTCTCTAATCTTATTTAATTTGTCTTTGTGGTTTTGGTACTAATGAGATTTTAAAATCTATTTAAGTTCAGACTCACCGCCCTGTCTTATAAGAGTGTGGTGCTTCGTGATAGTTCCATGATGCTAAAAATAATGATAGCTTTTATTTTCGCTTGAGAATTTTCATTTTTGAGCGGGTAGTAAATACCAAGATCTATTATATGCATGTCATAATGTATTAAAGTTTTTAGTACTTAGAACCACTGGAAGAAGGAAAGGTTAAGTGACTTGCTCAAACGACCTTGCAGCTATGCTCTTCATAGATGTCATTCTGTGTGGAAAATGTGCTATAGAATACCATTATTTCTCCTTAAGTAACTTCTTTCTATGCATACCATACTCTCCCCCTCTTCCTTCTTTCCCTTCTTCTGCCCTCCTCCATTCTCCCTCCCTCTTCTGTACCTTCCCTTTCCACATTCACTATTCACTCTATCATAATCTGGCCTGTTACCTAAAACTGCTCATGTTGAGTTGACTAGTGACCTCCTGATGATAATCCCAATGGACCAGTTCTCAATTCTCTTGAACAATAGTTGATTTCTTAATCATTCTCCTCTCTGGGTTTCTAGGAAACTCCCTCGTCCCTGATTTCCCCCTCCCTCTTTTCTTCACACACCTGTTCAAACCCTTCAGCTGTGACTCTTTGTAGGGTGTGCCAGGCTAGCTCAGGTGCAGGTAAGAGCTGACGGAGTCATAAACCAGACCCTGGGAGTTGGGTAAAAGCAGGCTTGTGGTGAGCAATCTGCAAACTCATTTATTGCAGGAAAAACCATACATTTCGTAGACTTTTAAGCCAATCACAATGTGCCACGGGGGATCAGACCACCAGGCCCCTATACAGGTTCCCTTGGTAACACTAGGTAAATTTGGGGGCAGTTGTTTACATTCCTAGGTGGTCAGAGCGGAATGCTCCTCTCTGCAAGTTTACACACTTGATACATTAACTGCTGCGAGCCAAGAACTAGGATTTCTCCCAACACCTCTTCTATTTCATATCCCCCCAATATTGTTTAATAGGTAGCCTGATCTCTTAGGGAAGCAAAGTGATTTTAAGGTAGGGTCTCACTCTTCCTTTATTCACATATATATTTATTAATATATTCACATATATGTACCACTTACCAGACCAGTTCTAAGACATCTTCCTTTCTCTACCAATTCTCATTTCCATTTTGTGTGTGTGTATGTGTATGTGTGTGTGTGTGTGTGTGTGTGTGTGTGTGTGTGTGTTTTTCTGGAGATTGAACTCAGGGCTTCACACATGCCAGTCAAGCATTCTACTGCAAAGCTACATCCCCAGCCACCAACACTCATTTTCTAAGTGAGCTCAAACAATCTCAAGCCTTTAAATAACATGTATGCACGGCTAACTCACTCTCCGATTTAAAATGAAGTTAAAATTCATATACTCACACAACTGACTTCTTGGCATTTCTATCAGGGATGTCTACTGGGGATCCCCAACCCACTTTGTCTAAACCTAATGCCCAACAACTCTTCCACCACTAGCACACACATAAAATCAAATCTGCCTCACCATTCCCACATATGTTACCAAATTGGATTAACTTTATCCCATGAAGTTCCATGAATTTGTTCCCTACATTCACCATCACTATCCTAGTCCAAGTTATTGTGACAACCTCTTAACTTGGCCCTGTCTCCAGTCATGGTAACTTCTTTATCCAGTTCCATTATAACTCTCCAGCTTCATCTATGGTCTTTTTTCCATTCACACTCTAGGCTTCTATTGTACTATTTTTTCTTGACATTTAAAATATTCCAAGACTGCTCTTGCATCTGAACCTTCAAATATACCATTTCATTTACTTGTAAGACTCTCTACTCCCTACTCCTCTTTACCTGGGCACAGGAATTGCACCTTCACATAAAGGCCTTTGGACAGTGCCTGGTACTTAAAAAGTGCTATGTATGGTTATGAGCTTTTACCATGATTATTGTTTTCAGATATCTTTTCATTTTATTCTATAATTATTTTCACAGGTTGCACAGTTTACCTAACCAGTCCACTACTAGCTTTTATGTTATTTTTAATCTTTTGCTATTATAAACCATTTTTTGTGCATGTGCCAGCTCGAATGTGTGTTGGATTTGTTTCCTGGAATAGTCTCTGAGATGGAGAGTTGTGTGCAAAAGATTTATTGGAGGTGTTCTTAAAATACATGGTTAAGGGAGTAAGAAAGGTAGAATTGGAAAGAGGGAGAAAAGCTGGCCCACAATGTGGTCACAATATCAAGAGCTCTGAAAACCCAGCATGATGGCATGCTCCTGTAATCTCAGCTACTAGGGAGACTGAGTGCAAGGGGAGCTCAAAATGGCTGTAGTTAGGCTCTTCATCAAGGCTTCCAGTGGTCTATGTTTTTAGTATATAGCCAAGGTCATAAATACTCTGATTAAGTGTATGTACTCAAGGTCATAAACATTTGCTTGTACGCATGTGCCCACTAACATAACCTGTTGGCAATGTGCCTTCTTTGTCTGGCCTATGGAAATGGCTCAGGGGGCTAAATGGAACTGACTAGGGCTAAATTAGACTGGCTAGGTGCTATTGCCACCTCTGAATAAAGAATGTCTGCTATCCCACCATGCCTTGCATCTTCTTTCAACTGCTGGAGCCCTGAACCTTGCTTCCCAGGGCCTGAGCCATGGCAGTGGCAGAATACTGAGGCAAGAAAATTGCAAGTTTGAGGTTTGCCTCAGCAACTTAGTGAGACCTTGTCTCAAAATAAAAAATAGAATGGGCTTGGGACATAGCTCAGTGGTAAAGTACCTCTGGTTCAATCCCCATGCCACAAAATACATAAATAATTTTTTTTTAATTTCCAGGAAGGGCTGGGAATGGAACTCAGGGTCAGAGCACTTTCCTAGCATGTACAAGCCCCTGGGTTCAATCCCCAGTATGCAAACAAAACAAAACAAAAAAACCTGTGATGGGTCACCACTGTAAATGCAATTATCAAAAGAGCCATGATCTTGGGAAACTTTATCTTTCACAAATCACAGACATATGAAAAGAACATTTCTTTGTTTATTGGGGAAGTTTGAGTGCTTTCAAATACACAATGCTTACACACAAAGCTGTGATGATATACTTTCATGGAGTCTATATGCCCAAAATGCACAAAACAAATGAAATTTATACCTCTAGTACATCGATTTTCAAGATTTTCACATTTGAGATTATGGCATTCAGGATTGTGTCTTTAGGGATATGATCAGCATCACACATTAGATCACCCAGACTCAGTCGAGCCACCTGATGACTACAGTTGCATGCATGACCCCAGATGAAACCAACATAAGAATCATGCAGCTGAGACCAGACCAAACTGCTGATCCTAAAAACCAGTGTGAGCAAAAAATTTGTTTTAACCCAGTAAGTGTTAGGTTAGTTAGTTAAGTAGCAATATAGGGGGAAATACTTCAGGAGATGGAAGACTAACAGGATGGAAGGCACATGATACCTGGAACAGCTCATGGAAAAAAGTGGCCTGATTGTGCTAGACTATTAACCCATTAAGTCCAAAGTTTTCAATCCTGTGTCTGTTTCAGTTAAATTGACCCAGGTGCAGTGAATAGGTTGGAAATCATAACTATATTATTATATTAATTGATATCATATGATAACCACATTATAGTGTAATAATATTATTGCTTCATATAATCATATTTTATATACTATATTTAAGTTTTTATAGGTGTTTCATATCCGGGACAATGGGACAAAATGGGTTAAAGAGAGAGATACTCTTCTATCTAGTTTGCATTATTCATTTCACTTTCAAGCCATCTATGAAGTAAAAAGAGAGGTATTTTTATTTGTTTGTTTTATAAACAATGAAGCTCCTAGGGGTATAAAAAAACACTCAGAAAGTTTAGGACCATATTTGGTAAGAATCTAAGGATCTGTATGATAGGATGATTTTAGCACTATGTTTGAATTGCTTTCTCCATGCAGGAAAAAATAAGAGCAACTTAGCAGTTACTATTTGAAAAACACTGTTTTAAGCACTTTGCATTACTACATTCATTCAACAAATATTTCTTGAACTCCAGTTACATGGTAGATACTTGGGATATATCAGTTTTTCAGGTTTTTTTTAAATACCTGGGCTTATGGAGCCTATATTTTAGCCAAGGACACAGTCAAAATAAATAATAATAATAAATAAATAAGTTGATTATAGCTTATGATGAAAAAACATAGAATTGGGTAAAGGGTATGGGTGAGTGAAAGCTGGTTACATATTGAATATGGTGGTCAAAGTGACCACTGAAATATTCACTGAGAATTCAGCTAAGACAAGAAGAGGATAAGGTAACAATCATTTTGATAAAATAGTCAAGTGGCTAGGAATAGAAAAAAACTTCCTCAACTGATAAGGTCTCCGACTAAAAACCTACAACTATCATCATATTTAATAATAAAAGAATAAATGCGTTCCTCTTTAAATCACGAATAAAACAAAGATGCCAGGCTTCATTACTTCCATTCAACACCCTACTAGAGGTTCAAGCCAGGGAAATTAACCAAGAAAAAGAAATAAAAGGCATCAATATTAGAAGAGAAGAAGAAAACATTATTTGTAGGTGATATAACCTTTTATATAGAAAATTCTAAGAAATACACTATAACTAATAAATGAGTTCAGCAAGGTTTCAGGACACAGATTAATATACAAAAATCGATTACATTTCTACATGGTAGCAATTAATAGTTCCAAGATGAAATTAAGAAATCAATTTCACTGAGAATAGCATAAAAATTAAATTAAATTAAATTAAGTTGGGTATGGTGACACATGCCTGTAATCCCAGTTACTCAGGAGTCTGAGGGAATAGGACCACAAGTTCCAGGTCCATCTGGTCAACTTAAATTAAAAAATAAAAAATAAAAGTGCTAGGGATGTTGCTCAGGGGTAGAGCACCCTTGGGTTTAATTCAAAGTACAAATAATAATAATAATAATGTTAATAAGTTTTATTTAAAATGAGCATATCATGCAGCCACATCAATATTTTTAGCAGGTCAATTCACAATAGCTAAACTATGGAACCAACCTAGGTGCCCTTCGACAGATGAATGGATACAGAAACCGTGGTATATATACTCAATGGAATATTATTACTCAGACTTAAAGATAAATAAAATTATGGCATTTGCAGGTAAATGAATGGAACTAGAGAATATTATGAAAAGTGAAGCATGCCAGTCAAAAAGAACAAAAGCTGAATATTTCTCTGATATGTGGATGCTAATTCACAGGGTGGGGTATATAGAGGTACTTTGGATTAGACAGAGGGGAGTGAAGGAAGGGGAGGGGGCATGGGGTGGGAATGATAATAGAATGAATTGAACATTATTACCCCATGTGCATATATGATTACACAACCTGTGTAACTCTACATCATGTACAAGCAGAAGAATGAGAAGTTTTACTCCATTTATGTATGATGTGTCAAAATGCATTCTATTGTCATGCATACCTATTTAGAACAAATTTAAAAATTTTTTAACTCATTCTATGAAGCTAATATCACCCTCATACCCAAACCAGGAAAAGACACATCAAGGAAAGAAAATTTTAGACCAATATCCTTGATGAATATAGATGCAAATATCCTTAACAAAATATTGGCAAACTGTATCCAAAAAAATATTAAGAAAATTGTGCACCACGATCAAGTGGGGTTCATCCCTGGAATGCAAGGATGGTTTAACATCCGTAAATCAATAAACGTAATCCATCATGTCAATAGACTTAAGGATAAGAATCATATGGTTATTTCAATTGACACAAAAAAAGCATTAGACAAAACACAACACCCCTTCAGGCTAAAAACACTAGAAAAATAGGGATAGCAGGAACATACCTGAACATTGTAAAGGCTATTTATGCTAAGCCCATGGCCAACATCATTCTTAATGGAGAAAAACTGAAACTATTCCCTTTAAAAACGGGAACAAAACAGGGATGTCCTCTTTCACCACTTCTATTCAACATTGTCCTCGAAACTCTAGCCAGAGCAATTAGGCAGACCAAAGAAATTAAAGGGATACAAATAGGAAAAGAGGAACTTGAGCTGTCACTATTTGCGGATGACATGATTCTATATTTAGAGGATCCAAAAACCTCCTCCAGAAAACTTCTAGACCTCATCAATGAATTCAGCAAAATAGCGGGCTATAAAATCAACACGCATATATCTAAAGCATTTTTGTACGCAAGCAACGAAACAGCTGAAAGGGAAATGAGGAAAACAACTCCATTTGCAATAGCCTCAAAAAAAATAAAATACTTGGGAATCAATCTAACCAAAGAGGTAAAAGATCTCTACAATGAAAACTACAAAACATTGAAGAAAGAAATTAAGGAAGACCTTAGAAGATGGAAAGATCTCCCATGTTCTTGGATAGGCAGAATTAATATTGTCAAAATGGCCATACTACCAAAAGTGCTATACAGATTCAATGCAATTCCAATTAAAATCCCAATGATGTACCTTACAGAAGTAGAGCAAGCAATCATGAAATTCATCAGGAAGAATAAGAAACCCAGAATAGTTAAAGCAATCCTTAGCAGGAAGAATGAAACAGGGGGTATCACAATACCAGAACTTCAACTATACTACAAAGCAATAGTAATCAAAAACGGCATGTATTGGCACCAAAATAGACAGGAAGATCAATGGTACAGAATAGAGGACACGGACACAAACCCAAATAAATACAATTTTCTCATACTAGACAAAGGTGCCAAAAAATATGCAATGGAGAAAAGATAGCCTCTTCAACAAATGGTGCTGGGAAAACTGGAAATCCATATGCAACAGAATGAAACCAAACCCCTATCTCTCACCCTGCACAAAAATCAACTCACAATGGATCAAGGACCTTGAAATCAGACCAGAGACCCTGCATCTTATAGAAGAAAAAGTAGGTCCAAATCTTCAACTTGTTGGCTTAGGATCAGACTTCCTTAACAGGACTCCCATAGCACAAGAAATAAAAGCAAGAATCAATAACTGGGATAGATTCAAACTAAATAGCTTTCTCTCAGCAAAGGAAACTATCAGTAATTCGAAGAGAGAGCCTACAGAGTGGGAGAATATCTTTGCCACTCATACTTCAGATGGAGTACTAATTTCCAGAATATATAAAGAACTCAAAAAACTCTACACCAAGAATACAAATAACCCAATCAACAAATGGGCTAAGGATATGAACAGACACTTCATAGAAGAAGATCTACAAGCAATCAACAAACATGAAAAAATGCTCACCATCTTTAGTAATAAGAGAAATGCAAATCAAAACTACACTAAGATTCCATCTCACCCCAATTAGAATGGTGATTATCAAGAATACAAGCAACAATAGGTGTTGGAGAGGATGTGGGGAAAAGGTCCACTCATACATTGCTGGTGGGGCTGCAATTTAGTGCAGCCACTCTGGAAAGCAGTGTGGAGATTCCTTAGAAAACTTGGAATGGACCCACCATTTGACCCAGTTATCCCACTCCTCAGCCTATACCCAAAGGACTTAAAATCAGCATAGTACAGAGATACAGCCACATCAATGTTCATAGCTGCTCAATTCACAATAACCAGACTGTGGAACCAACCTAGATGTCCTTCAATTGATTAATGGATAAAGAAACTGTGGTATATATATATATATATATATATATATATATATATATATATACAATGTAATATTACTCAGCTATGAAGAATAATAAAATTATGGCATTTGCAGGCAAATGGATGAAATTGGAGAATATCATGCTAAGTGAGATAAACCAATCTCAAAAATCCAAAAGACAAATGATCTCATTGATAAGCGGATGATGACATGTAATGGGGGGTGGGAGGGGGGCAAGAATGGAGGAAGGAGGGACTGTATAGAGGGAAAAGAGAGGTGGGAGGGGTGGGGGGAAGGAAAAAATAACGGAATGAATCAAACATCATTACTCTATGTAAATGTGTATGAATATGCAAATGGTATGCTGTTACTCCATGTACAAACAGAAACATGTATCCCATTTGTTTACAATAAAAATAAAAAAAATTAAAAAAAAATTTTTTTTAAGAAAAGAACAAGTTTAGCTTTTTCTGTTTTCTGGTGATCATGTCCTAAACCACTTTCCTCTACCACACTCTTCTGCCATGATGTCCTTCCTTACCTTCGGCCTTGAGGAATGCAGTCAGCCATTGCACCATCTATGGACTGAGACCTCTGAAACCCTGAGGGCCAAATATGCTGTTTTTCCTCTAAAATTGTTCTTGTTCAGGTTTTTCAGCCATAGCAGTAAAAAAGCTGACCGAAACAGAAAACGTACCAAGAAGTGGGTAAAAGCTCCTGTCCTTTAAAGGCTCAGACCCAGGGAAAGAGATTCGGGATCCCAGTAAGTGAAAGAAGATTCAGGACACAGATGGAACAGTAGACATGCTTTATTCAGAGGTGGCAGCAGCCTCCTGCCTCCTGCTCCAGCCCCATTCAGCCCTCTAGCCATTCAGACAAACAAGGAACACTGCCGAAAGGTAACAGAAGTGCGTGCGTGCTCACAAACATTATTGAGTACATACACTGAATCAGGATGTTCATGACCTTGGTTACATATTGAAACAGCCCACCAGAAGCCTCAGCAAGGGGCCTAACTATAGCCATCTTGGGTCTGCCCAAGAATCCACCCCTTTAGGATTCCTCACCATCCAATCCATGTGCCTGAAGTCTTCCACAATGATCCCTTAGTGAGGAGGGCAGAGTCCTGTATCCTCAGGTCACAACAACAATACAAACTGCAACAACATAAACATACAACCAAATGATAAGCCCCATCACCTAGGATTATTAAAACCATTGCCAGTTTCATCCCATATTGAGGTGACAATAAAAGTCTTTCCCAGCCACATCCAGTTGTCCAGAGACATAGTCTGGATTCACCAGGGTAGCCCAATGGCAGAACTCACAGGCACTTTGGTGCATGCCCAGCAGGCAGAGGTGTTTGCTACTCTGGCATAGGTATGTGCCCAGGTCCTGATGGTGTTAGTGAGGACACACCTACTGACAAAAGGTCAAAGCAGTTCCAGGCACCAGTACAGGTAAATCACATCTATCTGGGAGAACACATGCCAGTTTTGAGTTCTGAGAAAGCAAGGTGGCTGCCTGTGGTGTCTTCCCTGGGTAGTGATACCACACTTATACAGCTTGATCCTGTACTTCAACAGGCTCTGTGTGTACCAGCACCGGGGAACTCATAATTGGCCAAAAGGGAAATAACATGTGCCCTTAAAAATCTGTGTCTCATCTGTAGGACCTGGTCAAGTCACATGTACAAGGAGGACATTTACTAGTCATCCATAGTGTCACAAGGAGATCACACTTTAGCAGGGCTACACAATGAAGATGGGGTATTGTCCAGGGTGATGTCCAGTTTGCCCCCAATTCAATCCAGTGGGAACCAGTAAAAGAACACTGCCTTACTGCCCAAACCCAGGCTTAAGTACATCATTTATTGTTACCTGAACCTGTCTGCTCTGCATTATAGCAAATCCTCCACAGGATCTGGTCCCCCTCATCAGGGACACTCATTCAGAGTTTGCATAACTGCCCACAAATGCTGTGCCTTCCCCTTCATAGAAGGTGGGTTGACTTCAGTTTTGTGTCCTTGCTTAAGTTGGCCATTATATCTTTCCATCATGCCTGCAGCCTGTGGGTGTTATGGGAAATGCAACTTCCACTGAATTTGTTCCCCATCATACACATCCTGACCTGTGCCTTGCTCACTCTCTATTGTGATGGGCTAATTAATTATATAAGGCCACCAACAGTGTCAGGGTGTGAATCGTAGTATGCTGATTCACTTGGTCACTAGGCCAGGCAAACAACAAACCTGTGGTTGTATTAACTGCAGTTAGAGTAAACATGGCCTCATCCAACTTCAGTAAAGGGCTGATGTAGTCAACCTGCCATCTTGTTAAGGAGATATGTCCACATGTTATCTGGTAATCTGTGGCTCCAAGGTGTTGAGGATATGAATGATCCTGAGCACAAACCACACATACCTGGCAGGCATCAACCAGGACACTCCACCTTAAAGGCAGACCCCATTGTTTGACTACATTCCACATCGTTTTCACATCTGCATGTTGCAGACAGTGATGTAACCGAGCTGGTAGGTGGGTGGAAGGCTCCCACTTTATCCGCTACACCCTAGCCACAGCATCTGCTTCATCATTCCCTTGGCCAGTCGGGGGGCCTGGCTAGTAACATACCCTATAGTTACCTGTTATTGATGGCCTAGTTCCCAGAATACTTGCCAGAGAAATTGCCCCTGATACACAGCAAAACTATTAGTACATATCACGATGAGGATGCTTCATTCACTACTTCGATCCAGTGTGTAGCTCACTCAGCTCATTGGCCATTTTGTCTTATGCCAATATCAAATAATACAGTGTCTGTTTCCAACTGCACAGCCACCACCATCCACAGAAGCAGTTGTCTACAGCTGGAGCTTAGGGCACCAAGCTCTGGACAGTATAGGTTCTTTACTTCCAAGGTATGGACATGTTTGCAGTTCACCTATATAAGTATTGTTCCTAGTACCTCCTGAAATTAAGTCTGCAGGGCTCGTTGACAATGTGCTCTGTTGTTGCAAATATACTTATTCTGAGCTATGTCCTGGGGTGACTACCCGTTTCTTTTTCCATCCTGCCACTGGGTATGTGGAACACTCCAAGGTCACCGGAGTCTTCAAAAGCTGCAAGCTGTTTATCAGGGAATAGCCAGTTTCTGCACTCTTCCACAGTTGGGACCAAAATCCAATAGGCTGTCTTGGCCATTTGGATTTCTGCCATAGTCCCCATCTAAACCCTTCTTGGGTTACATGCACATTTAAGTCACAAGGTTGTGCAGGACCAATAACTTGTAGTACATGAGGTCTCTTGCCCCTGTTGTCTGTTTGCTCCCTTGGGGTCTCTCTTGGCTCCTTCCATCTTCTAACATGCTTGGCCCTTCACTCCCTACAGGTTCCTAATACACCTGGACGACTCTTGGTCCCTGCTGGCTTCTAACATATTTGGGCTCTTCTGGCCCTTCTAAATGCCTCCATGGCATTGACTATTTTACAACCTCTGCTGTAAAGAGAAGTGTTAATCTTTCCATTTTTAGGGCACTACACATAATGCCATTCATCCCTAAATCTCATAGGCAAAACAACAGAATTGCCAGCGTGCTCTCCTGGCTTCTGACTAAATTATTTTCCCACGTCCACCAACTCTCCTTGACAGGCACAGCATGGAGAACTTGGTTACTTGCCCCCCAGAGCCCTCAACAATCAGCTGCTGCTATTTCACTTTCTGCATTACCACTGGTCAGCCTTGCAGATGTTAATTTTCTTCCTCCTCCTCTTCTTATTCCATCAACACTGTAAGAGAAGCCAAAGGGTATTTTCAAGTACAGAGATCCTCCTCCTCCTGTGACTATATTCTGACTCTCAAGGCCTCTTCTTTATCTTGCAAATCCCTCATCTTGGAAGTCTCTCATAAAGCTGTATCAGATTCTGCTTTCAGTGCTGTAAGGAATAGTCATCCCTCAGCCCCAGTGGCCATGTGCATGGCTCCTCAGACCACCTCTCAATCCCATCTACATTGCTGCTACCACCTTTCTCCTAGGCCACAGGGTGGAGTCTGGGCTCTGCTGCTCTGTTCACAGTCCACCCCAACAGGTCCATATATGTCCACAGGAAAGTCAGAAAAATGTAACCTACTTGCTTTCCTAGTGGCACTGTCTCAAAGGTGGGAGTTAACTGCTTGTAAATCCTTCTCTATGCTCATTGGGAACCCATCTACTATATCCCAACTATCCATAGGAGTCCATGCTATTAGAACCTTGGAACTGAGTGCTACATATTGTTTCGTGGCCACAGATAACACCTGTCTTCCAAGGTTGAAGCACCACTCACTTGCATAAAATTCTGCCAACCATGCCTGTTATCCAGGTGAGGCTCAGGCCCTGGGAAACACATTTGAGATCCCAGTAAATAAAGGAATATGTGAGATGAAGTTGGGATAGTACACATGCTTTGTTCAGAGGTGTCAGTAGCCTCTGGATGTCAGCCCCCAGATCCAGCTTCAGACCCATTTAGCCCCCTGAATTCTTCCATAAGCCTTTTTTTTTTATATGCAGGACAAAGAAGGCATATTGCCAACAGTTTACATAAGTGGGCACATGTTCAGAAGCAAATATTTATGATTTTGACTACATACACTGAATCAGCATGTTTATGACCTTGACTAGATACTAAAAAGATAACACACCAGAAGACTTGGTGAGGGACCCGAACTATAACCATCTTGGGCCTGCCCTCCATGGGCTCTTGTGTGACTAACTTGACCATGTGGTTCTGGAACTTTTGGAGTTTTTTGGAATTTGTTGGAGGAATTTTGAAAAATGGAAAGGTGCAAACTGGGAAAGTTTTAGAGTGTTATAAGCGGAGCTTAATGAGTGATTCTGGTGAAAGCTCAGAAGATCAGCATGCTGATAGGACTATGGACAGTAAAGACTGGGCTCATGAGGTTTCAGAGGAGAAGGAGGATCTTTTGGAAATTGAACTAATGGCCACTTATGTTACATTCTTATCAATAAGTTGCCTGAATTTCCCCCATGTCCTGAGACTTTCTGTGAGGCTAAATGTAATCTTGCATAAGAAATTTGTAAATAGCATAATATTCAGATAGTAGCATGGGTATTGCTGGTGGTTTTTAGTCAAATTTATTGTTATAATTAGGAGTAGAAAGTCAAATTCATTGTTATAATTAGAAGCTGAAAGCAAAACAGAAATATTTGAAGAACTGGCAGTTTTGATAGAAAATTGTGAGTAAATCTGGGGTTGAGGAAGGTGTGGTTGTTAAAGACATTACAGCTACTAAAGAGACCCTACTAACTACTTTACCCAGCAACAATAATAAAGATGGTTTGTGGGTGGCTTAAGAATTGGCAAGATAACACCCATCTTAGGCTCAAGGGTGCAAAAGTAAAAATTCCTTTAAAAGAGACCAGTAGGGCACCCTACTTGCACAAGGGACCCAAAGAAATTGTTTCACTATGCTCAGATGTCCAGGCATTCAGAGGTTACTGCTCAAGAGATTGGCAGACCTTGATGGCAGCCATGTGGTGCTGGTTCTGCAGAAATGTAAGATGCTGGAGTTAGGGGAATTTTCTTCCTGGTAACAAGTAATATTCCTGGGGTTCAGTCTAACAACTTCCTACTCATATTGAAACAATTTGTTTCCCTGAGAAGGGAGCCAGCATTGATGCTGAGCTAGACAGAACAAAGTTGAGACCTAAAATGAGAACAAAAACACATGAGGCTGGAAAGTATGGCACTGCTTTAACAGAGAGGACAAAAATAAATGTCATGAGGAGAAACACTCTGACAAGCATCACAGAGGGGAATTATCTGGTGAGTCTTTGTGAATTGAAATTTTGGGTTCTACTAAAAGCCTATATAATGAGAGTGGAATCCTTTTTACTTTTAAAGTGTTTGAGTTGAGCCATTGTGTAGCTTTTAGTCATTGCTCTGATGACAGCTTTAATGGAAATCCTGCCAGCTTATTCTGGCCCCAGGTTGGCTCATATCCAAGTTTTCTATACATCCAAATTTTCGAATTGGAAGGAAATTGCATGTGATTGGTTTTTCTTTGCTTTCTCAAAATAATGACTTCTATCAACGGTAGATCAGAGCATTTAGCCAGAATTTATATGTGTTTCCCCCATTGTCTTCTCCCCTCCCCAATTCAATTTAAATCCCACCTATACTCCCTGTATTTGTTAAAGGATATTCCCTTTCCAATTCCACTCCTCATGATTTTCGGCTCCTCATGATTCTATGAGATTCACCCTTTTCACTGCCTCTGTGCATCCCTTTCCCTCCCACCTCCATCCTAACCAGGGAGGATATGATGCTTGGAACAGCTCCTGCCATCTTGCAGCTAAAGGGGAGTGCCAAGAGAATTTCAGAGTGCCAGCTCATGTGGAGATGCTGAACGATTCCTGGGATCTCCTGTCTTCAGACTTCTTATTACCTGAGATGTTTAAATGATGGTATTGCTTCAGTTTCATTTTCTATTATATCAGAAGACATCCTAAGGGATCAAGTAATTACCAACCACATATTTTTTACATTTTTTCCTCCACAACTCTTCCCCAACATTGGGGTTGGGTGGGAGGGAGATAGGAGAAGATACTATCACCTCCACCTGTTCCTCAGTGCCCAGTCATATTGGGTCTAAATTTCTTCACATCTGCATCTTACTTCCCTCCCTCTCTCTTCTCTCCTCCTCTAGTCCTCAATCCCCCCAATCAATCCCTGTCTGGACTCCAGTGAGCTCAGAATACAAAGGCCTTTGTAGGAATCAAGAACATTCTTCCAAAATGACAACTTCATCTTCCCACTGTGAGTTTGTGTCATAGAGGGATGACAAAAGGTCAGTGTGGCAGCAGCCTCCTACCAACTAGCCTCTAATCATCCTTCTTTTGTGGAACTTAATCCAATTTCCAGTTTTGAACACTATTTTGGCACTTCTTACCTTGGTTTAACCTACTTAAACATTTTCCATAATGCAAAAGCAATTCAAAAAGAAAGATGCTTTTGTAAAGTGTAGGTATTTTTTAAAGTTTGGATGGCAAAAAGTAAATGCCTTGTCTTCTCTTATCTGCATGATGGTGTTTTAGAGACCTGAGCTTTGCGTGCTACTGGTATCTATCTGCTTTAACAGTACTTTAATAAATTCAGTTCAGCTAAATTCCCTGCTTTCCCCTGTGCCTTCTTTACTGTGACATTATTCTGCTATGATTGATGGCAGTATTGTACAGTGTGCTGGCATATTAAAAATTTGTATTTGCGCTGCCTAACTTGTGACAAAAACTTTAGTATAACTACTAAAGCAATCTCAATTTTCTATCAAGACTAGCTTGGGTTACTATTGCCTTTTTCAGATTTTTTCTCTTTTTTTATGTGTTTGAATGAACTTAGAATCAATTTCAGACTCAGGAGTAGAACATACTTTATGTTTCTGCAGAGATATTTTTCATCACAAACTAATAAACAGTAGACAAAGCTCTCTGTGGAGTCTGTTCACCAAATCAGATCCCTGCTGTATCACTATTTGGAAAATTAAAACAAGAGAAGGGCTGGGCATGGTGGGACATGCCTGTAATCCCAGCAGCTTGGGAGGCCGAGGCAGGAGGATCACGAGTTCTAAGCCAGTTTTAGCAACTTAGTGAGGTGCTTAGCAAATCAGCGAGACCCTGCCTCCAAATAAAATATATATTTTTTAAAAGGCTGGGGATGTGTTTAAGTGGTTAAGCACCCCTGGGTTCAATTCTCAGTACCAAAAATAAAAACAAAAACAAGAGAAAGGTCAAGAAATCAGGCACATCCACAGACATGTGGCAAACTCTACAATAAGGTTGTTGTGAGGGACTGGTACCAGGGTGTGTCTCCCCAGAGGTAAAGAGATGATGTGCCACTGTGACAGAAGGTGTCTAATGAATTGGCAATTTTCTTCGTGGAGGATACAACTAAATTCTATCCAGACATGAATATCTCTAAATGGATTTAAGTTGGAAAATAGCATTTAGTCATGTTCTTTTTGGATATTTGTTAAATTTTTGTTTGCACATATATAGAAGTTGGTCTCAGGAGAAATAGAACTTAGTCCCCATAACATAGTATTGAGTTTATACAGCATACCCACCCAAATTTGTGCCAAGAACTCTCTGGGTGTTTTACAAGCAGAGACCACCTAAAATTGACTAGGAACAGTGGATTTGGTCTAAATTACATTCCAAGACAAGGAGGCCTATTTTAAACCCTCCTCAAACAATTTTTTTTATTGGGGATTGAGATCAGTGGCGCTACATTCACTGAGCTATATCCCCAGTCCTTTTAATTTTTTTTTATTTTGAAACAGGGTCTCAGTAAGTTGCCTAGACTGGCCTGCAACTTGTGATCCTCTTGCCTCAGCCTCTTGAGTTGCTGGGATTACAGGTGTGTGCCATAGCGCCCAGTCTCTTCAAGGGATGTTATATTGAAAAACTGACAGGACTTGATCACAAGGAACTGTGAGCATGACCTTGAGGGAAGAGTGACCATCCTTATGACTTGACACTCATGAGATGGGACAGTTCCATGAGGCAACAGGGGAAGATGGGGAAAGGAAGGAATCTGGAGTTGCCTCTGACCCCTGACCTGACACTTAGCCCCTGTGTTACTATAGTGGGAACACCCTGAGATGTCCTTCTGTCACTTTTACCCTCAAATGCAAGTAGAGCCTGTGACTTGCTTCTAACCAATACAATATGGTAAATGTGATGTGATGTCGCTCCAATGATAGTCTTACTGTGTTCAATAGACTAGGGTGGATATGGCCTTGGAAGGGGACCATGTCACAGGGAACTTTGGGCTATCTCAGGAACCTGAGGGCTGCCTCTTACTGAAAGCCAATAAGAAGCTGGGGCTCTCAGTCACTCAGCTGCAAGGAAATGAATATTTTTCAACCTGAATGATCTTGAAACTGGATTCTTCCCCACTCAATTGTCCAGGTAAGGGCACAATCCATTGTAACACCTCCATTACAGCCTCGTGAGATCCTGAAAGAAGTACCAGACCAACTGTGCCCAGACTCTTCCCTTGGGAACTTTGAGGTAGCAAGTACATACTGTTTTTTAAGCTACTAAGATTGTGGTATTTTGTTATGTAACAATAGAAAGGTAATACAGGGATTAAGAATAAATTCATTTTTTTCCTGAGTCTCATTTTCCTCATCTTCAAAATGGGTATAATATCTCCTGCCATGATTGGATCAGGCATGTCCCCAAAGGCCCATGTGTTAAAAGCTTGGCCCTCAGCTTGGCTTGGCACTATTGGAAGGTGGTGGAAACATTTACAAGGTGGGGCCTAGTGAAAGGTCTTAGGTCACTGGGGTCTTGCCTTCAAAAGGCATGTGAGATGGCAGTCTCTTCCTTCCTCTGATTCATTCCAGCCATGAGGTGAATGGACTTCTAGCACATATTACTGCCATGATGTTCTTCCTTACAATAGGCCCAAAAGCAACAGGTCCAATCAACCATGAACTGAAAACTCCAGAACTGTATGCCAAAATAAACCTTTCTTCTTTTTAAGTTGGTTATCTCAGGTTTTTGTTGCAGTCAGGGAAAGCCGACTAATGTACCTAATGATAGGAGGTTAATCACAAATAAAATAATTGTTCTTACTAAAAAGGCAACTCTTTTATTGTATTATCAAGGTATAAAAGATCCAGAACACCAGGCTGGTTCTCAAGAGCTGAAGTCCAATCCTAGATCCTATCCCACAGAAGTCCAGGGAACATCATGCAGAAGTAAAGGAGAAAGAAAGATAATTGCCTTTCTGATTCAGATCCCTCTGAGGCCAACATAGGAGTCTACTAAATCTTTTTCCAAACACCCTCTACACAGCAGTTTATGCCAAGCACAGATAATACCCAGAGGAAAAGGAAGTTCTCCTTGACCTTGACAGTGCCCACTGTCAGATTCTAAAACCAACTTTGGAATTCTGTGCTCAGAACTGGAATTCCCACATCTGAAAATGACCAATTTCGAGCTCCACATATTTAGGCTGCAGTGAGGGACTCTGAGGCTGCTTACCTCCTTGGTTGTCTTACACCAAGGTTGTATGAGTTGAGCAAGGTTGAGCTTTTCAGTGGGGCATGAGTAATCTACCTATGGGAAATAGGTGAGAACCAAGGTCAAGGACAAGGTAGGACCTTAGCACCACTGTCATAAACCACCTGGAATCTCCTCACAAGGTAGGACACTGTGTTAATGACATTTCAAGACAAGGCAACCCCATTTTTAGCCCTCTGCAAGAGGACTCACCATGCACCCTTTTACTTTGCTAAAGTGGAAAGACCATGAATACTCTCCATCTTACCATTGAAGTTGTAAAGTTTTGGGAGCTGGGCCATTCAGAATATTCAGAAGCTCTTTTTGAAATATTTTTAGTTGTTTAGATCTTATATTTAATTAATTAATTTATATGCAGCACTGAGGATCAAACCCAGGGCCCCACACATGCCAGGCAAGTGCTGTACCACTGAGCCACAACCCCAGCCCCTCAGAAGTTCTTGAAAATCAAATACTAGTGAGTATGGGATTGCAAATTTGGCTTTCCGTGTTTACTTTGTTAAGTGTCTACAGCAATGCTACATTGAATGGTTTGTCAGCCTCAGCAAATTACATCGGTCATTATAATAGAATCTTGACATTTGTGGAAGAGCCCATTGCAACCACATTTTCCTACTCTGAGTAATCTGATATCCACTGTCTCATTAGCACCAATTTCATTCCTGATTATCTGCCTGCCTCCAGGTAGCCTTAGAAAACTAGTATTTTTCCTGTTTTTTGCTCTTCCCAATGGAAGTGAAGAACAAGTAAAGCATGGTGGTTAAGAGCCCAGCCTCTGGAGACAGACAGATGAAGAATAAATCCAAATCAGCCATTTATCAGTTCTTTATTCCTGTACAATTTTACTTGACCTTTCTGAATTTGAAATTATACTAGTAAAAGTATGCTAGTAAAGCATCATCACAGAACCTGAACTTAGGAAGTTCTCATTAATTATGGTGTTAATATCATCATCATTATTATTAATACATTATTAATTGCTATTGTGACTTTGGTTTTGTAGTATTTTTAGGTTTGTTATATAATCACTAATGTCTCTAGGATAGTATGGGTCAAATGACACCAGGTAGAAGATTATCAAGAGCCTAATTCACCTTGGCCTATACCCAAAGGACTTAAAATCAGCATATTACAGAGATACAGCCACATCAATGTTCATAGCTGCTCAGTTCACAATAGCCAGATTGTGGAACCAACCTAGATGTCCTTCAATTGATGAATGGATAAAGAAAATGTGGTATATATATACAATGGAATATTACTCAGCCATAAAGAACGATAAAATTATGGCATTTGCAGGCAAATGGAGGAAACTGGAGAATATCATGCTAAGTGAGATAAGCCAATCTCAAAAAACCAAAGGAAGAATGATATCGCTAATAAGTGGATGATGACACATAATGGGGGGTGGGAAGGGTTAGTGTTGGGGTTGGAGTTGGGTTTAGGGAGGAGGGCAGGAATGGAGGAAGGAAGGACTGTATAGATGGAGGGGAAGGGTGGGAGGGGAGGGGGGGAAGGGAAAAATGGCAGAATGAATCAAACAACATTACCCTATGTAAATTTATGATTACACAAATGGTATGCCTTTACGCCATGTACAGACAGAGAAAAAACATGTATCCCATTTGTTTACAATAAAAAAAAAAAAAGAGCCTAATTCAGTTTAAAACAATGCTCTATTCCAATAGTTGGAAAATTCTCTCTGAAAACGGTCAGCTAGAACATGTCTGAGGTTTTTAGGTCACATGGTCTGTGTTGCAACAACTTAACTCTGCTGTGGTAGTTTGAAAGCAGCCATAGACAATCCGTAAGTGAATGGATGTGATTGAGTTTCAATTAAATGCTATTTACAAAAAAATTGGTGCTGGGCTTACATCTATAATTGGTCCATGACCCATACCTGTAATCCTAGCTAGCTTGGAGGTGAGGCAAGATGATAGCAAGTTTAAGGTCAATTTGGGCAAATTAGCAAGACCCTGCTCAAATTTTTTTAAATAATAAAAAGAGCTAGGCATATAGATTGGTGGTAGAGTATCCCTAGATTTAATTCCTAGTACCACCAAGAAAAAAAAAAAGGCTGGATTTGGCCCACGGGGTGTGCCAGCCCCTGCTCTATCCCTGTTCCCGTGTCCAGCAAGGTACTCCTAAACAGAACTCTCATGGGAAGAGCACATGGCATAGTGGAGACAATGGCATTTGAGCCTCAACTTTGTCATGTAATGACTCTAGCATTCTGGGAAACTTACTTTGCAGCATTCTCAGAATATTACTTAATTCTTCCACGCACATATTCTTCCTTTGCAAAACTTGGGCAATAGTACTTCCTGTTAAGTGTTAGTGAGGATAAATGATCCCAAATATATAAAAGATATATAAAAGAAATAATATGCAAACAGGATGATGTGTGTACATTTCAGATTTTTTTGGTCGGAATGCACTTCTTATTTGTCCAACTAGATTGTGAATGTGTTTGACACTACACAGCTATCACCTATTGTCTTTTTATCTGTCTCAGCCTCCTCTCTGGATCTTAGAAAAGTCATCTGCACAGAGCAGGATGTTGCCAGCATCCTAAATTTTGTCTTTTGCAAAGAACCAATGGTGCTTAGCTGAGAATTAACAGAACAAACACTTGCCAAATTAAACAGAAGATTAATTTGTTGGAAGAACATTTAAAAACAGGTCTAAACCAGGGAGCCCGGGCACACTTGCACCACTGACTCCTCTACTCCTGGGCTTCCAACAGCACCTTCAGGAACAATTCCCCTCAATTCCTGATCTATGCCTTGCTCCCTGAAGATCAGAAGTCTCAGGCAGGAGTCACTGAATGACTAAGATCACCTGCCTATACCCTGACCACAAAGAGGCAAGGAAAGAAAAGTTTATCCTGACCTTTTGGCCTCTGGAATGAGAGTATTTTACCAAGCCACTTAATGATGTAAGTCTCCCTCCCTCCCCAACAGGAAAGGTTTTGGGGGCTGGGTAACTAGAAGAATGACATATGTCTGTCACACTGATTGTCAGGCTGAGTCTCAGACCCTAGGAAACAGATTCAGGATCCCAGCAGAAGAAAAATGTGAGATGTAGTTGGGATAGTAGACACACTTTATTCAGAGGTGGTGGCAGCCCCCGCCCCTAGCTTTCAACCCCCTGGGTCCTTCCATAGCCCTTTTTATATGCAGGCCAGACAAAGAAGGCACATTGCCAACAGACTACATAAGTGTGCGTGTGCTCACACACAAGCAAATGTCTATGACCTTGAGCACACACCCTGGATCAGGGTGTTCATGACCCTGACTACATACTAAAAACAGCCCACTAAAAGCCTTGATGAGGGAGCCCAACTATAGCCAACTTGGGCCTGCCCAACCCTGATCATCTGCTCACCTGGGCCTCTTGTTTATAAAAAACATTTGGATTACAACATAGTCTACCGCCACTGTGACTTTCACATTGATTGTTTGTCAATCATCAATCAGCTTTCTTCATTGATCCCCTCCAGCAGATACATCAGTGTTCTTACCATATATCTTCACTCTGCACATGTCAAACTGCCTTCAAGCAGGTAGCATACATAACTTTATAGGGTTGCTGTTGCTTATTTTGCCTCCATGAAAGGCAGACACAGAGAGCCCGGGTAATATATAACCACCAGGAGCATCTCTTAATCAGAACTTGTAAGTACCCCAGCTCCCTTGCACCTTAACTGGGATCATAATAAAATATGTAATTTACACTGTTTTAAAAAAAACTTCTCCACAGGATTAAACTTCAGTTGAACAACATGGCGTCTGCCTTGATAGTGTTCCCCCTCCTCTTTCTTGTATTACACACATACACACTTTCACTCATGCGCTTTCTCTCCTCCACCGTCTTCTGCCCATAACTCTCAACATCCCAAATAAATTCTGTATACTCAATTTTTGTCTCAGATCTGCTTCTTGAAGGAGCCCTATTAACATATCTCTCTATATCTGAATGCTAGCATACTATTTTTCAGACTTATCAGGAATATTGAGACAATTGTCACCACAAAGCTCTGCAGTTTACAAGAACAACTGCAGATGCTGAAGCAGGCAAACACGAGACAAGACTATATTTTCTCTCTCTATTAAAGAACCATTTTTAAAATTACTGTATTCCATCCTTATATGAAATCTGCCCCTATAATGAAAACATTTATGCTAGAGAGACAGAGAGGGAGGAGAGGAGGGGGAGCTGAAGAAAAGAGGGAGAGAGGCAGGGAAAAGAAGAAAGAAAAAGAAAACAGACAGTCATTATTTAGGAGAATCAGAAGTACATAAAAGAGATGGGCCTTGAACTTCAGGGAGATAAGCAAAATTGCTTTGAGGCAACAGGGTGAGAGGAGAGCTCCCCACACTCTGGAAAAAGGAGATATGAGAAGCAAATGAGAAGGACTGTAAATCACTGGGTAATCAAAGCAAACGTTATTCTGCAGGGCTCTGCAGAAAGCTATCAGAAGAAGAAAAGTCAGGTCAACCCTCCGTGACTGAAAAAGCTCAGAGCTGTCACGTCTTGAAACTGAAGGGCCTCATCTTGATATTTCCAAGGGCATTCAGTAGCTGGAGTGGCTGCTGTTCCCAGAGTGGGAAGGAGGGGCTTTGGTTGGATATTCTTGTACAAAGAGGGAGATAACTTGAACATATTTTTTCTTTACCCTACAACCTGAAAAATTGAATTGTGATGATAAAGATCAGGCAATTGTGCTGAAGCACTGAACTCTTCATGAAATAAGAGCCCAAGTGCTAAACTCCAATCTTGTTTCTCTTTGTTGGAAAAAGGGAAAGAACCGCTACTTATGCTATCACTTCACTATGCAGAGGCAGGAAGATGGATTATTAGTCACTATATGCCCTGTGACTAAAATTCTGTCTGATGAAGACAGTCATATAGGCAACCACTCTAAAATAAAGGAGGAAAGGTGTCCATTTATAGCCAGAGGATAGAAAATCCTAGCTGGGTGTGATGGCACATGTCTGCAATCTCTGTAATCCCAGCTACTTAGAAGGTTGAGGTAGGAGGATCACAAGTTTGAGGTCAGTCTCAGCAATTTAGCAAGACCTCATCTTAAAATAAAAAGGAATGGGGATGTAACTCAGTGGTAGAGTGTTTGCCTGGTATGTACAAGGCCCGGGGTTCAAAGAAAATCCTTGATGATGAAGAAGGGTAGAAAAGACGTTATGAAAGTGTAAAGAACTGACTGGTTGTGGAAACAAAATGTAACAAAATAATAGATGAACTCCAGTGATCAACCAAAAAAATATTTAGGGAAAAAATACCTGGAATCAAGTGCAGATGAATAACATTAAAAGCTATTGCTATCTCATTATCCTGCAGAAAGTCAAGTGTGTAAATTCAAGCAATAGTGGATAATTTGGTTAATGTAGAAAATTTAGGCTAAAACATATTTATCTGTGGACTTAGAGCCCAATACTTTTTTTTTTTTTTTTTTTTTTTTTTTTTTTTTGCAGTGCTGGGATTGAACCCAGGGCCTTGTGCTTGAGAGGCAAGCACTCTACCAACTGAGCTATATCTCTGGCCCCTTAGAGCCCAAAACTTTCATTGTCACCAACTGCAAAAATCCTAAACTAGATGCCAGAGCTATAAGGAGTTCCCATGGTGGTTCCAAAACTTAACATATGCTGGGCCAATTATAAGTCAGCTCCCTCTGATGATACCACCGTTTCCTTTCCTGAATGTTGTAGCTGAGGTCTTACTAGCCTCTACTTGTTATATAGCAGAGAGCTGGTAGCCCATCTTGAGTCTTGGAAATGCCAAAAGATTTCTGTGATCAGGGGTGTGGTTCAGGCAGCCCAAATCATTCAGTTCATCTATGGTGGCCAGCAGTGAATGTTTTTTTAAAGGACTCTCTTTTAGCAGCTGTGGGGAGCTGTTCTTATTTAACAGAATCAGACTAGGTTGAGCCATGTGAACCAACAGAGGCCTGGCTTCTAGGAACTGCCCGGAGGCCTGTGGTGTTGCATGGGAGTGGTTCCCTGTCTCCTTCTGGAATTTTCCCTTAAGAGGATGGCTCCCCTAACTCCACCCTATCCTGTCCATCACAGAAGAAGTTCCTCCCAGTCCTTGCCCCCTTTATCTGTATGTTATAAAGAACGGAGAGTTGGGCAATTCCATGTCTGGCCAGAGCTGGTATGGCCAGACCCGTCACGCTCCCACTCATAAAAAAAGTGTATTGGCTCTTGTGTGTTCATTGAGTAGATTAGTTTTTTGGGTAACAGATAGAAAAACCGCCAACATCCTCCACCAACAGTTAACCCTTTCCTCATCCACGAGGGATGTGGCAGAGAGGACCCTCACAAGCAGCAATATTGCAAGCGTGGTTCATTCCCTCCATTGACTGTCATGTCTCCATCTGAGATGCTAAGGCATGATTTTTCCCAAAAGTTAGCTGGAAGTGGTTCCACATAATGATTGTGACCAATATATGCACAGGCATGCAAATACAGTGAAAATCACACTGTATCATTAATAACTGTAGACATTGCCTAGTGGCAGATGTGAAATGAATGAGCTCTGAGCATTTCTTTGCTTAATCTTTGAAAACTGAATTTTGAACTTTTATGAATAATATTAAATCAAAATGTGAATTCCATTTTAAACAATGCAGCATTTCACGTAATGTTATACCAATTTGAATGTGCAAAGAATTTTATCTATTTGTATAAGTTTGAAGAATTTTTTACTTAATCAAAGATTTTAAGATTTAAAAAGAAGTCAAAATGCTCAAAATGTCAAATTTCAATGTCAAAACTCTAATGAAACCTTAGAGATTGAATAGAGCACAGACCAAAAAAAAAAAAAAAAAATCAGTGACAAGGAAGAGAAAGATGACTGTAAGAGAGATGAAGAGTGAAGCTGAAATCCCTCTGGGAATTTCTAGATTAACCAGATTGTCTCTGCTGCCCAAATTCTGCACTTTTTGCAGAATGATGGGACATTAACAGCTTTCAGTGTTGCTCACCTAAACTTGATTCTAGGTCCATTTTCCTTTATTACTCCCTTTGGATGAGAGCTAGAGCTCATCTATGGATAAATAAGTAGAAATAGTGAATTTGAAAAATTAACAAGCATTAACATAGGTGCACTTAATGTTAGGAAATGGCCTACATTAGGAAGATGTCAACATTCTCCTTTAATTCAATTTGTGTGTGTGTGTGTGTGTGTGTGTGTGTGTGTGTGTGTGTTTTACTGGGGATAGGACCCAGGGCCTCGTGCATGCTAGGCAAGCCCTCTACCACTGAGCTATACCCCAGCCCTTCTTTAATTCAATTTGATATAAATACCCATTTCATATTCAGAATAGGACAATATTCCACTATTTTAGACTTTTCATGACCATTAACAAAAATAGTGGGGGTAAATCCCACTTTTTATATAGTGTATTTTTAAATTTTTTTTTCTGTATATTATTATGTTGTTACAGATTAAAAAGCCTTTCTAGCTGGGAAGAGACTGCCCCTCCCAGAGCTGGCCAATTCTTAGAGATAGCAAAGAACTCAGCCAGGAGCATGCCTCTGATATGCCAACTAAACCAATCCAGAGCCACACCTCCTCTATCTGGCCCCTACACCGTAGGAGACAGTGTTCCTCAACTATAATCATCCAGGGCCAGGTACCATACAAATAAGAGCACCCCTTTAGTTTAGAGCCTGTCCAAATTATTCAACCCTAAACTGTTGACCCAGCTCTGCCTTTGCCTTTCCTGAGGAACCCTTCAAAGTTCTGGGTTAGTGCTTTCCCCTGGCTCCTATATTCTGCCTCCTCACCATCCTGTGTTTCCCATGTGGCCCTGCATGGAGTTCCATGCCTTCTGTACTTAACGACCTGTGTGTGTGATGACCTTTGTTTTCCTGAGCCTGTCCTGTGTTTCCTCTTTTGGGCATGCATGCCTGATCATCAGAAAAAAAATGACACACTTTTTTTTTCAGCACTTGGGATTGAATCCAGGGATGTTTTAAAATAGAAATATACCCCCAGTCTCTTTTTTTAAATTTTGAGACAGGGTCTTGCATAATTGCTCAGACTGGCCTAGAACTTGCAATCTTCCTGCCTTAGCCTCCTGAATCACTGGAATTACAGGCATGCACCATTGTGCTGGGCTACAAAACACTTTTAATAAAACCTGTTAACAGATTCTGAGAATCTATGGTGTTCACTCAAAGCAGTCAACCACTGATCTCATTAAGTGTTGTTATCAAAGAATAGGACCATTTATTAAACTTACAACTATACTTATGAACCAGTAGATGAAATATGTGTGTTATTTTTCTTTTACTGTCTAACAAATTACCACAAACTTAGTATCCTAAAACAACACATATTTATTATCTCTCAGTTTCTATTGGTCAAGAGTTCAGGTATGGCTTAGGTAGGCCCTCTGTTCAGGATCAAACAAGGCTGCAATCAAGGTATTACCTGAGCTGCGTTCCTATCTGGAGTCTCCACTAGAGAAGAATTCATTTGAATCAAATATTGGCAGAATTCCCTTACCTATAGTCATAAGACTGAGGGCCTTGGCTTCTTTGCGGCAATTAACTAGAGAACACCTTTAACCCCCAGACACAGCCTGCAGTTCCTTGTCTGTGTTATTCAGTTTTCTGTTGCTGTGACAAAACACCTGAGAAAATAAACTTAGAGGAGGAAGGATTTATGGTTCATGGTTTCAGAGATTTCATTCCATGATCATCACTTTGCTCCACTGTTTCTGGGTTTGTGGTGAGGTCAAATATCATGGCTAGGAAAAAGGGTGTTCTGGAGCAAAACTGCTCACCTCATGGCAGTTGGAAAACAGAGAGAAAAAGAGAGAGAGGGGGAGAGAGAGAGAGAGAGAGAGAGAGAGAGAGAGAGAGAGAGAGAGAGAGAAAGTGTCCAGGGACAAAATATGTTCTTTGAAGGCATGTTGCCAGTGACCCACTCTTCTAAATAGCCCCACCTCCTAAAGTTTCCACCACCTCCCCATGGTGCCACTAGCTGGGATCTAGTCTTCACATCCAAACCATACCACATAGGCTTTCCCACAGGGCCATTTACTTCACCATGCTGATTGGAAAAGTCCCTAAAGCAAATCTAGCCTGACAGAGTCCTTCTTATGTAACATAATATGATGAGAGTAATATTCCATTACCGTTATCATATTCTATGGTTTGTCAGGAGCAAAACACAGGTCTCATTTTCACTCAAAGAAAGAGGTTTACACAAAGGTGTGAACACCAGGAGGCAGAAATGATGGAGGATTACCACAGAATCCATTCTCCACAGTTAGTATTCAATTATCAAGTGAAGATCTGAGGAGAAAAATGTATATTCCTCTCAGGTGTCTCCTCTCAGGGAGACGCCAAGCACCTGATGGCCATGGCCCCAAGCAGCAATGTCAGTTCTCCCATGCTCCCTTAGGGCTTTGTGGTCTGTATCTTCACAGTTGTACTTGGAAAGATATCCCACTTCTGAGGCATCAGTATCTGCAAATGCCGTAGCAACAGCAACGGTATCTCTGGAGGAGATCTCAGCAGACACCAGGTCATCTCAGAGAAGACCAAAGAGGCCTCCTCCTCTCTGCCTTTGAAAAGTGCATATGTAGGACATTCCTTTCCATAAAAGCTAAACTTTGTCTTTTTGGTGTATTTTTAGAGATGAGGTCTCTCTGCATTGCCCAGGCTGGCCTCAAACTCCTGAGCCAAAGCAATCCTCCTGCCTCAACTCTCAGAGCAGCTGGGACTACACACATGTGCCAGTGCAACTGGGCAACCAGCTCAAACTCTGTTTTTGTCTGAGCAGGAAGCAAAACAGTCAAACAGCTAAGCAGAATTAACTTATCCATTGGCTTGTGATTCAGAGACATACAGCATCAGTTTGACTTTATTTATACCTTATTTTTCTCCCAATTTTGTTTCTGATCTTTTTGTGCAGTTTTCCATAGCACTTCATGGCTGGCTTTACATGGATCAGGTTTCAGCCTTGTTTTATCCTTGAAAACATCCTTAAGTGCTAAGTAAACCAGCAATCTAATCAAGTGGGAGAACTAGCCCCAACGATGCTGAGCTGCTGATGTGAAAGACCTGACTGGCTGAAACTGCCTGAGATTTCTCACATAATGTCTTCATTATGTGGTTGTGCTTCAGTGCTCTGAAATAATAGCATTTTAATCTTAGGTTCACCCATCACCATCTGAAGAGAGGAGAAAACACCAAGGATATAAAATACTGAGGAAAGGTGAGAGTACCGCCTCATTATCCATAAAATACATTTCATTTCAGCACTACAATATACTTCTTCTCCTTACAGTTCTAGGAGTTATTCGGTCTTATGCATTCAAACTTTAACTTCATGGTTTACCATGAGAAAAGTCTCATGTTGCTTTAACATTCTAGTTTTTGTGAAGCTGTTTTCTCTGTAAATAATGAATTTCCTTATGTTTTCTGAAATGCACTTATCATCTGTCCTGGTGTTCTACAAAGGAAATGCACAACAGCAGCAGCATTTAGCCTAGGATATATTAGTTAAATTCTGAATAGGAAACATCCTGGGCAATGTAATGGATCAGAAATGGAATAATTAGACATTATTACAAATAAACTTCTCACTTTCATTCTGGAGAAATTACAAATAAAGTTCTCTCTTTTTTTCTGAAGCACAATAAGTCCTTAGCCTTTCCTATCACACTAAATGAGTCCTTCCCCTACCCCCTACATTTAAAGCTATCTCTAATCCTCTGAATTTCTTCAGTGGCATCTATCATATTTACCAGCATTTAAATCCCCACTCTGCCACATACAAACTATACAAACAAGCCCATACATATGCTTAACCTCAGTGAATCTCAGTTACCCCATCTATCAAATGGGGCTATAATAGCATCCACTGTATTGTGTTGTGATGATTACATTAACACCACAAGCCAAGTACAGTGCTATCCAGTGCCTAGCCTATGATAGGCTCTTGTCTTCCCTTCTTTATACCTGTTATCACCTTTAGATACTTCATCTCCCACCCCACAGCTTTAGCAATCATTGCATCTGGATGATGCCCATATTAAAATATGCAACCTTGGCATCTCACCTGGTCTCCACTCTTGCATCTTTAACTCCATGATGAACTTTTCTCTTTGACAATTCAGCTTCCCCTCAACATCAGTCTATCTGAAATCAATCTTCTTTTTTTTTAATATATTGTTTTAGTTGTAGGTGGACATAATACCTTTATTTTATTTTTATGTGGTGCTAAGGATGGACCCCAGGGCCTCACACGTGCTAGGCGAGCACTCTACCACTGAGCCACGACCCCAGCCCAATCTTATTCTTCTTGGGGGGAAAAAAAAGTCTCCAAAAAGCAGTTCATAGTTCAGAAAAGTTAATTCTGGAGTTGCCATTTGACCCAGCAATTCCAACTGCAGGTATATACCCAAGAGTAATGAAAATGTCTACACAAAAACTTGTACATGAATATTTGTAGTAGCATTATTCATGAGAGACAAAAATAGATACAACCCAAGGGCCCATCAACTGATGAACAGATAAATAAAATGTGGTGTAGCCATAAAATAGAATAATATGCAGTCACATAAAGGAATATAATACTTATTTAATGGTTGTGTTATTTAAAAAATATCTTTGGTACATATGGAATTTATCATGGTATATGAGGTAAGGCAGGGATATTACTTATTCCTATAACATTTATTGACTACTTCTTTTTCCCAGTGATTTGAGATGATGTCATCTTTATACATTCAATTTCTGTATATATCTGAGTGTACTTACTTCTGGGCATTCTGTTTTGCTAATAGACCAGTATGATATTCTTAAATTATTTAGGCTTTTAAAAATGCCTTAATGTGTTTTAGTGCTAGTCCCACTTCCATGTTTTTTTTTTTTCACTAAATTTAGCATCAGGTGATCTAGCTTAAAACTGTTAAGTTTTCACTGAGATTTTGTTAAATTTACAAATTAATTTACACAGTAATACAGTCCTTCTATTTGTAGAAAGGTTATTTTTTTGCCTTCAGTGGTATTTTAATTTTTGCTTTTTATAGGTCTCACATTTTTATTGACAAACATATTAATATATTTTTTGTTACTGTTATATATGAAATATTTTCTTCTATGAAATCTTCCAAAATATTATTTGAATATATGTAAACCACTGATTTTTATATGTTGAGTTTGTACTTGGTAATCTAATTGAGCTATCCGACTGTTTGTAGTAGCTGTTAATAAATATCTTGAATCTTCAAAAGAAAAAAAAAGTTACTCTGAGCTGGTGTTGGGTTGACACAGTAAATGAACAGGTTGGGTCTTTTGATTTGTGTTGTCTGTGCAAAAAATAAGTTACTTCCTGGAATTTTCCTATTTCTTGTGCACTGTGTCATAAATCACACAAACAAAAACTTTTCCTTTCAAAGTCCTGTGGCATGGCCAGATTCTAATAAAACTCTGTTCTTCAAGCTAAAAACAAACAAACAAAGAAAAAGGAATATAATACTGATACAGGCTACCACATGGATACCTTATCTTCATCTTGGAAACATGCTAAATGAAAAGTCAGAGACAAGTCCAGGTATTATATGGTGCAATTTACATGAAATATCCAGAATAAGCAGATCCACAGAGATAGAAGTGTTTGCCAGGAGAAGAAGAATGCAGGAATCAGAAGATGACAGCTAATGAATAGAGGGCTTCTTTTTGAATAATGGGAATGTCTAGAATTAGATAATGCTGATAGTTGTACAATACTATGAATACACTAGAAGTCACAAAGATTTATACTTACAAAGGCCAAAATGAGAATCTATGTCATGTGGATTTATCTCAATTTTTAAAAAAAAGAAAAAAAAAAGGAACCTCATAAATGGGAGTACTACTATCCAGTGGAAGGAAGGGGAAATGATCCAGAGAAGCGGAAGGGGATCGTTGATCTCCAGCAAACCAAAACACTCAGGACCACTAGACGAAGATCCTGAGGAGGTATCACTAAATTCAGTTCCAAGAAGTATTCAAAATCTGACTTCTAAGATTCAACCTAATGGATCATTATGCAGTTTTTCTGGAATATAGTCAAATGCAGACCAAAAGACCAAGAAAGGAGGTGGAGATTGGAAGGTGGAAATAGTTAAAGGAAGAAATTGAAGTGGAAAAGAAATGTCTTAGGGAATACATTTATTATATTCTTGATTGTCAGGTAGAAATGAAAGGGTAATAAATCATTTCCTCCAAATGCATTTAATAATTCCAATTTATTTTCTTTTTATGTCATTCTCTTTCTCCTTCTTTAATCAAAAGTTTGATGTCGAGGTAAATAAGAGTTCTGGGATTTTACAACATCTAAAAAATAAAGCAACATTGAGTCCCAAGAGGACTCAGTCTGAAGTCAGTTTCTTTGGAGATGACCTGTGAGATGACCTGATTAAAGATGATAAGACTATATTAGGGAGTTTTCAAGACATGCTGTACTTGCTCCATCAAAATTTTATTAGTTTTCTGATTTTTGGGAAAAGTTTCCATAGAAAAATCCTGGGAGGAAAACATTTCCAAATCAACTCCTCAGACTGTGAAATAGAGCTTAATAGTTACTAACTGAAGGAGTCCATGTGTTCCCACAGATGGCTGTTCAAAAATGAATCCTGCTTATCAATTTGAGAAAACAGAAAGAAAAGAACAAGGAGTATAGAACTTTATGATTTAGCCATGCCTTATTCAGGGTCTCATGAATGACCAAAGTCAAATAATCTGGAGTTAGTCAGTCCTTCAATTCTTTCCTTCCCAACCTCAATTTGTGTAACAAAGTGTTTCCAAAAGGACAGAGACTGGCCTCTGGTCCTCTGTGGTACCTAGTACCATCTGAAAATCATTGAGAATATCATATGTCCTCTACCTTTCTTAATTTACTAAGGCTGCTATAACAATGTACTACAAACTATGAGGTTTAAACAACAGAAAATTATTGCCTCTAAAAACAGGAAGAAGGGTTGAAGAAGGAAGGACCCTGAGGGAAGGGAAAAGAGATGAAAGTATAGAGAAGGAGGAGGAGAAGGAGGAAGGAAGGAAGGAAGGAAGGAAGGAAGGAAGGAAGGAAGGAAGGAAGGAAGGAAGGAAGGAAATTAAAATAATTATCTCACCATTTTGGAGGATGAAAGTCTGAAATCAAGCTGTCAGCAGGATTGGTTCCTTCTAAGGGACTCTCTCCTTGTCCTAAAGATGGTCATTTTGTCCCCAGGTCTCATCACATTATTTCTCCTTTATTTGTCGTGGTCTAAATTTCCTCCCAATCTTATTTTAATATGATTATCTTTATAAAGACCCTATCCATATATAAGGTCACTTGCTAAGGTACTGAATGTCCGGACTCCAACATACCTTTATTGGGGAGACATAATTTAACCTGTAACACTGTTCTGTATCACTCACTGAAGAGCTGAACAAGTTGCCTTTTAACATCCAGGAAACCTTGTCGGGGCTGAACCTAGAGGGGTTTAGTTCTGTGATGACCAGGAGGGACTGGGACCAGGGGTCATAGACTGGTTCAGGAATAAGTATGCACCCAGACTTAGAAATAAAAAAATATGTGGAATCACCAGGAGTCCTGAGGACAAAGCATCAATCAGATGACCTAGAATCTGGTACGGTTTTCACAGGCAAAAATCAGAGTCTTTGTGCCTTGAAAACATCATAGGTACTCAGCAGGAATCTGTTGAAGTAAAAAGAAACACAGAGAGAGGACCAAGTTGGGCACAAATGCAAGGACAAAGACAAAACAGGATTATATCATCTAGGAAGTCTCAGTTGTAACCAACAGAAACTGATCCTGGCTCATTTTAACAGAAAATGGATTCATTAGGAGGATATTAGGAATACAAGGAAACATCTGGAAGTCAATGATACATTCATTATCTTACGGTGGCAGCTGTTTTACAGGTGAATACGTATGCAAAAATTATCAAATTGTATATTTTAATATGCAATTTATTGTATGTCAGTTATGCCTTAATAAAATTGTTTTCTAAAAAAGACATCAGAAATTCAAGTCACACTGATACTGAAAGCATAATTTAGTACAATTTGGAAAGTTCTGTGAGTATATATGAAAGTTGAACAATTACTTCTTCATAAACTTACATTTCCACTTCTTAGTAACTACTCAATAGAAATGCACACAAGTCCTCACCAAAAACATGTACAGCTATGTTCATTGCAGCGCTATTCATATTAATCAAAACTAAAACTTCCTAAATATCATCCACAACATATGATATACAAAAAGGGTAACCTCTACAGGCCTGGGTTACTCAAACCCTGTCCATTCCCAAGGTCTTCAGTAATGGCCCTCAGCCTGGTTCCTGACTGAAAAGAGTATCTTTCTGTCCCTAAAGCCTGGAGCTATGGCAGCTAGTTTACACTAGCAATACAATTTATGGCAACTGCATTTTTGTATGCCTGAGACTTTGGGACACACTGCATTGGTTTGACCTATGAGGGTCTAGAGATTGAGTGGGTAAGGTCAGTCATATGGGCACTGTACGTCTATGTGGCTGGCTTGCAATACATATCCTGGGCACCAGAGCTCAGATGGTCTTCCCTGGTGGGCAACACATTGAATGTGTTGTCACATATCATTGCTGCGAATTAAGTAGTCTTGTGACTCTACTGGGAGAAGACAACTAGAAGTTTGTGCCTCATTTCCCTTATTCACCTCAGTCCTACTCACCCTTTCCCTTTTCTGATTTTAATTTGCATCCTTTCACTGAACTAAACCATAACCATGAATATAACAGTTTTTCTGAGTTCTCAGACTTTCCAGTAGATCTTTGAATCAGAGGGTGATCTTGAGGACTCCTAACACAAATGATAAATATTCCAGAGAAAACTTTGGAGGGTCTTCTCATAGTAGCAGGGAATAATTGGCTGTAGTTGAACACAGCTATGTGCCTACTTAATAAATCATAAAAGCAAGACCCCAAAAGATCAAATTATTCCTAAGTATAGATACATCAAACCATATTTAAGAATAAAACTTGGGGCTGGGATTGTGGCTCAGTGGTAGAGTGCTTACCTAGCGAGTGTGAGGCACTGGGTTAGAGCCTCAGCACATAAATAAATAAAATAAAGGCATGTGTTCATCTACAGCTAAACTATTTTTAAAAAAAAAGAATAGAACTTAAGAGTGTTTATAGGAAGAGCTAGGACTATAACTCAGTGGTGGAGAAACTGGTTTCCATACCCAGCATCAAAAAAAAAAAAAAAAAAAAAGAAAGAAAGAAAGAAAGAAAGAAATATTTATAGAAATACGAAAATATCAAGGTGAAATAAGAAAACATGACCCATAATGAGAATAATCATTCTATTGAAACTAACCCAAAATTAACATAGATGTTAGAATTAAAAAATAACATTGAAACAGCTATTTCAAAATATTAAGTAGAGACATGAGACGTATAATAAAATAAATACAAGTAGAACTTCTAAAGATAAAAGTAAAAATGATGAAGATAAAATGTACACAGGATGGAATTAACGGCAAATTAGACAAGGTAAAGGATTAGAGCATTGAAAATGTGAAAACAGAGGGCTGGGGAGATAGCTCAGTTGGTAGAGTGCTTGCCTTGCAAGCACAAGGCCCTGGGTTTGATCCCCAGGACCGCAAAAAAAAAAAAAAAAAAAAAAAAAAAAAAAAAGTATCCAAAATCAAACCCAGGGGGAAAAAAAATACAAAATCAGTGAGCTGTGGGACTACTCAAGTGGCATGATACACAGTTACCCAAACTCCAAAAGAGGAGGGCAAAGGAGATGTTTGAATAAATATTGGCCCCAAATTTCCATACTTGATAAAAACTAAAGCTCAGAGATCCAAGCTCAATTAATAACAATCACGAGAAGCATAAAATAAGATACCAAGATGCTTGATAATAATGGTCAAAACCAACGATGAAGAGAAAAATCTTAAAATGATTTAAGGTGGTGGGACAGTTTTTCAGTCACCAGACCAATCTGGGACTGTGCCCAGGAAATAAGTTTTTATGGTATTATATTTTTAGATTTTTTAAAGAGCCATATGCCATCTAGAAAGATTAGATTAGAAGAGAAATAATTGGGAAGAAAGAGACAAATTAGGAGGGTTTTAACTGATAATCCAGTGAATCTGGCAGATCTAAACTAAGGTTGTGAAGTAGCGAAGGAAAGTAGTAGAAATTTAAGAATTAAAATTGAGCTGGGGAGATAGCTCAGTTGGTAGAGTGCTTGCCTTGCATGCACAAGGCCCTGGGTTCGATCCCTAGCACTGCAAAAAATAAATAAATAAATAAGTAAATAAAAAAATAAAAGAATTAAAATTGACAGCACTTGGAGAGTCTCTGTAAAGGCAAAAAACAGAACTTACTGGGTACTGGTAGATAGTGTCAAAATCAGGGGGGAAGATAATGATTTAATTTGTACATGCTAAGTCCAGGGTACATATAGTTTTTTCCATTTAAACTTGGGAAGGATATTTGGCTAACAGATATAGGTTTGGGAGTCACTAACACATAAATTGAATGTCCCCACATGCTGCAGCCTTCTTACAACATCATTACCTTTAATATACCCAAATAAAATCACCTGAATTTTGATTTCATGCATGTAAGTGCAAGAAATCTGGGCCCACACAATATTCCAAGTGCAAAGTGAGGAGAGAGGCTAGGATCCAGACCTCTGAGGAGGGGAGCACCAGCCAGCTGCTATCTTTGTTAGGTAATAGTGAAAATGTGAACAAATAACATAGCAAGGTCACGGTGTTTCTTTGAATTGCCTTTAGAGAATAACTGAGTAACTTGTAGAACAACAACAGGTGTACTAACCCTGAGAATAAACAAGTGGAAACAAAGGGAACCAATTAAGAAATAGGTCAAGGAAAAAAAAAAAAATCAGTGGACCAACTCCTGACAGTGTCTACTGAGGTCATTGTAAAATTAGGATTTATGGTCACAGGTTTCTCAATGTATTTCAAAAGAAGTATTACATTCATAGCACAGACTAACAGTGAAACACTAAGCTAAAGTTTACTGGGTCATTAACCCCAGCACCCACATTAACATAGGACTGACTTGTAGATGAAGCCCCCCTGAATGGCATGGTTGCCATAACAGTTCCACAGAGGACCAACTAGGACCAAAAACGTCCCTGTCCAACAGGGAAAGAGGAGTTAAACATCTGATCAGTAAGCACTGCAGAAGGTAGAACCCAGTTCTCCTAGTAAATGTCAAATAGTAATAAATCTGAATGCAGCATTGTTTCCTCTGCCATTCTCTGCTGGGAGATGACCCACTCTCTCTTTTGAGGGTGTTCTTTGAGTCTTACTCCACTTACAACTCTTGCTTGACTTTTTGTGTCTGACTTTAAATTTTCTTTGGTTGACACAAGAAACAAGGTTTGGAGTTTTCGCCCCCACTCTCATGTGACACCCTTATCTCTGGACTCAGAAAAGGGCCATGGGGGTTTGAACCTAGACTTCTGAGGAGAAGCCATGTTAGTACCCCTGAGAGGTAGCAATAATGCTGATTTGGGGAGCAGTGAAAAACTACAAATTGGATTCAACCTCTACTACAGAAGTAAACTACTGCTGCTGCAGTACAGGCCCTGGGGTGCAGAAGTGTTGCAGGAGCGAATCTGAGAACAGGAGGCAACCTGAAACAAAGAGGTGCAGATTCCTTCTTATTCCTTCATGCATGCCATTGCTTTCCCCTGGCAAAGCAGAAAAGCAGTTTATAGAATCCCAGCATCACTGACTACAGAATGATGAGTTTGGAGACAATAACGGACATAACTCATTTGGGAAGGCAGGTGGCCAGCTACCTTATTTTCTTTCTTATTGTTCTCATCAGAAAATGTGGTTGCAAGGAATGGTCGTCTTTTTCCCCCACATTTTTTTAATTGGTGCATTATAGTTGTACGTGATGGGATTTATTTCTTTATATTCATACATGTACACTATATGACAATATATGTTGTTGGCCAATATGGCTTCCCAGCACTTCCTCCCTCACTTCCCACCTCCTATCCCCTGGTCCTGTTCCTCTACTGATATCCCTTTGATTTTCATAAGATTTTCCCCCACCTTTCTTTTCCTTTTTCCTCTCAAGCTTCTGCACATGAGAGAAAACATATGTCCCTTGACCTTCCAAGTTTGACTTATTTATCTTAACATAAGGATCTCTAGTTCCACCCATTTTTCTGCAAATGGCAATTTTATTTTTCCTTATGGCTGAATAAAACTCCACTGTGTATATATTTGCTACATTTTCTTTATCCATTCATTCATCGATGAACACCTAGGCTGGTTCCATAGTTTCTCTATTGTGAATTGTGCAACTCTAAACATGGGTATGCATGTATCACTGTAGTATGATGACTTCAGATCTTCAGGATAAATACTGAGGAGTGGTATGGCTAGGTCATATGGTGGTTCCACGCCTAGTCTTTTGAGGAACCTCCATATTGATTTCTAATTGTACTCATTTAAATTGTCACCAACAGTGTAGAAGTGTTCCTGTTTCTCCACATCCTCTCCAGCATTCATTATTATTTGTATTCTTGATGCCGTCGTTCTGGTTGCTGTGGGAGCTCAGTATAGATTTGCATTTCCCTAATTGCTAATGATGTTGAAAATGTTTTCATATAAGGAATGGTTGTCTTAAGTCTTGCTTGGTGGTCACATGGAGCTGATTGTTCTTCCCAAAGGAAAGGTAAGGCATGATTTCTGTCATAGGTGATCCCTCTTCTAGGGACAAGGTGAACTCTGTTCATTTGAGGGGAGAGAGCAGGAGAGATGACCCAAGGTAGGACAAAAATGAAGTTAGTGTCCTATAAATTTTTTTAAAATATTTTTTTCAGTTGTTGATGGATCTTTATTATTATTTTTGTTTATATGCGGTTCTGAGACTCGAACCCAGGGACCTCACACATGCTAGGCAAAGTGCTCTACCACTGAGCCATGACCCCTGCCAAAATTCTTTAAAAATGTTGCCATGGTTTGAACACATTTCTCTGAAACCCGTGCTGAAATTTGATTGCCATTATGGCAGTGTTGAGAGGTGAATAAGTCACTTAGACACATTTAGTCATGTGCTTTCTCCCATGAGGATTCACTCTGAGGACTGGAATGGTTACTAGGAGAGCAGGTTGTTATAAAGCAAGTCCATCCCATTTGCCTCTTTCCACATATGCTTGCTTGCCCTTTCACTTTCCCCCATGAGATGAAGCACCACAAGGCTCTCACCAGAAGCCATGCAGAAGCTCGTGTGATTTATTTGGATTTCCCAGCCTCCAGAACCCTGAGCCAAAATAAACTTCCTTCTGTTATAAATTACCCAGTCTCAGGTACTATTATTGCAACAGAAAACAGACTAAGACAAATGTGTTCTTTAGCTCTTACATGTTTAAAATTAGTAAAATGAAATTCTTCATTCTTCAGATGTTCTAGTCAATTGGATGCATATTAAACTTCAAATGCTAGTTTCTGCCTGACAACTGCCTCCATCAATAGCAAGAAACCCAACCATGGAAGAGAGGAAACTGGCTATGCTAGATGCCAAGTAAAGGCACCTGTTACAAGGCTGCCTCTTGGCAAAACAAAAGAAGCAAGCTTCTCATAAGGACAGAGGTGTGAGAAACAATGCAGATGGACCACCAAAATTTAGGCACCTGCTGTTAAGGAGTGTGTGGGGGCGGGTGGCAAATCAGTTCTACATAAGCTGTCTGGTAGAAAGTCATAAAAACACTAAGGGAAAATCCTTAGGAAGGAGAAAACCTTGACATGCTCTTGAAAAGCAGACTTGTATATGAATTCACAGCTAAACAAATGAAAGGGACTCAACCCATGCTGTCATTTTGAGCTACTTTTCCAATTCTGGAGGACGGTGGTGATAATAGCACTTTTGTTGCTTACCCCTCTTCAACCTTATATTCTTCTTGAGCTTGACAAGCCCAGAGTTTAAAACATTGCTTTCATTGGGAAGCATCTCAGAATCACAGGATGTCAGATGTAGACAGGACCTTGGAGCAAGAGAAATCATAAAGAGCTAAAAGGAATTCTGTAGCAATAAAAATTTTATAACTATAAACAAAGACCTCTGGGGAGATAGAGTTATATGTGAGTGTCTGAAAACTAATATTAAAGAAGGAAAGATATTGTTTGGAATAGTTCAAGGAAATAACTCAGGAAATTTTTAAAACAATGCAACTGTGGCTTAGAGTGAGAATTGCATTGTAATACTGAAGATAGAAAGTAATGGCTACTTTTTTCGTTTTGATGAAATGTGTCATACAATTAAATAATACAGGGACCTTTCATTCAGGAAACTTAAGCATATCATAAATATATTCTGATTAGATAATATTATTATTGTTCAAATTTTTATAAAGATATAGGTTCCTCACATATAGGAGAGTTGGAGGAATTTGGGTATAAACAGGTATTATCCTAGTCATACTTACAGAGCCCAGCAATGAGCAATCATCTCCATCAAGAGGAGCCTGCCCTCATCCCAGCAACTGGGGAAGCTGAGGCAGGAGGATTGCAAGTTTGAAATCAACCTGGGTAACTTAGAGAGACCCTCTATTAAAAAATAAATAAAATTAAAAGGGTTGGGGATGTAATTCAGTGGTAGGGCACCGCTGGGTTCAATCCCCAGTACCAAACCAAACAAAACAACAACAAAAAACAGACAGCCTTCTCTCTGTTTCCATCCTAATTCAGCTTGATCCACCAAATCATATCTACTGTTATACCGTATACTATCCATAAGTAAAGCACCACATAAATTCATTAGTAATCACGAAGATTTAGTATTTGTTGACTGCCTATGTGCTAGTTAGTCTCTTTCACAAAGTTATTCTATTTCTTTAAATTAAAACCTTTTGTGGTCATGATTTGGCACGCTGAGAAATGATAGCATCAAGTAAACAGCAGTAATGTAGCTTGGTTGAGGTCATAAGACCCGGAATGCACAGGAAGTAAAAAGTGATTGTCATTGTTTGGAAGTACAGGCTCTTTGTGTCATGGGGATAAGGAAGAACCTTGATCCTACAGCTGTTACTCCAGCCACAGAAATACAGACCTAAAATAGTTCACTAGTGACAAGGACTTTTAAATAGAAAGAATGACATCCCCAAAATTGATTGCTATGCTTTTCAGCTTAGTTCATTTATGTGTGTGTGTGTGTGTGTGTGTGTGTGTGTGTACACAACACACATATAAGGTACCTACTGTGCACCAGGTCATTCTGCTTAGAAATAGAAATGGATACAAAACAGCTATTGTGGCAGTTTTTGTAATGCTTAAACATTTGGGATTTGGGTCAAATAGGACTAAGTTGGAAACCTAAGTGTGTCAATTACTAACGCTGTGCTGTCAGGCAAATGACTTGACTTCTCTGAGTCTTATTCCTATGTTACAAGACAGCTGTGAGTTGGTTCAAGCTAAGCTCACAATAGAATGTTTAACACATAATAAGTCATTGACAAATGACTGTTAGTAGTATCAGATTTCAATATTTAATAATAATTTAAGTAATTATTTGAACCCTGGGAGTTTACAATCTTGTTTGAGGAAGTTGACATACCTCTTTATAAAGTGAACAGTGTTGTTATAGAGGCTCAGATAAAACTCATTAAGAGGTATTTGTTTCTATTAGAAGAGAGAAGCAATTGGGAAAGAATATAACACCTGAACCATTAAGAAGAGTAAATTTCTTTCTTTCTTTCTTTCTTTCTTTTTTAAGAAGAGTAAAATTCTAAATAGTAGATTGTCATCTAAGTACTCTCTAAGTCTATACCTGTGATGATAACACAAGAGTGGACAAACAGAGCAACTGAAAACAGATTCGAGTTGTTATGGGTTGAACTGTGTCCAAATTCATATGTTGAAGGCACAGCCTATATTCCAGTGGAGACAAAACAAACAACAACAACAACAACAACAAAACAGACTAAGAAAAAACATAGAGAAATAGCAAACTGTGATTGATGTTCTTGGGGAAACTCTTATAACAGGATGTTAAAATTGAAGTTTTAACTGAGGCTGTGAGGTGTTATTGATTTTATATTCAAAAAGAGATACCTGGGTTCTTGCTAATCAAAATGGAGTACCCTGAACATTAACATCACAATGGAACTTTTTAGAAACGAAGAATCTCAGACTATACCCCAGACCTATCAGGTGAAAGATTGAGAAGAATTACACTTCTTATTAGAACCATCTGACAATTTCCAAGGTGTAACCAAAATTGTATTTTACAACTCAAATCTCTTATCCCATTGTGTTAGTCAGCTTTTCCTCACTGCCGAAATATCTACAAAAATCAACTTAAAGAAAGAAAGATTTACTTTGGTTCACATCTTCAGACGTTTCAGTCTATGGTCGGCTGTTTCCGTGTTTATGTGTCTACAGTAAAGCAGTGCATCGAGGTGCAAGGGTGTGACAGAACAAAGCTATTCACCTCATGGCAGCCAGGAAGGAGAGAGAGAGGGAGAGTCTAGGGAGAGAGAGGGAGGAAAGGGTCTGGGACAAGTCCTAACAGGCACACCCCAAGGACATACTCCCTTTTCCCACTTTCTACAGTTTTCACCACCTCCCAGTGGTCCATTCAACTGTGAACCTCAATGGATTAACTGATGAGCTCAGAGCTCTCGTGATCCAATTACTTCCTAAAAGCCCACCTCTGAACAGTGCTACACTGAAGACTCTCCTTTTGGTGGCAGGTCAAACGTATTTACTTCTAGGCCTGAGGTATGGAGCCTGGGGTAGAAATATTGTCCTAGGGTCATTGTAAAAGGATTCCTGCCCAAGAGGACAGTCTGCCAGGTGAGGAACTCACTGTGAAGGCAGTGAGTTGTGAGAAGTGTAGGATTGAAAGAGGATCCTGAGTCAGCTGAAGAGCCTCCTAAGAATGTATGAAGAGGCGTACCCCTGGGAGGAGCGTTCATGACTGCAACATGGAAGGCCAGAAAGCATTAAGTTACATGGTGTCATGCAGGGGCTCTGACCCAGGAAACAGATCTGTGGTTCGGCAGGTGGAAGAAGATGCAAGACACAATTAGGAGAGCAGACGTTCTTTATTCAGTTGTAGCCACAGCCTCTGCCTCCAGTTTCAACTTTAGCCCCCAGCCAGTTCCATTTTAGCCCTCATTTTGCCCATTTCACCCTGAGGATTTTCCAAAGAACTTTTTAATATGCAGATCAAACAACAAGTTAAGTAAGGGGGCGCATACTCACCAGTTAATGTTTATGACCTTGAGTTTATATGCTGAATCAGTGTTTCTAGCCTTGACTAACCATAACTGAGTCAGTTCCTAGCCCTGGCTACACATGAAAAACATAACATAGCCTCGGTGAGGAGACCTAACTATAACCCTTTGGGGGGCCCGCCCCAACAAATGGTATGATCCTGGAAGATGCTTTGGACCTCAAGAATCTTTGGGCCTCACTTTAAGAGAGATAACTGTAATACAAAGCTGCTACCCCGCCCTTTGCATCACAACATAGCTTGTCAGTCTGAAAGCTGCTCTCCTTGCCCTTTCTGGTGCAGCCATTTTCCCACCTCCCAATACTTGTCAGTCTGTGAACATCCTAGCTAACTATTGGTTCATCAGTCAACTTGCAAGTATCCTTCTTCGTTATTGGTCCCCTGTTAGCCTGGCGGAATTCAACTGCTTAAGGGTAGCTACCCCGCCATCATTTCTCATGCTTTCTCTCCCCCGTGACTCTCTCCTCCTCGCTTTCCACTCTCTGTAGCTTGCACCCTTTCTCTTTTCCTCTCATTTTCTCTCTTACTCTTCAGGGTGACACTCTGTTTGCTTAATAAACTCCCTTATGTGATTTCCCGTGTCCGGCATGGTTTTTGTGGGTTTTCTTACAATAACCACACTAGAGGACAATATCAGTGACAGACAGGTTTGGGACACTAAAGTAGGACTAGGCAAAGGGCATAGAGACACTATCTAGCAACTGGACAGCCCAGCATTGCTTGAAACTATGTAAGAGACATATCCCAAAGCCCCCAGAAATATCTGGATGGCAGTTTGCTACAGAAGGAGTTCCTGCATAGATAAATGAAGACATGAATCAATAAAATTTGGGTTAATAAAACCAGTCTGGATTCACAGACCAACGAAGACCTCATGATACTTAAGATAGTGGACCTCAAATTCTCATGTGCATATGATAAGAAACATTGAAGATCTTGTTAAAATGCAGATTCTGATTCAGTAGATCTGGGGTGAGGCCTGAGATCCTGCATTTCTAACAAGCTCCCAGGACCAGGGGATATTGATGTTCCTGATCACAGGAATGTCAGCATGGTTTCTGGGAACACCTGATCAGTCTTTTGGGGGCATAAATAAATAAATAAATAAATAATCTCATATACTCCTAATTTTGGTATTCAAGATTTAGTAGTAAAGTCAAATTTATATTCTGGTAATTATTACCCATATTATTATACCAATGTACAGTCTGGGTTGCTCCTTGGTAATCCAGCTGAAGGAGGATAAATATCATTTGCACGTGTAGATTAATTGCCTTTCATATTTAAAAAAATTCATGGATAATATTTTAGAGGAATATGACTTTATAAGCTTTGCTGTAACAAGCAATTTCTCTATCCTGACTCGAAATGCACATTATCTTTCTTTTAGATATAATTACCTGCCACCTCCTTCAGATTCCCCCACCCCCACTTATGGTTCTTGCAGGAGGTGGGAATGAGAATTAGGTGAGGTACACAAGTGAGCTCTGCAGGCCTGGGTCTTTCCACCGGAAAACAAGACAAGCATTTGAAGTTCATTTTAGGCACCCCAGTATTTGGTCACTTACCCAGGCAAATGAAGTCAAAGAAATGGGGAAGAAGGGTGGGATTTACTTCTCCCATCCCAAGGATCTTCACCTGCCAAGGTAGCCTAGCCCAATCACACTTCTGCTTTTAGCTATATCCTTAGTTTGGAAACTACCAGGCAGTAGACAGGAATACACCACCTGCTCCACCTACCCCCTCACTCCATCCTCCTGGATAGGCAAAGCAATTTTACTAAGGACATACGTATTTTTCTTACTTTGAGAACCATATCATTTGCTTTCATACAGAATTATAGGTAGGACGCCCACCAATTTGAAAAATTACCCCGGGGGTTGAGTCATTTTCCTTAAAAGGAAAGGCCTCTTTTCCCTTCTTGGGGGTTGGTCTAGGCAGCTGAGAAAGACAAAGCATGACTCACGATAAGGTCCTCGGAAGAAGGCAAGATCGCTCTAAGACCTGCCCCAAACTATCAGAAACAGTAAGCATGCAGGGGGCTTTTGATTTCTCTACTAAAAATATAGTTTGCAATTAAATGAATTTCTGAAGACTGGATAAATAGAAATGGAGGTACTAGACAATTCATCAAAAACCAGTCACACTGAAGACAGATTGGGACAGTCGGCACACTCGCCTCCAGGGCAAATGCACCCCAGGGATCTTAATTCATGGTTTGTTAGCTATCAAGAGTGCGTTAGGACTGTTACAGTACCCGCAGGTTTGATTACACATGGCTGCCACCATTTTGAGACAACAGCCAGGCCCCGTAGAACCCCTGGCCAGACTGACTGAGCCCCGTCTCCAGGATCCCTCAGCCCAACCGATCACTCCCTGCCTCTGGGGCCCGCACATCGACTGACTGCTCCCTGCCACCAGAACCCCCAGACCAACTGACTGCGCCCTATTACCAGGACCCCAGACTGACTGATTGCACCTGGCCTCCAGGATCCCACAACCACACCAAACACACCTGACCTCCAGGACCCCTGCCTGACCAACCGCATCCTACCTCCAGGACCTCCTGCTGACCACAGCCACACCCTGAGCTGCAGTTCCCCATTTGCCAACACATTTTGAAGCCAGAGCGGCCATCTTGGATAATCCTGGAAGCCATAGCTCTGATCTTTAGGTGGGGCAAATCCCATCCTGAGACGCCTGCTGGAGGCTTGAAGTTCATTGTCAGGTACCTCTCATGCATCAGGCTACTGAACACTGGGAGGTTTCATTACTATATAACTATTATACTGTAGATTTTCTTTTTTCTCCTTATTGAAAAATTTAAGTTTTTATTTCTTTACTTTTCTTGCTCTCTTTTCCTTTTGTTTACCTGTTCCCTCAAAGTCTCTTTCTCCCTTTTTTGCATGCTAACATCCAATTTCTTTTGATTACACTCTCACCCTTTCTATTATCTAGAACGTCTGTATATTCTTTTCTTATCCCATTAACAGCCACATTCTACATCCCTCTGCATCCTCTTTGTCCTCCATTTGAAACTGCAGACCTTATTGCAAATCTGTTTGTTTTACAGAAGATAATATTTGAACTCATTCTCTTTATTATGACAACTTTGTTATTGTCTCCATAGGGGCTATTTGGTCTAGGATTGCATAGTGTCTGAATTGGGCACTGCTAATATTGATCTCCCTTTAAAGAAAGGGTTTTGGAAACCTATAGGGCCTCTATAAGGCTATAGGGGGAAATCTGCAGTACCCCAGATCTGCACTGCTAGAGGGGAAGATACATGAACAACATGAAAAAAAAAGGGAAGAAAATGATCCAAACAAATCTAGATTCTATATTAATAGAATCCAATGTCAGTATGTTAGAAGAAATGTCAGAAAAGGACTTCAGATTATACATGATTAAGATGATTCATGAAGCAAAGGATGAGATAAGAGAGCAAATGCAAGCAATGAATGATAACACCAATAACCTGAAAGAGCAACTGCAGGAAGCAAAAGATCATTTCAACAAAGAGATAGATTCTCAAAAAAAAACCAAACGGAAATCCTTGAAATGAAGGAAACAATAAACCAAATTAAAAACTCAATGGAAAACATCACCAAAAGACTAGACCACTTGGAAGACAGAACCTCAGACAATGAAGACAAAATATTTAATCTTGAAAATAAAGTTGCCCAAACAGAGAAGATGGTAAGAAATCATGAACAGAATCTCCAAGAACTAAGGGATATCATGAAAAGACCAAATTTAAGAATTATTGGGATTGAGGAAGGCACAGAGATACAAATCAAAGGAATGAACAACCTATTCAATGAAATAATATCAGAAAATTTCCCAAACCTGAAGAATGAAATGGAAAAATCAAATACAAGAGGCTTACAGAACACCAAATGCACAAAATCACAACAGGTCCACACCAAGGCACATTATGATGAAAATGCCTAACATTCAAAATAAAGATAGGATTTTGAAGGCCGTGAGAGAAAAGCATCAGATTACATATGGGGGAGACCAATATGGATAGCAGCAGACTTCTCAACCCAGACTCTAAAAGCTAGAAGGAACTGGAACAACATATTTCAAGCTCTGAAAGAACATGGTTGCCAACCAAGAACCCTATACCCAGCAAAACTAACCTTCAGATTTGAAGATAAAATAAAATCCTTCCATGATAAACAAAAGTTAAAAGAATTTACAAATAGAAAGCCTGTGCTACAGAATGTTCTCAACAAAATATTCCATGAGGAGGAAATGAAAAACAACAATGTAGGTCAGCAAAGGAAGGAACTACCTTAGAGACAAACCACTCAAAGGAGAAACCAAGCCAACTTAAAAACCAAAAATAAACCCAAATGACTGGGAATACAAATCATATCTCAATAATAACCCTGAATGTTAATGGCCTAAACTCATCAATCAAAAGACATAGACTGGCAGAATGGATTAAAAAGAAATACCCAACAATATGCTGCCTGCAAGAGACTCATCTCATAGAAAAAGACATCCACAGACTAAAGGTGAAAGGATGGGAAAAAACCTACCATGCACATGGACTCAGTAAAAAAGCAGGGGTTTCCATCGTTATATCACATAAAGTGGACTTCAAGCCAAAATTAGTCAGAAGGGATAAAGAAGGACATTTCATACTGCTTAAGGGAACCATAAATCAGGAAGACATAACAATAGTAAATATTTATGCCCCAAACAATGGTGCATCCCTGTACATCAAACAAATCCTCTCAATTTCAGGAATCACATAGACCACAACACAATATTTCTGGGTGACTTTAACGCACTGCTGTCACCACTAGATATATCTTCCAAACAAAAACCAACCAAAGAAACCATAGAACTCAATAACACAATCAATACCTAGACTTAATAGACATATATAGAATGTTCCATCCATCAACAAGTAGATTCACTTTCTTCTCAGCAGCACATGGAACCTTTTCGAAAATAGACCATATGTTATGCCACAAAGCAGCCGTTAGGATATGCAAAAAAAATAGAGATATTGCCTTGTGTTCTATCAAATCATAATGGACTGAGAGTATAAATCAATGACAAAATAAAAAACAGAAATTACTCCAACACCTGGAGACTAAATAATATGCTATTGAATGAAACATGGATAACAGAAAACATCAGGGAGGAGATAAAAAAATTCTTGGAGGTCAATGAGAACGACAATACAACATATCAAAATCTCTGGGATACTATGAAAGCAGTACTAAGAGGAAAATTCATTGCATGGAGCACATTCCAGAAAAGAATGAAAAGTCAACAACTAAATGACCTAACATTACAGCTCAAAGCCCTAGAAAAAGAAGAGCAGAATAACAGCAAAAGTAGTAGAAGACAGGAAATAATTAAAATCAGAGCTGAAATCAATGAAATTGAAACAAAAGAAACAATTGAAAAAATTGACAAAACAAAAAGTTGGTTCTTTGAGAAAGTAAACAAAATAGACAGAATCTTAGCCACACTAACAAAGAGGAGAGAGAAAACTCAAATTACTAAAATTCGTGATGAAAAAGAAAATATCACGACAGACACCACTGAGATATAGAACATAATGAGAAGCTACTTTGAAAATCTGTATTCCGGGTTGGGGAGATGGCTCAGCTGGTAGAGTACTTGCCTTACAAGCACAAGGCCCTGAGTTTGATCCCCGGTACTGCCAAGAAAAAAAAAAACAAGACAAAAAAAAAAAAGAAAGAAAATCTGTATTCCAACAAAGTAGAAACTACTGAAGACATTGACAAATTTCTAGAGACATATGCTCCTCCCAAATTGAACCAGGAGGACATACACAATTTAAACAGATCAATATCAAGCAATGAAATAGAAGAAGCCATTAAAAACCTACCATCCAAGAAAAGCCCAGGACCAGACGGATTCTCAGCCGAGTTCTACAAGACCTTCAAAGAAGAACGCATTCCAATACTTCTCAAAGTATTCCAGGAAATAGAAAAGGAGGGTACCCTACCAAACTCATTCTATGAAGCTAATATCACCCTCATACTCAAACCAGGAAAAGACACATCAAGGAAAAAAAATTTTAGACCAATATTCTTGATGAATATAGATGCAAAGATCCTTAACAAAATACTGGCAAACCATATCCAAAAACATGTTAAGAAAATCATGCACCACGATCAAGTGGGGTTCATCCCTGGAATGCAAGGATGGTTTAACATCCGTAAATCAATAAACGTAATCCATAATGTCAATAGACTTAAGGATAAGAATCATATGGTTATTTCAATTGATGCCGAAAAAGTGTTTGACAAAACACAACACCCCTTCATGCTCAAAACACTAGAAAAAATAGGGATAGTAGGAACATACCTGAACATTGTAAAGGCTATTTATGCTAAGCCCATGGCCAACATCATTCTTAATGGAGAAGAACTGAAACCATTCCCTTTAAGAATGGGAACAAGACAGGGATGTCCTCTTTCACCACTTCTATTCAACATTGTCCTCGAAACTCTAGCCAGAGCAATTAGGCAGACTAAAGAAATTAAAGGGATACAAATAGGAAAAGAGGAACTTGAGCTGTTGATATTTGTGGATGACATGATTCTATATTTAGAGGATCCAAAAACCTCCTCCAGAAAACTTCTAGACCTCATCAATGAATTCAGCAAAATGACAGGCTATAAAATCAACATGCATAAATCTAAAGCATTTTTATATGCAAGCGACCGAACAGCTGAAAGGGAAATGAGGAAATCAACTCCATTTGCAATAGCCTCAAAAAAAATAAAATACTTGGGAATCAATCTAACCAAAGAGGTAAAAATCTCTACAATGAAAACTACAAAACATTGAAGAAAGAAATTGAGGAAGACCTTAGAAGATGGAAAAATCTCCCATGTTCTTGATAGGCAGAATTAATATTGTCTAAATGGCCATACTACCAAAAGTGCTATACAGATTCAATGCAATTCCAATTAAAATCCCAATGATGTACCTTACAGAAATAGAGCAAGCAATCATGAAATTCATCTGGAAGAATAAGAAACCCAGAATAGCTAAAGCAATCCTTAGCAGGAAGAATGAAACAGGGGGTATCACAATACCAGAACTTCCACTATACTACAAAGCAATAGTAACAAAAACGGCATGGTATTGACACCAAAATAGACAGGAAGATCAATGGTACAGAATAGAGGACACGGACACAAACCCAAATAAATGCAATTTTCTCATACTAGACAAAGGGGCCAAAAATATGCAATGGAGAAAAGACAGCCTGTTCAACAAATGGTGCTGAGAAAACTGGAAATCCATATGCAACAGAATGAAACTAAACTCCTATCTCTCACCCTGCACAAAAATCAACTCACAATGGATCAAGGACCTTGAAATCAGACCAGAGACCCTGCATCTTATAGAAGAAAAAGTAGGTCCAAATCTTCACCTTGTTGGCTTAGGATCAGACTTCCTTAACAGGACTCCCATAGCACAAGAAATAAAAGCAAGAATCAATAACTGGGATAGATTCAAACTAAATAGTTTTCTCTCAGCAAAGGAAACTATCAGCAATGTGAAGAGAGAGCCTACAGAGTGGGAGAATATCTTTGCCACTCATACTTCAGATAGAGTACTAATTTCCAGAATATATAAAGAACTCAAAAAACTCTACACCAAGAATACAAATAACCCAATCAACAAATGGGTTAAGGATATGAACAGATACTTCACAGAAGAAGATCTACAAGCAATCAACAAACATGAAAAAATGTTCGCCATCTTTAGTAATAAGAGAAATGCAAATCAAAACTACATTAAATTCCATCTCACCCCAATTAGAATGGCGATTATCAAGAATACAAGCAACAATAGGTGTTGGAGAGGATGTGGGGAAAAAGGTACACTCATCCATTGCTGGTGGGGCTGCAAATTAGTGCAGCCACTCTGGAAAGCAGTGTGGAGATTCCTTAGAAAACTTGGAATGGACCTACCATTTGACCCAGCTATCTCACTCCTCGGCCTATACCCAAAGGACTTAAAATCAGCATACTACAGAGATACAGCCACGTCAACGTTCATAGCTGCTCAATTCACAATTACCAGACTGTGGAACCAACCTACACGCCCTTCAATTGATGAGCGGATAAAGAAACTGTGGTATATATATATACAATGGAATATTACTCAGCTATAAAGAATGATAAAATGATGGCATTTGCAGGCAAATGGATGGAAGTGGAGAATATCATGCTAAGTGAGATAAGCCAATCTCAAAAATCCAAAGGACGAATGATCTCGATGATAAGTAGATGATGACACATAATGGGGGGTGGGGGCAAGAATGAAGGAAGGAGGGACTGTATAGAGGGAAAAGAGGGGTGGGAGGGGTGGGGGGGAAGGAAAAAATAACAGAATAAATCAAACATCATTACCCTATGTAAATTTATGATTACACAAATGGTATGCTGTAACTCCATGTACAAACAGAAACAACCTGTATCCCATTTGTTTACAATAAAAATAAAAGAAAAAAATTAAACACAAATAGCTGGATAATACATTAATTTTCCAGATAATATATAAACCAATTCTAAATTCTGTAACCCGGAAAAAGTAAAAAACTTATTAATTTGGACCCAGGGGCCAAATCTATCAAACCATGTGTTTTGTTAAAAACAAATGAATTAAATAAATAAATACGTAAAAAAATAAAAAAAAAAAGAGTGCATTGGGTGCCTCCCTGTAGTTTCTCACTCACTCTCAAACCCGTATTAGCCCCAGAAACAAGTTGCATCATTAACACCAGGATCCCCTTAGCGGAATTCTCCAAGGACAAACGACATAAAGGATAAGGCTGTTAAGAAGTCACCAGAAGGGTGAATTCCCAAGCCCCTTAACTTGTTACTCACATGACTGGCGTTTTCTTCCACCCCACTCACCTGTGTTTCCTTAAGGCTGTGGCAACTTACCCTTACTACAAGGAAAAGATGATTCCACAGGGAGAGATGTGACATTTGGCTCCAGACTTAACTCCCAGTGCTCAAGGCTGAAGTACTTGCACATAACCTGCCAAGAAAACACTTTAGAAAATGTGCCCCAAGTCAATTAAAATTGCTAGACTCTAGCCCACCCCTGCAACCCTTCTTGGGTTGCACAGACATAATAGCTAGCTCCTTTCTTTGTTCTTGGAGCCAGCTTGACAAGGTCTCCATGAATGATTGTCTCCCTTCTGCTTGAGCAAGAAGTCCCAGTAGTCTTGTTCCTGTTACATTTGTGCCTTTAACTGATTCTTCTGATGGAAAGAAGGAGAACCCACGGAGCCAGTAACAAGATGAACAGATTAAGCTTGGGGATGGGTTTGTAGAGGGCTGTGATTTTGAGGATTTTTGATACTGAGGAAGCTCCCTGTTTCAGGTTTGGAATCCTTTTGTAAGCAAAAATAAACAACATGATTTTGGCACCATTACGAAAATACAAATAACCAGGGCAGAAGCAGACCTCAAAGGAATCAGCGAGCTCTCCTTTATGTTGCAACTGAGTCACTCAATCAGGCAAGGACAGGCTCATTTCCTGGGGACAGACATGGCCCGTGGGTTACAGAAGGAGTCTGTGTTTTATAGGTTACAATGAGGGTGAATTAATTATTGGAGGCTGAGGCAGGATGTGTTGGTTTGGGCAGTCAGAAAAAAGTTTGTAAAAAGTCTGAAATTCATTGTCACTGGGAAAAGCTCAGTTCGCTGCTTATCTTCCTTCCTCTGGGACCCATTGTTACCTAGAGCTTCACTATTTGTTTTTCTCCTTCCTGGACTCATTGGCAATAGGAAAAGGGAAAAGTTCAGGGCCCAGTGTTTCAGTATCCACCTCCTCCCTCCAGGGCCCATTGTGGTTAGGAAGGAGTGAATATTTACTTTTGGTGGAGATCCTGGGATGAACCCAGGAAGGGATGAAAGTTTGCTTTTTCCCTTGGGGGCCCATTGTTACTGGGAAAGGATTTACCGGGAGAGGTTTAATGTTTGGTTAATTTCCCTCCCTTCTTCTGAGTCACACTGTCTTTCTGTTTCTTCCAGGGGTTGTCTTGTAGGAATATTATTTTCTATAACCCTTTAGCTTCCCTCCCTAACTTGAAAGGGACAAGGAGCTAGTGGCAGAGCAGGGAGAGAAAAGGTGTTGAGTAGAACTGGCTGTGGTTTCTGACCCTGTGCTTAAAGCTTGATCTAAAGGTGTTTAAGCTGATAGTGTCACTGCAACTTGATAAGATGAACTGAGTTAGAGTTTTGAGAGCAATCGATCAAGAGATCATGCAGAAAACTGAACTTGGTGGGAGGTACATGTGAATCTCTCTCAGTGCAGGAGACTCTCTTATGGAAATATGACTGCAAGAAAAGAGATGGGCTTTGGCCTGGGGGAACCACCCCCACTGGGAAAGTGCATTTTAAAATGGGCATCTGGCCAGGCATGGTGGTGCATGCCTATCATCCCAGTGAGTCAGGAGGCTACAAGATGGGAGGATTCCAAGTTGGAGGTCAGCCTCTGCAATTTAATGAGACCTTTTCTCAAAATTAAAAAAACAAAAACAAAAACAAAAGTAAAAAGGGCTGGGGATGTAGCTCAGTGGTAGAGCACTCCTGGGTTCAATCCCCAGTACAAACAAATAAATAAAAGCAAGCATCTGATGGAAGTTCTCAAATTACAGGGCATCTATTCTTCAAAGTACACCTGGGAATTCCCTTTACCACCCCTCTGCTACCTGACAGCTCCCAAACCAGTAGTTCTCAAAGTGGAGTTCCAGACCAGTAGGATCAGCACACCAAGAGGAGTTGGTACAAATGCAAAATCTTGCTCCTTACCCCAGACTACCGAATTGGACACTCTGAGAGTAGAGTCCAGCAAACTGTGCTTTAATAAGACATCTAGGTGATTCCAACACATGTTCACATTTGACCTAACCTACACAGAAAATGTCTTTTTGCCTTTAGTGGAGTACAAGTGTCTCATGCATAGTTATTAAATTTGAAAAATTAACACTTGAAACTAGAAAGCAAAAGACATACAGTACCATATAGCTTAGAGAAAAATTAGAACCTTCAGTGTTGCTGGATTGTGGTTGAAATGGGAACACATGGGGATTTGGAATGTGGATTTGGGGAAAGTTTGCAGCAATAGGATAATTACTCCCTATGTGGTAGGGGCCCCAACAAAAAGTCCTGTGATGTAGCAGAAATGCTTTCATCATGCAATAAGATGGAATCTGGTGCTGCATAAACTTGTCCTGAAGAGCACAGTTAAATGCCTCCCATTCTTCTCTTTCCTGATTTCACTTAACACTGTCCTTGGGAGAAGAGACTAGACCAATAACTGCAGATCTGGTGGAACGAGAGAAATTTCTCAGTGGAATTTATAAAAAAAAAAAAAAAAAATGGTTTCTGTTTTCTGGGCTAGCAGCTTCTGCATCATTCTGTCTGCCTGCTTGCCCTTCACTCTATATCTGGGCTGGATTTATTCCCAGAGAATGGAGTTGTTTTCTTGATAGAAATTTTCAGCACCAATCAGAAGTACATTTAGTGGGGTTTTACTTTTTGTCTTGTTGCAATTTGGAGGTATCAAAATTTGGAGATATTTCAAAGGTTTCCTGGAGATACATTTTCTGTTTTCCTTTTCTATTTCTCAACCTCAATTTGACACTTAGGTCCCATTTTTTTTCTCTTTGTCTTTCTACTTTAATAAATACGTACTGGTATGTATTAATGAAGCACCTACTGTGTGCAGGACACAGTGCTAGATGGTTTCACAAAGTCACATTTTCATTTCGGCTTCAGCAACACTGGAAAGGAAAAAAAAAAGTAAAACAACTCTCTACTCAACCCCTTGCCACTATTTTTCCTAGAATTGGCTTTACCTCCTTAAGCTGCTTTTCAAGGGAAGACATCAAGGATTCTCCATATTCTAAGCCATTTATATAAGAGCAGTAATTCTTAGAATCTAGAGAGAGCATGTGACTCTCCTTTCCTAGTGGGATTGCAGCCTTGATCTGTAACTCTCCTAGATTTATGGCTTCTGTTGGTTATTTTTCTGTAGACCAGAGCTCAAGGGGTGAGAGTCAACTGTGCACAATAACAGGTAATTGCTTCTGGTCTTTATTGTGCTACATGTGTAGGAGGCAGAGTATCCCTCTTATCGCCTGAGGCCCATACGTTGGCCCCTTCTGGTCCTTGCAGATGTACCATGTAGTCTTAAGGACTCTGGTCAGCTGTTGCTCACCCAGGCAACCGAGTCACAGTGGCAATCAAAACTGGCCCTCCTCCAGTTCTAAAGGGAGGAGAGGTCCTACTGTGCATGTGAGCAGATTATGACTCTCACCTAAGAGACAGGGTGTGTAAAATCCAACCTTCATATTTGTATTAAAAATAGAGGGAGGGGCCCGGACATGAGAGGCTGAGGTAGGAGGATTGTGAGTTCAAAGCCAGCCTCGGCAACTCAGCAAGGCCCTAAGCAACTCAGCGAGACCCTGTCTCTAAATAAAATATTAAAAAGGGTTGGGGTTGTGGCTCCGTGGTTAAGTGCCCATTACCAAAAAATAAAAAAGAGAGAAATGGAGCATTACAATCTATATTAAACAGAAACTGAATCTGCTGTGGCTTTCAAATTCTGAAAAGCAGAAAACCTATATTTACAAATACAACTTCTTTTTAACATCACCAAAATCACTGCATAAAAGAAACTTCAAGATCCAGGTAATGAGCATTAACTTTATTTTTAGAGAACTCAGAATAGGAAGTTGGATGATTTTTTTCATGAAAATGTGCCTGGTCTCTAGTCTAATCATCTTAGTCTGTAAATTCCTAGCAGTCTGAATTTGTATTTCTCTTTAACGAGGCAACCCCCTGTGCTTCCTCCTTCAGGTTAATAAGTAGAGCATCGGTTCTCAGGAATTCACTTTTGGGTGTGAGTTAGGAGACTGTGCAGTGTATCAGTTGGGAATGGAGTCAGGGCTACTTGGTTAGAAATCTTTCTTTGCATTTGTAGCTGTGTGACCTTAGCAAATTGTTTACCTTCTCTGAGCCTTGGTTTCCCCAAAGGATGCTATAAGATTATATAAGACACTGTAAAGGATTTAGCACAGTAGCCTGGCTAAAAGGCCCAATAAATATTAGATATAGTTCATATTTGTTATCAATTGATAGTATCACAATAATGTCAATGTAATCAATCGACTCCCCTCCCCCCCGTCCTCATCTCTTTTCATCACTGGCCTCAGCTCAGGAAAAGGTGATTGTGAAACAACCTTCTAAAATGAACTTTGCTTTTTGCTCCTTGTTGGGAAAAGATCACCAGACATGCTACGGGAGTTTGACGGGCTTCCGGCTGCTGTCCATAATAAAGAGGGCATATTCTGGAAGAGAAGTGAAAGGGCAGCTCGTGGATCTGGAGGGTAATTAGAAAGGGCACTTTCGCCGACCCCCGCTCTCCCTGGGGCCACCTCTCTTTCCAGGGTGGCCCCAGGTGTTTGGGTCTCTTAGTTTTGTATGTTTCTGGAACGTGAACTGGCAGGGAGTGGACCAGCAGCATTCAGATGCTTCACCGGCGCACGACTGTCTCCCTGTCATCTCTAGAGTCGAGGAGGACACAGTCAGCCTCCACAAGCATGGGCCAGTGAACCTAGAGAGGTGATGGGAGGGCAGGACCTCCTCCTAGGAGCCAGCCTCAGCAGCAACACGTAAATGCCTTCTTGGAATTGCCAAGCTGGCCCTGGTGAGTCTGGAAGATCACCTTGCCCGTGGGCCCCAGGCCAACCTGACAGATGGCCTGGGCTGCTTGTGGCACAGCCCACTTCAGGCCATCAGCTGTGTTCCCTGAAGCAAGTGGCCCATCCAGCCCATCCTGGGGGACAGCTTGAGGTACATCATGGGTTTCCCAGCTCTGCCTGCCCTCTCCTGTCCCCCAATAACTACTCTCTCTGAAAGGGGAAAGACGAGTTTTCTCTTTTCACCCCCAAAGCAAATCTCTAGTTTGCATGATTTGGGGTCAACGTCCAGCCCTTCTCAGAAGTGGCCAAATGTGACCATCAAATGAACCAGCTACTGCAAAGTTTAAAAGGATGATAAAAGAGTAAAGTCTATTTGAGGATGTAGCTTAGAAACCCTGTGACCTCCGTAGAGTAAGAAGAAAATGAACTTTCAAATTTCATGTCCCCTAAGACCACAGACCTCTTGTCATGTTCTTTTTCTTTCTTTCTTCCTCTTTAAAGCATGGATCCTCTTTGCGATCTAAGAAAGAAAATGCATAACATCTTCTCTACCTTACATGCAGAATAAAGTCTGAGGAAAGTTAATGTTTTTGAATTCAGCCTGTGGATTTGCGATAAGGATTCAAGGAGAGAAGCCTTTTAACTCAGAACAGAATCTGTTTGCAGCTATTCAATTAATGTGAAGTATCTGGTTACTAGGTATGTTGCATAAAGCACCACAGTGCAAACCAAACATTCTCAGTACAGCTGCTGCCTGCCTTGCTAACCATAAAGAGTGAACTAATTTGTTCATTTTTTTGTTGTTGTTGTTTAGAAGTCTCTGAATACAAAGGCTGAATGAATCAACACTTTAGAGTTGAGATACAGCTGAGGGTTTTCAGTGTGTGTCCATGATGATAAGAAATCTAGAAGGAAACTGGAAAAACCACATGTCCTGCCCTCTTTAAAAAAAAAAAAAAAAAAAAACTAGAAAGACTGTCAGAAGAATTACAATTAAACCTCATGAGAGTCCTTGGGCATGGAAAGTCACCAGCTAGCTAATATTAACATAGCTTGCAACAGAACACTGTTGCTAGAAATAGGACAGTCATATCACCACTGCCAGGCGATTTGCATTCTGTGGACCAGCCTCTAAATTCCTCCTGGCTCCTATTGCCCTTGGGCATCTTATTTCTGGACGCTTCTAGATGGTGTTCATGCTAAGCTGTCTAGATTCTCCAGGAACTCTACCCAAAAGAGAAAGAAACAAGAACATCTGCTTTGTTTGCAGGGAAGTGGCTGAACTACAAACAAATCTTCAGGCATCTGAGGAACTGTAAAGTTTCTAGATTTCATATGGTTGCTGACAGGGAGAGGCTGACAAGGACCCTCGGGCTTTTCTTACCATGGATAATCTGTTGCCTCCATCTAGATTCTCCTATTTCAAAAAATACCCTCTCCACGCAATTAGGAAATACTTATCGATGCTGAGGAGCCAGAGAGCCGAAGATCAGGTATCATTTTGTTTCTATTCACTTTAAAATGAACGGCTGCTTATTTCTGGGTGTGGTTTTTACATAGCTTAGTGATCAAGTTTCTCCTCTTTGTAGGTTTGTAGGCACAGGTCAGATCCTGTCTATGGCTGTTCAGACTTGGCAATCAGAAGAGCAGGCAGGCTTGTGAGGATTTATTTGAACTTGAAACATTTGGATCCCAAGATTAAGCTGAAATTCTGTAATGAAACCATATGCTTTGCTTCTTCCTGAATACCTAACTAAACTACTGTATCAGAGTTAAAATTTTGATTCCTTGATCATTTTCCAGTGCCTCAAATATAAATTCTTAAACTATTAATATCTCAGCAAAGTCATTAGCAGGCCCTAGAAGTACACTTGTCTTCCTGTGTGTATTTGTGCTTAATATATGTTTTTGTGCCAATCAAAAACTACAATTTCTAATATGTGGGTACATAAGCACTTAAAAATTGTTTAAAATGTCTGATCACTTCTTGTTTAGAATCATGCATTTATTATGCTGCCTGAAATTTATGTCATTCCATCCCTTACAATTTAGGATAAGGGTATTTCTAAAAAACTGTTTTTATACTTGTACAGAATTGTTAGAAGAAATAACCATCGCTGACCCATTTAAATCTGGTGGTTCACTTAGGAAGACGTGTGGCAGGGGGATACAAATGTACAGGACAAATTATCACCATACTGAAGACTGAGAGAGTCATAAACTGCCTGCCCATTGTGCTTATAACTGGAACTGCAGAACTGTGCAAGAGATATTACCAATGGCCTGTATTTGTCCTCCTTTGTGATATGAGATGACCCACTTAATAAAACACTTCCAGGAAATGAAAGCAAAGGCAGCAGGCAGAAAATCCTTTAATGACAGGTTTCCCAAATGTCAATGCCTAATTTGGAAAATGAAAATCATTACTACTGTTTGAGAGGGAACTGCTTTTATGCCCCTACTTTAATGATTTTGCAAGGGCTGAAAAGTCAGACTCCTTTTGTTAAGGGAGCGAGGTTGGACCACTTCACCTCTTGGTCTTTCTTACACTGAGTGAGAAAATCTTTAGATTCCCAAGTCTCAGCAGGCACTCATTTTTGTTTGTTTGTGTGTTTGTTTTTTGGGTGGAGGTGGGTCCTGGAGGATTGAACTCAGGGGTGCTCAACCACTGAGCCACATCCCCAGCCATATTTTGTATTTTCTTTAGAGACAGGGTCTCACTGAGTTGTTTAGTGCTTTTGCTGAAGCTGGCTTTGAACTCATGATCCTCCTTCCTCAGCCTCCCGAGTTGCTGGGATTACAGGCATGCACCACAGCACTTGGCATGCACTTGGTTTTTGAGGTAAAAGTCAGAGAACTGTTTGGTGGTGCCCTGAGTTTTTGTTTGCCAAACCAGCAGTGTATACAGACTTCTTCAAGAAGGAGGAAAGGTGTCTAAAAGGATGGGGCTGAAGCTGTGGAGTGTGGATTAAGTGATTTACCCCTGTTCTCAGTATTATGTATTTTTAGAGAGAGATGTGTCTATATTGTTTATAGAGTTCTGTGGGTTTTTTTTAAAGTTTAATTTAAAAGATGGTGGAAGGAGACAAACATCATTACCCTATGTACATGTGTGATTACACAAATGGTGTGACTCTACGTGATGTACAACCAGAGAAATGAAAAGTTGTACCACATTTGTGTACAGTGAATAAAAAAAAATTCTACAAAATGCACTCGGAAGAACATTAGGACTTAGCATGGGAGTCTGCGATTTGGGCTGGATATGTGGTCCTCTCCCTATTTTACAACGATTTAGAATGACCTGGGAACAAGTAGGAGTGAGTGTCAGGCTGTTTTTTTTTTTTTTTTTCTTTTTTTCATTTGTTTTGTTTTTCTATATTTTTAAATTGGTGCTTATAGTTGTACATAATGGTGGGATTTGTTATATATTCATGCACATACACAAAGAAAATTATTTGATTATTATCAGGCTGAGTTCTTAACTTCCTCTATAAGTTAATGGAGAAATAAAGAAAAAATAACATGTTTGATTCCTTTCTAAAGACAATTTTAGCTCTACAAATCTAATATCTTGCAGAATTAAGAGAAATTAGGTCAGAGTCAATTGGGGCTAAACTTGGAAAGCTTGTTGGAAAGTTATAAAGGTTAATAATGTCTTCAATTTTATGACCTGCATATTCATTGCCTTTGATCCTTACATTCCTATAAAACAGTTCCTCATTATAAAGGCAAGGGGATAGAGACTTGAAGGCCTTAAGCATCTTGCCCAAGGTCACCCAGTGACAAAGTATCAAAGATAGGAGATTTTACCTGTAATTTTCAACTTTATTTTACCATGCTTAATCCCTCAACAATCTAATGATATTAACTTATTAAATCACTGAACTTTCTCCTAGAAAGTTATTCCCAAAACTTTAGATATTCCACTGTCATAATTCTGACCATGTTCACTATCTGTATGATTAACTCCTTAATATTCTATATTTTTACTTAAATCACTCATAATCAAACCTATGTATATAAAAAGAAAACTTTGTATCATTACTGTAAGTGTAATGTCATTTGTCATAAATATAAGAATAAATATAATAAAAGCAAAATAATATTAAATTCTAGCAAGATACTATTACCTGTAAAATCTCTGAGCCTGTAATCTGATCATTTGTAAAAAAGGAAGATTAGATTTTAAGAATGGTACATAGGGCCGGTGGTATATGGCTCAGTGCTAGTGCTATATTAGGCCCTGTGTTTGGTCCCCAGCACCCTGAGAAAGAAGTGTTTAGAGCTTTCTTGGTAGCCAACTCAGAAACTCTCCCAAGTGAGGATAGAAGGAAATTAAAAGGCAGATAATTTTCAAAACCCCAGTGAGTCCTTGTTACTGACTGTAGGTGTCTGCATGCCACCAAAATCTCCTACACCCCACTTAGCACCATTAGGTACCAAAAATGCTGTGTTCCACATACTTAGAGAATATTATCCCAGACACATCATCTGCTTCTTCACCTCTGTGCATTCAAATTCACTCTTCCCCCTAGTCTAGAATTCCCTCCTCTATGACTTACCTACCTGGAGTTGTCCTCTATATCCTTCAAGATACAGGTTACATGGGTTTAATGAAAAAGCTTTTTCTGGTTCTGCTGGGAAGAGTGAAGTACAGCCCTTCCTTTTTCAAATAATTTTATTTGCTTTAAATAAGCGCCCTTACTACAATCTAGTGTATCATTTGGTTACATGTGAACATACATGTGTCCAGGTATGCATGGATGACTGTTGGGGGCTGTGCCAGCCAGAACCGAGCCTGATCACATCGGCAGTGAGGAGGTTAATTAACATAAGTGCACTCAGGTGATTTATCACTGGCCGTATTCAGTTCAGTCCACACGCACAAGGCGAGCACAGGTGTTCCTGAGCACTCCTGCTTGGGCCTGCTCCTTTTAACCCTTGCCGTGATAGGGCAGCTGGCTCCTCGCCTGATTGCAACTGGTGTGGCCCCGCCCTCTGCCTCCTGGAGGGAATATAAGCGGGCAGTGGGCGGGGGCGTGACAGTAAGGAGCAGCAGCAGACAGAGAAAAGTGGCAAGAAGAAGAGAAGCAGCGAGTAGGGGCAGCGGCAAACAGAGAGAAGCAGTACACCCTTAGCACATACTCCTAGCACGCACCTTTAGTTCACAGGATGCAGGACGCACCTTCAAGAAGCAGCAGTTCGTTTCCAGTCCACCACCGATAAAGACCCGCGCAAATTGTTGCTGCAGTCGGTGACAAATACCCGCGGATTTGGCACCGCAAAGAGCCAGTGACAGATGACACTGACTGGTATCTTGTCCTTTATTCCCTCAGTGTCACCTAGGAGCTGGCAAAGGCTGGTGAAGAGGGACCCGTATCAAGGGCAGAGGGTGCACACTGGATTGCCTGTGGCACACCTTTCTTGCCTTTACCCATCTCTTGACTAGGTCAGAAGAGTCCACAAGTCATAGTTCAAGTCGTGGTCACTGTATACTCGCCTGCTCCCCATCCCCAAACCTTCTCCTCCTTAGGTTTCTCTATCAATCAACACAAAATCTTAAACCAGAAACCTGGGAGTTACTTGGTACTTCCCTTTCTCTTTCTCTCCTCCCCACTCCCAATACTTTCATAATATTTGTCAATTCTACTTGTGAAATAATTATTGACTTCTCCATCTTCACCTTATCAACCCTTCTACATCATCCTCTCTTTCTTGGGTTACAATAGCAATCCAATTTATGTACCTCATTCACTCTTGTCACCCTTCAAGTCACGTTCCTTGCAGCAATCAGAATTTTCTTAAATAAAAATCTTATTTCACTCCAATGCAAAGAACATGATTCTTTTCATTTGATATTTTAGCCACCATCCCAAGCATAAATCTGGCACATGGGAGATACATTTACATAATTGAATGAATGAAGAGGACTTCATATTATTAGAGAAGGTGTGGGGTCAGGGGTTTTCAGGGAGCTAAGATTTCTCTCGGACAAAGTAGGTTGTTAAACTTAGTAAGCAGAAGTTGGTAAGATCTAGAGAAATTTTAAAATTAATTAATTTATATTGTGGATTGAACTCAGGGGTGCTCTATTACTGAGCTACATCCTCAGTTCTTATTATTTTGAGATTCGGTCTCACTAAGTTACTGAGGGTCTTGCTAACTTGCTGAGGTTGGCCTAGAACTTGGGATCCCCCTACCTTAGTCTCCCAAGTCACTGGGTCCAGGCGAACACCACCATGCCTAATTGGAGAAATTTATTTTAGAGATACGGAACTTGGTTCAGAGACTAAGAGACGTGCTCAAAATCACGTAGTTCATTTGTGTCAGCCCTAGGATTAGAATTTGCCTCCCTTGACTCCTAGGTTCAGTGCTCCTCCTAGTATATATTGGAGTTCCTGAGCAGAGATATAGAAAAGGGCCACATGCTAGCAAGTAAAGAGAAAAGAACTCTACTGGCTGGGTCCAGAGAGTAGGTGATGCTTGATGTCAACTTGTCATCACAATTAAGCTCCTCTGATGAAAGGCTGAGACACTGAAGAACCTGCTTTTGAGCCCTGTACTTCAGCTTGTACTGTACTTCAGCAGCCTCACCAAACTGAATCTCTCCCTCTACATGTCCCTGCAAGAGGAAAGCAGAGGAGGGATCGGAAACATAGGCCACCTAATTTAACAGATAAGAATTTAAGATGATCTGTAGTAATAGTGCCTTGTTCGCTTAAATAAAGACTTCTTTCTGAATAAGAATGCTATCTAAGGGTTGACCTAATGAGTCTTGCCTACTTAACAGTGAATCTGCTTAAAATGAGGAGCGTGAGCTTCTAATTTTAAGGTGACATGCATTATAACTACATTTTAATTATGGATCAGAATCAAATTTTGTTTTGAAGATTGTTTTGAAGTTTCTCTTCAATAAAACTTGGGAAAATGTTTGTAATTCAAACTGGATCACTGAATTTTTATTTTCTACTTTGTTTCTTAGAGAATACTAACTTCAAAGTTGGAATGTTAAATAAATATTTGAATTTCATTTGAACTTTAGAAACTTAATTCTTCATTCTTGCTCTTATTCCTGATCTGAATAACACTATGAAACCAAGGACACTATAAACGCCCTGCTTTGCTCAAAAAACCTATGCTAAGACTTGGAATGCTGTAAAAGGGTTAGATTTGCTGATACAGCTCTACCTGACTAGGTAAAAATGATATACATTTCACTATAACTTGCCTTAAGAAATATTAAGAATTTTTAGCTCCTTAAGTGAGTTGGTTATAGCTTGAGAGTATACTGAAGTTATCTATTTTTAAATCTTTTTTTTTTAAGTCAAGAGATCTGGGGATCTAGCTCAGTGGTAGAGTCTTTACCTAGCATACATGAGACCCTGGGTTATATACCCAGGTCTGTAAAAAATAATAATAATAAATATCATGATTGGTCAGTTCAAATGACATCTGAGGGGAAACCGAAAGTGTTTTCCCTGTGTCCTTGTGCCTGTAGAGAAAAGCTTTAATTCTTTGGGAGTGGGAGTAAAAGATTATCTTTGCAGAATTAAAGACAGAGGGTAGAGATTTTACACCACCCTTGTAGAGGAATTTTTGTAATTATATATAGGTAACATTGACAGTTAAATTGCTGTGATAATATGAAGCTGAACCTTAATATTTCTGACTATTAAATATGACATTAAAAATTGAACGATTTTATCATGGTAATTATAAGACTCCTCTACCTGAAAGGGGAGGGCTACATATTTACTAAAAAAAAGCTCCCCTTGGTTTCCCTCATAACCTAGAAGATGCCTAAGAGTTTAATTGAAAACTTGCATGAAGATTAATGGATTTTTAGTCACCATCACTCAGCCTCATGATCTTCCCCACTCACAAACCTATTCTTTCTAAGAAAATGGCAACCACCACTATCTGTTCTGTTCTTCAGGCAAGAAATTCTCCTTTGTTGTATTTATCCTGATAGCAATTCTGCATCCATTTGTGGGGCTATTTGATTCCCGATAGGTTCCAGATGATTAGCAAAGTGTCTGTCAGAGAGAAGGCACTGAATACAGGTTTGTAGAATGAGTGAATGGGGGAAGGAGGGGTGCAGTGAATTCTGTCCTGAGATAGAAGTGTTTGAAAGAATCCTGGATGTTAAGATCTATGAGGAAGAGACTCAAGATGTGATTACTTTTGTGTATGTATTTGTGTGTTTTTTTTCTTCTTTCTTTCTTTTTTTTGTGGTACTGGGGATTAAACACAGGGCTGCTTCTGAATTGCTTCCCCAACGCTTTTTATTTAGGTCCAGGGTTTTGCTAAATTGCCGAGGTTGGACTTGAACTTGCAATCCTCCTAACTCAGCCTGTGTGTATGTTTCATAAGAATCATAGGGCTAACTTGTGAAGAAAGATAGGATACATTTGGGAGGTTCCAGAGGAGATAATCATGACTGATGGAGAGAATTTCATGGTGGGATGGTGATATAATAATGAAAATGGATTTTCTATATGTGATAGGTAAAGAAAGGGATGATCTTTTGCAGAGTATGGGGGTATGTGACCCCTCCTTGGAGAATGTTGTTCCAATGGTTTCAAACAGAAGATTGAATACTTATTAGATTCCTTCTAACCCAAAGATTCTAATCCAGTAGGCAGATGCACAGTTCAGATATCTGTGGAAAAAAGAGGGGGAAACTGATGGATCAGTTAGAATTTGTCCATTTTATTTGATTAGTGGTAAATACTCCACAGTATGAGCATGTTGCTCTGGAGTCTAATATCAAAGAAGACAAAGAATCAAATGTCTTAGGAGATTCGGGTCATGTAATCCTCCAGCAAGGAAAGGAAACATAGCTACATCAAGCAAAGACCTCAGATGAAAAACTCATGTACCAGTGACTAGATTTTCTGAACCTAATTGACCATTGAACTACTTCTATCCATAACTTTATAGGTTTTATAGCCCTCTCTGGCGTAAGGATAAATAACTAAGCATACTTACACAGTCACTAATGGATAGGACATTGGAAAATTATAGGTGATTTTGTGCCGTTTTAACCACTGTGGGTTTTTTCCTTACTCTTATACCTTCAAATCTTTTCTGCCTGCAGTCATGCTGCCAATTTGCTGTTTATTATGGAGACTTCTGATGGTGCTCTATCCTTCTTGTCCATACATCACTGCTGTGAAGTGTGGTACATGCCTGAGAGACATCTGGACCTTTTGTTGACTTCTGAGCTATTTCTAATCCTGTCATCTGTTTTTACATTTTCCTAATCTACTGTGCTCAGATAGCTTTGAAGCATAGGAGTCAGTAAATGGATGAGCACCAGAACAGTTATTCTGCCTTGGAAACAGCACATAAAATCAAGTACAACCCCCTGTTTTTTTGTGTGTGAACAGCATGTAGCTTTCTATGAAAATCCCTAGACTTGTGTTAGTCAACTTTGCATTATGGGGACAAAATACCTGAGATAAACAATTTAAAAAGAGGAAAAGTTTGTTTGGCTCACAGTTTTGGAGGTTTCAGTCCATAGTTGGTTGACCCATTGGCTTTGGGCCTATGGCAAGGCCGTACAGCATGGCAGGGGAAGGAGGCCGAGGAAGCTGCTCACCTCATGGAAGCTGGGAAGCAAATAGGAAGAGGAGGGGCTGGGTCCCAACGTCTCCTTCAAGGTTACACCCCAATGACCTAACTTCCTTCTGCTAGGACCCACCTTCCAAAGGTTTCAACCGTTTCTCAGATAACGTCAGGGGACGGGGACCAAGCCTTGAACAGATCAGCCTTTGGGGGACCCCATTCAGGATCCAAAGTATATCAATTTTATTATCCTGTTCCACTTCTTAGACAGTTTGTCTACATCACTTTGTTAATTTTTTCAGAATGAAAGATGACATATTTTCACACCTTGTACAGACAGTTCCATGTCTTGACAGAAAAAGAAATGAACTTCCTACATATGTTGTACTGTATAAAATTTTCTGTGAAAAGAGTAGGGAAAACGTTGGAATTAATTTTTTTCCTGTTTTTCCCAAAGGCAGCATATTAGAAGGCTATTTCAGGAAATAGAACTGGATCATGCATTCTAGAATGAGGAATTTTAAATTTTTATTAAAATGCCTTATATGTGCCAGGTAATGAGGTACTTTAGATATATTGTCATTTAGTTCTCATGATAACACAGCAAAGTGGGTAGTATTATCCCCATTTTATGGATCAGAGAACTGAGGTTTGTGGGCAAAAACTGATTCAAATGACCTAATCGCATCCCAGATCACCCTCACAGATACACCCAGAAATAATGATTTATTTGGCCCAGTGAAATTGGCACATATTAAAAACCAAAATATTATAAATATTAAACTCATAACAAATATTTATTTAGAATAAGAAGGGCTGGGGAGATAGCTCAGCTGGTAGAGTGCTTGCCTTGCAAGCACAAGGCCCTGAGTTCGATCCCCAGTACCGCAAAAAAAAAAAAAAAAAAAGAATCTTAGAATAAGAAGTCACAAAAATTACAAATTTGAATGAAAAATACCACAACCTTACAAAATTTAGAAAATAAAAGGATTTTTCAATTAACTGATGTAAAATGTTTTGCTCCTACATTTTTGGCTTATAGGGTTTTTAATCACCTCCTCAGATGAAAAATGATTTTCCAGTCTTCTCCGAAGAGATTACAGAAATGCATACAATCCTCTAACTTATTTCATGTATATCTGTTTTTTATTAGAATCTAGAAAAGACCATAGACAAGCTTCTGGTTCTGTTTCTCCTTTACTACCTACCTTTTTCAGGTGCTGGGCAACATGGGACACATTTATAACAAGATTTCAGGCCCAGTGATTTAGTGTACATAATAGGTTTATTCCTGGGTGTTATTGTTTCATCACGGCATTTAGCAATAGCTTAACCACACACAGACACTACTGCAAGGCACACTTATATACTCCACTAAATCCAGAGGAAATCTAAATGCATCCTCATCTCAAGTTCCTTTGAGCCACATCCAGAATATATTCTCATGGCCACTTCTGTACTACCTGAGAGGAGAATTGTGATCGAGAGAAAATCATCAAAAAGAGTACTCTAAAATCAATTGCAGTTGAGATGTCTTCTGCAAGTTTTACCAAAACATAAGACCATCTCTCAGGGTCTTATGATAAATACTGCAAACATGATGAAATCTAGAAAGTAAGTGTTTTTATCAATTACCTGATGCACTGTAAAATGTTCCATTCCTATATTTTAGAAAAGAATATAGACTAGGGGACTCCTTTGTTGGCTTCTAAGAAAACCTAGCTCTAGAGGAAGTGTATAACAGAAAAATAGCGTCACACCAAAATTCACAAGAGTCCATGCCATAAGGCGCTTTAAGAAGATGATGTACGAGGTCCTGTTTTGAGCAGCTTCAGCCCCCAGCCTAACTGAATGAAGCAGAGGTTGCTCTTTCAATGTGTTTTGTAAACAAAATGATGGAGATAGAGACGTTTTGGTATCCGTAAACCTCGAGAGACCCTGATTCCTGTGCCCGCATTTATCTTTGAACAAGAATTAATGTTTGCAACGGGATTATTTGCAAACACAAATAGACCTCAATTCTCCTATATTACTCTAATTAATATTAAACACACTACTTACTATCCTTCCAAGCAGGTCAGTAATACAGAGAAAGAAGAGTGTTATTGCTGTTAAAAACCACACAGTAGAAAAATTATAACAGCACTAAGAAAGTATTTAAAAATTCATTAAGATGTAATCAAGCTTTTGCGAACACATCTGTTATTTGTAATTATAACATAGTCACTCTTGTTTGATACTCTGGAAAAAGTCACCTTTGTATTTGCTGTTCTTGCTGAGTTTTGCTCTTTGGTAGTGTATTCAAATGCCCAGTTGTTTCACATATCTTCCTCTTAGCAAAAACTCTTGAATCCACCTTTTTCAATTTATCCATGAATAAGCATCTTCAAATGTAAGCAGTGTTTACACCTGTGGACTTTACTACAATATTGAAACCACTGAACTAGGCCATAGCTTATTAATACATCTCTAAATAAAGTAAATTATATAAATGTTTCAGTCTTATATAATGAATACATAAGTTTACAAATCATTTATGTTTGAAAAGTATGAATAATATAAAGACCTTTCACTTGTGTCAAAAACTTCTCTTTTGGGCTGGGATCGTGACTCAGTGGTAGAGCACTTGCCTCATACGTGTGAGGCACTGGGTTCGATCCTTAGCACCACATAAAATGAATAAATAAAATAAAGGTACTGTGTCCATCTACAACTAAAAAAAAAACAAACAAACAACTTTTTACCCTGTCCCCAACATAACATGTATAATGTGCTTTAAAAAAAATGTTTATAGTCTCCAAAATGCAATAAACTTTTTAAATGCTTTGAAAAGTTTTCTTTTTTAAACTGAAACTATTTCTCTGAAAAAGACCTTGTTTCAAGAGAATGACATTTTCTATTTACTTTGTGAGGCTTTCTCCCCTCCCCTTTCTTCTTTCATCCAACTGGCATTGCTAAAGTCTGATAACTCTGGTCAAAGGAGCATTGTTTCAAAAGTCCTGACCTGGAATAAGAAAACAAAGACTGACTTCATAGCTGGGTTTACAACCATAGCGCCCTAAATTACTGTCTAACTTTTGTCTGTATAGTCCCAAACCATGCTAATGTGATACTCAGAGTCACCTAAGAGGGAGACATGTGATCTTAATATGATTTTAATACTCTTTACCTTCACATTTAAAATAATTTCTTTTAGCCCAATATGTGTCTACTCAAAGAAGTTCAAAGCCCTATCTGGTTTAAGAATGCCAGAGGATGTTTAAAATACTGATATACACTCTCACTCTGTTCTTTAAAATTAAAGGCTATCAGCACTATCTATACTTATCTAGATATGCACATACATAGATGTACACATATCTAGATAGATATTGGTGTGGGGAAGTGAACCCAGGGGTGTTCAACCACTTAAGTTGCTGAAGGCCTGCTGAGGACAGTCTCAAACTTGTGATCTTCCTGCCTCAGCCTCCCTCCTGAGTCACTGAGATTACAAGTGTGCACCACCACACCAAGTTCAAAATATTTCTTTTTCTTTTCTTTGTGGTGCTGGGGATTGAACCCAGGACCTATCTACATGTGAAGCAAGCACTCTATCAACTGAGCTATATCCCCAGCCCCTCAAAATATTTCTTGATGAAAGTTTTATGCTTTTTGTAAATCAGTGCTCAAGCTTGAGCATGCATTGGAATCACCTGAGGGACTAGTTAAACCAAGAACTACTGGATCCCAACTTCAGAGTCGCTAATTTAGTAGGGTTAGGGTGGGATCCAATAATTTGCATTTCTAATAGTTCCCAGGTGGCAGGGACCAGAATTTGAGAACTACCGATGCTGATTGTTTGATGATACATATTTTTAAGATCAAAGTTGATAGGAGTTGCCATACCTTCTCAGGAATAGCATGTATGCCCTTTAGAAGATGGAAAATCATTAAGCCATAGGAATAGTAATGGCTTACATATTCACAGGTTCTTAATGACGATTTTCAATCACAGTGGTCTCACGCCTAGTGTTAAATAATGCTTACTAATGCAAAAAATGATCAAGCGATGTCTTTGCTGTAAGAATATAACCTAAAATATATTATCTATTTACTTCCTTCTTTTACAGCTGTTTACTGATTAAACTGACGCAGTAGCTGAGAATTTTAGTTGTTGGTTTAAATTATGGAACATAAAGAAGACATAATAGTTGTTATGTCCTCTATATGATCTAAAGTCATTATGAGGTCTTAATATTTAAAAAAAAAAGCTCCTTGTCTTTACTCTGGTTAACATGCAAATATATTAAGACTCACAACAACAGTTTAACTGGAAAGATGAAATCAGTATTCCTAGTGCTGCTTGGTGGTTTTTAGATCTAGGACATATGTTTAAAATGTATTCTGTTGATTTTTCAATAGTGCATGTTAATGAACATGTCTCAATTACCTACTGAATAATCTTTCTAAAGTGCTTGTCTGTGATTATTTATTCATTAGATTGCACTCCCATTTTAGCAGCACTTTTAGACTTTAAGAAGATAAACCCAAGGGATTCCTGAATAGCTTCTGCTTGAAGCATGAATACTCCAGTAATGGTGTTTAAAGGTTAAATAAGAGCATTTGAATAGATGTAGGCAATGACCAAGAATGACTTTATTAATATGGTCTTGTGTGTCATCAAATGAACTATGAGGCAAATATCCTAGACTCAGGAATTGGTCTCTATTAAGGTTGTATGGTGCCACATTGAATTGAAAAAGGTAAGAAATTAACAAAACAATATGATGAACTACAAAAAGGTTAATTCAATGAACAGGGCAGCCTCTTATGTTCTGTAATGGGCACGGTGGAAGCACGAAGGCAAATGAAGTAAAGACAGATATTTCATTCTTGACTTTGATACTGAATAGTGAGAAATTCTTGTGCAGCGAACTCAATCTGTATGAGTCTTAGTTTTTCAGCTATACAAAGCAATTAATGAGACCTAGCCTGTTAACCTCACAGTGTTGTGAAGATTAAATATAATTACATCAAAGAAGTGCCTTGTCAATGGAAAGCTCTAAACAAATGTGTCATTTTTATGGTTTTTCAGTGAAATTTGATTCTCATTTCCCTAAAAGTAACTTAAATGTTTTAGTCAAATATGTAACATTGGAATCTTTACATTTCCAAGCACCTTTTCACTTTTCCAGGGTTAAAATGAGTAATTTTGGTGGTTCAGCACGGTGGTTGACTTTGTAAAACTTGGTATGCACAAGGCCCTAAGAGAAAATTATAAAATAGGGAAGAATACATGTAGGTTTCTCCTCCTCCTCCTCTTCCTCTGTCTTCGTCTATCCCCTTCCCCCTTCCCTTCCCCTTCCCCTTCTTCTCTTCACTACTAGGGATTCAACCTTGGACCTCATGCATGCTATGCAAGAACTCAAGCAACGGACCTACATCCACAACCCTGTTATAGCTTTTTAATTGCTCTAAATCAGATAATAGAAACAAATGTGCAAAATTTCAGATATTAAATATCTTGTCAAGTTTTTTGGGAAAAAAGATTATGCAATGCTTTAGGGAGGGATGAGCTTAATTTCATTTTGCAATTCCATAGTAGAATCTTTCACTAAATAATCATTAGTTGGAGAATTAGAAGGGAAAAAGAAATAACTGGGGGTGTAGCTCAGTGGTAAAGGACTTACCTAGAGTGAGGGAATCCCTGGATTCAATCATGAGCACCACGAAAAAAGAGAGAGAGAGAAAAAAAAGAGGTTGGTGCTAGGGCATGCAACTACCTAAGAAAATAAAATTTCTAAAATTGGACTGATTTTCAGGAATGAAGTAGTTACATAATTTTAAAATATCCTAGCTAGAAAAAAAGAAACACCAGGCATGGTGGTGCATGCCTATAATCTCAGCCACTCAGGAGGCTGAGGCAGAAGGATTGCAAGTTTGAGGCCAACATGGGCAACTTAATGAGATCCTGTCTTAATAAAAGGGGTGGTGGTGGTGATAGGAAACGTGGTGGTAGGTAATGTACCAGTCGGGCGGGTGCGGGGGGGGGGGAGATAAAAAGAAACACAACTTCTAAAGTCAATAAATGATGTTTTATTTCATTTGCTAATGTGGTACTTACACAACACATACAAAAACTCGCACATTTCCTTGTTCAGTCTTTTTGACTTATACTCTGTAACTTTCCATTGATTAACACTGCCTTTAGAATTTCAAATAATATAAATTTCATCATTTAACTGTTATATTAAATTAAACCCTTTTATAGCAACTCAGCCAAAGCATCAACCAATTCAATTTAACCTATTTTTCTAAGCTAGTTTTCTCATTTAATCTATCAATATGAATGTTTCTAGTTGCAAACAACAGAAAACGAAATTTTTTCTTGCACATTAATGGAAGTGTAGTGGTATGGTAGGGTTCAGAGTTGGTTGATGTGTTAATTTAATTATTTATTAAGGGAATTGGTTCCCTATGTTTACTGCTTTGTCGTTGTTAGCTTTTCCCTGGGGAAAGGGGAAGAAGGGGTCATAAGGTGGTTGCAGCACTTCCCAGCACTCAGAGTCATTGTGAACTCCTGTTAAATCACAGATTGCAGACTCCAAACCCCCAAATATCTGATTCTGTAGGTTTTAGTAGGGTCTGAGAATTTGTATTTCTGCTATGTTCCCAGGTGCTGGTGCTGCTGGTGCAGCTTGGTAGGGTCACACTTTGAAAAATACTGAAACTAATGATCTGGAATGGAATAAATATTTGAAGATCACTCATAATGTTCATTACAAAATGTACTTTATCATTCAGAGTATAACACAGAGATCCCTGTACTCTCCACAAAGGACCTGATGCCATTTCTCGTTTATAAACTTCCTGTTAAATATTCTAGACAGGGGTACTGTTCATTTAGAATACCAATACTCTGAGTAGTACACATAGCAGTTTCTTTCAAAAGTTTTGCATTCACTTGCTTGAATTGGGGACTGACTGGGCCAGATCAAGCCCCAAGTTTGCACCTCAGCTTATTTGTCCCTAAGCCTGTAGTAAGGTCTCCCCAACCCAGACACCTTCATTTTCCCAATTCACCCTAATAAAGGACAATTAGCAATGTTAAATAATTTAAACATCTTCTGATATAAGCTACACAAGCATTACCTTTTATAACCAGAAAACAAAAATAAAGTTATCTGAAGGCATAGTGTAAATACTTCAGTTTCCCACCTGATCTTTATTTGTAGTGAAGAATTTCCTAAAGGTCTAACAATTTTGTGTTGCAAAAACTCTTTTCGGTCAATTTTTAACTTCCCTTCTTTATCTCCCAAACTATATTGCCAAATTCTAACTCCCCCTTCTAAGTCAAGTATATTGTAAACTCTCTCTTTGATATTGGGTTCCATATTTTGTGTAGTATGCTAATGGTCTGCATGACTAGTCAGGGCTAAACTTCAGGATCCTTGTAAAGCCTCAGGCTATTTCTGTGTTGTTACCTCCCTAATTTATTATCATAATGGCATTTTTATGCCTTTTTTCTCATTTATTTTCACAATAGGAAGCACAGTGGAGAGAGATGGTTTCTGCAGGGGGCATGAAAAGACATGGAACACGTTCAAGCAAAATGCAAGCTTTGCAAAGAATATTTGACTTCTAGTTGGGGTAGTAAGTGCAAAATGTGCCATTTTAAAGGTATGAGGAAATGAAACCTTACCCAAAGCTCTCTCAGATCCCAGTGTGCAGTAGGATAAAGAGAGATTGAAATGTTTCTGATATGAAATTGAGAAAGCATTTAAATGGAAGATGAGTAATAAATGTGAACACAGCTGGGGACCTACAAATATGGTATGGAGTCTGTTCCACAGATTGAATGATTTACGACAAATCATCAGCTTTCCAAGTGATAGAATATACTGATCAGTGTCAATGTAGCTTATATGGCTATTCTAAGACCTGTTATTTATGAACATCCTCCTAGTTGTCTAAGCACTGAGTAAATTCCTTGATCTCTAAAGAAATGATGGAAGAGTGTTTTGGAAATTATAGTACTTAATGGTTTTGTCAAGCATTGATAGGCATGCCATCAAAATCCAAGGCACAGGCTCAGCTGAAATTTCCAACATGCATGGAAACAAGCACCTCAGCATTGTTCTCTTAGTTTCAAATGGTCACCTGGGTTCAAAATCTGGGCATGCAAGTTTATGTGCTCTTGGCAGTGCTCAATACTGATTAGGACTTAATTCTTGTTCAGATCAAGTTGTCCTTGTTAACTTCTTTGTTGTTTTGGAGATGTATGTTTCCTCTTATACTTTTCAAAATCCCTTAACTCCCCTTTGTTTTACAGGAAGGTAGAAACTTGTGTTTTAGTTTGATTATAGGAAGCAAGTAGCTGAAATTATATTTATGTATTAAACAATAGAGCTTTAGGATGACCACTTTCCAGATTACGCATTTATTCAATAGATCATCATTACATATTTACTCCAGTTAAATATTTTGAGGACAGAAATGAATTATGCAAGTTTGGAAACCAGACAGGATTTTTTTTTTTTTTTCTGTGTATGGTAGGGATTGTACTCAAGGTCTCATGAATGCTAGATGCTCTGCCTCTGAGCAACACCCCCAGTCCTCAGAGTGGTATCATTTTTTTTCCTTAGGTACTTAGGATTGAACTCAGGGATGCTTTACCACTGGTTAAAATTTTCACACAATTTTTTTTTTTTTTTTTGGTGACTGGCCTTGAATTTGTAATCCTTTAGCCTCAGACTCCCGAGTTGCTAGGATTACTGGTATGTGCCACCATGCCTGGCTCAGAATGGGGACATTTATATTTCAAAACAACTCTTAGGATTTATGTAATTTGGAATATTGGATGTCTGTTTCCCGAAGAAATAATGAAGTTGACTCTTGGACTTGGACTCACACCTTGTTCTTTTTCTTTTCCTTTCTTTCCCTCAACTGCACTCCTATTCTCACCTCCAACTCACAAGACTCATAGTATGAACTTAACAACCCAATTAATGGTACAGACCTCAGAACTGTTGGATGGGGAAACTAAGTCATGCTCAATATAATCTTCTTTGAAAATAAAAATTCAGAGTATACTTCAAATTCTCTAATTTCTTCTCATTTTCATCAAACATTTTGTTTAGAATGCTAGTAGGTATATAAGAGGCTATGGAATTTTGTGGGTGATAAAATATTTGCAGAGTACTTGTGGATCTATCTGGTATTAAAAACAACCAAGTTGAGCATGTTGTTACACACCTGTAATCCCTGCACCTCCAGAGGCTGAGGCAGGAGGATTGCAAATTTGAGGACAGTTGGGGGAGTGGCTCAGTTGTAGAGGGTCTCTGTGTTCAATCCCCAGTACCACAAACATCAAAACAACACAACCAAACACACTTAGCTCGTATTTAAGCCCTTCAACCTTTTATTTTTTGTTTTCAATTTTTACTCCAACACTGCTAAAACATGGAACCAAGCAGATTTATAGCAATTCTGATAGGTAGTTGTTACGGACACTGATTTCATATGACATTTTTTGCAATAAGACTATATTTCCCCAAACTTGACACTTAGCACATTCTTCATTCTGTAAGAAGAAAAATGATTCTGCTTGTTCTCTTGGGTTAGGTTAGCTTATAAAAGTAGTGTTGTAGGGGCTGGGGAGATAGCTCAGTTGGTAGAGTGCTTGCCTTGCAAGCACAAGGCCCTGAGTTCGATCCCCAGCACCCAAAAAAAAAAAAAAAAAAAAAAAAAGTAGTGTTGTAGGTTAGAGTGTGTAGCTCAGTGGTAAAGTGTTGCCTAGCATGTGCAAGGGCCTGGGTTTGATCCCTGGCACTGCAAAAAAAAGAAAAAGAAAAAAAAAATGCTGTGTCCTTTATAAAATGTTCAATAAAAAAAAAATGACAACTTCTGGGGCTGAGGGTTATACAGCACATGCTTAGCCCTGGTTTCAATTTCCAAAAACCCAAAATGAAACAAAAAACCCCAAAACGAGGCAAATCTCTTTTTGAGCAGCTAGGTGAAATTCCTTAACTATTAATCTCTGGTACTTTGGACAATATAAAAAGTTCTTTTTAAAAAAAGGCATTAATTGAGGAAAGATTTTAAAATAAACTTTTCCAAGTTTTGGTTTTTAAATCCTAAAGGAGCACATCTTCCTTTATCATCTAGGTTTATAAAAATGTTAGCTATCAAATTCGATATTAAAAACAAGATGCCTCACCTTCTTTGTGGCATAAGTCATACTATAAATAAAATTAGAACATCATGACCATGCTTCCTCAATCTTCCCCATTTGTAAATATTTCCTCCAGAGAAGACAAAATTTTCTCTTATTGCTTGAGTACTCCCCCTGCTTTTTTTTTCCATAGTGGTGATTTAACTCAGGGCCTGCATCAGATGCATTTAATATTGTGGGTCAAATATCCAAAACAAAATGAGTAAAACCAATATTTTAGAGCATTGGTGTCTAAGGAATAAATAACAGAAAATTTGGATAAAATACATTTCATTGCCATCAATCTCAAGTTAAGCTAGTTAATATTCCAGTTTTTGCTAGTTTGTATAATAATCTTATACTTTGATAGTGCTTATAATTTACTTATAATTTACATCTTCACTTTTTCAAATCTTATAATAATCTTATAAAGAAGGGTAGTATGTATGCATATGTATATAAAATTTACATTTGAAGTGCACATATATTTTATTCCCACAAAATGAGGAGGTGGAGATGGCTATCCAATGATCTCATGTCAGTTTACTTTGGTCTCCTCTGCTGGGAGAAGGAAGCATTCCCCACTGCTCTGCCTTGAACACTGTTAATTAATGCTATCTTTTCTATACAAAACATATCCACATTCATAAAAAAATGCTATCTTTCATATACTCAGGAAGTCAAAGTTAGTGCTACTGATACTGGTTAGCTTGGTGGGAGAGATGTTTTGGTTCAGAATAGAGAATCATTCTGTAGAGATATGTTGATGAGGTTAAAGGATCAAGTGAATGGTTGAACCACCTATCATTTCAGGCTCTTAGCTTGCTTCCACATCTAGGAATTTCTGAGATGACTGGCAGTGGATAAAGAATTGGGTATGTAACAATTCTTTTGGGTAAAGTTGGCCTTATTCAGTTTCTTTTGTGTCTTTCAGAATTTAGGCAAACAAAAAGTGTAAGTGCTGTAAGTATTTGGGGTAGTTATTTATGGATTCAGTGTTACTACTGGAGTATTACAGGGCATAAAAGAAAATTCAGAGAGGTTGCTTACATGAAACGCTCCTGAGTTGGGGATGTAGCTTAATGTTAGAGCACTTGCCTAGCATAGTTGAGGCCCTGGGTTTGATCCCCAGCACCTTGTTTCAGTCAATCTTTGTACATTAAGACAACCGTCTACTTTGTAAGTCCTTATACTAATATCAACTGTTTTAGATGGAGCAATTTCCTATCTTACTTTTCAGCAAGTACAGTAAAAATTGTAATAAAATGTTACAAAATCAGAGCAAAAGAGCACATTTAGTGTACAAGTCAGTCAATGCCACTGTGCAAAAATCATTAGCATGCAAGCCAAAATGGATCATAAATAGTAACTCAGATTAGAAATCCACTTGACAGTGCAGCTTTGAAAATGACATCAGTGAATAAAAGCTCAATATTTCTTTGAAAGAGTTAACTTAGTTGTCCAGAATTTTTGATACTAGACTAGCTCAACTTACTGTGGACCAAACATGAAAACAGGCAACTTGCTCCATTTGTTACTGGACATGTGCTTAGCATATTGAGATACGTTACAGGACCTGAGTTAAGCGGCAAATCTGCAATGGGCTGAAGGAGAAAAACACCTCTAGCATATAGGGGAGGGGTTTTCTTGAGTGGCCTAGGGTTCTTTGGAGGATGCGCAGGAACTCACCAGGTGTAGTTCTGCCCTCTAGTGGATGTGCATGGAGAAGCATTCGTTCAATGGCTACAGAGGCTGGCTCACCAAAGCTTATTAAAACCAACCGTCCATCAAGAAGTATTATTAGGGGTCTGTGTGAGGTGCTGAGCATGCGAACGGTTCACGTGGCAAGAGACATAGCTAGTTGTCAACGGTAAGGCCAGTTCCTCAGCTTCCATCGCTTGAGTACTGTATTCTAGTTGCTCTTTCAACCTCTCTGGTTCCATACGCTCGAAAGAAAAAGGTGAGGAGTCTTTCCTCGAGTTGAGTCAGAAGCTTGTCCTTTTATTACACTCGGGTACTGAAGCACGCCCCTCACCTGGTCAGAATTTTGGGCAGTAGCCCAGCGATGACCTGCTCTCACAAGAGTGAAGGAGCCAGAGCAGGTGTTTGCAAGTGAGGGTGCGAAGCGCGGGAGGTCGTTCGCGGTACTGCGGTCCATGGCAGGAACACCCGCGCCTCTCCGCGCTCGCCCCATCCCCGGGAGGCCCTCCGCGTCGCCTGCCGAGATTGTGACGGCCGCCAGACGGGAGGGGCTTTCCCTGTCGAATTTGCTGAGAGCGTTCAAACGCCTCTGGGGCAGCGGCCATGATTGTGCCTGTCCGTCTGGCTCGACCCCACGGCCGCCTCCTGGGAATGCGTGGCCGGCGCGGGGGGCAGGCGGGCCTCCGACCCTCGCGCCCAGTGGGTGTGTAGCACGGACAGGCACCGTTCTGGGGGTCAGCGAGGAGCCGCCGCGACACGGCAGGCAGGGACGAGTCGGGCCGCCAGCCCCGGGCGCCTCCCTACCAGACTACGCGGGCCCCAGACAGCGCCCATTCGCGGCAGCCGACTCGGCCTTCACTTCACTTCCGCCTTGCTACCCGTGAGTGGGAATGCGCCTGCGCGCGCGCTTCTCGCAGCGGAAGTAGTAGCTACAAAGCTCGGTCCGCGGCGGGCCCGGGAGTGCGGGGTGCGCCGGGGCGGCCAGCGGCGGGGAGGGGCGGAGCGCAGGAGGCGGAGGCGGGAGCAGACTAGCGCGGTGGCGCGGAGCCGGCGGGGCAGACCGTGACGGGTCCCCTCACCTCCTCTCTTTCCCCCTCCCCGCCCGCACGTCCTCCCTAACGACACGAGCAGGCTCCGGTCCGGCGCCGCCGCGCTGCGAGCAGCTCCTCTTCCCCGAGGCGTGCGGGGCGCCCCCGCGAGCCCCGCGAGTGAGTCCTCGCTGCCCGGCGGAGGGGGTTCTGGGCTTTGGGTGGGCACCGGGATTATCTCCTGCCCCCGTTTCCAGAAACTTCCAGGTCCCGAGGGAAGGGGGCGTCCGGGGATGCCCGGGCTGTAGAGCGTCTCTAGGGCGCCGCCCCGCCGGTGTGAGCTGGGGCGTTGCGGGAGGGAGAGGGGGCGGGCGAGGGCTCTGGGGCTCCGGAGGTGGCGGCTGGGCGGGGGTCGCCCTCCTCAGCCTCTCTCGTCAGCTCCGCTTCTCCTGATTTCTCTTGCAGATGCTGCTGCTAGGGGTGGTGGGAGCAGCCGTGGGACGCGTGGCCGGGAGCGGGGGTGACAGCCTGGGATTCCGGGGGCTTCTCTTCCTTGTCCTCCTCTCCTCTCTATTCCCAGTGTGGCCGTGGCTGACACTAAAGACTTTGTAGCCATCAACTCGAGTGCAGTTTCGATGGAAAATGAAGGTAAAGGGCCCCGGTAGATGGGTTGCAACGCAGAGTTGAGGGTGTGGTGGTTTGCCTTTAAGTTGTCTTTTTCCACCTTTTTGTTTTCGTGATTTTCATTTTTTTTTCTTTGCTTTTGAAGTGTCCGAGGGTTTGCTTTCTCAGGGTACCTAGCTTTTATGTAGGTAACATGGGCATTTCGGGGATTAAGGTTCTGTGGGTGACAGCATGATTTTCCTTTCCTGGGAAATTCCAGTTTTCTTTAGTGTAGGAAATGGAGAGGAAGTTTTCATTTTAGATAGCATCGTGCATGTTTAAATAGCCATTTGAAAGGAATCACCGGAGGAGAAGTGGAAACGGGAAGGAAAGGGAATGGATTGTGTCTGTATATTTGCATATCAAGCCTTGATAATGTTGTGTGACTAGATTCATTTATAAGAAAGAAAACGATTTCTTAATCTCTAGCCTTGGGAAAAAACTCAGTTTTTTTCAGCTCACACACACACAAACTCTTGTGTTTAATGCAATCTTGAGAGGTGATTTCCCTTTTTAAAGTTCCGCCCTATTTCAAAACATCCTTTAGGAGGTTGACAGTGGAACCTGTTTGTCCATGGTATACTTTGAACGCATTAGATTACCATTCATGTTACATGCTTCCTTTAGCCTTTTAAAAAAATTAAAGATTTTCATATTCAGCACTGGTATTTTTTTGTTGAAGAATTCTGAATAAATATTTTCATCCCTCTCCTGAACAACATCACTTATTTTTTGGACTGATTTCTGGCTTGTGTGTAATCATCCTCCCTTCTCCTCCAAATCCCCTCCATGCTATAAAAATACTTAAATTACAGTTTTCTCTCCTGTGTCTTTTGTTTTTAAAAATCTGTATCTGGTACAAAGGAGCTGCGTTTGAACTGCTAGCTGCTTCTAATTTGTTTTTCCATTGTTGAGAGTGTAAGCTTGATTGTCTAGGTAGGACTCGTAATTTTAAAATAGATGTTTCTTATGGATGGCAGTAATCTGTTATGCTGAAGCCTCTGGGATAAGTAGGAAGTGTGATGACAGGCAAGATTATATTGCCCATTTTTACTCTGGGTGGATAATTGGTGGAAGACATTTTCTGAAATGCCAAAGTATATAAGTGTAGAGTTATACTGTCTAATTGAGTCTTGAGAAACATCTTTTGAAAGCAGTAATGTTTTTGCCTGGTGATATGGAAAAATCACTTCTCGGAGTCTTTTCCCTCTTTGTTTTCGGTTTATAGACTTAAAGGAATATCTTTTTTTTCAAAAGACTAATAAATACATTAATATATGTGTTTCTTAGTAGAAATACCTTAACATCTAAAACAATGTATGTTCATGAGCTTTCATTTTCTGAATATTACCAAATTTAAGAAAGTAGCCTAAGTAGGTGGATTCGTAGCTCTTGGCTTTCTTTCTTGATGTTTTAGGAAGAAAAGCATGAGTAATAAAGCTGACTGTCATTATCTGCTGAGGTGGGAGGGGGTGGTTGTGAGACAGGAGCGTGGTATATGCTTGTGTCTGTATTTTATGGTCAAATATGAATGATGTGGCTTTGTATTAAAAAACTTTGAGTCTTAAAAACTTGTGCCCCATTATTTTTGACCATCAGGAGACTATTTTTGTCAATTTATCACTACCTTTTTTTTTTCTTTTTCATATTTAAACATTTTTAGAAGAATTTGTTTAGAATTTTTCCTAAAGTTATTGATCATCTTAAAATACATACATTAATATTTCTTGCCTTTTTAGTTTTGACCCAATGTAGTATTGACTGCTTGGAAGCATGAAACAAAAATGCATTCAAATGTTGCCTAAACTACTGAAATCCTTAATTACTTTAGGCAAATTACTTCATGTTTTTGAGCTCCCATTATCCTTGTTTTATTTGGGACTGATCATGTTTATCAGGATTAAATGAGAAATAGAGTGTGAATTATCTTTGGTGGGGGGAAGAGTTTTTTTAAGAGCATGGGTTGTGGAAGTAGGCAACCTTGTTTACTGAATCTCTGTTTAACATTATTTGGCCTTGTACAAATTATTAAAGCTTTCTGTGCTTCAATTTCTTCATCTGTAAAAATAAGGATAATGATAGAACCTACCTTATGAGGTGGTGGTAAGCATTTAGGATGTTGTCTAGCATACAGTGTTCAGTGTATGTTAACTGTAAATAGTCTGGAGCACTGTTTGATATATACTAGTGTGTCACCTTACAAAAACATTGTTAGGACAGTTCAGTGTTGGAAGTAGAAACAGTGGTGGCCAAAATGCTCAAGATGAAGATGTCATTATTAGTGACAGGTGGAGTTAAGTAAGGAATTTTCTGTAATTTTAGTGCTTTAAGCCTACAGAAAAAGTAAGGTTCTACCAAGAAAACAGAAACCAGTGTAGAGAAAGGTGTTTTTTTCCCTTCTAAAAATTCTGTTTTCACAACTTCTAAGTTTAATCATCTGTGAATGGGATAATTCCTTCTTGGAGGGTTGGTGTAATAAAGGAAGCCTGGTGTGCAATGGCCAGAATAGTGGTTGGCACACAGCTTTCATGAGTGATTAAGTGATGCTCTTGTTCTCCAGAAAGAGTCCTATAAGACGTGCACAGATAAGTTATATCTGTAGGTGAGAATGGTGTAGTAGCTCCGAAAAACATCACTATGGAGGTTCTTAAGTAGTGTGTCACATCTACAGCAGTCACTTTTTAGAAGGAAATGGCTTCATCCATGTGCCTTCCCTTTAACAATGGTGATATTTTCTTTGGTACTTAAGTTTTGATTCTTCTGGACCTTTCTCCCACTTAAACTTTGTCATCAATGCTTGATGGGTTTTTAGGCAAAGATTCCAGGATGTTTCATGAATACCTAGTGCCAACCACTAGGAACATTCGAAGTGCTAATTTCCTGGAATTTCAGGGACTGGTCCTAGACATCCATTTGTGAGGAAGGATTTTATCCATGACCTTTAGAACTCCTTACATGTTTGTCACAAGTAGTAATCTGAGATACACAGGTAAACAACTTTTTTTTCTTATTTTTAAAAATTGTTGGCATGTTTAAAGGGATGACTTATTAGAAAGTAATTTCTAGCTGTAGAATTTGTTAATAGTTAATTTAAAATTGTAGGCAGGGCTGTGAGGTCTAGAAAAGAATCTCTTTTGGTGACATTTGAAAGTGATAGTATTTACTTTTTAAAATTCTTAGTTCAAATTCTTAATCACTAGGATTGGCTCAAAAAAAGACTGTTAGGATAATTGGTAGAACTATAAAGAAAGAAAAAAAAGACCACCTTCATTACATTCCCTTTACTGGAAATTGAAAACCAGATTATAAAGATATTTTATATGTTTAAGTCTGAAAAATGTAGTCTATTTTATTTGCAACTTTTTCAGTAAAGTGATATATGTTTGTGTGTATATGCATGTGTATGTGCGTGTGTGTGTTTTATTTTGAGACAGGGTCTCAGGTTGACCTTGAACTTGTGATTCTCCTTCAACCTCCTGAGTCTCTGAGATTATAGGTGTGTGCAGTCATGTCTGGCTAATGAAAAATATTCTTAATCAGTACTCTGGAAAAGACTTGAAATTAAAAAAAAAAAGCATACTGTGTATTTGGCAGCATTTTATAAATATAGTAATTTAAGCCAAAAAAAGAATTTTGAAGAGATTATTATTTGTAAGCAGTAGCCTTCTGACAATTGAATCCTAAGTACTTGATTTGTCTTAATATTTTTATCATTCATTTACCATCAGCAGAATTCATCTCTCTGAACTGAATCATTATGAAACAAATAGTTTCCTAGGGAACACACCCCTGGGGCCCAAGAGTGATTTTCTTTTGAGATCTGAGTTTACTGTGATCTGCTTTATAAGGTTAATTTTTGTTTTTAAGGTGGAATGAACATCATGGTTTGATAAAATTATCTGGAGTGAATTTTAAATTGCATTGTTAATACATATAATATCGTAAAGATATCTTTAAGATCAGAGGTCTTCATATATTTGTTTTGTTAAAAGAGATTGTTTTTATAATAGTTTCAGGAATCAATTATGACAGTGTTGTCTTTATGCTTTTCATATGGACAGGTATTGGTAGAAGACAGTAAAGTTAAAAACTGGTTGAATAAACATCAGTTTAATGCCATGATTCACATAGGAAAGGATTTCTTAAAGAAAGAAATTTAGTACATTCTTCCTCTTGAATTTTTATGGCCAGTGTTTATATATAGTTGCTAATATATCTTCTGTCTTCAGGTTTTATGTTGTTCTTGACAACTTAAAATTAGAATCACAAGTAAATTACTCCAGTTGTGTTAAATGAGGTTAGTTTAGGCAAAACTTGTGATACATTTAGAAAAAGTTTGAATGAAATACTGAAGGCTGCCATAGGTTATTGTCAGTAGAACAGTAGTAGTAGGGGTCAGGAACATTATTTTAGGATGCTTGTAACTGGCTTCTAGTTTAATTTTGCTCTCTACCTTTTTTTTTTTCCCCCGTGATGGGCGTTAGAGAATGTGTGAATTAAAAGTAGAATATTTAATACGCCTGTTAATTGTACTTGTTTGTGTAAGTAAAGCCTTTTGGTTTGAGATTTGGTCATTTAATAAATATCCTGACTTAAACTAGTGGCTCTGGCCCCCAGGAGAAAATGTAGCAATTTAGCATGATATTCTTAGAAGGCTGTGAGATATATACTTACAGAAATTATCTTTATTTATTTACTTAAAACCATCTGATAAAGTTAGCATAGCAACAGGACCTTAAATACTGAATGTATTCTCTACTCTGTACTTTGGTTTAATGTTCAACTTTTTATAGGAAAACTCAGAAGAACTGAAGTGGAAATATTTAGGATGTTACCTGTTATACTTTCTTTGAACTTTTTTTCTTTTAATGTGAAATGTAAGTTAAAAGTTTTGAATAGTCTATGCATTTCAGATTGGATTTATTGTAGTGTCTATCGTTTAGACCTTGAAGTTAAAAAGGATCAGACATTTCCTAAGGAACATTGGGACAGTAAAATTCTGTTCTCTGCCTGAGGGCTAAATTAACTGTTTTAACAGGTTCTGGATTTCCTCTCAAGTTAGCCTTTCAATTTCAGTAAAATAAATTAGCCTTTTGATGCTGTGATATTATCCATACATGTTATATATCAATCTCCTTGTGTGCAGTTTTTCTGCTAGATTTTGTTTGGTTGTCTATTTTAGTGTTCTCCTAGCAGAGTGCTTTACCTGCCTTCATCTGGGTTTCTACATTGGCAGGGGCAGAAAAACTGTTTGGTTCAAGCTTTCTTGGGAGTTGTACCTTACTTGCTCTGTTGAATGTCATTTTTACATTTCCTTGGAGCAGGCAAAAGCTGTTCATGGCAAGAGCACCAGAAATAGCATACAAGCCACTTTGCAGTGGCATGCAAACTAATCTCTGCTATGTCCTTTTCTTAATACTTGTGAGGGCTGCTATTTACTAAGAATTAACATCTGGCTTTGAAGTTAGTATCTGTGAGCCAGTGAGATGGGAAATTCCAGTTTCCTTCCTACCCCAGAAAAAGATGTGGTCTTTGCTGTCTACCCTACCCTAGAAAGTTTATAGTTCAATTATGATGTCTTGGTATATACCCTTAATTCACATGAGAGACTGAGAGATTAGTTCTTTCTGATATTTCTTCTGTCAGGAGAAAGATAAGAGCGATGGGTTTGTATCTATTAGAGTGACAGGAATGGAGAGTAGGGATGACTGAGGAAGACATTTTACTCTTAGGAAAACCCAGCACAACTTGGGTAGTGACCAGATAAAATTGGGGAATTAATGGAAAGATTGAGTCACAAGTGACAAGGTGTCAAGCCAGCATAAGTGGGTTGAATAGAGGTGCCACTGATGATAGTTGGAGCAGTGAGATAATTTAGGAGCTGTGGGTGTGGAGCACATATAGAGGGTCAGACAGTTCATGGTGTGAGCCTTTAGAGGGCTGTGTGTGGAGGGAGGTTTGAAATAGCTCCAGTTGAGTTGGAAGACTAGGATTCAAAGTGAACTCTTCAGGGCAGAGACCTTCAAGTTGTCCCTTATTCTGAATAGTCTGATACATACCTGTCCTTGAGTGAATGATAATGTTATCTTCCATTTGAACTAAGTAGTTCTCATCTGGGGTGATTTTCCCCCAAGGGACATTTGGCAATGCCTGGAGACACTTTTGGTTGTGACAACTGCGGGAATGCCACCAGGGATGCTGTTAACCATACACAAGTCAGCACCTCTCTCAAAGAATTATCTAGTCCCAAATGTCAGGGGTGCCAAGATTGAGAAACACTTTTCCAACCAAAGGAAAGGAATTTAATTCTTCATAACATTCATTTTTTCACTTGTGCAAAGATGGTGATGACTCTTCTAAGGTTTATTAGGATTAAATAGGGCAGAATGTACAAGTGCCTGGCATGAAAGAGTTGCTAAGTCAGGGCTGATTTCCTTTACCTTAGTCAATGAATGTATTTAGGGAAATGACTTTTGGGCACTGATCTTTTAACCTCTAATTTCAAGGTTTTACATATTTTTCTGAGAAATGAGATGCCCAGGAAACATAGTAGCTTTTATAATCTTCATGCTTTTTTCATGGCTTTATCAAATTGATTTTGATTCTACTTTGGTTTAGAATTTTAGTATTTCATGATTTACTAGTGTCTATTTACTAGTAATAAAATTTCTATTTACTAGTGTCTATTTACTAGCAAATAAAAATTTGAAAACTAGATTAAAAATTGTTGCTACTGGTCAATGAAATTCAACTCAATTTGAACTTTTAACCTGTAAGTACATTTTTTTTTTTTTTATGGATACCGGGGATTGAACTTGAGTATCCACCCACTGAGCCACATCCCCAGCCCTATTTTGTATTTTTATTTAGAAACTGGGTCTCACTGAGTTGCTTAGTGCCTCACCCTTGCTGAGGCTGGCTTTGAACTCGAGATCCTCCTGCCTCAGCCTCCCAACCACTGGAATTACAGGTGTGGTGCTCTGTGTCTGGTGTAGACCGTAAGTACATTTCATTGTGTTCTTTTGCTCTTGAAACTGTTATTTGAATGCAGTTTTACCATTCTTTGAAATCAAGACTGAAGTGTCCTGAATTATTTCTTTTGGAATGTTCCAGGCTTCCTGAGTCTGTAATGTCTTTTCCCTTTTTATCCACTTACAAAATTCCAAGTAGAAATTCCTGAAATTTGAACTGTTCCTCAAATTTACTTATTAGAATCTTCACTAGATGGCTTTCTTTTCTTGTTAAGTACCTGTTTACTCTGTTGGAAGGTGTGATGTTACTCTCAGCTCTTGCAGTCTTTTTAGGGTCAGGACCACCTATATTTTCATTTCTTTTTTTTTTTCTTTTTTTTTTTTTTTGTGGTGCTGGGGATTGAACCCAGGGCCTTATGCTTGCAAGGCAAGCACTCTACCAACTGAGCTATATCCCCAGCCCTATATTTTCATTTCTAATACCATTCCCTTAGCAATGCATTCCAGTCATAGGCTCAGTGTTTAATGTCTGCTTACATATATATATATATATATATTTTTTTTTTTTTTCCTCATTTTCAGGGAGTCACTGGAAATTCTTTGTTGCTGTCTCTTTCCTTTTAGGAAAAATACTGGTTTTTTTAGGGAAAAAACCATCCTATACTTTATAGCTTGGGATTGCTATAGGTAAAGGTGTTTGAGTTTGGTAAACTGTTTATTAGATCCTTATTAATGAGTCTTTTGTTGTAAGTGGAATTTAGAAGTAAATTTTTTCCTTTTTTTCATATTTAACTAAGATTATTAAACATTCCGTTTGGGAAACCACTTAAAATGGAAAATAATGTACAAGTAATAGGGTATATTTTGTGGCAGCAAAGAAATTCTCATTTAGTTTCACACTGTAGGATTTAGAGTTATATTTTTTGGTGCGATTCAGTTGTATCTGACTGTAAACTTGTGAAGGGGTTGTGTACCTCCCATTGTACCTGTAACCATGTATGTCAGTAAGCATTACCTTGTGAAGGATGCCTTAGTAATGACTTTGATTTCGTAGAGGTTTGGTGTGCCATAACCTTTAAGATGAAACTTACCAGTTAACTGATTTCTGAAATGAATGTTTTTGGTTGTATGGAAATATGAGAAGGTTTGAAAGAAACTTAACATTTGTTACTATAGTTGTATAACAGTTAGTGGCATAGATTCCAAGGAAAGTGGTATCTTTAACCAAGGAGGTCCAAAAGTTTTTTTTAAACTTTTTTTTTTTTTAACTGTGCTACTACTTATTTATTTATTTATTTTTCCCCACTGTGCTATTGACTCTCTCCCTTTCTTATGGTACTAGAGATTGAATTTGGGTGCACTCCCACTGAGCTACATCCCCCGCTGTATTTTTTTATTTTGAGACAGGGTCTTACTAAGTTGCTAAGGCTGTTCTCAAACTTGTAATCTTTCTGCCTCAGCCTCCCAAATTGCTGGGATTACAAGTGTGTGCCACCATGCCAGGTTTGTTGTGATATTACAAAATTAACAGGTTTAAAAAATATTGAGATGATCTGATATTCCTTTCCCTATACTTACACTAAATTTATGTTTCGACCTTTAATAATTTATACAGACAGTTGAATTAGTAAATGGGGTATTATGCCTACCTTTTTAATTCCATGATCAAAAAAATGCAAAATTCTTTCCAGAATGGCAGTATAGTTTAGATATAATTGTTTTAACTGTTGGGTGTAAATCTAATTTAAGAGGAAAGATTTTTCTAAAATCTTTTAAACTTTTGTGTTGTAGTAGCTTTAGATTTACATAAAAAAGTACAGAAATAGTATAATTTCTTTGCCCAGTTACCCCAATGGTAACGTCTTCTATGACTATGGTATAATTAGCAAAACCAGGAAATTCATATTTATAAAATATCCTTTTTCTATCCTAGGATCCAGTTCAGGATCCCACCTTGCAGTTAGTTGTTATTATCTTCTTAGTCTCCTGTTAAATCCTCAAGTCCTCTTTTCTTTTTCATCTTTGATGATCTTGACACTTTTAAAGAGGACTGGTCTGTTGTTTTTAAAAATATCCTTCAATTTGAGTTGGTCAGATGTTTATTCATGGTTGGTATGTCTTATGACTGGTGAAGTTAATGTGATCACTTGGTTAAAGTGGTGTCTGCCAGGTTTCTCCATTGTAAGTAAATGTTTTTCCCTTCGTAACTAATAACATGTTATCTTTACCTTTGTGGTGTAAAAATGATTAGTAAGTTCTTTAATTAATACCATCCTCTAGTGGGGAGGTATTTTGAATCTGCAAAATATCCTATGTCTCATCATACTTCCACAGACTAATTTTTGCATCTGTCATTGCTTCCTGTAGGCAACAGTTACCTGTGTTGTGTTTGTTTAATGATGATTTTCTTTTTCCCTCATTCCTACTATATTCATTAATTGGAATTCTGTTAAGGTAGTACTGTACCTTTTCCTCCATTTATTAATTATTCATTTATTTACATGGATTTGTGTTTTGTTTTGCTTTTTTTAATGGGTTTAAATCAATGTTTTGTTGCTCATATCATTCTAACTTTGGTTATTCAAGTTTGCACCTGTGTCTTTTCTACAGCGTGCTCACATTTTGTGAGTACTGCTTTACCTTCTGGTACCGTAGGATGGAATTAACCACTTTCAAAGGAGCTGGTTTGATTTTATAGAGAAAGGAATCTAGAAACCAAGATCTGGGTGCTATGTGTGCTCAGGGCTACTGTAGTATCATTGCTTCTAGGTTCTCTCATTAAGTAACAAAATAACATTCATACACATAATGTTTTTATTTCTTTCTCTCTCCACCTGTGTGTGTCTTACTGGGAGTGCTTACGGATGCTGCCAGTTCCTGTCTCCTACCATAGGGTTCATTGTAGTCTTTTCCCTACTTACGCTTTTTCTCTTTCCTCTTTCCTTCTTCAAAGGTGAAAAATCTGATTTTCATTCACCAATATTGACTTATTTTGTTCAATCCTAGTACATGCCCATAAAAGTAGTTTCAGAATTGCTAACCCATTCCCCTGTGAGAAACATGTTTTTAGAGTAGAGTATAATATTTGTTTTAGTTTTATAGCACACAGATTAATATTATTTTCCACAGTAACTTGTATTCTTTCCTTGTCTACTTCTGTATGGTTGTGTTATTAATTTGTAATAAACATTAAGTTCATTTGTTGCTGTTTTTGTTCTGTTTTAGATTCCTCCTAAATCCTATTTGATTTTTAATTATTTCTTAAAATTTTTTGAAGTAAATGAGACCATATTCCTCCTTCATTTATCTGTAGTAAAGAGCTGTTCTTAAAAAAAACAAAAAACAAAACTGGATTTCCTTAAAGTTAGGTAGAACTGTAATTGCAGTGCCTAATAGCAGTTAAATTGAAAGGAACTGTGCCTTGGCAATTATTCTCTTGGACTTGCTTGTTTAGTTTCTTAGTTACAGCTTTTGATTCAACATCTTCTACGCTTAGGAATTTATATCAGCTGTGATCCCATAATTGTCAGTGTTGAAGTCCGTCACCCAACAAATCTTCATTCTGAGTGCCTTGTTTTAGACCCAGAGTCCTGTAGACTGAATGCTTATTCTCTTGTTGCTATAGTAAATCACGGTTTATTTTGCAGACTTTGTTCTTTCCTTCCTTTGTTTTTGTCTTTTCTTGAGATAATAATTCACATATCATAAAATTCACTGTTTTTTTTTTTTGAGTGTACAATTTAGTGATGTTTGGTATATTTACAAAATTGTATATTGATCTAATTCCAGAGCATTTTATTAACCCAAAAAGAAATCTTTTACCTATTAGTATTCACTTCCCATTTTTTCCTCTCCCCAGCCCCTAGCAACACTAATCCACTTTCTGTCTCTGGATTTTCCTATTCTGGGTATTTCATATAAATAGAATTATGCAATATGTGACCTTTTATTTCTGGCTTCTTTCACTTTGTATAATGTTATCCATGTTATAGCATGTTTTATTGTACTTTATTCTTAATTGGTGAATAATAGTTATATTGATATATCATGTTTTGTTTATCCATTAATCAGTTGATGAGCATTAGTTTTTTTTCCTACTTTTGGGCAATTTTAAATAATACTGTGTGAAATTAATGTACAGGTTTCTGGGAATGTATTTTTCAGTTATTTTGGGTGTATACTTAGAGGAGTGGAAGGTGCTGAGTCATGGTAATACTGTTTTTTATATTGAGAAACTTCTACAGTGATTGCACCATTTTTCATTGTCACTGATAGTGTAGATATTAAATTAGTTTGTCCATAATCTCTCAACCTTTTTTTTTTTAATTGCTGTCATGGAGGTACAAGGTGGTTGTACATTCTAGTTTTGATGACTAAAGATGTCAAGCATCTTCACATATGCTTTTGGATACCTGTGTATCTTTGGGGAACTGTGTTTGGTTCTTTAAGTATTTTGTAATTTGGTTATTTGCCTTTTTATTTTTGAGGTAAAAGAGTTCTTTGTGTGTGTTATATTCTGGATACCAGATACATGTATATCTTGCATTTATACCATCATAAAAAGAAATTTGTATCAGTATTTATTATACCAATATTTATAAGATCCTTATCAGAGATGTGATTTGAAGTATTTCCCCTGTTCAATGGATCGTCTTTTCATTTTTCTTGATGTTATGTTTTGCATAACAAAATTTAAAATTGTGATAAAGTTCAATTTGTGTTTTGCTTTTTTTTGTGCTTTGGATGTTATATATGAAAAACTTGCTTATTGAAGGTGATGAAGATTTATGTTTTATTCTAAGAATTTTGTAGTTTAGCTCTCACTTGATCCATTCTGAGTTAGTTAGAATTGTTTTGGCACCCTTGCATTTATGATTTTATTTCGGACTTTCAATTGTATTCCATTGGCATGCATGTCTGCTGATTCTAGTACTACAGTGTTTTGATTACTGCATCCTTTGTAGTAAATTTTGAAACTGAGAAGTATGAGACCTCCAACATAGTTTTTTTTTTCCCCCCAAGATTATTTTGTCTATTTTAGATCCCTTGCATTTCTGTGTGAATTTTAGAATCATCTTATCCATTTCTGTGAAAGAGGTAGTTGGAATTTTCATTAGGCATTGCATTGGATTGTCTTCTTCCTTGAGAATACAGTATTCTTCCATAGGTACAAACATAAGGACTTTTTGAGTATTTGAGTATTGCTTTATTTAAGGTAACTATATAAAGTGGCTGTTAAAGTTTAATAGTGTTATTTATTATTCCTTTCTTCACCCCCCCAGAAAGAATAACTTGGAAGGAGAAAAGATGGATTATTCAAGAAATGATATAAGGACAGTTGGTTTACCTTTAGGGGAAGAATGTCAGGTTAGAATGGTAAAACTGAAAAATCAAGCATGAGATGAAATAGTGGTAAAGATTGGCAGGGGGAATCAATAGTAAACTGCAAACCAATTATAAAAATACCTGTAACAAACGACAAAGGGGTGTTTCCTACAGAACAGTTTAAATGAACAAATAGTCAATAGCTTGTAGGGAAAAAGGATAAAGGATACGAAGAAGCATTTCTCAGGAAAAATAGCAGATGGCCAAAAAGTATACGAAAAGGTGTTCAACTTCAGTGGGGAAGAAATTCAAATTAAAACAAATTAACAATTTTCTATTCATTGGATTGGCGAAGATTAGAAAGTGTGGTAATGCCTAGCTTTGGCTAGATTGCAGGGAAAATAGAAGCTCCTGGCTGTAGTTGGAAGTTGACACAGTCCCTTTGGGAATCAATTTAGCAATAGCTATTGAAATAAAAAATAGATGTCAACAGTTTCACTTCAGGACTGTAATGTGTACTTGCACAAATGTAGAAAAAGGTTTATTATAAGGGTGTTCATTGCAGCAGTATTTGTAATAGTAAAAGGTGGGAACTTCATTAGTCAGCTTTGTGTCACGGTGACAAAACACCTGAGATAAACAGCATAAAAGGATAAACAACTTAAAAGGAAAGATTTATTTGGCTCTCAGTTTCAGAGTTTCTGTTATATGGTCAGCTCACTCCCTTGCTTTGGGGCTGAGGTGAGGCAGAACTCCATGGTGGGGAATTTGTTGTGGAGCAAAGCTACTCATTCCTCTCATGGCAGTTGAGAAGCTGAGAGAGAGAAGGGATCCTAATATCCTCTTCAAGGGCATAACTCCTGTGATGTCACTTTTTTCCTCTTAATCTCACCTCCCAGAGGTTGTACTGCTTCTAGTGCTACCGTCTGAGGGCCAAGCCTTCAGCACCTGGCCTTTGGGGTGCATTCAGATCCAAACCATAAAAGGAACCAATGTAAGTGCTTTGTCTTTGAGAGAACTAGTTAAAATTGAGGTGCTACATCTAAAGAATGAAATGCTCTGTGAGGCAGATTATTCTTTGGTGACATAGAAATAGTTCAGGATTTATTGAATCTTCATTCAATAAATGTTGTATTTGTTGTATATTCTATTTGTAATTAAAAAAAAAAAAGGAGTGAGAAAAAGAAAAAGCCTCCAAATACTTATATGCTTTCCTGAATACAAAACAACTGGCAGTATATAAAAACAGTTAACAGTTTACCTCTGGGCAGTAGAACTGAAGATCTTATTAAAGTTTTTTTTTTTAATTTTTTTTTAGTTGGTGATGGAACTTTATTTTATTTTACTTATTTATTTTATATGTGGTGCTGAGAATCGAACCCAGTGCCTTTGCACCTGCTAGGTGAGCGCCCTGTCACTGAGCCACAACCCCAGCCCTAAAGTTTTTTCTTATATTATTTTTTTTTTTTAACATTGAACAGGTTTTTATTTTTTAAAAAATCATTAAAAGTGACAGTATAATTAAAATTATACTACTCTTTAGGAATAAGAGTTTTGTTTTTCCTATCAATTTGATTTTCTTGGTGTGTAATACCTGTTCTCTAGAGGTAAACACACTTTTTGTGCGTGTAATTTTTCTTGCTCAACTGGCATTAGGAGATCAGTGTTTTGAGTACAAGTGCTTAATAACATTTAGAACTTTGTTTCATTTCTGAGCATTATAAACATGGGAGAAAAATATGTTTATCTGTTAACAGTTGTGATTTGGTGTATATGTGTGTGTGTGGTGTTGGGAATCCAACCCAGGACCTTGTGTATACCAGGCAAACTCTACCGCTGAGCTACACACCTAGACCTGATTGTGCTAGTTTTTAATTCATCAAATTGAGGATTATTTACATATTGTTCTTATGTGACCCTGATTTTGTTACTGTTCTTTGGGTTCGTGATCTGAGATGTAAGGTTTAATGTAGAAGGTAACCATTTTACAGTATCTCCCTTAACAGAAGTTACAAGTTCATTGCCAGAAATTTTCCTACCATAGGCAAAGGGAGGCAAGGGGAAACCCCTGTACTGTTCTAGACCATTCCTAGAATCTTTTTAGTGTTAGAAGGGATCAATTTCCCAGTTCATGTAAAAATGGTTCAAGTGTTTCTCTAGAAAGTTTTTGGTGATTGGAAACTTACTTGTTAATGCTGGTTTTGTCCTTAATCTAGGCAGAATGTCATGTTCTGTATAATATTTCTTAAAATATTTGAAGATGGCTGCTTTATTTAGAAATCTTTACTGAAATTCATTTAGTGGTTGGGCACTGTCTTCATAATTCTCTTCTCTAGGCCAAATATTCCTAACTCCTCCCATTGGTCTTTTTAAAGCCCAATTTCCAGAAATGCATACTATAGTATGCCATGCTTTGGAGCAGGCTCTAATATACCTTAAAGTGAACATAGACTCATTATGGTGTGCTTGGATTATTATGAAGTATTCAAGGGTTCATCATTCCTTTGGTCCAAAAGCTTTTCACCTACAGTTTAGGATGGTGTTTGCCTTTTTAGCAATAAAGTTACACTGAGGATATTTTGTTTGCTCTTTAAAGGTGGATGAAGTCAGCTTACCCTGCTATGTACCTGAATTACTAGTTTGGGACTATAGCATCTGGTAGTTTAGTAGTTCGTTTTTGAGTAGTAGGTTTTTACATTTACCTGTGATAATTATATATATGCTTTTGTAAATGTGGAGGTGGAGGTATTTTGCTTCTATTTATTCGTTTGGCTCGATCAGCTCGTTTTAATTTTGTTTTCATTATGAGGCAAGGTAAGTATCCCTCTCTAGCTTTGTATTGATGTCATCTTGAATAAGTATGCTATTCGGTTGTTTATTTAAGTTGTTGATAAAATATTAAACAGAATACAGTTTGGTGGCACACCCAGTGTTAGTTATTAATGCCATTGACTTACCTAGTTAGAAATTACCCAGTTTAGCTATGTGTTTTCATTGTGGGCTTGTGACAGAATTTACAAAATGTCTTGTTTGCATCTTAAGACTGCAACCTCAATATTCTTAGACACTTGTTAGTTTTAAATGGTCCTTATTTTCTCATTTTCACAAATTTCAAAAACAGTATGTATCCAAGATACTTTATTGTGTGTTTTGGGAGCTGGGAGGGTGAGAAACCTCTTTCCACCATATTTGGTTTTAGAAATTTTGTTCTTAGATCCTAAACCTAGTCTCATGCTAATAAAATTAGTCCTGAACTTTATTTACTTTGAAGTGTTTGGATTACCTGATTAATCTGAATACAGAATAATAGTTAAGAAAGATGTCTCTAAGAGTTAGACATTTAGTTCAGTAACTGACTAAGCTACTTATTAATTAGTTTCTTTTTATCTTGGAAAAATTACTACTTTGATTTTGTGAAATAGGAAAAGGAATAGTGTCCCCTTCAAAGGATTTTCTGAGAATTACATGAAATAATACAAGTAAAGCACTCTGGCATCAACCCAGCAATTGAAAAGTGTAAAACCTGTTCTCTCCATTCTCTTCCTATTTTCGTTTTAATTATAATTATTAATCTGTATTAATTGTGCAAATTGTTGGGTTAGACGGTGTTCCATACATGCATATATAGTGTTTTGGTTGTGTCTAACCCCTTCCCCAGTCTCCTTCCCCCTCAACTATTTCCAGGTCGTCTTTTTTTTCTTTAGATTCTACAAGTAAAAGAAGACACACAATATTTACCTTTCTGTGTTTGGTGTATTTCTGTTAACATGATGTCCTCCAGTTCATTCATATTTCTGCAAATGACATGATTTTCTTCTTCTTTATGACTGAATAACTATTGTTTATATATACCATTTTTCTTTATTCATTCACTTGAGGTTAGGCACCTAGACTGAGTCCATATCTTGTCTGTTGTGACTAGTGCTGTAAAAATTGTTATGCAGGTATCTGTTTTTATATGTTGACTTCATTTCTTTTGGGTACACCAGGAGTGGTATAGTGGGATCATATGGTAGTTCTATTTTTATTTTTTTTGTGGAACCTCCATACTGTTTTCCATAGTAGCTGTACTAATTTACATCTCCACCAATAGTGTATAAGAGTCCCTTTTTCTCCAGATTTCACCAAAATTTGTTATTTTTTGTTTTGCTTTTGATAATAGTCATTGTGACTGGTTGAGGTGAAATCTTGTAGTTTCGATTTGCATGTCCCTAATGACTAAAAATATTGAACGTATTTTCCACATATTTATTGGCCATTTGTACTTCTTTTGAGAAGGGTCTCTTCAGATCATTTGCTCATTTTTGATTGGACTGCTTATTCTTTTGTTTCCAAGTTTTTTGTGTTCTTTATATATTGTGGATATTAGTCCCTAGTTGGATGGATAGTTGACAAAAATTTTCTTACTTTCTCTAGGTTGTCTCTTTGCTCTATTGATTGATTGTTTTATTGTGCAGGAACTTTTTAATTTGATGTAATCCCCATTTCTCAATTTTTGCTTTTGTTTCTTGAGTCATTGGAGTCCTATTCAGGAAATTGTTGCCTATGCCGGTATCTTGAAGTGTTTTCCTTTTTAGTCCTTTCAGAGGTTCAGGTCTTACATTGAGATCTTTGATCCATTTTGAGTTTAATTTTTGTATAGAGTGAGAGCGAGGGGTCTGTTTTTAACCTTTGGCATGTGGATATCCAGTTTTCCCAGCACTTCTTCCTCCTCTTACTACTGTGCTGTTCTTTCCTATTACATTTCATCTAGCTGCTATTGTGTAACATTTTAAACCAAATTGGTAGTTTTAGACTTTTTTATTTTAACTTTTGTAGTGCCGGGGGTCAAACCTAGGACCTTGCACGTGCTAGGCAACTTCTGCCATTGAGACATCCCAGCCCTAATCTTTTTTTTTTTTTTTTTTTTTTTTTTAAATAAAAGAACTGAAATTTGAAAATCAAGGCACATTTCTTGTAGTTCTATTAAGGATAATTTATCCTTTGTATATGAAAGTGCCCTATGAAAATTTCATAGCTAGACATTTTGTTCTTTAGAGTTTAATGGTAAAACTACATAGTTTTACAACTAAAAATTTATTCAAGTTACTGATTTATTCTGATTGCTTGTATTCAATAGTATCATTTTGAGGTACATAATATATCTTAGTAAAAAAATTGGAGGTTGAAACAAGGAATTAAGTATGTAGGTATACATTATTGGTGAAGTGATTTAAACTATGTGCTATGCAAGGAGTGGTCTAGGAATGAGTAACTTACTTGGTAAAGATTTTGATTGCCCTTCTCTTGCCTTCTACCTTCCTTCCCCAGGACATACTTTGAACATAGGACTGTGGATTTCAACAGAGAGAAGTCCAATTTTTCACAAAGAAATAGGAGAACCATACAAATATTCTGCAGCTGTTATATTGCAGAGCAAACAGAGCATTAGTACTTACATGGAAGTACTTGGATGGCTACTTCAAACTTAGTCTCATCAGTTAGATTGGATGACAGGATTCTCCCAACTACCAGCTACTGCCCCCAGTATAGATCGGGAAAGACAAGTTTTGAGTATGAATTTACTGGGGATTAAGTCATTCTTAATTATAGGAAAATATAGTTTTGTTTAGGGACAATAGTGTTAATTGAAAGAGTTAAGGAAAAGTCTGAATGGTTAGCTTGATTTTCATTTATTCTTTTGTTTAACAGTTACAGTACACCACCCATGTGCCGGGCATGGTCACTGCTGGTTTGTGTGACCTGCATTTCTTGTAATCATTGAATTTACAGTGTAGTGGAGGGAAAAAGATGTTTTTAGGAGCTATAATAGGTAGATGGGGCACTAGAAAGTGAGTAGTTGGTTCAGGGTTGCAGAGAGATATCACAAAAAAACTTATAGAAGGAATGAGGGCTGAAAGCTTAGTAGGTACAGGGTTGGTAGGCAGCACTCATTTCTGCAGGCAAGAACTAGCATTTCAGGCAGAACTAGGTGGTAGATCTCCTCTAGGTAGGCTGCTTATAGTAATGTGGTTTTATATTTTCTATTTAGCCATTCATTTATCTAAGGCATTCTGAGTCAGTCAAAATCCAGTTGTCATGAAATTTTTTCTTTTTAGCTTTTATGGACTGCATTTTGATTCATTGTACACAAATGGGTTACAACTTTTCATTTCTGTGGTTGTATACAAGTCATGAAATATTTGACTTATGTATCTTTTCGATAATGAAGGATTAGCCCTCTGCTCATGTGAAGGGTAACATTATTGGGACATATAAAGCAAACTTTTGTGACAAATAATATGTAAGTATAGTTAATAGGATTCTAATTAGGTAAAATTCTTTTTAGTGATACTCAAGGAGTATTAGTGTTTAAAGTGAGGTGGGAGCAATGACTTACTTGGTAGGTGGGCTTAGAATGTCCTGTTTATAGTAGTTAAATTGGAGCTCAAATTTGTATTTTTATTCTTTTTTTCCTTTTTAAAATCATTGTGTGACAGAAGCCCAGTACCAGTTTCTTTTGCCTTGGGAGGGAAACAGCTGGTATCAGTGCAGATTGAATTCAGGTTGCCTATAATGAAGCAGAGAACTGTCTGAATCTCTGATTTTTCAGCTTTTTGTGTAACTTGACTTCTCAGTTCTCTTTATCTTTTTATTGCCCATAAAAAGCACAAAAAATGGTGTTTTCTTGTATGCTTTTTTTTTTTTTTTTAATTCATGTTGGGGATTGGCTTTTCTACACCTGACTTATTAGTCAGTCAGTACATTTATTTCCCTGATTGTGTCCTTGAAGCAACTAGTCTTTGGTTAGAAGAAACAAAGATTGAGTTGTAGAGTCTACAAAGAATAAGTTTAAAGGGCATTTTTTTCCCTTCAAATAACAGATTAATAATGTGAGCTGCTTTGAATTGATTTGCTCATTTATGTTAGGGAGAATTTAGTTTTAGTTGGATTACAGATGATTTACAATTGTATTCAACAGACAACAGTTGGGAATAAATGTTAGTGTGTTCTGAATCTTGCTTAAAGGATACTGTCTGATGGAAATTGTTTTATTTCTACACTTAAAAATAACAGCTAAGCTTGGGATCAGGTGAAGTGACTTTTTTGTGCAAATTTTTTATTGTGATAAGAAAACAATGAGACCTGCCTTATTAACAAATCATTAATAGAATTTTTTTTTATTGATTGTAGGTGCAATATTGTATGGCAGATCCCTAGGGTTTAGTCATCTGACTGATGCTATGTTATACCCTTTGATTAATAACTCTCCATTGTCCCGTTCCCCCTGCCCCTGGTAACCACCATTATACTGTGATTCTTAGAAGTTTTACTATTTTTGATGCTTTGTGTAAGTGGACTCCTGTAGCATCTGTTTTTACGTAACTGGCTTACAGTGTCCTTTGGGTTCATTATGTTGCAACATTTGGCAGAATTTTCTTTTTGAAGGCCAAGGAATATTCTGTCCTGTGTATATACCATGTTTCCTTTATTTATTAATCTGTTGATGGACATTTTGGTTGTTTCCACACTATTATTTTCACATTGTGAATGGTGCTGCAGTGAACATCAGAGTGCCAGTAGTACCTCTTTGAGCTCTTCAGTTTGGTTCTCTTGGATAAATACTCAATAGTAGACTGCTGGAATATTTGATAACTATGTTTTTTTAAAAACAATATTTTTAGTTGTAGATAGACACAGTACCTTCATTTTATTTATTTTTGTGTGTTGCTGAGGAGCAGTGTTTTAGTATTTATTTTGTGTATGTGTGTTACTGGAGATTGAACTCAGGATATTGTACCTTGCTAGGTAAGCACTCGACTACTAAGCAACATACCTTGCTCTGTGTTTTAAATTTTTTGAGGAACCTCTGTAGTGGCGACACCATTTTGCATTCCTACCAACAGTATGCAAGGGTTCTAATTTTTCTACTTGCTTACCAGCAGTTGCTTGTGTATATTTGTGTTTTAAACAGTAGCCATCCTTGCAGGTGTGAGATACCTCATTTTGATTTGTATTTTCCTGATGATGTTGAGCATCTTTATAATGCTTACTGACTATTTGTCTGTCTTTGGAGAAATATCTGTTCCTGTCCTTGGCTTATTTTCTACATGAGTTATTAGGGTTAGGAGAGTTCCTTATACATTTTACAGCTTTAACTTCTTGTCATATATATGGCTTACAAATATCTTCTCTCATTCTATAGGTTGCCTTTTTACTCTGTTCGCTTTCCTTTGTTGTGCAAAAGCTTTTTAGTTTTGTGTAATCCCACTTACTTATTTTTGTTTTTGTTACCTATGCTTTTGATGCTACATACGTGAGGTAATGGCCAAGACCTGTGACATGAAGCTTTTCCCTTATGTTTTCTTTTAGGAGTTTTATACTTCCAGGCCTTATGTTTAAGTAGAGTTTTGTGTATGGTAGATTAGGGATGGGTTTATTCTTTTGCGTGTACATAGGCAGTTTTTTAGCACCCTTCCTTCTTTGTGTGTTCTTGGCATCCTTGCTACAATTGACAGTATATGCATAGGCCTATTTGGGGCTGTTTCATTGGTCTGTGTACCTGTAAAGCCAGTATCATACTGTTTATATTACTACAGCTTTTTGTATATTTTGAAATCAGGAAGCGTGATACCTTCAGGTTTGTTTTACAAGATAAGTTTGTGTGTGTGTGTGTGTGTGTGTGTGTGTGTGTATGTGTGTTTGTATTTCCATATAATTTTACAATCATTTTCCCCATTTCTGTAAAAAAGAAAAAATATATAGATATAAATAATGCCATTGGGATCTTTGATAGGAATTGCATTGAGTCTGTAGTAACTTTTGGTAATATGAGCATTTTTAACAATATTGTCTTCCAGTTCACAAACACAGGTTATTTTTCCATTTGTTTGTTCTCAATTTCTTAAGCCAGTGTTTTGTAATTTTTAGTATACATGTTCTTTACCTCTTTAGTTTATTCCTGGGTAGGTTGTTCTTTTTGATGCTATTATAGATGAATTGTTTTTCTAATTTCCTATTCAGGTAGTTTATCAGTGTAGAAACTTCACTGATTTTTGTTGATTGTACATCTTGTTACTTTACTGAATTCATTTATTGGTCCTAACAGTTCTTATATTAGGGAGGCCTTTAAGGTTGTTCTTTATAAAAAGTGTAGTCTGAAAATGGACAATTTTACTTATTCCTTTGTGATTTGAATGCCTTTTATTTCATTTTCTTGTTCCATTGCTGCTGACTAGTACTTCCAGTACTATGTTATTTCCTCCTAACTTTGGGGTTAAATTGTTTTTCTTTTCCTAGTTTCTTGAGGTATACATTTACATTAATTCTCATATTTTCTCATCCATTCATTTTCTCTCTCTTGCTCTTTCCCTTTCTCCCTCTCTCTCTCTCTCTCTCTCTCTCTTCCTCTCTCTCTCTCTCTCTCTCTCTCTCTCTCTCTCTCTCTCTTTCTCGGTACTGGGGATTGAATCCAAGGATGTTTTACCTCTGAACTACATCCTCAGTCCTTTTTATTATTTGAGTCAGGGTCTTGCTGGGTTGCCGAGGGACTCACTAAGTCACTGAGTCTGGCCTTGAGAACTTCCTGCCTGAGTTGCTGGGATTTTAGGCATGTTCTACCATGCTGGGCGAGATTTTTTTTTTTTTTTTTAAACATAGGCATTTATTGCTATGAACTGCCCTCTTAGTATTGTTTTTGCTACATCCTATACATTTTAGTATCAGAATTTGATAGGAGAATGTGTTTAATTGGTTTCTTATTGCATTGTTGAAGAAAAAGATACAAACACCTTATAAAGCACTCTAGGAAGGACTATTTTTTTATTTTATAGAAGTATGTAAATAAAAATTTTTGTTCAATTTGGAGGTAATGCAGTAAATGTAACTATACTTTGTAAGGATCAGTGATCCTATTCTTTGTCTGTTGTGTGTCATAATGGAATAAGAAGTAACAGTATTTGTCAAAGAAAGTGAAGAACCAAGGAAAATTCTGTCTGTTGGGGTAGAGGAATTTTTGGGAAGGTGGCAGAGGGCTGCCAGTAACAATCCCAGAATCAAATATGGACTAAATGATTCAGAAAAAAAGATCAGTTGCTGCCATGTAAAACATTATTGAATTTATAATGATCTAGATACGTAGAAAGGAAGGTTGGTGGGATTGTAGCTGTCATATTCTTTACTACTTTTACCTCTTTTATTTTAAGAAAGTATTAAGTATGAGTTAGATAAGCATGGGGAAGGGTACTTGGGGGGAAGAAGAAAAAGTTGTAATTTGTGGAGAAAAAGAGTTGGGGATGGATTTAAAGTATTTAATTGGAGAATTAGGGCTAGGGCAGGAAATACCCAATCTTTGAAACCACTATTTCCGATTAAACTTTTATTTTGGAGACCAACCTGTACCATTGCATGTCTGCTCACATCTAGGGATGCATCATGAACAAACCATAACCCTTAGACTTTTAGATACTCAGGATGTCATAGTAACCATGACCAGTGAATTCTACAACCAAGTTTCATCTGTAGGGAATGAATCAGACCTCTAAATTCTTTGAATGCATACTGGTTATGCTGATTTTAAAATATTTGTAATGTGTGCTACAGTAATAAACTAGATTCATTTGGGTAACTAATATAGGTCACATCCCAGTTCTTTAGATAGGAAAGGGCAGTGACATCACTGAATTTTATTTATTTATTTATTATTTTTTTTATTATTATTGTATACAAATGGGATACATGTTGTTTCTCTATTTGTCCATGGAGTCAAGGCATACCATTTGTGTAATCATACGTTTACATAGGGCAATGATGTTTGATTCATTATTTTTTTTCCCTTCCCCCCACCCCTCCCACCCCTCTTTTCCCTCTATACAGTCCTTCTTTCCTACCACACTCCTTATCCCTAACCCTAAACCTAACCCTAAACCTAATGCTAACCCCTCCCACCCCCCATTATATGTCCTCATTTGCTTATCAGCTAGATCTTTCGTCCTTTAGTTTTTTGAGATTGGCTTATCTCACTTAGCATGATATTCTCCAATTTCATCCATTTGCCTGCAAATGCCATCATTTTATCATTCTTCATTGCGGAGTAATATTCCATTGTATATATATGCCACAGTTTCTTTATCCATTCATCAACTGAAGGGCATCTAGGTTGGTTCCACAATCTGGCTATGGTGAATTGAGCAGCAATGAACATTGATGTGGCTGTATTTCTGTAGTATGCTGATTTTAAGTCCTTTGGGTATAGGCCAAGGAGTGGGATAGCTGGGTCAAATGGTGGTTCCATTCCAAGCTTTCTGAGGAATCTCCATACTGCTTTCCAGAGTGGCTGCATTAATTTGCAACCCCACCAGCAATGTATGAGTGTTCCTTTTTCACCACATCCTCGCCAACACCTATTGTTGCTTGTGTTCTTGATAATCGCCATTCTAATTGGGGTGAGATGAAATCTTAGGGTAGTTTTGATTTGCATTTCCCTTATTAGTAGGGATGTTGAACATTTTTTCATGTATCTGTTGATTGCTTGTACATCTTCTTCTGTGAAGTGTCTGTTCATTTCCTTAGCCCATTTGTTGATTGGATTATTTGCATTCTTGGTGTAGAGTTTTGAGTTCTTTATAGATTCTGGAGATTAGTGCTCTATCTGAAGTATGGTTGGCAAAGATATTCTCCCACTCTGTAGGCTCTCTCTTCACATTGCTGATAGTTTCCTTTGCTGAGAGAAAGCTTTTTAGTTTGAATCTATCCCAGTTGTTGATTCTTGCTTTTATTTCTTGTGCTATGGGAGTCCTGTTAAGGAAGTCTGATCCTAAGCCAACAAGTTGAAGATTTGGACCTACTTTTTCTTCTATAAGATGCAGGGTCTCTGGTCTGATTCCGAGGTCCTTGATCCATTTTGAGTTGAGTTTTGTGTAGGGTGAGAGATAGGGGTTTAATTTCATTCTGTTGCATATGGTTTTCCATTTTCCCAGCACCATTTGTTGAAGAGGCTATCTTTTCTCCATTGCATATTTTTGAACCCTTTGTCTAGTATGAGAAAATTGTATTTATTTGGGTTTGTGTCCATGTCCTCTATTCTGTACCATTGATCTACCTGTCTATTTTGGTACCAATACCATGCCGTTTTTGTTACTATTGCTTTGTAGTAGAGTTGAAGATCTGGTATTGCAATACCCCCTGCTTCGTTCTTGCTACTTAGGATTGCTTTAGCTATTCTAGGTTTTTTATTCTTCCAGATGAATTTCATAATTGCTTGCTTTATTTCTGCAAGGTACATCCTTGGGATTTTAATTGGAATTGCATTGAATCTGTATAGCACTTTCGGTAGTATGGCCATTTTGACAATATTAATTCTGCCTATCCAGGAACATGGGAGATCTTTCCATCTTCTAAGGTTTTCTTTAATTTCTTTCTTTTGTGTTCTGTAGTTCTCATTGTAGAGGTCTTTCACCTCTTTTGTGAGATTGATTCCCAAGTATTTTATTTTTTTCGATGCTATTGTGAATGGGGTAGTTTTCCTAATTTCTCTTTCTGAAGATTCATCACTTATGTATAAAAATGCATTGGATTTATGAGCATTGATCTTGTAACCTGCTACTTTACTGAATTCACTTATGAGTTCTAAAAGTTTTCTGGTGTAATTTCCTGGTTCCTCTAAATATATAATCATGTCATCAGCGAACAGGGATAGTTTGAGTTCTTCTTTTCCAATTCATATCCCTTTAATTTCTTTGGTTTGTCTAATTGCTCTGGCTAGAGTCTCAAGGACGATGTTGAATAGAAGTGGTGAAAGAGGGCATCCCTGCCTTGTTCCAGTTTTTAGGGGGAACGCTTTCAGTTTTTCACCATTTAGAATGATATTGGCCATGGGTTTAGTGTAGATGGCCTTTATAATGTTAAGGAATGTTCCCACTACCCCAGTTTTTTCTAGTGTTTTGAGCATGAAGGGATGCTGTATTTTATCAAATGCTTTTTCTGCATCTATTGAAATAATCATGTGATTCTTAACTTTAAGTCTGTTGATATGGTGAATGACATTTATTGATTTCCGAATGTTGAACCAACCTTGCATCCCTGGGATAAAACCCACTTGATCGTGGTGCACTATCTTTTTAATATATATTTGTATGCGATTTGCTAAAATTTTGTTGAAAATTTTTGTGTCGATGTTCATTAAGGATATTGGTCTGAAATTTTCTTTCCTCGATGTGTCTCTGTCTGGTTTAGGTATCAGGGTGATATTGGCTTCATAGAACGAGTTTGGGAGGGTTCCCTCCTCTTCTATTTCATGGAATAGTTTGAGGAGTATTGGAATGAGCTCTTCTTTAAAGGTTTTGTAGAACTCGGCTGAGAACCCATCTGGTCCTGGACTTTTCTTTGTTGGTAGGCTTTTGATGACCTCTTCTGTTTCATTGCTTGAAATTGGTTTATTTAAGTTGTGTATGTCCTCCTTGTTCAGTTTAGGTAATTCATATGTCTCTAGAAATTTGTTTATGTCTTCGAGGTTTTCTGTTTTGTTGGAGTATAGATTTTCAAAATAGCTTCTAATTATGTTTTGTATTTCACTCGTGTCTGTTGTGATGTTTCCTTGTTCATTCCGAATTTTAGTAATTTGAGTTTTCTCCCTCTTTCTCTTTGTTAGTGTGGCTAAGGGTTTATCAATTTTATTTATTTTTTCAAAGAACCAACTGTTTATTTTGTTAATTTTTCCAGTTGTTTCTTTTGTTTCAATTTCGTTGATTTCGGCTCTGATTTTAACTATTTCCTGTCTTCTACTACTTTTGGTATTGGTCTGCTCTTCTTTTTCTAGGGCTTTGAGCTGTAGTGTTAAGTCGTTTATTTGTTGATTTCTACTTCTTTTTTTGAATGCGCCCCATGAAATAAATCTTCCTCTAAGTACTGCTTTCATAGTGTCCTAGAGATTTTGATATGATGTGTCTTTGTTCTTGTTTACTTCTAAGAATTTTTTTATTTCCCTCCTGATGTCTTCTGTTATCCATTCTTCATATAATAGTGTATTATTTAATCTCCAGGTATTGGAGAAATTTCTGTTTTTTACTCTTTCATTTATTTCTAACTTCAATCCATTATGATCTGATAGAGTACAAGGTAGTATCTCTATATTCTTGTATTTGCTAACAGTAGCTTTGTGGCATAAAATATGGTCTATTTTAGAGAAGAATCCATGTACTGCTGAGAAGAAAGTGTATTCGTTCTTTGTTGGATGGTATATTCTATATATGTCCGTTAAGTCTAAATTGTTGATTGTGTTATTGAGATGGTTTCTTTATTCAATTTTTGTTTGGACGATCTATCCAGTGGTGAGAGAGGTGTGTTAAAATCGCCTAGTGTTATTGTGTTGTGTTCTATTTGATTTCTGGAATTGAGAAGGATTTGTTTGACGTACGTGGATGAGCCCATGTTCGGGGCATAGATATTTATGATTGTTATATCTTGCTGATTTATGCTTCCCTTAAGCAGCATGTAATGTCCTCCTTTATCCCTTCTGACTATTTTTGGCTTGAAGTCCACATTATCTGCAATGAGGATGGATACTCCAGCTTTTTTGCTGTGTCTGTGTGCATGGTATGTTTTTCCCCATCCTTTCACCTTTAGTCTATGGGTATCTCTTTCTATGAGATGAGTCTCTTGCAGGCAGCATATTGTTGGATTTTTCTTTTTAATCCAATCTGCCAGTCTATATCTTTTGATTGATGAGTTCAAGCCATTAACATTCAGGGTTATTATTGTGATATGATTTGTATTCCCAGTCATTTGACTCGTATTTGTTTTTTGACATGATTTGGTTTCTCCTTTATTTGGCTATTCCTGTAGGCTAGCGCCTCCTGTTGCTGATTTGCATCGTTGCTTTTCATCTCTTCCTCATGGAATATTTTGCTGAGAATGTTCTGTAATGCTGGCTTTCTTTTTGTAAATTCCTTTAGCTTTTGTTTATCATGGAAAGATCTTATTTCATTGTCAAATTTGAAGGTAAGTTTTGCTGGGTATAAAATTCTTGGTTGGCATCCATTTTCTTTGAGGGCTTGGTAAATGTTGTTCCAGGCCCTTCTAGCTTTTAGGGTCTGGATTGAAAAATCTGCTGATATTCTTATTGGTTTCCCTCTGAATGTAATTTGATTCTTTTCTCTCGTGGCCTTTAAAATTCTGTCTTTATTTTGTATGTTAGGTATTTTCATAATAATGTGCCTTGGTGTGGGTCTGTTGTAATTTTGTATATTTGGAGTTCTATAAGCCTCTTGTACTTGGTTTTCCATTTCATTCTTCAGATTTGGAAAATTTTCTGTTATTATTTCATTGAATAGATTGTTCATTCCTTTGGTTTGTTTCTGTAAGCCTTCCTCAATCCCAATAATTCTTAAATTTGACCTTTTCATGATATCCCATAATTCTTGTAGATTCTGTTCATGATTTCTTACCATCTTCTCTGTTTGGCCAACTTTGTTTTCAAGATTAAATAATTTGTCTTCAATGTCTGAGGTTCTTTCTTCCAGGTATTCTAATTGGTTATGCTTTCTATGGAGTTTTTAACTTGGTTTATTGTTTCCTTCAAGTATTTCAGTTTGTTTTTTTTTTTTTTTCAGTATCTCTAACTCTTTATTGAAATGATCTCTTGCTTCCCATATTTGGTCTTTTAACTGTTGATTGGTGCAATCATTTAATGCCTGCATTTGCTCTTTCATCTCCTCCTTCAATGCCTGCATTTGCTCTTTCAAAAATATGGAACGCTTCACGAATTTGCATGTCATCCTTGCGCAGGGGCCATGCTAATCTTCTCTGTATCGTTTCGATTTTAGTATATGTGCTGCCAAAGCGAGCACTGAATTTTATTTTTTGTAAAGCATTTTCATTGTAAGAGATATATAATATTAAATATCCCATTTTAGTTATTAGGTGTATAACTCAGTGATGTTAATTAAATTCACAGTTCTTTGCAACTCTCACCATTTATTCTAAAATTTTGTTACCCCCCATACTGAGATTCTATACTCATTTAGCATTAACTCTTGATATCCCCTCATTTCCAGCCACTGGTTTCCACCGGTCTGCTTTCTGTCTGAATTTGACTGCTTTAAGTATTTTATACCTATAGTATTTTGTATTATTCCTACAGTATTTTATATTATTCAGTATCTGTCCTTTTGTGTCTGACTTATTTCTGAAGGCATAAAGTTTTTAAGGTGCATTCATATTGTAGCATGTGTCAAACTTCATTTTTTATGGTTAGAATAGTCTATTTTGTGTATATACCACATTGTGTTTATACACGGGTGTGAGTGAAAACTGGGTTTCTTTTCACTTGGTTATTGTAAAAAATGGTGCAGTGAATGTGAGATTACAAGTATTTGAGCTCCTGTCCCTAATTATATTGCTAGGTCATGCAGTTATTCTACAATTTTTATCCACCACAGCTGACTTCTCGTTAGCTTTGTGAAGAACCACCAGCCTGTTTCACATTGACTGCACCATTTACATTCTCACTAGCTGTGTGCAAGGGTACAGTTTCTCCCTGTCCTCACCAATGGTTATATTTTGTTTATTTTATAACAGCCATGTTCTTAACAGGTATGCGGTGATAGCTCATTGTCATTTTGGTTTGTGTTGAACATCTTTTTTTGTGCTTAATAGCCATTTTGTTTAGTCTTCTTCGGAATAACGTCTATTAAGTCCTTCATCCATTTTAAATTGGGTTTTTTATTTTTTCTTTTGGTGGTGCTGGGGTCAAACCCGGAGCCTTGTGCATGCTGAGTACATATTGTCACTGAGCTGCACACCTACTTCATTATTTTGAATTTTGGGAGTTCTTTGTTATGTTCTGATTATTAATCCCTTATTTGATAAAATATTTGCAAATAATTTCTTCTGTAGTTTTTTTTTTCACTTTTTTGATAATGTCAATGCTCAATTCTTGGAACGTTCAGAAGTTTTAAATTGAAATGAAGTCCAGTTTATCTACTTTTTTGTTGCTCCTTTTATTATTATGTCTAAGTATCTATTCCTAAGATCAAGGCATGAAAATTTACCATGTTTTCTTAAGAATCTGGGGATGGAGGTGGAACTCAGCGCAGTGGAAGAGCATGTGCTTAGTTTGCACAGAGCTCTGGGTTCAATGCTCAACACTACAAAACTGCTCACAGAAACCACAAAACAAAAAAAACCTGCAGAGTTTTATGATTTTATTTCTTATATTTAGGCTATTGATCCATTTGGAGTTAGTATTTGCATATGATGTGACGTAGGCATGCTTCACTGATTCTCTTTTTTAATTACAACTAACATATGCTGTTTACTTTTTCTTAAAGATTCTGTATTAAGTTTGAAGGTTATGAAGTTACCTAATGTTTTATTTTGTCATTATGTACTTACTTAGTACCAGATGGTTAATGGAACTGGGCATTACAGTTCTTTCTTAAAATATGTTCTTTATTCTAACAGTGACTTCAAATGTAGAGGCAGTATGAAAAAGGATTGTAAATTTTGTTACACAAGAATGAAAATTATACATAGCAAAAGCATAAAGTCAATATAACACACTAGAAGAAAATACCTGCAACATATCACAGATAAAGGGCTACAATCCTTAATATATAAGAAATTCTTAAAAATTGATAGAATAAAACAACAGTAACCTGATAGAAAAATGCTCAAAATATGTAACACATAATAACGTCTATGAAAGCATAAAAGTCACTCCTAAACCTAAGAGAATATGTCAGATTCCCTCATAGAGAAATGCAAATTAAAATACACTGAGAAACCATTTTGTAGCTATCACATTGGCAAAAATCAAAGTCTTAACACCTTATCCTGTGAGCAAGTGTATAGGAAAACACACTATTGATGTGAAGGTAAACTGGTGCACCTTTTTTGTGGAGAATTTGGTAATGTACAACAAAATATTATAGATCATTTGCCTTTTGTCCTTTCAGTTTCTGTTCTGGAGATTTTACCTGAAGGCACACCTCCAGCAGTGTTAAAATATTTGTACATGATTCATGGATCATTGTTTACAGTCATAGTACAGGCACATATTGGTCTATTGTGCACCATATAGTAAGAATGAGGAAGATCTCTGAACAACTGAGTGATCTCCACAATATATTGAGTGTAAAAGAAAGCATCTTGGATTATGTTACTCTAAGCCAAAGAGGAGGAAGTAAATCACACTCATCTGCTCATTTGTGCAAGAGGAAACAGGCAGTATATATTTGAAACTCAGGTTGGTTTCATAGAGGGTAGTTACACAGGGAGATTGAAAGAATGGAGGAGAGGGATGTGACACACGATTTATAAGAACTAAGTTACGTATTTTTCTTCTTCTTTCTCTCCCTCTCCTGTTCCCCCAGTACTGGGAATTATATCTAGGGGTGCTTTGCACTGAGCTACATTCCTAACCCTTTTCATTTTGGATTTTGAGACTGAGTCTAAGTTGCCTAGGTTGGCCTTGACCTGGTGATCTTCTGTCTCAGCCTCATGTTCCAGCTGCAGTTGTAGGTGTCCCATGCCTGGCTCTATGTTTTGTATACTTAAAATTAAAGAGGATAGGAGAGAGAGGAGGGGTAAGTGGAATAATAACCTTTTAACTTAAACAAACCTAATACTAATGATAAACATAGCTACACAAATATTTTGCTTGAGCAAGTAGATTTTTAAACAATGATATGGTTAGCATTCCAAAACTACTTTATATATTTTAAATGAAGCAAGTAAAAACATTATGGTGATAATGAAAATCAGGTTTGTTATTCTTTGAGAGAGAATTTACAGGTATGCAAAGGGAAAAAATTGGCATGAACCTCTGGGAAGCTAGATAGGAATTGGCACGTTTTTTAACATTTACAGATAGGTATAAAAAATAGATATGTAGTCTTTAACTCTCTGTTCAGAAGCTATAACACTTCTGAACACAATCAATAAAAGAAACCAAGGCTCTCTGGAGAAGTGGTTAATTCTAGTGCTAGAGCTTGGAAAATACAAAAGATAGGCTTGGAACATCTTGTGCCAAAGTAAGAAAGTGCTCAAAAATTAATGAGCACTTGTCAAAAGGACTTTAGGACCCAGCCCATTCAAGTCTCCCTGTGGGCTACATATGGGACAGTTTGAGCAACTGAATGATAGTCATGCATTATAGTTCATGGAATAAAATAGATCCATGATGTGAAAAGTGATTATGTGTGTATATAGGGGTGTGTGTGTGTGTGCATGTGTGTGCACGCTTGCATGCATGCATGTGCACATGCACATACACACATACGAATAAATAGAGAAGAAAGGCAAGTTCTTCCTTTCAGTAGGATTCCAGTTAATAAATATAGACAGAATGATGAGGTCATAAAACCTTCATCTGGTAACCATCATGGTAATGATTGCTCTAGGCAAGAGTTGCGTAGTGAGCAAAAGTATGATAAGGTCCAGAATATTTTACATGGTCTCAAAATATCTCCTTACAAGAGATTTATTACTTACAAAGTTCAAAATAGTAACTTGATAGTGGAAGAATCTCACAGATACATTTTAGCCAAATGATCAAAACCAACACCACTGTAAATGTGACAAACAATATTGTGTTAGTGTGCTTGGGCTACTGTGTCAATACTACAGACCCTGTGGCTTAAACTTACATTTGAGTCTATAGTATTGGAATCCTTAACCTCAGCAAAATCAAAGTGCTGGTATTGGCTTCTGGTGAAGCCTCTCCGTCAGACAACCTCTTTCTTGCTGTCTTCACATGATATGTCTTCTGTGTACTTGTAATTCTGCCTCTTCTTGTAGGGATATTGATCCTATTGGATTAGAAACCCACCAGTATGACCTTATTTAACCTTAGTTACTTTCTTAAAGCCCTATTTTTGAAATACAGTCACATTGGAGGTTACAGCTGCAGCATAATTTTGGAGGAGAAAGGGGACACAGTTTACTCCATAACAAACATATGCTTTTTGATATGATGCATTGAGAAGGATACAACATTTCTTTTGTGGTATACTCCTCCCTTCAACATTCATCACTGAAATCTATTAAGAAAAATTAGAAAAACCTAAATTGTAATTTTGTTAAATGGGGATATTCTACTTAATGGCCTGATAGTCCTCTTTAAAACTATGAAGATCATGAAGGACAAAAAAAATTAGGAATTGTTTCAGACTTTAGGAGGCAAGGGACAAAATAATTACATGCAGTCTGTGATATTGGTTTAATTTAAAAAAAACAGTTTATTTAAATTAGGAGCCAAATAAGAACTGCACACAGTAATTGTTGACATATCTCTTAAATAATGTTCAGAACTGTCTGTCCTTGAGATCCACTCATCTGGAGACCCACCATCCCCATGGACCTTCATCTCACTGGTCTGGATTTCTGATTATAGGAATTTAAAAACTCTTCCCATATGATTTTTAAACTCCTCCCGTATGATTCTTAATGTGCAGCCAAGAGTTGAAAACCATTGCTCTATATCTAGTTACTGCAAGTCTGGAGGCTTGGTCTGATTCATCTTTTTATTTTTTTTGGAAATAATACCTCATAGCTCCCTGTATTCTTAATAAGCACCCCACTCCCAGCTGATTCTGAAATCCACCAAAATTTGAGAATTGCCACATTCCATCTTGCTCTTTAGGTGATAAAACTGAATTTTTTCTTGGTGACTTTGGCAGATGAAGTTGAAAAGGGAATCTTATCAACTTGCATTGTAAAGGAGACATTTTGTGAATGTGTTTGAATATCTTGTTGGTCCTAGACTTCAATTTGCACCCTTGTATTTAAAGTGGAGATAAACTTTCCTGGGTAACAAGTTTATTTCATAAGATCATGTTTACAGTACCTTTACCTCCACATGCCTCACATGGGTGAGGATGAACAGCGATCCTAATCTAATGAGACTTGCCCACTCTGAGATACTTGCTGACTTGTGTTCTGGCCCTTGCCAGCAGCTATCTAATCCTTGAAGAGCTTCATCAGAAACAGATTGACTTTCCTGCTTGTATGGCTGCTACATTTGCCAGTAAAATACAGTGTTTGGTGATTAGAATCCTTAACCTCAGCAACTGTGAAAGGTGAAAATGTGGACTCACCTGGTCCTTATAGAACATATACACAGATGATTAAATAAATTATTTTTCTGATTGGTTCTGCCATCTTTTTGTTCTTTGAATGATCATTTAAAAGGCCACAGCTATTCTTTTTGCTGCATAATTGTCCATTAAGACAGGATGACCTAATAGTATTTCCCCCAATAATAGTTTTGAAGCTTTCTGTTATTAAGAATTTTTCAGAGAATACCAAGATGACAAAAAACCAGGTCAGATCCTTCTAAATATCTAGTGTGGGGATGAGACAGATGAGTAAATGTTATATCATTAGTGTTACTTTAGAGCAAAGGAACTAGAATTTGAGTACCTGTTATACTCTAGACACTGTGATACATACTTTTATAAATAGTATTTCTTTTAGTTCTTGTTAAAATCAAAATAGGTATTATCCTAGTTTTCCACTGAGGAAAAAGACTCAGAGAAGATAAGCAATTTGTTCTGGGTAACACAGCTGGCAGAACAGATTTGGGATTATGAATTGGGATTAAGTCTGACCTTGCCTAGTTTGCCTTGCAGGGATAGAGCGTATTGGTGGGTTGCCCTGAGTGGGCAGGGAGGGGTTGGTGAGGCCAGTGGGGAATGATGCCTGATGCTGACTTCTGTGCTTTGCCCTAATTGCAAGCAGAAGAGCATGCAGTCCAGTCTGACCTTATTTAGGTTCCTGTGGGATCACCAGATGCTAGAAGTGCATAGAGAACTGTAGGAGAGCTGACTTAGAAGATAAAACGAGTAATTTAAATAAGCAGTGTTGATTGTGTGCCAGACACTATGAGACCTCTGTGATCCCTAGAACTACATATTTTACAGAGGCATCAGAAAATTAAAGAATGTTTGGATTATTTTATTTCTTGAAATTAATTGAAGCAGATACTTGTGAAGCCTTTGGGAGAGTCCTTATAGGACATTTCTTCAAGATAATGCAATGTCAACAATATTTGATCTTACTAGTCATTTGGTCAATTCATGTAGTAGATACAGGATACAGAAGAACTGAGTGAAGGTGAAATCAGGATGAAACAAAAAGACTGATGAAACTTCTGAAGGAGCAAACACAAAGAAACAAACAACAGCAATCCTTAGAACCCCAGTATAAGAAAAGGAGGTGATGAGCAGGATGAAGGTATTTTACCTTTAACCCTGGGAGAGAAGGAAAACAAAAATTACTTAAAAGTCTTTTTGATTCTCATTGGAAAACAAAACATGCTCTGAGTGAGCATGAGGCTGATGAAATCCCAGAAGTTCTCTTTACTCTTGATAACTTAAGCACTGCTGGAGAAAGGAATTCATCTTATAAAAAGTTACAGTGAAGCCCACCAATGAGTTTTGACTAGTACAAGTTGTAAGTGTATTAAAAATCTGTAATGGATAGTTAAGAGAATAACCAGAGAAATTTGTGAGCTTATGAAACATTTCATCTTTATCCAGTGAACATAAAAGAACAAGTTACAGTAAGTTTAAATGGAAAAGCCTGCCTTTGATTTTCCACATGTGGTTGACGTTCATTACATTCTTTTGTTGAGTCTTCTTCTTAATAAGTTTTATGGCAGGTATATGTTGAACACTTTGCTTTGTGGTCAGGGCAGATTCAGACCATGGGTACTGGCAACTGACTTACGAGTTTTCTTCTGTCATTTTCCATGACCGTATTTACTGCCTCTTTAAGATTTATAAGCAAAATCTGGAAACCCCACAGAATAAATGTGTTCTCTATCTAGAAATAATACAGAAAATATTGTTGTTATAAATAAATAAATGAATAAATAAATTTGGTAAAGTTTATTTCAACCTAAATAAAATGTGAATTTTATTTAAAAAAATGTCCGATCTTGACTGTGGAACTGTTTCGGTTTTCCTGGTTTTAAAGCTATAAACCCTTTGTTTAAACACTAGCCTTTTGATGGAGTCTAAGCGTGTAGTACATAAGAGTAGAACTGTTGTATTTGAAGTTGGGAGCGAATGCTAGGACCTTGTCCTATCTTCCCAGCTCGGAAGGAGATGTTTGGTTTGATACATGCTGCATCATGTTATTAGTCTACTTAGTTGAGTGTGGTATAGTGTGGACGTAAGTGGACTTTTGTAGGGTTACAGAAAAATACTGGCTGTCTTAATTCTCAACCAGAAGATCGATTACAGAAATTTGGAGTTGGACATTTTGTAACCAAAATTCACTCCTCTTAATGGTAGCATCATGGGCCTTTCTACAAATAAGGCTTGCAGATAGGTGCTAGAAGTGCTGATTCTATCTGGACTGGGTTTTATGCATAAGGTGAATGATGTTAATACTCACTTTTGGTTGTGACCAACAAGCACTTCTAAAATTGTGTTGGTCTGTTTGATTTTTGTGAGGTGCTGTGAGCGTGTAGTTCTTGGTTTGGAACTGTTGTGTTACCTTTTTTTTTTTTCTTCTTTTTTTTTTCTGTCCATAGTATGCCTTCTTCACATTTATAAAATGCAGTTGTGTGGTTTGATCTCTAGGGTTCTCAGGATGACCCTGCCTTCCTATGCTGAAATGGTCTGAAAAGGTGCCTAGTTTTTCCAAGTTAAATACTAGCACACAGAAGTTGGCCAAGATGAATATTTTTTTTTTTGAAAGATTTTTTCCCCCCTATGCTTTGACTTTTGTTGGGTAATTTGAGCTTCTTTTGCTGATTTGCTTTTAAAAATCAGATTTCTGTCTGTGTGCTGCTCTGAATGAGGTATAGAATTTTAATTTTTTTTTAGCAAAAACTGTATTTTCCCTAGTAGTATATAAACTGATGTTGGTAACACCTTTTAGGAGGTATTAATCTTTTAAAAGTGAATTATTCATATTTTTGAGTTTAATTCGACCATGATTTTTAACCCCATTTAGGCCAGTAATTATCATATAGTCAGTGCAGCTTGGAGAGCTTTTAAAAATAAGTATGTTTTGGCTCCACTTCAGGCCTAATGGAACCTGGGCACTTGGATTTAAAAAAAGAAGACCCCCATTTTAGTCTACTTGTGTTGCTCAATAGAATACTGTAGACAGGAGGCTTAAACAACAGACATTCATATTTCAAAGTTTTGGAGGCTAAGGAATCTAAGATCAAGGTACTGCCAGTTGGTTTCCTCCCGGTTATGTCTTTCCATGGGGTGGGGGTGGGGAGTGGAAGCAAACTCTCTGGTGTCTCATTTTATTAGAACATTAATCCCATCATGAAGGCACCACCCTAATAACCATATTATCCCCTAAAGACTCCATCGCCAGATAGCATCACAGCAGGGATTAGGACTTGAGCATGAATTTTAGAGGGACATGGTCCCATCTGTAGCAACTCTTCTGAAATTCTGATCTGTGTCTATATTGCAAACTGATGGAAAGCAGTGTTTACACTCAAATATGAATGAATCATCTGGGGATCTTGGTAAAATACAAAATTGGGTTTAGTTGATCTCTGATGGGGTCTGATGCATATAGGACCCATATCTAAGTGAAATGGAGTTTAATGTGTATTTGTATGTATATATGAGTTTTGGTATGACCTGGCTCTCCAATTGAATTACTCACTTCTGTAGGGTGTAGCTTATGGACTGTGTGGTTGTGTGTGCAGTTTGTGGTCTGGTAAATGTTTGTTGTTTGCATGAGTTAAGTAGTAAAAAGTGTAGATTCTAATAAATGTAAAGCAACTGCGAGGAGACTAAGATAAACTTAAACTCAAGATTGTCTTTTCTTGTGCTGGAACTTGAACTCAGGTTAGGCAAGCCCTCCATTGATGAGCTACATCCCTGACTCTGAGCATATTTTTGAGGCCAGGTATGAGATAAGCATGTTTAAAAGCTGGGACCATAGATAGTGAACTTCTTTAACAATATGTGAAAGACATGACATCTCTTAAGATGATTTACTTTGAACTGAACTTGACATTTCTTTTTTATTTTATAATTCTCAAAATCAAAGCATAACTGAATTGTCCAAAGAATGTTAAGATGAGACAGTTCTTCATTTAATAGGGATTAAATGTTTGTTTAATAACATAAGAATAATATGTAATCGCTATCAAACTGTTCTCTATAGTAGCTGCATTGTTTAACAATCCTTCCTAGTGTGTGCAGATTCTCATTTTACCACATTTTTCTCCAGCGCTAGTTTTTAGTTTTTTTTTTTTTTACTTCAGTCATTGTAGTCAGTTTGAGAGTGGTATCTCCTTGTAGTTTTTATTTGCATTGTCCTATCTCTCATCTACATTATTAGTTTTTTTTTCTGTTAGATCATTCTAGTAAACATATACACTTGCTGTTATTCCATCTTAACACCAAAACTCTTTTAGAAAACAATTGTTGTGTTTGGAAAAAGTGATTCTTACAAAAAGGGAGCTGCAAATTAGAGACCTTTGCAACAATTACTTGTTTTTTCTTTAAGGTAAAGAATGGATGGGATCCAGGGAATTAAAACAGTAGATGGACACATCAGGAGCATGTCAAAGTTGTCTTCAGGAAACAGATCAACAATATATTTGCAAAATTCTGACAAAATATTTCTAACAAGTTAAGGATCATTACCCTCTCTTCTTTTTAAAAATTTGTTCTTTTTTTATATATGGCAGTAGAATGTATTTTGACATATCATACATACTTGGGGTATAACTTCCCTTTCTTCTGACTGTACGTGATGTGACGTTCTCTTGGTTATGTATTCATACATAAACATAGGAAAGTTGTGTTCGATTCATTCTACTGTCTTCCTTTCCCATCCTGCCCTTGCCCCCCATTCCCCCCTACCCAACCCTCCCTCTCTTCCCCCCTGTTCAATCCAGTGAACCTCCATACTCCCCACTACTCCTCACCCCCATTGTGAGTCAGCATCCACATATCAGAGAGACTGTCATTTTGTTTTCTGAGATTGGCTCATTTAACTTAGCCTGATAGTCTCTAGTTACATCCATTTACCAGCAAAGGCCATAATTTCATTCTTCATTAAGGCTGAGTAATATTGCATTGTGTGTATGTACCAACATTTCCTTTATCCATTCTTTTAGTGGAAGAGCATGACCTTTTGTTCAAATCATTTACTACACTGCAATAAACACCTTCAACTTTTGGATGTGCGTCTATCTACAAAATTCAGGGGTAGACTAATGCTAATGCCCACAAGAAAAAGACACAAAACCTGGCAACAAAATCCCTCATGAGAACAAAGATTTTTCAAGAAGTGCTTGGGTTGGAAAGTCTAGGAGATTCTAAAACATTAAATACAATGCTACATCAGAAACTCAGTTTGTGTTAATATATGGAATAGCAGGATTTAACATGTATGGCTTACCCCCATTTCTTTATTCTAAAGACAAAGTTAGCATTGCTGTGTATTAGCAACTACCAGTACACTGCTTTGTCCTTGAAGATCTGTCTTACTAGTCTGAAATGACCAAACCAAGGTTTTCCAACAAAGCTGAGAATACTGCTTCTGTTCAGGGATAAGATGCTACACACACACACACACCAAGTCTGTCAGCCCTTTGGAGTTATCTTCCAACTCTTTATTTTATGCTTCTATATCTTCTATATATGTTGTTCCACAATTTTGCTACCGTACAAAACAGTAACATCTCAACATATATGACCCTGTTCTTGATTACCCAGTAGTATTGCTTGGGTGCAGTAAGACAGAAGACTGAACGAGTGTACTCGTTGGGGATTACAAAGTAGAAAACATAAAAACAGATGTTGCCAGGAGGCAGTGGTGCATGTTTGTAATCCCAGCAACTCAGGAGACGACGGCAGGAGGATCGCAAGTTTGAGGCCAGTCTCAGCAATTTAGACCCTGTCTCAAAAAATAAAAAGGACTGGGGACATAAGTAGTAAAGCACCCTTGGGTTCAGTTCCTGGTACTCAAAGGCAGACAACCCCCAAACAAAACAAAAACTAAAAACCAAAACCCAAACTAACATAAATGTGGGGCTTTCACCAGAAAACGCAAGGATTCACTTTGTAAATCTATAGTGTAGTGGAGAGCTACTTGGCAGATCCACTCTGTTCAAGGTGTTATTCTCTGTTTAGGGTTATTCTTGAACCCTAAAGCAGGTCCAATGTTTTGTTTGTTTATTTTTTATTTTTTTCTTTTTGTGGTACTGGGGCTTGAAACCAGGAACACTTTGCCATTTAGTTGCATTTCCCCAGTCCTCATGATTGCACCTGGAATTGGTAGGCTTTCTTAGGAGAGAAATGGCCACTGCCACCCCATCAGAGGACAGCTACCATCTTGAGGCTCAGCACACCAACTGACAAGCTGTGCAAAGTATCTATAGATTCAAATAAAAAAGCCTTCCAGTTCATCATGAAACAAGTCCCATTCTTCAGAGATTCATAGGTCATTACCTGCACACAGTATAAAAAATGGTTGCAACTCAAAAATGTCTCTTTTTTTTAATTGTCAAAGGGTCTGCTGTTCTCTTTCCTCAGTGAACTCCCAGAAATGGTTGCTTTGGGCCAGTATCTGCTTGATGTTCCTACTTTGTGTGTCTGTCTCCTCTTGGTAAGCAGGCTTATAAAAGCAGTTCATCCATGTGGGCAGCTTTTGTGTCCATCATCCCCTACGTATCTTGTTGCTCATTACCTCCTTGTATTCATGGATAAATTTCTGCCGTTTTCTTCACTGTACTCACTTGGAATGACAAAGTTAGATGTGATCTGGCATTCTGTGCAGGACTTTATGATTTTGCTTTTCAGTTGCTTAGTACTCTTCCACTTATAAACACTCTTGCGGTGATAGGTGGGGTTATAGTTAGAGAGCATCTCAAAACAGCCCTTTGCATATATTTAGAGAGTTAACATTGTGTTCCCTTGGTGTCTTACACTTCATTACATGAAATAATCTTATTTCCTTTTTGAAAATTTTCAGCAGTTTTGGGTTCATGAAATACCTCTGAAGAATTTTATATAAAATATCGAATGTAGACCCTACCTATGTACCAGCTACCAAAAGAGTACTTGAAAATTTTATGAATAAGGCTCTTATACTGCATAGTTACCAGAGTTCGCAATTTCTCACCATCTTATTTTCCTTCCCCCCTCTCCTTTTGTGTGTGTGTGTGTATGAGTTAGAGACCTAACCGAGAGCCTTGCACATATTAGGCATACCCTCTTCCACTGAGCTATACTTCCAGTCAATATCTGAATGATAGAAAATATATTTTAATAGAAAAATTATTGTAAATCTGACTCACCTTGATTAGTGATTTAGTTCTGTGATGCTATTTATGCTATCAAGTATATACTAAAACTATTAAATAGTTCTTAGGAGAAAAGTAGCTATCAGATGAGCAGTTATTACTTGTGGGTCAAATGCTGTATTAGTGGACCTAATCTCCAGTAAGTTCCGTTTAGGCATTATTACCTTCATTTTACATGTGAATAAACTGATGTTCAGGAATCTTAGAGTACAAGATCTTTTATTAATCTCATTGTCACTGCAGGCAGTATAAACATTTGATCATTTTATTTGCTTTACAATCTTACAAGATGAAATGTGGTTTAATTCTCATTGTCATTACATTTTCCTGAGTATTTAACATAGAAATAGTTCAGTGAATTCTGCTGACTTAGCTTGTTTCATAGATTTGAAATAGGGCATTTCAGTGCCTCTAAACATGTGTACAACTTTTATAAAATTCCCAGTTTTTCTCTTGTCTTTCAATTTCTTAATTGTGTAAAAATATTTTGCAACAACATAATTTTAAGACCTTTCATTGAAAGAAAGGTAATCTTTAATTCCCTCAGTATTTTTAGTCATTAATATCTCCTTACTAAAAGTAGAAAAAAACTTGCTCTTTGTTTCAAGGTATTTAAAACATTCCACTTTGCTTTTTTTAAATAAATGAGATTAGGAAACTTCTATTTGGCTCCAGAAATTTGATCACCCTGAGGAAATACTCCCCCCCCCTTACTGCTTTTTGCATTAAATTGAAAGATTCTTTTTGCATATAGGCCTCTGTGCTGATACTCTAATAGAATGTTAAATTATTATTATTTGATATCATTTGTTGTCTTAAAGAAGTGTTACTTAAACATTTTTTGGAAGTACTTTATCATAAAGATGTTGATTATCTCAGTTTGAAAACCTTTCATCTGTAAGTGTGAAATATGGATCTGGATAGTAGGATGAGCACTTTAGTTTCAGCATTCTTTTAATCAAGTGGATGTGTGGCAACTGAGGTGTTTTTTCTCTAAAGTTTCAGTAGTGGAGAGTTTTTCCCCTTTCTCCAACTTACTGAAAACTTTTCATCTGTAAGATGTCTCAGCTTAGGACCAAAGACAAATCTGAATTGGGCATTTGTTTCTAGAATTCTATTAAACACTGTTGTATAGATATTTGCTAAGAAACCTGGTTGAATAGGTAATCTGGTTACTACTGTTTCTTGTGACTTACTCTACTCATTACCTCTTCACTAACCTGTGCATCCTCTGCTTGTCTGGTCTCTCATCTCATTTTTCTCCTAGTTTGGGAATAGCTCTTTAAGTCTGACTTGCTGTCATGTTGCTTTGAAGGAGTAGCTGGGTGTCCTTCCTGGGTGAAAAAGGGAAGAGCTGATAGAGGGGAGTAATTAAAATGGAGAAAGCTTAGCTGGTTCTTGTGCCTTGTGTTAAATGTAATGAGTTTAAAGGATTATGATTATGTGTAATCATCAGGATCTGAAGGATGGGACACCTGTTTTACTCTTTTATCTTGGTGGAGAAATAGCATCTTTTTAATGTGAAGATTTTGTTTTCTAGCTGGCACTGGTAGTTTAATTTTTGAAATATACTTTCAAGAAAAATAGGCTATGGTTAATATGAAGGTGTCTCTTAGGACTCAGTGCTCATTAGGCTGAGAATATTTTTCCACTGTGGAAAATGAGTTATTTTGGATTTTCATTTATTATTCTGGATTGCATTACACTTGTTTAGTATATTCAAATATTTTTCCTTTGGTTTTATTTCCTAGGTTGCACGTTTTCAAAAAATACCTAATGGTGAAAATGAGACAATGATTCCTGTATTGACATCAAAAAAAGCAAGTGAATTACCAGTCAGTGAAGTTGCAGGCATTCTTCAAGTAAGTGGTTGGTGGGAGAAAGGGAATAGGTAATGTGAAATCAGTCTTTTAGGCTTTATAAATCAGTACTGTTTAATAGAATATAGTTTTTCAATGATAGAAATAACTGTTTTGTGCTGACAACATAGTAGCTACAAGTTAAACATGACTGTTGAGCTTGAAATGTGGTTGAACTTGACTGAATTAACCATGACTGTATGACTTGAAATTTGACTCATGTGATGGAGAAACTGAATTTAATTCTATTTTAATATATATATTTTTAGTTATAGATAGACACAATACCTTTATTTTATTTATTTTTTTTATGTCCCTCACACATGCTAGGTGAGTGCTCTACCATTGAGCCACAATCCTAACCTGAATTTAATTCTTATGTATAGCTGTACCATGGCTAGTGGCTACCTGATTGGGCAGTGCAGCTCTAAATCACTAGCATTGCCAGAAACTACTATTGCTGTGTAAGCATTAGTTGGATTAGGAAAATAATCAATTTAATTAGTAACATAAGTAGTGTTAAGAGTTCATCTTTTTTTTACAAGGGTTTTCTAAGGTGAAGTAAAAGCTAAATGCAAGTACAGAGTTGCAAATAAAATTTATTTGCTTATATAATTTTTTTGTTTTCTAGTTTTAAAAAGCACATATGTTGATATATGAGAAAAGAATGTTTTTAACTTTTCCTTCTCAACATTCACACATTTTAAATGTGGCATTAAAAACATAGCTCTTTTTCTCCCCCCCAATAATAGGGATTTAACTCAGGGCCTTTGTACTCGCTAGGCAAGCATTGTGCACTGAGTTATAACCAGTCCTGCTATCCATTTTTTGAGTTTTTTGTTTGTTTATTTATATACTTTATTTTAAAACTACTTATTTTAAATATGTTTAAGTTTTGAAAGTCTCAATTATTGATCTCTATTATAAAGCTTCCTGACAGGGCAACTAGTTATTTTTGGGGGGCAGGTAATTTTCATTTTTAAATAATAGCTACCATAGAAAACATGACATAGTAACTGAAGGTTTTAGGTGGTGTTAGCATAGTTGGTATTTTAATGTCCCACAAATAAGTTCATCTTAATTACCTAGAATAATTTAAGAAAGCAGCCTAAAATAATTATATAATTCAAGAATAAAAAGAAATACTAACCTCAAGGTTTTGATAGGCTTGGAGAATGAGGCAGGCATTTACAACCTACTGAATATTCTTTTGGAAAAAGTAATTTTAGGAAACTAACATAAAAAAAAAAAAGCTGGTTAGAATGTAGTAGTATTTTGTATTCTCTTAAGTATTGTGGTTGGTTTGTGTTATCTCTTTTTCCCATAGAAAACCATGAGTTTGTTAAACTTCTATCTTGTTGCTTACATTTTTAAAACTACAGTGCTTGATTTTATTTTTTTAAATTTTTTTTAGTTGTCAATGGATCTTTTATTTTATTTATTTATATATGGTGCTGAGTATCAAACCCAGGGCCTCACACATGCCAAGCACTTCATCGCTGATCCACATCTCCAGCCCCAGTGGTTTTAAATGTACAGTTTGCCTTTTGACAAATGTGACTAACGCCACAATTAAACAGAACATTTTATCACTCTGAAAGGCTCCCACATGTCCCTTTGGAGTTAATCCTTATCTATGTATCACTGCTGGTCCCAGGTAACCACTGAGAAGCTTTCTGTAACCATACATTAGATTTCACAGTTATAAACTTTCTGTAGATGTGTTCATACACTGTGTAGTTTTTTGTTTTTCTTCTTCTGTTCTGTGCTAAGATTTTCAATAACTTTTATAAATAAAATTAAATAGGCTGATCTTCAGAATGGTCTAAACAAATGTGAAGTTAGTCATAGACGAGCCTTCCATGGCTGGAATGAGTTTGATATCAGTGAAGATGAACCACTATGGAAGAAGTATATTTCTCAGGTAACATACTTTAATTTCCTTCTGTGCTGTGTAATTTATGTGGACTTTTTTTTTTATGTAGCCGTTTACTTTTGTGAAGTTATTTATGGAGAAAGAAAATAAAGTTTTAAGAACATTTTTTTTCCCTAAAAATTTCCATGTTAGGGTTTACTGTTAGGTTGGGTTTCTGTAATTTTTAGTTAACTTTTAAAGGGCAATATTTTCTACACTATTAGATCACACAAAGATGATACTGTTGGCAGTAATTTCCTTTGTAGATGTTGAACATATACTTTTTAAATTATAGGAATGCTAAATATTTTTTAAAGCAATCATGGCCAGCTTAGAGAATTATTTAAATTCAATCATTTAAACTCCTAACTCCCTGGGTATAACTTTACATCTTAATTTCTTACCAACTGTATGATCTTCTTTAACCTCTCTTTATTATAAAATGGCAATAACCTAAGGAGATAGTAAGATTTTTTTTCTTGATAACGATTATGTTAGTGTAAAAACTTCAACTAGTAGGATTGGTTTGCTAAACAAATCAGTTCTTTTTAGTGAAGAAAATTTTGATTCCTTCTAACCAACAGATTCTCCCCCCATCCTCCCAGAAGGTTCTTTTAAAAAAGATTTATGTTTAACTTTTCTAAAGGATCTTCCTTAATAAAAAGCACAAATTTACCAATCTTAACTTTGTGAGTGAGTTTGTCTAAAGTAGCAAAATTGATATTTTAGGGATTGAAAGATCTTTGTGTATGTGTCTTATTTAATGGAATGTTTTTTACTGTACATCATTGTATAGTCATATGGTAAATATATTTCCATCTTATGTTAAACTTTAGAAAGTATTAACATAATTCACTGTGGAATACTTTGACTTATCAGTAAGGCAGTTTGATTGAATGGTTTTTATTTTTTCTTGATCCCATTACCAAAGTTAAAGTGCCTGTCTCTTGGGATTTCTGAAAATTAAACAGTGCCTATATTGTAGTTAAGCATAAATGACAATTATTAGAAAATATCAGTTGTTAATCACAAAGTACTATGTGACTCTTAACCCCTTTCAGAGAACACTGAATTTGTGATTCTGTCAACACCTGTCTGATGTCTGCAGCCTATCGAGTGGTGTGCTATGGCACAGCTTTTTTAGGGGGAAGAAAAGATCATGGACTTTGCTCTTAAAATGTGATGGTTAATAGCTAATATTTTGAATGGGGTTTTAGGGTTTACACAGTACCTTAATATACATTCTTAGTTAATCCTTATCACAAACTCCTGGATATAAGGTTCCATTTCACTAGGCGATGAATCTGGATGATGATTAAGTTGCCACACAGATGACAGGAACTGCACTGGGTTGTGGTTTGTCAGACCTTAACTATATTGAAGAGTTGTAGTTTTATTTTGTTAGAGAAGTGATACTCACCCCCCATCCCCTTACTCTCTGGATTCAATTAGGGATTGTTTTAAAAAATGCTGATGCCTGGATCCAGTGCCCAGAGATTCTAATTTAATTGGTCTGGTGAACCTGGGCATTACTGGCATTTGTTATAAGTTCCTCTTGTGATTCTCAAGTGAAATAGGATTGAAACAATAGCAATGGAGCTGTGGCTTCTGTGCTCAAAACTGTGACATCTCAGGCCTGGGACTTTTGCTGGGCAAGATTCTTTGTATCCCTTTTATTTTGTAACTTTAACAGTGATGTTTTACTTTAGCATAGGAAGAACTTTAAGGAGTGAAGTCTAACTGGAAGAATTTGGGGTGGCTCTGTGAGTTGGCCATTTAAATTCTGCCTGATTGGGCTGACCATGATGTATGGTCTTGTTTCTGTCAGATAAATACAAGAAAACTAGCTTTGAGGAAAGTCCTCATTTTCTTTTGTGGAGTGGATCTTAGTGTCTTTTCCTGGCCATCTCTGGGTTATTTCTGTGGCGTGTAGGTCAACCACAGCATTGTAATCTACACTAATTTACCTATTTGAGAATGTTTGAACCACATAATTAAGTGTTCTAATTTATATTTTTGCTAAATCTTCAGCTTAAAAAATCATATTCAGCCTTTTCTAGTTGCAGTAGAAATTCAGAATAGCTTTATTTATTCAATTAATATAGTACTAAAATACATGTATGCTATCAGAAATTGGGACATTCTTTGTTTAAATATTGATATTTTCTCTTACTGAAAAGGAGCCACTATGACGCTTTTATATATAGTTAAATACAGCTTCCTTCCTTTTATGGTCAATTGTAAAGATGTATAAAATAAACCAAATGTCTACTCTCATAATTTTCAAATCATGTCCTTATGATTTCTCTTTGCTGAGATAGAAAAGAACTGTCATTTGTGTAAAAACTGTTGAATTGCTATTTGTTTTTACTTCCAGTTTAAAAATCCCCTTATTATGCTGCTTCTGGCTTCTGCAGTCATCAGTATTTTAATGCATCAGTTTGATGATGCCGTCAGTATCACTGTGGTAAGAAAAAACACACTTTAATCTGTTGTATAAGTTTTTTTTTTTTTTTTTTTTTTCCTGGAAAGTGAATTGAGCAATGTGTTCAGGTATTTTAGTCAATATCCAAATCTACTTTTAGTTTTAGTAATCATTTTTGTTTATTTTTGAGATGGGCTCTGTGTTGTCCACGTTGTCCTTGAACTTGTGGGCTCAAGTGATCCTCCCATCTCAGCTTCCTGAGTTGGGATTACAGGCATGTGCCACTGTGCCTGGCAGTTGTAGTAATCTTGAGTATTATTCAAAGGTCTATGACTGGCACTCCTGAAAATTATTTAACAATCTGATGGTATATATGAAATAGCTCATAATAATTTTCCAGTTAAATTTAAATTCCTTTTACTCTCCAATTGAGAGTATTTTGACCAATTGTGAACTAATCCTGACCTTTGTAATTAAAAACATTCTTAACATTGCACGCTGTTTATTATGTACAATTTTATTATTTGCAGCTGGGTTATTCTAGTTTGATTAATTTTTTTCTTGCATCATATTTCATTGCAGTATAAAAGCTTAGTAAGTTCAAACATTCTTTAAAGCAAATGTGTTATGCTTAAGAATGTGGTAGATATTAATACAGAATTGTATTTCTTAAATTATTGCTTTTGGATACTCAGGAGTCCCTGAGTCTTGTTCCAGGGTTATGTGAGGTTGAAACTATTTTAATAACACTAAAGCATTATTTTTCTTTTTTCCTGTAGACTTTTGCACAAATCAATGTAAGGCTTCCAAATGGTGTTGGTAGTGATTGTTTCCTTTCATTGTGTCTCTTAAGAATGTTCTTGATAGAGCAGTAAAAATTAATTGTATTAAATCTTGACCCTTGACTATATGTTTTTTAAAATCTGTGTAATGAAGTGGGAAGTGTATATGAAACACTTTCATGTATTGAATTATGATGGTCAAAGGAGTGGACAATGTGAGGTAAACTAGTTTTTTTACTTGAAGGGATAATATTGCTAATGATAATGTTCAGGCTTTTGAGCAGTAATTAAGAGTTCTGATAAATTTTATTTACTACCTTGAGGTCTAAATAGCTTTCTAAGATATTAGACTAATAGAGCAGTGATTTCAACAAATGTGTTTTTTAAAAAACTATTATGAAAAGAGTCAACATTTAAAACATTTGAATGGTAAAAGTTTGATTGAAGTTGGGTGTGTTGGTGCATGCTTATAATCCTGGTGACTTGGAAGACTAAGGCAGGAGGATTGCAAGTTTGAGGCCAGCCTGGGCAACTTAGGCCCTGTCTCAAAACTAAGAAAGGTTAGTAATGGAACAGTATTAACAAGTGGTAGAGCTCTCCTGGGTTCAATCCTTAGGACTGCCTCTGCCCCCCCCCCCAAAAAAAAAAGAAAATTAATAATGCAAAATTGATCAGTGAATTTTAATATATAAGATTAAGAAAAGTTTCTTGATATGGTTCTAAATTCTACATTGCATATTACCTTAAAGTGGTACCGATCAAGTTTTAGGGTAGTAGCTAAGAAGACTAGTCATCTGGAAGAGCTGTTAAAGTACTCCTCTCTTTTCCAACTATTTTCTGAGACTTGATTTTTTTTTTCATATTTCATTTAAAAAATTCTCTCATTATGCTGCTTCTGCCTGAACAGTATATTGCAACAGATTGAATAATAGTTATCTATTAAGTCAGATATTAAATATAGAAAAATTTGGCCTGGAGTATAGTGGGTCAAGCATTTGCCTAGGATGTGCAGAGTCCATCACCACTGAATGAGTGAATAATCTGCCACTTCTCTTACAACTTTTTTAGAAAACACATTTTTCAGAAAAAAGTTGTGTTAACATAAAATGAGATTTTTATTTTTTAAACAAATTAATAAGTAGACAGTAATACAGAGTAATTGTAAAAGTCTTTAAAATAGGAAATAGAACCCACATAAACAAAAGCAGGTCCTCAATTTGTGAGAGCCTGAAGGGGTTCTAAGATCAAAAAGTTTGAGAAGCTTTCTTGGGGAATGGCAAGGCACTGTCTGATTGTTCCCCTTCAGTCTTCAAGGCAAAATTGTGATTTCTTTTCCATCTGACTTCAGTATTTATAATCTCTTATCTTGGGACTGCATATAGTCCATACCGATGTCTGATTTAAAAGGCTGTTTCTTTTTTTTTTTTTTTTTTTTTTTTTTTAGGCAATACTTATTGTCGTTACAGTTGCCTTTGTTCAGGTGAGTGAATAATCTATCTTGCCACCATAAAAATAATGTTAATTACTTAAAAAATTAAAGTGGTGTATGATGATATCTGTAGTTGTTGATGATGAAGATTCATGTCCAATAGTTCATTTTTTATATTTGATATAATTCAGGTGTAGAGAACTCTTCAAGGAAGTTCATGAGACTAAAGCATTGCTTTGGTACAGGTAGTGAGATGAAGAAAATCTGCTTTTCAGTTTATTAAGAATAATTGAAGCAGATGGGAACAAAAAAGCACAGTAATAGAAATATAATCCAGCAATAATTTAAAAAATTTTCTAATTAAAAAATTGGGTCATGGTTTATGGTTTTATAATACTCTTATGTTTTAGTACCTAAAAGAGCAAAGTCTAGATGAAACAAAGAGTACAAATATCATCTGAAGAAAATTCTATGGATTTCTGTGATTGATTCCTTGAGCAGAACAGTATACTTATTAATGAATTTATTTCCTGACCTTATTTTATTTGAGGCTTTTTTGGTAGTTAAAATGCTTCTAATACTGTTGGCAACCCTCCCCCTTTTAATATTCCATTCTTCAAGGGATATTCTGATTTGTATCAAACTTCTTACTCAGCATAGCTCTCGAAACATTAAAAGAAACACAATAAGGAACTCTTTTTAAAAACTATTATGAATAATGTAGAGAGGATATCAGGATTTTTATTAAAAAGTGTAGGCATAAACAAATGTAGTCTTGTTTTTATGTTTAAATATCTGCAACTTTTGTAGATTTTAGAACAACATTTCAGACTCTTGGTAATTCTCATATTTTTAGCTAAAATAGGGTTAATAAGACTAGAACAATTATGAAGAAATGTAATGCTATTGTATCATAGTGAATGCTGTTTTGATTCCTAATGCTGTATTTTGAATGATTGTGATTATCCTCACATCTACAGTTTATTCCCTGGGTGTTTCCTGTTACTGTCCTACTCTCTTAAGATAATCTCTAATATAGTAAGTTATTTGTTTTATAATATCTTAGCATAGAGAGGTAGTTGGAATCAGATTATTTGCAAGTTTGTGAATTCCATTATGCCATTCATTTGGGGAGAATCTTCTTGCTTAGAATAGATGTGTGTTGCATTGGGACAGATGGAGCTGATTAGTCTAGCATAGGTCATTCCAGTCTAGGCATCTTTTAGGCAGCTATTCATTTGGCCAAGTGAGTGGTATGACTCATTGTGCCAGTAACTGGAACCCCCTTGCATCTTTATAATGTGTTGGATGTATGAAATGCCCTTCTTCAGAAGAATTCCTGCAAATATTATCACTGTGTATAGAAGACCTCCTCCTGTACTCTTTGGCAAATAAAAAGCCCCTACCCTCAAAATACCCCACAAAATTGCAGTTAAACATAATTTACACAGAGATAGTATGTTTTGTACTTTAAATGCAGTGGTTAAAACTGACTGCTAAATATTTTATGATGGGTTCACTTGATAGGAATTTCAAAAAAAGGCCAAAACATTACAAAAAGCACAGTTTCTAATTGTTCGATCTGTTACACATATGTAACTCCTTTCCCCCAAATACCTTTGAACCCAACAAAAAATTCAATATACAGAAATTAAAAGTACTTTCTCACAAGATTCTATTTACATTCAGTCAAACCTGCCATAATGCTTTGACAGAAAACTCCTTATCAAAATTATATAACAAAACTTAATGTTTTATCATTGTAGTATTTTTACCTGTGCTTAGGAAAAGAGTGCCTTTTACATTCTTTTTATATCTATGCCTGCCTTTCCATCTCTTTCTGATCCCAACTCCCCACACTGTTATATTCCTTCTTGGCCATACAAATGACTTGTTTTGTATAGTAATATAATTATACTGTCTTAAAATAACTTTGAAAAAAATAAAGATTGGTAGCTTCTGTGTGATTTATTATTGGTATCTAAGATTGGTGTTTTCTGACCTTTTATGGAAATTTTGGTTAAAATTTCCAAATTCTTTTTTTTTTTTTTTTTTTTTTTTGTATCTGGGATTGAACTCAGGGGCACTCCACCACTGAGCCACATCCCCAGCCCTATTTTGTATTTTATTTTGAGTCAGGGTCTTACTGAATTGCTTAGCACCTCGCTTTTTCTGAGACTAGTTTTGAACTTGAGATCCTCCCATCTCAGCCTCCATAGCTGCTGGAATTACAGGCACGTGCCACTGTGTCCAGCAAAGTTTCCAAATTCTTTACCATCCTTGGTGTATGGAGGTGGGACTTGTAATTTTCATAGAGCTTTGAATTTTTATTTTAAGTAGTTTGTGATGAGTGTTAAATTATGGCTAGTACCAGCGCTGGAGCCACTTTAAAATGTTCCTCACCTTTTGTTCCTGCTATTATCCCTCTCCCCTTAAACATTGTGTCAAAAGATTGGTGTGCTTAGTGCGTACAAAAGGCCAAGTGTTTCATGAAGGAAGAGTGCTAATGGAAACATGGGCTAAATAATAGTGACAGGAAGGCTGCCTCTGACCCTCAGCTATGGGTTATGTGGATGGAAAAAGTCGAAACATTACAGGGTTAGGGCTCCTGAGAATTTTCCCTTTCATATGATTCAGGGAGTTGGGAAGAGAGTGTCATTGTTAGGTCAGTCACATCTCTCTCCTTGTTTGTCCTCTGTTCTTTCTAAACAAACTTTTTATTTAAACCAGTGCAGTTAGCATGTGCATATGTTAATGTTACGTGTAGATCTTGTGACTTCTTCGGTTGTATACCAAGTGTAAAATTATTTTAATTGTAAGACTCATTGATCTTAATTTTTGATGATTCTTTGGACACACAAATCAGTTTTCAATTTCTTCTAAATAACCTTAGTCTTACCCCCAGAATATTAAAATGTAAAATTGGCAGTATTTAGTTATCAGAATTGTTTGATTGGTATAATTTAACCTTTTAAAATATGGGACATTTTAAAGGAATATAAGCACCAGTCAAGTAAAAGATAAGAATTGGGAAAAATTTTAAAATCAACTATTGAGATATTTAAGTCTAAATGGAATTATATATATAGATACATACATATTTGCATTAACTGTTTTATTACTATTAAGTCCTCTTTTTGTTTTTTTTAAATAGGAATATCGTTCAGAAAAATCTCTTGAAGAATTGAGTAAACTGGTGCCACCAGAATGCCATTGGTATGAACCTTTTTCTGAAAGGGTGTGAAATGAGTGTGACTAGTACAATATCCATTGCAGCCCCTGCTTTGTCTGAACATAAGGGAGAAACAATTAAATGATGTGAAAAATTCTTGCTTTGATCAGTGTAGCCAAATTGAACTGTTTAAAGTTCTAATTTTGATATTCTTGAGACATGGCTGAATTCGGCAGATTTTGTGTGTATGTATGTGTAATTCGGCAGATTTTGTGTGTATGTGCCAAGCACTGTTCTGAGCATTTTTCACATTTCACCTTTGAACGACTAGTCAGTTTTCCCAATGGTTTTTCTATTGTCAGAGCATTTTATTAATAAGAGCACAAAAACGTAAGTGGCTTGACTTTTTTTTCCCTAAATTCATGGTTGTTTCTGTTTCATGTTACAGTGTGCGTGAAGGAAAATTAGAGCATACACTTGCCCGTGACTTGGTTCCAGGTGATACGGTTTGCCTTTCTGTTGGGGACAGAGTTCCTGCTGATTTACGCTTGTTTGAGGTAAGTTTGAGGATGTATTTGTGAGGAGTGAAAATAGTGGGTATCAAAGGATAAAAATTAGCATTTTTAAGGATTAACACATCATTGTTTTCAAAAAATTGGTGTTCTAGTTTAAATAGTGACAAGACAAAAGTAAACATTTTTTTTCCCTTAAAATATATCTGTCTCTCCTACACTTTATTTGAGGCATGTATGCATTTAGCAAATAAGTATATATTTATGAAAACCTGTATTTTAGGCATTGTGGGAGACAAAAAGAGATATGATAGGACTCTTGTGATTAGGGAGCTTACTGTATGTGTATGCAAATTACTTATAAAATAAGTTAGAACTTAGTAATTAACAAAAGTTCGAAAAATAGTGTCTGGAAATTTAGGGAAAGGAGAGGTATTTTTCTCTTTTAGTTGTAAAGAATGGCTTAGACAACATGGCTTTGGCAGTGACAAAGAGTAGAACTAAACAGAGATAGGAGAGTGGAGCAGCTTTATTCAGATCTCTGTGAGCATTTCAGTGCAGATGCTCTGACCATTTCATTGGAAGTGCTCTTTGATTACAGCGGGATTATATCTTGACTAACTCATCTTAAGTTAGTAACATTGTTAGTTACAAATGAATTGAATACAGTTGACCTACCATCATAGCTTATGCAACACAGTACCCTGGTTGTTTACTTTGGTAATTGCATGGCTGTTTGGGGAGCTGTCACTTGCTGCTGCATAGCATTGCAAGAGAGGTGTTTTTTTTTTTTTTTTTTTTTTTTTTTTTTTTTGAGGTGGGAAATTGAACCCAGGGTTGCTTAAACACTGAACCACATCCCCATCCCTTTTTTATATTTTATTTAGAGATAGGGTCTCACTGAGTTGCTTAGTACCTTGATAAGTTGCCAAGGCTGGTTTTGAACTCAAGGATCCTCTTCCCAAGCTGCTGGAATTACAGGCATGCACCACCAACCTGGCTGCAAGAGAGTTTCTAATTGCATATTGCTAACATAGGCAAAGGTCAAAATTCAGAAGATGAAGCATGGTTTCTACTGAACTTGCCTTGTTTTGCTTTCTCACTTTAATAGAGTTGCACTGGGGCATTGCCTCTCAGCTCTCAATGTGCATAGGAATCCACTGGGTTCTACTATGGCAGATCTGGGAGGGGGTCTGAGATTCTGCATACATACCTAACATTCCCAAAGTGCTGGTCCATTTACCTATTAAACAAACAAACAAACAAACAAAAACCTCAGCATTATAGAAATAAAATTCTAACATACAATTTACACATTTGAAGTGTACCATTTGATAGTTTTTAGTATATTCCGAGATGTTTATCCTTTATCTCAATGTAATTGTAAAGCATTTTATCACTCCCTAAAGAAGATCCTTACCTTTTAGCATTCAGTCTGTGTTTTCCCCACCCCTGGTAGCCACCAGTATTTTTGCCATTAAAATACATTTGCCCTATTCTGGAAATTTCACGTAGTCATACAACAAGTAGTCTTTGGTGTGTGACTTTTTTCACTTAACAAAAAGTTTTCAGGTACTTAATTCAGGTACTTAATTGCTTCTTTTTTATCTATATATTTGTCTGTTATATGGATATACACATAGTGGGTTTATTTCATTTGTATTTGCAAAAAAGATGAAAATACAGTGGTAACTTGCAGGGATGGGGAGGGAGTTCTGTTCTTCTGTTGTTTTCTGTTTGTGATAGTCTCTTACCCTTGGATGATAAATTCCAAAACTCCCAGTGAATGCCTGAAATTGTAGATAGTACTGAACCCTATACCATGTTTTTTCCTGGCAAATTTAATGTCCTTTTCTTTTTTTTTTTTTTGAAATTTAAAGAAAAAATTTATTGAAGATTTGAAAAACAATTCCTAAAAGATTGACTTTTCCAGAAAACTGTAGTTACACAATGCATTGTGTCTATCATGTTAAAACGTGCATAAGACATAAATACAAAAACCATGAAACAAGCCACCATTCTTCAACAATTTGAGCAAAGATATAATGCCTAAGGAACAACATGGATGACTTGCGAAGGATGGGCTCTTTATTTTATTTATTTATTTATTTTTTTTGCGGTGCTGGGGATTGAACTCAGGACCTTGTACTTGCAAGGCAAGCACTCTGCCAACTGAGCTATCTCCCCAGCCCTGGGCTCTTTATTAATGGGCTCTTTATTAATGGCTCATTGTGAAGGATGGGCACCATTAAAAAAAAAAGGAGCAAAAATGGATGAATGTGTTCAGTTATATACACTGAATTGAACCTTTGGCACTAGGAATCAGAGCATTTTGTCATATAGCATTAACACATATTATAAAAGTATGTAGTGTCAAAGGAGTAGAACCACCAGCGTTCAAAAGCAGCTTTGTCAACTAGACAAACAAACACTCTACAGCCTGTCTCTCTGTTGTCCATCATTGAATACACTGGTAGCAACTTTGAAATGAAATTTAAAAAAAAAAGGAAAGGAAAAGGGAGCAGTGACCCCTTTTATTTTCTCTGTTTAAATTCAAACAGAAAACAAACATTAATTCTGTTATACACTAACATCTTCAATGTACATCATTTGTATAAGAGAAGGACTAAGAACAAAAATGTGTTTACAGAGATGCAAACACAAGTGAGCGAACAGCGCCTCCTCACACTGCTTTCCAATGGTATTCAGGAGGGGCCACTTCATAATCGCTGGCACTAAACAAAGTTGCAGAGTTCTTTACCAGGTATTTGAGGAAATCGTGAAGATAATTCAGTAATAAAGCAAGGCTCTTCTCATCCAGAGGAGTATAGGCCAACATTGCTCCAATTCGCACAAATAATCTCAGTAAATGTGGTGCTCCATTCACCTGGGACATGGGTGCATCAGGATGATCTGCAAGGATTTCAGCATACTGTGGTCTCTCAAATTTGTAGAGCAGTTGAGTGCCCAAAATTACTTTGAAGTACTCTTTTATTCTTGCCACAACTTCATTAAAGGCATACTCCTTATTATCTGTGTTTCCTCGAGATTTCTTGAAATTTGCATAATCCTCTAGAATAGAATCCACATTCTTCTTGGCAGGAAGATAAAACAGCTGTTTTTGTCTGGTAATTAAGTCCCAGTCGTCAACAAGCCATGGTTTTAGTTCTTCAGGAATCTTTACTTTAACCTCAACTCTGTTCATAAATGTTTGTTCATTTTCAACAGTAGGATCTACCCGGGCCCTTTTCTTCCGGGGAGACTGAGGTGTGTCTCACTGGTACTGCCACCATCTCCATTTCCAGGTGTTTTCTGTTTGTTCTTTTTTTTTTTTTTTCTTCACTTCAACATTTGTCTGTTGCAGACCAGATGTCTTCTTTCTGGAGCAGCCCTCTCATCTTCCCCCTGCATACTGCTCCCGATTGGCTTTTGGAGTTCTCACTGTTTCTGCAGATTGGTGTCCATGTACTTGAGTACTCTGCTCTCTGGAACCCATTCATCCCAATTTTTATTCCAACCACTGTAATGTATAATGTCCTTTATGGCAACTTTAACACATTTTGCTTCATAAAGGAGAGGCCCATGAAAGCACAGTTCTCGCTCACCCTCCTGGAATTTCGCTTAATGCCCTTTTCATATCTAAGCGCTTGTCAAGTATTGTGGTTATAACTTTTGCAGTTTGAGGTGTAACAGCAAAATTATCATGAATTTTTTTCTCCCTTAATTTCACAGATAGAAAATTAGTTCTTATCATAGGTCTTAGCAACCTTACCATAGTATTATTAAGTTGAGAACTTCCATCTTTTTCCTTAAAGGAAACACTCTTTGACTTTGGCATGTCCGAATTCCTCTTTTTGTACTTTGGGGTCCTTAATGGGTGGTTAGCACACAGAGTGTGGCTATATTAGACAAAGGATGATTCTCATCCTGGGCGAGAACAAGATTTCCTCACCCTACTATGAATGCTGTATAATTTAAATTTTACCTATTGTTTATTTCTGAACCTCTCTATTTAATATTTTTGGATTTTTGTTGACCATAGGTAACTGAAACTTTGGGAAGCAAAACTGTAGATAAGTGGGAGCTACTAGTTCCTCAGCTCCTCCACTCTGTCCCCCCTTTTTGTGTTTGATTGATTTCCTTTTTAAATGTACATTTTTCATTCCTCGGTTCCTTTTCCATGACAGTTTTTACTTATTTTCTTAGTGATTACCATGAGGATTACAATTAACTTCCTAAAATTGTAAGTCTAGTTTAAATTGATACCAGATTTAATTACATACCTAAACTTTGTTCCTCTATAGCTATCCTCCTCTACCTTTACATTAGTGTTGTAAATTACATATTTCCACATTGTGTCCATTAACGTAGATTTATAAGTATTATATGTGTTTACTTCTTCTTCATAGAGGAAGCAAACGAGGAACTATACACTCAAAATATAGAAATCCTAATTTCATAGGATGTGTTCACCTACATAATTACTTTTACTGGAAATCGCATTAATTGGATTTCAATTACTTTCTCTTCTTTTCAGTCCAAAGGACTCTCTTTAAGCTTTTCTTATGAGTTGGGCCTTCTATTGATGAATTTTCTTAGCTTCTGTTTTTCTTCATTTCTCCTTCATTTTGAAGACCAGTGTTGCCAGATACAAAATTCTCCTTGGGCATTTGTTTTTTTTTCTGTGCACTTTTTAATAGTTCACTCTGTTGCTGCTGTTTTCCATGGTTTTGATAAGAAGCAAGCTGTTAATCTTATTGAGATTCCCTTATATGTGATAACAGTTGCTTCCTTTGCTGTTTTCAAGATTGTTTCTCAGCAGTTTGATTTTGGCTCTCAGTTTAGAATCCTTGAGTTTGTCCATTTGGAGTTTATCCACCCTACTTGGTTGTACAGATTCATGTCTTTCATCACCTTTAGATAGTTTTTAACCCTTAAATCTTCAGTTATTCTTTCCACCCTTTCTCTTGTTTCCTTCTGGTACTCCCATAATGTGTGTGTTGTTAAATGTTTGATAGTGTCCCATAGGTCCCTAAGGGTCTGCTTTTTTTTAAACTTTCCTTTTCATTCTGCCTTTCAGACTGTTGAATTTCAATTGTCGTGTCTTCTAGCTTGCTGATTTTTTTCTATTGAACCCCTCTAGTGAATGGTTCATTTTATTATACTTTTCAGCTCCAGTATTCTAATTGTTTCCTTTTCATAATTACTCTATATCAATGTTCTCTATTTCATGAATTGGTTTCCTGGTTTTTCCTTTAGCTCTGTTTTTCTTTAGCATATTTAAGACAGTTGACTTTTCTAGAAGTTGAAATGTCTGGCCTTCCTGAGAAATGCTTTCTCTCAGTTTATTTTTTCTTCTGAATGAGGCATCTTTCCTAATTTCTTGTGTTTTTTGTTGAAAACCGGGTGTTTTGATTATTACAGCATTAGAACTCCGAACATCAGATTTTCCTTCTTCCCTCCAGTTTTCCTTGTTAAATAAATACAGGCCTTTAAATTTTTGACATCTTGGTAAAGTTGAATTTGTGTGCTTCATTCAGAAAGTTAGCAATTTATGCATTTACCATGGAATGAAATAGATTTCATGTATTTTCAATAATTTATAACACTTGGTTGGTTGGACTTTCTTTGACTTTTCTAAGTACTCATGAAGGATTTTTAATTGCATTTTTCCTTCATCTGAATAATCGTAAGAGGAACCTTAATTTTTAAGAGCAGAGTAAGAAATTATATCAAATTTGTAGGCAGCTACAGATAAATACAGGGAAAAAAAATCGATTTCTAATTTTCTTTTTTTTTTTTTTGTTCTATTGTGGTGCTGGGATTGGACCCTAGGGTGTTGAACCCAGGGCATGATGCATGTTAAGCACTGCAGCGCTACTGAGCTACATTCCCAACTCTCTAGTTTGCTTTTGAATGGTTTGTCTCTAATTCTAGGCCAGAGAGGTGATTGCATTAGCAGTGTACTGTATTATTGTTATTTAGTTTAAGAATTTATTTGTGACTGTCAGTTGCTCCATATTAACCTTAAATTATTTTAAACAGTCCCTTTCTGTCTTTTCAGGAAACCTTTATGACTGGCATTTACTTTCTTTCTCCCTGCTGTTGACTTTCTAATTGTGAATTTTTTTAGTCATTTTTATTGGGTAGGTGTTCAGTATTCAGGTTGTAGATTATATATATGCACCTTGATTCTTATTTATATTCTGATTTTTGTACTCTTCAATACTTAGTTCACACCTCTGCCAGAATGTTTGAGGAATAATGAAAGTTCAAATCAGTTTTTCTCTTCAAAACAGCTCTTCTGAAGGTTTAATGTTTACACTTGGCTAGGAGAGTAGGGCTGGTTAGGTCTTTGATTTCATTTTAGCCTACCTTTCCTTCACATGCATGCAATGGATAAATAATTCTAATATCTTTCTTCTTAGACGAATTAAATTGTGATTTTGTTAAACTTAATAGACTTACCTACTTTACTAAATATAACCTTCCTCCCACTTTTCCTAGGAACTGCTCGCCGTAAAAACTTTTATAATCACTGTTAAGAGAGAATAACTTAGAAAATGTTCTTGTTCAACGGACAATTGAAATCTTTGCAGTTTGGAACACTGTATGATTTAGAAAAATTTCATTATTTATGTTTTTGATAATTTGAGTTTATTTATTTATAATTAGATAGGAAAACAATAAGGCTCTGAAGCCCCCTTTTCTGTCATTTGTTTTATCTAGATAAGACTGATTGCTCTTGTGCTAAAAAGATCTGTTTTCTTTTCTGTAGAAAAGTCTGATTTAACTGAAATTTTTTACTGTTATATGGCTGTGGTTCTGCTAAGGCTGAAGCTAAAGAGCTAGGTCATTAATAGGGCCAATAAAGCCAAGCTATTCCCTCTCTTTTTATAGAAGTGAAGTTATGTTTATATTCTTTCTTTCTGAAGGCAGTTACCTTATATTAATGTTTATCCATGCTTAAGATTTGCAGTATTTAAAATAAAATATCTTCAAAGGGAAAAATGAATTTTACCTTTCTAAAGAAAGATTCCTTAGATACATACATTTGTTTGTTTTTAAATATTAGCCAGTCTCTAATTAAGGTCTCAGAAAATTACATGCAATTCTTACTGTTGTAACAAACATTAAAGAGTTTACTAAAGTGAACCTTGCTGACTTCTCTTTTTTTAAATTTTTTTTTTATTTTTACAGACTGCATTTTGATTCATTGTACACAAATGGGGTACACCTTTTCCTTTCTGTGGTTGTACATGATGTAGATTCACACCATTCGTGTAATCATACATAGAGTAATGATGTCTCATTCCATCATCTTTCATAACCCCACCCATCCCCCCTCTTATTTCCCTCTACATAATCCAAAATTCCTCCATTCTTCTCTTACTCCCCACCTCCATTATGTATCATCATGCACTTATCAGAGAAAACATTTGGCCTTTGGTTTTCTGGGAGTGGCTTATTTCACTTAGCATAATGTTCTCCAATTCCAACCATTTACCTGCAAATGCTATAGTTTTATTCTTCTTTATGGCTGAATAATATTCCATTGTGTATATATACTACAGTTTCTTTATCATTCATCTACTGAAGAGCATCTAGGTTGGTTCCGCAATCTAGCTATTGTGAATTGAGCTGCTATAAATATTGATGTGACTGTGTTACTGTAGTATGCTGATTTTAAGTCTTTTGGGTACAAATCGAGGAGTGGAATAACTAGGTCAAAAGGTGGGTCCATTCCAAGTTTTCTGAGGAATCTCCATACTGCTTCCTTGTTGACTTTCTAATCAGAAAAATATACTAGTTTTACGTATCTTTTCTTAATGTATTCTATTTGTCTTCCGTAAGTAGTTATAAAACTGGGGAAGAGAAATAACTTGTATATTGATCCTAATTAAGAGGAATTTGGAGATAGATTTTTCAACACTGGAATTTTATCTTCATAGTATCATAGTTGGGTGAATTAATCTTTCGGAGTGTTTGTTTCTGAAATATGATAATTTAGCACAGGTATGTAGCAGAGTACATGGCAGATTGTAAGCAATAAAATATCAGCTGATTGCTTTTAGTATTCGCATCATCTTTGACCTGTCTTATGAGGGCTATTTGTGTTTGTGTATGTGCGTGTGTGTGTGTGTAGATGTACCTAGGTCATAAATATGTGGGTAGGAAATGTTACTGAGTTCTAAAGTTAATTTGAAAAGCCAAATAAAATTAAAAAATCCCATTGTCTGTAAGCATGGCATAGGTTTTTTGTTATCTATAGTTGGTGAGGTAAAGAATCCTTAATCACCTGGCTTGTATTTGTATACACTTTTAAAAACTAAGAGTATTGATCTGTTTTTTGAGAAATAATTTCTCTAAGCCCAGACTGATGCTCAAGTGTATCACATTGCCATCCTACCTAAACTTTTAGGAAATGCTAACATGGTTTCATCATGTTGTAGTTAAAGGACATAATTGATTTTCATACTGAATAAATTTGAGCTTAATCTGTTATTGTAAATTCTTGATTACCTTTGTGGTGTTATGTGTTTACCTACTGTACAAATACATCATGGAGGTTCTATCTCCAAGGTCTTTGTACTTTTTGCTCCCTTTGCTTGGAATGCTTTCTCCCAGATCACGGCTCAACTTTGGAGGCCTCAGGTCTGTTGGGGCTCAGCAGAGGGATTACTTGCTTTTGAGGAATGTTCTTTCTCTTATCTGAAATGTTGCCCTGTCCTTATTATGCTTGTGTTTTTTTTTTTTTTTTCCTACCTGATTCTATAGTATGCTTGTTTATTTTTAGAATCCTTTTCCCATTAGAGTAATAACTGAGGATAGGAACTTTGTTTTGTTCACTGCTGATTCTCCTACTGTATATGATGTAGCACAGGACTTGGTGTATTGTAAGCACTAATAAATATTTGTTGAATGAATAGCATTGATTAAATCAGAACTCTTTGTTACAGAGATGGAAGCAGAATCTGAACCATTTTTTTATAATTGTTTAAGACGAGTTTTTTTTATGCTTATAAGGAAATGAATATTTAGAAAGATGTGATTGGACTGGGCATATAGCTCAGTGGTAGAGTGCCTTGCTTGGTAGAGGCCCTGGGTTCAATCTCCAGAACTGGGAAAAAAAAAAAAGAGAGAGACTTACTAGCCTTTTGGTCTTGGCAGCATCAGACTGAGCCAGTGGCTGCCTCCCTTCTGCTCTATGTGCCTTTTTCTCCCACCACCCCCCACCAAAAAAAAAAAAAAAGAGGGAAAATTTTGAGTAGTTAGATACCTGGATGAGAATATGAGCTTAGCTTTGAATAACAGTGAGAATGCCCAGTAATTCAGCTGCTTGAGGTTCATTTCTTTAGTTTCCTTTCCAGGATTTACCCCAGTGTCTAGCACATAGATACTGTAGTAAATATTTGTTGGGTAAGTGAATTACCCTGAAGAATTATTAAAATCATGAACTAGCTCTTAGTTTCCCAAAAAGTGTCCTTTAGACCCTTGAATAAGAACTTCTGGAATAAAGTTGCATCTCAAAATTGCAGATGCATTAGAATGGCGGGTTTGTAATAGCCTGTTAAATTTACTTTCCCCACCCTTGGTTTGAAGTAGGATTGCATTAGTAAGCTCTCAGGTGGTGGAAGTGATACTGGTTCTACTGCTTTTGCTTGGAATCCCTACTGTATTCCTTGTGAGGTGCATCTTTCTACTTTATTGAGGATTTTGGGAAATTCTGCATTTGGGGAAGCTGTTTAACTATTTGCAAAACATACTTGCCCTCAGTACCCTCCCTTATATATATATTTAAGGAAGAAGTAATGGGTATGAACTCTTAAGATGTTAAATGAGAACAAACTTGAATTTATGGAATGCTTTGTTTCCTAAGGCCGTGGATCTTTCCATTGATGAATCTAGCTTGACAGGAGAGACAACACCTTGTTCTAAGGTGACAGCTCCTCAACCAGCTGCAACTAATGGAGATCTTGCATCAAGAAGTAACATTGCCTTCATGGGAACGCTGGTCAGATGTGGCAAAGCAAAGGTAGTTTTCTGTTTTTTTTTTTTTTTTTTTTTTTTTAAAGCATTCCTTTGATTTTAACTATTTTCTTAATTATTTTCTCCTAATTTATATTTGTTTTTCAAAACACAAAACAAAGAGAAGACAGTATTGAATCTAACTTGTCAGCTATTTGTGGGATTGAAGAGAGGCTATGTCACCGAAATACAAGTACATGAAATATATCCATAGTTCTGCCCTTTGCTAGATAATAGTCCTTATCTGTTCCTTTTTTTTTTTTTCTGTTGTTTTCTTTGGTACTGCGAATTGAACTCCATAGGCTATATAGGCCCTTTTTAGTTATTTTGAGACAAGAGTCTCACTTAGTTGCCCAAGCTGGCTTCAAACTTGTAATTCTCCGGCCTTAGCCTCCCAAATCACTGGGATTACAGGCATATACCCCAATCATGACATATCTGTTCCTTTTAAAGATAAATAGTGGTTCATGGTCATGTTCATTACTAGTTAATTTTTTTTAACTTAGTTAACATGGCTATAATGTTCCGACTACCTATATAGTGTTCATCTACGGATCAATATCAACTATTTTGTTTTCTGGAGTCTAGTATTGCACCAATATAAAAGACACCATTCGGTAGCAAGAGGGGAAACAAACTACCATAAAATGTCTCTTGAATATAAGACAGATTTGAATTTTATAAATGTTAATATAGATAAAGAGGGTGTCAGAATTATGTCAGTAATAAGTTTAATAAACTGTTTGTTTCCAAGGTTTGTGTTATAAGGAGTAAATACTAATGATGATGACATAAAAAATTTGCTAAGAGAGCCATTGGATGTGTTTGTCAGGTCTATAGATAGACTTTGAAGAAAGGGACTAGCAGGTGTTTCTGTTGTTGTTGTTGTTTGTTTGTGTTTGCTTTGGATGAGAGAAGCGATTCTATCTGAGTGTAAGTGAATTTTCCTGTTTTTCCTGTTAGGGTATTGTTATTGGAACAGGAGAAAATTCTGAATTTGGAGAAGTTTTTAAAATGATGCAAGCTGAAGAAGTGAGTACTTAATATGTTGATGATGTATTTGTTTCAACTCTGAGATACTCCATCATAAGTAGAGGAAATGAAATGTTAGTGGATTCTTGTGTATACTATTGAAAGCAATATTTTATTCAGAATATCACTAAGTTGTCTCTGCTTAGAAAAGTAACTGGAAAACTTATAATAGATAGTACCTAAATTTACATTTGTCAGTATTCTAAAAGATTTGATCTTTATTCATTGTTTATGGTAGTATAATGAGGTTTATAATCATATTTTTTAATAGGTCATGCTCTTTGTAGAAATTGGCTTTACTGTATCAATTTTAAAGACTACTTTTTCTTGTTTTTTGGTGCTGGGGATTAAACCCAGGGCAGCGCATGTGCTAAGCACGTACTGCTGTACCTTGGGCTTACTAATTAATGTTTTAGCGTGTACCTCAGAACATGTCTTCTACCAGAATTTCCGCAATCCCACAGTGCTGGGGACTCGAACCCCGGCCTCGAGCATGCGAGGCAGGAACTCTACGAGATGGGCTATATGGCCTGCTTCTACCAGAATTTCTAACTACATAATTTCAGGTTTAGGGTGGCAGGGGAATTGCCAAATAAAGTAGTGAAGAAGGTATTTTTCATGAAGAGTATTAAAGATGGTATTTTTCTCTTTTAAAGTACTTTTTTTATGTATAAAAAAGTTGTCTTCTATAAATGTCATATTCTTCCAAAATCTGGATTTCTCAAGTAACTTGCCAAGACTCGAATTTGTGATACATTGTGAAAATTCATTCCAAGAAAGTTAGTGATCGGGGAGCGGGGAGCTCATAGGATAAATAATTTGGGCTCTTAGCACTTTTGTGAATATAGGAAGGAGAAAAATTGAAAGTGTAAGGAAGCTAGCTGATGGTGATGAAGTGAAATGGAGAAACTGATAGGAGAGAGAGGTTTTTTCTCAGTGGGAAGGAAAGGAGAATGGATCTTTTCAAATAAACAGTTTTAAAAATTGGGAGTTTTTGCATTTCTTACTGTGTGACCTTGGGTATCATTTAAAATCTAAGCTTCAGTTTCCTCAGTTAAGGTGGTACTATTTATCTTATGGGGAGTTGTGTGGTTAACTTTTGGGAGTGGGTATATCAATTTCTTAGCAGAGTTCCTAGCTTCTGGTAAAGTATATTAAATTTAGCTAATTGTAGTGACACTCTCTAATTTGTCAAGGCACCAAAAACCCCTCTGCAGAAGAGCATGGACCTCTTAGGAAAACAACTTTCCTTTTACTCCTTTGGTATAATAGGTAAGAGAAGAGTGAGTATGTATATATTATATTTTTACTTGGTTTGCTTTTCTGAGTGTGAACCATAGAGTTGTTATAGTCATATTTATTTGCTTTTCTTTAATACTTTTTTAAAAAAATTATAAAACCAACCCTGAACCATTGCCTTTTTTCTATAGAAAACAAATAAGGGGAAAAATGAACTCTGTAATTCCTGTAATCAGCATTTCTGTAAATATTATAGTATTTGTTCTTCTAGTCTTAATGAAAATGTAGTAGCATTTTTTTAATGTACTGAGATTTTCATTTAACATACTTTATCATAACATTTTGTCATCAAACAGATGGTTTGCCTAAAACAAATTAAGGTTGCATGATATTGATTCTGTCAATCTATCAGACATCTTTTATATATTTCTTTTGGTTTTTAATTTTTTTATCACACACAAATAATTCTTAAGTGCAGCTACTTCATTGTAAACAACTATTCATTTCTTTTTTTAAAATAATTTTTATTTTCAATGGATTCTTAAATTTTATTTATTTATGTATGGTGCTGAGGATCTAACCCAGGGCTTCACACATACCAGGCAAGTGCTCTAACACTGATCCACAACTCAGCCCAACTCTTTATTTCTTTAGGATAATTTTTTAGAGGTAAAGTTATTGATTCAAGGGTATCCATGTGATTTTTAAGTTTTTGGTCAACTTTGACTTTTGTCATCAAGTTCACAGGTAAAAAAAAGACTTTATTTTGCAATTCATTATTAAAGAAACCATATAATTTGTCCTATGTGTGTTGTGCCCTTTTATTTCAACTTTGACTTGCTAGCCATTTCTTGTGTGCTGTCTTCTCTTTTGGCTAGGTTGGTAGCCGCTTTTTATATAAATAGAATATCAATTATTTTCTTGCTTAACTTTCAGTATTTTTTTCCCTAATTTTAAAATTACCTTGGAGTGATTGATTAGAAGGGAGATATAATTGAAACATTCTCTTCCTGAGACTTTTAGCACCCTTTCATTGATAATTTCTGCAATTATGGTTTCTGCCATTGTTCTGTTCATAAGGACTTTTTACCGACTCCATGTTTATAAGAACATTCATTTATTTAAACAGTGTTTTACTATAGTTCTTCTCTTATTTATTTATTTAGGGTTTAAATCCAGGGCCTTGCACATGCTAGGAAAATTCTCTACCATTGAGCTACTCCTGTATCCTCTTAATAGTTTTAATTTTTGATACTTAGTTTACTGTTTTATTTAAAATTCATTTTAAAATTTACAGCTGAAGGTAGAGTTATAAATTTTTACTCAAGTTAATTATTAATACTCATTAAATACCTGCATTAGTTTTAGAGACATCTTTTTTTTCTTGTTAGGAATTCTACCATTTTAATTATTATAGCTATCATAGTGTTTTAGTGTCAGCAGTGCAATATTTATGTTATGTAATTTCAGTTACATAATTCTTTATTAATGCTATTTTTTCTATCTTTATATCCATACACATTTATGATAATCTGCTGTAATTTTAAACATAAGATAGAAGATAGGAAGATAGTTGCTTTTGCTTTCAGCTCTTTGCACTCATAGTTACTTTAATTTGATGATTGTAGATATTAAGTTGAAGGATATTCTACCCAATTAAATCTTTTCAGTTTATATTAACACTGTCATAAAACCATTTCAAATTTAGTGATGAAATATGCTTCAACCTTTAAGATTTTCTTGTTTTATATGAGGAAAAAACATTGGGCCTAATTTTTCTTGTCAGGGTAATCTTTGGAATAGGATGAAGGTCAAGACATAGATTGGGGTCAAGGCATAGATTGTAAAGGCCTAGATGGTAAATATTTTAGGCTTTTGGTCCATACGACTCTGTCAGATATACTTAACTTTGCCACCAGCATGAAAATAATCAGAGACAGTAGGAAACAAAGGGGCATGACTGTGTTCCAGTAAACTATTTGCAAAAACAGGTAGGCCCACAGATTATAGCTTTCTGATTCCTAGTATAATTTGTTGAATATAATTTATTTATGAGGATAGTGTTTGGGTTGGATTTTAGAGGGCCGTTTTCTGGATTATTATAGTTATAAAAAGATGGGAAAAACTCATCTTAAATTTCAGTATTGATCTAGAAATATAATCTTGAGGTAGTTATTTTTATCAAATGTGACATTTCCTAAAAAAACCTGGTGGTGTACCTTTTGCCCTATTCTTTTTAAAGATAAAAAGTGAAAGCAGAAAGTATGGTTTATGTTAATTATCTTAGGCATTTTAAAAATACTTTGAAAGTATTAATTTTAAATGTTAAAATGTGTTGTGTCCTTTGTGAGCCAGGTCCTAAGTCTTCTTTCATATGTAGTACAAATTTTAATGTTTGTACCAACTTCAATGTGTGATATCTGGATACTGAGTTCTGAAAAGAAAAGTAAAATTACAACATTTGTTTTTGCAAAGTTGATAGAAAATAGAAGACCTATGTATTTTATAGGTCTGTCTTGTCCTTTTTTCCTGTGGTATAAAATTTCTGGTAATGTTTTGTTAACCATCAGTCATTGCTTGAGGGATGGGTGGAGAGCAGTGGCAACCAGAGGTAAAACATGCACAGTATTAGCTTTAAGCAATGTTAACTTTAAATTCCCCTGATTAATGAATTTTGCAAAACCTTTGTAATTGTGATTTTGCTTTACTTTCCATTTCATATGAAGGAATCTTTTAGATGTCCTCATCTTGTTATTCTATCCCTTCTAGGTGATTCTGTAGAAAAGGGAAAAATAGCTATCTAATTTTGTTCCAGGTATCATCATGTTGGTTGGCTGGTTACTAGGGAAAGATATCCTGGAAATGTTTACTATTAGTGTAAGGTAAGTTCTGATACTTTGTTTATAAGTGAAGCTTCTTTTTGCTTAACTTCTCTGGTAGAGATAGCTTACATTTCATTGTGGAGGTCACTACTGTCTGGATCCCAGAGAGTATGATATTTCTTTTTAAATAGTTCAAAAGCCATATATTGAAATGATATTTAGGTAAGTGAGAAACTACATATATGACACTGGAGATGTCTGGAATTATTAACCAACTATTGCATTTTTATATATAAATAGACAAGGATCGCCAGATAGAAAACTAGCAGCATGAAAGTTAGAGAACACAGTGTAGAAATTGAATAATCAGTCTCTGAGGAAAAAGAATTCAAGGAATAGAAGGCAAATTTAAAAATAAAATATCTATTTTCAGAAGTTTCTTACATTCATGATAGAGCAACAGAGTATTGTAGAGAAGAATCAGAGAAAAAAAAAAGTTTCTGAAATTAAGATTGATGGCCAAAATTAAAAATTCTATTGTAATACTGTAGTATAAAGTTGAAGAAGTTTCTCAAAAACAGAATAAAAGGTCTAAAAGATAGAGATAAAAGTGACAAAAATAATTTTAGGAAATACTACTTCAGTAGGAGTTTCAAAAAGGTAAGGGAAAATTATATAAGAAGGAATACAAGGTACTGGGGTTGTAGCTCAGTGGAAGAGCGCTTGCTTGGCATGTATGAGGCACTGTGTTCAGTTCTCAGCACTGTATATAAGTAAATAAAATAAAGGTCCATGACAACCAAAAAAATTTTAAAAAAGAAGGAATGCAAGAGTATTTTCTCAAGCTAAAGTAAAAAGTAGTCTTTGTACATAGTAAAGAATTTGCCAAGCACAATGGAAAAAATTCTACATACATCATTGTGAAACTAAGGAAAACAAGTCAGGTCATCTGCAAAGAAAGTATAATTAGGCTGTTGTTAGACTTATTTTTAGCAATTGAAATTCCCATGACAGGGCCTTTCTAGGTTCTACTTAAACATTTTGACTCACAGCACTTTCATAGACCACATCTGGTACCTGTGCCCTGAACACAGCAGATTTAAGTTCAGCCACCCCTCTTCTGAGAGTTCTTACAGTAGTACATGCCAGCAGTTCACTCAAGCACACACAAATGAGTCACCCTTGTGAGTTCATGAGCCACCTGGGTTAAAATGAACTTCTTGTCCCACAGGAACCAACATTTGTTGAAACAAACTTTCCAGGGTTCCTGCACATATGTGGTTATAAGAGTCACTTGTTCTCAGTAAATGGAGAGCTAGAGCTTCCTGTAATATAGTTTTGATTTTCCTAGTCCAGGGACAGTATATTAGTCAGAGGATCTCTCTATCATAAGTGGTGTTGCCTAACAATGTACTTGACATACTACCTTATCAGGTCACTAGGGGAACAGAATTAGAGAGTTAACTAAATGAAGAAAGGAAAAAGTATTTTATTAACTCTTCCATCTATAGAAACATCAGATTGCATTAGACAACAACAAAGCAGTGGTATAAAGGTTTAGAGGGAAATGATTATAAATCTGTAGATTATGTCTAGTCAAAGAGATAATTCAGTTAATACAAATAAGGAAGCAACTACATTAAAAAAAACTCAGCACCACGTAAAAATAAATAGTTACTGTGTCCCACCTACAACTTAAAAACAAAACAAAACGAAACAAACCAAAAACGCAGTGCAAAACTCTCAGAGTCTGTATAAAAATGTCATGAGATAAAGATGAAATAAATTAAAAATGTGGCATGAATTTGAGATATTCACCCTTGGCATGTGATTGGACCCAGTTTTAAATTTTGAGGATTTTCTGAGAGTTTTGTTTGTAAAGATGCACATATTGTGACTTTTATTCTTTTTTCAACATCTCCCAAAGTACAGAAAATTTAACACTTTTTTAATAGAATAAAATTCATTCTATTTTGCAATTACCACTTTGGGTCCATTGGACTTATATAAATTTAAGATACATTATGATATCTTTAGTGATCTAATTTTTCCTATTTCTTGAAATATTTTGGTATTTCATCATCTGAAGAATTATGTTAATAATTATTTCCAAATGTGTTAAAAATGACTAAAAGAATAAGAAAGCAGATGATGGAATCGCCTAGATGATTGATGTAATTAAAAAAAGGTAAATTATCACTATCGTATTAGCCTTTCTCTTTATTGTGTTGCTCAGAATATCATTTAAATAGGTATAAAGGAAGTCTGGAAACAATCTTTGTAGTTTTTTTCTTGTAGCAGTCAGTGAGTAAGCAAAGCTGAGAATTCAGTTTTTCACTTTCTCCCATAATGATGATCAACAGAGAAGACTACACAGTTATTAGACAAATCAGAAGATGAATGCAGAGAGATAGGTAAAAAACTCTGAAAGTTATAATGATATGGGTAAAATTAATCAATTAATTGAAATCTCAAGAGTATGAGTTATTAGATAATGATACTCTCTAAGTTTTCTCAGACATGTAGACTGATGCATAAACAGTGTATTTCTAAGGACAAAAAGAAACATTCTCTTTTAGTCATTCTACAGAAAGGACATTCTCATGCAGTGTTTTCCTTGGAGAATCTGGATCATCCTTCTTTGCTAAAAAATATATGATGGTATTCTTTCATCTTCATGATGCTTATTTACCAACAATTATGTCATACTTTTTACATATAAGTGAAGAAGTGCTGATGACTGTGAATATAAAGGTGATAAAAGGAAACATGCAGAAAAGGAAAAATTCATTTAGGTGCTCATAGATCTAAAATTGGAAATATTTTGTATTTATGAAGCAAGGTGACTGTCCTCTTTTCTGCAAAGTTAGAACCATCAGCATTTTCAGAAGTGTTGCTTTGTGACAGGACAACTGCAAAAAGAAGAAACAGGATTGATAAGCTAGAACCTGTTAGAAATGTTTTTTTGAAATCAGAAATCAGTATTACAAGATCTGTGTATTCCAGGTTTGTGAATGATAGTTAGTTGATGAATCCAAAGGATGTTGCCCATTTCATTCATATGTGTGTGTGTATACACACACACACACACACACACACACACATATCCAAATCCAGTATGTATTTTTAAATTTTTCTTATTTACCTTTTAATTTTTTACATACTGCATTTTGATTGATTTTACACAAATGGGGTACATCATTTCATTTGTATGGTTGTACACAATGTAGATTGATACCATTTGTGTAATCATACATGTACATAGGGTAATGATGTCTGTCTCATTCCACCATTTTTCATACCCCCCTCCCTCTCATTTCCTTCTACAAAATCTAAAGTTCCCCCTTTCTTCTCTCACCCCCCACCCCCCACCCCCATTATATATTATTCTCCACTTATCAGGGAAAACATTTGGCCTTTGGTTTTTTGGGATTGGCTTATTTCACTTAGCATGATATTTTCCAATTCTATCCATTTATTTGCAAATGCCATATTTTTCTTTATGGCTGAATAATATTCCATTGTGTATATATACCACAGTTTCTTTATCCATTCATCTGTTGAAGGGCATCTAAGTTGGTTCCATAATCTAGCTGTTGTGAACTGAGCTGCTATAAACATTGATGTGGTTGCGTTACTATAGTATGCTGATTTTAAGTCCTTTGGGTATAAACTGAGGAGTGGGATGACTGGGTCAAAAGGTGCGTCCATTCCAAGTTTTCTGATGATTCTCCACACTACTTTCCAGAGTGGCTGCACCAATTTGCAACTCCACCAGCAATGTAAAAGTGTGCCTTTTTCCCCACATACACGCCAACACTTATTATTGTTTGTGTTCTCCATAATAGCCATTCTAATTGGAGTAAGATGAAATCTTAGAGTTGTTTTAATTTGCATTTCTCTAACTACTAGAGATATTGAACACTTTTTCACATAATTATTAATTGCCTGTATGTCTTCTTCTATAAAGTGTCTGTCCAGCAGTTCCTTGGCCCATTTATTGATTGGGTTCTTTGTAGTTTTGGTGTAAAGTTTTGTAAGTTCTTTATAAATTTTGAAGATAAGTGCTCTGTCTGAAGTGCATGTGGAAAAGATTTTCTCCCACTCTGTAGGCTCTTTCTTCACATTCTTGATTGTATCCTTTGCTGAGAAAAGGCTTTTTAGTTTGAGTCCATACAATTTATTGATTCTTGCTTTGATTTCTTGTGCTTTGGGGGTCTTGTTGAGGAAGTCTGATCCTAAACCAACATGATGAAGATTTGGGCCTACTTTGTCTTATACTAGGTGCAGGGTCTCTGGTCTAATTCCTATGTTCTTGATCCATTTTGAGTTGTGTTTTGTTCAAGGTGAGAGAGGTTTAATTTCGTTTTACTGCGTATGGATCTCCAGTTTTCCCAGCACCATTTGTTGAATAGACTATCTTTTCTCCATTGTATGTTTTTGGCTCCTTTGTCTAGTATGAGGTGACTGTATTTATGTGGTTTTGTTTCTGTGTCTTCTATTCTGTATCATTTGTCTTCCTGTCTATTTTGGTGCCAATACCATGCTGTTTTTGTTGTTATTGCTCTGTAGGATAGTTTAAGATCTGGGATTATGATACCTCCTGTTTCACTTTTTCTACTCAGGATTGTTTTGGCTATTTGAGGTCTCTTGTTCTTCCAGATGAAGTTCATGATTGCTTTCTCTATTTCTATGAGGCATGTCATTGGGATTTTAATTGGAATTACATTGAATCTGTATAACGCCTTTGGTAGAATGACCATTTTGACAATGTTAATTCTGCCTATCCAAGAACATGGGAGATCTTTCCATCTTCGAAGGTTTTCTTCAATTTCTTTCTTTAATGTTCTGTAGTTTTCATTGTGAAGGTCTTTCACCTCTTTTGTTAGATTAATTCCCAAGTTTTTTTTTTTTTTTTTTTTTTTTTTTTTTTTTTTGAGGCTATAGTGAATGGAGTGGTTTTCCTAATTTCTCTTTCAGAGGATTCATGACTTATGAATAGAATGCATTAGATTTGCACATATTGATTTTATAGCCTGCTACTTTGCTGAATTCATTTATTAGTTCTAGAAGTTTCCTAGTTGAGTTTTTGGATCTTCTAAATATAGGATCATGTCATCAGAAAATAGTGACAGCTTTAGTTCTTCTTTTCCTGTTTGTATCCCTTTAATTTCTTTGGTCTGTCTTATTGCTCTGGCAATTATTTCAAGACTGATGTTGAATATAAGTGGTGAAAGAGGGCATCCCTGTCTTGTTCCAGTTTTTAGAGGGAATGCTTCCAGTTTTTCTCCATTAAGAATGATGTTGGCTGTGGGCTTAGCATAGATAGTCTTTACAATGTTGAGGTATGTTCCTACTATTCCAATTTTTTCTAGTGTTTTAAGCATGAAGGGGTGCTATATTTTATCAAACGCTTTCTCAGCATGTATTGAAATAATCATGTGATTCTTAACTTTAATTCTATTGATGTGATGAATTACATTTTTTGATTTCTGGATGTTGAACCAACCTTGCATCCCTGGGATAAAATCCACTTGATCATGGTTCACTATCTTTTTAATATATTTTTGTATGTGATTTGCCAGTATTGTGTTAAGGATTTTTGCATCTATGTTCATCAGGGATATTGGTCTAACGCTTTCTTTCCTTGATGTGTCTTTATCTGGTTTTGGTATCAGAGTGATACTAGCCTCATAAAATGAATTTGGAAGGGTTCCCTCCTTTTCTATTTCCTGGAATACTTTGAGGAGTATTGGTATTAGTTCTTCTTTAAAGGTCTTGTAGAATTCAGCTGAGAATCCATGATAGTTTTTGATTAAAATGAAATTGAAAATTTTAATGAGATTTTTACAATAGGTTTATTCCTCTATAAATTATTTATAAAATGACAAGTATAAAGGGTTCATTGAATGTAGATTGTAAATCATGATGTCCACTTCTGACTTAATGAAGATAGGTGAAAATATTAAGAGAAATGAATTCCATTTGAACTAGAAAATTCTTAAAGAGTAGTCCAAAGGAGAGAAGAAAGTGTTAATGATAGCACATGTTGTAACTTTGCAGTGTATACTATTAGGTAATAACTGTGTAAATGTTCTGGGTTACTTTCAAATTGTATAATCAGTCTGTAAACAAACCATAAAAAGGTTTTTTATGGCTATAGAACAGGTTGTTAATAACATTAAGTTAAATCATAACTGAAAAAAAGTAGGTATTAGAAATCAAGAAGTAGAAACACCAGAGGAAATAGTGATAAAATGAAGGATAGGAGTACTTTTATACTTGGAATGGCACAGTGAAACATGGAACTTGTTTTGTTAAGTAACGAGAGGAAATAGTGAATTAAAAATAATTGTGATAAAGTATATATGCCATCAATCATTTTAAAGTGTACAGTTCACCGAAGTATATTTACAGTGTTTTACAATCACCACTACTAGTTTGTTAATTTTTCCAACATCCTAGAAGAAAACTCTGTGCACATTAGGCTGTCACTCCTGTTCTCTCCAGCCTCTGGTCCCTAAAATCTACTAGTCTGCTTTCTGTCTCTAGGGATTTTTTTATTCTAAATATTTCATATGAATGGAATTACATAATATGTGACCTTTGTGTCTCACTTTCTTTATTTAACATGTTTTCAAGGATTACCCTTGTTGTAAAATGTATTAGTATTTTATTCCTTTATATGGCTGAATGATACGTTCAGCAGTTCATGGACACTTGGCCCTTTTCCATCTTTTGACCATTGTGAATAATGCTGTAAACATTCATGATTTTTTTTTTTTTTTTTTTTTTTTTTTTAGTGCTGAAGGTTGAATCCAGAACTTAAGCATATGCTAGGCAAGCGTTTTACCTCTGAACTACATCCCTAGCCCCACGAGTTGTTGTTTTTGTTTAACATCTGTTCTTATTCATATTTCATAGATGAGGAAACTAAATTACATAGGTGGATTAATAAGTAGCCAGTAGTCCAAGGTCTCACAAGTAAAAACAGTGAATCCAGGGATGCCAAACAAGGCAATTTCATGTCAGAAGCTATATTTTTTTAACCATTGTACTTAACCTAGCAGCTAAAGGTTGTCCAGTAAATTGACTTTCCTTTCCTTTTTGAGAAGTCTGTTTTAGGGAGTTGGCAGAATTAATTTTGGGAGTCTGTTTTAAGTAATTTTTAAATTCAAATTTTTGTTATACTTACTATTAACCTGCATCTTAATACTATGTATATATTGATTATAGTTTGGCTGTAGCAGCAATTCCTGAAGGTCTTCCCATTGTGGTCACAGTGACATTAGCCCTTGGTGTTATGAGAATGGTGAAAAAACGGGCCATTGTGAAAAAGCTGCCTATTGTTGAAACTCTGGGTAAGTCTGTTGTTAAAAGCATTCTTATGTAATGATGTGTTTGTTCACGTCATCAGTGAATTATGTTTGGGTTTTACAGTTTTTGTCTTAGAGGCTTACACAATGATGTTTGACTTACAGTAGTGTTGGGTATGGTTTTAAAAATCTTTTTTGCATTGTAGAATGTTCTAATGCTTAAATCATGGTAAAAAATCAACAGCAAATTAAATCTTAGAGTAAGAGGAATAGAATTTTTTCTTTTAACATCTTGAGGAAAATAATTGGTAATTACAGATCTCAAAGTGTCATACATGAATTGAATTTGCTTGTAAGAACAGTTAGTACATAGTAGTCATATATTGCTGTAACATAACTTTATTCATGATATGCTGTGAAATTTAAAAAAATACTTAGGTTCAAAATTATATTAAATTTAATTTCTAGTTTGCATTTTAATGTAGAGAAAGTGAAATACTTTGAAAATTTTCTACTGAAAAAATTATGTGAATATATATTTAGGAACCCTCCAACCCCTCTAGAAAGTATATTATACACAATCATAGCATAAAATTAATATGGAGTAGCTTTTTAGAAACTAAGAAAAGGTGAATATCTAATTATTTTTAATTTCAAAAAATTACTTTATAGTAAAATAAGCATCATGTGAGAAATTAATTTAAAATTATCCATGAATTAATCTATATAAAATTCACAGACTGAGGCAGGGTTCCAGAGTCTGATTTATTTTATAATTCAACCTGGATTTTTCCCTGAATCTCTTGGTAACACAGTGATTTGTTCTCTAGGCTGCTGTAATGTGATTTGTTCAGATAAAACTGGAACACTAACGAAGAATGAAATGACTGTCACTCACATATTTACTTCAGAGGGTCTGCATGCTGAGGTATTCTATAGTATTTTTTTTAACACTACCATACCTTTGTAAAGAAACTTGGTATTTAACATCCCTGACAATTCCAATGTTTTAGCATCAGAAGGTCTATTAATTAGTAGCAGAGTTATTTCCTTCTCATGTGACTACTAGGTCTTTGTCTCACCTCACTTCACTTGGATGCTCGTTCAGTTCAGAAACTTTAGTTCCTCCTTCATATCCCTCTTTTAATCACTGTCAGTCACCTAATCCTGCCAATTTTCACCTCAATAACTTTCCTAGCCATTTATTTTGTAGTCAACTTCCCTAGTATATCATGTTTCAGATGGCCTTCTAATAAAGCCTCTCAGCTAATCTTTCTGTATCCATTCTTGATAAACTCAACTCTGTGCAGTTCAAGGGGTTGTTTTAGAGCTGAATTTTGAACATATCACTCCCTAAGTGAAAGATGCTTCACTAGTTTTTCCTTGTGGTCAAGATCCTGATATCAAGACCCTACATGTTTTTTTTTTTTTTTTTTTTTTTCTTTCTTCAGCCATATATGCTGCCCCCTTTGGTTACTGTACCCCAAATATATGACTTCACAGTTCTTTCAATGTGACAAAATTCCTCCTAGGACCTTAGCTGCTGTCCTTACTGCTTCAGATAGTCTTCTGTCTATTCATCCTTTGCACTTAAATTCTAGCCTCACTTGTTCAGAAGAGCTTTGTGGACCATCAACAACTGGCCCTACGTTATGTGTTTACTTAGCATTCCATATTTTTTAGTCTTTATCCTAGGTGAAATTTACTCTCTTTCCTGTTATTATATGGGTTAGAACAGGAACTATGTTGACTAGCATAGGACCTGTATCATAGTAATAAATACTTGAACGAGTGAATGAATGAGTAAATGATATTTTTAAAAATTATATATTGATAATTTCAAGTGCAATTCTCTTTGTGGTGGTTTTTGCTGACTTTGGTTAAAGACAAGTTTCTTTTGCTCTCAGTCTTGGCAAGATTTTCAACTGGAATGTTCTTAACACTACTCAATATGGGTACAGTATTTTAAAATGTTTTTACAGCTAATTTACTGAGGAAAGTAAGAATTAGACAGTTTGACAGTTGGATTTATTTAGGTCCATTTTACATAAAATGAGACTAGTGTTGTTTTGTGTGTGAGATTTGGTCAAGGACACCCAAAGCTGTGCTGGTGAATGTTCCTTCTTTCAGAAGAGTTCTTGGGGTTATATGTGCTTATATGGTCCAAGTTATGAAAGGTAGGTATTAGTTTCTTTTTTAACATTATGATTTTATATTTCAAGCATTAACCACTAGGTATTTATTTTCTTGCTAAACTATTATTTTTATTGTAAAGTTTACTTTTGTTTGGCTTGATCGATTCCAGCCATATAGAATTAAATATCTGGCTTGTTTTGTCTATGTTTTTAAAATTGGCATGTCATATACTATGTTAAAGTAGTTTATAAGTACTAAGGTAAATTTCTTAATGCCTCTGAGCCTGAATGTTTCTGAAAATAATTCAGCTTTTATTTTGGTCATAGGTTTGTGTCAGATGTTAGAATGTGGTAATGGATTTGAGTCCTTTGCATTTTGAACTATGCTACATAAGTGTAGTATTACATAAATTTAAGCTCACTTATCCATAGAGATTTTTATGGTTTATATATACTTTTTATAAGTAGAAGATAGTACCTTAGGTTAATCATTGTGAAAATTAGAATTTTTTTCTTTAACTATTACATGTTCTTTAAAAGACGAATTTTTATTGCTTTTCTAGGTGTATACTTTAACAACATTGTGAACACAGCTCAGGATAGTTTTTGATTATCATAAGTGTCATATCTACTGTATGTATTATTGATTCCACTTTATGTTCCTTAGGTTACTGGAGTTGGCTATAATCAGTTTGGGGAAGTGATTGTTGATGGTGATGTTGTTCATGGATTCTATAATCCAGCTGTTAGCAGAATTGTTGAGGTAAATAGTTTGTACTCCAAGAAGGTATCTTTCTTCATAATAACTTAAGACACAATGATGGATTCATAGTTTGTATGTATTTCTCTTAGGCGGGCTGTGTGTGCAATGATGCTGTAATTAGGAACAACACTCTAATGGGGAAACCAACAGAAGGAGCCTTAATTGCTCTTGCAATGAAGGTATGTATCTGATTTCTTTGATACATGAGGCATTACCCTCACAACAATAAGTGAGGCCATTAGTTTTTAGATACTGAGTGAAGATGACTGACAGTATTCCATTGTTTTTGCTGCCTTTGAGAACCAATTTTATTCATAGAAATGTAACTCATAGAGCTATTTCAGTATAGCCTTATTCTTTTTTAGAATTTGTTCTTTTTAGATATACATGACAGTAGAGTGTATTTTGACATATTATGTATACATGGAGTATAACTTCCCATTCTTATGGTTGTACATTGGTCATGTGTTCATATATGAACGTACGAAAGTAATGTCTGATTCACACTACTGTCTTTCCTATTCTCATTCTCCTCCCTTCCTTCATTCCTCTTTGTCTAATCCAATGAACTTCTGTTCTTCCCCTCCCCCCTTATTGTGCATTAGCATCTGAATATCAGAGAGAACATTTGGCCTTTGATTTTTGGGGATTTAGCCTCATTCCTTATATGCAAGGTGAAAACTATGACCAGTGTTGCATTTTTTTTTTTAATGAAAATTGTTCCTGTCTTCCATACTACTTAGATCTGTGTTTGAAGCGCTTTATAAATAATTCTAATTGCTGATCAATATTAACTTTTGCTTGAGTAAAAAGTGATATTCTGTAGCATTTCCGTGTAAAGATGTTTTGTAGTTATGAGAATCAGCTTTTCTTTTCCCAGTATTCCCTTTTCTTCCTATATCAGTTTCTTTTTTTTTTTTTTTTTCTTTTCTTTGTTTTCTTTTTTCCCAGTGCTGGGGATTGAATCCAGGGCCTTGTGCTTGCAAGGCAAGCACTCTACCAACTGAGCTATATCCCCAGGCCTCTATATCAGTTTCTTAAAATGAGTGTCACATTCAAATTTGTGTTGTGGAGAGGAATGATGTTCTCAATGACCTTTACATCTGTCTCAATCAATTTTATATCCTAAGTCTTATATTTGTTTCAGTAAGAAACCTAAAATTCCATTTTGCTATTTTCATAACAAAAATCACTGCTTCTATTTGTAAGGGTAGTTTGTGAAAACTTTGAAAGTTGTGTGAAGTAGAACACTTCCAAACGAGGTTACTGGAAATGAGAGCCTATAGAGAATTGTGGGTTATTTTAACATTTGATTGATAAGTTGATAATTGTAGACTATATGTGTTTTCCCTATAGAAAACTATATTTCTTGGTTATTTGGTCTCCTTGTAATTAAAAAGCTTAAATAGCTTTTTAAAAGATATCAAAAAAGTAATATCATGTATTATAACATTTACAAGATATTAACTTCTTGGAGAGAGAAAAAGTAAAACCACTTCCTTATGGGCAAAGACCTCACATTTTAGGTAGGGGGTCAAACTGACGTTCTTGAAAAAAAGGCAGAGTTAGAAAATTAAATCCAAAACATTGTGTCACATGTAAGAATATTGCCAATTCAGACCTGAGAGCTGAGCTTTAAAGGGTAGGAAGGGATTGGATGAAATAGCTAGGGAAAGAGCTAGAACAAAAGCATAGAGGAATAAACAGGCCCAGAATGGGTTGTGGCTAATCAGTTGGCTAAAGGTGTTTGAGTAACCAGGGAGATTGTTAAATAGGCTACATATGATTGGTTTCCAGGAGACCTTCAAATGCCAAGAAGATTCTAAACATATTTCAGTAGAAAACAAAAACCAATAAATGAGATTTTTAAGTAGTTTAAAAATATTTTTGGATGTTTGGAAGAACATGTAAAGGATGGGAGGGAGAACAGCTATGTGACATTGGTATAATCAGGATATGAAGTAAAGGTATTAAGAACTAGGATGGTAGCAACAGGCAAGACAAATTTGAGTCCCTAAGAAGTGTGGGATTGATCCAAAACTTCTGTCACTTATGAAATTCTTGGTCAGTATTGGTTGTGTATCTTTGCATTTGTATCCTGCTTCTTTCCAGAACTTGAACTGGTAGGTTAATATATTAGTCAGACTGTAAGAACTTTAGCTGGTAGATCAATATTACCTGGTGTATATACAGTCCAGGTAACATGCCTTAGACTTTATCTACATACCCAGTCTTCATGTTGAAAATGTATGCTGTTGTTCAGGGAAATACAGTAGAAGTAAATGGAATACAACTAGTCTTTCACCATTATGTGGAAAATAATCCAATTATCTCTAACTGATCAAACTAGCCTAAGTCATGAAATTTTTTGTTAAAGGAAGAATAATTACATGATCACATGATGGTTAGAATTTCCTTTTTTTTTTTTTTTGCCTTATGTAGATGGGTCTTGATGGACTTCAACAAGACTATATCAGAAAAGCTGAATATCCTTTTAGCTCTGAGCAAAAGTGGATGGCTGTTAAGTGTGTACACCGAACACAGCAGGTATCCCTCTTTTTAAAGAATAATTACATCCTGTTGAGCTTAGTTGACTATTTTTATTGTACTCTGTGCCTTGAGATTTAAACAATGTGTGTTCATTAAATAAAGACATGTTGCTTTAAAGTATGCATAATTACTAGTGCACTCATCCTTTCTTATTTTCTTGTTGTCTTTGATCTCTTTTCTCTTATAGAATCTGAGCATAGATATTAGTTATGCTGGGTACACAAAAAAATGAGTTGTAGCCTGGTCTCTTAGAGCCTGTGATATCATGTTCTCTCAGCATGTTTTTTGTTCTTTTGACAGTTCATTACAGGTCTCTTCCGACTATGTGTTGTCAATACGTATTATTTTATTGAAGGAATGTCTTTAGAACAAACAAAACCTATACTATATTGTAAAAAGGTGGTTTCTAAATGTACGTAGTTCATGTTGGTTGATCCATTTTACAAATTGATAAAATGGCATGCACTGGTATTTCAAGTTCCTATCTTGTTCCTGGGTATGTTAGAAATTTTTGCATAATAATGAGTTGTGAATTATCTACAGTGTATAATCATGTCATGTATAGTTACCGCTACCAGTTTGATGCTTAAATTTACTTGTCCTTAAAAATGTGTTTGTTACTTTTCCATTTTATTTAATATGAATGAATAATTGCTTATATGTTTTCATCTCTGAAACAGCTATATTACATCTCTGTAGACCCATAATAAGTATGAAACACTAGTTTTAAAAGAAAGGCCAACTCTGCCAATATTGAACTTGTTAGTAGCAAGCACTCTACCAGGAACTGTGCTCATGTTCTGTCCAAGGGAACTTTTAGGAGCCCTTGGGAAGGACACAGTTGGAAACAAAACTATAAAAACAAAAAATACCTTTGTCTTGTAACATGAAGTTTTCAGAAACTGTTGTAACATAAAGTTTTCAGAAACTGTTCTAGACTTGGATAGTCTTCAGTTGATATCCCTTGACCATATAGTTGTATGACAAGAGTATGTAGATCTGGGCATAGTGGCTTATGTTTGTAGTCCCAGTAACTTGGAAGGATAAGGCAGGAGGATTGTCCAGTTTGAGACCAGCCTCAGCAACTTAGTGAGACCCTGTCTCAAAACAAAAGCTTTAAAAAAAAAAAAAAAAGACTGATGGTATAGCTCAGTGATAGTGTGCCCCTGGGTTCAGTCCCTAATATTGCCCCCACCAACCAAAATGTATATGGGACAGATCTATTTTACTCCTTATAAATGTTCACTTAGCACCACAAGATAATGTGACTCATGTAATGTCTAATGATTTGACTTTTTAGCAGTCTTGAATTTTAGTTTTATGAAAGTTATATTTGGGAAGATTGAATATTCTTAGTTGCAGGAGTTGTAAACAGAAAGTGGCAGGATATAAGTTTGGAAATATTTGTGTGTTTCCTTTTCCCATTTTTTTCAAGCCAAAGAGTTCTTTTTACTAAATAAAAACCCAACAGTGAAGCAAATAGATATAACCCAAATCCAAATCCACAGAATAAGGAAGAAGTCAAACTGACACAAGTAAGGGAAATTTGCCAATTTAAAGATTACTACAGTGACTTACATAGTTTTATTTTAGAGGTCTTTTGTTTGAATTTGATGAGGTACATTTACCTCTTCTTTCTTCCTAGAACAAATAAGTGACATAAACTCATAAGTACCGTTGAAGGCAGAGGATAAGACATAAGGCTAAAGACAAGAAAGTCATAATTCTGAAAGAGGAGCCAATAGAACTGTCCCAGAACCTTTTCTATTTTCTTTAGGCCAGGCCATTGGTACTCCGTTATGCCTGTGTAATATTGGAAATCTGCTCTTGGGGACAGGAGTGGAGGGCAGGAATCAGGCTTACGGTTGAAAGCACAGTGATTGAGTCCTTTTCATTTTCCTGAAGAATAAGCCCCTAGCTTTTAATTTGTCTCTTAGAATGTGTGTAGGCGGGCATCTCCCTAGCCTCATTCCCAAAGTTAGAATATTGACGAATCTTAGAAAAGGCGATTAGTCCCAGGAAGATTTCAACACTGAAGAACACTTCTAACCAAGATCTGTTTTTTGGAAGAGCTTACCCATTCCTGGGCTTCATCTCATCACCCAGAGTCAAGGTCTACCAGTTGATGAACTCTGTCAGTACCCATGGAGCTTTTAGTCCTTCTGCTTCATCCTGAATGTAAATAGACTGGCATAGATTGCTAGATACTTGGGGAAAGTCATTAGTGTAAAAGACACTGACCAAACCAACAGAAATAGAGGTCTCAGAGAAATAAAAGGAATGCCAGATGTTGAAGAAAATTTTCAAAGACCATAAAATTTCCAAAGTACTTTGAAAACAAAATACTTTCAATAGGATATTTATCAATAAGGAATCTATCAAGAAGCAGAACAAAAAATTAGAGTGAGTAGTATAAGAGAGAAGTTGAGAAACTTTAAATTAAAATTAAAAAATACTAAAGATTCAATATCTGCCTAACAGTGGTAATAGGAGGAGAGCAGAAAATGGGAAGATTTTTGTGAAATAATGCCAAAAGTTTTTCCAGAATATAAAGATTTTAAGTTCTATAATAAAATAGCCTCTGATTGCTCAGCACATTGAGTATGTTAAAGGGGGCAGGGTGCAGTTATGGGATAGACCCAAGGCCTGTAATCAAGAAATTGGAGGACACTTGGAGAAGGAGAATTAGAAAAACTTCCAGAGATTTTTGAGATAGGAGGAGAGGTCATATTAAATGGTTTAGGTGGAGGGAAGATATATAAAAAGGTTTAGGAATTTAGAAAAAAAGTTCCTTTTTTATATTTTTCTGTGTCAACATCAGATACTGGGAGATAATACAGCAAAGCCTTTAGAATGAAAGGAAGTTTATTTTCAGCTAAACTTATAAAAGTGAGGATAAAATAAAAACATATCTCACATCACATACCCTCTTTAGAAAAATAATGGTTGATAATAAGCCAAGGAAAAGGAAGAGTTAGAATATGGTGAAGATGGCGGTGATAGGAAGTTTCTGATACTTGGGTGTGGCAGGCCTGGAAATGGGCCAACTCAGATTAAAAGAGGGAAAGAGAACAAGACTGAAGGAGGTCTCCAGTAAAATTACAGAAATGATAGCTTACCTGTTTGTTTGATCATGTGAAAATTATCAAATGGGAAGGGTTTTATATCACATTGAAGAGTTTGAGAAAGTTTGAGTGGTTTAAATAAAACTAAACAAGTAAGGCAGTTATTAACTTTAGGAGACAAAATAAATGGGAAAAGAAGTATTTACGTGCATTATCAGTGAGAATTGATTGTGGAAACATCATGTTCTCCTGCTACCCCCTAAACACCCAAACACTTGCTCACTGTAGTTACTTGGGAACTCTTGCAGGTGGAAGCTTCATTATCTGTGCACATACACAGTCATGGCAAAGATGAGGAGCAGCTAATTGTGTACTGGCCTCTAAATTTCCATTTGGAAGTGACAAAAGTACTTTTCATATTTTTTGGCAAAATAAGTTACATCTCACTTTGGGATTAAAGGGGTGCAGCAGGGAATCATTCCTACCTGCAAGGAGAACTGAGATGTTTGTGAACCACTGTGGTCATTACCATTCTTGACTTAACAGTGAGGAATCTTAAACAGAATACTGATACTTTTTGCTTTAACTGTATCAGAAAGATTAGGATGGGGGAATAGGTGGGGGTAGCCAAATTCACAGTTGTCACAAAAGATACTATTTAAAATTGATAATTGAAGGGAGTAGTAATAGAAATGTGTTAAAAACACAATGATAAATACAGAAGATAGAAACTAAAAGAGTTAAAATTGACTTGCCTCTTTGAAGTAGGACTGAGGATGAGATCTGTTGGGTAGGGACTGTAGTTTTTCATTATAAACTTTTAAATATTACCTTTTGTTTTTATTTGTGTGGTGCTAAGGATTGAACCCAGGGCCTTGTGCATGGTAGGCCAAATATTTCTTTTATTATGATAAATAAAAGTCTAATAATACCCCCAATTTCAAGGTGGTTGTTAGAATTAAATAGGATCACAGATAGAAAGGTAGATATAGATATATAGATAGTAGCTAATAAAAAACCTGAACTGTTGTTTGTGGGTTGGTATTAGATCTTTTTGTCCTTTTTGGATTATGATTAGCTTCTTCCCTGATCTCAGTGAGCCTGATGGAGCTTAGTATAGTATTCCCTCAGTGTTTGAGATGGTAGGGTAATGTTGTTTTCTATAGAAGGTATAGAAGCCTCCCACACGTGACGGGTTTTTGTTTGGTGGTATTCACAGTTGAACCCAGGGGTATTCTACTACTAAGCCATAACCCTGCCCATTTTATTTTGTTTTTAAACAGGGTCTCACTAAGTTGTCGAGGCCTCAAGCTTACCATGGTCCTTCCTCAGCTTCTTGAGGAGCTGGGATTAAAGGCATGCATCCCTACTCCTGGCCCACATCTGAGTGTGTGTGTGTGTTTTTTAAATACCAGGAATTGAACCCAGGGCCACTTAACCACTGAGCCACATCCCTAGCACCCTCCCCATCCCCACCTTTTTTTCTTTTAATTTTTAAGGCAGGATCTTGCTAAGTTGCTTAGGGCCTTGTTAAATTGCTGTGACTGTCCTTGAACTTGGGATTCTTCTGCCTCAGCCTCCTGAGTCACTAGGATTATGTGTGTGCCACCATACCTGGCCACATAAGAGTTTTTGATCTTCAAAGTTCAGGTACCATTCAGAGGTTTGAGTAACCTGGGGATTATGAGAAACACATGTCATTTGCTTTTGGATTCCAATAGTAGATATATGCAAGTTGAAATGAAACTTATTTTTCTTCTTAGGACAGACCAGAGATTTGTTTTATGAAGGGTGCTTATGAACAGGTGATTAAATACTGTACTACATACCACAGCAAAGGGCAGACCTTGACACTTACCCAGCAGCAGAGAGATATGTACCAACAAGAGAAGGCACGGATGGGTTCAGCTGGACTCAGAGGTGAGGCCATTTTGACTTAGTCCCTAGGATGGAAAGGGATAGCCTTCTTTTAATTGCATTTGAATTCATCCTTCACATCTGAGCAGTTCAGTTCTATTCCAGGCTTTGTCCAGCTCGATTCCTTGCCATTTCTGAAGTGCTTTAGTTCAGTTGTTTAACTGGCCCCCAAAAGATGGAAGGTCAGGAATGCAGTGAAATATGAAATTTCTGGTTCTTATAGATCTGTAGTGGTATTTGAGTGGGTGATAGAAATTTTATTTTAAAAAAGTTGATCTTGTGAGAAGGGAGAGGTAAAATAATGTTACCCTTTTCTTATTTTGTCACTTGTCTTTATCATTAGTAGAATTAAAATACTTTCCTAAAAATGGAAGTCTTGGGCCTCTAATTTATCTTTTAAACTAAGGTGATGCTAACTTAATCCTCATCTGCTGTCTTCGTTCTTTTGCTGCTCACCAGGGAGATGAAGTAGTGTCCAGATTCTGCTTATCTGTCTGTCTGTCTACCTACCTATCTCCTAAATGTGGGGTTCTGCTGTGTACCATATATCAGGCCACTTCTCCTAGGGTCACAGTATAGGATTGAGTGGAGAGGGGCATATACCTGATTCTTACCTTTCAAATAGTCATCTGACTTATGCAGAATATATGTATTTATGTATTCTCCCAAAGAAATTGGAAGAGTTGACTTCCTTGTACAATTTTAATGAAATGTAAGTCAAATACTACAATTGCTCAGAGAAAGGAAAACAAGTTATATGAAAAATGTTCTTATTTGTGGTTCACTTAAGTGAGGGCATTCTTTGGCTTTCATACATTTGGAGAGATTAATAGGACTTCGGGTTTTACGATAAACTAGGTTTAGAAAGGTATTCTGGGGATCAGAGCATGCTCCTGTAGCCTGTTACCACGCTTTGTTCCCTGGCCTCTGCATCACTCTCCAGGCTGCTGAGCCAGAGTCACGCCTTCTGTCCTCCTTATCACTTGTTGCATCCTACCTGGGTTATGGACTGTATAGTGATCATTTCAGAACCTCACAGTCTGTCTCCAAGGAAGGAGAACGTTAGAGCTTCCTGGCTGAAAAATTTTCGTGTAGATGGATCTCTTTTTATATTAGAAAAATGTTTTTAAAGAAAATAACTTTCTTCTCCTTTCCTCCTCCATAATATCAGAGGTGGTGATAGAAGATTTTAGAGTTTCAAGTGATTTTTTTTTTTTTTTTTTTTCCTACAGACTTGAGTCATAAACATGCCCCTAGACCAACACCTCAACTCTCAAGCCTTTAGAATCCCTGTGGCCACAGCAGATTTTTCTCCCAGAATCAGTTTTGGGGCAGGAGGAACCTCTTCTCTGGTTGAACTAGGACAGGCTTAAGAGTAGTGAAATGAGACCCAAGAATTTTTAAAAAAATAAATTTAATTTATCAAGCCAATGTGCAGTGCTACTGGATATTCTCGGGAAGTGGGCACAGGAGTGTTCCACATGAACTGAATGTGAACAGACCAAAACTGTTTAGTGACCCTAGCCACAGGAAACTCAAGAGTGTCTGACTTAGGGTGATATTTCTTTGCCTTCCTTGTGCCTATTTCAAGGCACAAGACTATTCCCACCACAAGCTAGTCTGAGAGAATGAAACTGGTAGGGTTTGGCCCAGAATTATAATTGTTAAAGTAAGGGCTAACTTAGGTGACTTGAGGGTCACTGCAGGGAAGCTTATGTAGCCAGGAACAGTCTTTGTTGCTAAACCTTGTGTATCAAGAGGCAATAGCACCATCCCTAAGGGGTTCCTGAGAAGACACATGCAAGGGTGGGAAGGGGCGTTGCTCCCTGGGTTACCTCTTTCTCCTTATGGGGCTTTGACTCTTCTTTTTATCCACTTTTGCTAAGATGCACTTAATTTTTAAAGTGTGAGGGACACAAAATGCAAATCTGTTTTTCTTACCTCTTGATCTGTTGTGGTGTCTTCACCTTCAGTTTGTTGGATTTATTTCCAACCCTTAATAAAACATTGAAACTGTTAAAACAAGGAGGTGGTAGAGTTTTGTTATTCTTAGTACCGTACAGCAAGAAAGTTTCAAGGTTGATGTGAATTTAGAGAACTCAAAGTGATCTGAAAGTTATGATGTCTGCTTCTGTTTTCCTTAATTTTTGGAACAAAAGTTTTCACATTTTTTTGTTTTAAATAACTTTCATCTGAAGGGTTGTGAAGGTTTGTGTATATATAGTATTGTGTTAAAACATTGTGAAGAAGACTAGAGTTGGTAGTGGGGAAAATTTTTGTTTCATAGGGTTTGGGAAATTCTATTCTTCATCTTCGTCTCTTTGTGCTCTCCTTCCCTTCAATCCCTGAGCTTGCCATAATGGAAGAAAAGAAAACATTTTAAATTTCAACTGATATGTACTTATGTTGCATCTTATAAAACTTATTTCTTAAAGTGCTTGTGGTCTTAAATTTTGAAATTAGACTGTGTATTGGAGGCATTCCACATGAAAAATGTTCAGCTACCCTTGACTAAAGGGTATCATTAGATCTTCATTTGTGCTAAAGATGTGAAAAAGTAAATACAGGGTACTAGCCTTTCCACCAGTTTCACCCCTCCACTGGGAGTACTCCAAGCTTATCTCCCTTCCCTGGAATTACAGATGTACAAATTGGTATTCACTGTCACCTTCTTTTACCATCTGCCTCTTTCCTAGCACCAGGTGTTGAGTGTACAGCAGCTCATTCTTTTCAGAGTGAAAACCTTTGGGGCCCACATCTGTATAAATAGTTAGGTGTATCTCTCTTACATTGGAAAAATAAAAGTTACTTGCCTTTGAGCTCAGTTTTCTAGTTCTCCATACCTTCTGCTTGAATAAGAATAGATACTTTTCATCTCTGTGGGACTTTTCTAATAATATCCCAGATGCAGGCATGCCCCTCTGGTGCATAAGGATAGTTAGCAGAGGTTCCAGAATTCTGAGAGTGAGCTAAATGAATAGTACTCTATGCTCTATTTTCAGTGCTCAGAGATGACAGGAGACTTAAAGTAATGGTACAGTGGTATTATATACTATTAGAGAACCACAGTTAGAAACAAGAAAGACTTACTGCTGTTCTGCAAAGAGTGAAAAAAACCTAAACTTTTTATTACTGGTCTTATGATAACTTTATAGATTAACTTTACCTTTCAGGGTTTGTTATACATGCAGTTGTAACGGGTTGTGTCTAATTAATACAGACATATTTTCCAACTTGAATTTTTCTGGAGGACTGTGAGATGGGAAGATAAAGATACATTAGTAGCCACCATCAAAAGTGTCTGTTTAAAATTGACTTTAAAGGTTAACAAACCCATATATTCTCTGAAAAATGAATTTTTTTTCTAAAGAGGCAGTAGTTTCTGTGGAAAGTAGTTGCATGTTGTTGATCTGCAAAAACATTCTTCATTCTCCTTCAGTTGCTTTCTCTGCTTAACAGTTCTGTAGTTTTATGTCTTAATTTTTAATAGCTTTTTAAAAGAACCATTAAACTATAATGTCTTGGTGTGTAAAATTTTTGGTTTTTAAAAATGATATGACATCTACAGATAACATTATAATTTTAAGTGAGTTATTGTCAACTAAATTCTAATGTTTGTGTAACTTATATTTTCTTCTTTGGATTTTATTATTATTTCCTAAGTTCTTGCTTTGGCCTCTGGTCCTGAACTTGGACAGCTGACTTTTCTTGGCTTGGTGGGAATCATTGATCCTCCTAGAACTGGTGTTAAAGAAGCTGTTACAACACTCATTGCCTCAGGAGTATCGATAAAAATGATTACTGGAGATTCACAGGAGACTGCAGTTGCAATTGGTATAACTAGACTGTTTCATTTCATTTTTAAAGTTTTTCTTAAAATACTGCAGTGTATTGTTCTGTGTTTACATCATATTGAAATTATACATTTAAAACTTTTTTGTTCTGAGTCTATATGAAATTATAGGCAAAAATTGATTATAGCTTAAAAAGTGATATGTTATTGAACACATATAACTGAGCCCAGTGTGGTGGCAAACACCTGTAATCCCAGGTTCTTGGGAGACTGAGGCAGGAAGATCGAAATTTGGGGCAAGTCTGAGCAACTTAGCAAGACCCTTTCTCAATGTAAAGTTTTTAAAAAGGGCTGGGGGTGTAGCTTAGTGATGAGTGCTTGCCTAACATGCTTGAAGTCCTGGGTTCAATCTCCAATGTTGTCCCCTGCCTTAAAAAAAATAAATAAAAATTTAAAAAAATATATATGTATGCACACACACATACATATATACATACATATGTATACACACACGTATACAAATAAAACTAAATTATTATGAAATCACGTGTATTTTATTCACATACAGATAATTGATTATTTTTAACTTTATAATCCAGTATATTGATAGATAAAAGTACTACCTCATGCATGTGAAAGGAAATATGAAATTTAGTTTTTCTTTTCAACCTAAGTGTGATTTTTCAAAGCAGACTTATACATAAATAGGAAGAAACTAATTTGTTTTCATTGTTTATACATACACATGTATAAAAATAAATAAAATTTGAATGTTACTTAAGATTTCCTTAAGAAATGTAAGGAAAAAAAAAGTATGAAAACTTACTTCCCAGAGCTCCTAAATTATAATTCATACTGATAAATATAAGAGTTTGCTAAACTCCATTAGTTCTGATTTTTATTAATATTCTGGGGTATGGGTTCCAAACTATGTTATCTAAAACCATTAGAAACAGTATTATTGGAAGAAAACTTTTCAACAGTTATTTTCATTTACATATGATTACATGGTTACCACAAATCCACCACTATCGTGCCTGGCTTCAGATACTCTACTTAAAGAGCATTCTGATCTTGGTTAGAATTCAGCTGCTGAGCAGAACCTGATTGTCCTAGTTGTGGTTCCTAGGGTTTGCTGGCTTTAACAGTGAACACTTTTCATTCTTATTTGTAAGTAAATACAAAACAGACCGATAACATCTCAGACTTACTATATATTCAGATAGGCATTTCTTACTAGTAGTTTGTCTTGTTATTCCTTGATATAAAGACATTTTATACTTAAAAAGAAAGTGTGAAAAATCATATTGAATATGGTGTTGACTAACCGGTCAAATTGAAGCAATTTGGTTCATTATATTTTTATCTCTTATCACTTTAGCTAGTCGTCTGGGATTGTATTCTAAAACTTCCCAGTCAGTCTCAGGAGAAGAAATAGATGCCATGGATGTCCAGCAGCTTTCACAAATTGTACCAAAGGTAGGCCTGCCCTAAAGCCTTTTAGACTGAGAGGCCTTATTCTGACTGTTGACCATTACTATTGTCTTAATGAAACTTTACTTGTGAACAAGTGATACATGATGTGGTCATTATGGATATTTTGAAAAATTGTTAACTTGAGCAAGAACTGCATTCCTTCTGAGGAAATACTATGGATTTTAATAGTGCTTGTGTTTATAAATTAGAGAATGGATAAAGATCATTACTTTGTATTTCTTAACCTTTTGTTTTTATTTTAGTATGAGAGTATATTTTTTAAAAAACAAGATCAGGGCATTTTTTACATACAGTAAAATTTGCCTTTTTAAAAAATATGTAGATATGAGCTTTGACAAATGCATACAGTCTTGTAACCATAACCACAGTCAGCCTGTGTAACAGTTTGATCAACCTGCCCAATTCTCTTATGTCTTTCTATAGTCAAGTGCTTCCCCTACTTGCAGCAATTGGCAGTCACTGATTTCTTTCTTTTCCAGAATGCTCTAAAAATTGAATCATATGGTATGAGGCTTTGGAATCTGCTTAGCATAATACATTTGAGATTTAGCTATGTTTGGAAATTATTTAATAATTTATTATTATTCACTATAATAAAAAGTGTTTTTTTTTAATTAGGCAGGACTCTTCCCACCCCACTTTTTTTCCCCACTTCATCTTGTAACTCTTAGAACCAACATGTCCTTGAATTTCTGCTTTTGCAGAAAGTTGAGGAGCTTTTCTTTTATTAGTGTTACAAATAAAACAACTTTTGTTCTAAATCATCAGTTTGCTGAAAATTTCCCACATCCTAAAATCATCTTAGTTCCTCATTCAAATATTTTTCAGCTTTTTTTTTTTTTTTTTTTCATGATTCTGTGGAACATTTTTTAAACCTTTCTACATTTTGACCTAGAGCCAATTAAAAATGAGTGTGCAGTTTTGCTTAATTATATATTAAATATATCTGGAGCTCTCAGTGTTTTCCATTTGTGATTTCTTTGAGTATGTGCTACATTTTCTAGTGATAAAAATTGTCATTCTCTGTTTTCAGATTTTGACATTGGTATTTGTTTATATTTCCACTGAACTATTAACCAAGTCCCCATAGTATAATTCAAATTTGTATAGTGTAGTCACTGTTATTCCCTTTTGCTAGACTGAGAAAACAGACATAAAATATAAAAGAATATAAAGAAAAGAAAATTCCTATGTTTCCAAGTTTAACCTAAGCTCTGAGTTAGTGATTTCTATTCAATTTCTATTTCAATTTCTAGTAATTTCTCTTGTGTGTGTGTTTTGGATCTAAATTTTTTTAGGCTTTCTTTTTTTTTTTTTTTTTTTTTGGTGTTTGCGTGTGTCCGTTAAATTTCAGTAGTTTTAATCAACAAGATTGACTTACTCTTTCTGGGACAAAAAGAACAAATGTTTCTCTGGGTGGTGTTATGGCCATATGTAAAAAATCAGGTTATATTTCCACTTTACATTGAGATCTACTTTGTCTTCTAGTGGCTACTCTTATTTTTGAGATTCCATTAAAAGCTTTGAAATGTTGAAATCTTATAATCAGCTGATAGGTGTACTGGATGCATGCCAAATAAACTTGCTATTATATAAAAAAAAATATGGCTTGAGTCCAACAGTTGGTGGCTTGTTATTTCTTGGTAACCCACAGTAGCTATAAAGGAGTGATTCACAAGTTTCAAAAATTATGTGGGGGCTGGGGCTGTGACTCAGTGACAGAGCACTTGTCTATTGTGTGAGGTACTGGATTCGATCCTTAGTACTGCATAAAAATAAACATATAAAACAAAGGCATGCTGTTCATCTACAACTACAAAAATTAAAAAAAATAACTATGTGGAACAAAGGCAATATTTTGCTCTGTACAACCAGAGTATTTAAAGTACACATTTTATATTAATGTTCTGTTCAGTCTGCAGCTTTTGTTAAAAACTTTTGTCATATTTTAGTGCTGTGTGCTACACAATTTCTGCAGTAATTAGAACTTTCACTTAAAAGATTACCAGTATACTTAGAGTATATATGTAGCTTAGTCTTTTTTGAAGATATACTAAGGAGTTTCTATATAGATTTTTGAACCTTATTTTTATTTATTTACTTATTTTTGTGGTACTGGAGATTGAACCCAGGAACTAGGATGTACTAAGCAAACTGTCTACCACTGAGCTACCTTCCTGGCTCTTACCATCTATTTTTTATTTTGAGACAGGATCTTATTAAGTTGCCCAGGCTGGCCTTGAATTTGTGATCCTCCTGCCTCAGCCTCCTGAGTGACTGGGGTTACAGATATGTGCCTGTATGCCCAAATGAACTTTATTTTAAAAGGAAAAATATTCTCCAAATATGAGTTATTTGATTAATGGGACCTAGAGGACCTACAGCAGTGTGATGTTATAATTCAATGAATCTTTTTTATTTTTTAGAAAATCTTTTGATTTTAGACGTATTACCAAAGTGAAACTGTGAAGTCTTGATGATACTAAGATTTATTCTGTTGATAATTCATTTAACACATATTTTTAGAACACATAATCTGTGCTGCCTTGGAGCTTAAATTCTAACATAAATGAAATTTTGTACATATATGGGGGTAGTGCTAAAGAGCACCATTGTAAGCAGGCACGAGAGGTATAGAGGTAGGAGACAGAGATCAAAATTTTAAGAGCATGACTGGGAAGTTCTCACTGAGAAGGTACTGTATAATGAAAGGGCAGGCCATGTAAGGTCTGAGGAAAGAACACTGCAGAGAGAAGGAACAGGGCAGAGGCCTTGAAGTGAGTGTGCTTGGTATGTGGGAGAAACAGTTCAGGCAAACAAAGATTAATGATGAAAGAGGACTGAGTGAGGTGTGTACTTCATGCAGGACTTGGCAGATAAGAAAAGACTGGCATTTGTACAGAGCAAAGTGAGAAGTCATTGGATGGAGCAAAGGAGATTGTGATCTGACTTGTGTTTTAACACTTTCACTGTAGTCATTGTGTTAAGAACAAATACCAGGAGGCAAGGGCAGAAAAAAGAAAAATCAGATGAGAAGTATTGGCCCGGGGAAGTTGGCAATGGATTTGGAGTAAGTGGTTGAATTCTGGATTTATTTGAGAGTGGAGTCAACAGGATTTGCTGTCATACTGCTTGAGGCATGTGAGAAAAAGGGAAGAATTAAGGATGCCTTCCCAAATTCAGAGCCTTAACAATTACAACAATATAATTGCCATTAACAGAAGATAGGATGGAATAAGATTCAGAGGAAATAACAGTTGTTTAATTTTGGATATGTTTGAGATGAAACATCCAAGAGGAAATGTGGAATAAGTAGGTGGATTGATTTCATCAGTCTGGATTTCAGAAGCAGTAAGACTGGATGGGCTTCCCTAATGAATAGGGGTTTCTTAGACCTCATCTAAAGGAAAGTCTAAAAAACAAGCCCTTATGTACTCCAACATTTAGACTAGGGAAGCAGGAGAGTCTGCATCGAGGAACAGCCAGAAAAGCAAGAGGAAGACCAAGTGTTTTGGGAGCAGGGAGTGATCAGCTTTGTCAGGATGCTGCTAAGAGGTTGTTAGGAGAGACATGACCATTCTAATTAGCAGTGTGATGTGGGTTAGTGGTCCTTGGATGATGGTTTTAGTGCAGTGGTGGTGTAAGAACCTGACTGAGATGGATTCAGGAGATAGGTAACATCCTACAGAGGTTTGCTCTGGAAATTCTCCCCTCAGTTTTTTCCTTTATTGCTGCATCTTCACCATCACTGCCTAAGCATGTTGTTACTCCTTTCATTAAAAAAAAAAAAGAGAAAGAGAAAGGAAAAGGAAACAGGGACAGCAGGAGTAATGGGAAGGGACAGGATGTGGGGTCCCCCCCTTTTTTTTTAATAATGGAAGGATTAATAACATGCTTGATGAGAAAGATTCAGCAGTGAGGGGGAAAAATTGATGCATCATGGAGAAAAATTTCTTGAGTAATGGTCTTAAATAGGTAGGAAAAGGAAATATTTGATTGGTACTAGAGATATATTCAGTTCATCTTTCATAAAACAAGAGAAGGATAGTGCCTGGACAGACACTGAGTGGTGGGAATTATGGAAATTTTCTTCTGATTCTGTTTTCTCTGAAGTAGGAAATAAGGTTGTCAGTTAAGAGCAAGCCTGGCAAGGGGTAGATTGGAGAAAGGAGAAGAGAGAACTAATAGGAACTAGTCTTCTAAGAGCTTATGGTGCATTTTATGGGTATTGGAATTACCATAACTTGTGAGTATTGAAGAGAGAGACAGTGAGGCTGAAGTTAAGATCTTTGTGAACTGAGAGGTACAGGAACAGAGAATGCCTGCAGTTAGTGGCAAGTATAAACTTCTGGGACATTTACAACTGAGGTGTTTGTGAAGGGAGATTGGAGGACATGCACCCCCTCTGAGCTGCCCTGGTGTGGTACTGCAAGCTGTAAGGGATGTACAGTGTTGTGAAAAACCTAGGTTAAAGCAACGTGGCAGAGTTGAGATATAGCACTTGTTGGTTGACTGACTTTGGGGCACAGCGAAAGGGTTTCAGGAAACTGGGAAAAGGGGTAAGAAAAGAAGGGTTTAAATGTATAGTTTGGAGAGAGGAAATCATAAAGCAGTTGCGGATGTCCATTGGAAGAAGGCTAATGATTATACTAAATATAAAAAAGTGAGCAGTGAAGACAGCAAAGGGAAGGATCGTTTTAATTGTACACCAGTGTCATGAGCAACAGATGGAGGAGAATTTTTTCTTTTCCATGTCTGCAGCACTCCAAGAATAAGGCTATTAGACCTTGTCATATAAATTGGATGTCTTGTTTTGATTGCTTATTTCCAGTGGTACTTTTGGTAAAGGTTGAAATGACCATCAAATGTCTTGACAGACATATGGCATATTAAGTTTGATTTGTGTGGCAAATTAAATACAGCTTGAATTTATAAGTTAAAAAGTCATCGTTATTTTAAATGCATGCGTTATTCTGATATCTCCTAAAAGTGAAAATTTTTAATGCATCCTATGTTTTAACAGGTTGCAGTATTTTACAGAGCTAGTCCAAGACACAAGATGAAAATTATCAAGGTAGGTGTCTAAAAATCAGATTGCTTTATTTCTCTGTACAAAATACTGCCTCTTTGCATTACAAGGAGTATTGATAGAGCACCAAAGTCAGAAGTATTGTGAAGCAAAACTGGCATAGTTTTTTAAGAGCTTGATGTGGAAACACTAATAGAGAATTTAATTAGGAAGATGTGGAAGAAAACTTTATGAATATTCGCAAATACAACCTTCTTTAAACAGTTTAAATAGTGTAGCAGTATGTTCTGACAGGGTTCATGGTCAAATCATCCCAATGGGAATAGTGATAATAAGTTAAAAAATGAATATATACAAGAAAAAAAGCTTTTTAAGAGTGTGAATAGTATTTAAAAGACTGTGGTTACTTAGATTTATTAACCAAATGTACCCATGCTTAGCTTAACATCAGGGATATGTTCTAGAAATGTATCACTAAGGTGATTTTTTTCACTGTTTGAATATCTTGAATATACTTAAACTTAGATGGTGTATGTCAGTCACTCAGCATCACTTTTTTTGGGGATGTGGTGTACCAGGAATTGAACTCAGGTTCACTTAACCACTGAGCCACATCCCCAGCCCTTTTTTATATTTTATTTAGAGACAGAGTCTTGTTGAGTTGTTTAGGGTCTTGCTAAGTTTTTGAGGCTGGCTTTGAACTCACAATCCTGCTGTCTCAGCCTCCCAAGCCTCTGGGATTTTAGGGTTTGTGCCACCATCCTGGCTCATCATGGCCTATTGATGTAATCAAGAGATGTGGTAAACACAAGGGTGTGACACAGTACACTTTTCTCTCTCTTTATTTTAACTAAATAGTATACTCTAAAATAATGGTAAAAAGTATAGTAAATACATAATTATTACCAGGTATATTGTAATTTATGTGCTGTATTTTTTATACAACTATTAGCACAGGTTTACATTAACTTTACCACAAACATGAATAATGTGTTGTGCAATAATGTGAGGACTTGGATTTTAATAGGCATTACAAGTTTTTCAGCTCCATCCACTATGGTATATGTGGTCCATTATTGACTGAAATATTATGTAGCACATGACTGTACATAAAAGTAATTGTCATAGTATTCAGTGGGTTTAATTTATTAATGACAATTGCCAGCTATTGTATATAGTTCAGAATTTTTCAGTTTGGCATTTTTGACATTTTGAACTAGATAGTTGTTTGTTGTGAGGGGCTGTCTTGTGTATTGTAGATTCACAGCATCCTTAGCCCCTACTGGCTAGATACTTTGGCTTCCCCCAAGCCAAGACAATCAAAAATGTCTTCAAATATTGTTAGATATCCCTGAGGAGACAAAATTGTCCCTCTCTGAGAATCATTGAGTAGTTGATATTCTCATAGTTCTCACAAGTGAAAATATTAATAACAACTTTTCCTAAACTTTATTCTATTAAAAACTCCACATTTAAGTTTTTTGAAAAAATGGGTTGTTTGTGTTATTGTGAAAAAAATAGTTGAGCATGTTTTTTTACCCCATATCTGTACGGAACAACTTTATCATCAGATTCCTCACTCCAGTGTGTTTTCTGCCCCTCTTTAGTCTCTACAGAAAAATGGGTCAGTTGTAGCCATGACAGGAGATGGAGTAAATGATGCAGTTGCTCTGAAGGCTGCAGACATTGGAGTCGCAATGGGTCAGACTGGCACAGATGTTTGCAAAGAGGCTGCAGACATGATCCTGGTGGATGATGATTTCCAAACCATAATGTAAGCTTTGTTTCAGTGAATGCATATAAGAGAATCTTCTGTCCTTTTCCCCAGATGGTTCCCCATCTCATCCCCAGATGATTCAACTGGAAAAGAATTAACAATATTTAAAATTGAGCAAATTAAATCATGTTTCTAGATTAATCATGTTTTCTGGCCTAGTGTGTAGTTCTAGAGAAAATGATTTGTATGGATTGAATAGACATAATAGATGGTAGGGCTGATCTTTTAAGAAATACTGAATGCCAGCTAGGTATCATGTTGTTCTGGGCACTAAAACTGGTACAACAGTGGACCTTCATTAGGGGCCTTTTAGTTAAATTCAGGTTCTTAGGAATGTGCATATGTATGACCTTAACAGTAAGAATTAAAAATTATGAAGTTCACATCCATTCTTATTCCTTATATCAGTAGTAGATTCATATTGCTCTCATTTCATGATATAATTTATTAAATTTGAGTAGCGTTGTTTCATTCAGTTTCCAATTGATTTAGGACTCCACAGTTTAATACCCACTGGTGTCAGTTTCACAATGTTTAGATGGATATCATTGTAATCTCAACCTGTCAGGTAGCCTGAACTTTACTCATTTCAATGCTAAATTATAATTTCATGTCCCAGGATACTTTATTACCCAATAGTGTCTTAAAGATATGTACTTGGGAGTTCAGAACTCAGAGCATTGCCAAACTCTTATAAAGATGTATGTTTTTTCCTCTCCCTGCTTAAAGTTGTATAAAAATCTGGGAAGAAAGAAGTTGTTTTAAAAAATATGTATTTTCTTAGATTGAGCCAAATGAAAGAGAATTTATGACTTTTTGTAAATTAATGTCCTTTAATTCCTCTCTAGTAATATATATTATATATACTTGTATGTAGGAACAATAGCTTATTGCCATTTAGTTCCTGACATATATTAATTTAACTCTTAAGAAAAACGAGCTTAAAGAGGTAAAGATGATTATCATTTTAGTACTTTAAATGTATAGCATTGTATGGAGAGGCAGTTTATTATTTTAATATTCAAATATCTTTTTAAGAATTAAAAAATAAAGTGAAGTTAGATAGATGTCAATATGTTTGATTTTAGTTCATTGCTGAAATAAATGTTTTATATTCTAATCTTAATTATGTGAAGAAAATAATAGACTTTTTTGTCTTTTATTTTATTTTATTTTTTGGCACTGGGGATTGAACCCAGGGATACTTTACCACTGAGTTACACAAAAAGTTTTTTAATTTTGAGACAGGGTCTTGCTAAATTGCTTAGGGCCTCACTAAGTTGCTGAAGCTGGTCTGGAACTTGGGATCCTCCTGACTCAGCCTCTGAAGTTGTTGGGATTATAGTTGTGTGCCACCATGCCTGGCTAATAATTTATTTAATTGATACATATACTAGTTGGAAATTTATTGTCAAAATAGCTTCACAATCTTTTATCACAGATATATCTTTATTTTTATATGGAATTTTCTTTATTTTTATGTGACATTTTCTGACTTCATCTTTACTTTTAAAATTTCAGGTCCGCAATTGAAGAGGGTAAAGGAATTTATAATAACATAAAAAATTTTGTTAGATTTCAACTGAGCACGTAAGTTTTCAATAAATTTGTCAGCTTGGGTCTTTTAGATAAATTATAGGAAAGTAGAACTTAACCTAGAAACTTCTGTGTATTACTGAGGGTTGTTTATAAGTAAGTTTTCTAAAGAGAGAATTACTATACAGAAATGGCATGATAAGTGGATTCTCAATAAGATAATTAGATGTCTATATTATCATCAAAGTATTTGGTCAGTCCTTTGCAGTTTCCACATTTGTGGATTCAAGTATGGGTTGAAAATATTTGGAAAAAAAATTGTATGTGTTCTGAACATCTATAGACTTTCCTTGTTTTTATACCTGAAACAATAGAGTATAACCACAATTTACGTAGCATTACATTGTATTAGGTACTGTAAATAATCTAGAGATGACTTAAAGCATTCAAGGGAATATGTAAAGGTATATGCAAATACTGTGCCACTTTATGTAAGGGACTGGGAATTTGGTATTTCAGGGATTTCTAGAACCAATCCCGCAAGGGATACTGAGGGACAACTGTATAAAACTTCAGGATTTATTTAGTAGCTTCCGAAATTGAAGGAGTGGAATAGGTCATATCTCAGTGTTTCTTCTTAGTGTTCTTTTTTTTTCCCCCAAAATAGAAGGACTTTCTGTAACCAAACAAACAAACAAAACTATTGAATATTGTTGAAACTGTTATGTAGATTTAAAAAATTTCTTCCCTTTGCTGTTGAAAATATTTTGCTAAATAATGTTAGGTTTTAAATGTTCACATGAATGAAGCATAGGTTACTTGAGTTCTGGGCTTCTTTTAAAAGCACAGTAGTAACGTGAGATTTTTAAATGCTAGAAAAATATCACCACAAAATCAATAGAAAATTTACTATGCTGACAGATTAAATGATTCTCTTTTTCAACAGGAGTATAGCAGCATTAACTTTAATCTCATTGGCTACATTAATGAACTTTCCTAATCCTCTCAATGCAATGCAGATTTTATGGATCAATATTATTATGGATGGACCCCCAGCTCAGAGGTTAGTTTTTTCATGTTTGAACTAGAAAGTTAAGGAAATTGTGATGCCCTAATTATTGTTTTAAATTTTTATTATGGATAATGTCAGAAATTGGCAGTAGCATATTTGTTATAAATTGTGTGATATGTGCATATCATTTATTCTCTTGAATGTTTGTTCATGTAACATGAATCTGAGCCTTTATGCTATGTCACTCACCTACCCTTTGGTTGAGAATATATCAGAGAATAGATAAGTCCCCCCCTATCCTGCAGTAAGCCTTTTATTGCTAAGGATGTAATGCAGTGGAGGAATGTCTGAGTACAGTGTCATTACCTAGGTTCTGTGTTAATACTAGAGACTTGGAAAGTATTGAAGAATTTGAGTGTCTGTTTTATTTTACAACAATGAGGTAGTTGAGTGATACATATCGTTGGCCATTGCAACAGATCATCCTAGTCAAAACGCCTTGTAGGAAAGACATTTCAAAGCCCTCTTGGTAGGTCATGCATTTGAAATAAATAATTTTACATGTAAATGAAATTGTCTAGCGTTTTGAAGGCAGATTATTAGTTGTCTATCAAATTGAGCTAAATAAGTGTGAAAGAGGAAAGAGACAGTGATAAAATCAGTCCTTGGGTTTGTTTTTGTTTTCATTTTGAGAGGGGGTTGTTATGTTGATCATGCTATCCTGAAACTCATGGGCACAAGAAATCCTCATGTCAGGCCTGACTTACCTGGTACTATAGGCATATGCTGGTAGAACTAGCAGTGGTTATTTTTGACTAGTCATAAATAAGTTTTTCTTAAGATTCAACATTTTGTTTTCATAAGAAAGCATTTAGATTCCTGGATAACTGAATTTAGTTAGTTTTAAAAGTAACAGATCCAAGCCTTAACACCTAAAGTAATTCCTTTTTCTGTTTGCTTTTAAGTCTTGGAGTAGAACCGGTGGATAAAGATGTCATTCGTAAACCTCCTCGCAATTGGAAGGACAGCATTTTGACTAAAAATTTGATACTTAAAATACTTGTTTCATCAATAATTATTGTTTGTGGGACTTTATTTGTCTTCTGGCGTGAGGTATATTCACTGGATAAGTAGCTATATTGTGCATTTTGTATGATAGGATTCTTAGTTATTTTGGTATGTTACACAGAAAACTGAAAAGACCTCTTTGAGTAAAAAATATGATAGAAACATTTAAGATTCTATTTTGTTCTCTGGGTTAATAGAATTGTTGGCTTAGGACTTGAAATCATTTAAATTTGCAGAGACATATGACAATAAAATTAATACATGAAATTTTGGGTAGAAAAACTGAGCCTTGAAGAACTACTTTATTGTAATTATAAATAATAAATGTATTTAAAACTGTATAGTTCATGAAAAGATTTTTTTACTTTTAACTATGTAGACTATAATTGTTCACTGGCTATAGGAAATTTAAGGAATTTATATGTTTTGTATCTTAGACTAAAGCTATTTATCATAATAGAAGGAAAATAATAACATTTCAAAAGCATGCAATATGTGATCGTTTGATTCAGCCATTGAAAAGTCATTTTGTTTTTTCTGTCGACAGCTGCGAGACAATGTTATAACACCTCGAGACACAACAATGACATTCACATGCTTTGTGTTTTTTGACATGTTCAATGCGCTAAGTTCCAGATCTCAGGTATGTGTCATCAGTCTTAGCTAATTGGCCCAACTGAATAGAGCTGCTTTTCCTAGTGAGGAGGCCAGGAAGTAGGAGTTTTTAGTTTTACTTGGTTTTGCAGCCACAGATTACAGTGCCAGGCACAGCCTTCCTACTAACTTGTGCCATTGGTTAACAATAAGGTTGAAGCACTTGGGGAGCTAAACCTTACCTTTAACTCAAAGATCAAAGAAAATCACAGATATCTTTCTTCCTTTACCTTATAAGTTGTAGCTATAGGAAAGATTCAGGTTAACATTATCTCAACATAGGACAAACCTCATATGCTCTACTAAAATGGTATGTCTCATTTTAGGAGAGTGTTGGAATAAGGACCAGAACAATTTGCTTGCCATCAATCTCTGGCAGTGTGTAAAAGTTTAGGATACTTAATTTTACTTTTCTTCACAAGTCTTACAGTAGGTGTGATTGCTATTTCTTGGTCTTAAAGTGTTTTAATAGAATATAATGGATTAGTACCTTGAGGGTGCTTTTTCAGAGCATATTGTTCTTGAAAACTAATTCTATCTGAGGCAGTAACTATTTGTTTAAATTTTAAAGCACTCTATGAATCTTTAACTATACCTGTCACCATTTGCCATACTAGAACTTTGTAAGAAGACTGGATTATCTCTAATTTTGAGACTGTTTTGAAGAAGATGTAGTATTCGTGTTTTTGTTTTATAAAAGGCACTTTTACTTTTTCTGTATACACATTACTAGGTCCATTCTTTAAGATTTTAGATTATCTACCACAATGAATGAATAGGAAAGACTTAGCAAAATACAAAGTTTCTTAGTGCTTTACGCTGAAGTGAGTTTCTTTCTTTTTGTGGTCTCATACAGTCTCACTCTTTTTAAGAAAGCCCTTTATTGATAAATAAAAGTTACTTTAAAATGTACCTTTCTTCTACCTGAATGATTTCAAAATAATAGTTAGAATTAAGAGATTTCATGGTATTGATAATCAAAGCTACCCAGTGATACTAATTATTAAAAATTGAAAATAAGTATAATAATAAAGAAGTTATTTGTATGACCAAGGAGTAATAATTGAACTTTCTGCTTTGCCAACAGACCAAGTCTGTGTTTGAGATTGGACTCTGCAGTAATAAAATGTTTTGCTATGCGGTTCTTGGATCCATTATGGGACAATTACTAGTTATTTACTTCCCTCCACTTCAGAAGGTTTTTCAGACGGAGAGCCTAAGTATACTGGGTAAAAAATCTTGTCTTTATATATTTTAGGTGAATTGTATTTTACAATGTTTGTTCTATTAATTCTTTCAAGATAGTGAAATGCGAAAGGTAACTGACATGACCTGGAAAAGAGGATTCCTTTTTTCATTTGGGGAAGCTCAGGGAATCATTCTCCTTACTGTAGGTGTAAATTTGTTTTTTTCCTTTTCCTTCGCGGTACTGTGGATTGAACCCAGGACTTCGAACATGCTAGGCAAGAACTCTACCATTGAGATACATGCCTACCCCTTCTTATTTTACTTTGAGAATAGGACCTTGCTTAGTTGCCCAGGCTGGTCTTGAACTTGTGATCCTCTTGTCTTATACCCCTGAGTCACTGGGATTACAAGTGTGCACCACTGTGCCTGGCCTGTTTTTTTTCTTTTTATAGGTTATCAATTGTTATAAAATTATATTTGGTGTTTCTGAAATACAGCAAACCAAAACCTATTATAAAGTAATTATAGTTTAGCCAGGTACCATGGTGTATTCCTGTAATCCCAGCAGCTCTGGAGCCTGAGGCAGGAGGATCACAAGTTCAAAGCCAGCCTCAACAATTTAGTGAAGGTCCTAAGCAGTTTAGCGAGATCTTGTCTCAAAAAAAAAAAAAAAAAAAAGCGAGGGGCTGGGGATGTGTCTCGGTAGTTAAGCAAGTGTCCTGTACCAAAAAAAGGTAATTGTAGTTTATAACTTTTTCCCATCTTGTAAGAAGAAAGAACTAGATTTAAGATCAGTGAAAACAAATTGCTCTTGTATAAAACTGTAATTTTTAAAAACTGATCTTGTTAATTTGCACATTCTCATTTTATGAAATGTCATTCTGACCCTGAAAGCATAGTTTTATAATTCTGTGAATTACACTTATTTTTTCATATACCATGCATTAAATGTATGCATCAGTCATTTAAGAATTAATTTTCTTGGGCTGGAGTTGTGGCTTAGTGGTAGAGTGCTTGCCTAGCTTATGTGAGGCACTGGGTTCAATCCTCAGCACCACATAAAAATAAATAAAGGTATTGTGTCCATCTACAACTTGAAAAAAAAAAAAAAAGAAAATATTTAAAAAATTCATTTTCCTCTGTGTGAGGAACAGAATATTTGATGGGAATGCTGTCTTTATTTCTTGAGTTTTTAAAGTTAATTTGAAAAGTAGTTACAATATTTCACTTTATTTTTTGGTGTAATTCACTTTAAAATTCAGCTATTTTAATTTTAATATTTTAATTCCATATTTAAAGTGCTTCCTTTAAAAGCAGTTTTAAGCATTTTTTAAAGCAATAAATAAGAATTGAGATAGTGTGGATACTATTAGAAATATAGTCTTCTAGACTTTGAAATAGAATATATTGCTGCAAAATATTTAATCTTCAGATAGGCATTTTCAGTCACATTGGTTACAACTCCTTGAGCAGTAATTTCTAGAAGGGTGGTGAGGGTAATGATATTTACTTCATGAAGTAATTGAGAAAAAAATATTTTTAAAACTGTGGTAAAAATGTTAGCAAAATGTAAGCTGCTAACTTTGTGACTAGTAAGTGTCAAAGAATGGTAAAACCCACCTTATTTTCTCTTGCAGATCTGTTGTTTCTTTTGGGTCTCACTTCGTCAGTGTGCATAGTGGCAGAAATTATAAAGAAGGTTGAAAGGAGCAGGGAAAAGATCCAGAAGCATGTTAGTTCGACATCGTCGTCTTTTCTTGAAGTATGATGCATATTGCATTCTTTTATTTGCAAACTAGGAATTGCAGTCTGAGGATCATTTAGAAGGGCAAGTTCAAGAGGATAATGAAGATTTGAGAACTTTTAAACTTTTCATTGACTAAAATGAACATTAATGTTAAAGACTTGATTTGAAACTTTATCCTGCTGACAGTCCCAAATGAAATTATGCAACTTTGATAACATATTCCTTGATTTAAATTGGCTTTTGCGATTGAGTGAGACTTTATAAAGCATATGGGCAGTAATTTAATTAAAAAAAGAGGCAAAACATAAACCACCTTCTGCACTTAAGTCTAACGTACAAATACACTATCTTAAGATAGATATAATTATTTTTTATTTTTAAATATTGTACTATTTATGGTGGTGGGGCTTTCTTACTAATACACAAATAAATTTAATCATTTCAAAGGCATTCTATTTGATTTAGAAGTTGATTCCCAGGAGTGCCATATTTCAGCTACTGTATTTTCTTTTTCCTGCAATGTAAGCAGCTCAGATACCTTGTGCTACCATTTTTATATTTCAGGTTTTTGCACAGGATGTGACCACTGTCAGATCACTGTTCTTTTCTTTCTTTTTGTGATTGAAAAGCATATACTGCAATTTGAAGTAAATGTTTGCCTTTCTTAGTAAGTGTAAATGGTTCCTTTTTTTTTTTTTTTTTTTAAATTAAGATGTGAGTCTTTGGTTTAGCAGAATTAGTGCAGGGCTATCAAGTGGCAATCTAGTTACAGTAACAGTGTCTGTAGTTGAAACAGTCGTAGGTTCAAAAACATTTGAGACTGGAATGAAATTTATAATGAATTATATTAACATGTCATGTCTTCTTTTTGAGTTAAATATAAATATATAATTTGTTAAATATCATCTTGTCATCCTCTAAATATAAATCCAATTCAACTGAATAACTGAATTTTATTATTTTTACTATTTTGTATGTGTATTTTTAATTATATTTCTTAGGAAGTGTAGTCTGCTATACTTAAATAATAAAAAAGTCCCAAACCTCTAGATGGTTTATGAATGAGGGCTTGCAGGAAAGATCCTGTGCTGGCTGCTCTTCATACATCTTCTAGGCAGCAGCTTTCACATCAGGTACTGCACAACCCTGAGTCTGTCCCTTCTACTTCCACCATTTGTTCTCTTATCTTCTTTTTGTTTCATTGGGTTTGCTTAGAGAAACAGATAATATCTGCTTTGTGTAATGCCATCAGTTTTTTAAATTTGTTAGATGTAACTAATTTGTTTTGAATGTATAGCAAGTTTGGGCCAGAAATTCAAAAACATATCCGTTCTCCTGTTGAATATTTCTCTGTACAAAGAGAAATAGTCTCAGATTCTTATAACTTTAATTCTTCTTGAAATTAGTGAATTCTGTATTTTATAAACTGTCAGAATAAACCATTCTCAAGCTTTTATCCAATATTAAATTGCAAGTGTTAGCTTTGAAAAACTGTCATTGACAGGGAAAATATCCATTATTTGAGCCCTTATTATTGAAATGTAAGTGCAAGGAGATGAGTTGTCTGCACTTTCTTTTTCTTTATTCTTTCAGACTGAATATTCAAATGTACATTATCCTCTCTCATTAGCTGGAACATGGAAGCCTTTGTTTAGTCAACTGTCTTTAGTGATTTGATACCTGATACCTAAATTTTGTAATGATTTTTATTCTGTGTTACAAAGATGTGAAGTACATAGTAAGTGCACATCAGTCTTTTGTTTTGCATTTTAGGTTTGGAATATGACTTGTATCAAATTAATGTGCCAGTCTTTTCATTTGGTTTTTGATCTATAAAAATAAAAGGATTTTTTCATAAGTTAATTACCTCCTAACTAGTACTGTTAGCATTAAAATAATCTGTTTGGATGCTAAAGATGTGGAAATTCTTTGATTTCAAAAGAAGTAAAATATATAGTACTGATCCAAATTTCAATTTTTTGTAATATATCAATCCAGACTAGCATGCATGAGTTAAATGTGCTAATATTGAAATTTTAAATTTTTGCCCCATTTTCTAGCTCTAGGACTCTTGGTCTCTAATGGTAAAATTTGATTGTTCTTCCCTGTTGATTACTTTATGCCATTTTTGATCCTATAATGAGTAACACCAGAGAAGAAAAGAAATAGTAATAATGTACTATTTAGATACATAATTCTCAAATGATAAAACTGGCCACATAAAAACAAGACTGAGCACATCTGTGCTGGGCATTACATAACGCAGAGATGAAACAATTAAAACCATCCAACTCAAAGAACCTCCCTTCTCCAGTTCAGCCCTTATTTAATAGCACTAAACAACCTGTAGAAGTATGACATGTTTTTAACCTTTCATCCCACACATGGTGTCTCTGTTCAAATTATAATCTTTCTGAAATCACATTAAGTTTTAATCTCTTACACATAGTGTATAAGTGAGCATTGGCCATGTGTAAAATAGAAGAACCTTAATTAGGTTTACCCTTCTTTCTGCCTTTGTTAACTGGCAGTTGATGTGCAGTTTACTTCCACATATGACTCACCCAAGAAGTTAGGTGGATGAATTGATTATCTTTTCATGAAACATTTTTTTAGCACCTGACTATACCAGGAATAGAGAAATAATGGCATCTCTGCTCTTCAGAAGCTCATGGACAGAGATAGTAGGTAGTAAAACTGATAAACTATTTTGAGAAAGTTAATAGTAATCTCTGCACATTTAACAGATACACATACATTAAAATGAATACAGCACAATTGCACTAGAAATTTTCTTTGATATTGGCTTTTGAAAATCTTTGGTTTTCAAAGCTACTAAAATCCAAACAGTAGTTGATTTGCCTGCTAAAATATGGTATGAATAAATATTAATTCTAACTGGTATGTGACAGATTATCTTGATTGTTAAGCTTCCTTGAGCTCAGCAATTTGGTATGGTTGTTGACTGGTCAGTGGAATTTGTTTGGGTTAATAATTTGAATAGATTGCTGTGTGGTAAATGTAGGCAGGTGAAGTGTAGCTGGAAGAAGTAGGTCACTGGGGCGTGCCTAGGGGAGTACTTATTTTGTCCCTGGCTCTACCCACCTCTCTGCTTCCTGGCTGCCATGAGTGGAGATGCCCTTTCACCATGATTTTCTGCTTCATATTAGACCCAGGGCAGTGGAGTCAGCTGAGTATGGATTAAACCTCTGAAACTGTGAGCCCAGATAAACATTTCCTCCTCTGAGTTGTGTTGAATAATACAAGTGGGACACAGGCCCATTTGAAATGTGAGGTTCATAGTAGCCTTGAGATTTTCTACTGGACATGTAGATGAGGTTTCTAAAGCAGATAATCAAAGCCAGGGCTAATTCTAAGCTAGCAGAAAAACAATTTCCCTTTAAAAGCTTTCCTCCACCCCATTTTTGATTTTTGCTAAAATTAAAGCACTAAGTGGGAGTATACTTAGCTTTGGCAGAGTAAGATTTTTTTAAAGTTCCTTTAACATAGTGATTACTTAATCAGTAAACAGTTGTCTAAATTCACAATGTAAGGACCACAGATAACATTGAAGTCTCTTTTGTTATAGAGCTTTCCAAATGAGTGTGTTATTTGGTTACCAATTGGAAAACAGTGATGTGAATAATTGGTAGCACATCATCTTGGTATTTGCGTAAAACATTGCAGATTGTATGTATGTTGAATAACTACATAACTTAGAATGGAATTTACTGTGCAGTGAGTGAAGAGCATTAACATTAGAAAATAGCTACTTGCTCCAAACAAGTAATTGTGGAAGAAGAGTAGAAAACAGTATCTTTTGGTTCCTTTTCCATCTTGCTCATATTTGTTTGGACCTTTCTAGCCTCATATCCCATTCAGTGTGCCAACACAATCTACTCCTAGGTCTTTTGGGGCAGTATTCATTAAGCTTGAAATTCTTACTCCTCTGCCTCAATTTTGAGAATCAGAATTTGATTTTTTTTTTTTTTTTTTTGTGCTTGGGATCAAACCCAAAGCTTCATGCATACTAGGCAAGCACTCTACCACTAAGCTAACTCCCAGCCAATAATCGGAATTTTTACCTATATTTCAAATCCTAGTTGAAATGGCAAACTAAGTCTTTTCAGATTGTTTGAAAGGTGGTGCACGTGTGTGTTATTGTAGTAGTAGTAGTAGTAGTAGTAGTAGTAGTAGTAGTAAAGTGCCCTGTAAATAATATTAACAGTTAAGGCAGCCATAAAATTGAGCATAAAAATTGTTTTATTTTTAGAAAACATTAAAAATATAAGTCCAAGCCATTTTGTTGATAAAGCTAGACAGAAATTTGACATAATTATCTCTTTTTATTAAAGATAAAGTTAAGAGTTGAAGTTGGGACAGAAAAGTGGAAGCAAGTATTCGAGCCATTTTCATTCTTAGAAATTATTTCTTAAATCCATCAGTGTTCCTGTATATGCCTGAGTGTATGATGTGTTAGTAAAGGCCTTTATTTGTACAACTACTCCAGGTAGTGACTTTTTTATTTTTAAACTGTTTTGGTCAATTCTAGCCAAATTGACAAATACCTTGTCTGTGGTTCCTTCGTTGGTAGGTCTGGCAGAATTCCCATTCATATCTAACCCAAGGTTGCCCCATTGCCAGTTTCGGTTAAGCAGTAATGGCATTGTTTTATTTTGTAACCTTTTGCATAGAAACCACATTTCACAGTAACGTGAACACTTAATGCTGGAAATTGGGTAACAGTTTTGCATGTGTACCAGAAGTCCATTTTGGGGCTCAGTATTTCTAGCTTTTGAATTCACGATGTGCTTTCTAACACAGTTTTTTTTCAAGATACAAATCTATTCAACCATGTTAAAGATGATTATCTATTAAAGTCTTCTGTGATAAGTACACCAAAGTGTACTTTAGTTGAGAAGTGGCAATTTGGTGCCATCTTATGGTCATTAAAACAATACTGTGTCTTGACTACTCTTTTTCATCAGTCTGCATCTTACAGGCATAATATGAAACACTTGGTGTGCAAGTCTTAAAAAACTATCCTTGGAGCAGCAGACAGCAAGCTTTAACTAAATAGGTGATTATGTAGAAAATGTATGCCTGATAGGAAGAACATGACAAATTTTACATTTAAGTACTATTAGATCAGTTTTAGAAAGTTATAAATTGTGTTTTCATTCATGTTGTTTTCTAAGAAGGATGCATAATAGGATGGCATTAGATTTTGTAAGTGTCTTTCTACATGGGGCTGGCCTGTTTGGCCCATTAATTAACTAGAGGTGTTACAGGTTAGGGAAACAGTTTATTGTAATCCTCCTTAATTTACCTACATGGAGCTGTTGGTTTTGGTGTCGACAAATGGTGCCATGCAGGACAAGTCTGCATGCTGCCCTTTTTTTTTTTTTTTTTTTTTTTGTGGTGCTGGGGATTGAACCCAGGGCCTTGCTGCTTGCAAGGGAAGCACTCTACCAACTGAGCTATCTCCCCAGCCCCTGCCCATTTTTGTAAATAAAGTTTTCTTGGAACACAGCTACACACATTCATTTACATATCGGTTGTTGCTACTTTCATGCCACAATGGTAAAAGTGAGTAGGGGTAGGTACCATATGGCTCCACGAAGCCTCAAACTATTTGGCCCTTTGTAGAAAAAGCTCACCTACTCATATAGATACTCAAGAAGAAGAAAATAGACCTGTACTTTACATTCACTGGACTGGAGAAAAATTTTCTCTACTCTCCAGTCTCCCAACAGGATGTTCTCCCTGGGACAGATGCATTTGGTAGCAGATTTGATGTCAGTCTGAGTCACCCATGGGTCTCCTATGTGAAGAATGTCTGACTGTTTCCAGAACGTCATCAACAGGGAGGACATGCTGGCTGTTAGTAGTCCCAATAATTACCAGGACTGCTCGTTCCTAACACTGGGTGAAGTGTACTGATAATGCTGTCCCAGCTGAGTTGGGTTTCTAAACTCCTTCCCTCCATCTCTTCTTTCCTCCTCTTCCTCCTCTCTCTGCTCCTGTGTGACTGTCAGTTCTCTCCTACCTTCTTGGATACAAAAGAGAAGTAGATGCTTCCAGAGAAAAAGGTTTAATTTGAATAAGCTAAAGTATATTTTATCTTAGAGAAGAAAATATTTAATACTAACTTATTTTAATAGAACATTCTAAGTTAAAATGTATTTACATAGTATTTATCATTTCTAAGGTAAAATGATGACAATATTTCTCAGCAAATTCTTCTCACAGTCCACTCCTGACTTAACTGCTTTATAAAATAGACAGTGGTTTATAATAGGGTTAGTTAGTTTGGTTTGTGTTTAAGACAAGTTTTCATAAGTCTGGGTGCCAGATGGCCTACAGTATCAGTACTGTGTGATTTAAAACCTGGGTTTGTGGATATCACCATTTCCAGATTTTACCCCAGAGGCTACCCCTCCCCTTGATTTTTGTTTTTGGTGGTGGTGGTGGTGGTGGGGTTTCAAGCAATAGTCAGAAAGCCTGCTAGACAAATTCTAAAAGAGCTGCAACACTTCTCTCCCCTTGATTTTTTTTTTTTTTTTTTCCCCAGGCCATCAAAGCAATGTTGAAAACATGATCTTTCCATGCCATCCTTCCTTGATGGTACAGCTATTAACTTAGGTTTCTCAGATGAAAAAAGTACAACACAGGCATTGGATACATTTGTAAATAGAGGATTAGAAGAGAAAATCTAGCACCCAAAGATCCAGACTTTCCCTGTACTCCAGATATATATCCAACTGCCTGACAGATACCTCCACTTAAGTGCCTAAAAAGTATATTAACTTAACATATCCACAGACAAATCCCTAATTCTTCTACTTCCCACCCTGCACAAATGACAATGGAATAAGAAATTTAAAAATAGAAGTTAGTTGAATTTAAAAATAGAAGTTTTAATGAGGACATAAAAATTCTGTTATTTTAGGTTTGACAATACTTAGTAGTATCTCTTATTGATACTCTTAACCCCCCACACCCTTTTTGAGTACTGTTAAATAATTTTAAAAAATATTTCTACATTTTTCAGGGCAAATTCCTCGGCTCACATGTAGATTATATTACCCCTTCTCCGTCATTACATATTGTTATTCTATATCCATGGTAGCAAACATTACATGTCTGAGACATTACAAAGTAGATTTCCTGTTTTTAGTATCAACATTCTTTGATTTAGTCCCTATAATATATAACACAGATGAGCCAGACAGGAAATTCAGGGGTTGTGGGGAGAGGAGTGCCTACTTAGAAACACTGTTGTTTTTCCAGATTCAAGTACTAGTCCCTTAGTTAATGATCCAAAAATTACTAATGTTCAGACCACCTGCAACATTTTCCTAATCTTGTGTGGTAACTCACATGATGGCATAACTTTTAAAAAGTTATAAATTGTCAGAAATCCAATATTGGTACATTCTAATCTTTGAAATTAAAAATCTATTAAGTGTATATAAGTTAAAACCAGATGACCCTCCCACCCAAAGAAAAAAATGCCTAGGTATTCCTCAATCCTGCTGACAGTGGGTAATTCTGCACAAAAAATTTCTGTGTCTCAAAAGTGGGAATAGGAAAATTGTTTCTTAAACTGTGTATATGTGTATATATAGTTTCTTAAACTATTTTAACCAAATACATAAATTGTTGCCAGGATCAGTAAGAATAGAGGAGATGTATATGTACAGTGCTGTGCATTCATTTGAAATTTGATTTTTCTCCCTAAAAATAGAGTTCAGTGAAACTAGCTGGAAACACTTTTCAAACTATAATTCATCTGTTTTCTCATTGTAACACCCTGGTATGTGGCTTGATACAGTCATGTCTTTGAATTTAAAAAACTTCCTTCCTCAGCCTGAGGTTCTTATAACTTTATAGCTGAATGGACTTGAATTTTAGCATCATTCAGACATCTGGACAGAAATAAAAAAAGTAACTTGTCCAGTATGTCTCAGAATGCTGTTGCTGAAAGTGAGAAGGTTTGTTTATAATACTTTAGCCCTAGAGAAATAGTAATTTCAAAAGCAAAATGACTTTTAGGTGTCATGACTTAAATACATCATCTAAAGACATTATGAGATGAATACCAAGTATTCCACTCAAATCTATCCCATCAGAAATACAAGGTTGCCACATTGGAGTCTGGTATTGGTAAGTGTTCTTTTATGGAAGTGAAATCGTCTTACCTGGTCTTGGTGGTGACTGCCTTCCAGGTGCTGCTCTAGGTTCATGGTGTGCTAGTTAGCCAAATAGCGTGTGGTAGGGGGAACCTCCAGTGATACCTGGCAACCTTACTAGGGGAAAGCTGGGTTTGGCCTTCTTAAGGCTGTGGAGTAGGGCCAGGGTATTAGCCTGGCAGTTGCAGGAAGATTCCTAGGAAGTAGTACGACTTCTAATTATTTTCCCTCTATCTTTAAACATACCCAGGTTCTTTCAAACTGAGTTTTGAAAACTACAGAAAATTCCTTGGTAACAGGAAAAAGAACTGGAGGGACTACATATTCAATATGGGGATAATTCTTTCTGGTCTTCCATTATTTTCTGATTTTGAGCTTATCTGCCCGTTCATTCTCTTGGTAGTTCTCCATTCTTTCCAGTGTGGCCTCAGTGTCACTTCTTGCCCTTTATATTCTTGTCCTTTTTGTAGTCATATTCTTGATCTCTCTTGCCTTTGCAAAGTTCTACTCTTAGCTTTGACAACCCTGGTTTCATGGCATCTTGCTCTTTGTGCTGCTCAACACTCATTTCTTCCCAGATCTCTGACTTTTGGTTTTCATGTGTGGACATAACAATGGCTATTGTTTATCACCTATTTTATTACCACCCATTGTTAAGTACACAGGCACTTAAAAATGTTATTTTATCTTTAGATAATTTACTCTATGATTTTCATTTTACCCAGAAGGGCAACTGAGACATTTTCTAATTAATTTGTTTTTATGCATGAAGGAAGAAAAATTCTAAGGCCTTTCTGGTAATAAAGGTCTTTATCTTCTAAAATTATAATTAATTTGAATTAGAAATTCAAATTGAAATACTAAAGTTAACTTGAATTCTTTTTCCATGATGATCAGTTTGCATAAAAGAACTATAGAGATGATATTTACAGATGAATAAATTTTCAGGGTCCAGGTAACTCAGAATGAACTTGTACAAAATAGACTTCAGATATCATTTTATAACCACTAAATACAGAGTGTGATTACATTATACAAAGTAAATGATTTTCTCTCTGATATTACCCCTAAAATTTATTCATCTTAGCTGTCTAGAGTTCATTTTGATACTTGAAGGACTAATTGAAGACTACATACATTTCCAAAGCCTCAGGTGAGATTTCGTTTGTTTGAACTGAATCAGAAAGAGTAGGACTGATTGCTGGGTACAGTGGCACATACCTGGAATCCCAAGGACTCTGGAGGCTGAGGCACGAGGATCATAAGTTCAAAGCCAGCCTTGGCAACTTAGTGAGACCCTATCTCAAAATAAAAAAAGCTGGGAATATATGTATATAGCTCAATAGTAGAATGCCCTTGGGATCAATTCCCAGCACCACAAAAAAAAAAAAAAAGTATGTTGTTGATAAGCCAGGAAATATAGGACATTATAATTTCTAGATTGGTCCCAAATTCTAGGAAAAGGGAGAGACAATTTTGGTATAACATGCTTATTGTCCCCCTTAGATCCACTATGGTTAAGACATACTTCTTAAAAACAGATGTACTTGACATCTCTCTCCTTGATCGTTGTAAGAATAAAACATCTCTTTGGAGATATAAAAACCTCACTAAGGAGCCCTCTGCATTCTTCCTAAAATGATAAAAAATTTCCATATTTCATAAACTCTTACTTGAAATGGAAGCATTTTTTAGGGCTGAGCACTTCAGGTGCAGATGACATTGTTTTTACCCTTCATAAATGGCTAAAACCAGTTAACACTTCCAAGGTGTGTGTGACATTGGTTGGTGCTGGGTTTATTCTTAAGTGTGGTGTTTTGAGGAAAGTGTAGAATTGTTTACTGGGTATCAGGAAGAGGACATGGGCTTGTTCAAAATGGCAGTTTAAAGCCATCTTTAGCTTACTGATGGGGAATATACCAGTGGAAGAAGAGAGGAAGAACACAGTTGTGTAAATAAATGAAAGTTGGAATAGTTTTAGTTCTTGCCCAAACATATTCATTCCACTTGCTTATTTTTACTTTCATGTTCTTTATTTGGAACTGGCCAGCACTTCTATATCTGTTGGTATTTGTAATGTTAGCAGCCTCTAGTATTTTCTAGAATGGTGCCTTTCAAACTTTGATTATAGTACAAAATAATTTTTCACAACCACCTAATATATGTATCTGATATTTTCCAGTCTAATTTTTTTCATTTAAAAAATGTTGGTTAGGGGTTGGGGATGTTGTAGAGCACATGCCTAGTGTGTGTGTGGCCCTTGGTTGGATACTCAGGATGAAATAAAAATAATAAAAAAAAAAAAAACAAAAAAACGAGTAACACCTGGTTATGACTCATTAACTATTTTTCAAAAAAAAGATCTAAAGTTCGGTTTTGCTGCATATATGTCATATTTTCATTCTCATTGTTTCTTCCTCCTCTGTATCTAGTAGCTCAGAATGGTACTTCTGTAGCTTAGAGCCATTTGTTTCAACCAGTGCTCTAAAATCTGGAGTTGTAAACCTCGCATGGTCTCATCTACTAAGTTTTTACTTCTCTCTGGCATTCTAACTCCTGTCTTTCACAGTGCAGACTTTTCATACTAAAAAAACAAAATAGAAACTTAAAACAATTTTTTAAAAATGATTACCAGCTACTGTTTTTAGGAAATAACTGAAGTAGGACTTCTACTCTCTGAAAACATAGCTATGTTGTTGCAATTTAAAATTTATAACTTACTAAAATGGAACATGAGAAGTACAAACATGCTTTTTCACAAGTGTGTTTAAGAACTATCAGAAGTTTCTTAAGTCAGGTTGTCTTTATTAAAAATACAATACAAAATACTTTGGAATTCAAAGATTATGTGTTATTGTGTTTATCCCCTAATGGTTAGTTCTAATGAAAAAGGTTAATTATTTCAGGGTATGTAAGAGCAGGATTTTAAGTTAGAATTATACATGTAGTTTGATGCAGAATAAGTTTATTCAAAATCAGTGGTTTCAAAATGTTCCTCCAAGTTTTCAACCATTAAGAGCCCAAACCGATTGCTTCCCTCACACAAGCACCTGGGATCTGAGGCATTTCCCACTCTGTTCTTGGACCAGTTGGTACTCTTTTTCTTTTGCTTTTTTTTTTTTGAATTTGATTTACCCTTTGGTAAGAAAAGTTCAGTGGGGGCATACGACTTTGTGGCATTGAACAGGAGTTCATAAAGTTGCTTAGCCTCAGGACACATGCTCAGGAGACTTTCTACAGAGGTTGATGCCAACAATCGTTGGCATAGTCCGTGTACCAGGCTTCCACTGTACAGTCTGTTGAGGAGGAGAAAAAAGTATGGCTTTAAAGCATCAGTTTAGTACAGTTGTTCAAGTATGATTAACATGGCTTAACAAATTTATCTAAACACTGAGAGCTCTTATTGTTTTTATAAAATTATTAAATAATTTCAGAATTATGAGTGATTATATAGTGACTGGTGATATATAAAAACTTTTTATTACAAATTATGATGCTTACTGGTTTTGCAGTTAGCCCCAGGTAGGCCTCTTTAACACTTCAAAGAAAAAGAATTTAAAATGACCTTGATAAGCCAAAAAGGCAGTTTGTTAAGATACCAGAAAATTGTAATGGCATAATTGCAAGGTCATTCATTCACTTGGACTAAAAACCTACTTCACAAATAGAAGATGGGATTAACTGGAATTCTCAAATTGAATATATGTGACTTATAGCTAGAGCTGATCAACTGGCACCTTATCAGCCAATGTAGAACACATTTAATCAGTCAAATCGTTTAAAATAAAGTGTTGGTTTATCTGGGGTGCAGGGACAATCCTCCTGCTGAAATCATTATTAAGAGAACTGTTTGGTCTTGTTTTTATTGTTTTGTAGGGATGTGTGGTAGCTAGAGAGGATTCAGTAAAGAAATGACCTAAATTATTAAAGGAAAGGAGTAAGAATCCAGGTTCAAAAACCAATTAATTTTACTTGGCATAGGGTTTTGGGGTTAGTCAGATGAGGTCCAGAGATTTTAATAACACTACTTATTGCTAGGAAGCTTTTTATCTTGAAACATCTTCAGAGTTACACCCTCATACTTTGAATACCTCCTAAATTATCACTCAAAAGTGTGCAGGGTATTAGGGCTACAGTCATAAATTATATAGTCAAGTCCCTGCCCTCATAGAGCTTACATTTGAATGGAGAGAAACAACATATATTAAGTTTCAAATACTCTCATTTTCTAACCATCACCTTTTCCTCGTTCTCTCTTCCTTTAGTATCTCCCCAGAAAGGTAATTACAAATATATCCAATCCATTAATTACAGCTTTTTCACTGGCCTAAATCCCACTGCTATCATTTCTTTATATTTTACCCAGCTTAAACTCAAGAGTCAAACATAATGCTACTCCCAGGCACACAGGCTTAACTCCCTTACAACCTTTCCTTTCTTTATAATTTTTTGGCAAGAGAAAAACCCTAAATGAAATCTAATAATCATCTCGCTAGAATAAAAGTACCACAAGAACAGAGATTTTGTTGTTTTTGAAACCCTAACAGAGTAGGGCATTAATAAATATTGGAATGAATGAGTAAAGACTATGACAGGTGGTAACATAAGGCAATTTAAAAAGAATCATAAAGTAACAGACAAGTGTGACTGGGGATATAGAGTACTATTTCAGTAGTGTCATCAGAAGAAGCTTCTATAAAATGATAAACACCTAAAGGAAATGTTCTGTTCTACCAACAACTGCCTCTCTTTCCCCACTGATTTTTAAAAATTGGATCTAATTATGGAAACATTCCTTGGGAATATGAAAATAATATTTTTCCTATTTCTAGCTCTTCAGTGATAACAGTGATCCAAGATCAGTTCCACTAAGATTAATTTTTAAAGTAACTTCTTATTTTAGATATAAATAAGAATATTCATTTTGTGTGTATCCATCTGAACTAAAGTTTCCCGTGATGCTTACCGAGTTAGGTCTGGCTCTGGGAGAGGAGTGGACAGCAGCTGGTTGAGATACATCCCCATCTGGAGACAGGACTGCCACTGACAGAAGATGTGAGCTGTGTCTAAATCCAGTCTCCGGCCCGGCCACGTCAGCTCCTTCACCCTTTGGAACTCTTCATACAACATCTTAGCACCACCTTCCTGCAGCTCTTCCTTACCTAGACAAAGAAAGAATCCAAGGCAGTATTTCCAAAAACAGTGCATCAGCCTGTATCCACATATAAAACTTCAGATTCCACAAAGAAGAAAATTAATTTAAAAACCTAACTGTTTTTCTCTTTTGGCTTCATAAATGCCTTGCTGTATAAATTGAAACATTTATACTGAAGTACCTTTTTAATGATACCCTAGCTTTATTCAACCCTAAATTATCTTTTCCTTGAAATAAGATCTCTTCTGTTGATCTGTTACCTGACCTTAAACATGTCTGCATGTGAACTCTCCAAAATCTGTCTATGAAAAATACAAGTGACTATTAAACAACATTCTCTTTACTTTTCTCTTTCACTAACCTTCCTTTCACGGAAACCTCATGCTATAGTGCATTTGTTTTAAAGAAACAGCTGTGTGTCCAAAATCTGTTTTATGGAACAAAAACTATAAAGTATGTCTCAGACTTTGACAAATAGCTTCTTTACATAGTACATGTTATGGGGCAAGAATGCTGCATGTGTTTACCTCAGTGTGTGTGTATTAGATTTGAGGTGCACAAAATAACAACTGGACCAACTTTAAAGTAATAAAAAGGAGGCCCACCTTTTACCAATTAGCGAACAGCAAAGCACTGAACCTGCCAGGTGCAGGGTCCACATTTCCTAAAAGAAAAGAAACAGACCCTTGACATGTCCCTTCTGTAGGACTTAGGTAAAAATAGCTTGTGCTATTTAGGTACTAGGTATTACTTAGGTAATAGCTTGTGCTCTGAGAATTTCCTGTACTCTATTAGAGGAACAACCCTCAACTGTGTTCTTAAAGCAGTTTGTTAAGTTGGTTATTAAAACCCACAGTCCCTCTAATGGCTACTGTCACACTTGAGCCTCTTAATATTTGGGGTGTTTTTGGAGCTCATATTGTTTCACTTTTTTCATTTAACTTACTCTTTTAAAAAAGTAAACTATAGAGTAGTGGTAACCACTACGAAGTGTTGTAAATGAGTGCTAACACGGTTATCTTGTATTCACATGTAGGTATTAAGCACTTCAAATGTGGCTAACGTGATTGGAAGTTGGATTTTTAACTTTAGGTGGCTGGTAGCTATTGTATTAGTACTGTTCTTAAGTATGACAACTTCATACTTGTTTAGATAACATTACAGCACTCATAATATTTTAAAGGGAATGTTGCATTAACATACTATGGTGTTCCAATGCTTGAACATTTATTTTTACCAGATAAATGCAGATGAAATTGCCTCAGTGCATTTCTATAGTAGAAATAGAAGTTTTTTCCTATCTTTACATGTTAATTAAAACTCACAGTAGAGGGAAAAAGATTAGTATTAAAAAAAGAATCACAGTCATGAATGTTTATTGTGGTTGCAGGTACTCAGAAGTTTGACTTTCGGTAATTTTAAATAAGCTTCCTGTGATGGTGTTGCTGTTTAATGATGGGGTGGGAAGCGTGGAATCAAAATGCAACTGGCAAAACACAGTCACGCTACCCAAGTTAAAGCATCAGGATTGCCACGGAACAGACAGGATCAAGGCAGTGTCAACACATATTTTAAACTGTATACTTGGGAGTCAAGCCCCTGGCACTTGAGCCCAGGACATGGAAGTGTTCAGAAATATGAATGTGTTCATTCAAAATGAATGAATGACATTTTGGTGCCTCTCAGTTCTGATGAATTTATAAGGGTAAATAATTTGAATTTATGTGAATTCTTGAGTGTACACAGTTGGTAAGCAACATGCAAAAACATATTCCTGGAATTTCCAGGTACCTACCAGGGCTGTTGATTATGGCATGCAAGGGCCCCATCAGCATCCCCAGCAGAAGAGCTTGTAGATGATGTAGCCTTGCCTTGGCCTCTGTGTGCTGCAACCAGTAGCAACTGACAGCAATAGGCAACTTCAGAGAAGTAGGGATTGGCTCCAGGATGGTCTGTTTCACCTTTAGGGTTTCTAATAGAAGCAACTGCCGCCTAACCAAGGAGACCTGAAAATACACACCAAACATCCTACAAATTACTTTAGGGAATGTCTTTTTTCTTCTTTTTAATAGCATGAAGAGATTTAATGTCAGCTGTGAAACTTACTTCTGAGGGAAAAAGTCATCCACACCCAAAGCATTGAAAACACTGACTAGATGGATGAATGGGTGTCTGGTCTCTCCCTCTAAAAAGCCTGTTGCTATTTGCATCTGTCTGGAGGCTGCTAAGCACATTCAGTGTGCACATCACTTGGGAAGGTTGCTAGAAATTCAATCCTCAGACCTTGTCCCCTAATTTTGATTCAGTAATTCATTGAACTCAGGAATTAGCACTTTAGCAGTCCAGGTACTCTGCTTTGAGAAACAGATTTATATTCAACCCTGCCCTTACTTGCTGGTGAGTATTTAGGTACCACTTTATGGTGCCATTCCTGATCACCTCCGAAGACAAATGTTATTTGTACTTACACAGCCTTCTATTTGTCTGGGTCCTGTCTCCTGTCCCTTGCCTGCTGAATGTTTTACTGTCTTACTGTCTTTGCATTCTCCCATACTGGGATTGTCCAATGGTGGCCAAGGGAGACAGGAATATTTTAAGGACTGCCTGCACTCTCCTTAAAATAATAACACCACACTCACTCTTTTTACAGTGTACTTCAAATAAAAGGTCAGAAGTTAACAGCCCTGATGACTTTGAGTTCTTGTAGAAATAATTTTACCTTGATCTCAAATCTTCAAGAATCATAAAGGACCTTAGAAGTCACTCTCTTACAGTAGACATTAAGACTATTAAAAAGGTAACTTTCAGGGGAACCTTATAATCAAACTCTAATAATTGTATTCCTAGTGCCTACATGCAGCCAGGAAAAAAATTTTTTTTTCTTCTTTGTGGAAGGACAAGACAGTCTTGTACATTTCTCAGTACCTAACACCGTCAGTATTAAGTGTGGTTGACAGCTGAGAATGGAGTTGTTAACCTGAAATAAAATATAGCTGACAAAATGGCTTCATCTTCATGGGGCTTTTGAATGGTACGATGATTCTAAACACTGGTTTCAATAATGCGTTGTAAGAATTTTTAAATTAGAAGTATGTGAAGTGCTTTTAGTATAACAATGCCTACTGGAAGTAGCATTAAATAAAATAAAAATACATCTCCTAAACTAAAAAAAAAGCAGCACATAAAACTACATTAATTCTGTCATATAATGCTTAAATTACTGAATTCTCAAACCAAGTTACAACTTTTATGAACAAAGCAAAGAATGGGCTTTGACTTCAGAGGTGTTCTGCACTCCTCAACTTGGCTTTGGGCAAGTTCTGTTCTTTTCTACAATCTGTGTGATCATATGTAAAATGGGCATTATAACAATATTATTATGGAACTCAACAGTCCTTGGTGCCTTCCAAAAGGGGGACTACTCTGCTCACAGCCCTTTAAAGCGCCTTAGATTTTATTGCCTGTGACAATTCCTTTCCCTTTCCCTTGGGGAGTGAAAACACAGGCCTACAAAAGAAGCTGCCACAGAAAGGCAGAAGTATCCAGAAAGAAGCTGATTTTGGTGCCACCTCATACACCAAGAATGATCCACTTCCATGTCTCCTTGTGGTTTACACCCTCCCGTTGGTTAACTTGAGAGGTGTTCTGTCCATGGCTAACAACTAAAATCGTAACCCATGTGGTTTCTGTGGGAGTTAAATGAAACATTGTATAGTTTCTGGCACAAAGCAGATGAAGTATTTTTACCGTAGCATGTTACAAACAGTAATAATGTACCTGTGTTTATGTTTGGAATTACATTTACACCTGGTACCATTTGGAATTATGGGCCAATCAGAGCCAAAGGCATCGAGGGAAATACAAAATTAATTCATGCTACAGGAAAGCCAGATGACACCAGAGCACAGAGAATGAATTAAAATTTCACCCTTCTGTGAATACAGGTAAGTGTTGAGAACATTTGTCAAGGAGTATCAGCAGCATGCTCCACTGCATTGATCGAGTTGGCTTTCCATATGGGTGTCCTGATGTGTTTTACACCACACACACAAACACAAGAAGTTCTGCAGAGATTATAGATCTAAATGTGAAAGGCAAAAAACATTTTCATGACCTTGGAGTAGGCAATAATTTCCCAAATAGCTCATAAATAAAAATTTAAATGACTACACTAAAGCCTGTTCATTAACAAAGAGTGAAAAGAGAGAACAGGTGAGGCTATTCACAAATACTCTATCTGACAAAGGATTGGTATGTGAAACCACAGCAAAACAGGCAAAGTGTTTCAACAAAAACTTCACACAACAGAATATTCAGATGGGTAATGAACCCATGAAAAGGTACTGAAGTAAGTCATTAGAAATATAAGTGACCCTCCTAAATGGCTAAAATGATAATACTATACAACCACCAGAATAGCTAAAAAAATGTGAAAGCCAAGAAAACACATTGGCAAGGGTATAAGGAAGAGGTACTCTCATGATGCTGGTGGGAATATTAGTTGGTACAACCTTTTGGAGTGGCATGTAGAAATACTTCTTAGACGCTGAACTTACGTGTATGGGGGTATGACCAGCAGGTTCACTAGTAGTTATATATGCAACAGAAATATGTTCATATGTTCATTAAATGATGTGTACTGGAATGTTCATGGCACTATTTGAAACAGCCCAAACTGGAAACTGCCTCAATGCCCATCACCTTTAAAGCAGAAAAGTCAATTGTGGTATGTTCCTACAATGCAATGTTTACAGCAATGAGAAATGAATGACCTATAGCTTTTCACAGAGATATGAATCTCACAAGTAAAGGATAAAAGAATGCCTCTATATAAAGTTATACAAGTACAACTGCATTGTTTAAAGGTCAGAAGAATGACTACAGAGGGTGGGAGAGGGGGGTGACTGGAACCAGTCACCATGGAAAGTTTCTGGGGTGGTGATAGTCATTATTTGGTTTTTTTGCATGGATGTATCAAATTTGTGATAATACAGCTGTACAATTATCTGCACTTTGCTATACACATATATCTAGGGAAGGAATAATTACAAAGGGGCAAGAGAAACTTAGAGAAGTCATGGGGACATAAATTAATTGTAGGATGGTTTCACAGATATGAGCATGTCAAGCCTCATCAAAGTGTACACTTTAAATATGTGCACTTCATGGTACATCTATTTTTCAGTAAAGTCATAGAGGTTAAAAAATACAAAACTTCAGTGGTACTTTTTTTATTTGAGTAGAAACAGAAATGGAATATCATTCTTTAGAATACTTTTGTGTTAGCTTTATGATGCTGTGACCAAAATACCCAATGAGAGCAATTTAAAGGAAGAAAAGTTTATTTTGGCGCTCATGGTTTGAGGTATATAGTCCATGGTCAGCCAAATCCATTGCTGAGTCCAAGGTGAGACAGAACATCGTGGCAGGAGGGTGTGGCAGAGGAGCACTGCTCCATTCAAGGTGGCCAGGAAGCAAAGAAGAGGAGGCCAGAGGGAAGTTGAACCCTTCCAGGACATGACCCCAGTAATCCCTCTCCTTCAGCCATGCTCCCTGGGCCCACAGTTACCACCCAGCACAGTAGTCCATTCAAAGTAGGATGTATTGACTAGCTCTCAGTCTAGTCATGTTCACTCAACACAAGAGCTTTAATTTTATTGATATGGGTAGAGTTTTAATTCCTTGTTTGAGAATCTGACTTATGCTCAGCTTTCTAGTTCTGTAACAACAGAAATGTTATAGATTGTCAACTTTATTACTAAGCATGATAAAAATGACTTAAAAAACTGCATCCAGCTCTGAACCATGAATGAATTATATACACCTAATGTGGACACCATATCTTGGGGCTTCTCTGAATATAGTAATTTATAATTAGGCATGGCTCTTACAGGGGCCTCAGAAGCTTTGCCTATGGAATTATCATGAGAAAGATTAGGTTCTGTGGAGAAGGTGGCTTTTGAGCCAGCAACTCTCTTTCTTTAAGACATAATTCACAAGTCATAAAATTTACCCTTTAAAAGTGTTCAATTTAGCAGTTTTAGTATATTTACAAGGATCTACAACCATTGCCAATTCCAGACCATTTTCACCACTCCCAAAAGAAATCCTGTTCCTATTAGCAGTCCCTAGTGTTAAGGAGGCCCTTATACCCATTTAATGTGAATCCTTTTTCCTCATTCTGAAGATGTCACTACTGGGAGGCTAAAGAGACTAGTTTCTAACCAGTGGTGTAGGCCAGGAACTGGGTCAATGGATATGTACTATGGGAGGCTTATCTGCATTTAATTTGTAAGTTTAATTGCAAACATAAGCAGTTTCATTTTATAATTTTTAGTATATTTACATAATGTAAATTCATAATATAAAAATTCATAAGAACATTTCACCCTTGAAATGGATTGGTTTGAGTGTTACCTAGGTTAAGCAATGCCAAGTGAGGCTGAGAATCATGAGTATCAAACCAAGCAAGTCACCATGATGCTATAAACCTGAAGCCAAAAAAAAAAAAAAAAAAAGTCCTCGTCAATAAAAACAGACCTAACCACCAGTACTAATCTTAATTGAAATCTGATGTAGTCTGAGATATTACATCAATCTCAAGTGCCTATATGCACACTGTTTTTGTAGTTCAGAATTTTTTGTTATTTTTTTAAAAGCCATATAACCCCATTCTGTTGATAGCTGCTATCAATACAGCAGTAATAACTGCAAAGAAAACACAGTGGAAATGATAGATTTAGAGTTAAAAGTGTTAGCTTAGAGTCTTAGCACTGACCCACTGGCTAAGATATTACCTAATTCACTGGAGTTCTACTTATCTATGAAATGAAGGCAAGATAGCAACTAACCTCAGTTTATCATGTTAAGAGAAATAATATATATGAAAGCACCTTATAATCTGTAAAGTGATTAAAATTTCATTAATATTATAAATACTTACCTTGGTCAATTTGCTCAAATCAGAATCTTTGGGCAGTTCTACTGCATCAACAGTTGATGTTTTGATATTTTTATTAATCCTTTCCACTTCACTGAAAGCTAGAGGCTGAGGAGGCAAGGCATTCCAGGACATGTTTTCTGTACGTGACAAAGAATTCAAAAGAAGCCCATAGATAACTTGCCGGATGGGCTGAGATATTCTGTGGGCATTTGGTCGCTGCATGTTTTCTACTTGTGTTTGAAGAATGGTCCGTCTTAGCACCAGAGCATCACTGACAAAAGGAGATAGCTGGCCTCTGGCTAAAGCCACTAGTACCCATTCTGGTAAACCCAGATTCAAGGCATCTGGACAAACGTAAGTACCATTTTGAAAGAAGTCCTGCAGCTTCACCTGGGACTGCTGGTATTCCTCCATGGAACAGCAGAGAAGTTCCTTAACATTTTCTCGATCCTTTTTCGGAAGGTATTTCAGAACATTATCTAGTGCCTCAGTAGGGTCAGCAAAATGAGACAACCAGTTCAGAAGTCCCAGAACTCGGTGGTGTCTCCTTCCCTTAGAACTAGTAGCTCTAAGAGGAAGGCGTACTTTACTTAAGAATGTCTCTATGATGGGCAGATTAATATGGTCATTCCCACACAGCACCGCGAAGAGAGGTAGTAGAGCTTTGTTCATATTGCTGAAGTGATGGCAGAGTGCATCAAGGGAAAAGCATTTGGCAGGAATATAGTAGTCCTGTGTGCCTTTAATAGTGTTCATATTTCTCCACTGGAAGCTATTCAGTGGACAAAATCCTGTCTTCAGGTCAAAAATGCAAAAGTCACTATCTGATGATAACACAGGGCAATTCCAATGATTGGCAAGTGTCATAATGTCCCGATCTGCTTCCGAAAAGCACTGGACAAAATGTACCTGCAGCTTGATCAAAACCTGTAGGAACACTTCACGGATGAGTAAGGGACATACACACCCACCCCCACCAATAGATAGGGAATGGGCCACCTGGATCTTCTCTCTAGCTCGATCCTTTAAAGTTGTAAGCTTTTTATCTGAAATGTCACATCCTCCATCTAATACAACATATGGACATATATTACAAGCAAACAGTGATTCAAAGAAGTTTTGTACAACATCTGCAAAAGAATCATAGTCCCCTCCATACCGAAGCTCCAAATTGGAATTGAAGCAAAGTCGGTGGAAAAGAGCATAGCCATCAATGATAATCTTTGTGTCCCGCAACTTCAAATCAGTAAAGAACTCATTACTGTGATCTTCCACGAAACTCATCAGTCCTCGGATCCCCATGATGACAGTCTGAAGAACTGCCTGTTTAAAACAATGGAACACATTTTCAATTGATGCTGGTTATGGGGCACCAAGTCATGGCTCCCAGAACCATTAAATTAATAAACAGCAAATGTTATAAAGTGCTCTTAGATAGGGTATGTTGGTTGTCACCACCTCTGAGTTCTTACCTAGTTTCTCAATACTCTTTATTCTCTTTTGCTTTTCCTGTGTGATATAAGGCACAAACTCAAAGGTTTCATGGGTTTTGATTTTTGGACACAGAGGCTGCTGATGATTCTAAAGGAAAATCAGCTAAAATCTGTTATGGATACATCAGAATATAAGTTCTGTGGACTTTTGACACTGTGGTAACAGTCATCATTTTACCTTTTTGAGGCAAAGAAAAAAGTGCTAAGCTACAAAAATGATACCTTATCAACTTCATAAAAATAGAAAGCACTAGGTTTCAGTAAACTGAAGTGTGCAGAACCCATGATAGGCATCGAGTTTTTCCTTTTTATTGATAATCAATGTCTCAGAATGTCTTTCAGGTCTTGGGCTTGTGGGCCCTTCTTAATTGGTAAGGAAACTACTGCTTCCTGTCTCTAGGAGTCCAACTACCAGTTTATTCCAAACAGGAACTCTTTTCATCTTATCTTGCATATGTCTGAAGCAATTTCTCTTCCCACTTGGGTAACAACGCATAGGATCAGTATTACTGGTTGTTTTCCCTTGGCTTCAGGGTTCAATATAGCTTAACGTGGTATTATTACCAATCCTGCCTTTATTTAAAATCCTGACATTTTGCCCACAATGCATTTTGTTTTTAAGAGACACTGCATTAAAGTTTATCATCTTGATGACTAAATTCTTTGGCATCCACTTATAATTCGCTTGACTCAATTCTGCCTAGTCCCAGCCTTGTTCATTTCCCAGCACCTCGTCCTATACATGGTACTAATTTCTTTACAAGTCGGTCGTGTAAAGCATCTGCGAATACAGATCGTGTTGCTCGAAGCCCATTAGAGGGCTGTGCACCCAGGAGTTGTTCAACAAATGCGAACTGGGTAGCGAAAGGGGCGCAAAAGGTCTTAATTCCTCAAATACAGGCCTTGCTACGACGCGCCACCCCGACTCTCACAACCCGCCATGACCAGCAGCGGCGCCCACCTGCTCAGTCCTCGCAGAGGACTAGCTCCTCCATCAGAAGCCCGCAGGAGCCCAGGGCGCTGGCAGCCCCGGCACGTGAGAGTTTAACCCCAAGACGGCAACCGGAAGTAGCCGGTGTGGCGTCACTGGGAGGTCGAGTTCGGTGAAGGCCAGGGGGCCAGACTATAAGGTCGGGGAGGCGGAGGTGCCTCTCAGACCCAGAGACCCGCAATCGTTAAAGAAGGTTCGGACGTACGTTCCGAAATGGCTGCTGTCCAGCTGGGAAGCTTGGCCCGCGGGTCCTCGTTTTTCCTTCGACCTATTTGGGTCCGCGGACACTTCCGCTTGGGTGAACGCCTCGCCCCGACTTCCCAGCATGTCCCGCGCCATCTCCCTGGCGACAGCACCAAACAAGTGTGGCCGCGGTAATGTGGAGCGCGGCGGTTGTCTCGGCCCCTAAGTTGATCCTCGCCGAGTTACAGGGGGGACTTGGGCATGCCACGGGTGCCGCCGTTCCCCCGCCCGCGGCGGCAAAGGTAATGCGAACGGCGCTCCTCGCGGCGTGCCCTGTTCCCCGTCTCGGGGAAGGTCTGGGTTCGAGCTGCCCGGGCAGGGTTCCCTTCCCTAGGCCTCCCTCCTGGCGCCTTCTTATTCCCCCGACTCGTCACCGCCCCGATCGCCTCTAGTCTGGGGAAAATTAGGAGTGTCTGATGCCCCTCCACATACCTGAACCCACTTTGCGAAAATGTACATTTCTTTTTTTAAGTTGAAGACGCAAGGAAATGTTTGTTTTACCTTAAAGTTGAAGTTTACCTCTAAGGCAGTTAGACCTCTACTTTAGCAGAACCTGTTGCCAAATCAGCTTCCTCGTCGTATTACCACGGCACAAGTTTGTTACTTTGTTTCAGCAAGTGGTAAACACTCACCTTTCCTTTGTTCTTGCTCCAGGGAGGTTCGTTTCACTTCCCATGGATAACTTGCATAAGATGATAATCCGCCCCCTTTCTGTAGGTTCTCATTCATCCCTCTTTTTTCCCCTTGGGTGGCGGTTGGTCTGTTGGACACGATTTTGCCCTCTTAACGTTTTCCGCACATCTAGTGTATGTCAGGTGTTGAGCCAGGTCCTCGGGATACAAAGGAGGTTTGTTTCTTGCGCTCAAGTGTATCCAGGGGTTAGGGGTGTTGATGAGAGAACAGGTAGATGAAGTGAACAGGAGAATCTAGACGCTGGCACACCCTTGGGCAGACTTATGGTTACATACAGAGGAGACCAGTGGAAGGGATGGCCTACAGGTGGGCTGGGATGACCCAGGGTGGCAGGGCTGAGTGTGAGGTTGGGATGCTGGGACCCTAAACCCGGCCCGCACCCCCAGTCTTCTGCAGCCGGAGTCAGATTGCCTTGTCTTGGAGTTTGCAGCTTCTACCTTTTTTCTTTCCTCTGAAGTCATTAAAGCTAACCAATATGGAATCATTCAGTAGGTCAATCAAGGTGTAGATATCACTGTTTAAATTCTTTATAAGTAGGAGCTCAGGAACTGAACTTCCCATAACTATTTTGTCCTTTGCTAAATGGGGACCCTAATCTCTCTAAAATAAGAATTACTGAGGGATCTAAAGGCCTATTTTCAGTCGAAAAGGCTGTGAGTCCATACGTTATCCTGAACAACTCCATTTGTCCCAGAAAGCGCTTTTATGCCAGTGAAGAAAACAAAAGGTACAGTTAGACATTTGGAGGCCTGTTCCTAGTTTTCTCAGCAGTAAATTTCACTAATATTTCTTTGATGGGGGGGGGAGCATTTTATTAATCTCACTGGCATGGGTTGAAACAATTGATTAGTACATTTTTAAAATAAATAAAATGTATTAAGTGGATATTTTACTTGTTTATTTTCTCCCTTAAGAATATATGTAATCATTTTGTGGTTGTTTGTTTTTGTGGTTAACTGACACTACTACCACATAAAGACAACAGGTCTTCATTATAAACAATAATTTTTTGACTTACTACTTTGGAATTATGGAATGTGAAAATCCAAGCCCAAGGCATAGTCTTCAATTTAAAATCATTTCCATATAGATTTAAAACAAAAACATACTTTTCGTGATTACTAGCAAAACAGCATTTTGATGAAATAAAAATGATTTTACTATGTACCTACTCATGAAATAGTCTTATTTCTCATAACTCTGCCATACATTCCATAGCTCCTTGAGGAATTACAGGCTTATCTACAGCACATTTACATTCAGCTAATGTTAAAATATGATTTAGTTTTGAAATGCCTTTGTATTACTTCTAATCCAGAGAGATTACTCTCTACCCCGTGGGTATAACAGAAACTGGATCGGAATTTGCTTAGCATGGGAAGAAATTCATTCTGAATCCTTATCCTTCCTCTAATTTATTAAAATAAATGGAGACTGTGATTTAAAATTAATAGGAAAAAATCTAAAGGAAACCAGTATTATGCTATCTGGTTTAATCCTAACTCACTCTCTATAAACAATAATAGACATAAAGTACAAAGAGAGCATTGCGAAACGTTGATGTAAGTGTGTACACTTAAAGAAATGACAACTGTATATGTGGTTTTTGCATTTTGTTTTTTGGGTTTTTTTTTGGTGGTGCCAGAGATCTGACCCAGGGATACTCTATTACTGAGCTGGATCCCCAGCCTTATTATTTATTTATTGTTGAGATTTGAACCCAAGAGCACTTTACCACTAAGCCACATCCCCAGGTCCCTTTATTTTTTAATTTGAGGTAGGGTCTCACTAAGGCTGGCATCAAATTTGCAATCCTTCTGCCTCAGCCTCTGGGGTCACTGGGATCACAGATGTATGTGTGGTTCCCTGTTCCGTCCAGCGGAACCAGCGCGGAGAAAGGAGACACCACCAATCTTTAGTTGACCAGATTTATTGAGTCCTCCCTGTTTTTCTGCCTCCTTTGTTCTGCCACTATCTCCCTTCTTCTTCCCTCTCCCTCTCTCCTCCCCCAGGCTCCTAGCTTATAAGCCAATTATAGCAAAACTTTCTCTCACACAGGAGAGCATGCAGAGGAATGTCAGCATAGCACTATATGAATCACGAGCTGTCCACGCGCGGCATGATATTAGATAGCCAATCCTTGAGCCTGGCGTCAACACGTCATAAGTCTCCAAGGAACTAGTAGGCAAGCAACCTTTATGGGTACTTCCTTATTTTGGTACCCAGTGCCCTTTGGCTCATTGCCAGGTGCCATCTTGTCCAAGACGGCCCTCAACAGTTCCCAGGCCATTTTTCATGGTTTTCTTTTTGTTTTTTTCTCTCCCCTGCTTTTGGGGATTGAGTGCAAGGGGTACCTGCGTTACTACACTGAGCTACAACCCCAGCACCTTTTGTTTTGATTATTTAAAAAAAATTTTTATATGACTGCTTCACAAATTTGCGTGTCATCCTTGCTCAGGGGCCATGCTAATCTTCTCTGTATCGTTCCAGTTTTTGTATATGTACTGCTGCTGAAGTGAGCATCCTTTTTATTTTTTTATTTTATTACAGGGTCTTGCTAAGTTGCGTAGGGTCTTTCCAAATTGCCTGGACTGGCCTTTAACTTGAAGTCGTTCTGCCTCAGTCTTCTGAGTAGCTGGGATTACAGGTATAGGCCATCAGACCAGCTGGATGGTCTTTTTGTTTCTTTTTAGTTTTGACAAATTTGTATGTACAAAGACAGACTCTCTTGCTATAAAGATTGCCTTGTCTTGAAGTTTGCAGCTTCTGCCTTTTTTCTTTCCTCTGAAGTCATTAAAGCTAACCAATATGGAATCATTCACTCTGTCAATCAAGGTGTAGGTATCACTGTTTAAAACTTTGTTAGGAGTTTTTTAGCATCTTTTAGACCTGATCTGTGGATTTTTTTTTTTTCACATTTCAGGCATTGATCAACATTTCCTGGATGAATTGGACCATCTATTAGGAGACTTGATTGTTAAGTTTCTATAAATGAATGGGTCAGTACTATCTTGTTTGGAGTGATGTTGAAGTTCCAAGAGCTGGCTAAGCGTGTGAGTGCAGCAACAGCTGTTTCCACTTATCCAGAGACCTTGATTGCAAGAAGATATGTGCTTCAGCAGAAACTTGGCAGTGGAAGTTTTGGAACTATCTATCTGGTTTCAGATAGGAAAGCCAAACGAGGAGAGGAATTGTAAGTAAAAATACTTCAAACTGATCTTGAGTTGGCTGCCCTGTATGTGCAGCTACTAGCTGATTAAGAATATGGGATAACTGTCAGCCTCTTCTTTACATTAAAGCAAGAAGCTGGAAAAGATATTCCTTCATTTATCTCTACAGATAATGTTTTGTTTTTCTACTTTTGTGGTCTTGGGGATTGAACCCAGGACCTCATGCATGCCAGGCAAATGCTCTACCAGTCAGTTATACCCCAACCTCAGATAAGGTTCTTAAAGGCATTTCAGTTGTGAATAAAGTATCCAAATGACCTAAAGAAGGGAAATGAGGTAGCTTATATGATAAGTTTTTAGTATACCACAGTCTCAATGGCAGTATTGCTTCCACTTAACTTGATTGGAACTTCTTCAAGAAGAAAAGAAGTATTGTTTATGACTGTACTTTTAGAAGTGTTATGAAATATAAATAAATGGTAATTCACATTTGAAGTGAATAGGATGTACTGAAGGAAACATACTAATTTTTTTTATGAAAGAAATTTTCAAAATCTGTATTCAGAAAGCCCTCGAACTAAATATTTAAACCAAATGGAGACTTCTATTTAAAATTAGCTTATGTTGATGACTCCCTTGTAAACTGTGTTTCTTCGATTTTGATTGAACCCCATAAACTCTCAGAGAAAAATGTAATAACGTTTTTTGGATAGAACATCTCTTATGGATAAAGATACACGTTAAATTTTAGCTTAAAGTTTTTTAAAAAATTTGGCAGTGAAAGTTAGTTGGAACTGAAGTAAGAAACTTGTACATCAGAAACACAGGCAGAGAAAGCAGAAGGAGGAAAGATCCAGAATCAGCCCTTAGCCCTAGACAACCAGATTTCCATCCCATAGTCTGTTCTTTTATTCAGAAATTTTTAGCTACTCTGGGTTATAACAGCTTTGTCTGACTGGATATTTAAGTGCAGATTTAAAGTTAGTGTGATAAATATTTTTCTACTTCTTCATGTGTCATAGAAGTTATGAAAGTGTTACTGATACTACTACTTTATTTTAAAGATCAACCTTTAAAGTAGTCTGTCTAGAATTTTAAAAGTTGTTATTTTCAGTAATTTTCAATAAATTTCTTCATGAATAATGGTGAAAGAGCCAGCATTTTACTGGCATTTTTAGAACAAATGCATTATGACTCCTGTCTGAAAGGATTTGTTCCTCTTCAATCCTAGAGGTGCTCTTTTAGCTGCACAGAGTAGGATGATAAATTTTTGGCAGTTATTAGAGAGGCCTCAGCATTGAATGTAAGACTTAATTTTGACCCAGGATTTGTAAAAACCACATTTTGGACCATGTCCAATTTGAGTTCTTTCAACTAATAAGCAATTCAAAGAGAATTCACCGGAGGGCTAAAACGTTGATTAAAAGGAGCTAAAATAAAATGTATGAAAACCAAACTTGAAAGCTCCAGACTTGAGATGGTTGACTGTAGAGTGTGTGGGTGGATATGGGTTTGTATCGGGAAAGAAAGCAAGCAAAGGTGGGGGGTTCTGGGGCTGGTTGACTGGAAATGATTTGTAAGTGACCTTTCTTGTACCGGAAATAATCTTAAAACATGACTTGAGCTGAAGAAGGCAGACAAATCCTAGTGTTGTGAAACGAATCCAATGGTGATAATAGTGGTCAAATCATTTGGCACTAGAAGATCTAGTATAGAATATTTGGAAAAGGAATCATTCATAATCAGAATCTCTAAAACAAATTACATACTGGTCACATTCAGCCTTCAGGTGTGTTTTGTTTGACCTGCATGATTTCTTTTCAATCCTAAATTAGTTGCTAGTATTTTCAAATGGGCAGCTCTCAAAAAATGGAGCATTTCCTCTCTTCCAGAAAAACACACACACACACACACACACACACACACACACACAAAGATTTGGTAACATTTGTTAAAATTTGTGACTATGTAGCCACAGTGGACTGGACCTGGGTAGCCACTACTCCTTTTAGACAAATTCTTTGTTCTCCAATTTAGCCACATTCCTGTTCCTCTTCATGTCCCTTAGGCCCACCTGCATCTTAGCTTTCCACTGTCTGCTGACCTTTATAGACATTTGCTTTTGGAAATTTGCTAAAATTGGGAAGAGAATGGGTATGACTGCTCATGGATTCCGAGAATGCTAAAAGAGAGCACTACAGTGTTGTCCTTAAGACCATGGCTCAGGGCTTGGGATTGTGGCTCAGTGGCGGAGGGCTTGCTTGGCATGTGTGAGGCACTGGGTTCGATACTCAGCACCACATATAAATAAATGAATAAAAAATAAATAAATGAATCTAAAAAAATGTTAAAAAAGAGACCATGACTCAGAAGATAAACAAGCCAAGGAGTAAAGCAGGCCTGTTCTTAACTGTGAGGTTAATATTATGCTGGTTCCTAATCTGAACTTTATTCATCTGTAACATGTAACATGTAAGATCTCATAAAATTACATTAAAGATTAAATAAAATATCTACCTACTTATGTAAGATGGAGATATCACATGACCTTACAGAAACTTATCACTCAATAACAGCTGAGATTCACCTTAATTATAAATAATCCAAGTCAATGAAATAATTAAAGGAAGTCTAATAAAACTTTATCTAATCACTATCCAGTGACTGCATTTACTACTAAATGGAAGTTTTTCTTTTGTCTTCTGTTTTGAGAAAAAAATCTCCTGAAGTAATTTGATATTAGTCATGTGATTTTAAAAACTTCTTCAAGGATTTTTCTTGACATTTTAATAATTATGTTGTCAATCTACTCTTTTACATTTCCATAACTGACAAAAGAAATTTGTATTCAGAATGTTAATTTTTTTTTTAACTGAGGATTGAACCCAGGGGTGTTTAGTATAGAACCAGGAAACTAAACTCCTAATACTTTTTATTGTTGACAATTGTACCCTCATTTTGTGAGCAAAGCACATTATTAGCACCATTCATTGTCCAAGTGATTTGGTTAGGTGAAGTTTTAATTTTTGCTTTACGTGCTAGACCACAAACAGAGTAAGTTAATGTTAGAGGTGGGAAAAAGATGAATGCTTGCTAAAAAGACTTCTATGGTGTTATGAATGCTTTTTTCTTAATAGATCAGAATAAATCTGACTTCCTTCAGTGGAGACATACTCCTAAACTTTTGAGCTGATAAGGAAGGTGTAACATTCCTTTTCATGTAATATTATCAATTGGTGTCAAAGTTAAAGGAGTGACTTGAGTAGACCGTTGTCTGAGTTTGGGTGTAGGACACTTGTATGTAGATCCTATGGAATGTATGTTCACATAATACAAACTTCTAGATTTAATCAAAGACTTTAACAAAATGGAGTAGTTGTATGGATGGTGCTTTTTCCATCAGAGTATTGCAGTTTCTCATTATGCCACTTGGGGGCACCACTCTATCATTGATATTTTGTTTATAGTGTGATCTTTAATTACATTCCTATAAATTTTTATTGACTTCCAGATTAGCTATGGGATAAAAGTAAAAGCTACAGGCATTACACTTGATTAGTGCATGTTTGGAGAGAGATTTCTTTTGGCATAAATATCTGACTTCCTTTTTTATCTCAGTAGAATAAAATTAAACTGTTAAATTAAGTAGTGAATGAGATAGAGGTTTTTCCTTTATTGTATTATACATTTTGAAACTTAAAAAACAACTTTTGGGATTTTTAAATATACACATAGCTACTCTAGTCTAATTAATGTAATTATATTGATTCCTAAAAAGATTTTTCTAGTTCTAGTTCACAATTTCATCTTATATTTTTGTTGAGATGTCAAAGTATTTTTTTAGCAAACCCAAAAGATTCTGTTAAATTGACATGTGAATATTGTATATATTTATTCAATGCTATGTGCTGTTTCTGTTTATGTATATATATGTGTATGTATGTATATATACACACAAGCATGTCACATGTAGATATAATGTAATGTTCAAATCAGGATAAATATAGCTCTTTCCTCGAACACCATCATTTCTTTGTGGTGAAACCATTGTCTCATAGCTTTTTTTTTTTTTTTTTTTTTTTTTTTGGTACTAGAGATTGAACCCAGTGGCACTTAAACACTGAGCTACATCTCCAGCCCTTTTTATGTTTCAGTTTGAGGCAGGGTCTCTCTAAGTTGCTTAGAGCCTTGCTAAGTTGCTAAGGCTGACTTTGCACTTGAGATTCTCTTGAGTTTCTGGGATTATAGACATGCACCGCCCTGTCTTGTAGCTTTTTAAAAATATACAGTACATTATCTGTAGTCATCCTACTGTGAAATAGAACATTAGAACTTATTTCTCATATTTAATTATAACTTAGTATTTACTAACCAACCTTTTTCCATACATTCTACAGCCTGTGGTAACCAGTATTCTTTATTCTGCTTCCATGAGATGAATTTCTTTAGGCATATGAGTGATGTTATGAGATATTTGTCTTTGTCTTTGACTTTTTTCACTAAAGATAGTGTTTTCCAGCTGATCCATGTTATTATAAATGACAGAATTTCAATCTTTTTATATATATTATATATAATTTTTTATATATTATTTATGTATACATAGTATATATACATATATATTATATAAATGTATTCCATTGTGTATATGTACCAAACTTTATCCATTCATCAGTTGATGGGATACTCAGTTTGATTACATTTCTTGACTATTGTGAATAGTGCTTCAATAAACAAAGATGTCTAGTTGACATACTGATTTCATTTACATTGACTATATATGATCACTAGTACGATTGCTGGATTGTATGATAGTTCTATTTTTAATTTTCAGAGGAACCACCCTATTTTCCATAATTTCTGTACTAATTTACATTCCCACAAATGGTGTGCAAAGGTTCTGTTTTTTCCACATCCTTGCCAATACTTGTTGGTGAGATAATGGCCATTCTAACTGGAATGGGGTGATTTCTCACTGTGATTTTGATTTGCATTTCCTTGATGATTAATGATGTTGCATATTTTTCATCTATCTGTTGGCTGTCTTCTTTTGAGAAATGTCTTTATTGCCTGTTTTTAAATCAGATTATGTGTTTTACTTTTTTTTTTATTAAGTTTCTTATATATTCTAGACGTTAACCTTTTATGAGATGTATAGGCAAACCCCAGAGATTTTGATGAGTTATCAGGTTGCTTGGGCTCATAACACAATGCATGTATTTTATTAGAAAAGAGATGCTAAGGAGGCAGACTAAATCTAAAATACATGATTAAACTTATAACTAATTATTTCCACTACTGCAGTGAATTTCAACATTCATCTTATCAGCATTGGATGATCTTTCATAGTTTATGATTTTTTAAAAAATTTCATCACAATTAAGATACAGTGATTCTACTATGTGGACTTGATTTTCTTCTATGGTCTGTTTTATCAACTATTAAGAATTTAACACAATTTAAATATTGAATCTTTGCTCTGAACTGAGCAAGGGAGGAAGCTGAAGCAGAAGATAAGACACTTCCAATCTGAAAGAAACAGAATTAATTGACATAAAACAACTAGGAAATGGGACAGGACAAAGCTTAAATATCTGTGTGACAGGTTGCTATTAGAGATGTTGCAGTGGCCACTGTCTGGCTCTCTTTCTGGCTAAATATGGTCCTTATCTTACTAGTTTCAGTGAACTAAGAACTTTACTGTTGTCCCTCTTGGTCTTGTCCATGTAAATATCCAAACATTTCCCCACTTAACCGTGGCCCCTACACCTTGTCTTTTGCCTAAATCATATGGTCAACATGATAAACACAGATATGCTTTCTCTCTCAAGAGGGCATTTCTTCCTCCTTCCTGGGTCTACAACATGAGATGAGGATCAGAAGTTTAATTGGAAGTCTTTGAAAGAAATGTCCTCAAACCTATGCCTAGAACCCCAGGCCTTTGCTTCCTTGGAGAATTCTTGGGTCTGCATTTGTGTGGATTTTTAAGTCTTTACAAACTGATTTCCCCACTCATTCATTGAAACAAAGTGGAGGAGAGGGGGCCAGGAGTTGTTGCTAGAATTAGCTCCACTTGGAACACAGAGGAGTGATCTTAGACCTAAGAGTAAAGGAGATGGAAAGTCATAAAAAGGCAATTAAATATTGTGTGTCAATATGAATATTTAACAACAAATTTCATTATTATGTATAATTTTAATGCACCAATAAATTTTTTTAAAGGCAATTTAAAAAACCGAAGTTTTAGGATCAGAGTTACTGTGAAGTTACTTTTCCAAACCCTAGTCTCTCCTGAGGGCGGGTCAGACTTAACAGCCCAGGTCCAAAGTGTTGTACTGAGATAGAACCACCAGCTGGCATGGGGTTGAAGAGGGACAGTGTCTTTGAAAGACTGAATCATGTTTGAGTCACCACACTGGGAACCAGGCCTCAGCTTTTCATCTTAAAATACCCAAAGACAGGCAGCCTTGGTGAAAAGCTTATGCTAAGTCTAGACAAGATAGATCTATAAACCATTATGCTAATTCTTAATTCAAGGCCTAGAATAAAAAGTATCTCATTTCTTGATTTTCTTATGGAAATTCTGAATTAGACTGAATATCTAATCAGAGGTGAAAATATTTCCCAGACAACAGTGGAATAATTGGACCATTGTTCCCCTATGCCAGGTAAAAGGGCCTCATCCTTATAACACAGAACACATTCCATTTTTCTGGGAATCCTCAGACTGTCTATAGAATAGTTCTGGATGCAGACACATAGAGTTATACTTAGGGTGCCTCCTTCCCCAATATTGAAAGTAACACATGTACATTTTACAAAAAAAAAAAAAAAATGCAGGTTTGTATAAAGAAGCCAGAAAATAATCTAATATCCTGCCATCCAATTTTTGGTCTTTTCTGCATACACTGACAAAAATTTATTCAATCTTTAAAGGAAACATGGCATTGGTCCCAGTGGTTGCCCCAGAGATGGGGGATAGGGAGAAAAGGAGACTTACTTTTGACTGAACCCTTTTTGTGCATTTGGTATTTTGTACCATGTTCAAGATTCAAAACAAAACAGAAAACCCACAAAATAAAAAATGCAAAAAACAAAACAAACAAAGAAAACCTCCTACTTATTCAACAAATATTGGTCACCATTTACTGGTCACCTGCTCCTGAAGGAACTTGAGTCTGGTGTAGTGGTTCTTAACCATGGCTGAACAGTAAGCTCACAATATTTTAAAAATACAGATGCCCAAGTCACAGGCCAATAGATTCTATTTAGCCTGGAGTGTGGCCTGGCTATCAGGGTTTTTTGAGATCTTCTAGGATATTGAAGTGCAAGTAGGCTTGGGAGTGTCTGGTCTGGTGGGAGATAAAAACATGATTTTATAATCATAAAAAGAAGTAATTATAGATTGCAGTACCTGCTACTATGAAAGAAAAGTATTGGTTGCTGCCTAGCACATGCAAGGTCCTGGGTTCAATTCCCAGCAGCACAAAAATAAATAAATAAATATATTAATTAATTAATTAATTTAAAAAGTAAATTAAATCTTGGTTGCTGTGATGTACAATGGACCCGTCTAAGCTGGCAGCATGAGGTTGGGCAAGGCAAGGCTTCCCTGGGAAGCACTCTTTCAACTGAGTGACTAAGAAGTAGCTGGCAGTTTTCACCCTTTACTGGGTATCAGAATTGTCTGGAGGGCTTGTTAAAATACAAATTGCTGGGCTCCCCCCACCTGCAAAGTTGTTGATTCAGCTAGTCTGGTGGGAGGAGCTCGAGCATTTGCATGTCTAATAGCTGCTCTGGGTTGCTAGAGGACTACACTTGGAGGATCTTTGAATTAGGCTAAAATGTGGGCAACAGTTCCATTCAGTGTAAAAGGCCCTAAAATGGTGTAGGGGTCTAAAAGCACCATTCTGAATGCCTGCATCATAGTCCGCTGTGTGGCTTTAATATCTCTTGGCCCCCTCTTAATGGATATCTAGGTTCTGGCATCCTCTTTAGACTATTTCTTGTGCTTTTCCAGGTCCTTAGAGACTTGATATAATGATCAGTTTGGCATATCCTGTCAACAGCATGACTCTGGAAAACTAATGAACTGTGCTTCAGTCGCTGAAGTCACAGGCATTCCGTGTCATTCAATTGAAGGATTTTGGGGTCTGTTTTAAATTATGGCCACATTTGCTGAGAGGCTTAGTTGTAATTAGAAAAAAAAGCACTTCATCCATTTTCAAGTTTATTTCTGACACTTTGAGAAATCAGTTTTCATACTGTAAGGACTAAACTAAAAATAAATAAATAAATAAAACCTCCCTTTCTATATATAAGTTTTCACTGTTCATAAGAAAGGACATTATTTCTTCTTAAGATTAATAAATTGATCATAGCAGCTGGATAATGTAAAAAATAATTAAAATGAGTAATAGTTCTTACTATAAATGCATGGATTTTATAATATCTGAAATAAATTTTCAGTAACTCAATTGTGACAGTAATTTCTGCCATTTAATAACTGATAGCATATGATATTAAACCATAGACTCATAATAGCCCAAGCTAGTGTTTGTTTTGCACCTACTGATACCTATTTATGAATTTTTCTGTCTGATTTATTTAATCACTTTAGCATATCATTACCAGTTTTGAGTCAGTCTAAACAATCAGTAGATTTAATGAATCCAACTTTGAGCTCGCTCAGTGTGCTCTTATTAAAGCAATTATTTCTATATTATGGCCATGATTTCTCTCTAGTGGGTATCTGTGAAAGAAGACTAGGGTTATTGAGTGGGCTGAGTTAACTTAATAGGATTCAGTGGTTTATGTAGTGAAGAGTTATGAAAGCAATTTGGAGGAAACTAACGATTTTTTTCCATTTTGCCTGCCTGATTTCAAAACAATTTTCTTCAATTTTTACATTATAGAGATCAGTTTAAATTTTTTTCAATCTTATATTTTAAGATAAATTATATTATGAAAGCATATTAAAATATCTCTAAAAATAGTTCAGGTTCTAAGGGCTCTTGTGCTTGCGTCCCCATAGGTAAATCTGGAAAGGGCAAATTTGAACTTGGACTTCATGTTGAGCTTTGCCAGTTCTCTGCCTGAGATAAGGTCAAATTCTTTGCTTTGGCTATCTTCAACATTTAACATTTGGAAGATAGGAAAGAAAAAGAGAAAATGCAAAAGCCCATCATTACTCTGATTTATTTCAGTAATGTTAATAAAGTCAATATTATAAAGTAAGTGATTTTCCTGAGGCTACTTTGCTGCATGTGTTAGCATTAAAGAAACCATGTACTTCTCCCACCCCCCTCCCCAGTTTTTAATATTTACACATGAGATGTAACTAATAAATAAAATATTTTAGCATGATTGGGATTCAGGGAAACCCTCAATTTCTCTTTTGGCTTGGGCAGAGAGCCAAAAAATCCTGCTTTGATGACTTAGTAACTATGAAGCTTTTAGGAATAAGACAACACTCAAAAATTCTTTTTTGAAAACAGTACATTTCTCCTGCATAATTGTAACACATCAATAAAAATATGGAAGAAATAAAATTTTTTAAAAAATCACAAAACAAAAAATTTTCTCACTGTGAGAGAAAACAAAAGTGATTTGTTTTGAATATTCACACATATTAATGTTGACAGTTAAAGTATATTCAGATTACTATAGTATATTTGTTTAGATTTTCAGATTGACTAATTCCTTATTTATGCCATTCCATTTTTCCATTGTGATGTTTTGTGGACTTGTGAATAGAGAAGCTGATAGTCTTGCCAACACTGAATAATACCCTCAAAATTAGGAATATAATTCTTCATTTAAATGTGTGAGATGGGGGGGATATCTAAGCTATTTTAGTAAATAATAATAAAAATATTATTAGATGTGCCTAGTCCATGTTATTGTCAGCTACCCCAAATTTTCAAAGTACAAGACTCATATGTAAAGCCTATTATTTAAAATGTTATTTTATCTCACTTATTCAATAAATAAAATATTTAGAATGAATGCAGAATATGCAAGAGCAAAACTTTATGGGTATAGTCTAGTCAAGTTTTTTTCCCCCTTACTGAAAAAGGACCTCTTCTGAACAAATGTATGATAGTATAGACTAAGATTATTTTTAATAAGGTCCAGGAGAACTTCATTAGCCAAAATTCAGGGTTTTTAATGGTTGATGATATCAGAATATTCAGAGAATATTAATTAACTTTAATTTTCCATCTCCAAAGAAAGTACAATATCCTCAAGTATAATCTGTAACTAACTGTTCTGATCATTGATTCTATTTGAGTGGCCTTCTTGGGGGAATTTTTCCTCCTCCTACTTTGTTGTATCTGGCATAATCTCCCTTTACCATCTTTACTCCTAAAGAATCAGCTGAGGGAGGCATCTTCTTAACTTAGTCCTTTTCCTAACTGATCTGGTACCTTTTTGGACAAAAGCATGGATCTGGAGTGTAGGTATGAGCAGTTTTGGCTAGTGCCCAGATTATGACTATTTTTAACTGAGATTTTAGTTGTTACATCATTTACCTTTAAAAAACTTAAAATGATACACATGTATGACTTAAAAGGATTGAAAAGGGGTAAATTCTTCATTTAAAATTATATTTATGACTCAGTTTAATACTCCTGAACTGTTTTTTCTAGGGGAAAAACTTTAGTTGCCTCGACATCCAGGTCTAAGTAGTGAACTTGGAGTGATGTACATAACTTAAAAGTCAATGAGGGATTAAAAACAACTCCTCTCACATTATTAATAGCTTCTTTGCTCAGTTATTTCTAAGCTTAATTTTTGGAAAGAAGTGTATATTTATGTGGGAAACAAACATTTTTGACATCAGGGAGTTCTAAAAGTGGTTGGTATACTCTAGTAATTATTCATTGCATAAATAATTTCATGTAATAGTAAAAATAAGCAGTATGTGACCTTCATTAAAATACTGTGAAATTGAATTCCTGTTCATAGTTTAACAAGAACACAATTATGTATTTGAGTACTTTTCATCTGCTTCACAGGTCTTATTACCTAATATAAGTATAGATAATTATGAACACTTGATATGCTATATACTTATTAGTACAGCAGTGCTTTGCTTGGTTATGTGAAAAACCCAACCTAAATTTTAGTTATTAAAAAAGCAAGCTCTGGACATGAAGAAACATTTGGGGATATGCTCATTATTATGATTATGGAAGTGGTGCAATGGGTATACACATAGGTCAAATTTTATAAAATTACACACTTAAAATGTGTGCAGTGTATTGTATGTCAATCATATCTTAACAATTGAATTTAGAAAATGCAAACCCTGGACCATGATACATGAAAACCTTTAAGAATGTTGAACTGGTTGAATTTGCAGTTGCTAGTGGTGATTAATATGAAATTTGATAGTTTAAGCTGAGTTTCTTTTTAATCTTTCATACCAATTAAAAACCTTATTGTTTTAGTTCAGAGAAAAATTACAGGCTTTGTTTTTTGTGACATTTATTGGGCAAGTGGAAAAGGAAGGTCAAAATGTCATTGATATTCTTGTCATGTGCTAGGTTTCCAAATATCTTTCTTTCTTTCTTTTTTTGGTACCGGCAATTGAACCCAGGGGTGCTTAACCACTTGGCAACATCTCCAGCCCTTTTAAACATTTTATTTAGAGACAGGGTCTCACTGAGTTGCTTAGGGTCTTCCCAAGTTGCTGAGGCTGACCTTGAACTCAAGATCCTCCTGCCTCAGCCTCCCAAGATGCTGGAATTACAGGTGTGTGTCACAGTGCCTGGCTTCAAATTTCTAAGAGTGGAAAATTTGGAATATTAAGTCTCTAATTAGACTGTGTTTGGGTGTCAATTTTCTCAGTCTCTTCCACTTGCAGCAGTCACTTAGCATTTTAGCATTTTAATTTAATTTTGGTTGATGTTCCCATTTTCCCATTAGTTTGAATTTGGAGCAACCCTTTTAAACCTGAACACTTAAGCCATATTCACCTCACCAGATTTGTGCCCCGATTGTTCTTTATTCCCTGTCTTACCTCTGTCTTTCATCTCATGAACCTTATTCAAACGTGTATTTGTGGGTTTCAGGACAAGTCAGCCAATTCACTTTTTTATAATATTGGATTTGCTTTTCAGTGATTAACGGCTTTTAACTCATGTTGCCATTTGAAAGATATTTCAGTGCAGTGATTATCAAGCTCTAGTATGTAGTTTCTAATATTTTCAGAATTACTTTAGAAATGGAAATTCTAAGATGGATCAATGACAGCTGTGATTTGCAAGACAATGACAGCTCTGATTTGCAAGACAAAGTGAAGCATTTGGATGTTCAATATGGATTGGACTTGACATATCTGAGATTGAATTTTAAGTAGGCCTTACTATCTTTAAAGGACTTGAGTACTGAGTTTATTGTAAGGGTTAAGTACATACTGAAAAGTTTTTGAAAACAGAACAGTAGATAATTTTCCCCCAGGTAAAGCTTATTTTGGCATTATTTGACTAACCTTACATAATCATAAAAACTTGTATGTATACACACACACATGCTTTTATGTGAGTGTGTATATGCATTCTTGATTTCTTAGTTTTTCATTTTAACACTAGTTTCAGCAGCAAAAGTTATGCTTAGCTGATGACAGATATCCTGGTCTGATGGATAAAGAGGTCAGGGCTCAATATTTTAATAGCAATACAGATACCCAGTTGGAAATGGCTACTTTATAAAAATTCAAAAGGCATTAATATGGCCCCTCCTTGAAAAGCCCACACTGAGAGGCACTAACTACCCCTGCCTCTGCAGTGTGGGGTTATTTTGTGGGATGTCCCTTCACAGCTGCCTTTGGCTTCTATTATGCCATTAACCAGACTCGCTCCAGGATTCCTTGGAAACTGTGTGCCTACCTGAATAATTTATTACCTAGTGATCAATTATTCATAACTCATATTACAACTGAAATAAAATCTAAAGGTGGAATCATTTTGCCACTTATGAATATCTAAGAGATCATCAGGAGATTGCAGTGGAGTTTTAAGTCTTTGCCATCCCACTGCCTGTTGTTTCTCTGAAGGGATTCCAAAGAGTACAGCCTTCTGAGATGGAATCAGAATCGATGAATGCAGTAACAAATGCCTCCCTGCTGTCCTTGCCGCATTGGTTCATCTATTCATGCTGTTTGTCTCTTTAATTCTGGCCTCATTTACACCTAGAAATGAAATTTCAGTTTGAGAGAATGTAGGTGACGTTTATGGCACAGTGGGTTTGTTAAGCCGTTTTTAGGAGGTCCACAAGGGTATAAAACTTGTCTTAGAATGTATTTTCTGAGATAAGATGCAGGTATCCTTAGACCATTTATTGACACCAATCGTTGCGTTTTCTTGTTCCATCAGAGTTATATCTGAGTTGTAACTTATTTATTGAACCCTACCTTTCGTATAAAGAAATGCCATATGTTTTTCATATATATTACATAGAAAGCATCTTAGTAACAGTGACATGAAAGTATAATGAAAAGAAACTTTATGAATTCAGGAAACATAGTAGAAAATAGTTTGGCTTAATACAAACTGATTAATTTTGTAATAATCAATAAGCCTTTGAAGATGTGTAGAAAATAGTTGGAGAGTTTCAAATTCCAGTTCTGTTGGGACAGAAAGTTTGCCTTTAGGGTTTCTTGCCTCCCAAGCAGTTGACTTTCCACTAGGCACTGTTGGCACTGTTGGCACTGAGGGGTGGCTATGACTCTATAACATTTCATATTTTCGTGTTTTCTCTGGTTATTCTCAAAAGTAACTTAAGTTCTAATTTCGAGCATGAGTCCTGAGACACTGAGATTTGCTTTGTTTTAAAAATCCCAGTTTGAAAAAAAAAAAAAAATCCCAGTTTGTAGGTAAAATTCCAAACTGTTAAACAAGTATTTTTAGTAGCGATTCCAGATATTTTTGGTGTTGATGTTGGTTTTCCAAATGGAATGGAGGCTTAATGTTTAAGTAGATTTTAACTGACCTAAACCCATACTTCACACTGGACCATATGTAATGCCCCAGATAACCTACCACTCATGAGTTTAAATCTGCTTTAATTTTACTATTATGAATATATATGGAAAATTTTTAGACAAATGTAAATATGTCATGGATTAGAGTAAAAACTTGCATGATTTTAAAATTTTATAATTTTTAATAGGTTACACATTCTTGTGGCTCAAAACCTATAAAAAGGTATACCATTAAAAGTCTCCTCTCATTCTTTTCTTCCCTTTTACAAGTTCTCATCCTCTTCCCCAAAGGTACCACTGTTAACAGTTTCCTGTGAATCTTTCCAGAGTTACTTTATGTGTATATAAACAACTTAGAGTATAGATTCTTATTTTTCTTCCTTCTGATAAAAACTAGCAAATTATACATTTCTGTTTCTTTTTTCATGCAAAAATATCTTGGAAATATTTTCATATTAGTATATATACAGAATATTTGTACATATACAATGTGTGGTAATGAAATCAGGGTAATAAGTATTTCCATCTCTTTAAACATTAATCAATTAAACATTTTTATCTGTTGGGCATTTCATACTCTTATAGTCATTTTGAAATATATCATAGATTATTTTAACCAATAGTTACTCTACTGTGCTAAAGAAGAACCCCAAATAATCCTTTGGCTCTGTTTTGGTGCCTCTTATTGAGCTTCTTTCCACCTTCTTCCCCTTACTGCCATCCTCTTGGAGGCGGGTACTGGAGATTGAATCTAGGGACCACAGTGCTATCTAGGCAAGTGCTCTACCACTAAGCTACGTCCCCAGCCCTTTTTAATTTTGAGACAAGGACTTTCTAAGTTGCTCAGATTGACCTCAAACTTGTGATCCTCCTCTCTGAGCCTCCCGAGTAACTGGGATTACAAGTATGAGTTACCATGTCAAACTTCCCCCATTTTTAATTTTTTTTTTTTTTTTTTTAGTTGTAGAGGGACACAATACCTTTATTTTATTTATTTATGTGGTGCCGAGGATCAAAACCAGTGCCTCATGCATGCCAGGTTAGTGCTATAACACTGAGCCACAGCCCCAGCCCCCTGCCAGTCTTTTTTATAAATAGCTCCACAGTGTGTTCCATGGTGTGGCTCTAATACAATTTATTAACTCTTGTTCCCATCGATGTGCATTTGGATTGCTTTACATCTTTTATCATTAAAAACACTGTTGGAGTGAATAACCCTGAACATTTTTCATTTCAGAAATATGTCACTATTTTGTGCATGATTTTTTTTTTCCTCCTCATCTGAGGAGCCGGAGGATTTGAACCGTGGCCCTTGCGCATGCTAGGCGAGCACTCTCCCAAACGAGCTATTTCTTCAGCTCCTGCATGAATTTTTAAGATAACACATGAGATTTTAGAGACATGTCTTGCCTTTCATAGTCCTAGCAGTCTGAGTTTATCCTTTGTTGCTGTTAGGAATGTTTTGCTGGAGAAGTTTGAGAAGTGCTGCTGGAAAAAAAATTTTGAGGCCTACTGGTGGGATGATTTTTCACTTTATAAAATAACTTTGTTGTGAAGTGATAGTGACAATAGTTACTTTGCCATACTGTGTTTTCCTGGAGGTGATATAAGAACATGTGCAAATCTGGAGGCAAATTATTTATAAGCATAAATCATACTATAAACTCTTCTAGTTTTCTTGAAGGTGTTTGACACAATGAAACATTTAGAGCTTTAAGATTTCAGAATAGGCTCAGGGTTCTCTGACCTTAAACCCTAGAGCACCAAACTCTGACACCTTGAAAATAATTAGCAGATGTTCTACATTAAAAGGATTCCATGATTTAAAAAGTTGAGAAAATGCTGGGTTCCACAAAGTTAAAGCAGATTCTTTACTGAAGGACTCTTTAGATCCTTAAATTTGCTAGGACAAATTGTGACTCTGATAGCTGGATGTAGCCTGCAGCATTTCCCAAATTTTGTTTGACTGATCCCTTATCCCAGGCCATTCTTATTAACACTAGTATAGGTAGTGAGGAGCCCAAACCCATGTTGACACCATGGACACCATGTTGAAATTAGCGGTCACAAGCATATGTGGTGTTTGAATTTACAAAAGATTCAGTAAGGGAAATAAGAATGAAGTCATTGTTTTAAAATTGGCCATCATGAACAGCAGATGGTGGTAATGTAACATGTAGACCGACTGTTAAGACATGGCAGTATTTCTAATAACAGCATTAATTCAAGGTCCAAAATGTCTTCATTACTTTAATTTCAATACTTTAATTTCACTGGCTAAATGAATAAAAGGCTAAATATAGATCATTACCATACTTTTCTCTTTCTACGAAAAGCACAATTCAACTGAGAAGTAAATTTAGAGAAATCTTTTTATCTTCACAGACCATTTTAACTAGTATAGGATAGGTTTGGTCTCTCTTGCCATCTATATATTAGATGGAAGTTCTTAGTTTATATGTACACAATAAATAAGTATAAATAAATAAGTATAAATAAATGTATAAACTCTCTGTCTCTTAAAAGAAACAAAAAGCCTAAAATTTACCCAGTTTAACTCTCTATTGTTTATGAGAATAACAATGAATAGTTCAACAAACATCTAGTTGGTGCTACCAAAGAGATCTTGGGACCTTAGAGATGAAGCAGTCACATCCATTGACCTTCATGAACTGATGTTTAGGCTGAAAATAGGTTGTGAATACCAGTAGATATTAGAAGGGCCAAGGGAGTGAGAGAGATTAGAGTCTCTTTGAAGCTGAGAGAGATCTGTCTTCCATTTTTTTGTGGTTTGTCAAACTTTGTAAGATTATATAACCTAGGACAATAAAAAATGGAATGTTTTAAATATTTACATTCAACACAAAAAATAACACATTAAAAATGTAGTACAATGTGATTATATGACTCACAAGATAACTGTAGGATCCTTGTAAATTTTATTCTAAGTGTATTATAGTTGGGGTGGCCCATAAATGTGGCACGTTTAAACTTGTATGGTGAACATCTTTTCCAGCTGTGGGTGAGTCTCTGTCAGAAGGTGTATGGTGAGTTGGAGCTCTTGTTGAGAGTCACCATTTGGAACCCTTCATAAACCTGCAGCCCTGAGCTAAAGACGCTTGGCTCTTCTGTGGTAATTCCTGATACAGATGATAAACCTGGAGGAACTGCAGGAAGTTCAGAAGTGCAGTTCCTCTGGTGAGAGATATTTAGACCCCTGAGGGATGTAAACTTGCTAGAGGTGGGATTTATTTATTTTTATTTTCCACATTTTTTATTGCTACAGTATAGTCGTACCTATTGGGGGGATTTGTTGTTACATGCATACAGTATGACATCATAATTTGGCCAACATCACTTCCCAGCATTTCCCCCTCCCTCCCTACCCCCAGGAAGGGGTTTTATAACTTTAATGATGGGTGTCCCTTAATACTTGAAACCACAGTTTGAAATTGCCCTTTGAAAGTACAGTTGGGCAGCTTTTCCACCCTGCCCTCTTCCTCCTTGGTCCAAGGCTGAGCTTGTTTCATCTTCTTTCCAAGGCAGCAGAGGAGTAGCCTTAGGCAGGGTTGATGTTTTAAGCTGGCCAGACTATGTCACCCTCTGAGGGCAGGGGTGCCTTGATGTCTTGCTTGTTCCCCAGGTGAGAAGGAGATCACCATTAGGACCTGAAAAAAATTAAGTGCTGCGACTTACTTTATTACACGCTGCAAACATGCTCGCTGCCTCAGGTGGTCTCTCTTGTTCCTTGCCTTGCTCCTGCTTTTCCTCTGTGAGTCTCTTTTGCTCCCAGTGATGTTTCAGAACTAGAGAGTTTTTCTTGGTTTCTTTCTTTGTCCTTTTTCATGTTTCTCATTTACTGGATCTTTCCTGGTCAAGAAACTCATGTCTTGCCCTAGAATTGGGGCTGCCTCCCCTTCTGTCTCAATTTCTTTCTGAAGATGGAACACCTATTTCTTGTTTTTCCGTATCTCTGTACTTGTTATTATTTCTGTATCTTTCTCACTTTTATGTGTTCTTTCTTTGTTTTGCTTTTCTCTTTCTTCTTTCCTCCTTTCTCAGTGTACCAGTCATGGTCATTTCATTGTCTATCTCTTCTTGTTTTATAAAGAAATATTTCTCCATCTTCCTCCTTTTTCCATTCTCTGTCATTTCTTTCTCCCTGATGCCCTCCCCCCATTTGTCTTCTTTTCCCTGCCTCTTCCAGTGGGAATCTGTATGACTGCCTCTCTATGTCAGAGAGAATTCATTTCTGTTCTGTGGTCACAGTCAGTGTAATAATTCTCCTGGTCTCCAGATTGCCTCTCATGGTGTCGATCTTCCCTTTTTTCATATCCTTTTGACTTGGAACTTTTGGTGTGGTATTTGGCACTGTGTCCTCTTTGCTAGATGACTGTCAATGGGTTTGATTCCTGTGATGCTTGAAGTAATTCTTGGAGATCTCTGTGACCTTTTCTCTTTTGCAGTTCTTTTTATTATCTCCCAGTTCATCATCCTTGTTGCTTTTGGCCTCAGAGTCACTGTCTGCATCTGTATTTTCCTTCTTCACGCCAGTTTACTAATGCATTGCTCCTGTGGTACTGAATTTACTTCATTGGCATAACCTCTAGATTTCTCTTCTCTTTCCCTAGACCTGGCTTCATGAAAGCTGCATTTAGGCATTTCCTCTTCTTCTACTGCTTGATTTAATAGGTGCCTATAAAATTCCTCCACTGAGGACTTTCTCAAAATGCTTCTAGTGCAGCAGCCCTCTCTCTTTCTGCCTCTTCAGCTCTCTCTTGTAGTATTTTTTTATAAGCAGATGTCACAAATGCCTCTTTATCATTAAATTCTCCTTTTTCCATTTTTATTTTCTCTGTATTTTCTTTTCTCTTTTTTCCTAATCTCAACTGCTTTTAATAAGTTGTAAATATACTTGGACTTCTGATCTTTTCTCGAAAACAATTTGGGATTACTTTATTCCTCCCCACCATGGCATTCCATCATAAATACTTCCATCATATTCATACTTAGTAGAATTTTCTACAAGGGTTTTCTGAATTTTTAGTTTTATCTGGATCGTGGCCTGCTTCTCAGCAGCTTCTCTCTGAAGTCTCTCACTTACATGGTTTTGCTTCTCTAGAGTCACCATCTTGCTCCTGTCTGCTAAATGTGACCAACACTGATGTGACATTCTCATGATTTTTCAAATATTACTTTTATAATGTCAGTCTCTTGGCAAAGATCTTATAGCTCTTGAATCCTCCTGTCAGACCAAACTTATTATGCCTCACTTTCAGGACATTCTTTCAGCTGTGCTCTATCTGGACTATATTAATCATGTTTCCCACCCTGATCCACCTCTCTTGTAGTTTTTCTTGTTTGTGTTCCCCATGCTATCCCTTTCTTCTCTGTTGTACTCTGAGAAAAGGGTCTGATAGTCTGTTGCCCATGTTGTCTTTGTATTTGGGACCTGAATTTAGGTCATGGAGAAGGTGGTACCAGAAAGAACACTAACCTGTTGAAGTATCTTAACCATAGAATGAGGTTCTGGAGTTGTGTGATATACAAGTTCCATTCATTTCTAAGATTCACCTACTTTCTTGGGAGATTATCTTCATTGATTGGGTTCACCCTGTCCCCATAATTCCTTTACATCCATTTTTCTTGGTAGTTGTTTACAGGGAATGCCTGAGTTTCCTTATCAGAGCATGACTGTCAGTGGGTTGGGCTTGGCCCTGGGAAGAATGGAGGAGAAAATGTGGTGATTCCTCTCCCTCCTTGACAGCCAGAGCTATGTAGAATTATATCTCTACTGTCACCCTGACTTACTTAATCAGGCCTTGGTGCTAAATCTCTTAAGATGCTGTGCTGAGTGACAGAGTCTAGATGCACAATAATACATACCATGGTTCTATTTATTTGAAATTCTAGAAAAGATATACCAATGGTAACAGAAGCATGTTAGTAGTTGCTTGGGTTGAGGGATGGGAGGATCTAAAGGAACAGGAGGGAACTTTTGGGGGGTATAGAAATGCTCTATATTTTATTTGTGGCAGTAGTTACTAAAATGTGTAAATTTGCCAAAACCATTAAAACTATACACTTAAACTGGTTTTGTTGTATATAAAATATGCCTCAAGAAAATTGATTTGAAAGTCAGGCCATGGTGATGAGAATGGAGCAGAGAATGGATACAAAGGAATTTTGTTCCAAAGAACAAAGGTTCTCTGGTCCGGATTACAAGACTGGAAAATACCTGTTTTGATGACCAAAAACCCAGGGCTGATGGAAGCTACCAAGTATATATATTCCTTAGTTTTATGGTAATATGCAAATTAACATAGTACATGCCGCAACATAGCAGTTACATTGCTACACCCTTGTTCTCATGCCCTACTCTGTACTCCTCAGTTATGGGAAACCTTGTAATTGTTGCCTAAAGATTTTGTATGTGCCAGAGTTTTACCTAAAATCTAAGCTCCTAGAAGCCATCAATTAGGACTTTGGGTTTTGTTGTTGTTGTTGTTTAAAATAGCTCTAAGGTGCTCAGTGCCATTGAGTTCATTCATTATTAGTTCAATTATCTGTCAATAGAACATCATGCACTCTACAGTCTGGTATCTTACACTTGAAATTAGGAACTGATGACATCAAGACTCAGAGGCCTCAGAAAGGCTACTCTGGTGGTGCTTATGCAGCAAAGATGGAGTTCCTGAGCAGCAGTGCCATAGGACCCAGCACCAGTAATGGTGGAAGGCTAGCTCTTGTTTGGCCCAGAAAACTCTTAGTGAATCAATGACCCACTGACTAACCTGTAATAAGTTATTTTGGAGTTTCAGTGAGCTGAAACTTATTTTGTGGTATGAAACCAAGTAACCTAATAGATCCCAGAAAGGAGTGTATGCCTGTCTTGGTATTCTTTAAAGTAGGATAGTTTGTGTAGAGTCAGTAAATTTTTGGTTTTCCCCTTTTCAGAGAAGAGGAAGAAGTAGGGGAAAGCAAACAGACATAGGAAAACCATATACATTGTCTTTTACTAGAGACTCATTCTATTTTAGATATAGTCAATACCAAGATATTTTATTGGCTTATAATTCAGAGTTAAATTAGATAAAGTCTTTCAGATACTCATAATGCAGAGTTAAAATTAGGTAGATGAATCTACCAGATACTAAAATACTATACTTTCCCCAAAGGACAACATCCTGCCCTACATTCCACCTTATGTGGGACCTCTTCTGTGACTTTCATGGTAGTTGGGGCCAGCAAACTCAACTTAATACCATGTAGTGAAGCAATAAACTCCTGCTTGTGATTCTTGTTTACTAGTCCCCTTCTGTGGTCTAGAACATCATAGATCAAGTTTACTTCTGAATATGTCATGGCTCTTCGGATGTTTAAAGAATCTTTAGTTCCACATTAAGAGACTGCTTCTCAAACCTCAGTGTGAGACAGAAACCCTTCATAACCTTGTTTAAATGTAGATTCCTGAGCCTGGAAAGTTTGATTCAGTAGGTCTCGGTTGGGATCTAGGAGTTCTGGGTGGTTCTGCTACAAGTATTTTATGACTCCAATTTTTTGTCTGCTGTATGTCCTCTGATGGATTGGGGGCTAGGGATAAGAAAACAAACAGTAACAGACATTTCTCAAAAATATACACATAGCTAAGAAAAACATGGAAAAACATTTAACATCTTTAGTGGTCATGGAAATGTGCATCAAAACTCCAATGAGAAGTCACTTCATACCCACTAAGATGGCTAGAATAAAAAATAAGTATCAGGGCTGGGGTTGTAGTTCAGTGGTAGAGCAATTGCCTAGCACATGGGAGGCACTGGGTTTGATTCTTGGTACCACATAAAAATTAATAAGTAAAGTAAAGGTGTTATGTCAATCTACAACTAAAAAATATTAAAAAAATAAGTATCAGATGTGGAGAAATTGGAACCTTTATATGCTCCTGACAGGAATGTAAAATGATGTGGCCACTTTGCAAAACAATCTGGCTGTTCCTCAAAACATTAAATATAGGGTTACCGAATGACTCAGCAGTTACTTTTGGGTATATGCCTAGAAGATAAAAACCTATGCCCACACAAAAACTTGTGTACAGATGTTTATTGCAGCATTAGTTATAATAATGAAAGGTGGAAACCATTCACATGTCCATCAGCTGACCAAGTTATGGAACCAACCTAAGTGTCTGTCAATAGGTCAATGGATAGAAAAAATGGCATATATATATACAATGGAGTTTTCCTGAGCACAAAAATGAACAAAACTATATCATTTGCAATAAAATGGATGGATCTTCAGAGTGTTATGAAATGAATCAGATTTGGAAAGTCAAGGGTCCTGTTTTGTTTATTTTTCATATGTGGGTGCCAGAGAGATAAAAGGAAAAAGAGGGTCTCTCATGAAATTAAAAGGACCGATAGAATAGAGGAAAGGGGCCTTGGGGAAGGAGGAGGGGACAGAAAGGAGAAGTACTGGGGAATGAAATTGACCAAATTATGTTATATGCATATATGAATATGTCATAACGAATCCCACTATTATATAAATTATAGTACACCAATAAAAATTAAAAATATTATTGTAAGTGAAAGAAACCAGTCACAAAAGACCTATTCCATTTATATGAAATATACAGAATAGGTAAATCATAGAGGCAGAAAATGGATTAGTGGTTGCCAGGGAAGGTGGGAAGGGGGATGGGAGTGATTGCTCATGATTATGGGGTTTCTTTGGGGATTGTATTAGTTTTCTAGGACTGACTTAAGAAAATAGCACACCTGGGTGGTTTGAACAACAGAGATTTATTTTCTCTGAGTTCTAGAGCCTGGAAGTCCATGATGGAAGTGCTGACAGGTTGATCTCTGCTGAGGTGACTTTCCTTGGCTTGCAGTTGGCCCCCTTTTGGCTCTGTCTTCATGTGATCTTTCCTGTGTGTGCAAGAGTTCCCCTGGTGTCTCTGTTTCTCTCTTCTTTTAAGGACACCACTCACTGACTAGGCTTACTCTAATGACTTCATTCTAATTAAATCACCTGAATACATGTAACTTCCAAATAACTGTCATATTCTAATATATTGTGAGTTAGGACTTAAGCATGAATTTTGGGAGAACACAATTAAGTCTGTAACAGGGACGATGAAAATGTTCTAAAATTAAATATTTGTAATGTTGCAAAACCCTGGGGATATGCTAAAAACCACTAACTTATATGCTTTAAAAGGTGAATTTAATGGTATGTGAATTATAAATAAAACTGTTATAAACCATATGGTTACATGATCAATGTAACACTACATCAGGTACTACCAGAAGAATGAGAAGTTATACTCCATATATGTATAATATGTCAAAATACATTTTACCATCATATATAACAATTAAAATCTATTATACAATAAAAACTATTATAAACAAAAAGAAAATTAGAACATGAATCTTGCCTTCAAAGAACTTACAGTCCAGTCAGGCAAACAAAGATGTAAATAGGCACTTGTAGTCACTTGCAGGGCATGCTAGGTGGAGGTGCACTTACCCCATTTTTAAAGATTGAAGACCTCTAGAAGAGAAAACAGGAGTCAGATTTGTACGATGAATATGAATCAGACTGAGAAAGGGTGAAGAGAGGATGTCCCCCATGGAAACTGGCATATGCAAGGAGCTGTATAATGTGGGTCTCCTGCCCCTTATTATTAGCCTAATCTTTTTTCAGTTAATATCAAAATTTAAACTGTTGGTTAAAGATTGTCTGCTGCATTTATATTCCAATCTCTCCACCAACTTTGGACAATTACCCGAGCAATCAGTCTTGGTTTTCTCATCTGAAAAATGGGAAAAATAATAAGTATATGGAATATAAGTTTCAATAAATGTAATGGTCTCAAATGAAAAGCTTCTGGATGGCACAGGAAACAAAAGCAATGAAAGGTAGCCTACAGAATGGGAGAAAATCTTTGCCAGTGACTCTTCTGACAGGGGATTAATATTCAGAATATATAACAACCTCAAAAAACTTAACTACCAAGAAAACAACCCAATCAATAAATGGGCAGATACTCTAAACAGACATTTCTCAAAAGAAGAAATACAAATGGCCAAAAAATATATGAAAAAAATGTTCAACATCCTTTTTAATTAGGGAAATGCAAACCAAAACTACACTGAGATTTTTGTCTCACTTTAGTTAGAATGGAAACAAATAATAAGCCAGGTGCTCCCACATAATCCTGTAATCCCAGTAGCTTGGGAGGCTGAGGCAGGAGGATCCCAAAAGCCAGGCACTAAGCAACTCAGTAAGACCCTGTCTCTAAATAAAAAAATACAAAATAGGGCTAGGGGTGCGACTCAGTGGTCCCTGGGTTTAATCCCTGGTACCCCCCCCCCCAAGAAAAAGAATACAAATAATAGTAATTGCTGGCAAGGATGTGGGGAAAAGGCACATTTTTACTTTGGTGGGACAGCAAATTAGTATAACCACTTTGGAAAGCAGTATGAAGATTCCTCAAAAGACTAGGAATGGAACCACCATTTGACTCCTCTATCCCACTCCTTGGTACTTAGTCAAAAGAACCAAAATCAGCGTACTATAGTGATACATGCATATTAATATTTATATCAATGCAATTCATAATGGTCAAGTTATAGAACTAACCCAAGTGCCAGTCAACAACTGAGTGGATAAAGAAAATGTGATGTATGTACATACAGCGAAGTTTTATTCAGCCATAAAGGAAGAAGTCAAAACATGTGCTGATAAAAGCATATACCTTGAGGACATTATGCTGAGTGAAATAAGCCAGACTCAGAAAGTCAAGGATTGAATGTTTTTCTCATGAAAATTGGTGGTGGTGAGGGAAGTAGTGGACTAGAGGAAGAGGGAGGGAAGAGGAATGAGAAAGGGGAGGAACTGTGGAATGAAATTGACCAAACTAGGCTATAAGCATGTATCACAACAAATTTCACTTCTATGTGTAACTGTAATCCACCAATTGAAAAATAATAAATAAATAGAGTAGAGTAGAGGATAGGGGCTAGAGGAGGAAGGGAAAGGGGAAGTATGAGGGATTGAAATGGAGCATATTATATGCATATATGAATGCATGTAATATAATGAACCACACTATTATGTATAACTTTAATGTACTAATAAAAACATTTAAAAACCAAAGCTGTAAGGAACTATAAAAATAATAATAACTATGGTTATAAGTCTTTTTTTATTGTAAACAAATGGGATACATGTTGTTTCTCTGTTTGTACATGGCGTAAAGGCATACCATTTGTGTAATCATAAATTTACATAGGGTAATGTTGTTTGATTCATTCTGTCATTTTTTCCTTTCCCCCCACCCCTCCCACCCCTCCTTTCCCTCTATACAGCCCTTCCTTCCTCCATTCGTGCCCCCCTCCCTAACCCTAACTCTAACCCTAACACTAACCCCTCCCACCCCCCATTATGTGTCATCATCCACTTATTAGCGATATCATTCCTCCTTTGGTTTTTTGAGATTGGCTTATCTCACTTAGCATGATATTCTCCAATTTCATCCATTTGCCTGCAAATGCCATAATTTTATCATTCTTTATGGCTGAGTAATATTCCATTGTATATATATATACCACAGTTTCTTTATCCATTCATCACTTGAAGGACATCTAGGTTGGTTCCACAATCTGGCTATTGTGAACTGAGCAGCTATGAACATTGATGTGGCTGTATCTCTGTAATATGCTGATTTTAAGTCCTTTGGGTATAGGCCAAGGAGTGGGATAGCTGGGACAAATGGTGGTTCCATTCCAAGTTTTCTAAGGAGTCTCCACACTGCTTTCCAGAGTGGCTGCACTAATTTGCAGCCCCACCAGCAATGTATGAGTGTACCTTTCTCCCCACATCCTCGCCAACACCTGTTGTTGCTTGTATTCTTGATAATCGCCATTCTATTTGGGGTGAGATGGAATCTTAGGGTAGTTTTGATTTGCATTTCTCTTATTACTAGAGATGTTGAACATTTTTCCATATGTTTGTTGATTGCTTGTAGATCTTCTTCTGTGAAGTGTCTATTCATTTCCTTAGCCCATTTGTCAATTGGATTATTTACATTCTTGGTGTAGAGTTTTTTGAGTTCTTTATAGATTCTGGAGATTAGTGCTCTATCTGAAGTATGATTGGCAAAGATTTTCTCCCACTCTGTAGGCTCTTTCTTCGCATTGCTGATAGTTTCCTTTGCTGAGAGAAAGCTTTTTAGTTTGAATCTATCCCAGTTATTAATTCTTGCTTTTATTTCTTGTGCTATTGGAGTTTGTTGAGGAAGTCTGGTCCTAAGTCGACATGTTGAAGTTCTGGACCTACTTTTTCTTCTATAAGATGCAAGGTCTCTGGTCTGATTCCGAGATCCTTCATCCATTTTGAGTTTAGTTTCGTGCATGGTGAGAGATATGGGTTTAGTTTCATTCTGTTGCATATGGATTTCCAATTCTCCCAGCACCATTTGTTGAAGAGGCTATCTTTTCTCTATTGCATATTTTTGGCCCCTTTGTCTAGTATGAGAAAATTGTATTTATTTGGGTTTGTGTCTGTGTCCTCTATTCTGTACCATTGATCCACCTTTCTATTTTGTTACCAATACTATGCCATTTTTGTTACTATTGCTTTGTAGTAGAGTTGAAGATCTGGTATTGCGATACCCCCTGCTTCACTCTTTCTGCCAAGGATTGCTTTAGCTATTCTGGGTTTTTTATTCTTCCAGATGAATTTCATAATTGCTTGCTCTATTTCTGTAAGGTACATCATTGGGATTTTAATTGGAATTGCATTGAATCTGTATAGCACTTTTGGTAGTATGGCCATTTTGACAATATTAATTCTTCCTATCCAAGAACATGGAAGCTCTTTCCATATTCTGAGGTTTTCTTTAATTTCTTTCTTTAGTATTCTGTAGTTCTCACTGTAGAGGTCTTTCACCTCTTTTGTGAGATTGATTTCCAAGTATTTTATTTTTTTCGATGCTATTGTGAATGGGGTAGTTTTCCTAATTTCTCTTTCTGAAGATTCATCACTTATGTATAAAAATGAATTAGATTTATGTGCATTGATCTTATATCCTGCTACTTTACTGAATTCACTTATGAGTTCTAAAAGTTTTCTGGTGGAATTTCCAGGTTCCTCTAAGTATATAATCATATCATCAACAAATAGGGATAGTTTGTGTTCTTCTTTTCCAATTCGTATCCCTTTAATTTCTTTGGTTTGTCTAATTGCTCTGGCTAGAGTTTCAAGGACGATATTGAAAAGAAGTGATGAAAGAGGGCATCCCTGCCTTGTTCCAGTTTTTAGGGGGAATGCTTTCAGTTTTTCACCATTTAGAATGATATTAGCCATGGGCTTAGCATAGATGGCCTTTACAATGTTAAGGAATGTTCCCACTATCCCTATTTTTCCTAGTGTTTTGAGCATGAAGGGGTGCTGTATATTATCAAATGCTTTTTCTGCATCTATTGAAATAATCACGTGATTCTTAACTTTAAGTCTATTGATATGGTGAATGACATTTATTGATTTCCTGATGTTGAACCAACCTTGCATCCCTGGGATGAAACCCACTTGATCATGGTGCACTATCTTTTTAATATGTTTTTGTATGCGATTTGCTAAAATTTTGTTGAGAATTTTTGCGTCAGTGTTCATTAAGGATATTGGTCTGAAATTTTCTTTCCTCGATGTGTTTCTGTCTGGTTTAGGTATCAGGGTGATATTGGCTTCATAGAATGAGTTTGGGAGGGTTCCCTCCTCTTGTATTTCATGGAATACTTTGAGAAGTATTGGAATGAGCTCTTCTTTAAAGGATTTGTAGAACTCGGCTGAGAACCCATCTGGTCCTGGACTTTTCTTTGTTGGTAGGCTTTTGATGACTTCTATTTCATTACTTGAAATTGGTCTATTTAAATTGTGTATGTCCTCCTCGTTCAGTTTAGGCAATTCATATGTCTCTAGAAACCTGTTGATGTCTTCAAAATTTTCTATTTGTTGGAGTATAGATTTTCAAAATAGCTGCTAATTATGTTTTGTATTTCAGTCGTGTCTGTTGTGATATTTCCTTGTTCATTCCGAATTTTAGTGATTTGGGTTTTCTCTCGTCTTCTCTTAGTGTGGCTAAAGGTTTGTCGATTTTGTTTATTTTTTCGAAGAACCAACTATTTATTTTGTCAATTTTTTGTATTGTTTCTTTTGTTTCAATATCGTTGATTTCAGCTCTGAGTTTAACTATTTCCTGTCTTCTACTACTTTTGGTGTTCTTCTGTTCTTTTTCTAGGGCTTTGAGCTGTAGTGTTAGGTCGTTTATTTGTTGAGTTTTACTTCTTTTATTAAATGCACTCCATGAAATAAATTTTCCTCTAAGTACTGCTTTCATAGTGTCCCAGAGATTTTGATATGATGTCTCTTTGTTTTCATTTACCTCTAAGAATTTTTTAATTTCCTTCCTAATATCTTCTGTTATCCATTCATCATACAATAGCATATTGTTTAATCTCCAGGTGTTGGAGTAGTTTCTGTTTTTTACTCTTTCATTTATTTCTAACTTCAATCCATTATGATCTGATAGAATACAAGGTAGGTCTCTATCTTCTTGTGTTTGCTAACATTAGCTTTGTGGCATAATATATGGTCAATTTTAGAGAAGGATCCATGTGCTGCTGAGAAGAAAGTGTATTTGCTCTTGGTTGGATGGTATATTCTATAAATGTCTGTTAAGTCTAAATTATTGATTGTGTTATTGAGATCTATGGTTTCTTTGTTCAATTTTTGTTTGGAAGATCTGTCCAGTGGTGAGAGAGGCGTGTTAAAATCACCTACTATTATTGTGTTATGGTCTATTTGGTTTCTAAAATTGAGAAGGATTTGTTTGACATACATGGGTGAGCCACTGTTTGGGGCATAGATGTTTATGATTGTTATATCTTGCTGATTTATGCTTCCCTTAAGCAGTATGAAATGTCCTTCTTTATCCCTTCTGACTAACTTTGGCTTGAAGTCCACATTATCTGAAATGAGAATGGATACTCCAGCTTTTTTGCTGAGTCCATGTGCATGGTATGTTTTTCTCCATCCTTTCACCTTTAGTCTATGGGTATCTCTTTCTATGAGGTGAGTCTCTTGCAGGCAACATATTGTTGGATCTTTCTTTTTAATTCAATCTGCCAGTCTATGTCTTTTGATTGATGAATTCAGGCCATTAACATTCAGGGTTATTATTGAGATATGATTTGTATTCCCGGTCATTTGGTTCATTTTTTAAATTTTATTTATTTATTTATTTATTTTTGACAAACCCTCCTTTATTTGACAGTTCCTTTAGGATAATTCCTCCCTTTGCTGATTTGCTTCTTTGTTTTTTATCTCTTCCTCATGGAATATTTTGCTGAGAATGTTCTGTAATGCTGGCTTTCTTTTTGTAAATTCTTTTAGCTTTTGTTTATCATGGAATGATTTTATTTCATCATCAAATTTGAAGGTAAGTTTTGCTGGGTATAAGATTCTTGGTTGGCATCCATTTTCTTTCAGAGCTTGAAAAATGTTGTTCCAGGCACTTCTAGCTTTTAGGGTCTGGATTGAAAAATCTGCTGATGTCCGTACTGGTTTCCCCCTGAATGTAATTTGGTTCTTTTCTCTCACAGCCTTTAAAATTCTGTCTTTATTTTGTATGTTCGGTATTTTCATTATAATGTGCCTTGGTGTGGATATGTTGTAATTTTGTGTATTTGGAGTCCTATAAGCCTCTTGAACTTGATTTTCCATTTCATTCTTCAGATTTGGGAAATTTTCTGGTATTATTTCATTGAATAGATTGTTCATTCCTTTGGTTTGTTTCTCTAAGACTTCCTAAATCCCAATAATTCTCAAATTTGGCCTTTTCATGATATCCCATAGTTCTTTGAGATTCTGTTCATGTTTTCTTACCATCTTCTCTGTTTGTTCAACTTTGTTTTCAAGGTTAAATACTTTGTCTTCAATATCTGAGGTTCTGTCTTCCAGGTGTTCTATCCTATTGGTTATGCTTTCTATGGAGTTCTTAATTTGGTTTATTGTTTCCTTCATTTCAAGGATTTCTGTTTGTTTTTTTTTCAATATCTCTAACTCTTTATTGGAATGATCTTTTGCTTCCTGTATTTTGCTCTTTTAACTGTCGATTGGTGCGATCATTCAATGCCTGCATTTGCTCTTTCATCTCATCATTCAATGCCTGCATTTGCTCTTTCATCTCATCGTTTGCTTCCCTGATCATTTTAATTGTGTACATTCTGAACTCCCTTTCTGTCATTTCTTCTGCCATGCTGTCGTTGGATTTTATTGATGTAACATCTAGATTTGTTTGGGGCATTTTCTTCCCTTGTTTTCTCATATTGTTCAGGAATCAGTGGGTCCTTAAGATATTGCAGATTTCCTCTATTGACTTATAATGTCCCTGAAGATTGCTAGTATATCCCCTCTTATTTTTCAGTAGCCTGCAGTCTTGGAGGAAGTTGATAATGCGGTGCTCCACAAGGAAGCTGCCTCTCTAGGGTTGGTGACCCTCAGGTGGGGTATATTCCCTGATAGTGGGCAGAGGTGCCTCTACTTGTTGACCAATGGTCATCCAAAGGGGAACTAGGCTGCGGGCTGAGGCAAGGCCTGTTTGAGCCTGTGTCTCTGGTTTTACCGTCCTTGTGGGAAAACCTTACCCGGCAGGGAAGACTCACCTGGTGGGGAGGTCTCGCTGGTCAGTTCCCCTTCTAGAGGTTCCCCTCAATCTACCACTACCGCCTGGGCTGGGCTGTCTTCCTCTGCCACGTTCCCAGGGGCCCGGACCTACCTCCTGGGCCTGGGAGCCTCACCCTTCGCAGACGAGTCTCCTTAGGCTGCTTCTCCTCAGAGAATCTGCCCGCAGTCCTGGAAACTTCACTCCACCCCTAGGCGTGTCTCTGTGCGGCTCTTCCAGCAAGAAGCCGGTCCTGGGACCTGCTCTGCACCTAATCGCCTGGCTATGCAGCCCCTCATCTAAGCCGCCACCTGGATCCCCGTACAATAGCTCCGAGACCCAGAGACCCACCACACACCTCCTCCTCCGGACAGCCTCCTGGTTTCCGACGCAGTCACTAGGAGTCCAAGCAACTCACTTCGCGTCTCCTCCTCCCACCAACTGCCCGTAGCCCTAGGCAGTCACTCCGAGTCCAAGTGACCCACCCTGTTCCTCCTCCTCCTCGGGGTAGCCCCCCAGGTGTTCAGGAGTGGTTACTCGGAGACCACGTGACCCACCGCTCTCCTCCTCCACGCAGGCCACCATTGTTCAGGAGCGGTCGCTTTGAGTCCAAACAACTCACCACTCGCCTTCTCCTCTGGCACCCGCCTGTGGCTCTGATGCAGTCACTCCTAGACCAAGCGTCCCGCCGCGCTCCTCCTCTTCCTCCGGGCAACCCCCCGGGTGTTCAGAAGCGGTCGTTCTGAGTCCAAACAGCTCGCCACACAGCTCCTCCTCTGGCAACCGCCTGTGGCTCTGATACAGTCACTCCTAGACCAAGCGACCCACTGCGCTCCTCCTCTTCCTCCAGGCAACCCCCTGGTGTTCAGAAGCGGTTGCTCTGAGTCCAAACAGCTCGCCACGCAGCTCCTCCTCAGGCAGCCACCTGGAGCCCCAGTGGTTGCTCCGAGTCCAAGCACTGTGCTGAGCCGCCTCCTCTACGATGATCCCAGTTGTCCGTGTTTACCGCTCCAGCCTGGGGAGCGGCGTCTCGCCGGGCAACTCTACTTCACAAAGTTCCCTGCGTTCCGGGGCTACCGCCCCATCCAGACACCTCCCCAACGGGAGAGATTCACCCGGCGGCTTTGAGTTGGTCCTAAGTCTCTCACTATCTCCTCTTTTGAATCCTGCGTCCTGGAGCAACATGAAATGCAGCCGCCCTCTAGTGCGCCATCTTGGAAGATCTCTGGTTCTAAGTCTTAAAGGAAGGACACAGAAAACATTCTTAGCACGATTTTGCTAGTTACTGCTAAAAATATGTTAGCTCCCTCTCCTTGTTCTTCTATTCCTTGGATCATCTGATTTTAAGACCCCTTACCATCTTAGTCATCATTGCTTGAGCTAACCTGGGTAAAAATATTCCCTTTGACATGAGATTCCCAGGTCTGAGCACAAGAGGCCTGTTGGAGGCAAGTCTGTTGATAATAAAGCCTCTTATATGTTTCCAAGTCAGCTTAGAGTCTCAGGAGCAATTTTAGTAGTCATGCCACATGGTTGTCACATACTGAATTAGTGGGGGGGCACAATTCTGCTTCCCACAACTCTCCTCAGAGTGTTTAGAGACGAGTCTTTCTGCTCTTAAGCCAGGTGTCACAAGTCTTAGATTTGAGAATTTTCGTGATTCTTAAATGTAGAACTTCATGTTTGTTCTTGTAAAATGCATTCTTACTCATCTCCAGCGCATATTCCAGCTTCTTCAATCATTTTGAAAAATTGATTCTGCCTATGTCTACTGATTATGGCTGCCTGACTTTGTGTCATCTATAAACTTGGTAAATATGTCTTTTTTAAAATTTATTTTTATTGTAAACAAATGGGATACATCTTGTTTCTCTGTTTGTACATGGAGTAGAGTCTTTTTAAGTCTTCGTTCAAGTCATAAATCAAATGTTGGTGAAGGTATCCTTAGGGATAGATCCCAGTAGCATTACAAGAGGTACCACCTGAAAAATGGCCTGTAATACAAGACTTTAGCATATTTGTTCTGCTTCTTCAACCATCCATGAATGAATCCACATGAAGATTGCAAATCTCCCATATTTAAAATGACATCAGAAGATTTTATTCTTTGACATCTGTTAACATGGTGACAGTAAATGGGCTGAAATCATGATATAGCACTACTAATTGCTTCTTTCTGATCTACCAATCAAGTAACCTCTCATAAAAAAGAAATTAGGTTAATTTGGCTTATTCTCCATAAACCCATGTGAGTCCCTGCTGGCTGCTGTTTCATGTTTTAAATGCTTACAAGCCATCTGTTTAATCATCAGTTCTTCAAATTTGCCAGAGATTTATGTCAGGATTATTGCTGTATAATTTTTGAAAGATAATTTGTATGAAAATTGGAACATGTGCTTGGAGAGAAAGTCCTTCACCCTTCTTTCCTGATTTTTCAGATTATCAATCATGTGCAGAGAATGTATTTTGGAGCTGAGTTCTCAATGTGTAGCTTATTGGGCTCTGATTTTATAACCTCAGAGGGCAGCATACTGTACTGATAAAGTATCTAGGATTCAGAAGTAGGGTTCCAGTGGTCTGCAGAATGGGACAAAATCTTTGCCAATGACTCTTCTGACAGTGAATAAATGTCCAGAATATATAAAGACCTCAAAAAACAACATCAAGAAAAAACAAATTTACCCAATTGAATAAATGTGTAAATGAACTAAACACATCACTCAAAAGAAAAATACAAATGATCAACAAACATAAAAAATGTTCAACAGCCTTAACAATCAGGGAATTACAAATCAAAACTCTTCTGAGATTTTTATCTCCAGATAGAATGGAAATCATCAAAAATATAAAAATAAATGCTGGTGAGGATGTGGGGCTAAATACACTTGTGCATTGTTAGTAGAACTGCAAATAAGCACAATCACTCTCAAAAGAATTCTATCAGTGATGTTACTATCAATAACAACCATAGTGTTAATAAAAAGACTAGTCCCACTAATGATGATGCTGCTGCATTTTATGAAGTTTGGAATTAACTTTGAAGATCAACAAGAGCTACAACTTTTGAAAGCATATTTATGTTCTTTTCCCTCTTTCCTTTTTCCACCTATTCTTGCTGGTCTTAATTTTTTGCTTTATTATTATAAGTTATGTCAAATCATCTGTGCAATAGGGCTGAGTGTAAATACATTAAAGTAATAAATTCTGTAATGAGAAATGTTTGAAGGATGAGTGGGTAGCTGTAATTTATCACTGTTGGGAACAAAACAAGAAGAAAACACTGAAAACTGCAGTTTAAAGAATAAGAGCCAAACATGAGTAAGATTTTCCTAATGGTGGTTTTTTTTTTTTTTTTTTTTTTTTTTTTTTTTTTAGCTTTTAAGTTTTTACAGACTACATTTTGATTCATTGTACACAAATGGGGTGCATAATTTCCTTTCTGTGGTTGGACACAATGTAGATTCATACCATTCATGTAATCACACATGTCCTGCAGGCTCTCCGAGTTCCAGTGTCCTGATCTGTATGATGAGCAGGCCCCCAATCAGTCATGATCCCTAATCCTCTGTTGTCACATGAGATCTCATGGGTTGTAAGGGTAGGAAGAGACACATGCCACTCACTTGGCTGCTCCTCTTATTGGCCCTCTCCCCCAAGCCTGTGAAGAACTCTGGGACACTCTTCTGGACTTCTGTGTGCTTGAAACTTGCTGGTCCTTGTCTCTGGATAAGCAGCCTCAGCTATCACCTGGGACCTTGTTAGAAATGTTGACTTCTCAGGCTATTTAGAACTGCTGGTTTGGAAATTTAAATTTTTATTATTCTTAAATGACACATCATACTGTACATATTTATGGGGTACAGTATAATATCATTCAATACATGTATAATACATTATGTGATCAGAATAATTGGCATATTTATCATTTTAGTATAATTTTAGTCATTTATCATGCTTTGTTGAAAATATTCAAAATCCTTTATACTAGCTATTTTGAAATACACAATTAATAGTTTTCAGTTATTCTTGCTATAGAACATTAGAAGTCATTTCTGTATCCAGCTGCATCCCTATACCCTTTACCTATCCTCTGTTCATCACCCTCTTCCCCAACCCTTCCAAGTCTCTGATGTCCACTATTCTACTCTGGAAGCAGCATTTTAACAGATTCTATGGTGATTAGGACACAGTAAAATTTGAGAAGCACTGTTCTAATACCCTGTGGCCCTTCTTTGAGGCTTATTCAAATATCATACCTTATTCTAACATTTTAATTCAGTCTGTATATAAAAACACTTTGATTTATCCTCAAGTAAATTTCAGAAGTTCTAGTAACTAGAAGAAAACCATACCCAAGGCCCACCCCCTTTTTTTTAATGTCCTTTGTTCAGTGTTGTGACCTAAGGAGATAGCCTTTTTTGCCAAGTTCCTTTGGATTACTTTGGCATGCAGGACAAACTGCACAGCTCTCTGTGAGCTATATTAAGTGCACAGTGTCCAAAGCATTCTTCTTTAGCCAGGCTCTCCTCACCTTTCTGTCTCTGAAAAATGAAGGTTTATGTAATCAGAGACAGGTTAGCCACATCTCTCTCTGTCTCCTCCTCTTACACATTCTACAGTGACTTTTTCATGTGTTACAAATCAATGACTAAATGCATAGCCTGTCATTCAGGGAAACCATATCTGTCTTGATAGATAGTAGATTCTAATTGGCACTTTATTGTTAGGTGAGGCCCCAGCTTTTTAGATGCACAAAAACAGACTTTTATTTCCAGATAAGTACTACTCAGCAAAAATATAAGACCTAGTATCAGTTGTTTAAACCCTCTAATGGGAATATGCTAATGCAGTTTCATTTTCCTCTCCTACCATCTCAAAATAAGTGCAGTAACAGCTTGCTTTATGCTATAGTTAAAGAAAATGTTTAAGCTCAAGCCCATATATTTACCATGCTGTTGACGTAGACTGAAATTTAGAATTACAAACATGTTGCTACTTTGTCATTTTCTACAGACAAAATTATGAGACTTTATTTCATTGAAACCCTAGATTATTTTTTATTTTATTTTTTGAGCACCAGACTTCTTGCCTAGATCATAATTTAATTTTACTTTAAACAGTGTTGATCTTTTGATGGTTTTACCTAGTCAAGGAAATGGAGCTTATCAGTTTTTGTTGCCTCTTAAAACTCAATTTGTCACTGTGTCTTGATTTCATGGTAGGTTTTTGCATCACATCTGCTTATCTCATGAAATCCGCAATTCCAGTATTTTTCATAATATTCAAAATAAAGGGCTGGGGTTGTGGCTCAGTAGTAGAGCACTTGCTTAATGTATGAGGCACTGGGTTTAATCCTTAGCACTGAATACAAATAAATAAATAAAATAAATAAAGTCCATCCATAACTAAAAAAAAAAAAATAATAAAATGCAACAACAAAAAACCCCCACAAAATAAAAATCTAACATGAATCATTTATTATAATATTGCATTTTGAATATCAAGTTAACATTAATTGCAAGTGTGGGGCATGCAGCAATCATAACAAAAACTGACCCAATTATCTATGGCAAATTATTTTTTTATATCCTTACTGACATTGTCATGATCCTTAATTTCCTTGATGACATAAATAGAATCTATGCTCAAAACTCAGTATTTTTCAAAGTGTGACAAATTAGTGGTTTGTTGCCTGGAGTATTAATGTTATCATGGCTATTTTTATTTTTAAAGCTTATTGCTACTTCTCCATTGCTCAATTTTTAAAAAACGAGTTTTGTGCAGTTGAACTTTTAAAAAACTGGCCCTCAAACATACAAAATTACAAGGGCTTTTGGTACCCAGGGTTATGGTATTCAGGACAACCTCAACAGTGTAGATTTTACCACCTTTCTAGTAAAGTTCTGAGAAACATTTCTCCCTCTTCTCTGTAGTGTGTCTTCCAAAACCTCAAATTTGGGTCTTTATAATTGGCAATACTGTTGACTACTGGTAAGATTTTTCTGTAACTCTCCAGCAATAATTAATGAAGAACAGACATAGCCTCATTAGTGCCTCATCAAAAGCAAGACCAGGACAAGGTTTTTGTTTTTGTTTTCTTTTTCTCTCTAAGGCTAAGTAGAGGAAAAGAGTAGTTGGCAGGAGTTTTTGGTCTTTGAAAAATGATTGGAAAAACAAAAAATTTTATAATATTTTCATTATTACATGGTAAAATTTTCTATCTTGAAACAGGAAAGAAGGAAACTTAAATTTGGAGACAAAAGTTTGTTCTTCAGAGTTGCTCCTTCACCGGTACATAACAACTTTGCTGTAACTCAGTTACTTCTGAGGGCTTTTATAGGGTTAGTTACCTTCATTATCTGCCCTCTGAGAGTCACATCAAGCTTTAAAATTATACAAACACATAAACTGTCTCAAAATTGGGAAAAAAATTGAGAGACAGATTGGGTAGCTTTGTGCTTCTCTTGAAGGTGGTTATAGCAGGTGTTATTTCTCTGAGATTTTGTGAAACAACTGAGGTAATGATTTATCAGGTTGCAATAACTGCCATTTTTCTTTGTGCTAATGTTCTTGTCAGCTCCCATGAGTAAATTAGATTCAGATAAGAGCTATTCCATCATGTATGTTAGAAAGCAAATTTTTATAAAATTTCATTTTCTGATTGATGCTCAGCTGATACTGTGTTTAAAAGGGGAAAATATCATGCACAGAAGTTGGGCCTCCTACTACCTTTGCCTGCAGCATTTTGGGTGGACTTCATTTTGATCTTGATCATCACCAAAACTTTTCTGGAGCATCTAGATGTGCCAAGAATTGTGTGAGACCCTGAAATGAACAAAATTTAATTATTATCAGTCAAAGGAAAGACAAATAAATGAATATAATAATGCACAATGTTTGAATTGCTGTGGTGGACCAAGCCAAATTTTGAGGGGTCAGGAATATGCAAGCTTGATTCCATTCAAACACATCAGATACTACCAGGAGCTAGGAATTCCATTTGAATAAAGTATGATTCTGGCCTTTAAATCCAGTAAAGGACATCATTGTATTAGCCAAAAATGTAAATAGTTGTTGTCACAGGATGCAGAGGGAGAGGCCTCTGACCTGGAGGGATCAAAAGTTTTGAGATGAAAGCTTTCTACAGTGCTTCAGCATGAATAAATGTGAACTATGCTTCTTGGAACTCGTTTTACCTCTTCTGAAAATTATGAGCAACTTTGTGCTTCTAGCACCTAATGACTTCATTCTTAGTTTATTAAATTTGAGGCTTCAGACTATGTAAAACAAAGTTATCTTTATAACTCCTGCCTATCACCAGACAATTATAGAAAAAGGAATATTTATTAAAACTTTCAGGAGGCCTCTTCATTTCCCACAGGTCACAATTATATCACATGCATAAACCAGTCACTGGCAAGAATAGGATTATATGATTAGCTTAGACCAATTAGGATTCACCCAAGGGTCAAGGGAGAGGGCCCTTCCTTCCAGAGCATAAGATATGGAGTGATGTGAGGTGATGACTGTGTGGAGACCACCATGAATGTTTCTTAAAATAATGAAGCCATACTATTCAATGGTGTTGCCTATCTGTGTAAATAAGAAAATGAAAATTTCCTCATCATTTTATCTCAAAGTGGGGGAGAAAGAGTGGAGAGAGGAAGAGCCATGACAGGTTTTGAGGGGGAAATTATAATTGACCCTGCGTGCATTCCTAGTTTTAAAGAAAACTTCTAGTTTTTAAAAATTTGTATGCTTTTATTAGTGCATTATGGTTATACAAAGATTTGGGTTCATTCTGACATAATTATATATGCATGGAATTTAATGTTCTCCATTTCAGTCCCTAGTGCTCTCCCTTTTCTCCTCCCTCCCCCTATTTTCCTTCCTCTACTCTATTGGTCTTTATTTATTTGTTTATTTATATTAATTAGTATTTTATAGATATACATAAAGATGGAATTCACTGTGGTATATTTATCCATGCACATAGTGTAATTTTGTCAAATTCTTTATGCATTTCCTCTCCTTTCTCATCCCTATATCCTTCCCTTTGATCTCCTTCTATGCCACTAATCTTCTCTTTATCTTTTTGATATCTGACCCCCACCTAATTTTTCTTACTTTTCTCTAGCTTATGCATATGAGAGAAAACATTTGACCCTTGATTTTCTGAGTCTGGCTTATTTCACTTAGTATGATGTCCTTCAGTTCCATCTGTTTACCAGCAAATGTCATAATTTAATTTTTATTTATGGCTCAGTAAAACACCAGTGTTTTACCACATTTATTAATACTCATCTATTTACAGACACCTGGACTGGTTCCATAACTTCACTACTGTGAGTTGCATTGGTACAAACATTACTGTGACTGTACCATTATGGCATGCTGGTTTTAGTTCTTTTGAATAAATACTGAGGAATGGGATCACTGGGTCATATAGTGTGACCATAGTCACTTCCAGTCCTAGTCTTTTGAGAAATCTCCATATTGCTTTTGAGAGTGATTGTGCTAATTTGCAATTCTACCAACAATGTATGAGTTTACTTTTCCTTCCAAATCCTCACCTGCATTTATTATTATTTGTATTCTTGATGATTGCCAGTCTGAATGGTATGAGATGAAAGCTTTGTGGTTTTGGTTTTCATTTATTGTTAAGGATGTTAAACATTTTTTTTTTCATATATTTATTGGGCATTTGTATTTCTTCTTTTGAGAAATGTCTGTTTAGTTCTTTTGCTGTTTATTGATTGGGGCCTTTATTGATGTTAAGCTCTTTGAGTTCTTCATACATTCTGGATATTAATCCTGAATCAGAGGAGTAACTGGTCCTGATTATTTCTTGAACTTTAGACATTTAGTTGAGGAAGTTGGTGCCTGTACCAATGTGTTGGAGTGTTGATCCTGTGTTTTCTTCTAGCAGTTGCAAAATTTCTAGGCTAATTCTTAAGTCTTTGATCCACTTTGAGTTTTCTACAGGGTGACAGGTAGGATTCTAGTTTCATTCTTCTACATACGGATATATAGTTTACCAGCACCATTTGTTAAAAAGGTGTTTTAGTCATCTTTTTTGCTGCTGTGACTAAAGGACCAGACCAGAACAATTGTAGGGGAGGAAAAGTTTATTCGGGGGCTCATGGTTTCAGAGGTCTCAGTTCATAGACAGTGGACTCCATTCCTTGGGGCTCAAGGTGAGGCAAAACATTATGGTAGAAAAGTATGGGAGAGAGAAACAGCTCACATATTGATCAGGAAGCAGAGAGACTTCACTCAACAGATGCAGATATATACCCCAAATCTATATCCCAATTCCCACCTCTTCCAGCCATACCCTACCACTTCAGTTACGACTCAGTTAATCCCTATCAGGGGATTAATTTACTGGTTGGGTTAATACTCTTATTACCCAACCATTTCTCCTCTGAACCTTCTTGCATTGTCTCACATGTGAGTTTTTGGGGACATCTCACATCCAAACCATAACAATAGGCTCTCTTTTTTCCAACATTTATTTTTGGCACCTTTATCAAGTATCAGATAACTTTGTCTCTGCATCTTCTTTTCTGTTGTTCTTCATATCTATTTTGATGCTAATACCATGCTGCCTTTGTTACTATAGCTCTTTAGTGTAATTTGAGATCAGGTATTGAGATGACTCCAGCATCACTCATTTTGCTCAAGATTTTCTTTCAAACGAGCTTTAGGACTGTTTTTGTCTAGTTCTGTGAAGAACGTCATTGGCATTTTGATGGGTATTTCATTGAATATGTGTAACACTTTTGGAAATACAGCCATTTTGACAATATTAATTCTGCCTATTCAAGAACATGGGAGGTCTTTCCATCTTCACTTTCTTTCTTCAGTGTTCTGTAATTTTTCTTGTAGAGGTCTTTCACCTCCTTGGTTAGATTAATTCCCAAGTGTGTGTGTGTGTGTGTGTGTGTGTGTGTGTGTTTGAGGTTATTGTGAATGGAATACTTTTCCTGATTCTTTCTTAGGAAATCATTATTAGAAAGTGTTAAAGAAGAATAATATTATGGCATTTGCAGATAAATGGATGGAATTGAAGAATATCATGCTAAATGAAATAAGCCAATCCCAAAAAACCAAATGCGAAATGTTTATCCTGATAAGTGGATGATGACATATAATGGGGGTGGGGATGAGAGAAGAATGGAGGAACTTTAGATTACATAGAGGGAAATGAGAGGGAGCGGCCATGAAAGATGGTGGAATGTGACAGACAGCATTACCCTATGTACATGTATGATTACACGAATGGTATGAAGCTACATCGTGTACAACCATAGAAATGAAATGATGTACCCCATTTGTGTACAATGAATCAAAATGCATTCTGTAAAAAAATTAAAAGATAAATTTTAAAAAAAAGAAATATCTGTGGGGATATCTCTTATTTCATCTCTAATTTTGGTTGTTTGGCTAGGGGTTTATCAGTGTTGTTTGTCTTTTCCAAAAAACCACCTCTTCTGTCTAATATGTGGAAGCTAACACAAAATGAGGGGGCAGGAGGGAAGAACAGAAGTTTGTTGGATTAGGCAAAGAGAGATGAAGGGAAGAGAGGGGGAATGGGAATAGGAAAAACAGTAGAATGATCAAACATAGCTTTCCTATGTTCATATATGAATACATGACCAATGTAACCCCACATCATATACAACAAGATGGGAAGTTATACTTCATATATATCTACTATGTCAAAATACATTCTACTGTCATGTATAATTAAAAAGAACAAATAAAAATTAAAAAGAACCAATTCTTTGTTTTATTGATCCTTTGTATGTTTTCCTCAATTTCATTAATTTTGGGTCTGCTCTTAATTATTTTCTGTCTTCTACTTTAGAAATAGTTTGTTCTTCCTTTTCAAAAGCCTTGGAGTGTAGCATTAGATTATTTATTTGGGATATTTCTAAATTTTTAAGTGTGAGCACTCAATGTTATAAACTTTTTGGAAAAGGTCCTAGGAGCCACTGAGAAGAAAATGAATTCAGCAGTTTTTGAATGACACAGTCTTTAGATGTCTATTAGTTTCATTTGATTTATAGTATTATTAGGTCAGAAATATCATTATTGATTTTATGTTTTGGTGACCTATTGGAGATGGGGTGTATTGAAATTGCACAATTTGATTATATTGGAACCTATGTGGGATATCATGTCAAGAAGTATTTTTTATATGTAAATAGGTGCCCTGAATTTGGGGGCATGAATATTTACTATTGTTATATGTCCTTGGCCTTGTCTCTTCTGGTTATTTTTTGCTTGAAATCTGCTTTATTAGATATGAGAATAGTTACTTCAGCTTGTTTTGGACTTCATTTGCATGGAATATTTTTTCTATCCTTTTACTTCCAACCTATGGGAGTCTTTTAGACAAGTCTCTGGCAAACAATATATAGTTGAATTTTTTTTTTATTGTAAACAAATGGGATACATGTTGTTTGTCTGTACATGGCGTAAAGGCATACCATTTGTGTAATCATAAATTTACATAGGGTAATGTTGTTTGATTCATTCTGCCATTTTTTCCCTTCCCCCCCTCTCCTCCCACCCTTCCCCTCCATCTATATAGTCCTTCCTTCCTCCATTCCTGCCCCCCTCCCTAAACCCAACTCCAACCCCAACACTAACCCTTCCCACCCCCCATTATGTGTCATCATCAACTTATTAGCGATATCATTCTTCCTTTGGTTTTTTGAGATTGGCTTATCTCACTTAGCATGATATTCTCCAGTTTCATCCATTTGCCTGCAAATGCCATAATTTTATCATTCTTTATGGCTGAGTAATATTCCATTGTATATATATACCACATTTTCTTTATCCATTCATCAATTGAAGGACATCTAGGTTGGTTCCACAATCTGGCTATTGTGAACTGAGCAGCTATGAACATTGATGTGGCTGTATCTCTGTAATATGCTGATTTTAAGTCCTTTGGGTATAGGCCAAGGAGTGGGATAGCTGGGTCAAATGGTGGGTCCATTCCAAGTTTTCTAAGGAATCTCCACACTGCTTTCCAGAGTGGCTGCACTAATTTGCAGCCCCACCAGCAATGTAAGAGTGTACCTTTCTCCCCACATCCTCGCCAACACGTGTTGTTGCTTGTATTCTTGATAATTGCCATTCTAATTGGGGTGAGATGGAATCTTAGGGTGGTTTTGATTTGCATTTCTCTTATTACTAGAGATGTTGAACATTTTTCCATATGTTTGTTGATTGCTTGTAGATCTTCTTCTGTGAAGTGTCTATTCATTTCCTTAGCCCATTTGTCAGTTGGATTATTTACATTCTTGGTGTAGAGTTTTTTGAGTTCTTTATAGATTCTGGAGATTAGCGCTCTATCTGAAGTATGATTGGCAAAGATTTTCTCCCACTCTGTAGGCTCTTTCTTTGCATTGCTGATAGTTTCCTTTGCTGAGAGAAAGCTTTTTAGTTTGAATCTATCCCAGTTATTAATTCTTGCTTTTATTTCTTGTGCTATGGGAGTCCTGTTGAGGAAGTCTGGTCCTAAGCCGATATGTTGAAGCTCTGGACCTACTTTTTCTTCTATAAGATGCAAGGTCTCTGGTCTGATTCCGAGATCCTTAATCCATTTTGAGTTTAGTTTCGTGCATGGTGAGAGATATGGGTTTAGTTTCATTCTGTTGCATTTGGATTTCCAATTCTCCCAGCACCATTTGTTGAAGAGGCTATCTTTTCTCTATTGCATATTTTTGGCCCCTTTGTCTAGTATGAGAAAATTGTATTTATTTGGGTTTGTGTCCGTGTCCTCTATTCTGTACCATTGATCCACCTTTCTATTTTGGTACCAATACCATGCCGTTTTTGTTACTATTGCTTTGTAGTAGAGTTGAAGATCTGGTATTGCGATACCCCCTGCTTCACTCTTTCTGCCAAGGATTGCTTTAGCTATTCTGGGTTTTTTATTCTTCCAGATGAATTTCATAATTGCTTGCTCTATAGTTGAATTTTTTTTTTTTTTTGGTACCAGGGATTGAACTCAAGGCACTTGAGCAACATCCCCAGTCCTATTTTGTTTCTTATTTAGAGACAGGGTCTTACTGAGTTGCTTAGCATCTTGCTTTTGCTGAGGCTGGCTTTGAATTCCCAATCCTCCTGCTTTAGCCTCCCAAACCACTGGGATTACAGGCATGTGCCACCATGCCCAGCTTAATCTGTGTCTGTTAGTTGGGGAGACTGCTTACATTCAGTGCTGCCATGCATAGATGTTTGTTATTTCCTATGATTTTGTTTGCTATATTTAACTTGGTCTTGATTTTTATTTAGTTAGTTGCTCTTCTGGTGAGCTTCATCTATGTGGGAATATTGGAGTTTGTGTTTGAGTTCTTCTGTATGCAGAATATTTTTAAGAAGTCAGAAGTGAGCTTTATTGTTTTGCCTCTAAATGTGACCTGATGTTTTTCTCTTGTTTTTCTTTGTTTTCTGTGTTAGGCATTTTGATTACAATACATCTTAGAGTTCTTTGATGATCTTGACTATTTAGTGTTTTATATGCTCCTGTATGTGGTGTCTATCTCATTTTTAAGGTTGGGAAAATTTTCTGTTATTTCACTGAAGAGCTTTTTAATGCCATTATCTAATACCTTCATGTTCTTTTCTGTCCCAACAACTCTCAGGTTGGTCTCCTGAGGTTTTCCCAGAGTTCTTGTTATGGTGTTTTTTCCCCTTCATTTCCTACTGAGTATTCAAAGTTCAAAGTTCATATACCCTGTTCATTAAAGTTTTGTGTTTGAGGGCTGAAGTTCTATTATTTTCCTTTTTTTAATTTTATGTTTTTATTTACTTTGATCTTTTTTTTATTTATCTTTTAATTTTTTACAGACTGCATTTTGATTCATTGTACACAAATGGGGTACATCATTTCATTTCTGTGGTTGTGCACGATGTAGATTCATACCATTCGTGTAATAATACATGTACATAAGGTAATGATGTCTGTCTCATTCCACCATTTTCATACCCCCTCACTCTCATTTCCTTCTACATAATCTAAAGCTCCCCCATTCTTCTCTCACTCTGCACCCCCTCACCCCCATTATATATCATTCTCCACTTATCAGGGAAAACATTCGGTCTTTGGTATTTTGGGAGTGACTTATTTCATTTAGCGTGATATTCTCCAATTCCATCCATTTATTTGCAAATGCCATAATATTATTCTTCTTTATGGCTGAATATTATTCCATTGTGTATATATACCACAGTTTCTTTATCCATTTATCTGTTGAAGGTCATCTAGGTTGGTTCCACAATCTAGGTATTGTGAACTGAACTGCTATAAATGTTGATGTGACTGTGTTACTATAGTATGCTGATTTTAAGTACTTTGGGTATAAACTGAGGAGTGGGATAACTGGGTCAAAAGATGTGTCCATTCCAAGTTTTCTGAGGAATCTCCACACTGCTTTCCAGAGTGGCTGCACCAATTTGCAACTCCACCAGCAATGTAAAACTGTGCCTTCCCCCACATCCACACCAACATCTATTATTTTTTGTGTTCTTGATAATAGCCATTCTAATTGGTCTTCCTGTCTGTTTTGGTGCCAATACCATGCTGTTTTAGTTACTATTTAATGTTTGGTATTGTGATACCTCCTGTTTCACTTTTTCTACTCAGGATTGTTTTGGCTATTCAAGGTCTCTTGTTCTTCCAGATGAAGTTCATGATTGCTTTTTGAATTTCTATGAGGAATGTCATTGGGATTTTAATTGGAATTGCATTGAATCTGTATAGTGCCTTTGGTAGAATGATCATTTTAACAATGTTAATTCTGCCTATTCAAGAACATGGGAGATCTTTCCATCTTATAAAGTTTTCTTTAATTTCTTTCTTTAGTGTTCTATAGTTCTCATTGTAGAGGTCTTTCACCTCTTTTGTTAGATTGATTCCCAAGTATTTTATTTTATTTTTTTGAGGCTATTGTGAATGGAGTGGGTTTCCTAATTTCTTTTTCAGAGGATTTATCACTTATGAATATAAATGCATTAGATTTACACGTATTGATTTTATTCCTGCTACTTTGCTGAATTCACTTACTAGTTCTAGAAGTTTTCTAGTAAAGTTTTTTGGATCTTCTAAATATAGGATCATGTCATCAGCAAATGGTGATAGCTTTAGTTCTTCTTTTCCTATTTGTATCCCTTTAATTTCTTTGGCCTATCTAATTGCTCTGGCAAGTGTTTCTAGGACTATGTTGAATATAAGTGGTGAAAGAGGGCATCCCTGTTTTGTTCCAGTCTTTTAGAAGAAATGCTTTCAGTTTTTCTCCATTAAGAATGATGTTGGTCATGGGCTTAGCATAGATAGCCTTTACAATGTTGAAGTATGTTCCTACTATTCCAATTTTTTCTAGTGTTTTAAGCATGAAGGGGTGCTGTATTTTATCAAACGCTTTCTCAGCATGTATTGAAATAATCATGCGATTCTTAACTTTAATTCTATTGATGTGATGAATTACATTTATTGATTTCTGAATGTTGAATGAACCTTGCATCCCTGGGATAAACCCCACTTGATCATGATGCACTATCTTTTTAAATATATTTTTGTATGCAATTTACCAGTATTTTGTTAAGGATTTTTGCATCTACGTTCATCAGGGATATTGGTCTGAAGTTTTCTTTCCTTGATGTGTCTTTGTCTGGTTTTGGTATGAGGGTGATATTAGCTTCATAGAATGAGTTTGGAAGGGTTCCTTCCTTTTCTTTTTCCTGGAATACTTTGAGGAGTATTGGTATCAGTTCTTCTTTAAAGCTCTCCTAGAATTCGGCTGAGAATCCATGTGGTCCTGGGCTTTTCTTGGTTGGTAGGCTTTTGATGGCTTCTTCTATTTCGGTGCTTGAAATTGATGTGTTTAGATTGTGTATGTCTTCCTGATTCAGTTTGGGAGGATCATATGTCTCTAAAAATTTGTCAGTGTCTTTGATATTTTCTATTTTGTTGGAGTATAGATTTTCAAAGTCGCTTCTAATTATGTATTTCAATGGTGTCTTTCATGATCTTTCCTTTTTCATCAGAAATTCTAGTAATTTGAGTTTTCTCTCTCTTCATTAGTGTGGCTAGGGGTTTATCAATTTTGTTTACTTTTTCAAAGAACCAACTTTTTGTTTTGTAAATTTTTTGAATTGTTTCTCTTATTTTAATTTCATCGATTTCAGCTCTGATTTTAATTATTTCCTGTCTTCTACTATTTTTGGTGTTGATCTGTTAGGATACAAGGTAGTATCTCTATTTGTTTTTGTATTTACTAATGACTTCTTTGTGGCATCGCATATGGTCTATTTTGGGGAAGGATCCATGAGCTGTAGAGAAGAAAGTATATTCACTTAATGATGGATGAAAAACTCTGTAAATGTCCATTAAGTCTTTATCACTGATTGTATTATTTAGTTCAATAGTTTCTTTGTTCAGTTTTTGTTTGGAGGATCTATCCAGTGGTGAGAGTGGCGTGTTAAAGTCCCCCACTATTATTGCGTTTTGATTCGTTTGATTCTTAAAATTGAGAAGGGTTTGTTTGATGTACATAGATGCTCCATTGTTTGGGCATAAATATTTACAATCATTATGTCTTGCTGATTTATACTTCCCTTAAGCAGTATGAAATGTCCTTCCTTATCCCTTCTAACTTAGGTTTGAAGTCCACTTTATCTGATAATGAAGATTGAGACCCCTGCTTTTTTAATGAGTCCATGTGCATGGTATGTTTTTCCCCATCCTTTCACCTTTAGTCTGTGGATGTCTTTTTCTATGACATGAGTCTCTTGAAGGCAGCGTATTGTTGGGTCTTTCTTTTTAATCCAATCTGCCAGTCTTTGTCTTTTGATTATTGAATTAGGCCTTAACATTCAGGGTTATTATTGTGATATGATTTGTGTTCCTGGTCATTTAGGCTTATTTTTGGTTTTTAACTTGACTTGGTTTCTCCTTTCATTGACTTTTCCTTTAGGGTAGTTTCTCCCTTTGCTGACTTGTATTGTTGCTTTTCACTTCCTCCTCATGAAATATTTTGCTGAGAATGTTCTTCAGAGCAGGCTCTCTATTTGTAAATTCTTTTAACTTTTGTTTATTGTGGAAATATTTTATTTCATCGTCAAATCTGAAGGTTAGTTTTGCTAGGTATAGGATTCTTGGTTGGCATTCGTGTTCTTTCAGAGCTTGAAATATATTGTTCCAGGCCCTTCTTGTTTTTAGAGTCTGGGCTGAAATATCTGCTGATATTTGTATTGGTTTCCCCTTATATGTAATCTGATGCTTTTCTCTTGTAGCCTTTAAAATCCTATCTTTATTTTGTATGTGAGATATTTTCATTATAATGTGCCTTCGTGTGGCTTTGTTGTAATTTTGTGCACCTGCTGTTCTGTAAGCCTTTTGTATTTGATTTTCCATTTAATTTTTCAGGTTTAGGAAATTTTCTGATATTATTTCATTGGACAGGTTTTTCATGCCTTTGGTTTGCATCTCTCCCAATAATTTTTAAATTTGGTCTTTTCATGATATTTCATAATTCTTGGAGTTTCCATTCATGACTTCTTAACATCTTCCCAGTTTGTTCAACTTTATTTTCAAGATTAAATATTTTGTCTTCATTGTCTGAGATTCTGTCTTCCACAAGATCTATTCTGTTGGTGATGCTTTCTATTGAATTTTTAATTTGGTTTATCGTTTTTTCATTTCAAGTATTTCTGTTTGGCTTTTTTTCAGATATCTCTTTATTTTTTAACTATTTATTTATTTATTTATTTTTTGTTTTCAGGGAAATATGTGGTCATATTACCTTTTATTTCTCAGATCAGTGAAATAGCAGTTGATTTCTTTTATTTATTTCTTTTTAATTTATTTTTATTGTAAACAAATGGGATACATGTTGTACATGGAGTAACAGCATACCATTTGCATAATCATACATTTACATAAGGTAATGATGTTATTTTTTCCTTCCCCCCACCCCTCCCATCCCTCTTTTCCCTCTATACAGTCCCTCCTTCCTCCATTCTTGCCCCCTCCCACCCCCCATTATGTGTCATCATCCGCTTATCAGTGAGATCATTCACCTTTTGGATTTTTGAGATTGGCTTATCTTACTTAGCATGATATTCTCCAATTTCATCCATTTGCCTGCAAATGCCATAATTTTATTATTCTTTATAGCTGAGTAATATTCCATTGTATATATATACCACAGTTTCTTTATCCATTCATCAATTGAAGGGCATCTAGGTTGGTTCCACAGTCTGGCTATTGTGAATTGAGCAGTTGTGAACATTGATGTGGCTGTATCTCTGTAGTATGCTGATTTTAAGTCCTTTGGGTATAGGCCGAGGAGTGGGATAGCTGGGTCAAATGGTGGTTCCATTCCAAGTTTTCTAAGGAATCTCCACACTGCTTTCCAGAGTGGCTGCACTAATTTGCAGCCCCACCAGCAATGTATGAGTGTACCTTTTTCCCCACATCCTCACCAACACCTGTTGTTGCTTGTATTCTTGATAATCGCCATTCTGATTGGAGTGAGATGGAATCTTAATGTAGTTTTGATTTTCATTTCTCTTATTACTAAAGATGGTGAACATTTTTTCATATGTTTGTTGATTGCTTGTAGATCTTCTTCTGTGAAGCGTCTGTTCATAGCCTTAGCCCATTTGTTGATTGGGTTATTTGTATTCTTGGTGTAGAGTTTTTTGAGTTCTTTATATATTCTGGAAATTAGTGCTCTATCTGAAGTATGAGTGGCAAAGATATTCTCCCACTCTATAGCTCTCTCTTCGCATCGCTGATAGTTTCCTTTGCTGAGAGAAAGCTATTTAGTTTGAATCTATCCCAGTTGTTGATTCTTGCTTTTATTTCTTGTGCTATGGAATTCCTGTTAAGGAAGTCTGATCCAAACCAACAGGTGAAGATTTGGACCTACTTTTTCTTCTATAAGATGCAAGGTCTCTGGTCTGATTTCGAGATCCTTGATCCATTGTGAGTTGATTTTTGTGCAGGGTGAGAGATAAGGGTTTAGTTTCATTCTGTTGCATATGGATTTCCAGTTTTCCCAGCACCATTTGTTGAACAGGCTATCTTTTCTCCATTACATTTTTTTTGGCCCCTTTGTCTAGTATGAGAAAATTGTATTCATTTGGGTTTGTGTCCATGTCCTCTATTCTGTACCATTGATCTACCTGTCTATTTTGGTGCCAATACTATGCCACTTTTGTTACTATTGCTTTGTAGTATAGTTGAAGTTCTGGTATTGCGATACCCTCTGCTTCATTCCTCCTGCTAAGGATTGTTTTAGTTATTCTGAGTTTCTTATTCTTCCAGATGAATTTCATGATTGCTTGCTCTATTTCTGTAAGGTACATCATTGGGATTTTAATTGGAATTGCATTGAATCTGTATAGCACTTTTGGTAGTATGGCCATTTTGACAATATTAATTCTTCCTATCCAAGAACATGGGAGATCTTTCTATCTTCTAAGGTCTTCCTCAATTTCTTTCTTCAGTGCTTTGTCGTTTTCATTGTAGAGACCTTTTACCTTTTTGGTTAGATTGATTCCCAAGTATTTTATTTTTTTTTTTTTGAGGCTATTGCAAATGGAGTTGTCTTCCTCATTTCCCTTTCAGCTGTTTCGTTGCTTGCATATAAAAATGCTTTAGATTTATGCGTGTTGATTTTATAGCCTGCTATTTTACTGAAGAATATCTTTTTATTGAAGTCTTGTTTTGCTTCCTGCACTTGCTCTTTTAACTGTTTAATGGAATGGTCATGCATTGCCTGCATTTGCTCTCTTATTTCATCTTTTGCTTCACGGATCATCTTAATCATGCAGATTCTGAACTCTTTTTCTGTTATTTCTCCTGCCATAGTGTCATTGGAGTCTATCACAATAGCATCTTGATTTGCTAGGAACACTTTCTTTCCCTGTTTTTTCATATTGTTTCTATATATTCCCCTCTAGCAGTGAAGATCAGAGAGGTGAAGTTCCCCCGCTGCAGGCTTATTATGATCCTACAGTTTTTCACTATCTCTCATTTAAAGGGGAGATCAATACCAATAGCACCCAATACAGAGAAAATGCAGCCCTGAAGCAGATAGCCCCTATAAAGACTTTAGCATTATTGTAATGAACAGGATGAGTTTGATTACTATTTACAGTATTTCTAGTTGTGAACAAGAGGATGGGGAAGGGTGTAAGATGTAAGTGAGTAAACAGAGGTACCTGTCAAAGGGCCTCCAGTGTCCTGCAGATGTCTCAGGAAGGGAGCTGCCCTTCCAATGATGATGGCCACCCCCTCAGGATTAATTCAAAATGCCTGCACCAGCCTCCAAAGAAGCTGGAGAGCCCCAGCAAAGGTGTGCAGAGTCAGCACAGAGGCAGGCACAGTGTCCCTCAGCAGTAGGGGGCAGGCGGCAGGCTCAGCTACCGGGCTCCATCCTCCATGTGGGGGTGGGCGATTGTCTGGTGGACTCTGCGCTGGGTCTGTCCTCGGTTTTTTTACTTTGATCTTTTAAAATTCCAATTCTCATTGGAATTTTGGAAGAGTTCCATCCTTTTCTATTTTGTTGAATTAGCACCCAGAAATCAATTTCATAGAATAATTTGAAGAGGATTGGTATTAGTTTTTCTTTACAGGTCTGGTAGAACTCTGCTGAGAATCCATCCCATCCTGGGCTTTTCTTTGTTGGTAGGCTTTTGATGACTGTTTCAATTTTCTTACTTGAAATTGGTCTGGTTAAATTTTCTATATCATCCTGGTTCAGTTTATGTAGGTTGTATGTCTCTAGGAATTTGTCGATGTCTTCAAGGTGTTTTAGCTTATTTTAGTATAAATTTTCAAAATAATTTATAATTATCCTCTATTTCAGTCATATATGTGGCAATATTTCCTTTTTCCTCATGGATTTTAGCAATTTGAGTTTGTTCTGTATTTCTTTTGGTTAGCTTGGCTAAGGGTTTATCAATTTTGTTAATTATTTCAAAGAACCAGTGTTTTGTTTCATTGATTTTTAAAATTACTTTATCTTAATTTTATTGATTTTTGGCTCTGATTTTAATATTTCTTTTCTTCTATTGATTTTGATGTTGATTTGTTATTTTTTCTAGGGCTTTGAGATGTAATGTTAGATTATTTATTTGGTGTCTTTCTATACTTTTACTCTATGAGCTCAATGCTATGATCTTTCCTCTTAGAACTGCTTTCATATTGTCCCAGAGATTTTGATGTTGTATCTCTAGTCTCATTTGCTTCTAAGTATTTTTATATTTCATCCTTTATATCTTCTGCTATTCATTCATCATTCAATAGTAAATGATTTAGTCTCCATGTGCTAGTTTCTATTTTTTATCTTATAGATCTCTAATTTCATCCCATTATGATCTGATAGAATGCAAGGTATTATCTCTATTTTTTTGTATTTGCTAAGAGGTGTTTTGTGACTTACGATGTGATATATTTTAGAAAATGTTCCATGTGCTACTGAGAAGAAAGTGTATTCAGTTACCGATAGATGAAATATTCTATACATCTAAATTATTAATTGTATTTTTTAGTTCTGTAGCTTCTTTTATTAAAAATTTTTATTGATCCATCATACACAAATGGGGTACAACTTTCTTTTCTCTGGTTGTACACGAAGTAGAGTCACACCATTTGTGTAATCACGCATGTACGTAGGGTAATGATGTTTATCTCATTCTAATATCTTTCCTTCCCCCCTCCCCACCCCTCATTTTCCTCTATATAATCCATCCTTCCTCCATTCTTGCATCCACCCCCTGTTATGTATCATCATCCACTTATCAGAGAAATCATTCAACCTTTGTTTTTTTGGGATTGGTTTATTTCACATAGCGTGATGTTCTCCACCTCCATCCATTTACCTGCAGGTGCCATAATTTTATTCTTCTTTGTGGCTGAATAATATTCCATTGTGTATATATACCACAGTTTCTTTATCCATTCATCTTTTGAAGGGCATCTAGGTTGGTTCCACAATCTAGCTATCATGAGTTGCGCTGCTATAAACATTGATGTGGCTGTGTCACTGTAATATGCTAATTTTAAGTCCTTTGGCTATAAACCGAGGAGTGGGATAACTGGGTCAAAAGGTAGGTCCATTCCAAGTTTTCTGAAGAATCTCCACACTGCTTTCCAGAGTGACTGCACCAATAGGCAACCCCACCAGCAATGTATGAGTGTACCTTTTCCCCCACATCCTCGCCAACATCTAATGTTGCTTGTATTTTTGATAATAACCATTGTAATTGGAATGAGATTAAATTTTAGGTTAGTTTGGATTTGCATTTCTCTAATTACTAGAGGTGTTGAACATTTTTTCATCTATCTGTTGATTGCTTGTAGATCTTCTGTGAAGTGTCTTTTTTTTCCTTAGCCCATTTATTGAATGGGCTATTTGTATTCTTGGTATAAAGTTTTTTGAGTTCTTTATAAACTCTGGAGTTTATAAACTCTATCTGAAGTGCATGTGGCAAAGATTTTCTCCCACTCTATAGGCACTCTCTTCACATTGTTCATAGTTTCCTTTGCTAAGAAAGAGCTTTTTAGTTTGAATCTGTTTCATTTATTGGTTTCCACTTTTCTTTCTTGTGTTTTTGGAGTCACATTAAGGAAGTCTGGTCCTGATATGACATGATGAGGATTTGGACCTACTTTTTCTTGTATTAGATGCAGTGTCTCTGTACTACTTCCCAGGTCCTTGATCTATTTTGAGTTGAGTTTTGTGCAGGTTGAGAGATAGGGATTTAGTTTCATTTTGCTACATATAACTTTCCAGTTTTCCCAGCACCATTTATTAAAGAGGCTATCTTTTCTCCATTGTATGTTTTGGCTCCTTTGTTTAGTATGAGATAATTGTATTTATGTGGGTTTGTCTCTGTGTCCTCTGTTCTGTACTATTGGCCTACCTGTCTATTTTGGAGCCAATACCATGCTGCATTTGTTACTATTGCTCCATAGTATAGTTTAAGGTCTGGTATTGTGATACCTCCTGCTTCACTCTTCTTGCTAAGAATTGCTTTAACTATTCTGGGTCTCTTATTCTTCCAAGTCAATTTCATGATTGTTTTTTCTATTTCTATGAGAAATGTCATTGGGATTTTAGTTGGAATTGCATTGAATTTGTGTAGCACTTTTGGTAGTATGACCATTTTGACAATATTAATTATGCCTCTCCAAGAACATGGGAGATCTTTCCATCTTCTAAGGTTTTCTTTAATTTCTTTCTTTAGTGTTCTGTAGTTCTCATTCTAGAGGTCTTTCACTTCTTTTGTTAAATTGATTCCCAAGTATTTTATTTTATTTTTTTTTTTTGAGGCTATTGTGAATGGGGTAGTTTTCCTTATTTCTCTTTCAGAGGATTCATCACTTATGAATAGAAGTGCATTAGATTTGTGAGTGTTGATTTTTTATCCTGCTACTTTGTTGAATTCTTTATTAGGCTTAGAAGTTTTCTGATGGAATTTTTTTGGCTCCTCTAAATATAGAATCATGTCATTGGCAAACAGTGATAGTTTGAGTTCTTCTTTTCCTATTTGTATCCTTTAATTTCTTTGGTCAGTCTAATTACTCTGGATAGAATTTCCAGGATGGTGTTGAATAGAAGTGGTGAAAGAGGGCATCCCTGTCTTGTTCCAGTTTCTAGAGGGAATTATTCAGTTTTTGTTTAGACCATCTATTTAATGTTGAGAAAGGCATGTTAAAGTCACCCTGTATTATTATGTTGTGGTCTATTTGATTCTTGATATTGTGAAGGGTTTATTTGATGTATGTAGTTGTTCCATTATTTGGGGAATAAATATTTACAGTTATAATAATAATTGTTGTTTTATGATTCCCTTAAGCAGTATGAAGTGACCTTCTTTGTCTTTTCTGATTTAGTTTTGCTTGAAGTCAAATTTATCTGATATAAAAATAGAAACCTGTGCTTTTTTACGAGATCCATGTGAATATGTTTTCCCCCCATCCTTTCACCTTTAGTCTGGGGATGTCTTTGCCTATAAAGTAAGTCTCTTGTAGACAGCATAATTGTTGGATCTTGTTTTTTAAATCCAATCTACCAGCCTATGTCTTTTGATTGATAAGTTTTGTACACTTACATCATTATTATTGAAAGATGATTTTTATTTTCTATCATTTTGATTTCTTTCTAGTTTTGAAGTTAAATTAGATTTTCCTTTACTTAACTGTTCTTCTTGTATGGTTTCTCCCTCTGCTGGTATTCATTTTTATTCTCCATTTCTTCTTCATGAAATATTTTATTGAATATCTTTTGCAGTATAGGCTTTCTAGTTCTGAATGAAAGTATTTACTTCATCTTCAAATCTGAAGCTTAATTTTTATTTTTGGTTGGCATTCATTTTCTTTCAGAGTTTGTTATATATTATTTATTATTAGAAATTTTGTCTAGCATCAGATAACTGTATTTTTGTGGGGTTGTCACTGTGTCTCTTTTTTATTAGTCTTCACACCTGTTTTGGTGCCAGTAACATGCTACTTTTGTTACTATAGCTCTGTAGTATAATTTGAGGTCTTGTACTTTGATGCCTCCTGTTTTGCTTTTCTTATCAAGGATTGCTTTGGCTATTCTAGGTCTCTTATTTTTCCAAATGAATTTTATAAGTGTTCTAGTTCTGTGAAGAACATCATTGGAATTTTTATGGGAATTGCATTGAATCTATATAGCATTTTTGGTAGTATGGCCATTTTGAAAATATTAATTCTGTTTGTCCAGGAATATGGGAGGTCTTTCCCTCTTCTAAGGTCTTTAATTTCCTTCTGTAATGTTCTATAGTGTTCATCGTAGAGGAACTTCACATCTTTGTTAGATTGATTTCCAAGTATTTTATATTTTTTGAAGCTATTGTGAATGTAGTGGTTTTCCTAATTTCTTTTTCAGCAGATTCATAATTGGAGTATTAGAATGCAATTGATTTATGAGCGTTGATCTATTATCCTGATATTTTGCTGAATTCATTGTTGAGCTATAGAAGTCTTCTGGTGAAGTTCTTTGGGTCTTCTATATATAGGGTCATGTTGTTAGCAGACAAATAATTTGACCCTTTAATTTTTTTCTCTTGTCTGATTGCTCTGTCTAGAGCTTCAAGGACCATGAAATGGTGAAAATGGGCATCTTTGTTGTTTTTATTTCCAGGAGTTCTGATTAGTTTCTTTACAATATTGCTATCTCTTTATTAAAATGATCTTTTACCTGTATTTACTCTCTTAATTTGTTCCTTAGATCTTTTTTAGATCAATGAAGATTCTAATAGTTTTTAATAGTCTTTCTCTGGAATTTCATCTACTTCCATGTCTGTGGAGTCCTTTGTTGGGTGATTGTGAATTTTGGGGGAGATTTGTTTACCTGTTTCATGTTTTCAGAGGTCTTGGACTTGTGCATCAGTTGATGCAGATTCCTCTTTTCTTTCATATGTGTGTCCTTTGGTGTGTGGTTATCTTTTTTGTTCTAGGAACTTCTGTTTTTGTGGTATGTAGGTGACCAGGTGTGGTCTAAGGGTCTCCCTGTAGTTGTTCCCACTTGGGGCATGGTCAAGTGCTTGGGCTTTTAGTCTTCTTTATTCTATGTGTTGAAATATTATTGGGGCTCCAGTGGGATTAGTTTGTGTGTGGAGTGAGGTTTAAAGTGTAATAAGAGGAACCCAAACCAAGAGACAAATAAAGAAACATAAGATCAAAACAACTCAAACACATGTAAAATTTTATTCCATCAAACTCAAACTAAGGCTTAAAAATAAATGGGTAAAGAAAGCAATTAAAATTTAAGAAAAAAAGATCAGAATATGTGTTTATTTGTATTTTTCAAACTTTTCCATACAGTGAGAACACACATATCCCTGTACCCACACACACATGCAGTCACACAGAATGGAAAAAAGTAAAAAAAAAATAAAATAAAATTAGAAAAAGAGGAAAAAGTGAGGGATAGAAAAAGAATTCATAATGAGAAATAAAGGTCTTTTTTCTGCAAAGGTGGTCAAAATTATTGGCAAAGATGAATTTTTATTGCTTATTCTGTTATGCCATTCTCTATGTATTTTTAGGTTCTATAAATTTTGGGTCAAGGGCTGGGTGTCATTAAGTCCCACATCTTTTATCTTTCCATTTCTTGCCAACCTACCAGCTGTTGACTTGGAGCCAAAACTGGTTGTAGTAGCTCTCCTGTTTCCCTATATAAGATGGGATATCCTGGGGAGTGCTGGCAAATGATGTACCTACCATAGCAAGGCTCATGCAGTGTTCTAAATTGGAGGTTCCAGCCAATTGGGATTTAGTCTTGGCTGACCTTTGGAACTCTTTCAGTGGGTATGTGAGATTTAATCCTCACCCCTGTTCCTTTCACTCCCAGCTCCATTATGGCATTTATCATGAAGTTGTTCAACTATTTTAATACTGGTTTACTTCCCACATGAGACCAGGCTCTTTTAGAAGGACATAATTTTATCTTTTTAGTCAAACACATAGCATGGTGTTTCACATACCAGAGGCAGTCAATAGATGATAAAGTAACTGAGGTTTGTAATTTCCTACCCTAAGGTCCTTGGTAGTGGCTGCCTGGAGCCTTGTATAGAGTCTGAAGTTTGGTCTCAGTAGAGGTTGCTCCTCAATTGCTGATGTCTGCCACAAGTACCTGTAATTAAAGTCCCTACTGCGTCCAGAGACTGCTACATGGTTGTATCAGGGTTGTAGAGGAATAGACAAGATGAATTGGAGAGTTCTTGTCCCCAAATAAATTTGGATCATGTATTTAATTGTTAGAAAATAAAAAGTAGCTCATATTAATGTCATACAGTGATAACCCATTAAATAATTTTGTCTTTTTCTCTGGTCATAGACATTAAATAAATAAATCTTTATAAATAAATATTTATGACTTTCCCTCACTACTCCCAACTACTCCTTTAGGTATCTTTACTTCCTGATTTTTTTTCATTTTTTTCTTCTATCAGTGTACTACTTTAAAAAAGTAAATATCACTTTCTGTCATTATGTTTTTGATGTCCCTTTACTTTTTAAAGTTATATATCATATTAAAGGAAAGTAAGTAAATAAAACAGGATGTTTTCCATTGTCATGATATTTATACCCACAAATGGGGAATTGGTAAAGTAATACTGTGGCCTTAAATCCTTTAGAAGAATCCAATTTCAAGGGAAAAATATTAAATGAGTCAAATCTCTGGTGTTTTAGTTTTTGTTGTCCTAAAGTGTTTGCAGTGATTTGTGCTCATCCCTGCAAGTGCTTATTTGATAAATAATTATATTGGTCAGGGCTCACAGGTGTTAATCAGAATAGTCCAGAGGGTTTAAACAAAGGAATATATTCTGGAGCATGGATATCTCAGAGCAATGCTGGGAGCATGTGGAGGAGCCTGGAGGCCAGAGTGACACCACTAAAGTGGCCTGTGGCCACTGATTCCAGGGCTGTGCTATTTCTGATGTCACCTATATCAGTCAAAGGAAAACCTTGTGGCACTCTGATTCTTCATATAGTTCACGTCCATGTCAAAAACCTCGGGTGAATGTAAATGATTAGCAGAACCTAGACCACACGTCAGCACCTAACTCAAGGAGAATTGGGAGATGTAGGTTGGCTTATGTTTTATTAACATCTGGGGAAGGAAAGAGTCACAGTCCCAGAACCTTTGGGATGCTATTTAGGCAGTTCTAAGAAGAAAGTTTATAGCTAGGAGGGCCTACATAAGAAAATCAGAAAGATCCCAAATAAAAACCTAATGATGCATCCTACAGTCCTTGAAAAAGAACAAACCAATTCTGAAACAAGTGGAATGAAGGAAGTAATGAATATTAGAGCCAAAAACAATGAAATTGAGAATAAAAAAACAATAAAAATGATCGGTGAAACAAAGTTGGTTCTTTGAAAAAATAAACAAAATTGATATGCCCTTAGCCAAACTAACCAAAAGAAAATGAGAGAAAACCCAAATTGATAAAATTAGAGATGAAAAAGGAGAAATAACCACAAATATCACGAAATCCAGCAGATCATTAGGATCTGTTTTGAAAATTTATACTCCAATAAATTGTGGAAAACCTAAAAATATGAATACATTTCTAGACAAATATGATCTGCCAAAATTGAGTCAAGAGGACATAGAAAAGCTGAACAGAAAAATAACTTGTAATGAGATAGAAGCAGTAATAAAGGCTTCCAACAAATAAAGCCCAGGACCAGATGGATTTTCAGCTGAATCCTAGCAAATCTTTAAAGAAAAACTAATGCCAATACTCCTCAAATTATTCCTTGAAATAGAAGGGGACAGAATGCTTCCAAATTCATTCTACAAAGCCAGAATCTCTCTCATACCAAAACAAAATAAGGACACATCAAGGAAAGTGAACTATAGACTAATATTCCTGATGAAATTAGATGCAAAAATACTTAATAAAACATTAGGAAATCATGTTCAACAATGTATTAAGGAGTTTCTACACCAAGAACAAGTTGGTTTTAGAGATGCAAGGATGATTTAATATGTGAAAATGGTTAAATGTAATTTATCAAGGACAAAAATCACTTGTTAATATCAATAGATGCAGAGAGGGCCTTCAACAAAATTCAGTCAATACCCATTTATGATAAAAACACTGAAGAAACTAAAGATATTGTGAAGACTATATATGAAAAACCCAAAACCAACCTTATAGTAAATGGAGAAAAACTGAAAGCATTGTATTTAAAATCTGGGACAAAAAAAGGACATCCTTTCTCACCACTCCTATTTACTATACTGCTAGAAATTCTTATTTTTTTGTTTGTTTGTTCTATTTAGTTATACTTGACAGCAGTATGCATTTTGATTCATTTTCCATAAATGGAATACAACTTTTCATTTCTCTGGTTGTACACAATGTAGAATCACACCATTTGTGTAACCATATATGTACATAGGGTAATGATGTTTATCTCATTCCACCATTTTTCCTTCCTCCTGCCCCCTCCTCTCTCCTCATTTCCCTCTACACAATACAGTGTTTCTCCATTTTTCCCTTACCCTCCTGCCCCCTGTTATGTATCATCATCCACTTTTCAGAGAAAACATTCGGCCTTTGGTTTTTTGGGATTTGCTTATTTCACTTAGCATGATGTTCTCCAACTCCATTCATTCACCTGCAAATGCCATAATTTTATTCTTCTTTATGACTGAATAATGTTCCATTGTGTGTATATACCACAGTTTCTTTATCCATTCATCTCTTGAAGGGCATCTAGATTGGTTCCACAATTTAGCTATAATTGAGCTGCTATAAACATTGATGTGGATGTGTCACTATAGTATGCTGATTTTAAGCCCTTTATGTATAAACTGAGGAGTGGGATAGCTGGGTCAAATGGTGGTTCCATTCCAAGTTTTCTAAGGAATCTCCATACTGCTTTCTAGAGTGACTGCATCAATTTGCAATCCTATCAGCAGTGTGAATGTACCTGAAACCACATCCTTGCCAACACCTATTGTTGCCTATATTCCTGATAATTCTAATTGCAGTGAGATGAAATCTTAGGGTAGTTTTGATTTACATTTCTCTAATTATTAGAGATGTTGAACATTTTCTCATGTATTTGTTGATCGATTGTATATCATCTTCTGTGAAGTGTCTGCTCATTTCCTTAGCCCATTTATTGACTAGGTTATTTGTATTTTTGATGTTAAACTTTTTGAGTTCTTTACAAATTCTGGAGATTAGTGCTCTATCTGAAGTATGGGTGGTAAAGATTTTCTCCCACTCAGTAGGTGCTCTCTTCACATTGTTGATAGTTTCCTTTGTTGAGAAAAAGCTTTTTAGTTTGAATTAATTCCATTTATTGATGCTTGCTTTGATTTCTTGCGGTTTGAGAGCCTTGTTAAGGAGGTCTTGTCCTAAGTTGACATGATGAAGGTTTGGACCTACTTTTTCTTCTATTAGGTGCAGAGTCTCTGGTCTAATTCCTAGGTCCTTGATCCATTTTGAGTTGAGTTTTGTGCAGATAGGGATTCAGTTTTATTTTGCTGCATATGGATTTCCAGTTTTCCGAGCACCATTGTTGAACAGGCTATCTTTTCTCCATTTTATGTTTTTGGCCCCCCTAGTCTAGTATGAGATAACTATTTTTGTGGGTTTGTCTCTGTGTCTTCTTTTCTGTACCATTGGTCTACCTGCCTATTTTGATGCCTGTCATGCTTTTTTTGTTACTATTGCTTTGTAGTATAGTTTAAGGTCTGGTATTGTGATACCTCCTGCTTCACTCTTCCCGCTAAGGATTGCTTTAGCTATTCTGGGTCTGTTATTCTTCCAGATGAATTTCATGATTGCTTTCTCTATTTCTATGAGGAATGTCATTGGGATTTTAGTTGGAATTGCATTGAATTTGTATAGAACTTTTGGTAGTATGGCCATTTTGACAATATTAATTTTGCCTCTCCGAGAACATGGAAGACCTTTCCATCATCTATGATTTTCTTTAATTTATTTCTTTAGTGTTCTGTAGTTTTCATTGTAGAGGTCTTTCATGTCTCTTGTTAGACTGATTCCCAAGTATTTTATTTTTTTCGAGGCTATTGTGAATGGGGTAGTTTTCCTAATTTCTCTTACAGTAGATTCATCACTTATAGAAATGCATTAGATTTATGAGTGTTGATTTTATATCCTCCTACTTTGCTGAATTCATTTATTAGTTCTAGAAGCTTTCTGGTGGAGTTTTTTTGGCTCCTCTAAATATAGAATCATGTCATTGGCAAATATAGTGGTAGTTTGAGTTCTTTTCCTATTCGTATCCCTTTAATTTCTTTGGTCTGTCTAATTGCTCTGGCTAGAGTTTCCAGGACAATGTTGAATAGAAGTGGTGAAAGAGGGCATCCCTGTCTTGTTCCATTTTTTTAGAGGGAATGCTTTCAGTTTATCTCCATTTAGAATGATGTTGGTATTAGGCTTAGCATAGATAGCCTTTACAATGTTGAGATATGTTCCTCCTATCCCTACTTTTTCTAGTGTTTTGAGAATGAAGGGGTGTTGTATTTTATCCAATACTTTTTCTGCATCTTTTGAAATGAACATATGATTCTTAACTTTAAGTCTTTTGATGTGATGAATTACATTTATTGATTTCTGAATGTTGAACCAACCACACATCCTCAGGATGAACCGTACTTGATTGTGGTGCACAATCATAGGTTTTGTGTGCAATTTGCCAGAATTTTACTAAGACATGTTCCTGGATAGGCAGAATTAATATTGTCAAAATGGCTATACTACCTAAAGTGCTATACAGATTCAATGCAATTCCAATTAAAATCCCAATGATGTACCTTGCAGAAATAGAGCAAGCAATTATGAAATTCATCTGGAAGAATAAAAAACCTAGAATAGCTAAAGCAATCCTCAGTAGCAAGAGCGAAGCAGGGGGTATTGCAATACCAGATCTTCAACTCTACTACAAAGCAATAGTAACAAAAACGGCATGGTATTGGTACCAAAATAGACAGGTAGATCAATGGTACAGAATAGAGGACATGGACACCAACCCAAATAAATACAATTTTCTCATACTAGACAAAGGTTCCAAAAATATGCAATGGAGGAAAGATAGCCTCTTCAACAAATGGTGCTGGGAAAACTGGAAAACCATGTGCAATCGAATGAAATTAAACCCCTATCTCTCACCCTACACAAAACTCAACTCAAAATGGATCAAGGACCTCGGAATCAGACCAGAGACCCTGCATCTTATAGAAGAAAAAGTAGGTCCAAATCTTCAACTTGTTGGCTTAGGATCAGACTTCCTTAACAGGACTCCCATAGCACAAGAAATAAAAGCAAGAATCAACAACTGGGATAGATTCAAACTTAAAAGCTTTCTCTCAGCAAAGGAAACTATCAGAAATGTGAAGAGAGAGCCTATGGAGTGGGAGAATATCTTTGCCAACCATACCTCAGATAGAGCACTAATTTCCAGAATCTATAAAGAACTCAAAAAACTCTACACGAAGAATACAAATAATCCAATCAACAAATGGTCTAAGGAAATGAACAGACACTTCACAGAAGAAGATGTACAAGTAATCAACAGATATATGAAAAAATGTTCAACATCCCTACTAATAAGGGAAATGCAAATCAAAACTACCCTAAGATTTCATCTCACCCCAATTAGAATGGCAATTATCAAGAATACAAGCAACAATAGGTGTTGGCGAGGATGTGGTGAAAAAGGAACACTCATACATTGCTGGTGGGGTTGCAAATTAGTGCAGCCACTCTGGAAAGCAGTGTGGAGATTCCTCAGAAAGCTTGGAATGGAAACACCATTTGACCCAGCTATCCCACTCCTTGGCCTATACCCAAAGGACTTAAAATCAGCATACTACAGAGATACAGCCACATCAATGTTCATTGCTGCTCAATTCACCATAGCCAGATTGTGGAACCAACCTAGATGCCCTTCAGTTGATGAATGGATGAAGAAACTGTGGCATATTTATACAATGGAATATTACTCTGCAATGAAGAATGATAAAATTATGGCATTTGTAGGCAAATGGACGAAATTGGAGAAAATCATGCTAAGTGAGATAAGCCAATCTCAAAAAACTAAAGGACGAATGATCTTGCTGATAAGCGGATGAGGACATATAATGGGGGGTGGGAGGGGTTAGCATTAGGTTTAGGGTTAGGTTTAGGGTTAGGGATAAGGAGAGCGGTAAGAATGAAGGAAAGAAGGACTGTATAGAGGGAAAAGAGGGGTGGGAGGGGTGGGGGGGAAGGGAAAAAAAATAAACATCATTGCCCTATGTAAGTGTATGATTACACAAGTGGTATGCCTTGACTCTATGTACAAATAGAGAAACAACATGTATCCCATTTGTATACAATTAAAAAAAATAAATAAATATATAAAAAAAAAAGAATTTTTGCATCTATGTTCATCAGGGATATTGGTCTGAAGTTTTCTTTCCTTGATGTGGCTTTTTCTAGTTTTGATTTCAGGGTGATACTAGCTGCATAGAATGAGTTTGGAAGGGTTCCCTCATTTTTGATTTCACAGAATACTTTGAAGAATATGGGTATTAACTCTTATTTGAAGATCTTGTAGAACTTGGTTGAGAATAGGTTTGGTCCCAGGCTTTCCTTGGTTGATAGGCTTTTGATTGCTTCTATTTAATTGCTTGAAATTGATCTGTTTAAATTGTATATATCCTCCTGATTCAGTATGGGTGGATCATATGTCTCTAGAAATTGGTTGATGTCTTCAAGATTTTGTGTTTTCTTGGAATGTAGATTTTCAAAATAGCTTCTAGTTATGTTTTTTATTTCAGTAGTGTCTGTCATGATATTTCCTTTTTCATCACAAATTTTAGTAATTTGAGTTTTCTCTCTCCTCTTCATTAGTGTGGCTGTGCGTTTATCAATTTTGTTTACTTTTCTTTTTTTTTTTTTTTTGTGGTGCTGGGGATCGAACCCAGGGCTTTGTGCTTGCAAAGCAAGCACTCTACCAACTGAGCTATCTCCCCAGCCCTTGTTTACTTTTCAAAGAACCAACTTTATGTGTGGTCAATTTTTTGAATTGTTTCTTTTATTCAATTTCATTGATTTCAGCTCTGATTTTAATTATTTCCTGTCTTCTACTACTTTTGGTGTTGATCTATTCTTCTTTTTCTAGGACTTTGAGATGTAATGTTAGGTCATTTAGTTGTTAACTTTTTATTCTTTTATTCAATGAGCTCACTGCAATGAATTTTCTTCTTTCACAGTTTCCCAGGTATTTTGATATGTTGTATCAGTGTTCTCTTTTAACTCTTAAGAATTTTTTTTGTCTCCTCCCTGATGTCTTCTGCTATCCATGCATTATTCAATAGCGTATTATTTTGTCTCCAGGTATTGGAGTAGTTTCTATTTCTTATTTTGTCATTGATTTCAAATTTCATTCCATTATGATCTGATAGAATGCAAGGTAGTATCACTATTTTTTTGTATGAGTTAAGAGTTGCTTTGTGCATAACATATGGTCTGTTTTAGAGAATGATCCATGTGCAGCTGAGAAAATAATGTGTTCACTCATTGATGGATGGAATATTCTATGTATGTCTGTTATATCTAACTTATTAAATTCTATGATTTCTTTGTTCACTTTTTGTTTGGAAGATCTATCTAGTGGTGAGAGAGATGTGTTAAAGTCACCAAGTGTTATTGTGTTGTGGTCCATTTGATTCCTAAAATTGAGAAGGGTTTGTTTGACATACATAGATGCTCCATTGTTTGGAGCATAAATATTTATGATTGTTATTTCTTTTTGATTTATGGTTCCCTTAAGCAGTATGAAATGTCCTTCCTTATCCTTTCCGACTAACTTTGGCTTAAAGCATACTTTATCTGATATGAGGATGGAAACCCCTGCTTTTTTACTGAGTCCAAGTGAGTGATATGTTTTTTTCTCATCCTTTCACCTTCGGTCTGTGGATGTCTTCCTATGAGATGAGTCTCTTGAAGGCAGAATATTGTTCGATCTTTTTTTTTTAAATCCAATCTGATAGTCTATGTCTTTTGATTAATAAGTTTTGGTCATTAACATTCAATATTACTGTTGAGATATTATTTGTATTCCCAGTCATTTGGCTTATTTTTGGATTTTAATTTGACTTGGTTTCTCCTTTGATAGGCTTTTCCTTTAGTGTAGTTCCTCCCTTTGTTGATTTGTTGTTTTTCATTTCCTCCTCATGGAATATTTTACTAAGAATGTTCCATAGTGCAGGCTTGTATTTGTAAATTCTTTTAACTTTTTATTGTGGAAGATTTTTATTTCATCATCATATCTGAAGGTTAGTTTTGCTGGATATAAGATTCTTTGTTGTTCTTCTTTTCCTATTTGTATCCCTTTAATTTCTTTGGTCTGTCTAATTGCTCTGGCTAGAGTTTCAAGGACAACGTTGAACAGCAGTGGTCAAAGAGGGCATCCCTGCCTTGTTGCAGTTTTTAGGGGGAATGCTTTCAGTTTTTCACCATTTAGAATGATAATAGCCATGGGCTTAGCATAGATGGCCTTTACAATGTTAAGGAATGTTCCCACTATCCCTATTTTTCCTAGTGTTTTGAGCATGAAGGGGTGCTGTATTTTATCAAATGCTTTTTCTGCATATATATCTATCGAAATAATCATGTGATTCTTGACTTTAAGTCTGTTGATATGGCGAATTACATTTATCGACTTTTGGATGTTGAACCAACCTTGCATCCCTGGGATAAAACCCCCTTGATTGTGCTGCACTATCTTTTTAATATATTTTTGTATGCTATTTGCTAAAATTTTGTTAAGAATTTTTGTGTTGATGTTCATTAAGGATATTGTTCTGAAATTTTCTTTCTTCGATGTGTCTCTGTCTGGTTTAGGTATCAGGGTGATATTGACTTCATAGAATGAGTTTGGGAAGGTACCCTCCTTTTCTATTTCATGGAATATTTTGAGGAGTATTGGAATGAGCTCTTCTTTAAAGGTTTTATAGAACTCAGCTGAGAGCCCATCTGGTCCCAGACTTTTCTTTGTTGGTAGGCTTCTGATGACTTCTTCTATTTCATTATTTGAAATTGATCTATTTAAATTATGTATGTCCTCCTGGTTCAGTTTAGGTAATTCATATGAATAGGAAAAGAAGAACTCAAACTATCCCTGTTTGCTGATTACATGATTATATATTTAGAGGAACCGGGAAATTCTGCCAGAAAACTTTTAGAACTCATAAGTGAATTCAGTAAAGTAGCAGGATATAAGATCAATGCTCATAAATCTAACACATTTTTATGCATAAGTGATGAATCTTCAGAAAGAGAAGTTAGGAAAACTACCCCAGTCACAGTAGTCTCAAAAAAAAAAAAAAACTTGGGAATCAATCTAACAAAAAGAGGTGAAAGACCACTAGAATGAGAACTACAGAACACTAAAGAAAGAAATCAAAGAAAACCTTAGAAGATGAAAGATCTCCCATGTTCTTGGAGAGGCAGAATTAATATTGTCAAAATGGCCATACTACCAAAAGTGCTATACAGATTCAATGCAATTCCAATTAAAATCCCAATGATGTATCTCACAGAAATAGAGCAAGCAATCATGAAATTCATCTGGAAGAATAAGAAACCCAGAATAGCTAAAGCAATCCTTAGCAGGAAGAGTGAAGCAGGGGGTATCGCAATACCAGAACTTCAACTATACTACAAAGCAATTGTAACAAAAATGGCATGGTATTGGCACCAAAATAGACAGGTAGATCAATGGTACAGAATAGAGGATACAGACAGAAACCCAAATAAATACAGTCATCTCATACTAGACAAAGGTGCCAAAAACATGCAATGGAGAAAAGATAGCCTCTTCAACAAATGGTGCTGGGAAAACTGGAAATCCATATGCAACAGAATGAAACTAAACCCTTATCTCTCACCCTGCACAAAAATCAACTCAAAATGGATCAAAGACCTTGAATCAGACCAGAGACCCTGCATCTTACAGAAGAAAAAGTAGGTCCATATCTTCAACATGTTGGCTTAGGATCTGACTTCCTTAACATGACTCCCAAAGCACAGGAAATAAAAGCAAGAATCAATAAATGAAATAGATTCAAACTAAATAGCTTTCTCTCAGCAAAGGAAACTATCAGCAATGCAAAGAGAGAGCCTACAGAGTGGGAGAAAATTTTTGCCACTCATACTTAAGATAGAGCACGAATTTCAAGAATATATAAAGAACTCAAAAAAGTTTACACCATGAATACAAATAACCCAATCAACAAATGGGCTAAGGAAATGAACAGACACTTCACAGAAGAAGATCTACAAGCAATCAACAGATACATGAAAAAATGTTCAACATCTCTAGTAATAAGAGAAATGCAAATCAAAACTACCCTAAGATTCCATCTCACCCCAATTAGAATGGCGATTATCAAGAATACAAGCAAAAATAGGTGTTGGCAAGGATGTGGGGAAAAAGGTACACTCTTACATTGCTGGTGGGGCTGCAAATTAGTGCAGCCACTCTGGAAAACAGTACGGAGATTCCTTAGGAAACCATTTGACCCAGCTATCCCACTCCTTGGCCTGTACCCAAAGGACTTAAAATCAGCATACTATAGTGATGCAGCCACATCAATTGTTCATAGCTGCTCAATGCACAATAATAGCCAGATTGTGGAACCAACCTAGATGCCCCTCAATTGATGAATGGATAAAGAAACGGTGGTATATATATACAATGGAATATTAGCCATAAAGATTATTAAAATTATGGCATTTGCAGGCAAATGGATGAAATTGGAGAATATCATGCTAAGTGAGATAAGCCAATCTCAAAAAACCAAAGGACGAATGATCTCGCTGATAAGTGGATGATGATACATAATGGGAGGTTGGAGGGAGGCAAGAATGGAGGAAGGAGGGACTGTATAGAGGGAAAGGAGGGGTGGGAGGGGTGGGTGGGCAAGGAAAAAAATAACAGAATGAATCCAACACCATTACCCTATGTAAACATATGATTACACAAATGGTATACCTCTACTTCATATACAAACAGAGAAACAAGATGTACCCCATTTGTTTATAATTAAAAAAAAAAGATTCTTGTTGGTATTCATGTTCTTTCAGAGCTTCAATATGTCATTCCAGGTCCTCCTAGCTTTTAGGGTCTGAGGTGAGAAATCTGCTGATATCTGTATTTGTTTCCCCCTATGTTTAATCTAATACTTTTCTTTCACTGCCTTTAAAATTCTATCTTTATTTTATATGTTGGGCATTTTCATTATATTGTGTCTTGGTGTGGTTCTGTTGTAATTTTGTACATTTGGTGTCCTGTAAGCCTCATGTATTTGATTTTCCATTTTATTCTTCAGGCTTAGGAAATTTTCTGTTATTATTTCATTGAATAGATTGTTCATTCCTTCGATTTGTATCTCTGTGCCTTCCTCAATCCCAATAATTCTTAAATTTGGTCTTTTCATGTTATCCATAATTCTTGGAGATTCTGTTCACGATTTCTTACCATCTTCTCTTTTTAATCAACTCCCTTTTCAAGATTAAATATCTTGTCTTCATTGTCTGAGGTTCTGTCTTCCAAGTGATCTCTTCTGTTGGTGTCACTTTCTATTGAGTTTTAATTATCTACCTTTCAAGGATTTCTGTTTTTTTTTTTTCAGAATCCCTGTCTCTTTATTGAAATAATCTTTTGCTTCCTGCAGTTGCTCTTTTAACTGTTTATTGAAGTGAACTTTTGTTGCCTGCATTTGCTCTCTTATATCAACCTTTACTTCATGGATCATTTAAATTATGTACCTTCTGAACTCCTTTTCTGACATTTCTTCTACCATGCTGTCAGTGGATTCTATTAATATAGCATCCTGGCTTGTTTGGTGTACTTTCTTCCTTTGTTTTTTCATGTTGTTTGTGTATCTTCCCTTGTAGCAGCGTGGATGTGAGGTATTAGTTTCCCCCCTATAAGTTTATAGTGGCCCTGTAGGTTTCCAAAACCTTTCCTTTAAGGGGGAGATGAATATTAACAGTACCCAATGCAAACAATATGCAACCTTAAACCAAATAGTCCCTATTAGGATGTTAACAGCATTGTTGTCATAAACAGAGATGATGTGTTTGATTATTATCTATAGCATAAACAATCAGTTTGCAATAAGGTCTAGAATTTCTAATGGTGGACAAAGAGGATGGAGTAGGGGTGTAGAATATAATCTTAGTGAGATAATTAGTGAGAATATAGAGGTACTAGATCATAGGAAGAGAGAAAGTGGAATCAAAAGAAGTTGGTTTTTAGCATGAGAAAAATGGAGAAAGAGACTCCAAAGAAACAGATAAATAAGAGAAAAATAGAGTGAGAAAAATAAAAAATAAAGATAAAACATAAAATATTTAAAAATCTACAACAAAACTGTAATATATTATTCAAACCTCCCAGTTTTAAGTAGCGTGATACATGAAAGATACTTGATTTCAAAGATGATGGGAATGTGAGAGCAGGAAACAAAAATAGAGAAAAGAAAATAAATGGAGAAAATATAAAGAAAAAAAGAATAGAGACTTGAAGGAAAATTGAACGATTTTTTCTGTTGTTGTTCAGTGTCTTCTCTGCCTCCCTTCTCTTCTGGTAGGCGGAGTTGTCTGGAGTTTTCTGGTAACTCCACCCCAAGATGATGACACTTGTAAGGTGGGAGGATTAGACTGGAGTCAGGACTCCTGGAGGCAGCGTATAGTAATTGCCAGTCATCTGGACAACTGCATCCCAGGACTCTTCTTTAGGGTCCACTGGTATGACACAGGGGCCTCGTCTTAGTCCCTTCCCTCACTTGTAGACCCCACAATTCCTGGTCTATAATTTAGTCCCTAAGCTGTATCTCTCCCGCACCTGCCTTTTTGATTTTCCAAGCAGGAACCTCTCTCCTCAGTGGTTCTTAGGGCTGAGCACCAGGACCTCTGCCCCTGTCTTGGAAAACTGTTCTGTATTGGGCAAATCAGGACCAGGCATTGAAAGCTGTGGGTCAACCACGTAGATGCAGGCACTGGGCTGCTTGGTGGCTAGGGGATTGTTAGGAGACTGGGGATTGAGGAGCCAGAGGACCCTATTTGTTGCCATACCAGTGGGACCAGGTGCTTGATGGAGTTGTGCACCAGGTTGATGTTGGTTCCCAACAAGTGCTCCCAAGTTGTCTCTGGGATCCCCGGTGGGTTCTGGGCTGGTTGGTTGGATGAGCTGGGATCAAGATGCCCTCACATCTTTTTCCCATCTACTTACCTCTTGCAGGGATTCTCTCCTGTCTCTACAGCAAGATGGTGGCTGTTAGCACACCTAGCAGGGATATCTCAGATACAACCAAGCCTGCAGGACCCTTGGTAATGATCTTTCATGTCCTGGCTGTTATCCCTGTGTGTAAGTAGCTATGTCCCAGTTGGTGATAGTAGCAGTGGTTAACCTATAGGTACCTTGATAATGAGCTAGTCTCAGGCAGGTATCCCCAAATGGAAGCTGCCTCCACTAAAGATGGCAGCAGTGGTGGTGGGGATAATCCAAGATGGCAGCAGAGGTGTCCCAAGGTGTTGCTAGATGGGGAGCTGCAGCAAGGCACATCATCCGTGCAGAGGTGTGGGGTGGGGCCCACACTGGTGGCCAGCACTGGAGATTGGCACAGGGCTGGCCCTCACTCAGTGCTAGAAATTCTAACCAGAGCAATTTTACAAGAGAAGGAAATAAAAGGGATAAAAATAGGAAAGGAAGAAGTTTGCAACCGATATGATCCTATACCTAGAAGATCCAAAGAACTCCACAAATAGACTGCTAAGGCTAATAACAAATTTCGTGAAGTAGTAGGTTACAAGATCAACTTAAAAAAAACAATAACTTTCCTATATTCCAAAAGTGAATCTATTGAAAAAGAAATCAGGAGAACAATTCCATTTACAATAGTCTAGAAACAAAACATACACACCACCACCACCTACAACAACAACACCTAGGAATAAATCTAACCAAAGAGGTGAAAGGTCTCTACAATGAAAACTATCAAACATTGAAAAAAGAAATTGAAAAAAACCTCAGAAGATGGAAAGCCATTCTATGTTCATGAATAGTTAGAATTAATATTGTTAAAATGGTCATATTATCAAAAGCAATCTACAGATTCAGTGCAATCCCTATCAGAATGCCAATGACATTCTTTACAGAAATAGACAAAACAATCGTAAAATTCATTTGGAAGAATAAAAAAGACCCAAAGAGCCAAAGAAATTCTAAATCAAAAGAGCAATGTTGGAGGCATCACAGTACCTGACTTCCAATTATACTACTATATACAGAAACGATACTACTGTATACAAAAATTGCATGGTACTGGCATAAACTGACACATAGACCAAAGCTACAGAATAGATGACACAGAGACAAATCCACATATCTACAGTCATCTGATCCTTGACAGAGGTGCCAAAACTTGCATTGGAAAAATGACAGCCTTTTTAACAAATGGTGCTGGGACACCTGTTATCCATATGTAAACCCTTATCTTTTACCCTGCATAAAAATCTACTCTAAATGGATCAAAGACCTTGGAAATAGTACAGGAACTATGCATCTCCTAGAAGAAAATAGGGTCAACACTCCAGCATGTAGGCACAGGTAATGATTTTCTTAGTAGGACCCCTAGCACTCAGGAAATAATGCCAAGAGTCAATAAATGGGATGACATCAAATTCAAAAGCTTCTGCACAACAAAGAAAACAATTAGGAATGTGAAGAAAGAACCTACAGAATGGGAGAAAATCTTTGCTAGCTACTCTTCTAACAGAGGATTAATATTTGTATATATAAAGAACTGAAAAACTTTACACCAAAAAATCAAATACCCCAGTTAATAAATGGGCAAATGAATTAGACATTTTTCAAAAGAAGAAATACGAATGGCCAACAAATACATGAAAAAAAAATGTTCAACATCATTAGCAATTAGGGATTAGGGAAATGTAAATCAGAACTATACTGAGATTTATTTCGTATCATACCAGTCAGAGTGAAAGTCATCAAGAATATAAATAATAATAAATACTGGAGAGGATGTTGAGAAAATGAAACACTCTTACACTGTTGGTGGGACTATAAATTAGTACAACCACTACAGAAGTCAGTATGGAGGTTCCTCAAAAGACTAGGTGTGGAACTACCATATGACCCAGCTACACCACCCTTTGGTATTTACCCTGAAGAATTAAGTACTACAGTGATACATGCATACTCATATTTATTGCAGCATAATTCACAATAGCCCAACTATGGAACCAAACTAGGTGTCCATCAACAGATGAATGTATGAAGAAAATGTGCTGTATATATACAATGGAGTTTTATTCAGCCAAAAAGAAGAATGAAATTATGTCATTTGCAGGAAAATGGGTAGAACTAGAGACCATTATGTTAAGAGAAATAAGTCAAACTCCGAAAGGAGCATGTTTTTTCTCATGTGTAGAAGCTATAGAGGAAAAAAGGAAAAGAAAGGTGGGGGCAGGTCTCATGAAAATCAAAGGGAGATTAGGAAAGGAAAGGACCAATAGGTGGGAGGGTGGGGAGTGAGGGGGGAAGTGCTGGAGAATGATAATGGCCAAATTATATTGTTGCATTGTATACATGTATGGCTGTGTAATAACAAATCCCATCATTATGTATAACTGTAATGTGTCAATTAAAAAAAATAGAAAAAACCCTATTTCTTTGTCTTAAATGGACACAGTAGCTGTTGATCACATTATATTATAGTTCTGAAATCAGACAACCCTTTTTTACCTTAACTTCATATTGCTCATTTCCATTTGAGTTTTTCAATGTAGACATACATTTTTGTGTTTCTGTGTGCATTTATCTGTTTGTTTAATAATCTTTCTGCCCAAGAACACACAGAGGTAGGGACCATGAATGCCCGGTGCCCACTACACTGTAGACACACTGTTGGTGTTTCCTGGAGTATAAATGCAATGAACAAATGTTGATGGTTAAGTCACAAGGGAAGGGACCATGGGTAGTTATCTCCTACCAACTGACCCTCACTGAAATGACCCTGGCTGCTAGGATGTAATTCCCATCTTTAGTATCCCAGCGAGGCTTATGAGGCGTTGTTAGATATTTTCAAGTCCTCTTTGATCCGTCTTCTTACATGCCCTTTGACCTTTCTGCAGCTCCTATTCCTTGCTAGACACAAGAAATTGTGGGGATTCTGTGCTTTTCTCTGTCCTATTTGGAAAGAGAACACAGGTCTTCTGCTCTGAGATCCTCAACCTGTCTTGGAGTTCTCTGGCTAGCTCCCCTCTTGACCTGGCCTATAAAACATCAACTACTTTCAAGGGCTAATTTTCAATATTGAGGTTATAGAATCAGTCTAGGTGTCTGTCAGCAGATGACTAGATAAAGAAAATGTGGTATATATACACAATGTAATTTTATTCAGTCCAAAGAAGAACGAAATTATGGGACTTGTAGGAAAATGGATGGATCTGAGAGTATCATGTTAAGCAAAATAAACCAGATTTAGAAAGATAAATGTCATATGTTTTGTTTCATATGTGGGAAGCTAGAGGGGAAGAAAGGTTAGGGGAAAGGGAAGATGACATTAAAGTGGAAAGGACACCATTGAGGTAGAGGAAGGGGATGAATGGGAGAGAAGAAGGAATAAACAAGGGAGGTACTGGGGATTGAAACCAACCAAATTATGTCCTATGCATGTACGAATATGCCACAAAAAACTCACTACTTTGTACAATTAATATGTACCACCACCACCAACAACAACAAAAATCCAATTTTCTTATCTACTTTCTGACCCTCTTGCTTTCCCCTGATCTGGAGACTTCATTTTTTACCTGTGGGTAGGAAGGATTCTCATCTATTGGTTAACTGTTCCTCCAGGTTTTTTTCTTTTAATACATTACATGGACTTTCCTTGGGATATTCAAAAGCTATAGATTTGATTTACATTTTCTATAGTGATTACCTCTTCCTCTGAGGCAGCAGTGTCTACTGCTGGTTGAACAGGGAAAATATGAATGAATACACTGGAATTTGGGAGAAAATAATCCATAGTTAATCTTTCAAAAATATCAACTTGGCCAATTTTAAAGGAATAGAATTAGCCCTGGTTATCCCAAATTTCCAAGTCAGTTTACTGCTGGTTCTAGAAAGAAAATGCATGCCACTTGAGAAAGAGAACATGAGGCTTGCAAAATGAGTGAGTCTTTGGAGGTGCCTGTTTTTGCTGCTGTCATGAAGTTTCTCCTGAATAGTAGAGACTGACAAAATAAATGTCTGTCATGTTATTTAGGAGGGGTGACAGGCTGAGAATCACTGAACAAGTGACAATTTGTCCTTGAATTGGTAAGCTTCCATGCTGTCTTTGGCTGATATGGATCTTGTATTGAGTGATAATGCGGAGAGAGTTTCTTCTATCAGTCTAGTGACACAATTTTAGGCAAGGAAGGTATGTCTCTGTGTCAGCTAGAGATGATTATAATAGATATCACCTGCCGTAATAACCCTAAGTACATCTGCAAAGTTGTGTGTAAATGAAATTTTATGCTTTATCGTCAGGCTTCCAGACAGGGCTCAGCTAACTGCATGTAAAATCTCATGCTCCAATGCACAATAGTTGGTGTTGTAAGGAAAAATAAGTATCTTAAAGTTTTTTTATAGCATTTGTTCCTTCACAGCAAGAAAATATTGCAAGTTTGTGAAAGGATTTATATTATCATGCTTAACCACTGTGACTTTTACAACTGCATGCTACCTGGGGCACAGTAAATTACTGAAAAATCACTATGAAGCTTTGCCTGCTGTTTTGAAATCTTCAGAAATTATAGAAAAACATAGCTTCATATGTCATTGCAAGTCCTTTTGGGCTATCAACAGCCTGAGATGCCCTTCCTAATAACAGGTCATTGTTACCAAATTCTTTTTTTAAAATTTTTTAATTGTAGATGGATAGAATGCCTTTATTTTATTTATTCTTATGTGGTGCTAAGGATTGAACCCAGTTCCTCACATGTGGTAGGCAAGCGCTCTGCCACTGAGCTACAGCCCCAACCCACCAAATTCTTGATAGAACAGTTTTTCTACAGAATAAATTACCAATCATGTATTTCTCTAGAATCTACTTCATTGTCAAGTAGAGACCTAATATAGTATTCAATACCTAACAAAAATGGGAACCAAATGTTACAACTTTCTAAATTGCAGTCATAAAGGCACCCGTAAATGGCCAAGTGGACCTGAAGCTGATGGTGCAGAACTATCTTTTCTGTTGCAATCGTACTTGCTCTTTGTGGAAGCAGCTAGTGCCTGTTGTTGGTTGTCTTTAGGGATGGGATGAATTTGGAATGGAAAGACTAGGGAAAACATTTATAAAGAGTAAGATGTTAGAGGACTCACATTTTAGAAACCTTTACTTAGCAATAGTCATTTTCTAGTAGAAGGGGAGAACAGAAATATAATAGCTTTTATTGGTGGGGGAAAAGGTTGTATGCTACTCACCCAACACTAAAGTAGCATAAGGGTACTTTTAAAGTTTTCCTGCTTATGCTCTCATTTTCTAGGACAGATTTCCTAACTTACAATTTTATGAAATGTTGTTGTTTTTGGTCATAGGTTCTCACTGAGAAATGGAATGGGGGAAAGCTACAAAATAGTGTGCTGAGTGCAGTATCAAAGCTTCTAGACCCTGAATCTGACAAGTAGCCAATTTTACCTAGGCTGTTACTTGAGGAAATTACTGTTCTTCCACAGTAAAACAAAAAAGGCTTGTTTGAATTAATGCAAATTGTATAGTGTAATCATATATTTAAGAATGGTAAGAGCCTACTTATCTAATGTGATTGGGACTGGTATTTGGTTGAATAGAGGAAATGATTTTAAAATGACATGATTAATTAAGATATCAGTTTAAATCATATGGTACATTTTATTTAATTTTTTAATGTACAGACAACATCTAATGTCCTCTGATTAGAGCTCCCTTCAACTTTTGGCATATACCACATCCATAATATATTAATTAAGTTTTCTACATTGATTTTCTATAATGTGAAATGAGAATTTAGCAATCTGGACTCAGAATACTAGATTTTTACATGTCTAACCAACTTTTTAGAACTGTTTTGTTGATTAAGTGACAGCAACTTTTTTCAACTTGTCAGTTAAGTTTTTTAGTAAGCATTTGATTCAGTTTTCCTATCAAAGTAAACCAATACTTCATTAATTTATATAAATCATAAATTTATAATAGTAAGCACAACTGGCATAAACAGGTATAAACACAATGATTTGGGTAAGCCCAGATCTCAACTGGAAGGGCAGATGTGCATAGGTGTGCCAGAGAGCCAACTAGCCATGGGCACTCCTTATGGCAAGGACAGGGGTGAGCACCGGTTATACATGACTGGAGACTGCTGGCTAATCTCTAAGTTGGTTAAAGGACCTTTAATTAAGAGGGTTTCTATTGTAAATACATTTAAATTAATATGCATAGATAGTAGTTCTTTAAGAACATTTTTTCGAAATATTCTCTAATACAGGTCCTACAGAATTTGTCGTAATGAATAGCTAAAGCTCACTTATAATCAGCAGAATCTGTTTGCATACATAATTGGTGTTCCAAAGTGCTTTCCCCAGCAATCTAGTTTATACTCTGGTACTATAATTGATTTTTTCATCAGAATATTTTTCTTAGATGGGAATAGATAATGTTTTGGTCCACTTCTCATTGAATTTTTAAATTAATGATTTGGAGCTTTAATGAGCTATTCTTCTATTTGTACATGCTAGAGATCCTAAATACTCCTATCAGTGTTTTCAGTTAAAATTTCTTTCTCCTAAATATGGGTAATAATAAAGCCTGATATATAAAGAATAGTTTTAAATAGAACATAAGTAGATATTGTTTTCTACTGATAGGTGTGTGTGTGTGTGTGTGTGTTTATACATATAGTCAGGAGACACAGAAAGATGCAGAGTGACACAGAAATGACAGGTAAAGAAAAAAGTCATACAGAGAGATAGTATTATATACATATATATATTTTTACTGTATAAATTCATATTTATATATATAAAATCTGATATATATAATCAAATCTTATATTATTATATAGAATTATATATTTTATATATAGTATATATATTTATATATAATTATGCATAAATAATACATATATATGAATATAAGAGACAGTGGCAGAGACAGAGATAGAGAGAAAGAAATAGAAAAGCAGAGTAAAAGAGATGAGGATAGAAATAAAACATAAAACAGAGAAACAGAGACCATGAGAGAGACCAAGTGAAACCAAACCATCTAGTGAGACAGAAGAAGGGCTACCCCAGCAATGTCGCTCAAGAGTAGCTCCATGTCTGCCCTCTACAAAGCTGTATGTGTGCAGGTTAGAGACCATGAGGAGGCCAAGTCACTGTCCAGGACAGGGAAGCAGGCCTAGGGCCCACCAGAAGACACAGAGTCGTAATAGGCAACACTAGACCTATGAGTAGAACACAACCTGGGCATTAATTAGGTCACTTTGCACCACTTGCTCATATGTGTTAAATGTGTTTTCCAACTCTGAATGTATTTAAAATGTTTTGGCTGCAGAAAGGTACTAAAAGAAATCTCTGTTGGAGAGCTAAATCCAAATGAGACTGTGCAGGCCAATTTGGAAGCCCAGCTCCTTTCCAAGCTGGACCATCCAGCCATTGTCAAGTTCCATGCAAGTTTTGTGGAGCAAGATAATTTCTGCATTATCACGGAGTACTGTGAGGTGAGACTCTTCTTCTCTCTTGGAAATTTTGATAAAAATCTGTTGCATAGTCACAAACCTTATGTAAAGAAATATCTCAATGTCAGTTATCAAACTATAAGTTAAACTACAAAGACTTGGAATCTCATGTCTTACAGCTAAGAATAATCATCTCAAAGTAACAGACAAAATTCATTTCTAATGAGTGTTTTTCACCTTTTGATAAACTCAGTCAGAATGAATATAATTTAAGGAGAAATACATGCAGAAGAATGCTTCAATATTTTTGGCCAGGGTGGGGTGGGGCAACAAACCTCCTTAGATGAACATTTAAAGACCCTAACAGAGACCTGAACAGAGCAGAGATATATCTCCTGAAGTTTTGACTTCTAGTCTATGGCTTATTTTACCTAGTAGAAATTTGAAACTGCAAATAATCACCCCCATACTGCTGATATCCTTCATATATATTGATTTGCGATTTATGGCTTCAGGTATTGGCAGTTTTCCCTGCTACTTTCTGTTCTTTCCAAGTAAAGGCTTTGCATTTTACTTAGCCCTGAGAAGGGGAAATTGTGTAGCTGTAGTGCGGATCCATTACTCCTGAGGGGTTAGGTCTGGGAGAGGTGACAAGGGTTGAGTTAGGCAATGGAATATCTGAAGATAACTTACTCAAAAAGTATCTCCCAGCGCGTTCTGGGAGCTAGGGTTAGCCAAATGCTTCTCAGAAGAATTTGGAACTGTTTAGAATCAACTTAGCTCATCACTTGGGTGTTTCTGGGACCCCATAGAGATAATGTTGGGAAGAAAGAAGTACTTTAAAGAAGTCATGCTTGTTTGGGTCAGAAAGTTTGGAAAACCACATACAATCTGAAGGTGCCAGGTATTTCAGAGGCAGGGGAAGGAAAAGAAGCTCAGAAGTAGAAATGGCAATGAAAACCAACCTTGCCAGCTTTACACATTAACTGGTGTATCACCCAATATGAAACCAATAGCAAAATTTATCTGAATGAGTTTGAAACATTCCAAATCTTGACCATTTTCCCAGATCATCCTTCCTGGGTGTTTACCCACTTAGATCTTGCCCCTCTTCTTTATGGAGGAAAGTAGGGAAAATGAAGAAACCAGGTTCTTTAGATGTCATCTTCTCCTTTATCTAATGGACCCTTAAGAAAATCAATAGATGATGAAGTGTATTAGAGTGATGGTAGTATTGAACAACTTCTCTGGCAATTATGGTACTAATCCATTCAAAACTACAGATACTTGCCTATGTACTGTACTATGATTCACTGACTATAATTTAATCATTTTCTTCTTTAGCCCCTTTAGTTACTAAAGTTCTTGCTTCAGAAGTAACTAACTACTGCTGCTCATGATGATTACTTCTACCTCCACTACTACTTTAGGCTCAGTTAGTCTTTCAAAGACTCTTTCCTGCCTGATCTTAAAATATTTTAAACTGTACTCAGCACACTGTTCAATGGAACTTACTGTGATGCTGAAAATGGTTTGTGTTTGTATTGTCTAACACTAATCACTAGTCATACATGGCTTTTTAGGTCTTGAAGTTTGGTTAGTGCAATTGAGGTGTTGGATGTTAAATTTTATTCAATTTTAAATCATTTAAATTTAAATTATCCTGTGTAACTAGTGGCTGACATATTGTACAGGTCTAGATAATATGTTATAATGTTCCCTGATTTTTTTCTATTTTAATGTAATTTTGAACTGCCAGACAAGTTACAAGGATAACATAATATACTCTTCTTCCAGATTCCCCAATCATTATCATTTTTCCACATTTGCTTTATCATTCTATTTATTTATCTATATACTCCATTTATCTACTTTTTCCTGAACCATTTGAGAATAAGTTTGTTATAGTTTGACTCTTGAATGTCCCCTGAAACCCCATGTATAAAAGCCTGTGTTACTATTAGGAGGTGGTGGAACCTTAGGAGGTGGGGGTCTAGTAGAAATAAATTAGGTTATTTGGGAATATTGGGATGCTGGTCTCCTTCCTCCTTTCTTTTCTTCCTGGCTGCCATGAGGTGAACAACTTTGCTCCAAAAATGTTTCTCCCCACCGTGATGCTCCATCTCACCACAGGCTCAAAAGCAATGAAGGCAGCTAACCATGGACTGAAATCTCTGAAACTATGAGCAAAAATAAACCTTTCCTCATTTAAGTTGATTTTCTTAAGTCTTTTGTCATAGTAATGGAAACCTGAGAAATACAAAGTTGCAGACATGAAGCCCCTGTGCCCCAAGTAGTACTGTATCTTATAAGGCTAGGGACCTTTTCTAATATAACCACAGTATATAAGACATATATTAAAAACATGAGAAATTAACACAGAAACAATACGAGTATGTAATTTGGTGGTTCTGAAAGTGGAATTCCAGAGTGGAAGCATCAACATAACCTGGGAACTTGTTAGAAATGCAAATTCTTGGCTCTCCAGTCTTACTGAATCAGAAATTCTGAGGGTGAGGCTTGTCCATCTGTGTTTTGACAAGTTCACCAGGTAAGTTTGAAATAAGCTGAAGTTTGAGAATCACCCATCTTATTCATAATCCCTATTCAGATTCAGCCCATTTGTTCCAATTATGTCCTTAGAAAGGACGTTTCTATAAAAATGGATTTTGTTGCCCAGGATCCAATCTGGAATCATCTGCTTTAATTTTAAAATGATGGTGGTTTCTATGGGTTGAGCTGCTTTCCCAGTGGGGATGTTGCCATGGTGATGGCTGCAGGCTGCACTAGAGAACAACTGTGGGGCTTTCAGGGCTCTCTGTGTCCCTGAGCTGTCAGTCTGCCACTTCCCAGGCTTCTAAGCAATGATGTGTGCAGATTGCTCCACTCTCTTTATCAGAGATATTTCTCAATTTCAGATACAAATTTACTCTTAACTTGCACAGGCCTGGCATTATCTTCTTTTTTTATTAAGGTAAAATAATACTAAAGGAAATGGTAGGTGGCCAAACTTGCACCTTATAAAATATTGTTATCCACCAGTGAAATGGATATTTTTATCTCCAATTTCCCTTATATAAAATTTAATTTTGGACCTTTCAAGACTGAAACATGTAAATGCATTCATGAGACCTCTACATCTACTACCCTCCTTTGGAGACATCACCTCGTATTATGTGTGTAAAAAAGGAAATGACCAGTCTTCACAATTCGTCAAGATTAACCACATCTTTGGTGGGATATAGTTCCTAAACTACCAAAGTGGCAAAATATTTCAGATATCAGTATTTTCTGTTTTCCTCCACATAGGGAGGAATTGTAATTACTTGTTGTCCTCTGACTTTCCTCCGTGGCTTCATACCTCTTCATCTCTGCTTAGGCCATTTCCTATCCCAGTGTCCTTCCTCCCAGCCCCACATCTTCAAGTTCTACCCAGCATCCCAGGTCCAGTGTAAATTCCAATTCCTCCTCTCCTATAACCAAAGGTTCCCATAAGCAAAGTTCTTCTCCCACAAACAAAAGTTCCCATAATCTTCTGACTGGAAATCATTCTCCATCACCATGTCCCCAACTCTCAGCATTTTTATCTTGTATGCTTAACACAACATGCATCATATAAACCATTTCAGACTCTCAACATGTGAGATTGACCTTTTCTGATTGATTTTTCTATCACATCGTGGTCCTACATAGTAAACCACAAAGAAGTTAGAACTCAAGACCTTTCCCTCTTTTTAAAAAAATAATTCTCCACCATTTTGCTTCTAGATGCCTCCTACCTTATTTCTGTAAAACACTGGTGAAAAAAAGATATAATATTGGATGCTTCAGTCTGTTATACATATCAAAACTAGTTTGTCCTACTTATTTGGCTGGTACACCCAACAATATACCAAACTAGAGATCTGTCAAATATAGTCTGAAGGTCTTTCATTTGGGTAAGGATAAGGCATCCCCAGAATCCTGGGCATTATATTAGTAGATACAACAGAGATTAGGAGATATCACATATATTCAGAAGAGAAGGGCATGGTGGTGGGAAGAACATATGGTATTGGGGCAAAAAGCAGTAAAGTTTGGACTTTTCTGTTGCCTTTCTGGTGATATTAACATTGCTAAACAAAGTTATATCGATGCACTAGTAGTTATGAACATTGTCTATACATGAGATTCACCTGGAGAACTTTGAAAAATCCTTAAGTCCAAGACACACCTCCAGAAAATCTGATTTAATTACTGTGGGACATGGCTCAGCCAACAGGAGTGTTGAAATCTCTCCAGATGATTCTGATTTGCAACCAGGGTTGAGAACTGCAAAAAAGAGAAAATGGGTATTGTGGAAACAGAGTCACAAAAGAAAACTGTGTCAATGTTTAAGGACCACTGAGCAAAGATGACACCCAGATCTGAGTCTAGGCAATTCTGCCTCTGGTTCTGGGTGTAGTTTCATCATTAAGTCACCTAACTTGTTGCTGTTGTTCATAAAAATTATCCAAGTCATTCTCCTTGCACCCTGAACAACCGTCTGGTTCCAGTTTGTCCTCTGGTACATGCCTTTTCTAGCAGAAGGATATACTTCCTAAACTGACATGAGCTCCTTGTTGCCTTGGCAATTCTAGTTCTCATTGTATATGAATAAATTAGTTTTCTGGATTATTTTTTGGTTCCTTCTGAATTTGAAGTTCACAGGGGCAATAGTAATCAAGAGTCCTTCCAAAAGCCATTACTAAGCCCCAATTCTGTGTCAGATATAATTCCTACACATAGTGTGGGGTGACAGACATAACACAGTAACATTTCTTTAATGAACTTTTCTGGTAGGCTAAATGAGTCATTTATATCAGTGGTTAAAATGTAAGGGGGAATTTGGTATCATGGAAAGGGTGTGATTGAAGCACTGTTGGAGTTAATAGAGAAAGAAATGACTTCTGATTGCATGGGCTAGCATATTATATTTGAATTTGAAGTATGAGAAGGTTTAGTCAACTGGTATGGGGCAAGGACTTGCAATTAAGGGGAACCATGTGATAAAAGGATCAGAGGTAGAAAAGCATGGGATGTGATTTGGGAACCTAATATGTCACCTTTTTAAAAAGCATTTTATTGGTGTGTTCTCATTATATATAACAGTGAGATTAATTGTGATATATATTTATATATGCACATCTCCTTTCCCTCTGCTTCTTCCTCCCCTGATTCCTTTCTCTACTACTGGTTTCTCTTCTATTTTCATTAGATCACTTTTATTTCCATTTCGTTTTCTTTCTAACCTCTGCATATGAGAGAAAACATATGACCCTTGAATTTCTGAGTCTGGCATATCTAATTTAGCATGATGTTCTCAAGTTCCATCCATTTTCCTATAAATGACATCATTTTATTCTTCATGACCAAGTAAAACTCCATTGTGTATATATGCCACATTTACTTTATCTATTCATCTGTTGATGGATTCCCAGAATGGTCCCATAACTTGGCTATTGTGAATTGCACTGCTAAACACATGAGTATGCATGTATTGCTCTAGGATGCTGACTTTAATTCTTTTGGGATAAATACTAAGGAGTGGTATAGTTGGACCATATGCTGATTCCATTTCTAATCTTTTTAGGAATGCCATACTGATCTCCATTGTGGTTTTACTGATTTATAATCCTACAAAAGTATATGTGTTTCTTCCCTACCCTCCACATTTTTGTGAGCACTTATTATTTCTCATATTCTTAATGATTGCCATTTTAACTGGAGTGAGATGAAATCTTAATATAGTTTTGAGTTGCATTTCCCTGATGACTAAGGATATTGAACATTTTTTCATGTATTTCTTGGCCATTTGTACTTCTTCTTTTGATAAATGTCTGCTTAGATCATTTGCCCATTTATTGACTGGGTTATTTGTTGGTGTTAAGTTTTTTGAGTTCTTTATGTATTCTGGATATTAATTCCCCATCAGAATAGCTAGTAAATATTTTCTCCCATTCTGTAGGTTCCCTTTTTACAGTTCTGTTTCCTTTGCTATGCACAAACTTTTACATCTGCTGCCATCCCATTTATTCATTTATGGTTTTATTTTCTGAACTTCAGGAATCCTATTAAGGAAGTTGTTTCCTGCACCTAGATGTCAGAATGTTGACCTCATGTTTTCTGCTAGCAGTTGCTGTGATACGGGCCTAATTCTCAGGTCATTAATCCACTTTGAGTTTAATTCTTCTACATGGGGGCTGCCCAGTTTTCCTACTACCATTTGCTTGAAAGACTATCTTTTCTTCAACAAATGTTTTTGGTACCTTTGTCAAGGATCACATACAGTTATCAGATACAGTTATCTGATCCTTGAAATGGAAGAGATGACACATACATTCTTTTGGTCTGTTTTTAATGCTACTAACATGCAGTTTTTGTTACTATAGCTTTGAAGTATAATTTGAAGCTGGAGTTACGATGCCTCCAGCATTGCTCTTATTGCTCAGAATTGCTTTGGTTGTTCTGGGTCTTTTATTCTTTTATATGGATTTTAGGACTGTTTAGTTCTGTGAAGAATGTCATTAGTATTTTGATGAGGATTACATTGAATGTGTATATTGCTTTTGGTGTATGGCCATTTTAACAACATTAATTATGCCTCCCCAAGAACTTGGGAGGTCTTTCCAAGTTCTAGTGTCTTCTTTGTTTTCTTTCATCAGTGTTCTATAATTTTCATCGTAGAGGTCTTTCATCTCTTTGGTTAAATTTATTCCTAAGTATTTTTTGAGGCTATTGTAAATGGATTTGTTTTCCTGGTTTCTTTTTCAGCAGATTCATTATTGATGTAAAGAAAAGCTAATGACATATATATGTTGATTTTTTTGGGTAAATTTTAAAATTTTTTATTGGAAAACAAATTTACAGCTTGGAATGGATTTGAGACAAATCGTGCCATAAGTGGATTTTCTTTAAGTGGTTAAACAAAGTTTAAAAGGCAAGTAACAATAAAAGAAAATGTTTCTGGTACAAGACCAGCAGTACAAAAAAATAGTGTACGAGTACCTGGATAATATACCCGTTTTGCAATAGTACAACTTTTAAGTATATATTGTTGACTGTCCATAGTCCACACAGAGTTACAACTCCACACTTCAACAACAACATGCTAACAATTCCTAAAGGAAACTACTTTTAAAAAAAGGCATAACCCAGATGTTCCCTCATTTGACCAACTCCATCTAAAGTTTGGATGTGCAGAAGGGCTTAGATATATCCAGAGTAAGCCACATGCAACATGTTACTTGATCAATTTTCTGAAATAAGGACAATGACAGTAAGATAAGGGAAGAAAACATGGAGGAATGAAGTCCTAATAATATTATACATGCATAGTTTTTGACCGTAGGGGGAAACATTTTACAGATAAGTTTCAAAGAAAAGGCAAATAAACAAATTTGTACAAGAAATTTAACACATTCTGTACAATGTCTTCACTTTGCTGTACAAACTCTTCATAGTTTACTTGACCATCACCATCAATATCTGCTTCCCTGATCATTCATCAACCTCTTCATCTGTTAACTTCTCTCCAAGGTTTGTCATCACATGGTGAAGCTCTGTTGCACTAATATAGCCATTACCATCCTTATCAAGCACACGGAATGCTTCTCTGCTTCTTCGCTGTCTGTGTCTTTCATTTTTCTTGCCATTATTGTCAGAAATTCAGGGAAGTCAATTGTGCCATTACCATCAGCATCTACTTCATTAATCATGTCCTGTAACTCTGCTTCTGTGGGATTCTGCCCAAGAGGCCTTATTACAGTTCCCAATTCCTTTGTTGTTATAGTTCCATCACCATCCTTGTCAAATAGTGAAAAAGCTTCTTTGAATTTTGCAATCTGCTCTTCATTCAGTTGGTCAGCCATGCTGGTAGCGCTACTGGTTTCCGAGACGCGACCACACAACCACTCGGCTCGCTTGCTCCACTTGGACTGGTGATTTTTTTTTTCTTTATCCTGCTACTTTTCTGAATTTATCAGCTCTGGAAATCATCTGGTGGAGTTTTTTGAATACTCCAAGTATAAGATCATATTTTCTGTGAACAGCAATAATTTGCTTCCTTCCTTTTCTATGTGTGTCTCTTTTAGTTCTTGCCTAATTGCTCTTGCTAGAATTTCAAGTACTGTATTAAAAATGAGTGGTCAGAACAGACATGCTTGTTCTGTTCCTTATTTCAGAGGAAATGTTTTCAGTTTTTCCCTGTTCAGTACAGTGTTGGCTTTGGATTTATCATGTATAATCTTTTATGGCTTTTAAGTAAGCTTTTTCTATCCCTAATTTCTTCAATGTTTTTAACATGAATGGATGCGAGCTATTCTTAAAACTTTTTCTGTATCTTTTGAGATGATCATATGATTTTTGTCCTTAATTCCATTTATGTGATGGATCAACATTTATTGATTTGAACCAATCTTGGTAATAACAACTTGATCATGATGTACAATCTTCTTAATATATTTTTGAATATGAATTGCTAATAGTTTTTTTAAGAATTTCTGCATCTGTGTTCATCAGAGCTGTTAACTTGTAATTTTCTTTCCACAATGTTTCCTTATTTGGTTTTGGTATCGGGGTGATACTGGGTTTGTAGAATGAATTTGGGAGTGTTCCCCTTTCATATTTCATGGAACAATTTGAGAATTCGTTCTTCTTTAAAGAATAATTTGAGTATTAGTTCTTTTTTAAAGGTCTGGTAGAATTCAGCTGGAAATCCATTTGGTCCTAGATTTTTCTTTGTTGGAAAACTTTTTATTGCTGCTTTAGTCTCATTGATTATTATTGGGTCTGATTAAGTTTTCTGTATTCCTTTGGTTCCATTTTTGTAGGGTTTATGTGTCTAGAAATTTGTCCATTTCTTCTGGATTTTCTAAATTATTGGTTTGCAGGTTTTCAAAATAGACCCTGATGATCCTCCGGATTTCAAAAATATCTGTGATAACATCTCCTTTTTCATTTCTAAATTTGTTGATCTGGGTCTTCTCTCTCTTGACTAGTTTGGCTTGTCAATCTTGTATATTTCATTGATCCTTTTTATTATTTTTATTCTCTTTTTCATTATTTTTGGCTCTTAATTATTTTCTTCCTTCTACTTATCTTGAAATTGTTGTTTTTTTTTTTTCCTAGGACCTTGAGATATATCATTAGAGTGTTTATTTGGTACTACTATTTTTTATGTAGGCACTCATTGCTGTAAACTTCCCTCTTAGAACTACTTTCATACCATGACTGATGTGTTTCTTTTCTCATTTGATTCTAGGCTATTTAAAAATGTCTCCCCTTACTTTATCTATGATTAATTCATCATTCAAAAATATATTGTTCAGTTTCCATATGTTTATGTAATTTCTATGATTTTTCTTGCCATTTATTTCAAAGTTCATTCCATTATGATTTGCTAAGATCCAAAGGAATACTTTACCTTTAATTGTAATGTGTTTGTAATTAAACACATTCCCTAAAGTTATAGCTTACATAACCATAGTACAGTTATCCAAACCAGGAAATTAACATTTTGCCAGGTCTACCCCCGTTGTCTTTTCTTTATTTCAGGATCTAATTCAGTATTCTTAATTGCATTAGTTATTCTTCCTTAATCTCTTCCAATCCGTGAGTTACTCTGTCTCTCTGTCTTGCCTTATTTTTATATGACCTTAACACTTTTTATGCATAGTAGCAAGTTACTTTGTGAAATGTCTGTCATTTGGGGTTTGTGTAATGTTTTCTCATGATTAGATTGAGATTCTATATTCAGGGCATGACTACCATAGAAATAGTGATATCCTTCTCACTGAGTCAGGTCAGGAGTTCAAGATGTTAGTATATTTTATTACTGATGGTGTTAACTTCAGTCACTTCATTAAGGTTCTGTCTTCTGGGTCTCTCCCCTGTGAAATTACTATTTTTCATTTGTAATTGATAAATACCTTGGGGAAGATATTTTGATATTAGGGTAATATTCTGTTCAAACCTGATTGTGATTTTAGTATCTTTTAATAGAAGTTGCCTTTAGTGATTTTTACTATTATGATTTTTTTGCCTGATTGTGATTATTTGTTTCCCTTCTTCTTCTTACACCTACTAATTGAGATTCTCCTGTAGAGATAGCTCTTTCTTCTCCATTTGTGTATTTAATTATATTTTATTTTACAAGTTATGACCCAATACTTTCATTATTTATTCTGTTGCTCATATTGTTCTAACTTTAGCTATTGGGACTTCTTTAGGTTGGCTTCTGTGTCTTCTTGTTGAGAAGTAAATTCTTATTTATTAATTATATTTTACATTTGAAGAAACAGGATCTCAGAAACATGGAGTTATTTTCTGATGATCACATGATTGGATATTATTGAATTTTGTCTAGGATGAGTCAGGTCCAGGACTAAAACTGGGAAAACTGCTCCTTTTCTTGGCTTTTTGTCACTTATGTTCTGTATCTTTACATATCTCTCTTTCTACATTACATATATATCAAGACACATGTATATCATTTTGTACAGATATGTATTTTAATGTAATGATGACATTAGTAATTTATAGCCTCTCAATAGAAAAGTAGATATGATTTGAAATAGTGAAAAATGTGTGAACTGTGACATTGGTCTTTGTTCATTTCCTTGACACAAATTATTTTTTCCACTTTTTTCCCTGTCATGAGATAGGATGGCAATACCTTATTTGGCTATGTTTTTATTTTTAAAATTTGTTCTAATTAGTTATACAGGACAGTATAATGCATTTATGCATTATGACAAATCATACATAAATGAAGTACAATTTCTCATTTTTCTGATTGTACATGTTGTAGGTTCACATTGGTCATGCAGTCATACATCTAACATGAGGTAATAATGTCTGTTTCACTCTACTATCCTTCCTACCTCCATACCCCTTCCTCTCCCTTCACTCTCCTCTACCTAATCTAAAATAACTCTATTCTTCCCTAGTGCCTCCCAGTGTTGAAAAAGTGACTGTCAAAATTTTGCTTCTGATAGACTTCAATGATAGAGGTTATCATTATAATACTTCATTATTTCATTGCTATTCTTCCCCAACCCCTTCAGCCATTTTTCTAGAGGGCATGCTAATTTTTATCTCTTTGAGTTTTTGGCTTGTAACCCTTATTATGAGAATTCATGCCAAAAGCAAGAAACATGCAAATTCTTAAACACTAATGGATCTGATAGCAGAACTTGAGGCAAGTACTTTCCAAGGATCTGTTTATAGTGTAAAAAGAAAATTTGAGGGGCTGGGATTGTGGCTCAGTGGTAGAGCGCTTGCCTAGCATGTGTGAGGCACTGGGTTCAATTCTCAGCACCACATACAAATAAATAAACAAAGGCTCATCAACAACTAATAAAAGTATAGTAAAAACATTTTTAAAAAAAGAAAATTTGAAAAATTTCTATAATGTTTCTTGTTTATGAAGAAGTGTTTAAATAAACTAAGTGGATTGAGTTTTATGATCTTGAAACTTAGTGGGTGTCTGTAGATATTGTAGGTGAATTTGGTAATAACATGTAGCCACTAGGCTTACTAGCTCTCAGAAGTTCCTTGCAGAACTTCATACCTGGTGCATCAGTTCTACTTTTCTATCCTTCAGAGCCACTATTCATAGTCCCAAAGCTCTTTGGGGAGCCACTACTACCCAGAATTGGTTATTTGTGGATAAAGGATACTCCTGAGGTGTTGACCATTTTAACATTGATTAATGACCATCCTGGTGTGGGCCCACATATGGGCTGGCCACACGTTAGAGCTGCTTTTTAGTGGCCTGCTTTGCTAGAATTGAGGCACTTATCTTCAGAGAGCAGGATCACATCAGGACTTTCTGATTTTCTTGGGCATATCCATTCAGAGGCCTTCTAAAATTTGCTCTGTGCTGATTCTGTAGGTCTAGACTTATTCTGTTTGGGAAGACTATAATTAATGTGAGTTTCTTGTGTTTTTATACACCTAAACTGATCCATTCATAATTTTTACTAATGCATAAATATAATCTTTAAGCCCAGTAAAATGTATGACTTTTGGGGCATAGCCTTAGTTTTTGGCATATAAATTTATATATGTACATGTTAAAAAATAGAACTAGAATAATTTCAAGTAGTTTTAAAAGTAGTTTATTATAAAAATTAACTCCATGCTTTATCCTGTCACTCCTTAAGATAAAAATAAGTTCTGACATCTTATTTGTGTATGTTTATTTCAATAAGAAGAATATGGACTCTAAAAGAATTTGGAAAATAATTAGCAACTAAACCCAAGGATGCTTATTTATATTATTAGACATACACATTGTGATACTGCATGACATTCTTCAATACCTTTAAAAATTGGATATTCTTATTTTGCTTTAAAGAGTATAATGTAGCTTGACATTTCCTAATGTTTTATGTAATTCACTATAGCCAACTTTCATATTTCTAGGGAAATATTTCAGGTTCTACAATATAATTACAAATGACCTCTCCTGTCCCATCCTCCATTTATTGCTGTTCTCCTTGAAATATAAAGCATTTAAAAATATGACATGGTAATAAATTGATTTTTATTTAATCATGTCTTTCCCAAGTACATCTTTTGCCTTTGGAATTGTTCGAACTATTGGACAAATGTTGCTACTGATGGGCTAAATATTAAGTATATGGTCCATTTGTGTTATTGTTTAAAATTGTTTCTCAAAATGTGATCATTTGTGATCTAAGTAACTACCTCCAGAGTTACTTAGAATGCTTGTTAATTATATATATTCCATGGCTTTATCCAAATTTACTGAATTAGCATCTTTGTTGATTTGGTTTGGGAGTATGCAAAATGCTTTGTAGAGGAGGAGGGCAACATTAATATTGGTTCAAATTAATACTCTTTTCATTAAAGTTGTTTTATCAATGTATCACCATTAAATATTTCTCAAAGATGAAGTTAAGAAACCAAAATGAACTTACAAATACTGTACTAAGAACTTCTTAAACTGAGATGTGTCATTTCATCAAAAACATTTGGTTTTTACTTGGAAGATAAGAGAAACAAATTAGTAAATGCTTTTCATGCTGCTGAGTTAAAATAAACCAGCATCTTTGGTGATTCTGATGCACACTAAAATTTGAGATCCATTGGAAGGATGGAGATATAGTAGGGCATGAGGGAACTGCATTCTGAGATATCAACTCACTGGATTAATAAGGGCAACTTTTTAATTTTAAAATGAAGAAATAGGGCAGAGCGATTTTTCAAACTCCTTTGAGCCTTAAAATAGAGATGATTTTTGTCCTTTATATGTAGTCTGTTAGAACTTCAGCTTTGTTGCATTCAGGCTTCTTCTGAGGATGCTCTACTTTGGTCTTTTAAACTGCTTATAAGTCCTTCTATTGACAACTTTAAAAATGGATTAATTTTAAAAAATCAAATCATTTTATGACTTTTTCATGGCAATCCAAGTGGGGTTTAGAACACTGGTTGAGTCATTCTTTGTTTCTTCAAGGTCTTGATACTTCAAAGTCCATTTGATGTCAGCTAACTAGGGATGGGGAAGCAAGGAGATACCATTAATCTACCAAATGGCAGCTTAAGCTACAGATTTTTTGAAACCTTAGAAGGTAACATCAAAGCTTTTGTACTAACTTTTGAGGGGTGATATTAGTGAAGGAAAGCATTTTCTGTCAGCAATATAGAGTAAGGGCAACGTTAACATTGGTTCAAGTTCAAGTCAATAATCTTCATTAAAGTTGTTTTAGTAAAAAAAGTCACCATTAAATATTTCTCAGAGACAAAGTTAAGAAACCAAAATGAATTTACAGATACTGTAGTAAGAACTTCTTAAACTGAAAAGTGCCATTTCATTAAAAACATTTGGTTGTTATTTGTAAGACAGGTTAAGAGAAACAAACTAATAAAATCTTTTCATATTGCTGATTTAAAATCACACTGCTTCACAAAATATTTCTTTGTTTTAGTGAAGCTTTATTTGTTGTATCTTAATCTGTGAATGATTTATCTGTCTTATTTAAATCCTCAAAAACTAATCTAGTGTGTTTATTACAAACATGATAAATGCAAAACAAATAGGTTTTCTTGGAGATAAATATATAAAATGAAAATTGTAGAAAGAGTAACTTGAGGTGTACAAGACCCAGCTCTCAGACTAATTTAGCCTTTGGTTTTTCATCTTCCTGTTGACTGATCAGTCTTCTACTTTGTACTAAAACTGATACATTTTCATATGGTTTTACACTTTGAGACTTATTATTAAAGTTTCATTTTTTCCCCTCAGTAGTCTATACATGTATTTATGTAAGTTACAGGAAATTGTGCATTTAGTATCAGTGTAAAAAACAGGCACACACCTTCTACTTACTACCCGAGCAGAAAGTGTGAAGAGGTGATTGGCAGAGCAACAATTAATGTCACCCAGAGGGTATGATATCATTATGGCAAGATTACCCAGAGGAAGCAATTCTATGCACTCGCAAAGAAGACAACATGGAAGCTGATACAAAAAAAGTGTAAAAGTTCATATAATAGTTTTAAAATGACAATAGAAAATGGAAAGCAGTATTGCAATTTTGGGATAAATTTCTAAAAGGAATGTTATTTTAATGCACAAATTTCTAAAAATTTCAGTATTATTACACTTGGGGCAGATAATTATATATGTGAAGGACATATTTATAGAGATAACTATGCTTGGGCATAGCCTTCCTAAAATGAAAAACGTCAGATTGATACAAGAAGCAGTCAGTCAACATTATTGATATTACTTTTTTTTTTTGTATTAGGGATTGAACCAGATGCACTTCACCATATCCCCAGCCCTTTTTTAAAATTTTAAATTTTGACAGAGTCTCACTAAGCTGCTGAGGGTCTTGATAAATTGCTGAGGCTGACCTTGAACTTGTGATCTTCCTGCTTCAGCCTCCAAAGTTGCTGGGATTATAGGTATGCACCAGCATGCCTGGCTCATTGGTATTTTTTAAGGTCAGTTTTTCTTTTTCTCTCTCTTCCTTCCTTCCTTTTCCTTCTGTCCTTCCTTTTTTGATTTCCTTCCTTCCTTCCTGTTCCATCTCTCTCCCTCTTTTCCTCCCTTCCCACTCCTCTGAGGCTATTCAGGAAAGAGATGAGGACATGTTGATACCTTGATTATTATCTTTCTGCCACTGGAGAATTTTTACCACAGTCAGAAAAATCTACAAGATATTGAAAGAAGAGCTTGTTTTTTTGTTTTAAACTTTTTTTTTTATATGAGGGAAAGATTTGATAAAGTCCTCTTGGATAGAAAGCAGAACAGGACTAGAAATACACACACACACACACACACACACACACACACACACTTTTTATTTAAAGGACTTCCATGTCTACCTTATAGGACATTATAATGATCTATTGTAAAAAATGTTTGCACAACATATAGAAACATGACAATACAGCTTATAGGATCCAACAGAATTTTGGTAAACTCTAGGATTTTAAGAGAGGAGAAATAAAAGCAGATATGGGGAATGAGAAGGAATTGTTGGTCTTTTTGCTGAGGAGTCAAATATTGAATTCATTGTACTTTTGTTTATAACAAACTTTGATCTACTTGGCCCAGAAAATCCAGCAGGAAACTGCCTGAGCTAGGCTGCAAGCAAATGTTTGATATACTTTTGACTTGTTATGGCTCCGTGTGAAAGGAGAGAAAATACTGAGCATATATTAGCACAGTGCCCTAAAAGGAAATTAAAAAATGCATTATAAGTGAATTAGTCTATTGACCTCATATTGTTTGATTACAAATAATTTTACTTGGATTGTCTCATTGCCTATAAATTCTTTTCCTTTGATTCTAATAAGGACTTTGCCGTAAATAGTTTGTGAGTAGCTTCATGTTTCCTTTCATAATCCCAGTGGACATGGAGAGTCCTCCTCTCCCTCTCCATGGGGCCCGTGTTTTACATCCTGCAGAGACCAGACACAATTGCATTTAACCCATCCTTTCCTTCAGAACACACTTTCGTGATAACTTTCGAGGGGTGTTATTAGTGAAGGAAAGCATTTTCTGTCAGCAATATAGAGTGAGGGCAAATTGTCTCTAATTTCTCAAATTGCCTGTGATTTCTCAGAGTTATAAAATAAAAGGGACCTGGTATAAAGGTTCTTTAGGAGAAGTTAACCTTTAATGTTTTTATTTCTATGGCAATTAAAATGCATAAATATAATCATAATTAGAAAGAATCTCATATCAGACACTGCCAGGCGATTTTGAAGGTTTGTTGTTTGGATCGTGGTGAGTTTTTGGCTGTAATAGTAAGTATCATTACTTTACTTATCACCAGTAATTGATAGGACAGAGACTGACTAAATGCTTAAATGTTGTATTTGGGACACCATATAGTTCCAACAGTTGCTGTGTTCCTGAAAGTTTTGCTGTAAATAGAAAAAGGGAAATTCAGTTTTCCCACACGTCTGGATATGTCACACTCAAAAGAATCTGTATGATAGCAATCAGTGTTGAATGCAGTGTGGAGGCACCAATTTAGTTTCAAAACATCATCACTTTACATTAAATTAATGTCACCGATTTGAATTTTATTGACTTACATTTTTAGCTTGTATACATGTTAGGATCCTATTTAGGGCTCATATTTGGGTAACATAATAAAAATAATTTTGGTTGGAGGTATGTGTGTTAACTTTCTCCTTTATAAAGGTTTTACCCTTGAGTGATGTCAGAGATAAACACAGCCAGACGTTTAGTGAAAGCAGTGAAAATAGGTTGTATTCAGTAACTGTTGTCAGTGGGGTAAATGCTGAGCTCCATTCCAGTTTCTGCAGAGGTGAGTGGGTATTTTTGGTGAGAATGAAGGGGAAGAGAGGGAGAACTACAGGGTCCTGAACAGACTTAGAGAAGTGACAAATTAACAAAATAGGAAGATGGAGGTTGGTCCATGTGAAACCCATTGGGTTTGCTAACTGGTGATTATTAAAATTAGACTTCTACCCTTCCATGGCTTCAGGAAGACAAGTGCCCTATCTTTAGGTATTTCCTGGAACAAACAGTAAATTCTTTTGCTCTGAGTTTTCTCAGGCAAGCACTCTAAGGGGTGGTTCCTGTCATTCTAGGGATGGGGCCTTGAGTTGCTAGAAATATTAGTGTTTCTTCAATTCTTTAGTGGTCAAGGTTGAGGCTTAATTGAGGAGAGGGCTTTTAGGACCCTGGCTAGAGTTTGGTCAAGAAGAGAATCTTAATGATAGTGACATAATGGTAGTAAGCCTCACTTTCTTATGATAAACAATTATTGCTATTTATTAACCATTATTAAGAAAGCTTGATTTAAGAATCTCAAGTCTTAAATGAATGTGAAAGATGATTTTTGTTTGTTTGTTTGTTTCAGGGTGGAGATCTGGACTATAAAATTCAGGAATATAAAGAATCTGGGAAAATCTTTTCAGAAAATCAAATAATAGAATGGTTTATCCAGCTGTTGCTAGGAGTTGACTACATGCATGAGAGGTATGTTCATTTGCCACTGGGGACAGAATATATTTTAATAGTCATATCTGGATTTGGGTGAAAAGTGATTTTTTAAGTCAATTTGAAAGCAAACAAGTCTGAAAGGTAAATTGCTATAGTTAGCTATCTTTTTAAACTTCTTTATGCTTTTTTCTTGATGAAAGTGTTGAATGATTGTATCCAGAGGTTTTTACTTTCATAACTTTTGTTGTTCTGGAAATCACATTGGCTTTGAATACAAGACAGAAACTTGTATTGAATACATTTCCTTGTACATGAACATCTGTGAATGCACTGTACCTTAGCAGGCCATGAATGCATTGTATATTATAACATGATTAGGTTTTAAATACCTTGGTGTGGCACAATGAATTGTGTGGTCACCTTGGAATGTATTAGTGCACTTTTAGCTGGGTCCATGTCCCAAGATGAGCTGAGTAACTGATATGGAAGATATTCTTTGGCCTCACAGAGATAAATATGGAGACAAAAAGTCAATTTTGATGTGAAATATCTGATAAAGAAGGTCAAAGTATGTTTTATGAGTTTCAGTTGTCTAGAACTTTTATCATTTCTTCCTCACATGATATATTTTAAAACTTTTATGATTATTCTTTAGGTTAAGTGTAAAAAATAAAAAAGGAGATCAGAAAATATTATTCTATTAATAAAGATTATAACTTTTATATTAAAAAATAAGACACATTAGATTTTAAATGTTTTATAGACCCATAAACTCATCTGGATGCACGTGAAAAGATGAACATACACAGATAAAGTGGATACTCTGAGGTGCCTATGGTAACTCTTATCTTGGGAGTGATATTATGTGTGATAACATTTTCCTTGACCAGAAGTGGTAATTGTAGGCTACGCCAAGGTCTGACTATTTATGGATATCAGATTGCTTAAACATGTCATCTGTTTTTCTCCTAATAGCATAAAAAGTAATCAGATTATCCTGTAAATTTCCAAGTGTCTTCTGAAACACATGCTTGATGATGCAGATGGAGACTGATTCATTGACAACTCATAGCAATCTTTGGGATAATGTCAATTATGAATAAATATAAAAATTACCTTTTAATAAACTACCCAAAGCTGCTGACTATAAGACTTCCATGCACAGATAGTCATATTGATGTTCCTTTTTGTTTTAAACTACTTTTAGGCATGATGTTAACTTATCACATAAGGAAAACAACATACACACACTCACACACATACACACACGAAGACTGGTTTTCATATGCAAAATATAAAACTGAAATCTGGTTGATTTTAAATATTAGATGCACTTGAGTCTGCTTAGTAATTATATAATAATTAAATAAATGAATTTAATTATATAATAATTAAATAAATGAAATGATAAATGAATAATTAAAATAAATGAATTTAAAATAAGCCTTAAAAGGGAAGATTCTATTTTTTTTAGTCCTTCAGTATTCAAAGAAAATCATTAAATGAGGCTAAACATTTGGATATTTGTGGATCTGAAATACCATCCATTGTAATTTAGATAACTAATGATGGTGTCTCTTATTTATTGCTATTACAAGCAATTATTGTAAAGATTTTATGTACAGGTAGAGAAATGTCAATTTTAAATTTAGGTTCATTTATTCATTCACTACATAGTTGTAAATTAACAATAAATTCTAATATTTTTTTCCTTTTGCATACTTTGTTTTTTAAAATCTATTTTTTTTTTATTTTACAGACTCCTTTTTGATTCACTGTACACAAATGGGGTACAACTTTTTGTTTCTATGGTTGGGCATGATGTAGATTCATACCATTTGTGTAATCATATGTGTACAACGGGTATCTGTCTCATTCCACCATCTTCCATACCCCTGCCCCCTCCTCCCTCTCATTTCCCACTACGTAATCTAAAGTTCCTCCATTCTTCTCTTACCCCCACACCCCATCCCCATTGTACAGTAACATGGTCCCATCAATGTTTATAGCAGTTTAATTCACAATAGCTAGATTGTGGAACCAGCCTAGATGCCCTTCAACAGATGAATGGATAAAGAAACTGTGGTGTATATGTACAATGGAATATTATTCAGCCATAAAGAATAATAATATTATGGCATTTGCAGATAAATGGATGGAATTGGAGAATATGCTAAGTGAAACAAGACAATCCCAAAAAACCAAAGGCTGAAGGTTTTCCCTGATAAATTCTAATCTTAAAGAACTGTTAGTAAAGTAGCAGAGATAAAACTCATATTCACATAGCGCTATAAGCCTGCACAAGATTCACTTTCTCCACTACATAATAGGTTCATGACTTTGGGTAAGTTTCACAAGCTTCCCAAGACTTTGTTGCCTCATCTATGAAATAGGGATAATATTGGAACTCTCCCTGCTAACTTTGTAAGGCTATAGATGATACATATTGAGGTATTATACATTTAAAAAGTTTACAAAAGGTTAAGCTCTATGTAACTTCTTGAAAGAAGTGGCATCTGACACAATGTAGGTTTGGACTGTGGTGAAAGATGAGCCACGCTTTCTGGGTTTAGGGAACAGAGTGAGCAAAGACACAAAGGTGGGAAACTGACCCTTTTAGAGTGAGTGGTAGTGGTTCAGCTGGAAAGGCTCTTGGGGTGCATGAATGAATGAAGTTATGGAAGAAGGTAGGTTGAGATCCAGAGGGCTTTATTTTGCAGCATAGACATTGCATGCCACAGGAGACTTTTGAGTGGAATTATATGACCAGCACTTGCTTTAGGAAGATTAGATGATAAATTATAGAGAGGAGAGAGGGAACTTTGGTTGTTAACCAGGAACCTCTTATAATACCCATGCATGAGTTTATGAGACCTGAACCAAGGTGGCAGCAGTGTGCAGGATTGGGAAGGATTAGAATTAACTTAATGAATTATAATGACTGGACTTTAAATTTAAATACCTATTTGAGATGCATTAGAAGAAAGCCAAAGATGAATCTGAGATTTTCTGCCTCGGTGAGTAAGAAGTAGGCTTAAAACAATGGTGTTGAGTTTGAAGGGAAGAACATAGAGAATGAGGGAGAAGAGGAGAGAATAAGAAAGGGGGATGGTAAGAGAGTTAGAAGTGAGGTCTACGTCTTGAGGAAATATCGAGGCCTGTCTTTGTTTGGGTTCCTCTAATATCAGAGTCCTGAAGCAAAGTCTGGTATATAAGTAGTTTATTTAGGAGATGATCTTAAGAAGCAGAAGCCAGCATGTGGGAAGAGTGAGACAAAGAAGTGGGAAAAGCTCTACGGGTGTTTTATCGCACTGTGGCTGCTGTGGGTGGAGGGATGCAGAGGCAGGATTCCTCTGTGTGTATTTTGGGCTTTGGATTCCTCTTTTTGCATTCTTTCAGGGATTTTTCAAAAATTCTTGGCCATATATAACCATTGTTTTCTAGCACCAGTATGAGTTACCTCTTGTATAATTTTTTATATTTTGGGGCATTTTGAATGGGATAGGGAAAGCAAGGGTCTCCATCTTGATCCAACCTCTAGAATAATTTTTGATTGGAACAATGCTGTATATTTTTCCTAGTCATAAATATGTAAACTACTTTTACTTCTGTTAGTTTTTCAATATTTAATTCAGTATTTAAGACGTAGATCCTTCAGAAAATAAGCATACCTAATTACCCATTTTAAAACCATTTAAATCCAAAAGAATGAGGCATTTTTTTAAGCATGTGGCATAAACACCTATAAATAATGATATTAGAATCCAGGAAAAGTCACAGTCCACTAAAAGTTACCTTGAGACCATAGCAGCAAAACTCATTCCTGAGCGAGGGAGTCACGCAGTGTTAGTTCAGTGCCTCTTCTTGCTCTTGTTGCGATTGGCAGCCATGGGTCATCTACAAGTTTGCTCTACATGTCTTCTTATTCCAGTGCCCAAACTGAAGGGCCAGCTCCTAATTGGGACTTGCTTTTCTCATGGCAGAGAGAAAAACAAGAAAGGGCAACATTCAATGGCTCCTAGAGCTTCTCAGATATGACAATAGTCCTGTTTGCTCCTAGGCCATTGCCCAGAGAAAGCCATGACCAAGCGCAATTGCAGAGGGGTGGAGATACCTTTCCCTCCCAAAGGGAGCATTCACTGCAAAGCATAAGAGGTGTGAATATCTGAGAACAAGAATGTAACTTACTCTAATGTTTCACTCAGCTTTTCAGGCTATAACCAATAAAAATAGGTCTGTCTACTAAGCACTATTCTAACTTTGTTCTTATACAGTTTGTAGTATACACTAAAGTGTATTTTCAAAATTGCATCGATTGCTTACTTAAGAGTTAAGGAGAAGATTACTTCAGAAATAATACTTATATGGGAAGAAGTTAGGTTTACCACCTCTTGCTAATGCATTGCAAAATATTTTAGTGCATGTTATGGTTAATTTTATGTCAACTTGAATGGGCAAAACAGGGTGCTCAGATTAAAACCTGCCTCTGGGCAAATCTGAGAGAGTCTTCAGGGTAAGATTAGTGTTATAGATTGGATAAAAGATGAACCTCCTGCCCACCACCAGTTCCTGTGTTAATGCAGGAATGTTTGGAGGTGAAATGATTGGATAGTAAGAGTCGTAACCTACTCACTTTGAATCACTGGGTGGTAACTGTGGCCAGGTAGGGCTGTGGCTGGAGGAGGCAGATCATTGGGAATATGTCCTAGAATGGCACCCATTCCCTGGGGCCTCCTTTCCCTTCCCTCTCTCTGCTTCCCGGCTGCCATGAATGGAGCAGCACTCTTCCACCACGCCCTTCCACCATGGTGTTCTGCCTTGCCTTGGGCCCAGAGCAATGGACTCTGCAGACCAAGGACTAAACCTCCTCAGTTATGAGCCAGAATAAACCTTACCTCCTCCAGTTGTTCTTTTCACCTCTTTTGGTCACAGCCAAGCAAAGTTGACTAACATAATTAGCATTTGAATCAATGGACTCAATAAGGTAGATCTTCCTCACCAGTGTGGGTGGGAATCATCCAGTCCATGAAGGGCCTGAATAGGACAAAAGGTAGAGGAAGAACTTACTCCTTCTCACTTGTCTTGCGTTTGAGCTGGATGTCTCCTCTCATCGACTGAACTTGGACAGGGATTTATACTTTAGGCCCCTGGTTCTCAAACTTTCAGACTCAGACCAAATTGCATCGTTGGCTTTCCTGGCCCTCCAGCTTGCAGATGCCAAATTGTGGGGCTTCTCATGTCCTGTACTTGCAGGAACCAATTCTTAGTAATAAATAATATATTAGTTTTGTTTCTCTGGAGGATCCTGGCTAATACAGTATAGAAGCAGAGGAGATAAAGACAACCCAGAAAAAAAAAGAGGAATGAGGTGACAGAAGAAATGAAGATTTTGTTCACAACTTTGGAGCTCTTCTGCACTTATTTTAATTTGGTTTATTTATATATTTGGAATACTCAAAATCTGTAGCATATGGCATAAAAACATAAATAATGCTATTAAAACCTGAGAATAATCACAGTTCAATAAAAGCTATTTGGGAATGTTGCACAAAAACTAATTATTGTTGAAGAAGTGTGGAGTACATTAGCCTCAATATCTGAAGTTAAAAGACAGAGCAGCCTCTCTGATGTGAGTTCATTTCCTAGTGGTCCTGAAGCCTTGTTGACTTTGGTACTTCCACCAGGGGAGACAGCAGGTTGGGCACTTTCCTTAAGATGCCTTCCTCATCTCTCCCAGCCCCCCATGTTTCCCAACCACTTTAGTGTGAGCTAGAGTGGCTAAAATAATCCCTTGGGGAGGTGGCGTAAAGATCTCTCTCTCAACACAGGGTCTCACTGTGTTTCCCAGGCTGGGCTCGAACTTGTGACCCTTCTCCCTCAGCCTCTCAAGTAGCTGGGATTACAGGTGTGCATCAACATGTGTGGCAAAGAACTTGTCTTTAGTGTAGTGAGTTCCTAGGGAAGGGACCTACTTGGGATCCATGTCAGTAAGTATGCCTGGGGAAGGAGGAGTCCTGTCCCAGGGTTGGGTATGGAAAAGCAGAGAGAAGTTGGGGTTAACTAGAGACTCTTACTTCCTCTTGGTTCCCACTTCTTGAGGATGTCCTGAGGTTACTTTTTTTTTCAAGGCACTCACTTCCTTGCCAGGTATAAGCACATTCTTGCTGTGTGGGCGATTGCGAATGAGGAAAGCCTGACCCAGCTCCCGACTTAAAACTTAGAGGGCTTATCACCATGATATAGATTAAGAAAGTCAGGCAGGTGCCTCAGAGTCCAGGATGGGGACACATGGCAGAGACCAGCAGCAGGGGCTGCCTGTGCTGTGCATTACCAAGGAGTCATTAGTTGCACCAGCACCTTTGGCAAGAAGAGTTTGTCAGACCCTGTAAGATGAAGGACGGAGCTGCAGGGAAGGGAGCCAAAGTTTTAGCAACTATTAAGATGAGGGTTAAGGGGAGATGAAGGTTAAATTATCCATACGTTCTTCACAGTCCTAACGTGGGTTGGCACTAAACCTCCAGAGACTGTTCTTTGCTCTAGCAAATGCCTTGCCGGCTGAGGGAGAATGGTTGATGGAAGATGTAGAAACAGGGGCTCTGGCAAAAACTATTGTCAAGTCTTAAGCAGGTCACTTAAATGTCATGAAATAAAGAAATGAGAGGAATTCTCCACTTGTGTAGAAGTGGTATAGGACACATGAGATAACAGATGGAGAAGTACTTTGAACTTCAAAGAAGAAAGATTTTATATAAGCCACCTATGTTGCTTGCTACCATATTATTTCTTGGTTTCGATATTTGTGTACTTTAAAGGAATGAATATTAACCAAGTATATGCTAACATTTTTTTTTTGCTGGAGCCATTTTTGCTACTAGAAGTACAAAGTAAATAAACTAATCTTTTATTTGTTTAATAAACATGACAGCAGAGTATATTCTGACATATTATACATACATAGAATATAACTTATTCTAATTGGTGTCCCATTCTTGTGGTTGTCCATGATGTGGAGTTTCACTGTCTTTTTTATCCCATCCCTCCTCCCTTCCCTTCATTCCCCTTTATCTAATCCAAAGAACTTCTCTTCTTCCGTCCGCACCCCCTTATTTTGTGTTAGCATTCACATATCAGAGAGAACATTCATCCTTTGATTTTGGTGGACTAGCTTAGTATGATAGTCTCCAGTTCCATCCACTTACTAGCAAATGCCATAATTTCATTCTTTTTTATGGCCAAGTAATATTCCATTTATATACCACATTTTCTTTATCCATTTATCTGTTATCAGGTACCTAGGTTGGTTCCATAGCTTAGCTATTGTGAATTGAATTGCCATAAACATTGATGTGACTGCCTTACTGTAGTAGGCTGATTTTAAGTTCTTTGGGTAAATACTGAGGAGCGGAATAACTGGGTCAAATAGTGCTTCTATTCCAAGTCTTCTGAGAAATCTCCATACTGCTTTGTAGAGTAGCCACACCAATTCATAGTCCCACCAGCAATGTATGAGTGAATCTTTCTCCCTACATGTTTGCCAACATCTATTGTTATATGTATTCTTGATAATTGCCATTCTGACTGGAGTGAGATGGAATCTCAGAGTAGTTTTAATTTGCATTTATCTGATTGCTAGAGATGTTGAACATTTTTTCATATATTTGTTGACCATATTTCTTCTTCTGTGAAGTACATGTTTACTTTCTTTTCCCATTTGTTGATTGGGTTGTTTGTATTTTTGTTGTTTTTGAGTTCTTTATAAATCCTGGAGATTAATGCTCTATCTGAGGTGCAGGTGGCAAAGATTTTCTCCCATTCTGTAGGCTCTCTCTTCATGTTATTGATTTTTTCCTTTGCTGAGAAGAAGCTTTTTACTTAGAATTGATCCCATTTATCAGTTCTTGATTTTACATCTTGTGCTTTAGGAGTCTTTTTGAGGAAGTCAGTTCCTAAACTGACATGATGGAGATTAGGGCAACTTTTTCTTCTTTTAAGCCCAGGGACTCAGTAATGCCTAGGTCCTTGATCCATTTCGAATTGAGTTTTGTACAGGGGTTAAATTTCATTCTACCATGGATGGATTTCCAATATTCCCAGCACCTTTTGTTGAAGAGGCTATTTTCCCTCCAATGTGTGCTTTTGGTGCCTTTGTCTAGTATAAGATAACCATATTTATGTGGGTTTGTCTCTGTGTCTTTTATTGTATTCCATTGGTCTTCATGTCTGTTTTTGTGCCAATACCTTGCTGTTTTTTTGTTACTATAGCTCTGTATACAATTTGAAGTCTGGTATTGTGATGCCTTCTGCTTCACTTTTCTCAATAAGGATTGCTTTGCCTATTCTGTGTCTCTTATTTTTCCAAATGAATTTCACATTTGCTTTTTCTAGTTCTATGAAGAATGTCATTGGGACTTTAATAAGAATGTCATTGAATTTGTATAACACTTCTGGTAGTGTAGCCATTTTGACAATATTAATTCTGCCTATCCAAGAGCATAGGAGATCTTTCCATCTTCTAAGTTCTTCAATTTCTTTCTTTAGTGTTCTGCAGTTTTCATTGTAGAAGTTTTTCACTTCTTTTGTTAGTTTGATTCCCAAGTATTTTCTTTTTTTTTTTTTGGGGGGGGGGGTGCTGGGGATCGAACCCAGGGCCTTGTGCTTGCAAGACAAGCACTCTACCGACTGAGCTATCTCCCGAACCCCTGTATTTTCTTTTTTTGAGGCTATTAAGAATGGGATAGTTTTCCTAATTTCTCCTGCAGTGGATTCATTGCTTAGGTATAGAAATGCATTTGATTTATGGGTATTGTTTTTATATCCTGCTACTTTGCTGGATTCATTTATGAGTCCTAAAAGAATTTTTTGGATCTTCTAAATATAGAATCATGTCATCAGCAAATAGTGATAGTTTGAGTTCTTCTTTTCCCATTTGTATCCCTTTAATTTCTTTCATCTGTCTGGTTGCTCTGGCTAGAGTTTCAAGGATTATGTTGAACAGAAGTGGTAAAAGAAGGCACCCCTGTCTTGTTCCAGTTTTTAGGGGGAATACTTTCAATTTTTCTCCATTTAGACTGATGTTGGCCTTGGGCTTAGCATAGATAGCTTTCACAATGTTGAGGTATGTTCGTACTATCCCTAGTTTATCTAGTGTTTTGAACATGAAGAGGTACAGTATTTTGTCAAATGCTTTTTCTGTATCTATTGAGATGATCATATGATTCTTGTCTCTTAAGTCTATTGATGTGATGTCTTATGTTTGCTGATTTCAGTATGTTGTACGAACCCTGCATCCTTGGGATGAACCCCATATGTTCATGGTGCAGTATCTTTTAAATATATTTTTGTATGCAATTTGCCAGAATTTTATTGAGAATTGTTGTGTCTATTTTCATCAGGAATAGTGGTCTGAAGTTTTCTTTCCTTGATGTGTCTTTGGTTTTGGTATTAGGGTGATAGTAGCCTCACAGAATGAGTTTGGAAGGGTTCCCTCCTTTTCTATTTCATGGAATAATTTCAGGAGTATTGGCATTAGTTCTTCTTTGAAGGTTTTGTAGAACTTGCTGAGAATCCATCTGACCGTGTGCTTTTCTTTGTTGGTAGGCCTTTGATGGCATCTTCAATTTCATTGCTGGAAATTTATCTATGTCCTCCTGATTCAATTTGGGTAGGTCATATGTTTCTAGAAATTTGTTGATGTCTTAATGAGTTTCTGTTTTATTGGAGTATATATTTTCAATATAGTTCTGATTATCATTTGTATTTCAGTAGTATCCATCATGATATTTCCTTTATCATCATGAATTTTAGTAGTTTAAGTTTTCTCTCTCTTTGTTAGCTTGGCTAAGGGTTTATCAATTTTATTTATGTTTTTAAAGAACTAACTTTTGTTTCATTGATTTTTTGATTTTTTTTTAAATTGATTTGGGCTATGATTTTAATATTTCCTGTGTTGTACTGCTTTTAGTGTTGATTTTTTCTTTTTATAGGACTTTGAGATATAATGTTAGGTTATTTATTTGGTGAATTTCTGGTCTCTGAGTGAATGAGCTCAATGCAATGAACTTTCATCTTAGAATTGCCTTCATAGTGTCCCAGAGTTTTTGATATGTTGTGTCATTATTCTCATTTATCTCAAAATATTTTTTAAAATTTCATCCCTGATTTCTTCTGCTATACATTGGTCATTTAATAGTGTATTATTTAGCCTCCAGATGTTAGAGTAGCTTCTATTTTTTATTTTATTTTTGATTTCTAATTTCATTCCATTGTGATCTGATAGAATGCAAGGTATTATCTCTATTTTTTGGGGTTTACTAAGAGTTTCTTCGTGGCCTAATATATGCTCTGTTTTAGAGAAGGATCGATGTGCTGCTGAGGAGAAGGTGTTTTTAGTCATTGATGGACAAAATGTTCTACATATGTCTGTTACATTTAAATTATTAATTGTATTTTTTAGCTCTGTAGCTTTGTTATTTAGTTTTTGTTTGGAGGATCTATCCAGTGGTGAGAGAGGCATATTAAAGTTACCCAGTGTTATTGTGGTGGTGGTCTATTTGATTCTTAAAATTGTGAAGGGTTTGTTTGATTTATGTAGATATCCATTATTTGGGGCATAAATATTTACACTTGTTATGTTATGTCTTGTTGATGTATAATTTTATTAAGCAGTGTAAAATGTTCTTCTCCCTTTTGATTAACTTTGGCCTGAAGTCCACTTTATCTGATATGAGGATAGAACCCCCTGCTTGTTTACAAGTTCCATGTGAATGGTATGGTTTTTTTTCCTATCCTTTCACCTTTAGTCTGTGGATGTCTTGGCCTATGAGGTGAGTTTCTTGGAGACAGCATGTTGTTGGGTCTTGTTTTATGATCCAGTCTACCATTCATGTCTTTCGATTGATGAATTTAGTCCATCTACATGCAGTATTATCGTGATATGATTTTTATTCATTTTCATTGATTTATTTTTGGTTTTTAATTTGAATTTGGTTTCTCCTTTGATTGATTATTCTTCTAGTGGTAGTTCCTCCCTTTGTTGATCTTCTCTTTTATTATTTTTTATTTCTTCGTCATGAAATATCTTATTGAGTGTTTTGTAGTACAGGCTACTTTTGTTTACCATGGAAGGTTTTTATTTCATGGTCAATTCTGAAGCTTAATTTTCTTGGTTGACATCCATTTTCTTTCAGAGCTTGGTATATAATATTCCAAGACATTTTATCTTTGAGTGTCTGAGTTGTGAAATCTGATTTGGTTTCCTTCTAAATGTGGCCTGTCGTTTTTCTTTGGCAGTCTTTAAAATTCTATCCTTATTCTGTTTGTTAGTCATTTTCATAATTATGTGCCTTGGTGTGGGTCTATGTAATTTTGTGAGGCTTGTACACCTCCTGTATTTGATTTTCCATTTCATTCTTAAGCTTTGGGAAATTTTCAGATATTACCTCATTGAAAAAATAGTGCATTCCTTTGGTTTCTATCTTTGAGCCTTCATCTATACTGATAAATCTTAAGTTTGTTCTTTTCATGTTATCCCATATTTCTTGGAAATTCTGTTCATGGTCTCTTAACATCTTTTCTCCATGCTCAACTTTATTTTCCAGATCATGTATTTGTCTTTATTGCCTGAAACTTTGTCTCACAAGTGATCTAGTCTGCTGGTGATACTTTCCAATGAATTTTTAATTTGGATTATTGATTTCTTCATTTCAAGGATTTCCAACTGATTCTTTTTCAGAATCTCTATCTCCTTATTCAAGTCATCTCTCACTTCTTGTATTTTCTCTCTGATTTCATTTCTTATATCATCTTTTATCTCATAGATCAGTTTAGCCAGGGACTTCCTGAATTCCACCCCTTACTTTTCCTCTTCTGTGGTGTCAGTGAAGTCTATTGTTGAGGTATTCTATGTTGTTTGGGACGGTTTGTTTCCTTGCTTTTTCATATTGTTTGTATGTCTACCCATCTATCTGGATGGGTCTGAAGCTATAGAGTTTCTACCTTCTGAGTTTATAGTGTCCCTCTACGTTACTAATACCGCACAGGTTGGAGTAGGGGGCAATGATAGCAACAATATATGTAAACAACATATAGCAATAGACTATGTACTTAGTTCCTATTTAGATATCCACAGTGTTAATTGGTACAATATGCAGAAATATTAGGATCAGCAATTTCTATCAGGCCTTATATCTAGCTTAAAATTAAACAGTAGGTGTTATCTATGACTTCCACCATATTAATTATTGCTGTGACATTGGCGGTAGGGACAGATATTATGTATATCAATTACTATTAAGAGGTGTTAAGAATAGAGATGGGTATGAGGAACAAAGAAGAGGTAGGAGGGTAGAAAAGTATTTGCAATTTCAAAGGGTGATTAGGGCAGATGCAGTGGTAACTTAGAATATGTTGTTAAAGATGAAGGGGAAGAAAAAAAATAGAAGTATGAATATAAAGGAGGAGAGAAAGAATGGAATTTGGCTGTCAGCAATAGAAAAAAGAGAGAGGGAAACAAGGGAGTTAGAGTAGTGACTGGAGCCATTTTTGCTACTATAAGCCCAATGTAAATAAATTACAATTTTAAAAAGTATTTACCAAGTTGTTTGATAGATTTGGTTTGTTGCATAAAATTTATTGTTCTGTTTCCACACTGTCAGCCAATGACTTCTTATAACTGCCAACATATTATAATGAAGCCACTATAACCCTGATATCAAAATCAGACAAAGACTCATTAAGGAAAGAAAGCTACAGACCAATATCCCTGATAAACATAGATGCAAAACTCCTTAATAAAATATTAGCAAACCACATTGAAAAACACATCAAAAAGATAATACAACAGGATCAAGTGGGTTTCATTCCAGGGATGCAGTCTTGTTTCAGCATAAGCAAATCAATAAATGTGATGTACCACTTAAACAGAATTAAGGATAAAAGTCACAGGATCATCTCAATAGATGCAAAAACAGACTTTTGATAAAATCCAACACCCATTCATGTTGAAAGTGCTAGAGAGAAACTTAGGGTGAAAGTAACTTACCTCAATGTCACAAAGGCCATATGTGACAAACCCAAAGCCAACATCATCCTTAATGGAGAAAAACTAAAAGCATTTCCTCTAAAATCAGAAGCAAAATAAGGCTGTTCAACTCTCACCAATCCTATTCAATATCATCCTCAGAACATTAGCTGGAGTGACCAAACAAGAGAATGAAATCAAAGGGATACAGATAGGAAAAGAGAAGACCAAAAAAGTGCCACCAGAAGATTTCTAGAGCTTATAAATGAGTTTGGCAAAGTGGCAGAATGCAAGATCAACACCCGTAAATCAATTGCTTTCCTATACTCCAACACTGATGCAACCAAGGAAGAAATCAGGAAAATCATCCCATTCACAATAACCTCAAAGAAAAAAGGAAGAAAGAAAGAAAGAAAAAGCAAAAAAGAAAAAACAAACACTTTGGAATTAATCTAATCAAGGAGGTAGAAGAGTTTACAATGAAAATTATAGAACCTGAATAAAGAAATTGAAAAACTTAGAAGATGGAAAGATCACCCATGTTCTTGGATAGGCAGAATTTATATTGTCAAAATGGCCGTACTACCAAAGCAGGGTACACATGCAATGCAATTCCCATCAAAATACCAATGACATTCTTTACAGAGTTAGATAAAAAATTCTTAGATTAATTTGGAAGGAAAAGAGACCCAGAAAAACCAAGTTATCATGAGCAAGAAAAATAAAACAGGAGGAATCACAATACCTGATCTCAAATTGTACTACAGAGCTACAGTAACAAAAGCAGCACTATATTGGCATCAAAATAGACGTGAAGACCAATGGAACAGAATAGAAGACATAGACAAATCCACATTGCTGCTGTCATCTGATATTCGACACAGGTGCCAAAAATATATTTTGGCAAAAATATAACCTTTTTTTTTCTTTCTTTCTCTTTCTTTCTTTCTCTCTTTCTTTTAATTCATTGTACACAAATAGGGTATAACTGTTTTTTCTCTGGTTGTACAACAAATAGAGTCACGCCATTTGTGTAATCATACATGTACATAGGGTAATGATGTTTATCTCATTCTGTTATCTTTCATTCCCCCCACCTCCTCCCACCCCTCTATTTCTTCTATACAATCCATCCTTCCTCCATTCTTGCCTCCCTCCCAACCCCCATTTTGTATCATCATCCACTCACTTATCAGAGAAATCATTTGGCCTTTGGTTTTTTAGGATTGACTTATCTCACTTAGCATGATATTCTCCAACTGCATCCATTTGCCTGCAAATGCCATAATTTCATTCTTGTTTATGGCTGAGTAATATTCCATTGTGTATATATACCACAGTTTCTTTATCCATTCATCAATTGAAGGGCATCTACATTGGTTCCACAATCTAGACATTGTGAATTGAGCTGCTATGAACATTGATATGTATGCTAATTTTAAATCCTTTGGCTATAGGCCAAGGAGTGGGATAGCTGGGTCAAATGGTTATTCCATTTCAAGTTTTCTAAGGAATCTCCACACTGTTTTCCAGGTTGCACTAATTTGCAACCCCACCAGCAATGTATGAGTGTACCTTTTTCCCCACATCCTCGCCAATACCTATTGTTGCTTGTATTCTTGATAATCGCCATTCTAATTGGGGTGAGATGGAATCTTAGGGTGGTTTTGATTTGCATTTCTCTTATTACTAGAGATGTTGAACATTTTTCCATATGTTTGTTGATTGCTTGTAGATCTTCTGTGAAGTGTCTGCTCATTTCCTTAGACCATTTATTGACTGGGTTATTTGTATTCTTGGTGTAGAGTTTTTTGAGTTCTTTACAGATTTTGGAGATTAGTGTTCTATCTGAAGTGTGTGTGGCAAAGATTTTCTCCCACTCTGTAGACTCTCTCTTCACTTTGTTGATAGTTTCCTTTGCTGAGAGAAAGCTTTTTAGTTTGAATCTATCCCAATTATTGATTCCTGCTTTTATTTCTTGTGCTTTGGGAGTCATATTCCTTTTTGCTGATGACATGAATCTATATTTAGAGGAGCCAAAAAATTCCATCAGAAAACTTCTAGAACTCATAAATGAATTCAGTAAGGTAGCAGGATATAAGATCAATGCACATAAATCTAATGCATTTTTACTCGTAAGTGATGAATCCTCTGAAAGAGAAATTAGGAAAACTACCTTATTCACAATAGCCTAAAAAAAAATACTTAGGTATCAATCTAACTAAAGAGATGAAAGACCTCTACAATGAGAACTACAGAACACTAAAGAAAGAAATTAAAGAAAACCTTAGATGATGGAAAGATCTTCCATGCTCTTGGATAGGCAGATTAATATTGTTAAAATGACCATACTACCAAAAGTGCTATACAAATTCAATGCAATGCCAACTAAAATCCCAATGACGTACCTCATAGAAATAGAGAAAGCAATCATGAAATTTATTTGGAAGAATAAGAGACCCAGAATAGCTAAAGCAATCCTTAGCAGGAAGAGGGAAGCAGGGGGTATTGCAATACCAGAACTTCAACTATTCTGCAAAGCAACAGTAACAAAAATAGCATGGTATTGGCACCAAAATAGAAAGGCAGAGCAATGGTACAGAATAGAAGACACAGTGATGAACCCACATAAATACAGTCACCTCATACTAGACAAAGGATCCAAAAACATACAATGGAGAAAAGATAGTCTGTTCAACAAATGGTACTGAGAAAACTGGAAATCCATATGCAACAGAATGAAACTAAACCCCTATCTCTCACCCTGCATAAAATTCAACTCAAAATGCATCAAGGAACTTGGAATCACATTAGAGACCCTGCACCTTATAGAAGAAAAAGTAGGTCCAAATCTTCATCATGTCAGCTTAGGACCATACTTCCTTAACATGACTCCCAAAGCACAAGAAATAAAAGCAAGAATCAATAATTGGGATAGATTCAAACTAAAAAGCTTTTTCTCAGCAAAGGAAACTCTCAGCAATGTGAAGAAAGAGCCTACAGAGTGGGAGAAAATCTTTGCCACACACACTTCAGATAGAACACTAATCTCCAAAATCTGTAAAGAACTCAAAAAACTCTACACCAAGAATACAAATAACCCAGTCAATAAATAGTCTAAGGAAATGAGCAGACACTTCACAGAAGATCTACAAGCAATTAAAAAATTTTCAACATCTCTTGTAATAAGAGAAATGCAAATCAAAACTATCCTAAGATTCCATCTCACACCAATTAGAATGGCGATTATCAAGAATACAAGCAACAACAGGTGTTGGAGAGGATGTGGGGAAAAAGGTACACTCATACATTGCTGGTGGGGTTGCAAATTAGTGCAGCCACTCTAGAAAACAGTGTGGAGATTCCTTAGAAAACTTGAAATGGAACAACCATTTGACCCAGCTATCCCACTCCTTGGCCTATAGCCAAAGGATTTAAAATTAGCATACATATCAATGTTCATAGCAGCTCAATTCACAATGTCTAGATTGTGGAACCAATGTAGATGCCCTTCAATTGATGAATGGATAAAGAAACTGTGGTATATATACACAATGGAATATTACTCAGCCATAAACAAGAATGAAATTATGGCATTTGCAGGCAGATGGATGCAGTTGGAGAATATCATGCTAAGTGAGATAAGTCAATCCTAAAAAAACCAAAGGCCAAATGATTTCTCTGATAAGTGGATGATGATACAAAATGGGGGTTGGGAGGAAGGCAAGAATGGAGGAAGGATGGATTGTATAGAAGAAATAGAGGGGTGGGAGGAGGTGGGGGGAATGAAAGATAACAGAATGAGGTAAACATCATTACTCTATGTACATGTATGATTACACAAATGGTATGACTCTACTTCATGTACAACCAGAGAAACAAGTTGTACTCCATTTGTTTACAATGAATGAAAATAAATAATTTATTTTAAAAACATTGAAAACTTTTCTATTGTTGGGCTATTTTATAACTCTGTAGAGGAAAAGATAAACTTGAATATTTTTGTTCATTAGAGATGCAAATACCTTCTGTCCAGTAGAAGAGGTAATCCTAGTGTTTATGTTTTTTGGCTTTGTTGTTCATTAACCAGTTTTGTAGTGTGGTCAGCATTCATATCCTCCTATTAATAATATTGTAGCTTCTCAACAAGTCTAACTCAGTTTTCTACCTTAACTGTTTTTTTCCTTAATTAACAAGTTAAATAAAATCTTTGGCATATGTTCACTTAATATTTTCATAATATTTATTATTTCACCTTTTTGAAAAGTATCTATCACATTGTCGAGAATTTTGTCATATCACTGTCCCCCAAGGGAAAAGGAATTACCACATTGTGCTCCTTCACTCTGGAATACATACACCCCACTTCCCCTGACACACACACACACACTGCCCTACCAGGGCTGAGGAGGATTGAGCCTTCTTAGTGACTCAGCAGATATGGTGGCAAGGGAGAGGAAGAGAATATTCATCAGGTAGGTATCCAATAGCATAGGCCAAGTTTTATTTAACTCTCTGTTGATATATATAATTTTTCTGGTTTTAAATCATTAAGAAATTAATGACATACTCATATATAACCCAGGTCTAGGTACTGTGGGAATATACAAAGACAGGAGAGAATAGTGATTAAATGTAGTTTCTATAGTTGAATAGACCTAGGTGGGAATTGGGTTTGTGGAATTGGACAGACCTAATTTTGTACTCACAGGCTATATAACCTACAGCAAATTATACATAATTCTGATTCCTTAGGCCCTGTTTTTTGTGTGCCCATTTTGTCTTCTATGAAGTGAACTATTTAAGCTTAGCCTTTCTTTGGATCTGTTCCTTAGTCTGAATTTCAACTTTGTTCTGAATGGTTGACGTTTAATCACTATACAAAGGTATTAATACATTTGCAATATCATTAATTGTAAGAATGAAACAATTTGTTTTTATAACCAGTATTTCTGGTTTCAACTAATAATAGTTTATTAATTTTGTGGGCATGTACTTTAATCATTTGTTGGGAAAGATGTTTCCTTACACTAGGTTAATGTCTGTATTAGTAACCATAATTTTTAATCAAGGGACAATGACTAGGTTCCGCTTTTTCCAGCTCTTTATGTGCCTTTAAAATTATCTCCAACATGATTGTAAACATTAAGGGATACATAGTCCTGTCTTGTGAATCTTTATAAATCATGCTACAGAAACATATTATGATCTGCCCTATTGAAATTGTAATTTCCCAACTACACGTTTTCCTCTAAAACCTTCATTTAAAAAAGCGTACTTCTCAGGGAAACTAGAAAATGTTTATGATTTTGCAGCTTTAAAAAATTTAAAGATACATATTCAAAGCCAGCCTCCGCACCTTAGTGAGGCCCTAAGCAACTTAGCAATGTCCTATCTCAAAATGTAAAAAATAAAAATAAAAAAATAAAAAAGGGGCTGGATGGATGTGGCTCAGTTGATAAGCACCCCAGGGTTAAATGTCCACTACCCGTCCCCCCCAAAAATTAAAGAGATATCAGTGGAGTATATATTTACTTGTGAATCATTTCACATATAACCATATATAATATTTAAATTTAAATTTGAATTTAAAAATTTTACATTTTACATGGTCACATATCCTTATTTTACCTTTTATAGGAGGATACTTCATCGGGATTTGAAATCGAAGAATATATTTTTGAAAAATAATTTACTTAAAATTGGTAAGTTTTAAAAATGAGTTCCAAAAACATGGAATGGTTTATTATTCTAGGTGTTATTTTTTCAAATTGAAGTATGGTACATGGAACTATTAGAGTTATTGATTTCTTTAAACTTCTTAAATTTTTGTTTACTCAAATGGGTCCAGCTAAACCCAATTATTTTTGTTTTGATTACCTAATATAAAAAATTGAGATATAGGACATTTACTATGTGCTGAGTTGATTTGAAAAATACACTTTCTGGTCCTGCTTAAATATACTTAGAGTTCACTTTCTTGGTAGGTAGTTAGACTTGTTTTACTGATTTGATTAATTACTATAGGTTTCCCACTGACTTTATCATAAGCAATAAGCAGTTATTGATAATTGAAATGTTGTCATAGTGGCTATATAATGTTTCTTTCATCAGAACTGTACCTTTACTCATAGTTACTAGATTGTCTATCATTGTGTGAGATGTTCTTAGGGAGTGAAGGAATAAAGGCATTCATCTAAGTAGGCAAAAATAGAAAAAAGCAGTTTATTGGAATTTTTATAGTTATGCTCATGAATAGTTTCAAGTCTTTTACATTTTTCCCTTATTGTAAATTAAGAACAAACCAACCCCTTCCTCAGATAAAATTGCCCGTCATCATATTCAACTCTTCCAGAATCACTTCAGACTAGAAGTAGCATTTTTTATCAAGTTGTCTAATTGTTTATAATTCCAGAAATAAAGAAATTTAGGTTATATAATTCGTTGTCCTGGCTCAGTCTTCTTTTTCCTATAAAACTTGTTTTTTAAAAACTATTTACCAGCTTTGTGTAGTTTAAAGTATAACTTCCTTTCCCTTTAAAATAGTAAGAAGCCTTGCATAATAAAATGATCAAATTAGACACACATTCCCTGTTTAGTTTCCAGTGCTGATTTTTGTTGTTTTAAAGTATTCATAAAGATTAATTATTATTTCTAGGGGATTTTGGAGTTTCTCGACTCTTAATGGGATCCTGTGACCTGGCCACAACTTTAACGGGAACTCCCCATTACATGAGTCCTGAGGCTTTGAAACACCAAGGCTACGACACGAAGTCGGACATCTGGTGAGTGGGCAGTGGGCCGCCCAGATTGTTTCTTCATCTGTTGTCTAGAGAGAACGATCCATTTTGTTTTTAAGTTCATTTACTTACTATATCCACTCACTTTATCCCTTTGACATTTGAGTTATTCTGTGACCAGAGTAAAAGAAAGTCTTTTGGATTTGGAACTTGCTATTTTCCATTAAATTGATTTCAAAAATTCTCTTTATTCATAGATTAATTGGTTGGTTTAGATTTTTAGTTCCTGAACCACAGGGGAAAGTACTTAATGTACCAGGAGCATTAAATTTTGATATGTTCTGCTCACTTATTAAATAAAGCATTTGTAACCCTAAATACTGTTTTTTAAGCTTAACTTGAAACTCTGTGGGGAACACATTGCTTTTCTGCATTTTTTTCTTGTTCTTTTAAGAATTTGACTAAAGATATTGACTTTATGGATAACCTAAATTTCAAAATTCATGGGTTTTCAGAGATAGATACATCTGAGATTTCTTTTTCTGAGCTCTTCTATTGAAGACATTTCTCCCTCTTTGTCATAGAACCAGTTTAAATCTCACACCAAAAGCCATGTAGAAAATTGTGTTCAGTAAGTCCTATTATAAGCAATAGATCCTATTTAAGGAATATGTCTTTCCTTTGAAGAGGAATCTTATATAATTTTCAGCTTGTTAAGGGTTGAAGGGACAAGGGACAATCAAGCTGAGAGCTTGTTAATTAAGTAAATAATTATTGTATGCAAATTAATGTAAGTAGTTCTGAAGTTTCAAAGATGAGCAATGTGCCCACTTCATTTTTCTAAAGAAGATAAAATAGAAAATTATCTTTTCTCTGGTTATGGAAAAGTGAACCACAACAGGGAATATGACTTGGAATTTTCATAAGAGTCATTACTTCTGTTCTTTTGGTGCTCCCTACTGGGAGAGAACACTGTCAAGCTTAGGTCTGGCTGTGGAAATTCCCCATAAATCTTGTCTCTTTGTTTTTTCTTGTGATTATTTGTTTCTAGTTTCTTCACTGGAGTTTTGTCCTTGTTACCTTGCTTCTGCCCTACAGGTATTTTTCAATTCACCTATCATTTCCCCTTATCCTTCCCCCAACCACTGTCTCCCACCCTGTCCCCATGGAAAGTGAAAAAGAAAACCAAAAGCAAAGAAAAACAAGAAGCTAAAAGCAATGTTCAGAGGAATGAATTTCTTTACATTTTGCTTTATTCAGCATCTACTGTTTGTCCAAAACAGCACAATAACCCTTAGAGTATAAAAGCAAAACCAGTGGGATTCCTGCTCCTCCTGAGAACTCTTGTTCAGTTGGGTGTTACTTTCTCCAGTTGGAGGACATCAGTGTTGGGCTTCAGATTGAATTTCAGTTACTTACCTATATCTCTCTTCACAATTTTAACAATTATTATGGATGTTTAAAATAGATTCAAATATATAATATCCTCATGATTTAAGGTTATCTGAAGATGTTACATCCTGTCATTTGATTAAGAGTAAATTAATTTAGGAAACCCATCATTTAAGTTTTGGGAATTGATATAAGTCAACCTGGTTCCTTTTGACGAGGTGTCTGCATCTGCTTGCCAAGTCCTATGGATGTCTCCTAGGGAACTGCACAACGGGACCCAGGGGCAGGAATAAAGCGCAGTCTGTCTCAGTTGCATCAGTGCTACTTCTTTTTCACAAATTGCTCTTACTGGTGTTTGAAGAATTATAGGAATATTAAATAATATTGCTTTATGTTTTATGGTTACAAAAATATCTGACTCAGGCAAATCTTAAAACAGCCCAAACCTCCCAAATACAAAATTGCCGGGAGATTTTAATTTATCTGTCCAAGCTCTAGGTCAGCTCTCCTTGCAGTGATGATTAACTCTTCACCAAGTGTAAACTGAGGATTCATCATCATCCTGACCCCCCAAACCACCTTATTATGAATTTAATAACCTTTGTTATATCTAAATTAAAATGGGCTTATCTGGTAATGAAATTTCTACTGTCAAGCCTAAGTGAAAAAAATAACAGAGAAGTATTTTTTAATTGTAGTGGTAGATACATAAATGTGATGAGTAATCTTGGGGAGACACTCTTAGAAAAATTAGATTGATGATGAGAACCTGTCTCTGTATTTTAGCATGTAGCATCTGTTTATTGTAAAATGCTTTCTTAGGATTGAAAACTCATAAATAATTAATCGGTGTTTTGCTTTAGCAACTAATAGCTGTATTATTATGTTTATAATGCTTAAAGAAGAAATGGTTCTTACTAATTATATTTTCATTTGTTAATGCTTGCCCATATGTAACTTTATCTTCCTTTTGCACTCTGTTAAACCTTTCTGGATTTAATTATTTATAATACTCAAGTACATTAAGTCATTCTCTTAAAAGTGGGCTAGTTACAAAAGTTAATAGACAGTTTTTTAGAAAGAGAATAATAGGTTCACTGAGGACAATGCTTTGAACAAGCTGATTTGTATAAGCAATTGCTGAATATTTTTTTTTCTCAACAAGAGAAATATAAACATGAATGTATCTGTTCCTAGGCCAGATCTTCAAATTGATCTAAACTATGAATAATTGGAATATGTCATTTTTGTAGGAGAAACAAAAGCCAATGATATTGGAATAAGGCAATAGAATACTTCACTGTTTGTCATATTTATCATGTTATGAGAAGTTAATCAGTTTCTCAGCCCCAGTCCTGGACCATCAGCTTCCTTCAATATCATCTCTCCATTACTCACACAATCCACTGATATGCTGGAGCCAGCACATACCAGCTCGCAAGACCCAGTTATCCCCATTTATTTTCAACTCAGTGTTCAGTGACATCTGTTGTCATTGGTATTTATATCATGGAAATCAATAAATGCTGCAAATTAGTGTTTCCCCTTCAATCCCAGAAAGCTGGTATCCTAGGATATCTAATACCTTTAGCTTTACTCCTTCTTGCCCCTGGGGTGGTATAGAAAGAAAGACATCAAGACATATATAATCTCATGTCTGTCCTCAAAGGATAGGCAGGCATATAAAAATTCTATATGCTGTTACAGTACAATACAATGCTCTGAAGTATAAAGGAGAGAGTTATTGACTGCTGGAGTGGGGGGTGCAGAGTATCAACTACATTCTTAGACTAGGTAATGCCTGCTCACAATGATGAAGGATGGAGAAGAGTTTGACAAAATGCATTTTAGGTAGAGGGGAAAGTATCAATGACCAAAAGTGGAGGGTGTCTACTGGGAGAAGATGGAGGGGACTGTGTAGGGAAAGAAAGTGATTGGCTAGAGGATCATTTGAATTGGGCCTTATCACTCACAAAGGGTCTCATATGTATGTGTTTGAAGTTGTTTCCAAATGAGGAATTATATGTTAAAGACATTAATTTATTTAAATTGAAAATTTCAAATGTACATTTTGAAACTCTTATTTTGGTATTTATTCATTTAAAAATAAACCAGGAATTTAAAAATAATTGCAAATGCCCTGTGTCTTCTATGATTCCTGAAGGCTCTGGGGACACTGTATTTAAGGACATGGAAGCATTGTCTTCTCATTGTAAAGCTCATTGTCTTCTCATGAACTTGAGGATAAAATGCATATATGTGTCGTGGAGGGAAGTGGTGATAGAACTGACTGAAGAGGAGTGTGGTGGTCAGATGGTGAAGGACACATGTAAGCCATGCTAAGGAGCACAGGTTTTATATTCTGAGAGATGCTGAACTGCTGAAATCTGTTAAGCAAAGGGATGTTGTATTAGTCAGCTTTGCTGAAATAACAACTCCAAAAAAACTTAGACTCTTAAAACATGTATTTCTTCTCCACATTACATGAGGACTATAGGTTAAATAAATCTCTGCTCTAAGCTGCTGTCCTACTCTGCTCCAGTGTTTTCTTAATTCCAGGACACAGGCTTTACCATGAGCATAAAGGGAGGGACCTACCTAGTGCTAGAGTGAGTGAGCAAGGGCTCAGCTAAACTGTTTACCTGAGTTTAAAGCTTCCACTCAGTTGTGGCGTTCTTCATATCTTCCCATATTATATTGACTGAAGCAAGTCATGTCAATTATAGTATCGATACTTCCATGGGGGAAGGGATAAGCAATTAGTGCAAGAGTTATCAGTCTTCCAGGGGAGTCAGTCTTATCATGACACCAGACTAGACTGTAGGAAACAGACTGGAGGGGATGGTTGGAACAGACTAAAGAAGGGAGATAGGCCGACCTTCTATTAACCTGCCACATTTGACTACTTCTGACATTCATCTTAAAATGCCTGTGAAGTCTGTATAAAATCAAAGCAGTTGCAGCATAACCACTTACTCAAAGTGTGAAGCAGTTTATGCCACATGAGGAGTGGAAGCTGGTTCCACATCCAGCCTTAGTGGAGTGTCTGAGTGAGTAACAGCTGGGAACGGGAGGATGCCTCGGTGATCATTTCTGTTACCAATCATCTGTGCACCCTGACTGAGCACTGTCCATGGGCCTTTCCCAAACTGTATGGCTTGTATAAAATTCTTGACTATGACCTCAAGAATAGCTAAAGATGCAAAAAAAAAAAAAAAAAAAAAAAAGAAAGAAAGAAAGAAAAAAAACCCTTTTAGCCATTTTTTCCCCCCCTCTGGCTCCCTGTTGTCTCTGTGCCCTTGTTTCTCTCTAGGTATTGGTGTTGTTCTTCCATTGACTAATTTCTTATGGTACAGAGGACATGGAACTACCACTGGGGTAGGAATGAGAGAATCAAAAAATTGTAAAGCTCAATTGTGGAATTAATTAGAAAGAGCTAATATGAGCAGGATAAAATTCACCCAAGCCATGTTTTTTCTCTAATTTTGTGGATCTTCTCTAAAACTTGATGATGTGTCGGTATGATAATGGTAGGAGGAATGAATTCACTTTTCCTTTTAAATATTCCGTTTAAAATTCAGTTCATTAGTCACACTAGCCATATTTCAAGTGCTCATTATCTCCATGTGGCTAGTGGTACTGTTTACAGAAGTAAAGAAAATTTTTATGAGTGTAGAAAATTATACTGAAAATTCCTGAGCTGCTCCAGCTCCTTTTGGCCTTATCCTTACTCTTAATATTTACCCTGATTTGGGGTTGGGGAGCATCCCTACTGATTTAGCTGCTATTCTTAAATTGGCCCCCTGTTCTTTCATTCAAGTGAATGCCTATTGGCTATTTTGAGGTTTTCCTGTTCTCAGCCCCTTCAGTCTTGTTGTTGCTTCCCTCCCCTTTTCACCCCAGGTATTGACACTGTGCAAGTCATGTAGCTATGCAGTTTGTCTTAACCCACTTCTACTTGGAGCTTTAAGGGGACACCTTATCACTTAACTTTGTGTGAAAATACTGGCTATGAGTTTTTGGTTTTGAGATCTAACTTCTCTATTTTATGATAGGATTCAGTGAAGATCCAAAAAACTGTATTTCCATTGTAACTGACATTCCAAATGTTCAGAATCAGTATTTTAACAAGATCACTAGGTGATTTGTATATACATTAAAGGGAAATGATACAAGTCAGGGACATGGCAGCCCTTAATAAACACTTTCTATATAATATTGTTTCTTGATTATTAGCTCAAGAAACCAGTGTGTTTTTTTTTAAATTTCAATATTTAGAGTTTGTTAATATTCAATTCTAAGTAGACTTTTGTTTAGGATAATGGACATTAAAGCAAAACTCACTACTCATTAAATTTATATTACTGTATTCAACTGCTTAATTTATGTGTGCTCTTTTTTCATTGTGTTTTATCAAAGTGCTTCTCAAATACAGCTAATAAAACTATTATCAAGAATACCACTAAAACTTTCCAAAAAACCAGAGTCATTCAATGCTGCGGGCAAGGTGCAAGGCTGTTTGCAGGGTCTGGGAAGATTTCAAAGGGCAAATTTAGGTACACAGAGACAAGACAAAGTCTGAGTTGCATTTGCAATTCATTATCAGTCTTTACTTCAGCCAACCTCCCTGTAGTTCCGGTTGACTTGGACAGATGGCAAGTTTATGGAATTCAGGTATAATTTGCCTCACGTGCACCTGATCCCAACTTTCCCTTTTATCGCTTATACTCATTCTCTCAGGGACTTATTTACTTCCCTCTTCAAAGTTAGCTGTATTTTGGTAAGAGAAAGGAATTCAAATCACAGACTTCTAAGTAAAATGCACTTCTCACTGTGTTTTTCAGCTCTCCTTACCCCATCCTGCCCCCAACACTTTCATATTGTCAAAGTTAAGAACTGAGAGTCAAATAAGAGAAAATTCTTCAAAGGATGGAATTTGAGATGATATAATAATTCTATAGGTAAATGCCCAGTTGGAAATATGTGAAAGTAAAAGTATAGAAACATATATTTACCAGAATTAAAAATTACATATAACAGATTTTTAAATGTGTAAGTGGATAATAAAAACTCCTTTCACCCCAAGTGTCAAGGGGGTTTCTATACCCCTTGTCTCATATATCATTCCCATTCCAGGCTGGTGCACTGGAACCGTAGCAGGTCTTTTTTGCAGATTACTGACTGATGAACAAAGACTTCTCCATGTGCTCAAGCATAAGCAAATACCGTAGATCAAACTGAAACAGAAAATGAAAATCAGCATGATGCAGTGTAACAGAGAGGATTTCCAAAAAGACAGTAGTCATATCAAAGTTATTTGGTTACCGAATCAGCCTCTGGGTCTAACGGTTCTGTAGTCTGTTTAGCCATGTCATGTCACATCTTTTTATAATCTTTTTTTTTTTAATTTTATTGTAAACAAATGGGATACATGTTGTTTCTCTGTTTGTACATGGCGTAAAGGCATACCATTTGTGTAATCATAAATTTACATAGAGTAATGCTGTTTGATTCATTTAGTTGTTTTTTTCCCTTCCCCCCACCCCTCCCACCCCTCGTCTCCCTCTATACAGTACTTCCTTCCTCCTTTCTTGCCCCCCTCCCTAACCCTAACTCTAACACTAACACTAACCCCTCCCACCCTCCATTATGTGTCATCATCCACTTATTAGCGATATCATTTGTCCTTTGTTTTTTTGAGATTGGCTTCTCTCACTTTGCATGATATTCTCCAATTTCATCCATTTGCCTGCAAATGCCATAATTTTATCATTCTTTATGGCTGAGTAATATTCCATTATATATATATATATATATATATATATATATATATATATATATATACCACAGTTTCTTTATCCATTCATCAATTGAAGGACATCTAGGTTGGTTCCACAATCTGGCTATTGTGAACTGAGCAGCTATGAACATTGATGTGGCTGTATCTCTGTAATATGCTGATTTTAAGTCCTTTGGGTATAGACCAAGGAGTGGGATAGCTGGGACAAATGGTGGGTCCATTCCATGTTTTCTAAGGAGTCTCCATAGTGCTTTCCAGAGTGGCTGCACTAATTTGCAACCCCACCAGCAATGTATGAGTGTACCTTTCTCCCCACATCCTCGCCAACACCTGTTGTTGCTTGTATTCTTGATAATCGCCATTCTAATTGGGGTGAGATGGAATCTTAGGGTGGTTTTGATTTGCATTTCTCTTATTACTAGAGATGTTGAACATTTTTCGATATGTTTGTTGATTGCTTGTAGATCTTCTTCTGTGAAGTGTCTATTCATTTCCTTACCCCATTTGTCATTTGGATTATTTGCATTCATGGTGTAGAGTTTTTTGAGTTCTTTATAGATTCTGGAGACTAGGGCTCTATCTGAAGTATGATTGGCAAAGATTTTCTCCCACTCTGTAGGCTCTTTCTTTGCATTGCTGATAGTTTCCTTTGCTGAGAGAAAGCTTTTTAGTTTGAATCTATCCCAGTTGTTGATTCTTGCTTTTATTTCTTGTGCTATGGGAGTCCTGTTGAGGAAGTCTGGTCCTAAGCTGACATGTTGAAGCTCTGGACCTACTTTTTCTTCTATAAGATGCAAGGTCTCTGGTCTGATTCCGAGATCCTTAATCCATTTTGAGTTTAGTTTCGTGCATAGTGAGAGATATGGGCTTAGTTTCATTCTGTTGCATATGGATTTCCAATTCTCCCAGCACCATTTGTTGAAGAGGCTATCTTTTCTCCATTGCATATTTTTTGGCCCCTTTGTCTAGTATGAGAAAATTGTATTTATTTGGGTTTGTGTCCGTGTCCTCTATTCTGTACCATTGATCCACCTTTCTATTTTGGTACCAATACCATGCCGTTTTGTTACTATTGCTTTGTAGTAGAGTTGAAGATCTGGTATTGCGATACCCCCTGCTTCACTCTTTCTGCTAAGGATTGCTTTAGCTATTCTGGGTTTCTTATTCTTCCAGATGAATTTCATGATTGCTTGCTCTATTTCTGTAAGGTACATCATTGGGATTTTAATTGAAATTGCATTGAATCTGTATAGCACTTTTGGTAGTATGGCCATTTTGACAATATTAATTCTGCCTCTCCAAGAACATGGGAGATCTTTCCATCTTCTAAGGTTTTCTTTAATTTCTTTCTTTAGTGTTCTGTAGTTCTCATTGTAGAGGTCTTTCACCTCTTTTGTGAGATTGATTCCCAAGTATTTTATTTTTTTTATGCTATTGTGAATGGGGTAGTTTTCCTAATTTCTCTTTCTGAAGATTCATCACTTATGTATAAAAATGCCTTAGATTTATATGCATTGATCTTATATCCCTCTACTTTACTGAATTCACTTATGAGTTCTAAAAGTTTTCTGGTGGAATTTCCTGGTTCTTCTAAGTATATTCATATCATCAGCAAATAGGGATAGTTTGAGTTCTTCTTTTCCTATTCCTATCCCTTTAATTTCTTTGGTCTGTCTAATTGCTCCAGCTAGAGTTTCAAGGACGATATTGAATAGAAGTGGTGAAAGAGGGCATCCCTGCCTTGTTCCAGTTTTTACGGGGAATGCTTTCAGTTTTTCACCATTTAGAATGATATTAGCCATGGGCTTAGCATAGATGGCCTTTAAATGTTAAGGAATGTTCCCACTATCCCAATTTTTTCTAGTGTTTTGAGCATGAAGGGGTGCTGTATTTTATCAAATGCTTTTTCTGCATCTATTGAAATAATCATGTGATTCTTGACTTTAAGTCTATTGATATGGTGAATTACATTTATTGAAAACCTGATGTTGAACCAACCTTGCATCCCTGGGATGAAAACCACTTGATCGTGGTGCACTATCTTTTTAATATATTTTTTGTATGCGATTTGCTAAAATTTTGTTTAGAATTTTTGCGTCAATGTTCATTAAGGATATTGGTCTGAAATTTTCTTTCCTCGATGTGTCTCTGTCTGGTTTAGGTATCAGGGTGATATTGGCTTCATAGAATGAGTTTGGGAGGGTTCCCTCCTCTTCTATTTTATGGAATACTTTGAGAAGTATTGGAATACTTTAAAGGTTTTGTAGAACTCGGCTGAAAACCCATCTGGTCCTGGACTTTCTTTGTTGGTAGGCTTTTGATGACTTCTTCTATTTCATTACTTGAAATTGGTCTATTTAAGTTGTGTATGTCCTCCTCGTTCAGTTTAGGCAATTCATATGTCTCTAGAAACCTGTTGATGTCTTTGAAATTTTCTACTTTTTTGGAGTATAGATTTTCAAAATAGCTTCTAATTATGTTTTGTATTTCAGTCGTGTCTGTTGTGATATTTCCTTGTTCATTCCGAATTTTAGTGATTTGGGTTTTCTCTCGTCTTCTCTTTGTTAGTGTGGCTAAAGGTTTATCAATTTTGTTTATTTTTTCGAAGAACCAACTATTTATTTTGTCAATTTTTTGTATTGTTTCTTTTGTTTCAATTTTGTTGATTTCAGCTCTGAGTTTAACTATTTCCTGTCTTCTACTACTTTTGGTGTTCTTCTGTTCTTCTTTTTCTAGGGCTTTGAGCTGTAGTGTTAGGTCGTTTATTTGTTGAGTTTTACTTCTTTTATTAAATGCGCTCCATGAAATAAATTTTCCTCTAAGTACTGCTTTCATAGTGTCCCAGAGATTTTGATATGATGTTTTTTTGTTCTCATTTACCTCTAAGAATTTTTAATTTCCTTCCTAATATCTTCTGTTATTCATTCATCATATAATAGCATATTGTTTCATCTCCAGGTGTTGGAGTTGTTTCTGTCTTTTACTCTTTCATTTATTTCTAACTTCAATCCATTATGATCTGATAGAATACAAGGTAGTGTCTCTATCTTCTTGTATTTGCTAGCAGTAGCTTTGTGGCATAATATATGGTCTATTTTAGAGAAGGATCCATGTGCTGCTGAGAAGAAAGTGTATTCGCTCTTGGTTGGATGGTATATTCTATAAACGTCTGTTAAGTCTAAATTATTAATTGTGTTATTGAGATCTATGGTTTCTTTGTTCAATTTTTGTTTGGAAGATCTGTCCAGTGGTGAGAGAGGTGTGTTAAAATCACCTAGTATTCTTGTGTTATGGTCTATTTGGTTTCTAAAATTGAGAAGGATTCCTTTGACATACATGGATGAGCCACTGTTTGGGCATAGATGTTTATGATTGTTATATCTTGCTGATTTATGCTTCCCTTAAGCAGTATGAAATGTCCTTCTTTATCCCTTCTGACTACCTTTGCTTGAAGTCCACATTATCTGAAATGAGGATGGATACTCCAGCTTTTTTGCTGAGTCCATGTGCATGGTATGTTTTTCCCCATTCTTTCACCTTTAGTCTATGGGTATCTCTTTCTAGAGGGGATATACTAGCAATCTTCAGGGACATTATAAGTCAATAGAGGAAATCTGCAATATCTTAGTGGTCCACTGATACCTGAACAATATGAGAAAACAAGGGAAGAAAATGCCCCAAACAAATCTAGAAGTTACATCAATAAAATCCAACGACAGCATGGCAGAAGAAATGACAGAAAGGGAGTTGAGAATGTGCATAATTAAAATGATCAGGGAAGCAAACGATGAGATGAAAGAGCAAATGCAGGCATTGAATGATGAGATGAAAGAGCAAATGCAGGCATTGAATGATGAGATGAAAGAGCAAATGCAGGCATTGAATGATCACACCAATCGACAGTTAAATGAGCAAATACAGGAAGCAAAAGATCATTTCAATAAAGAGTTAGAGATATTGAAAAAAAACCAAACAGAAATCCTTGAAATGAAGGAAACAAGAAACCAAATTAAGAACTCCATAGAAAGCATAACCAATAGGATAGAACACCTGGAAGACAGAACCTCAGATATTGAAGACAAAATATTTAATCTTGAAAACAAAGTTGAACAAACAGAGAAGATGGTAAGAAATCATGAACAGAATCTCCAAGAACTATGGGATATCATGAAAAGGCCAAATTTAAGAATTATTGGGATTAAGGAAGGCTTACAGAAACAAACCAAAGGAATGAACAATCTATTCAATGAAATAATATCAAAAAATTTCCCAGATCTGAAGAATGAATGGAAAACTAAGTACAAGAGGCTTATAGGACTCCAAATACACAAAATTACAACAGACCCACACCAAGGCACATTATTATGAAAATACCTAACATACAAAATAAAGACAGAATTTTAAAGGTCGCGAGAGAAAAGAATCAAATTACATTCAGGGGGAAACCAATAAGAATATCAGCAGATTTTTCATCCAGACCCTAAAAGCTAGAAGGGCCTGGAACAACATTTTTCAAGCCCTGAAAGAAAATGGATGCCAACCAAGAATCTTATACCCAGCAAAACTTACCTTCAAGTTTGACGATGAAATAAAATCATTCCATGATAAACAAAAGCTAAAAGAATTTACAAAAAGAAAGCCAGCATTACAGAACATTCTCAGCAAAATATTCCATGAGGAAGAGATAAAAAACAAAGAAGCAAATCAGCAAAGGGAGGAATTATCCTAAGGGAACTGTCAAATAAAGGAGAAACCAAGTCGTGTCAAAAAATAAATAAATAAATAAAATAAAGTAAATGAGTCAAATGACCAGGAATACAAATCATATCTCAATAATAACCCTGAATGTTAATGGCCTGAATTCATCAATCAGAAGACATAGACTGGCAGATTGGATTAAAAAGAAAATCCAACAATATGTTGCCTGCAAGAGACTCACCTTTCCTCTTCCTTGTTCCTTCCTTTTCTCTGATAGTCCCTCTTCTACTTCCAGGTCACCTTTTTAAATTGTTTTACGTTTTCACATCTGAGATAAAAACATTCAATACTTGTCTTTCTGTGTCTGAATTATCATGATGTCCTCCAGTTCCATTCATTTTCCTTTGAGTGACATAATTTTGTTCTTCTTTGTGGCTTAAAAATATTTTCTTTAACCATTCATTTGGATAAATACCTAGGAGTAGTATGGTTAGATCATATAGTAGTTCTAAGTTTAGTGTTTTGAGGAACGTTTATACCATTTTCCATGGTGGCTATACTAATTTACATTCTCACCAACAGTGTATAAGGGTTCCTTTTTTCCACATCCTTGCTAGAATTTGTTATTTTTTTTTATAATAACCTTTCTGACAGGGGTGAGATGGATGGCTAAAGATCTTGAGCATTTTTCTTATATATTTAGTGACTATTTTTACTTCTTCAGGAAGTGTTTGTTCAGATCATTTGCCTACTTTTTGATTGAGTTAATTGTTCTTTTGCTGTTAAGTTTTTTGAGTTCTTTGCATATTCTGGATATTAAGCCTCTGTTAAATGAATAGCTGGCATTCTCCCATTCTGTAGATTGTCTTTTCACTCCATTGTTTATTTCATTTGTTGTGAAAAAAATTCTTTAAGTTTGATGTAATCCTATTTGTCAATCCCTGCCTTTGCTTCCTGAGGTTTTGGAGTTCCATTTGGGAAATTGTTGTCTGGGCCAATGTCTTTAAGTGTTTTCTCTGTTTTCTTCTAGTAGTTTGAAAGTCTCAGGTCTTTGATCCATTTTGAGTTAATTTTTATACAGGTTGAGAGATAGTCTCAATCTTCTACATGTGTTATCTACTTTTCCAAGCATCATTTGTTAAAGAGGCTTTTTCTCCAGTGTGTGTTTATGTGTATTAACAGAATGGACTTTTTTTTATTATGGCAAGGAACAAGGCTTAACTTTAAGAAGTACTAGTGAGATTTGCCTACTGAAACATAGAGTAATATGTTCAGATACAGTTCAACCTGTAAGTCTACTATGTACACAAAGGTATTCTAGTGATTTTTTGAAATTGGGCAAGTGTAGCTTCTCCCTGGTTGTATCCAGTGTGTATTTTCCATGATAACCAATTAGCTGTAGCTGTGTGGGTTTATTTCTGGGTTCTCTAGTCTATCCCATTGGCTGTTACATCTATTTTATGCCAATACTGTGTTGCTTTGTTAGTATGGCTCTGTATCATATTTTGAAATCAGGCATTGTGACACCTATTTTCTTTCTCAGGATTGCTGTGGGGTCTTTGTGCTTCCATATGAATTTTAAGATATTTTAATGGCATTGGCATTTTGATAGTGTAGATCACTCTCAGTAGTATGGCCATTTTAATAATATTAACTATGAACATAGGAGGTTTTGCCATCTTTTAGTATCTTCATCATTTTATTTCCTCAGTGTTTTGTAATTTTCATTGTGGAGGTCTTTCACTTCCCTTCTTCAGTTTATTCTTATGGTTTCTTTGTTTTTGTTTTTGCTTGAGACTGTTGTGATTAGGATTGGTTTCCTGATACCTTTCTTAATGACTTCACTATTAGTCTATAGAAAAGTGATTCATTTGGTATGCTGATTTTGTATCCTTCTGCTTTGCTGAATTTGTGAGTTCTGAGTCTTTGCACTTTTCTAAGTGGAGAGGAATTCCTGCAAATATGAATAATTTGACTTTTTCATTTCCTACTTATGTTCATTTTTTTATTCCTCTTGCCTAATTACTCTGGTTAAAATTTCAAGTGTTTTACTGAATAAGAGTGGTGAGTAGACACCCTTGTCTTGTTCTTGATCTTAGAGAAAATGCTTTCGGTTTTTCCCCAGTATGAGGTTGGCTATAGATTTGTCTTCTATAGCCTTTATGTTGAGACACAAGCCACCTATATCTGACTTATTCAGGAATCTTATTTTGAAGTGATGATGAATGTTTTTCAAAAATTTTTTTGCATCTATTGAGATGATCATGTGATTTTTTTTTGTTGCTCTCATTTGTATGTTTTATTATGCTTACTGATTTGTATATATTGAACCATCCTTGCATTCCTGAAATGATTCCAAGATGATCATGATGTATGATTTTTTAAAAAAATGTACTGTTGAATTTTATTTGCAAATATTTTATTGAGGATTTTTGCATCTATTTTGGTCAAGAATATTGGTCTATAGATTTTTATTTTGTTGTGTTCTTATCTGGTTTTTGTTTCAGGGTAATACTGGTTTTGTAGAATGAATTTGGAAAGATTCCTTCCCTTTCTATTTTATAGAATAGTATGAGGAACATTGGCATTAAGTCTTCTGGTATAGAATTCAGCAGTGAATCTGTCTGTATTTTCCTTGGTTGGAATTTTTAAAATTATTGCTTCAATCTTCTTGCTTGTTATTGATCTATTTAAGTTTTTATATCCTCTTGGTTAAGTTTTGGTCAGTCATTTGTGTTTAAAACTATATCCATTTCTTCTTTATTTTCCAATTTATTGTCATATAATTTTTCAAAATATTCACCAATAATCCTAAGAATTTCAGGGTATCTATTATAATATACCCTCTTTTTTTGCCTCTGATTTTATCTATTTGGTCTTTCTCTTTTGCATAGTTTGGTTAAAGGTTTGTCAAAATCCTCAATACCCCAAAAAAGAAAAAAAAGTTTGTTGGTTCTGTTTATCTTTTCAAAGAACCAATTCTTTGCTTCATTGATCCTTTATATTGTTCTTTTAGTCTCTATTTCATTAATTTCTGATCTGATCTTTATTACTTCTTTCTGTCTATTGGTCTGGCTTTGGATATTCCTATTTTTTGTAGTCCTTGAATGCATTATTAGTTATTTGAAATCTCCCTGCTGTTTTTTTTTTTTTTTTTTTTTTAATGTAGGCACTCATAGCTATAAACTTTTCTCTGAATACTGCTTTCACTACAGCTTCTGCTATTTTCTGTTTCCATTTTCAGCTTTTTTGGGTGGGGCAGGGGGGATTGCTGGGGATTGAACCCAGGGCCTCGCACATTGCTAGGCAAGTGCTCTACCACTGAGCTACATTCTCAGCCTTGTCTTGCAATTTTTCTTTGATTGTAGAGTGTTTTTATCAACACCCACCTCCCTGATTTTTTTCAATGACTGATTGTTCAAAAGTGTATTGTTTAGGCTGAGTGTATAGCTCAGTGGTAGAGTACTTAGCTAGCATGCCTAAAGTCCTAAGTTCAATCTCCAATGTCAGAAAAAAGGTATATTTTTCAATTTCAATGTGTTTGTATAATTTTTAAATATCTCATGCTATTGATTTCTAGTTTCATTCCATTATGACCTGATAAGATACAAAATAACAATTCAGTTTTTTAAAAATTTGTTAAGACTTGTCTTATGGCCTAATGATATATTTTGGAAAAGTTCCATGTGTTGATGAAATAATGTGTATTCTGTAGCTGTTGGATGGAATACTTTGTCGATGTTTGTAAATCCATTTGATCTATAGTGTAATTTAACTGATACTTCTTGGTTGATTTTTATGTGAATGATCTATCTGTTGGTGAGAGTGGAATATTGAAGTCCCCCCCCATTGTTTTATTATAATCTGCCTCTTCCTTTACGTCCATTAGTGTTTGTTTTATAAAAGTGGATGTGCTGACATTTGGTACATAGGTATGGGTAATTGTTATGTCTTCTTGAGGAATTGCTCCCTTTATGAATATATAGTAACCTTCTTTATCTCTTCTTAATTTTGCTTACAGTCTGTTTTGTCAGTTATGAGTATATTACTCCTGCTTGCTTTTTTAAAAAATATTTTTTTAGTTGTCAATGGACCTTTATTTATTTATTTATTTATTTATATGCAGTGCTGAGAATCGAACCCAGTGCCTCACACGTGCTAGTCAAGCTCTACCACTGAGCCACAACCCCAGCCCCTCCTGCTTGCTTTTAATTCTATTGCTTAGAATGTAGTTTTCCATCCTTTCACTTTTGATCCGTGTATGTCTTTGCCAGTGAGGTGAGTTTCTTGCAAGTGGCCTATTGTCAGGTTTTGTTTTTAATCCAGTCAGCCAGTTTTCACCTTTTATTTGAAAAATCAAGACTACTTATACTTAGGGTTATTATTGAAAGGCATGTACTTGTTCCTGTCATTTTGTTGTTTTTCTTCTGGTTGTTTTGAGTAATTTATGTTTGGTGTTTTTTCCCCTTATTCATCTGAGAAACTTGATGGGTTACTAAATTAATCAAACTAATTCTTTTTTTGTTTTTTTTTTGGATGGAATATTTTTATTTTTCTTATTGAAGAAAATTTAGAATGAAGAATTATCTGTCTTCTGCAAGTAATTCATTTATTTGAAAAATAATTTTGATAACCTGCTATTTCATCGATATTGTAAAACTAACAAATGAAGAAGGTTGATATTTGTTTTCTCTTCTCAAGGAAATCCTGAGGGAGGACGACTTATAATTTATGTAACTGTCCACTATATTTTGCAATTGTCCATTATAAATTATAGAGATAGAAATATATATTAAGCCGAGATAGCAACAGTGAATAGACATTATCTCTATGGAAGAAAAATGGGATGATAAAGTATCCTTCAGGTTTTATTTATTTATTTATTTATTTTTATTTTTACAGACTGCATTTTGATTCATTGTACACAAATGGGGTACATCATTTCGCTTCTCTGGTTGTGTACAATGTAGATTCATACCATTCATGTAATCATACATGTATAATATTATGGCATTTGCCGATAAATGGATGGAACTGGAGAATATCATACTAAGTGAAATAAGCCAGTACCAAAAAACCAAAGGCTGAATGTTTTCCCTGATAAGTGGATAATGATATATAATGGGGATGGGGGCTGAGGGGGTGAAAGAAGAACAGAGGAACTTTAGATTACATAGAGGGAAATGAGAGGGAGGTGGTATGAAAAATGGTGGAATGAGACAGACATCAAGTTAATTCTTAATTCTCATTTGCTTACCTACTCATAGTGAGACCTATCTTTGCTTCCTCTTCTGGGTATAGAATTCCTTTAAGTATCTTCTGTAATGCTGATTTAGTGGTCATGAATTTCTTTTATTTGCACTTATCATAGGATTTTTATTTCTTCTTTGATTCTGAAGGATATAATTCTGCTAGATATAGTAGTTTTGGTTGGCAGTTATTTTCCTTAAGGATTTGAAATATATTATTCCATGTTCTCCTGGTCTTCAGAGCTTCTGCTGAGAAAGCTGTTATTCTGATGGGTTTACCTTTATAATTGGGCACTTCTCTCTTGCATTTTAAAGTATACTTTCTTTGATTTGTATTTTTGGTAGTTTAACTACAATACATTGTACTGAGGTTCTTTTCTGGTCCTTTTGGGATTCCAAATGTCTTTTATACCTGGATGTCTTGGTCTTTCTCAAAATTTGGAGAGGTTTCTGTTATTTTACTGAAAAGGTTTTCATGACATTAGCTTATAGCTATTCTTCCTCATCTGTTCCAGTTATGCATATGTTTAGTTTTAAAATGGTATCCAAGAGAATGTGTATGTTCTCTCCATTCTTTCTTATTTTTTTTATTACTTTCTGAATGTGATAATTCTTCAATCTTGTCTTCAAGCCCTGATATTCTTTCTTTTACTTGATCTAGATTGTCTATGAGGCATTCAACTGAGTTTTAATCTGACTTATTGAGCTTTTCTTTCCAAGATTTTTTTTTATTGTAAACAAATGGGATACATGTTGTTTATTTATATATGGAGTCAAGGCATACCATTTGTGTAATCATAAATTTACATAGGGTAATGTTGTTTGATTCATTCTGTTATTTTTTTCCTCCCCCCCACACACCCCCAACCCCTCTTTTCCCTCTATACAGTCCTTTCTTACCACACTCCTTATCCCTAACCCTAACCTAACCCTAACACTAACACTAGCCCCTCCCACCCCCCATTATATGTCCTCATCCGCTTCTCAACAAGATCATTCGTCCTTTAGTTTTTTGAGATTGGCTTATCTCACTTAGCATAATATTCTCCAATTTCATCCATTTGCCTACAAATGTCATAATTTTATCATTCTTCATGACGGAGTAATATTCCATTGTATATATATATACCACAGTTTCTTTATCCATTCATCAACTGAAGGGCATCTAGGTTGGTTCCACAACTGGCTATGGTGAATTCAGCAGCAATGAACATTGATGAGGCTGTATCTCTGGAGTATGCTGATTTTAAGTCCTTTGGGTATAGGCCAAGGAGTGGGATGGCTGGGTCAAATGGTGGGTCCATTCCAAGTTTTCTGAGGAATCTCCATACTGCTTTCCAGAGTGGCTGCACTAATTTGCAACCCCACCAGCAATGTATGAGTGTACCTTTCTCCCCACATCCTCGCCAACACCTGTTGTTGCTTGTATTCTTGATAATCGCCATTCTAATTGAGGTGAGATGGAATCTTAGGGTGGTTTTGATTTGCATTTCTCTTATTACTAGAGATGTTGAACATTTTTCCATATGTTTGTTGATTGCTTGCAGATCTTCTTCTGTGAAGTATCTTTTCATTTCCTTAGCCCATTTGTCGATTGGATTATTTGCATTCTTGGTGTAGAGTTTTTTGAGTTCTTTATAGATTCTGGAGATTAGTGCTCTATCTGAAGTATGATTGGCAAAGATTTTCTCCCACTCTGTAGGCTCTTTCTTCGCATTGCTGATAGTTTCCTTTGCTGAGAGAAAGCTTTTTAGTTTGAATCTATCCCAGTTGTTGATTCTTGCTTTTATTTCTTGTGCTATGGGAGTCCTGTTGAGGAAGTCTGGTCCTAAGCTGACATGTTGAAGCTCTGGACCTACTTTTTCTTCTATAAGATGCAAGGTCTCTGGTCTGATTCCGAGGTCCTTAATCCATTTTGAGTTTAGTTTCATGCATGGTGAGAGATATGGGTTTAGTTTCATTCTGTTGCATATGGATTTCCAATTCTCCCAGCACCATTTGTTGAAGAGGCTATCTTTTCTCCATTGCATATTTTTGGCCCTTTGTCTAGTATGAGAAAATTGTATTTATTTGGGTTTGTGTCCGTGTCCTCTATTCTGTACCATTGATCCACCTTTCTATTTTGGTACCAATACCATGCCGTTTTGTTACTATTGCTTTGTAGTAGAGTTGAAGATCTGGTATTGCGATACCCCCTGCTTCACTCTTTCTGCTAAGGATTGCTTTAGCTATTCTGGGTTTCTTATTCTTCCAGATGAATTTCATGATTGCTTGCTCTATTTCTGTAAGGTACATCATTGGGATTTTAATTGAAATTGCATTGAATCTGTATAGCACTTTTGGTAGTATGGCCATTTTGACAATATTAATTCTGCCTCTCCAAGAACATGGGAGATCTTTCCATCTTCTAAGGTTTTCTTTAATTTCTTTCTTTAGTGTTCTGCAGTTCTCAATGTAGAGGTCTTTCACCTCTTTTGTGAGATTGATTCCCAAGTATTTTATTTTTTTTATGCTATTGTGAATGGGGTAGTTTTCCTAATTTCTCTTTCTGAAGATTCATCACTTATGTATAAAAATACATTGGATTTATGAGCATTGATCTTGTAACTTGCTACTTTACTGAATTCACTTATGAGTTCTAAAAGTTTTCTGGTGGAATTTCCAGGTTCCTCTAAATATATAATCATGTCATCAGCGAACAGGCATAGTTTGAGTTCTTCTTTTCCAATTCGTATCCCTTTAATTTCTTTGGTTTGTCTAATTGCTCTGGCTAGAGTCTCAAGGATGATGTTGAATAGAAGTGGTGAAAGAGGGCATCCCTGCCTTGTTCCAGTTTTTAGGGGGAATATATTCAGTTTTTCACCATTTAGAATGATATTGGCCATGGGCTTAGCATAGATGGCCTTTACAATGTTAAGGAATGTTCCCACTACCCCAGTTTTTTCTAGTGTTTTGAGCATGAAGGGATGCTGTATTTTATCGAATGCTTTTTCTGCATCTATTGAAATAATCATGTGATTCTTAACTTTAAATCTGTTGATATGGTGAATGAAATTTAATGATTTCTGGATGTTGAACCAACCTTGCATCCCTGGGATAAAACCCACTTGATCGTGGTGCACTATCTTTTTAATATATTTTTGTATGCGATTTGCTAAAATTTTGTTTAGAATTTTTGCGTCAATGTTCATTAAGGATATTGGTCTGAAATTTTCTTTCCTTGATGTGTCTCTGTCTGGTTTAGGTATCAGGGTGATATTGGCTTCATAGAATGAGTTTGGGAGGGTTCCCTCCTCTCCTATTTCATGGAATACTTTGAGGAGTATTGGAATGAGCTCTTCTTTAAATGTTTTGTAGAAATTGGCTGAGAGCCCATCTGGTCCCGGACTTTTCTTTGTTGGTAGGCTTTTGATGACCTCTTCTATTTCATTGCTTGAGATTTATTTATTTAAGTTGTGTATGTCCTCCTCGTTCAGTTTAGGCAATTCATATGTCTCTAGAAACTTGTTGATGTCTTCGAGGTTTTCTGTTTTGTTGGAGTATAGATTTTCAAAATAGCTTCTAATTATGTTTTGTATTTCATTCGTGTCTGTTGTGATGTTTCCTTGTTCATTCCAAATTTTAGTAATTTGAGTTTTCTCCCTCTTTCTCTTTGTTAGTGTGGCTAAGGGTTTATCAATTTTGTTTATTTTTTCAAGGAACCATTTATTTTGTTAATTTTTTTGATTGTTTCTTTTGTTTCAATTTCGTTGATTTCAGCTCTGAGTTTAACTATTTCCTGTCTTCTACTACTTTTGGTGTTGGTCTGCTCTTTTTTTTCTAGGGCTTTGAGCTGTAGTGTTAGGTCGTTTATTTGCTGATTTCTACTTCTTTTGTTCAATGCACCCCATGAAATAAATCTTCCTCTAAGTACTGCTTTCATAGTGTCCCAGAGATTTTGATATGATGTGTCTTTGTTCTTGTTTACTTCTAAGAATTTTTTTATTTCCCTCCTGATGTCTTCTGTTATCCATTCATCATATAATAGTGTATTATTTAATCTCCAGGTATTGGAGAAGTTTCTGTTTTTTATTCTGTCATTTATTTCTAATTTCAATCCATTATGATCTGATAGAATACAAGGTAGTATCTCTATCTTCTTGTATTTGCTAACAGTAGCTTTGTGGCATAAAATATGGTCTATTTTAGAGAAGGATTCACGTGCTGCTGAGAAGAAAGTGTATTCGTTCTTTGTTGGATGGTATATTCTATTTCTGTCCGTTAAGTCTAAATTGTTGATTGTGTTATTGAGATCTATGGTTTCTTTATTCAATTTTTGTTTGGAAGATCTATCCAGTGGTGAGAGAGATGTGTTAATATCTCCTAGTATTATTGTGTTGTGGTCTATTTGATTTCTGGAATTGAGAAGGATTTGTTTGATGTACATGGATGAGCCAATGTTCAGGGCATAGATATTTATGATTGTTATGTCTTGCTGATTTATGCTTCCCTTAAGCAGCATGTAATGTCCTTCTTTATCCCTTCTGACTAACTTTGCTTGAAGTCCACATTATCTGCAATGAGGATGGATACTCCAGCTTTTTTGCTGTGTCGTGTGCATGTTATGTTTTTCCCCATCCTTTCACCTTTACTATGTGGGTATCTCTTTCTTTGAGATGAGTCTCTTGCAGGCAGCATATTGTTGGATTTTTCTTTTTAATCCAATCTGCCAGTCTATGTCTTTTGATTGATGAGTTCAGGCCATTGACATTCAGGGTAATTATTGTGATATGATTTGTATTCCCAGTCATTTGACTCGTATTTGTTTTTTGACATGATTTGGTTTCTCCTTTATTTGGCTATTCCTTTAGGCTAGTTCCTCCCATTGCTGATTTGCATCGTTGTTTTTCATCTCTTCCTCATGGAATATTTTGCTGAGAATGTTCTGTAATGCTGGCTTTCTTTTTGTAAATTCCTTTAGCTTTTGTTTATCATAGAAGGATCTTATTTCGTCGTCAAATCTGAAAGTAAGTTTTGCTGGGTATAAGATTCTTGGTTGGCATCCGTTTTCTTTTAGGGCTTGGTAAATGTTGCTCCAGGCCCTTCTAGCTTTTAGGGTCTGGATGAAAAATCTGCTGATATTCTTATTGGTTTCCCCCTGAATGTAATTTGATTCTTTTCTCTCGCGGCCTTTAAAATTCTGTCTTTATTTTGTATGTTAGGTATTTTCATAATAATGTGCCTTGGTGTGGGTCTGTTGTAATTTTGTGTATTTGGAGTCCTATAAGCCTCTTGTACTTAGTTTTCCATTCATTCTTCAGATCTGGGAAATTTTTTGATATTATTTCATTGAATAGATTGTTCATTCCTTTGGTTTGTTTCTGTAAGCCTTCCTTAATCCCAGTAATTCTTAAATTTGGCCTTTTCATGATATCCCATAATTCTTGTAGATTCTGTTCATGATTTCTTATCATCTTCTCTGTTTGTTCAACTTTGTTTCAAGATTAAATATTTTGTCTTCAATTTCTGAGGTTCTGTCTTCAGGTGTTCTATCCTATTGGCTATGCTTTCTATGGAGTTTTTAACTTGGTTTATTGTTTCCTTCATTTCAAGGATTTCTGTTTGTTTGGTTTTTTGTTTCAGTATCACTCTTTATTGAAATGATCTTTTGCTTCCTGTATTTGCTCTTTTAACTGTTGATTGGTGCGATCACTTAATGCTGCATTTGCTCTTTCATCTCATCATTCAGTGCCTGCATTTGCTCTTTCATCTCCTTGTTTGCTTCCCTGATTGTTTTAATTATGTACATTCTGAACTCCCTTTCTGACATTTCTTCTGCTGTACTGACATTGGGTTTTATTGATATAGTATCTAGGTTTGTTTGGGACATTTTCTTCCCTTGTTTTCTCATATTGGTCAGATGTCAGTGGGACCCTGAGATATTGCAGATTTCCTCTATTGGCTTATAGTGTCCCTGTAGATTTCCAGTGTATCACCTTCCAGCCTTCAGTAGCCTGAAGTCTTGGAAGAACTTGATAATGCAGTGCTTCCAAAGAAAGCTGCCCCTAGCCCGCTACTGGTTCAAGGCTTGGAGCTGGCTCTGTGTGGAAAGGCTCTCACTGGGGGGCCTGCTCCGAGAAGCTGGTCGTGTGGGAGCAGCCCACCGCCAGAGTGCGCAGGGCTGCCTGGGGAAGACTCTAGCTGCCCTGCCCTGCTCTGATAAGCCACCCCTATCCGGGCCTGCCCTCCAGGCTGAGCTTCACCCGGTGGGGGAGACTCACCCCATGGCTCTATCTTAGTCCGAGTCTCTCAATGCTTCCCCTTCTTGAATCTTGGGTTCTGGAGCGACTGGAGATGCAGTCACCCTCTAGTCTGCCATCTCGGATCACCTTTCCAAGATTTTTGTTTGGTTCTTTTTCAGAGATTCTCTTTATTGAATTACTCTTTCATTTCCTGACTTGTCTTCTTTAATTGCTTCTGCTGTTTATTGATCTCTTCTTAGAATTAATTGAACTTTTTTATAATCATTTTTTTAAATTATTTGTCTAGCATTTCATCCACTTTGCTGTCTTTGGAATTAGTTTATAGGGAATTATAAACACTACGGGCTGTTGTGTTGCCTTGTATTTTTATATTTCTTGTATTCCTTTGTTGAGATTTTTTTTTAAATTTGTTCTAATTAGTTATACATGACAGTAGAATACATTTTGACACATTGTACACAAATGGAGCATAAATGCTCATTCCTCTGGTTGTACATGATGCTAAGTCACACCAGTAGTGTAGTCATACATTTATATAGGGTAATAATGTATGTCTCATTCCATCACCCTTTCCATCCTCACTGCCCCACTCCTCCCCTCACTCCCCTCTGCACAATCCAAAGTTCCTTCATTCTTCCTTACAGCCCCCCTGCATGGATCAGCATCTGCTAATCAGAGAAAACATTCCACCTTTGGTTTTGGGGGATTGGTTTATTTCACTTAGCATGATATTCTCTAGTTCCATCCATTTACCTACAAATGTCATAATCTCATTCTTCTTTAAGGCTGAGTAATATTCTGTTGTGTATATGTACTACATTTTCTTTATCCATTTATCTGTTGAAGGGAATCTAGGTTGGTTCCATACTTAAGCTATTGTGAATTGAGCTGCTATAAATGTTGATGTGGTTGCGTCAGTGTAGTATGATGATTTTAAGTCCTTTGGGTATAAACCAAGGAGTGGAATAGCTGGGTCAAATGGTAGTTCCATCCCAGGTTTTCTGAGGAATCTCCATACTGCTTTCCATAGTAGTTGCACCAATCTGCAGTCCCACCAGTGTCGCTCCCGCCAGCAAGAACGACCCAGAGACGTGATGGGTGGCAAACTTCCTTATTAACAGCTGATTCTTCTTTTTATTTCTTCCTCTTTTAGGGAAGTTATTGTCACTTATATAGGTTATATCAACTAATTAGAATATTCATGATATGTGGGGAGAAGATAGACGTATATGGGTATAACTTGAAGCACCTAAGAATCACGCAAGAATCATGCAGAGGCCCTGACCAATTACTGAGACTTCCTCAAGGTGAAGTTAGTTGTATACGTGCAGAATAGCAGTTTTTCAACCTCACTGGCAGCTTGCCAGGCGCCATCTTGGCCAGGCTCCACCTAGGGCCAGGGGTCCGGCCGAAACCCCGACAGTTCCCCCTTTTTTCTTTTAAAAGAAAAGCTCGGGACCAAGCCTGTCTTAGGCGGAGTGGTCAACTACCGTCCTTACCCGTCATCAGATAACTGTAGAGCATGCTACAGCTCCTGTCTTAGGTTGGTACGGCGTTACCTACTACCTTACCCGTCTGGTCAATGGTCCAGCCTCGCGAGCCACACTTGTGGGGAGCTGCCGGCCTCTAGGGCAGCCATGGCCTGATGGAAGATGATACGATCTCTAACTTGATCTCGGCGCATGCGCATGATAAGGCGTGTGAGGAAGATAACAGTAATAACCATGAACATACAAAAGGCTCCCATACCTGCCCATTGCTTACAAAGCTGAAAGAGGAGGATAGCCAACTTAGCACTTCGGACATAGGGGCTACATTAACTCTAGTAGCATTGAGACTAACAATTTGAGATCTAAGAATAGCAGTAAGATTATCAAATTCGTAAGACCAGTTTGTTTGTAGCTGAGCAGACAAGATTCTAGACAAGTTTGCTGCATAGCTGAAGTTATGGTAAGCTACAGGTGTAACGCACAGTCCCGCCAGATGATAAATACATCCCACGTTTAACAGTTCCTGTAAAATGTCCATTTGTTCTTGAAGTAAGTCCACTCGCTGGTTCATAAGGAGTATGCCTGCTGTTAGATGTTGGTTTAGGGTCTCTTCAGTCTGTAAGGCTGCAGCTATATTTTCGGCCAAGTGATTGACTGCTGTTGTTGTAGGTATGGCAGTTGCTAGTGCTGCTGTTGCAGAAACCACTATTGCAGTGACCATAGCCGCTGTGATGTCAAATTCTCTCCTGTTTCTTGATAGTAACACTGGCAATTTTGCATCTGTAACAGAGACTGGGACTGGTAGGAAGGTAGGAACACACATTAAGTCTGCCAGCAGGAACCTAGAAGCATTTTAGCACAAATCTAAAGTACAATTGAAAGAAGCAGTTGTTTTGTTACATAGTTGAACTGTTCCTCCTAAGAGACTAAAAAGAGGTAGTAAGTTAGTTTATTCCGTGGAAACACACAAACTGAGCCGCAGCTCCAGTAAAGCACCGGGTTACCCTTATTACCCAGAGTTAAAAAAAAACCCCAAACAAAGAGACAAAGAGAAAGTTTATCTTTAGGGGACCTGAAGGTCTCCTCTATTCCCCCTTTTTGTTTATAAAGAACATTTTTGAGGGTGAGATGTGTATGTTCAACAATACCTTGTTTTTGTGGGTTATAAGGTACATCTGTGGTTAGAGTTATTTTAATTTTAGTGAGGAATTGGTTCTTACCAATTTTAGTTTTTAAAGAAAAATTTAGACTTTATAACGTAGTACAAATTTTTAACAGTTGCTTAACCATAATTGTATAAACCCCTATTTTTAATAAAACTTAAGAGACACAAAGTTAAGAATGAATTGGTGTTTCTAAGAAATCCTTGTCATTTTACCATGTCATTTTACCATATAGATTAAACTTTGGCTTATATCAGAACATTAGTATTTCACCTTAGGAAAAACCTTAAATAGCTTTAGCTGTTTTACATACACACAACCAACTTAGTTACACACAGACTTGTTGAAACTTGCCCTTTGTTACACACAGACTTTTTTATCCAGAAACATTTTCTTTTCCTTTTTATTAAATACATTTTTAAACCCAGAACCTTTTATTTTCTCTTCCCTATTTGTTGACCCCTTTTTGTTCACATTCTGAAACAACTCTTATGAAATTTCTGAATTTAGATAAATCACCCTATTTTAATAAGATTAAATATTTTGTTGTTTATAGTACTCTTAATTGAAACACAGTTGAAACTTTTGGGACCCTTTATATATAGAATTCCACTTGTTAGGATATAACTCTTAGTAACCTTGTTTTTAGTTTAGTGATGACACAAAGCAAGTTTAAACCCTTTTATTTACCAACCTATGAAAACACCAATAATGTTTAAGTATGATACCCCATGGAATTTGAGGAGTTAAGAGTACTTGATGTTATTTAACAATTAGCATTTTAACTTTGTAAATTAACCAGACGTCTCTACAAACACATTTGAGTAATCCCATACATGTTAACTCCAATTTATTTATTTTATAAAAACCAAGATATCAGACAAGTGTCCTGAACAGGATCCGTTGCCTCTTTCCTGCTGAAGAAAAGTCCTAGAAGCAATTGATATTAGACATTGTTTAACATTAACATTTCATTAGTTTGACCACCTGGAGACTTGTAAGTTATTTTTAAAAATATTTTACTTTTATTAGTTTACCCAATTTAAATTGAACCCTTTTAAATCATGTGAATAAAAGTATTTGGATCCATTTTTAAATTTTAATTTTAAGAGCGCTCAGTTTTGATGCAGATAAGACATAACACCAGACAGTACGACATACAAATAACACAAAATCAAAGGCCTTGTAATTTATAGGTGAATGTTCATTGCAATGAAACAGCTGTTTAAAAAACTTCAGTTGAATAAAAAATAGAACTGATCAAAAATAAAATCATTAACCTAGGTATGTAGGATTAAAATTATGAGCTCAAAAATACAGCATTAAAGAAAAAAAACAAAACAAAACAAGAATCCTGAAGAATAAGTCAGTTTTATGCAGCGGCCCAGGAATTTAAAACGGACACTTTTTTTCTTCTTTTCTTCTTATCTTTAGGTTACCCCCCTTTTCTCCTTGAGACGCTGTAGTTACATTCCAATGTGGCAGGGGGAGGGAGGATCACCCAGGACTTTACTTTTTAACCCCTTTTTTACCTGGTTGAGAAATCAGGTTAGGTTTGAATGCAGAAAATCACAAAACATTATTTTTTACTACTTTTAAGGAATGGAGCTGCTGAGCTCTCTGCCTAGGGGGACCCTCCCCTAAACTGATTTTTCTCTTTGTGCTCTGTTTGTGGTTTTATTTGTACTTTCTCCCTTTTTTTTTTTTTTTTTTTTCCACTGCGCCACTGCATATTTTTGTAAGCTCAACTCTTTTGAGTAACTCTTTTTTTTGTAACGCCTTTTTTTTGTCTTCTAGCTGCTGCCCTATGCCCTCCAATTCCCTTAATGCCTGTTGACTAATTGAACCAGCTTGAGAACACTTTGTTTCTTTACTAATTTTATTTAACTCCATCTCTGAGAGTCCCTCTTCGCTCTCATCAGAATCTGACTGAGTGCTAACAGAGCCCTTTTGTGACTCTTCTTTTACCTTTTCTAACACTTCCTCTCCCTGCGCAACTGCCTTTTGTAAAGCCTCCCGAGGGGAACGCAAACAAGTTCTGACTAATGACCAAACTGCTAACGTCCCTGGGAGCGTTACCGGACAGCGCTTTAAATCTTCCCCCGGGTGTTCCCACTGTGGGATAGTTAACAATCCTTCTTCCAGAAACCAAGGTGAAATCTCCTCTACCTGCTTTAAAAATGCCCAAGCAGTTTGTCTTTAAGGAAGTGCCGTTAGCTTTAAGAATTTCTTTCAAGGGACCTTCCATTCTACATCTAGCAACCTCGTTCCCCATTTTTTGAGGAAACTTTAACCTCTCGTTCCTAGGAACTTTATCGCAATCACAATATTCTCGTCTCTAGGAAACTTCCCTGTCCACTGACAGATCTGGGTGCACACTTTCACGGATCGTTGCTCACCTCACTCACCTCTCCGCGGCACGTAAGATTCCCGGGGTTCAGCACCACTTGTCGCTCCCGCCAGCAAGAACGACCCGGAGACGTGATGGGTGGCAAACTTCCTTATTAACAGCTGATTCTTCTTTTTATTTCTTCCTCTTTTAGGGAAGTTATTGTCACTTATATAGGTTATATCAACTAATTAGAATATTCATGATATGTGGGGAGAAGATAGACGTATATGGGTATAACTTGAAGCACCTAAGAATCACGCAAGAATCATGCAGAGGCCCTGACCAATTACTGAGACTTCCTCAAGGTGAAGTTAGTTGTATACGTGCAGAATAGCAGTTTTTCAACCTCACTGGCAGCTTGCCAGGCGCCATCTTGGCCAGGCTCCACCTAGGGCCAGGGGTCCGGCCGAAACCCCGACACACCAGCAATGTATGAGTGTACCTTTTCCCCCACATCCTCACCAACATTTATTATTGTTTGTATTCTTGAATTGTTGATAATTGCCATTCTGACTGGAGTGAGATGAAATCTTAGAGTAGTTTTGATTTACATTTATCTAATTGCTAGAGATGATGAACATTTTTTCATATGTTTGTTGATCGATTGTATTTCTTCTTCTCTGAGGTGTCTGTTCAGTTCCTTAGTCCATTTATTGATAGGATTATTTGTTTTTTTGATGTTAAGTTTTTTGAGTTCTTTATAAATTCTGGAGATTAATGCTCAATCTGAGGTAATGTGGTAAAGATTTTCTCTCATTCTATAGGCTCTCTATTCTCATTATTGATTGTTTCCTTTGGTGAGAAGAAACTTTTTAGTTTGGATCCATTCCATTTATTGATTCTTAATTTTACTTTTTGTGCTTTAGGAGTCTTGTTAGGGAAGTCAGGTCCTAAGCTGACATTAAGATTTGGGCCAACTTTTTCTTTTATTAGGCTCTGGGTTTCTATTCTAGTGCCTAAATCTTACCTCCATTCTGAGTTGATTTTTGTGCAGGATGAGAGATAGAGGTTTAATTTCAGTTTGTCACATATGAATTTCCAGTTTTCCAAGCACCATTTCTTGAAGACACTGTCTTTTCTCCATTGTATGTTTTTGGTGCCTTTGTCTCCTATGAGATAACCATATTTATGTGGGGTTGTCTCTGTGTCTTTTATTTTGTACCATTGGTCTACATGTCTATTTTGATACCAATATCATACTGTTTTTGTTACTATGGCTCTGTATTATACTTTAAGGTCTGATATTGTGATGCCCCCTGCTTCACTTTTCTCAATAAGGATTGCATTGGCTATTCTGGGTCTCTTATTTTTCCAAATGAATTTCATAATTGCTTTTTGTTATTCTATGAAAAATGTCATTGGAATTTTAATAAGAATATCATTGAATCTGTATAACACTTCTGGTAGTATAGCCATTTTGACAATATTAATTCTGCCTATCCAAGAGATGGGAGATCTTTCCATCTTCTAAGGTCTTCAATTTCTTTCTTTAGTGTTCTGCAGTTTTCATTGTAGAGGTCTTTCACTTCTTTTGTGAGATCAATTCCCAAGTATTTTCTTTTTTTGAGGCTATTAGGAATGGGATTGTTTTCCTAATTTCTCCTGCAGTGGATTCATTGCTTATGTATAGAAATGCATTTGTATGTTCTATCAGATCATAATGGACTGAGAGTAGAAATCAATGACAAAATAAAAAAGGGAAATTACTCCAACACTTGGAGACTAAATAATATGCTATCGAATGAAAAATGGATAACAAAAAACATCAGGGAGGAGATTAAAAAATTCTTAGAGGTCAATGAGAACGATGATACAACATATCAAAATCTCTGGGACACTGTGAAAGTGATACTAAGAGGAAAATTCATTGCATGGAGCACATTTCAGAAAAGAATGAAAAGTCAACAACTAATGTCCTAACATTACAGCGCAAAGCCCTAGAAAAAGAAGAACAGAATAACAGCAAAAGTAGTAGAAGACAGGAAATAATTAAAATCAGAGCTGAAATCAATGAAATTGAAACAAATGAAACTATTTAAAAAATTGACAAAACAAAAAGTTGGTTCTTTGAGAAAGTCAACAAAATAGACAAACCCTTAGCCACACTAACAAAGAGAAGGAGAGAGAAGACTCAAATTACTAAAATACATGATGAAAAAGGAAATATCACGACAGACACCACTGAGATACAGAACATAATGAGAAGCTACTTTGAAAATCTGTATTCCAACAAAATAGAAACTACCGAAGACATTGACAAATTTCTAGAGCTATACGCTCCTCCCAAACTAAACCAGGAGGACATATACGATTTAAACAGATCAATATCAAGCAACGAAATAGAAGAAACCATTAAAAAACTACCATCCAAGAAAAGCCCAGGACCAGACGGATTCTCAGCTGAGTTCTACAAGACCTTCAAAGAAGAACTCATTCCAATACTTCTCAAAGTATTCCAGGAAATAGAAAAGGAGGGTACCCTACCGAACTCATTCTATGAAGCAAATATCACCCTCATACCCAAACCAGGAAAAGACACATCAAGGAAAGAAAATTATAGACCAATATCCTTGATGAATATAGATGCAAAGATCCTTAACAAAATATTGGCAAACCGTATCCAAAAACATATTAAGAAAATTGTGCACCACGATCAAGTGGGGTTCATTCCTGGAATGCAAGGAGGTTCAACATTCGTAAATCAATAAACGTAATCCATCATGTCAGTAGACTTAAGGATAAGAACCATATGGTTATTTCAATTGACACAGAAAAAGCGTTCGACAAAATACAACACCCCTTCATGCTCAAAACACTAGAAAAAATAGGGATAGTAGGAACACACCTGAACATTGTAAAGGCTATTTGTGCTAAGACCATGGCCAACATCATTCTTAATGGAGAAAAACTGAAACCATTCCCTTTAAAAACCAGAACAAGACAGGGATGTCCTCTTTCACCAGGTGGCTGCTGGACTGGGTGGCTGGGCAAACTGATAGCAAGATGCCCTCACACCCTCTTTCAGTCTTCCCACTCGTTGTAGCTGGCCCGTTAAGTCCCCACGCACCTCAAGACTCACTGAGCTAGAGAGAGCTGGGTTTTCTCCAATCTGACAGACCTGGGCTTTAGATTCCCCAAGCTCTACCTTGCTGCAGTCCCAAGTTCTCAATGCCATTCCATCTTGCAGAGAGACCACCAGGGATGCACTCACACAAAGGAGTGCCCCTGCAAAGAGGCAGCCAGATGGTGGCCCCTGGCACATCCAGCAGGAAGACCTCAGGTGCAACCAGACCTGTAGTTTTCCAACAATATATCTCAGGCCCTGGCCTGTGACCCCAGACTGAGGCAGCCCCACCCTGAGATGGCAGTGGTGGCGACAAACCTGTAGGCCCCTTCGCCCTGGACTCCCAAGTCCTGGCTGGTGTCCTAAGAGAGTGATAGCCACATGTAACCAAACCTGCAGTACCCTGATAATGGACTTCCAGGCAACAATGGACAGTGGGCGCTGTGAGTGGTCTGCAGGCAAACGGCAGGTGCTCAGTGGTTGGTAGCTGTCAGAGCAGGGCATTGGTGGTCAGTGAGGGCTGTCTTGCAGAGAATCAGTATTTCCTTTACTTGAACCCTGAATCACAGTGACAAGGAATGCAGCCTCCTTCTAGTTCCCCATCTTGGATCCCCTCCTGTCCCACTTCTTTTTGTGTTCATTTTTCTCTCCTTTCCTCCTTTTTTTTGGTTTCAATTTTGATTTTTTGTCTAGTAACTTGTAATTATCTGTTCTATATACATATATATATAAAACAAACTATATATATTATATTCTTTTGATGATAACCCTAAGAAATATTATATGCATCCTTGATTTATTGCTGTCCAATAAAAAAAATTACTTTAACCATTTTCCCAGTAATTCAAGGATCTTAAAATACTTTGACTTTCTTGTTACTCTCTTGTTCTTTGCATTATTTTTGTCACAAATTTTTATTCTGTAAAATTTTTAAACCCCACAAGCTATAGTTAATATCATTTGTAGATTTAATATTTATGCATATTCACAGAATTAGTCTTTTGGGTGTTCTTTATTTCTTCTTGCATTCCTTGTGTCTGTCTGGGATCATTTTTCTTTAACATAAGAACTCCCTCTCAGGACTTTTTAATGCTTTCCTGCTGGCAGTAAACTGTCTATTTTCACTTGTCAAAAAATGTCATTATTTTATCTTTATTTGAAGGAAAATTTTTTCTGGGTATAAAAAATTTAAATGTATGCTAGTATGTCACATACGTCTTACAGATGACTGCAACATTTATTGAGCTTCAGATAATTTTCGTCAATGTTTTGTATTTCTCCTAACATTTCCCTTCTTTCCAATTAAAATAATATAGAATTTGGGAAGAAAAATGCCTTATTTCAAGAGTCAATTTTATTATTTACTACCTGTATGACCTTGGCCATGTCATTTAACTTCTCTGAGGCAATTTCCTTATCTATAAAAAATAGGATATTTATTCTATTTCACTGGGAAGTTTTGATTTCTGTTCAGATATATATGAAAGTGCTTTGTGAAATGTACCAATTAGTTGAAAAAGTTTAGTGCTATTATTACTATTTACTGAAACAAAAACATTATCAATGTGTGAATCCTGAATTTTCTTATACTTGTACATTTTTATGAGCAACCACAAATAAATTTTTGTTGTCATGTATGTATTTATTATATCTTTATATTGAGTACATTTAAAATTGCATAAAATGTAACTTTATACAAGGTTAATCATATATTTATTTCTAATATTTCAAGAAAATAACATGAAAAGGGAAACCCAGCCAGTTATATAATACCTAATGCCCATAAGATAAAAATAACCCATTATTTATGAGAAGTACAGTATTTCCTTTCTTTTCTTTTCATATCAGAGATTGAGCCCAGGGGCACTTAACCAGTGGGTCACATCCCCAGCCCTTTTTAATGTTTTATTTAGAGACAAGATCTTACTGAGTTGCTTAGGGCCTTGCTAAATTGCTGAGGCTGACTTAGTAAACTCACAATCCTCCTACCTTAACCTCCTGAGCTACTTGGATTACAGGCGGGTGCTACTGTGTCTGGCTCAGTTATTTCTTAAAACTAAATTCAGGGATGAATTTACCCCTTAGTTTTCTTTATGATGTAGAGCTTTTGAAAATATTTTTCTGCTGGTTTAGAAGATGCTGATTTGCATGGCTAATCCAAATCAGTGTTAGATTGATCTAGAATTTTAATATTGTTTCATACTCCCTAAGGGAGAATTATACATTTTAATGTGAGCTGCAAATAACTACTCTGCCACTGTACTTGCAAATGGATTATATTCAGAAAACTAATAAGGAATGCTAGTTTCCTTATCAAAATGCATGGATATGCTGTAAAGGGAAGGTTAGGCTGATAAATTAAAATTTTATTTTGCATACATAATATTAACAAAACTGCCTTAGGAAGATAATATTTAGCTTTATTTTATTTTTCCTACACAGAGTCTAATTCAAAAATTTCTTAGTACATTGACCAAATATTTGTAGGCACTTTCTGTCAGTTTGTTTATTCTCCTTTGGAAAAAGCACTCATTCAGACTTAGTTGTCCTTTATTTTTGTACTTTTTAAAAATTTCTTTTTCTTTCTTTCTTCTCCTAATTTTTTTTGATGGGGAAACATTGTTTAGATAGGAGAATAACACTTTGAAACTGCAATTTTAAAACAAACAACTGAAATGTATGTTAGTGTTTCACAGTCAATACCCCAGTACCTCTGAGGTTTCATGATGATGAGCACATTTAAAATAGGGCATATTTAAATACTTAAATTCTTTGATTTTTTTTTTCTTCAGGTCACTGGCATGTATTTTATATGAGATGTGTTGTATGGATCATGCATTCACTGGCTCCAATTTCTTGGCCATTGTTTTAAAAATTGTTGAGGGCAACACACCTTCCCTCCCTGAGAGATATCCAAGAGAACTAAATACCATCATGGAAAGGTATGGAAAGAAATCTGTTGCCAAAAAAATCAAATTATTATTTTGTTTAAATGAACTTATGCTTTAGTTCATTTGAAAAATAATATTCTTTTTGAACATTACAGCATGTTGAACAAGAGTCCTTCATTGAGACCATCTGCTATAGAAATTTTAAAAAACCCTTACATTGCTGAACAGCTACAGGTATTTAAAATGAAAGGGATACTGGGAAACATGCATTAGCATTTACATATACATTCTATGACTTAAGAATATGCCATGGAAATAAGATGCATTAAGAAACAGAAAGGAGGAACAGATTAAAAAGAAGATGATTAAAAAGAAGCTACTCAAGACAGTCTGTTTGCAATTGTACATCAACTTTAGTTCCCAGATGTTCCTGGAAATGGGATGTTGGAGCTTTCATTTTGTGCCTGATCTCAGCATCCACCGTATGGTTCTTAAATTGACAGATGTTACCTCAACACATTGGAATTTTATCCCTACTAGGACAAGAATGTACCAATAAGGATGCTAAAGTTTGGGATTTTCTTTGAGCATTTATTATTCCACTCTATATTACATGTAACTCAGTAGTATTTTTTTTATTTATTAAGTGAGTTCATTTTGTTTTCCTGTGGGTTAGAAAATTTGATATAGAAGATCTGCCTCTGGTGGTGAGAAAGAAGCAAATAGTTCCCTCCCTGAGGGCTCTTTTCTTTTCTTTTAGCTTCTCAGGCCTTTTCAATACTAACTCCCTCAGGCAGGTTTCTTCTGATTTCATGAAAAGCTTTAGTAAGAACCACAAAACAGTTGTCCACATTCCAAAATGTGCATATCCACCTTCCAAAGTGTGCATATCTTCTCGTCAGTGGACCAAGTTCTAAATCCAGAGGAAACAAAGGTGGTGATGATGTGTACTCACTCATGAGTGCCAGGCACTGTGCTGACATTGGGGAGACTAAATGAAAGGGATGGGTATGGTTCCCGTTCTTTTGAAGCTTGACTGCTAGTGAGAGAACCCAATGGCCAAGGAAAAGTAGGCAAATAAATGATCACAAGCACTAGGAAGAAAGTCAACAGGATGCTATAAAAAGTGAGATACGGGGAGGGGCTTTGGTAGTCGAAGAAGGAGTAGGTACCATTTCAACACCTGTGAGCATGGGAGAAGCAGCCAGAACAACGTAAAGAACAGTTTGAATCATAGGGAACAGCTGGTGCAAAAGCCCTAAATTAGATTGTGCTCCTGGAAGGTGAACATAGAAGGGAAGGTTCTTAATGCAAACACATGCCTCCAGGGGAAGCTAAGGAAAACATGGAGAGGAAGGTTTAAGTCCCTGGGCACTTCCAGTTCTCCCTATGTGCAGTCATAGCAGGCTGCCGGTTGTCCTCTGTCAAAGGGACTTCAGTGCTAGCTAAGGGTGCCATGAGATCCCAGGGGATCTGCCAAGACTAGAGTGAGGCAAGTGAGGTAGCTACCCTGGAGCAAAACTTAAGAGGACACAAAAAACTCAATCAAGATAAATCATATGTTATTGCAATAATCTAAAATCCAAATTAGTACTAATAATTCCTGGTAACAGAATATTTAAAGTTTAAACAACAGATCAACAGAACCAGGATTAGGGCAAAGCAAGGAAATGGATTTGGGCAAGTTCAGTATTGGATCATGTCTTTATTTAAACACTTGATATTGTGTTCTTCACAGCTTTTTAACTTTAATTTTGATTTTTAAAATAGTATTGTATTAAAGTATTATTTCTGTGGTCAGAGTGTTTTTTGATGCCCACTTAGATTTTGTACTTAAAGTGAGTGCCTCATTTGCCTAACCCTAGTTCTGGCCTGAGAAGTATAGATATTGTTCATTCCAGGCTGGGAGATTGAAAAAGTGTGAGTATTCTTGGAGCTGAGAGAAGGCCTGCGGTGGTGGTGAGGAGGAGTAAGAGAGCAAACCGTGCAAGGTGAGGTTGGAGAGGTAGGCAGGAGCCTGACCCTGTAGGATCTGCTCACATGAGCTACCATGTAATTTTATATAACCCTTTTTAGAGGGAAAAATAGTTACCATAGCCTTTTTCAATCTCCCTGCCAGAGTCAATAATACCCCGAATCAGAAAAAGTAGTTTTATGCCCTTTCATTCCTTTCATTACTGAAGAGGAATCTTTAGGTTTGCCAGGGTTGTTCTTTTTTTCAGCACCTGATGTGTATGTATTCTGAAAAAACTCTGGAAGACAAGGATTTGGATTGTCAGAAGGAGGCTGCCCATATAATTAATGCCATGTAAGTAATTGCTTTGTTTTTCAAAAGCCCATTCAGCATAAACGTTAAATGCATTTGTCTTTAAAAATCTATTAGTACTAAACTGACTGCATGGAGCATCCTAGAATTCACTTAAGTCTTGCCGGGGAATTAAGGAACCTCAGTAATGTAGCATTCCAAAGCCATTTGCCCCAGGTGGTAGCAATTGAAATCATAAAAGTTTAAACCACTACACAACTTACAGATCTGCAGGGTAGCTCTACAGTTGCCTTGTAAGTGTACAGAGAAATTAATATTGCAAACATTTAGTAATATTTATGCTAATGAGCCTTCCATCATAAGTATAAGTGGCTTTCACACCTTGTTTAATGTGAACTGGCAGAAGAAGTATATATCCTCTTATATAAGAACTAGAAAAGCATGTCTTCCAAAGAATCTTAATTATTTCCTGGCCTAACTTCTCTTCATCCTCATTCAAAATTTTTGTGCTATCACTTGCAAAAACCTTGAATAGTAAGTTACTTCAGAATAACCATGTGTGACTGTGCGTGCAGTGCACTGCACAATGGGGACCACTGCTTTTAAAGACTAAATCTATAATTTTGCCAAAAGAGCTTTATTTAATATTATAAAGACCCACAGAGCAGAGCAGTCACTCCTTGGCCGTATACAAGGCAGTAGGGGGAGACCAGGGGCCCTAAATAGTTTGATCTTCAAGACCAGATAGCCAGCTGTATTTCTCAAACACCTAACCCTGTGGTTTCTTAACTACACCATGTTTCCTTTCCCTCCTCGCATTCAAGCTAAGGAAATTATCCACCAAAGGTATCCAATCTTTGTGTCTTGCATGATCTCCAGAGGAAGTACACTGTGCCTCAGGGGGCAAATTTTTAAGCATTGCTCCTAATAACCTTGTTTTGTTGAACTACTAGCTATTCTTTCAAGAAAGGTTGGAATTTCAAATTTTATTTTATTAACTGGAAATGTGAGAGTACTAGATATCTTGTTTTTAAAATATGGAACTAATTTTAGTTATCATTTTGCACTGCAGTTATGACTCTTTGCCTGACCCTAGTTACAATTAACAGTGTGCTAGAATTCAATTATTTAGAGGATATTTCACATTGTGAAATATTGATTTCAATCAGTCACTTGTATTTTCAAGATCTATGGCTTGACAGATCTTTTAAGGAAATCTGTTTGGTTTTAGAAAATTGGGTATGTATATTCCTGAAGAATTGAACTTCCCTTGGTGACTCTGTCTGGATGATAATACAGAGGGATGACAATGCCTACAAAAATCATTACAATTTTCTGTTAGTGGTACTTAAGGAAAGAGAAGTGCAAAAGGTGTTCTGTGATATTGGTCCCTAACCAGGTCAGGAACAGAAGCAGATAACATTGAGAATGTGCTTGTAGACCTTTTAATACTTGATTAATGTGAACACATTCCTTTAATTGAAGAAAAAGATTCTTAAGTAATAATACTATCTAACATTTTGGTGGTTAATAACCATATACTCAGCTCTGGTATTTGGTAGACTTCCTTTACATGAACTGATTCATTTAAATGCAGGAAAACCCTATGAAGCAGGTAGTATTTTTTTTATAGTCACAGGTTAAGTAACTTGCCCAAGAGCACATAAAATGTAAGTCGGGAGGTATGATATGAACCCAGGTTAAGTTATTAACTTGTGTGATTAAGCACTAGTATAAGTCACACTCAGGAAAATACACCTATTATGATACCACCATTTTGGAATACATTTTAGGTACCAATATTGTGCATACATAATCTCATGATACCATTCTTTACAGCTGAGAAAACTGAGATTCCGTTTCTCATTCCAGGCTACAGAGCTAATGAGTCATGGAGGTGGGATTCAAACCATGCTTAACCCAAAGACTGTATACTATACACATGGTTGAGTTACTCTGACAGTCTTTTTGCTCCCTAATGACCACAATCCTAATTTGTCTTACATTGTGAAAACCAGCAATGAAATGAGCAGAATTTCCTTTTATACAAAAATCTAATTGAAAAATATTGCCAATTAACTATAGTCCTTGTTGGCTCGTTACCTATTCAAAGTTTATTAGTTTTCACCTGACCTGTCTTGAGATGCTTTTGCTCTCTCAGTAGTGTAATGATACTTCTATAAAATATTTGTTTAATTATTCTGAGTGCGTCAGTATGTGGGGAATCTTTATGATTTATAGGCAAAAAAAGATCCACCTGCAGACTCTGCGGGCACTGTCTGAAGTGCAGAAAATGACACCAAGAGAAAGGATGCGACTGAGGAAGCTCCAGGCAGCTGATGAGAAAGCCAGGAAGCTGAAGTAAGCCGCCTTTCCTCTGGTACCCTATGCCTCCAGTGCTACCTCGAGGGCTATGAAGGAATTCACAGAAGAGAAGAAAAAAAAATCAAGAAACCAGAATGCTTATGATTACATATTTATTTGTTTATTCATTTACTCATTCAGTCAAGAGATGATTGAATCTTAAATTGATGGCAGGTGCAATATATATCAGGCTTTCAGTCTTGAGTATAGAGAAAGATTGAAAATTAGGGAATTTATTAGTGATGAAAATAGGGTCATTCTCTTAAGTGAAACCTCATTGGTGCTTATACCTTCTACACAAACTCATGCAACAGACCAAAAAGAAGCCTTTGCTCTTTTAATCTCATCCCCTAGGTGCTTGCTATGTTTCTTCTACCAGGAGACCTAGCTGATCTACAGGGAGAAGATTTTGCTGGCAGGAAAGTATTAGCTTTCAGAAGGCAGTAAAATGGAATCAGCTCTGGTCTGTCAAACGAAGCCTTTAGGAAAGTCTGTGTTCAGAGCAGTGCTGCTGGTAATTAGAGTACTTATATGAAAAAGTATAATTTCAAGCATTGGCTGGGGTGTGGAGAAAAGGGAACCCTTGTACTCTTTTTGTAGAAATGTAAACTTGTAAAGTTATTATGGAAAGCAGTATGGAGTTTCCCTAAAAATTTGAAAATAGAACTTCCACATGATCTCACAAATGTACTTCTGAGTTTATATTCAAAGGAAATGAAATCAAATATTGAACAGATCCACATCCCCATGTTCACTGCAGCATTATTCACAGTAGCCCAAATTTGGAATCAAAGAAAAATGTGGTATGTTCATACAACAGAATTCTCTTCAGAGAGTAAACTAAACAAAAGAAGGAAATCCCATCAATTGTACCAACCTGGATGAATCTGGAGGATATTAGGCTAAGTGAAGTAAGCTAGCCATAGAAAGACAAATACTTCATGAGCTCACTTATATATGAAATCTAAAAATATGGAACTTGTGAGGGTAGAAAACGTAGTTACCAGGGGCAAGGGGCACGGATGAGATTTAAGCAAAAGGTAAAAGTTACATTCAGCTAGGAAGAATGATTTCTAGAGATCTAATAATAAGTGACTATTAATAAGATATTATAGATTTGAAAATTGCCCAGTGATAGATCTTAAATGTTTCCACCATAAAAAGTACGTGAAGTGATGAATGTTAATTAACTTGTTCTAATCATTTTAACAATATATATGTATATCAAAACATCATGATGTATACTATAAATATAAACTATTTTATCTGTCAATTAAACCTTATTAAAACTGAAAAAAGATATATGTCTAAAGAGTAGAATATCAAAGAGCCCTGGACTCTCCATTTCTCAAAGACTTCAGTTCATAGGTTATCCAATTTTCTAATTTTTCTTCTGTCTTCCTTTGCCTACTCTTTGGTAACTTAGAAATCCCAACCAAGAACCAGAAGGATAGAAAAATTCCAAATAGCAGATCTGCTTACTCTGTGACCATGTTTACACACCTGGAACATGATTTAGAGATATCCTTGTACTTAGAAAGAATATTGTGATGAACCAAATAAGAATCTATGAGACTATTTTCCCTTAATGCATGCTTACTTTAATATATGTGGAGAAAGATTTGCTTCAAAGCACAGTGATATGCTGGTAAACATTTAACAACCAGCTCTAGGTTTAGAGTTAGCTGACTTGCTTGTTTATTCCTGTGTTGTAAATATTTCTACCATGGCCAATTTTAGCTACCTTTTACTGAAAGTTCAGTTGGGAAGATATGTACATAGGAGCCAATACTAGTTTGTTTCTATAAACTGCTATAGCACCGAGCGTGGGTTTTACTTGGAAAATATATTCACACAAATTCCTTGAGCCATTATATCAACTCTTAGTCCCAAATTTGTTTCTAATACTTAAGAAATGTTAGTATCTTCACAGTACCATGATTCATGTCAATGGTTGAGGATATCTCTGATAGGGATGGATTAAAAAGGCAGACTTAATAATTTACATGCATATTACAAATTATTCAGATTAAAACAATTTTATAGACAAACAAAAGTCATAAATCTTCCAATTGATGCACTAATATTTTCACATTTAAAAGTGATAGTGTTTACATAAGATTTGTTTTTTTATTTTATGAATGAATTGTATTGGAATTTTGATCTTTATTTCTAGGATAAAAGAAGGAACGTGTTTTTAGCAAGAAAATGACTGATGTCAGAAGGGTTGTAATGTATCTATTTTATAGACATGAGAATTTGGTAGGATGTTTAGTGACTTGTCAAAAATATCTAAGTATAAATTAGCATACATACAACTAATCATAAGAACTTAAATCTTTGTTCTAGTAGCAGATCTATTAAAATCAACTCACCCAGTTGGAAACAAAAAAAATAAAACAAAGTAAGGAAACAAAATTTGTCTGTAGAAGAAAGTTTTCTTCCACAGTGATGCCTATATATTTTTTCATAAATTCTTTGATATGTAACTCTTTTTCCTGTGTGTTGGTTCACCCTGAAAGCATTTTTTGTGTTGTTAGTATGTGTCAGGCACCGAGGATACCCCATCATCATATTCAGGATGCACAGGGGTGAATTGTCTTCTCCTTCTGCTGCATTTGAGAATTTCTAAGAATGAATAAGGAGCCAGAGTATCCCGTGTGGTATGCTGCACAGCATACCACTTTCCCAGTGAGAGACCAGATGACCTGGCTTCCTAACAGCCTAGTCCACCCATAATCCCTAAACAGGGATTACTTGTCTGTAGATAAGATACAGTTTTGGCAATTTGAGTTACTTTTGTATGCTCACTTTAAATTTGCAGAAAGATCGTGGAAGACAAGTACGAAGAGAATAACAAACGAATGCAAGAATTGAGATCTCGGAACTTTCAGCAGCTGAGTATCAATGTGCTTCATGTAAGTACCTCTTATTTTAAATTTTATATAAAACTCTTTCTTGCTTCAGATTCTACAGATTCCTGCAGGTAGTTGCATAGGAAATGGACAGGGTAGAAAACAAAAGCACCCAAGACCAACTTTGCCCAATTCCAGGGAGGACTCTAGAATGTAGGCCGTCAATTGGTGAGAACACTAACTCAAAGCAGCTGCATTTAGAGGTGGATCAGGTGATGCATCCATCACATATTGAGTGCCTACTGTGTATTATATAAAGGATTAGCACTGAATATACAGTTGATGGGCTAAATAACTAAATAGTAGAATACATGTATATTTAATTTTTAATTCCACCCATGTTGATGTCTTACCTCTTTAGTCCATTGATCTTACTTTTATTCTTTTTATTATCTCTCTCCCACTTATATCATATACATTGTGTTAATGACTTCATTCAAACTCTGAAGAACTACTGTTAATAAACAAGTTTGCAGGTTTACATGAAATGGATCCCAAATTCATATCCTCTGTCTTCCAAATCTTTGAATAGCAAATACCATTTTCACTAATGGTGGAAAATATCTCCATAGGCTTTGGGGTAGCTCTGATACTCAAGGTAGTCTTTACGAGGCTGTATTTGGTTAATCAACATCAACACCCACCTCATAGCTCTTCTGGTAAAAACAATTTGGGGCAGAGATGTTTCTCGTTCTTCATTCAGTGGAGATCCCTTGACTTGTGTGTCAAAGTGAGTCTTACCTGTCACAGGAAGAACCAACCTCCCTCAGAGGCTGTAGGACAAGCCTTTGAACCCTAAGGATGCTAATTCTGCTGTAGTGCAATTATGAGAGGGCCCCAAACCCTGGGACCTTCAAGAGCCCTTAGCTGAGCTCACTCTCAGCTAGTCAGGCCTAGGAATACTTATTTTCTGCCCTTCTGAGGAGGAGAACTGCCAGTGAACTACCTTTCTCAAATATTTAGGGGTTCTAGAGGCTTTAAAGTTTTGAAAATTCAATATTGGACCAAATAGGAGACAGAGCCTCCTCTGAGCTCACAATCTCCTTCTGTTTAGCAGATGATGTGGAAATGCCAGTAATACATGCTCAGTCCCACTCTGCTTCTCCACCTATCTGGTACCTCCGTTAAGTGAATCCCGCTGTGGAATCTGTTGCAGGTCCCAGAAAGTTGGGAGATGAGGTTATAGACCCTAGTTAGTGGAGAAATTGTTGGCTGAAAGGACCAGAGACCAGCAGCAGGGATAGATCCCTACTTGATGCCACCATGTTGGGAGGAGTCAAGCCCTCTGAAAACCTGGAACCTTCCTTCAACTCCTCTTACTCTGTGGGCCCTGCAAGGAGAACCTGTGGAGGTGGCTCTTTGTCCCTTATTCTGAGACTGAGAACTGCACGTTCCCATAGATCCAAACAAGGAGGCTGGCAGGATTATAAGGACTCTGTGTTTGTTAATGTGCATAAACTACTTGTTCTGGACAGAAATTGGGTTGCTTTTTTCTGGAATGCTCAGGGACCCCTGATGCTAAGAGACTTTCCCACTAAGATTGGAAATTGAGAACTGTATACTTAGTTATATTTTGTTTTATGAACTAAATGACTTTATTTCTGAAGTTACTGTATCGCACATAAAGTGTATTTTCAAGTATGATCTTAAATGTTATTGTCTGATAAGTTACTTTTTGCTTTTCTTCTTTGACCCTTCAAGATTATAATTTTGTGTTCTTTTTTCTCTGATATAATTATTATCAGTATTATAAATATGTTATCTGGTTTCATGTCCTCCCATCCCCCTATATATCAGAATCCTCTGGGTGTCCTGAAGACTAAAGATAACTCTGAGACCATATGGCAGGCAGAATCTCAGGAGATTTTGTTATCCATATGTTATCCCACAGAACATGAGAGCTAGACAAAACATCCAGATATTGGCACAAATGAGACAAAGAGAAGATTTTACAAAAATCACAATTTCCTCATGCATTCTCAATTCCATGCTCTTTCTATCAGCAGTAAGCAAAGGGAGAAGGTAGGGAAGTACCCAGTGTTGCTCTGGCCAGAGATTTTAGTTCATTCTTTGATTTTCTAAGGTTTAATGTTACCAACATCTCTGGACCTGAGCTTTCCAGAGGCATGCGTCCTAGTTTATGTATTGATGTTATGTATTGATGGGAGCAGAAAATGCTCCTGGTAGATGTGAGAATCTTACATCTATTTTCCTTGCAGATTATGTCCTCTTCCAAGCTGGCTCAGCCCTGCATGGATGCTCAATACATCTAGGCTCCCTGCATACACACACATTCTCTCTCTCTCTCTCTCTCTCTCTCTCCCGCCCCCCAGTCTTTTTTATTTGTTCTAATTGGTTATACATGACAGTAAAATGCATTTTGACACATTGTACACAAATGGCCCTGCTCTCTTTTGTGCTATTGCATCAGCCATTTTCCTCTGGCCTATTATTAGCATCCCACCTTCTCTCTTCCAAATGTCCACCTCCTCTTCAGGAAAACCTTCTGACCTTCGATCTCCACAATCAACTGACTCTTGCCCAAATTCCTACGGATTATAGCAACACTTCTCAAAATTTAAAATGTACCTGAGAGCCCTATGGATCTTGTTAAAATACAGATTTGATTCATTTGGTCTGGGGTTGCAGGGTGACTGGAATGTTGCATTTCTAACAAGCACCCTGCCGGTTCCAAGGCTGCTGGCCCAAGACCATACTCTAATTATGGACAGAAAATAGGGCTCCTGAAAGTAGTTGTTTACCTCCAGAGGAAGGAAGACCTGGAAAGGCCTCCAATGAACAGATCTTATACTCTCTTTAGGAAAAAAAACCTTTAATGGAAACAGAAGAAAAGGAGGAGCAACTTGAGAGAAGACTTTCTTGTTCACCCCAGGAGAAGGATGGAGAGAGACAGCCAGGCAGGGGAGAGGCAAGTTTAATCACATTCACAGACATAAGAATGACATAACAAAGGAGGAAGAAAACCAAAGTCAAACACTTTGCGGAGGGGCCTGAAGGGTTTTAAACATTGTACATTGTTGAACTGAAAAAGATGAAATAAAGTATTAGAAAGAAAATGGATTAATCAGATGTGAGAGGCTAAAGAAAAATGTGAAGAAGAGAAAAATGCTCCTATCTTTGAGTGCTTTTCTTCCCCTTGCCTCTACACATATTTACAATTTAATTTCTTCCTAATCTCATTGGGGACTGTCTTCTCAATTCTTTCTTCCTTCTCTCTTGACTGGCTGAAGGAGGCCCCTTTTTATTTCAGAAGCAGTTGTAGGAGAGAATCAGAGTTATGAGAGTGAATGGACTCACTATGTCATATGTTATAAAAATTCTTTGAAGCATTTGAGAGAGTGACTTGCTTTGTTTTTCAGACCCTAACTGACAACATTTTTTTACTTTGGCAGGTAATTTCTGCTTGACTGAATTTGGGCTTTGAAATCTTGAAGCACAGTTGAATGTAGAATATATTAGGCACCATTTCTTTAAAGGATGGTAGCTTAAAAACAACTATATACCATAATATACAAGACAAGCCCCATTTGTCTCTTATCCTGTGGTACATATAGTGTGCTGGTGCCGAGGCTGGGTTTCTGTGAAAAGTATGTGGCAGACTGATCTCCATCATGCATGGAGTGGTAATGGGGATCAAAGATCAGATCAAGTCCTTCTTTATTGCAAGAAGCAATTTTAACAATTCTATCTGTTCTCTTCAAAGAGAACCTTAGCAAATCTAAGTCACTTGCGAGTCCAAGTACTTATTTTCAAATAACTGCTGAAGCACATGTAAAATCACATTTTGTGCAATCTCTACTCTTTGTTCTTGAAGATCTCTGTGTACCATCAGTGATCCTTTGAATTTGGAATCAATTGTCCTTCCTGAAATAATTAGTCTATAGTACAGAAAATGAACTTTTAAATAACATTTTTATGACCATATTCTCACAAGTGCTACACCACAGTGTGGCATATCTTCATTTTTTACTTATTGATTTAAGATTAGGACTGGTTATGTGGCTCAGTGGTAGAGTGCTGGCCTGGCATACAGACCTTGGGCTCATTTCCTAGCACAACAAACAAACAAACAAAAAAACATAAAAATTAGTTTTTCCTTTTAATTTCCTTCTTAATAAAAAGATACTCTTAGAATAGTTCCACATCCATTTACCATCTATTCTAGATTGTAAACACATATACTCAAAACTGAGGGACCAAAGGACACAGTGATTTGCTGAAATACCTGTTTGTGAAGTTTGCCCTTTTTTTTTAAAGTAGGAATTGTAAGTGGTCTCTTAGATTTTTGCTTTTAGAAAATTATAATTCATAGAATCGTGGAGTTTTTAAAGCTAGACAAGAACTTGGAAGTCATTGAAGCCAATGCAATGCTTTTTAATTTGGGGATGTAAAAACTGAGCAGGGCAGGGATGACAAAGGTGGGGTACCCTGGGTGCAAAATAGAAGAAAGCATTGCTCCCAAGGGAGCCTGCCCTTGCCTGAACCTGAATGTTAGTGCCTTTAATTTTTTTACCCTGGGCATCCCGTTTGACCCACCTTGCCATGGCCCTCAAACAGGCCATGAAGGTTAAATGTTCTGCCCAAGGCCACCTGTCTCATTGATTCAGGACTGTTTCTCTTAATCCAAGTTAATATCTTAAAGTTTGAAAATGTTATTACATTTAAGGGAGAGGATTGGTAGGTGTTTTTTTCCAAATAGCTTTCTAAACAAGAATATGACTTCGTTTGTAGTAGTGCTATTTCTGTCAACTTCTCATGAATTATCAATTTCCTCCCACAAGGAATTAGATGAACCAACTTCAGACAACCTGCCTGAGTCTGAGCCTATTCCTTCCCTGGACCTTGACTCAAATATTGAAGATGTCATAGCCAACCTTGAACATCATGGTATGTGTTTGCATCAGCTGTCGTCAGGGTGCTTGGCTGCCTGCAATGGGCCTTGCCAACCTCTGAGAGAAGCTTTGAATATTTGTGACCTCTTGCCATCAGCTTGCCAGCAATGGGCCATGATCAGGATGAAAAACAGACTAACCAGGCATTTTTCTGTCCTTTCTATCTTCTTTGTAGTAGTGAAGTGGAAACCTGGTGGGGGACCACTTCTGAATGGGTTATACGCTGTCATCATTGACCTGAGTTTGAAACAGTGTAGGTCTGACTGTGACTGCTGACTCTGAAGGGTTGTTTCCCTCTCCTGTAGATTATTCCCCTGGCCCTTATAAATATAAATTGAAGAAATGAAACCATACGTGGAAATCAACTATTCAGATGGACAATGATTGCTAGAAAATAAAAGTACTTAGAGCTGTAACCCAACTGGATGATATACATTGTCACCTAAAAGCATAGATTTTGGAGTAAAAAAGCTAGCCTTATCAGGGAGGCCCCTGGCGACTTATTCTTCCAGGTCTTAGTTTCTTTATCCATGAAACAAGAATAATAACATCTCTTTTCAGAGTTATTGTAAAGAACAAATGAGATGAGGCATAAAAATACTCAGCACACATGAGGAACTGAAGAAAGAAAAGCAGTTATGACACTTTGTAGGGAGTTTATAAATGTGTGGGTCTTCCCAGTCTTGCTCACCACTTTTCCTGTTGCCTAGAATAAAGTGCCAGAAACATAGGCATTCGATTTCTTGAGTGAACAACCAATAAATGAATGAATAATATATTAGTCTAGACCTCTGGGAGGCAGATACCAAGATAGGACTAAAATGCATGGTTATTTTTAGGGAAAATACCTGCATGAAAGGTAATAGGAAAGCATCTAAGAGAGGCTGGGAGACTGTCAGACACTGTCAGCTATGATTAAAGTCTTATTCCAACTAAAGAGAGAAGGCTTGGTGGAAGTGTACTCTCTGCTCTGAGCCAGAGGTCACAAGGCATTACAAAGTCCTCAAGCAAAGACATCCACTGGAGTCTAGCTGTCCTCTTTGGGGAGGAATGGTAGCTTCTGAGAGAATGTGGAGGATTTCAGAGCACAGTAGGAGGTCCTGGGCCAGTTGCACTCCCTGTAGTTGGAGTTCTGCCAAGTGCACCCACATGATTGCATAGTGATACAACAACTCTCTTGGGCAGTAGGTTATTTTCTTCTCAAATTGAGAATAAGGATAGTGAAGCTTGTATTGTTTGGTCATTCCAGCCCAAATTTGCACTTGAGATTCTCCTGATAGAGCTCTTAGAGCTTGTGCTACCTCCTTCAGCTGTGTGGAGACTCGCACCTAAATACAGACTAACAAAGCTTTTAAGGTCAGTTTTTAACAGTGGTGCTGCAGCAGCATTTTGAAACAGATATCATTGACAAATAAATATGTACATGAGGTGGACTTGGGTTAAGCTTTTCTTAGGTATTTCTTTAATATATTGTTTGTTAGTTCCCAAAAGTGAAATTTGGAAGTATAGGAATATTCCATGGACCCTTCTTTCTAATAATAAAGAACTGAGAAAGTTAGGCCATTTTGTTTAGCATCTGATATGGGTGACTTGTGCTGTGCTGTAGGGAAATGCCATTGTCCCAGGACAGTATATCGAATGAGTAGTCTACGATCAAAACTTAGGGCTTATCCTCCTGAATTCAAATAGGAAAAAGTACCTATTAATGCATTTCAGAGATGAGAAGACTAAGACAGTTTTCACAAGGACCATAGAGCTCCTGTTTTTTATTGCATCCGCCCCTTCCATTTTCCTCAAAGTGATGGGTAGGAGCAATAGATTTATGAGAAACAGTCAAGCATGATAAGTGAATTGGACTTTTAAAAGGTAGAAAGTCTTTGTTGTATGGCTCTATGCTAATTTTTGTGAAGTGTAGTGGATAAATTACTCCTAAGCTACCTCTGACCACAGGCTCCGTTGCTACAGGGAGACCTGAACGGATGTCCTCCTTACTTCTCATTTTGTCTTTTATCATCAGGTTTCATTATGGTAGACAACACGTTCATTTACCAGCCAAACTGGAAATGATCACATCTATTTCCTTGGCTACCTTATTTATGCTACAAGGAAACACTACTTAGATCACTGTAATAAGCTGTAAGATAAACAAAATTCCAAACATAAAACAAACAAAAAAGTAGTTGGTCAGATGTCTTGTAAAATACTTTAAGAATTTTCCCTATTTTTTCTTCTCTGTAAACTCACATTTTCTAAATGCATTTTTTTCTTAAACATTAAGTTGGAAGGGAGACTTGGATCTGTGAAAATGCAGCCTTTGGGTTTGATAGTTCATTCGAATGGTGAGCAACTATCAGACAATTGTCAATCACATAGCTGCATCATGAACTTTTGAAACATTAGATTGATTAAGTGGTTAATTATTTTCCCAAATCTCTTTGCTTTTTAGAAGATTTGGCACCAACTTTCAGCACCCAGAGGAAGTTTTGGTTTATTTTTTTAATCTAGCATGTATATACAAAGTAAAATTAAGTAAAATTACCAATTATTTTTTAAAACTCCTTTACCAAATATTTAATCATTTTTCGATGTTGAGCTGGAAATATCCCTTTGGAATGCATGAAGTTAGTTGCAGAAAAAGAAGGCAAGTTCAGCCCACTATTTACATTTGATGTGCATTTAGTTGGCTATAACTGATTTCATCTAGCCAAAGTTATGGTTACCAAAGTTATTATACTCAAATGAATAAGTACATCTAGAGTGTTAAAGAAATTATTTTTGTGTAATTACTTATATTTAATACTGATAATTTCTTGCAAATAAATTTTTTAAAAGTCTTTCCTTGCACTCTGGTCTTATTTTCAGCAGCTCTGACTTGCAAGTGTTTTTTGCAAAGTTGAAATAGCCTGAGATTCATGAGCTTGGACCTGCCCAGGACATAATCCTTTTGCCCAACCTATTCCTTAATCCCTTAACCCACAACTGAAAGGCATAAAGGCTGCAGGGGAGTAGGCCTTACATGCCTACCTACATCCTGACCTGCGACCACCTCTTAATTTCCCTTTCATCTGTTCCTGGAGCAAGTCCTGAGCCTCCCTTTAGTACTTGGAGAAAACTCCGACCTCAGGGGGTTTATACTTTGCTTGTGTGTAGGAAATCCACATGCCCTTTTCTGTTGTGGGTGTAGGGAAGAGAGAAATCCCCTCTTCTGTCCCTTAGTTCTTCTGTGGGATCTTTGACTGAATCAAGGAACCTAATTAATATAAAAACTGATTAATAAGATTAAAGCATAAAGTTTTATTGTTTTTCATGTACACAGAGATCTTCACAAGAGAGCGAAGTCCAAATAAATGACAAGACATGGTGCTTTTATACTTTTGGACAAAAAGCAATAAATTTGTGAAGGAATGACAGGACATGTGGATGTCTGAACTTGAGTAGTAAATTCTAAGGATGTTACTGTGATATATATGGGAGTGATATAAAAGCTAGCGGAAGATAAGGATTACTTCTAACAGTTTATTTCCTTAGGTTTGTTGCAGCCCCAATTATCAGTCTCTAATGATCAAGGCTATTTTCCAACCTTGGCATGTGAAGCATATTGCTCCCAAAAGAATCTTTATGGCTTCCTGCATCTAGGGAAAGACAGCTCAAATGGCCTTTCTTGCAGTTTCAGTTCCTCAAGTGATTTCAGCTTGATGTTACCAATACACCAATCTGGCATTATTTCAAGATGGCATTTCTTTAACTCCTTCATGGACTATCCTGTGACTCACAACATTATTTCTTCCTTTTAAACTTCCAAGTGGAAATAAGGTGATTTGAACTCAAACATGGTATTTTTTTATTGTTTTATTTTTAAAAAAGAAAACCTCTGCTGACTGACTCAAGTAACAACATTTCTCTCACGTAACTACAGGCAATTCCACTTGTAGTTAATTGAAAGAAATGAAAACATGTACAAGAAGATCTGTACACAAATATTCTTAGCTGTCTTATTCGTAAGTATTAAAAATGCAAAACAAGCCCACAAAAGCTAAAGGTCCAATGTTTTCTCTAATATGTGGAAGGTAACCCGCAATAGTGGGGTAGGGGAGAGAGTAGAAGTTTAGTCAATTAGACAATGGAGAATGGAGGGAAGAGACGGGTTGGGAAAAGGAAAGACAGCAGAACAAATCACATAATTTTTCTATGTGTGTGTATTTTATATATATATATATATATATATTTATATATATATATATATATATATATATATATGAAAGCATCACAGTGAATCCCACTATCATGTATATCCACAAGAAAAGCACAAGAAAAGGATCCTTGCCAGGTGCAGTGGCACACACTTGTAATCCCAGCAGCTCAGGAGGCTGTGGCAGGAGAATCACGAGTTTAAAGTCAACAGCAATTTAGCAAGGCCCTAAACAACTCAACAAGACTCTGTCTCTAAATAAAATACACAAAAGGGATGGGGATGTGGCTCAGAGGTTAAGTGTGCCTGGGTTCAATCCCCAATACCAAAACTAAAAGAATGGGGTCCTAACTAGAATAAGATATCTTCCATGCTTGAATAATTATATCAAAATTGATTATACTGTCATGTATATAACTAAAAAGAACTGATCAAAAATAATAATAAAGGACCTAAGCAGCCTGAGCATAACAGAACAAAAAATGCTAGCCCAGGCCCTAAACCTAGCCCCTAACAAGCTGGTGGAACTGCCGGCTTTTTAGCCCTCAGTAAACAGGACCAAATGCCAGGGTCTTCCCATATTCCTAGATATTCCATGGTCTCCAGAGATTTTGATGTCTTCAAGATTGGATTTATAAACACAAATCAATGGTGGTTTTATTTCATATTTGTCACACATTAAGCTGAGTTATATTTGTGTTACGAGATAGTGTTTCTACCTGACTCTGATATTGACACCCAGGAATAAAGGCTGCTGAAGTCTCACAGTGATTTTCTGAGTTCTAGAGGATAATTAAAATAAATCTAATATTGAATTAAGATGTACTGATTCTCTACTCTGAGGCATATTTAATAATTTAGAATGTTCCTTCTGCATGACAGTTGTGTAACTGAAATTTAAAAGATTACATCCAATTTGAAAAATTAAAATGGATGCAGACTAACACCTGCCCAACCAGCCACTTCACAGTGGTCTCCTAAACCACAAAATGGAATAGAAATCATGGGAGAGACAATCCCCAGAATATGAGGTATTCACAGAGAGAATCAGTACCTATGTACCTCTCAAAGTAAATTTCTCACCTGGGAAGGCTGTATGTGATTCTGTGGACCATACACCTTAGCTAAATAAAATTATACTTAGTTGTTAAACTAAGGGCCATACCTATAGGGCAGAGGGTATTCTTATTTATTTATTTTTATGTGGTTCTGAGGATCGAACCCAGTGCCTTACACGTGTTAGGCAAGTGCTCTACTGCTGAGCCACAACCCCAGCCCCTGGAGGGCATTCTTAAGAGGCTTTGCTTGGCCTATGATGGTTCACGTTTGGAATGAATCAAACAAAGACGCATCAATCGTGGCTTTTAGGCGAGATAAAATACATCTATAATAAAGTAAAATTTTGCATAATGTGTGTTTCAGACAGTATTTTGGACATACCATGATATGGGTTTCCTTCAGTTGATTATTTCCCATGTGTGCAAGTTTCACAGTTGTGCTCTGAGTCACACACTTAATACCTGGAGAATGTCATCATGATGCCCGAAGGTAGCTAAGCTGCTACATGACTCAGAGATGAGAATAATTTAGGTCTATATCTTGACTTTCCTATATGCTAGCACTGTGACTTTGAGCAAGACCTTAATTTCTCTGGTTGTAGTTTTAAAACTTATGTATTTTAATCAAGAAAATGGAGTTAGTACTGCCAATCTCAGAATTTTACTGTGAAATTTAAGTGAGGTAACATGTACCAGATGACTGTTACTCTACCTGGCTAATCGATAATAGGATCTATTATTACCAAGCCAGACATACTGCTTATTACCTTTTGTCCACTTGTTGGATCTAGCTCACTTTTTTAATTTTTAATTTTTTTATTTGTTATAATTAATTATACATGACAGTAGAATGCCTTTTAGCACATTATATACAAATGGAGTGTAACTTCTCATTCCTCTGGCTGTACATGGTGCAGAGTCACAGAGGTCATGTAATCATATATGCACATAGGGTAATAATGTTCAATTCATTGTACCATCATTCCTACTTGCATACCCGCTTCCCTCCCTTTACTCCCCTCTGCCTAATCCAAAGAACCTCTATTCTTCCCTAGCCTCAGAGAAAACATTCAGCCTTTGGTTCTTTGGGATCATTTATTTTACTTATAGCGTGATGGTCTCCAGTTCCATCCATTTACCAGCAAATGCCATAATTTCATTCTTCTTTAAGGCTGAGTAATATTCCATTGTCTATATATACTACAATATCTTTATCCATTCATCTGTTGAAGGGCACCTAGGTTGGTTCTATACTTTAGCTGTTGTGAATTGAGCTGCTATAAACACTAATGTGGCTGCATCATTGTAGTATGCTGATTTTAAGTCCTTTGGGTATAGACCAAGGAGTGGGATAGCTGGGTCAAAAGGTGGATCCATTCCAGGTTTTCTGAGAAATCTCCATACTGCTTTCCAGAGTGATTGCACCAATTTGCATTCCCACTAGCAATGTATGAGTGTACCTTTTTCTCCATATTCTCACCAACATTTATTGTTGCTTGTATTCTTGATAATTGTCATTCTGACTGGAGTGAAGAGAGAGCCTACAGAATGAGAGAAAATCTTTACTACATGCACCTCAGATAAAGCATTAATCTCTAGGATATATAAAGAACTCAAAAAACTTAACACCCAAAAAAACCCCAAATAACCCAACCAATAAATGGGCTAAAGAACTGAACAGACACTTCACAGAAGAAGAAATACAGTCAATCAACAAATATATGAAAAAGATGTTCAACATCTTTAGTAATTGAAGAAATGCAAATCAAACTATGTTGAGATTCCATATCACTCTAGCTCATTTTTTAAGACCTGACTCAAAGGCTTCCTTTGAAGTCTTCCTGATGTCTCCCGCTAGAACTCCTTGACTATAGTAATTGTTTTTCTCCTTTCTTATAATCTACCTCATGCTGCCTTAAGAGTACCATGATTGTGCACCTGACTCATGCTCTAACCTGGGTTGTAAAACTGGAATGTCTTTGTTAACAAGCTGTTTGCAAAGTACTTTTAAAACCAAGATAGAAAATGGTTAGTTATAGAGATTATAGAAACAGAATAAACAACAACATTAAAAAAAAAAAAAAAAACCTATCCAAACTTCACTCAAATAGTACCTGTACTTTAAGATTGATATGCTCTGAATGTGTCCCCTCTTAAGATTCAGGTGTTGTCATTGTGACAATATTAAGAGGTAGGACCACTACAGAGTGATTAGAATTATTGGGGCACCTTCCTCATGAATGGGAGTAGGTGTCCTTATAAAAGGCTGGATGGAGGTAGTTTGTCCTTCTGGCTCTTATGCCTTCTGCCATGGGAGGATTGTTCCTCCCCCCACCAGAGGATGCAGCAGGAAGGAGCCATCTTGGAAGCACAGATAAGCCCTTACCAGATAAACAACCCTGCCAAGGCCTTCACACTGGGCTTGCCAGCCTCTGAAACTGTAAGAAACAAAGTTCTGTTCTTTATAAGCTACCTAGTCTGTAGTATCTGGTTATAGTAGCACCAAAGGACTAAGAAACAAAAAATAAAATTTGTAATAACAGTTTTTTACACAGGCTTAAGGACAGCTATATATCCAATGTCTCATCTAGAAGTACTCTGAAAAATTGGATTGCACAACTCGAAGTAGCCAAAAGTGACAAGGACACTTGTGTCTGTAAGTATGTGAGGAGTTTAGACAGTGGTGTCCATGAAATTTCAGAGTGGTAAAAGCAGTATCTCTAAATATATTAGTTTTATATGAGAACATTAATTTATATTTGTTACTAAACAGTAAATATTGCACATTTATAATTTAATTTGTACACCTAATAATTTGGCATTTACATTTGACATTTTTATTAGAAAATGGAGCAAGGTTTTAGATTTTTTTTTTATTATTAGACATGTAGTATATTTCGTCCAGCCTAAATTATACATTTTTATTCACTTGAACATTTGTGACATTGAGATGTTTCTCAAAATAGATGGCATTCCAAATTTTATGGAAAGTGTTTTTCTCAGTGATACATAATGTAATCATGCATCTTAAAAATTGATAGTGTCTTTGATTCAATAAAATACAATATGGTATTCCTCAATTATATTGGTCAGGCCAGGCTAGACTTGCTTTTATGACAAATAAACCTATTGAATTAGATAACAGGATCTGTGTGGGTAAGAAATCTCTCCAGGGCAACTTTTCCCAATGCAGTGATTAAGGATCCAGGTTTCTCCTTTCTTCCACTACCACCACCTCAGGGTGTGGCTTTCAGTGTCCCCACAGCAGCAGAAGGAATAGGCTGGAGGTAGAACACTCACACACAAATTCCTTAGCTTGGAAATCACTTGTTCTCAATTTCATTGCCTAAAACTAGTCATGTTCGGTCACCCAGCAAGGGCGTGGAAAGTACTGTCCTCCCTGTGCCTAAGAAGGATAGAATCAGAAAGAGGTGAGCACGGTGATGGCTAGCACAGCAGGCTGGCTCTCTAGTTACCTGACTCTGAGGTTAGGGTAATTAACAAAGCCCAAAGGTGTACTTGAATGGTCTGTTGGCCTGTGTATCAGTTAGACAGACTAACCCCTGTATTGTTTTTCCACACAATACATTATCTTGAACCAAATAGGAAACTCATTTCTTCGTAAAGATTTCACAAAACTGATTAACAAACAATGTATTTTTCAATCTTTAAATTTTATGATTTAACCTAAAAAGAAAAACTTTCAAGATATGTGAAACATTTGAGTAGGTTCTTAAACGCCTTTTTCAGTCTTGTATATGTAAAATTCTATTTTGGGGTCTTATGAAGCCTTGCCAAGGTTATAACCTTGAGTAGGGTTATATTTGTAAGGGCAATATTTGTAATCTACCTTAACTCCTCATTTCTACCGCTAAAAAGAGCTATGATAGTAGGCATAAGAGTGGTCTCCAAAGATGCCCACATCCTAATCCTTGGAGCCTGTAATTATGTTAGGCTATCTGGCAAAGGGGAATGAACTAAGGTTGCAGATGGAACTAGGGTTTCAAATCAGTTGCCCTTAAGATAGGAAGATTATCCTGATACTTTGAACAGGCTCAGTGTAATCACAGTTGTCCTTAAGAGGGAAGAGGAAGTCAGTAGAGGAAAAATAAAAAATAAAAATAAAAAAGGAGAGAGGTGGCAAGTGAAAGGACTTGGCTGAATATCAGTTACTGACTTCAAAGATGCAGGAAAAGACCATGAACCAGAGAAAGCAGATAGCATCTAGAAGCTGGAAAAGACAAGGAAACGAACTCTCCCTGGAGGTTCCAGAAAGGAAGGTACCCATGAACAATAGGGTCTTAGCTCAGAGATCAGCATCAGACTTCTGATCTACAGAACTATGATAATTTTGAGTTGTTCTAAGTCACTAAATTTGTGACAATTTGTCGCAGTAGCTATAGAAAGCTAATACAGCTATACTGGATTGTATCTGTATAATCTCCCTGTAGATTTGCAGGTTGTTGTTAGGTGAGTGACATTTTTCTTGGTATTTAGGTCAGACTTTAGGTGGTTTTGATGGTCATTTAAATTTTTCTCCTTTAGTCTCTGTAGTGATTTTCTTTGTCTCATTTTGTGACAGTGAGGGCCACATCAGTACTAGACACTAATTGTTGTAGGTGGGAAAGTATCCTAGAATTATTTGTCAAACTCTTATTTTTTGAAGTGAAATAACACAATTCCAGAAAAATGAACCAATGAACAAATTTTCTGGCAAGGAACCATGGCAGCAGTATCTAATGCTTTTTGTCACTCCTGACTAACAGCATTTCCCACTGACTTCTCTTTTTCTCTTGCTTCTAAAATCACCCTCAGAAGAGAAAAATTGGATCCTAGAAAAAGATCCAAAATGATTGTCATGTTTCATTGTAGTGTGTCTATGTATGAATAGTATAATAAATTGGATTTATTATAAAAGCAGTTATTTTCACATCTGACTGCAGGAAAGTATGTTTGTGAAGTGACCAGCATTTACAGCTCACCATGTGGACTTGTCTCTGAGATGGCAGGATGGATTCTTCATAAATCCATCTTATTGTTCTGTGCATTGGTGTCCACATGTGGGAATATATGTGTAGTGTAAATATATAGACCCAGCCTCAGAGCTAGTCTTCATCCCCCTTTTCTGCCACCACATTGACCCATCCAGATTACTTTTCCTGGCCGTGACTCCTTTAAATTATTAATGGAAATTCTTACTATTAAACGTGAGCTGGCAAAGCAAATATTTGTAGATGAGTTTTGGATTCTTGTAATCTTTCATTGCATTTTGCACCAGGGCATTTTGGGTTGTAGGGATCAAAGAGACTTACTCTCTTTGTATCTCAAGGAGACTTCTCCTTTGAGTCTAGGAAAAATGAACCCTCAGCCTCCTCCCAGTTTATTTCCATATGACCTGTTTTCCTGGCTTCCAATAGCATAGAATTAAATTAACCCAGTGCTTCTCTCCACCTCCCCACAACTCCATTTTCAGATATAATAATTTGGCAGTTGGCATAAGCAGTTGCTTATGAACATATGGTCTCTAGCCATATATTTAGCCTCCTTTTATTTGTGAGATGGCACATTCGAAATAAGACCAAGTTTTCATAACACCTTGAATGAGAAATTTTAGTAGTAGACTTGAGAGGGCTGAAAGGTGATTACTGATTAAGGCAGATCTTAGAACATTTCTAAAAAATATTTCCTGTTGCTGTTAGTTCTGTGTCATTGGTGAGGAGACTGTGCGAGTGCCTGCCTGTGTTCCCAAGTTCCCAGGCCACATTCTTACCTGTCCCTGGGAACTCCATCATCCTTTGAGCCATCTTGATATCATCCCTTGCCTTGCTTCTTACTTTGTGCTCTCAGTAGATCATACTCTACAATCATTGCTCTCTCAGTGCAAAACTCCATCAAGGAGGCCTCCTAGGAAACATATGTATTTCCCATTGTTTTGGCAATATTCACTCACTCAAATTCTTAGGGGTGGTATTTCTGAGGAGTGCTTACCATATGGAAGTATGTTAGAGCGCAGCATCGGAGAGCAGTCTCTGTTACTCAAAGCATGGGATGTGGATCCACATCACTAACATTCTGAGGACTTATTAGAAATGCAGAATCTTGGCACCTATGCTAGACTTATAGGATCAGGAGATGTCTTTTTAACAAAATTCCAGTGGTTTTATATAAATTGAGGTTTGAAAAGCAAATCTAGATTCTAAGTCCAAAGACCATGTATGTCTTGTTCATCATTTTATCTCTACCTATTTACAGTGACAAACTTGGAGTTCATGCTTGGTAAATGTTGTATCAAAGACCAAATCTAGGAGGGAAGTGCTATGAAGAACACTAATAAATAGCATATATGTCTTGCAGAGATTAATTCAGTTGGGTAAAAGTAAAATAACAAGTTTCCAGGAAAGGCTAATTTGTGTGCATCAGTGTTCCCCTAAAATATTTCTCTTTCTTGTTAAGGGAGATTGTAATTTTATTTCACCAGATGGATAACAGAAAGATGAAAAGTAAATAAGTTTCTGAGACATGGAAATATAATCATCCAATCATCCACACATATTTTTTGAGTCCCCTAGCTATTCTTTCTTTTTTTATAGATACCCCACACTTAATCTTTTATGTAAACCTCCAATGGTGCAAAAATGTAATTTTATTTTTTATAACAAGCATAAAATAGTATATAATAGAAGAGGCGACACCACCACAAAATAATCTTTCAAGACTTCTAAATGTATTTGTTGCCCATGAATTCATATGAATAAAATGATTGTATGAAGTACGGTTTGTATTACAGGTGAACATTTGTCTTGATTTCCCTGAGGAGTTCATGATAGCACACATCATTTGACAGAGCATGAGCAAACATTGATTGGTGCATCACTGTTTTTAACTAGCAGACCCAACAGGCCTATTTCACTATGTGAAAATACCCTTTAGTGGTTGTGTCAACATTCACCAAGACAGAAGTACAATAGATGTATTGAGAGTAATGTCACTTGAGAGAAAAATAGCAGCAGGATTGGGATCAGGCAGAGAGCCTTCAGGCTGTGAAGCAAGTCTGACACCTGTGAAAGGTGAGCAGAAAGGAAGGAGAACTGGGTAGGAGGAGTTTCAGGCTGCATTGGAGCTCTGGGTCAGCCTCTGTGGGCGCATAGAGCAGGTCTGGTTCAAAGATTTCCCATCAAGGAGTGTCACATTGGGCAGAAATGCTGTGACATGCTCTTTATTTCAAATGCTCGAGGATCCCCAGTATGCTGCTTATGGAGGCTGTTGGATCACTGCAGCTAATCAGCAAATTCTTGAAAGGAAATCCGAGAGGCACCACCACAGATGCTAGAGTGGTCCTTTTGAATCATTCCATATGCTTGAGATGAGTATTTGGATAAATAGTATATTTCTCTAAATTGAGATAAACTTACCTCTGATACTTTCAAAATGAGAATGACGGAAATAGCCGGAATATCTGTAGGCAGTTCACAAAAATCCACTAATACCCTGATTTGGAGCCAGGTTATGTCGTTTTCTCATTTTTGCTATTTACTGGTTGTGTGGATTGGTGCAAAAAAGTAATATTTTCAAGCCTAAATTTCTCATCTGTATAATGGGAACAATAATGTCCAATTAGTAGGGATTTAGAGACAATAAATTAAATGGTACACAGAAACTAACATAGTACATGAGACATAGAAAATGCACAATAATCTTTTACCAAAAAAGTGAAATTAGTATCAAAGCAAGTTGTAATAGTTTCTTCAGTTCCACATAAAACCTTTGAAGTGGTGATGAATAATATTTCAGTTTTTCACCACTCAGTAAAACTCCTGATTTTAGCTCATCAGCATCTTCACTACATGAATTAGATTGTAATTTGGAATACCTGGGAACAAAGTTCTTTCTTTAAAAGATGCTACTTTGCCAGCCATCAGAGTCCGTACACTGGCAGCTGAGATTTCCAGCTATTTTCTCTAAATACATTATAAATGTAAATATATGTTGTGCTAAGGAGCATAATAAGGATGAGAATATAAATTAGTTTTTCCACAGCAGTCTCATTTGGAATCTAGGCCAAACTCAATAGATTAAAATACAGAATTTAGTAGGCATGACTAGGACTTTTGCAATGGAAATATTCAGATAATGCATATAGTTATTTTAATTTTACTCTCTACTCTGGGTTTATAATGAAATCAGGTGATTTGCCTGTTACATCAGGATTTGTTCTCCCCTCTACCTCAGAGACTCATGTGTAAGTGACCTCCTGGCTTTAGACAAGTTGCTCTGAATTGCTTTTATTATTTTCTCCTTTTGTTAGGATATAAAGAAATTGAAGCAGACTGCTTTCCCACAGCATGAATTTCTAAGATAGGGGAAACTCTGTGCTCAATTCAAATGAGCCTATGATTTTGCCTCCCTTAGGGCTGTACCTGGCATTGGAATATTTCAGATATGATTTAGTGTGCATAGTTTTATCATTTCAGTCTTCATCACAAGTCTTTTGAGATAGGGAAGGTCAAATTTATATTAAAGAAGGACATGCCCTAGAAGTGATACATAGGGGCATTTTTAAGATAATATTTTTAAAAAAACTTTTGTAAACAGTTATAAAGTATCTTCAGAAATTGTCCAGTTTGCAAGACATTTTCTTAGAGCAAAAATTAATTGCTGCAGACCCTAAATTATCCTAATTATAATCCTCACTGCTTTTCTTAAATGGGTAGAGGAAAAAGTAGAGTTGTAACTAGAAAACTGATATTGCCTATATCTTGACTGTGCCCCTTGAGTGGGTTATGTCTATGATGTCATTCACCTTATCAAGATGGTAGATAGTGGAAATGGCTACTCTAAGGGAATAAAGGCTAGATGTGGCCCTCCACTTTGAGAAGAGAGGCTAAGTCTTGTCCATGCTCAGGACTGAGACTAACAGTCTTGAGTCTGGCTCCCCAAGGTGACTTGGCTTGTGTGTGTTGAGTTCAGGATTTCTAATGGGGCTGCTTATCAAAATCCCTTGTGGAGATTTTAAAAATGCAAACAGAATGACCTCTGTTGTCTTTGATTTGGAAGATGTGGAATAATTGTTCTAAAACTATATTGTGCATAAGAGTCACCTGAAAGGCTTGCTGAAACTCAGACTGATAGGCTCAGTGGCAAGTGGAAGCTGGCTCCCACTGCCTCTCAGTGTCCTTTATGTACATCTCTTTCCAGTCTCATGCTCAGTGCAATCACATAAGTAGCTTGAAATCAGGCTGTAGTGAAAGTATTTACACCAGGGGCATTGGTAAATGTTATTAATCAGAGGTTTCCTCTCCCCAAGTACGAGATTTTGTCTGCCAGCACACTGCTAGCAGAGCCCAACCTAGAGCCACTGATTCTGTAACTCTGGTGTAGAACCCAAGAATTGCCTTTCTAACGAGTTCCCAGGTGATGCTGATGCTGTTGATTTGAGGAGCACACGTTGAAAGCAATTTGTCTAGAACTGTGCTGAGTCAATAGTCACTAACCACATGTGGTTTTAAATTTTAATTAACATCAAATAAAATCTTAAAATCCATTCCCCAATCATATTAGCCACATTTCAAGTGCTTATTAGTCACATGTGGTTAGTGGCTACTATTTTAGATAACACACTTTTAGAACATTTCATCATTGAAGAAAGTCCTATCAACCTATATTTTTTTAAAGTTCTATTGGAGATTCTGGTGGGAATTATGTTTCACTAATCACCACAATTATTAAATTTTGATCTTATATTTCAATTTAAAATCAAACCCACAAAAAATTCTACTTCTCTCATTTTCTAGTTTTTAGTTGGGAATTTTGCCTTAGTCGATTCAGTCTCCTGTAGTAGTTTGCTGAAATTCTCAAACACTGATGAATGTTTTTAATAACTCTTTTCCCATTTTCTCAATGAGGACAGTGAGATGCTGAGAGATAAAAGACAAAATGTATCCATGAACCAAAAACCAGCACCAGATTTATAACTTCTTCAGTCTAGAGATCTCTCCTCTATGCTATGATAGCTTTCCACCAAACTGAAGAAATGAGGACCAGTGCTTGGTCAAAGTTCCACCCCTGGCTCATTATGAGGGCCCAATACTGTAATGCCATTACAGTACCTCACACTAAACATGTGGAATGTAAAAACCCTAAAGGTCACATGGATTGAAAATGAAGCCTTTCATATTTTATCTAGTGACAGTCCCCTTCTAATCAGTGAAGGACAAGGCTTATATTTATTGAAAACCAGTCAATCATGTTGATGAATCAGAAGTTTTCAAACCAGAAAAATTTTGAAAGACTAAAGAAGGAATGCAGTATTTTTTATAGATAAAGGGTGAGGTGAAGTAGCTAACACTCATCAGAGACATTTGTGAACAAGTGACTGACAGCTGAGTTAATGAGAGGTCACAGGCCAGGAGAGCTTGATAGGTAGAACAGGACCAGAGCCAGCCTGGAGTGCCAGGTTGCCTGGTTGTGTCTCATGTGTACTTGGGTGATGGAGGGTCTGTTTATTATACCACCTAAATTATAGCAGTGGTGCTCTCTGAACTCCCATCTCCAGGATGCTCATATGGCCTAAAATGTCCACTTTTGGGGGATCCTGCATGGCTAAAATTTTATGTTCTTCACAGTGATCAGAAATTAGCCAGTGGTGTTTCTCTTTCCTCTGATAACTTACTATAATCGACTTTTATTCTCCCCCTCAAGTGGCAGTTTTCCTCTTTGACTTTCAAAAACTGTTGCCTTGTATGTTTCTATAGAAATCTCAAAACTACTTTCTTTTTACATCTTCATGCGCTTCCTTTAAGGATTTCTAGAATTCCTTCTTTTAGGAATTTCACATTGCCACTGTCCTTGTACTTTTGTATTCCATTTGATCTTCCTGGCCCTGCAATTGCCTTACATATCCTTTGGCAAAGCATTTTCCTGAGCATCATTTTCAACATTCCTCCTTCAACCGAAGGGAATACAGTAGTGAACAAGACAAACTTTTTTCTACCTTTGTGGTGCCTATAGGGAAGTGTTCCCTCTATTCACAAGCTTTTTGTTCCCGTATCAGGTTGAAGTGAGAGCCCAGAAGATAGGTTCATCTGGAATCTCAGAATGTGATGTGTTATTTGGATTAAAGATATTTGCAGATATAATTAAAGTAAGAATTTTCAGGTGAGATCACCCTGGATTACAGTGGGTCCTGAATCCTATGACCAGACCTTATAAGAGAAAACAAACACAGAGAAGATGATGTGAAGAGATCATCTACTACCAAGGAACATGATGGACTGTTGATGACCACCCCAGAAACTAGGGAGGCATGGAAGAGATTCTCTTCAGAGCCTCCAGAAGGAATCCACCCAGCTGATGCCTTGATTTTCACTTCTGACCTCCAGAACTATAAGAGAATAAAATTCTGTTGTTTTAAGCCACCAAATTTGTGGTGCTTTCTTACAGCAGACATGGGAACTTAATATAAATACTGTCTTAGTTCATTCAGGCTGCTGTAACAAACTACTATAGGCTGAGAGGCTTATAAACAATAGAGGTTTACTTATTACAGTTCTGCAGTCTGGGAAGCTCAAGATAAGGTATTGGCAGATTAGGTGTCCGGTGACAGCCAGTTTCCTGGTTCACAGGTGATACCTTCTTGCTGTGTCCTCATATAGTGGCATCTTTCTGGACTCTTTTTTAAGGATCCTAATCCCATTCATGAGAGCTCTGCCCTCATGCTCTTCTCTGCTTTATGATTTTAGATATATACTGTATCAGACAGTAAACCCAGGAATTTTTAAAGCAGTCATCTAAAAGTAACAGTAAGAAACCTATCACATGTTAACAGAAATGGCATACTTATTATAAAAATTACATTTTCCAAAATTAGAAAATGTATTGAGTAGAGTGGCATTATTTTACATTTTTATGATGTTCGTACTGACAAGCCTAGTAGAATACTCTTGTGATACTGTATGCCATATTATTTCTGGAAGGTTCTACTGTGTACCAGTGAGAGGATAAAGGAAAAAGGGCAAATAACCTCTTAATGATGTTATGAAATAGTGACTTTGGACCATGAAAGCACCTCAGTGACCTGCAGGGGTCTCCAGACCACTCTTTGAGGGCTACTGTTGTCGGCATGAAGTGAGAAACTGAAAGAGTAAACACCAACTGTCCTAGGATGTCATGAATAATTTCTCCATTTGTACTGCCCTGATAAAAATTTCGTAATACACTGGAAAAGGGATAATGATATGGTAGGAGTCCATTTCACAAATAGGGTGCTGTAAGGTAAAGCCCTGTTCTCAAATTTCATGAGAGGGAAATCATTAATAAACAGAATTAATGTTGCCAGTGTTATTATAATGGGCATAAAAACCTGCAGACTTACTGAGATGGAGTACTTTTATGCTTTAACCACATCATTTTGTGTGCTAAGTAGATAGTTGCAATTGTTTGAGGGGGCCTCCTATGGGGATAATCATGTGGTAAAATATATCCACTTACTTATATATTTCTCCCAGAGTTTAAGAGTTTCTAAATCAATCACCCAAATACCTGGCTCTAGCATTTGCTGTGTACAGCAGTTTATTCATCATCAAGGAATCCCAAATAAGATGCAAATTATCTGATAAATTATTTTGTGCTCTCTTTAAATGCTCAGAAAAATAGTCCCTGGAGAGCTGTAACATCAGCAAATGCAATCAACACATTATAGCAGGTTTATTTTCAGCTTTTATCATCATGGAAATTAAGCCCTCATACACTGAAAGGTATGGTGACAGTGAAATGTGTTCTGTCCCTGGTGGCCTCAGATTTCAGAGAACATCTTTAGATGGATTGTACTATGTCAGCATTGATAAATTACACATGTATCTATCTTCTATTTCAGTTTCTCCAGTTATATTCTTAAATGAGTACATTCTTATTTTGTTTAATTTTCTCTTGTGGAAGACATGAAATTATTTTCTGAATGGCTGAATGGCTTATGAAAAATTAGGTGCATTTGACAAAGGCACTTAATGTATTGATGGAATAAACACAATTCTAGTTGAGGGCACAGCAAAAGCACCAGTGGGATAAAATTTGTATTTCTTGATGTGCATCTCTTCCATTGTCTAGGCTTATTATGTCCTGCAGAGTGTTCTAGGACTTTGTCAATAGAAGTTTGTTCATTCAGATCCGAGAGTTAGAAATGTATCACATTTTCCTACTCTAATATTGGTAATATTTCTCCTTCCCATTCATAATAATCATTTTCATTTTATTGAGTGAAGCAAGACAATACTCATGCCATTGGCATTGTTTTCATAAATATATCTTTTCTAGGTAAATATTTAATAGTAATTACCCCACCATTTTAACTGTGAATTATGTTTGTATTCTAAATTATTTTACAATTGATTAAGTAGAAGAAAGCACAGCATCTATAAAAGGTAAAACATATCTTCCCCTTTTATTTCTCTAAGAAACTCATCCCACATGCAATTGGACACATTGGTCCAGTGGGTGTTCGTTTGTTTTCTTTATAAGAAATCAAGGACATAAAGTGAGAAGGTCTGAGGTTGAGTCCAGCCACCCCACGTTGCCCCCGTGACATCAGTCGAGTTCCCTAACTCTTCCAAGTCTCCACATTGTCAGCTATAAAATGGATTCTGGGCTCTGTCATCAGGATTCTTGAGTGTGTGTTGTTCTTGCCTCCAGCTAGTTTCCAATCTCCAACTGGTTTATGCTCCACGTGCCTACCAACGTGATTTAAAACTGTGAATCAGAGTTTGCCAGTGCTTGTTTAAAACTTTCCAATTACTTTCTGTTGTGCATAGGATCAAAAATAGAAACTCTTTCCCACAGCCTCCAAGGCCCCTGCTTGCTTACTCCCCTCACACCACTACCTCAACCCCTGCTGTGCTCCATCTCAATCCTGGTAGGGTGCCCAGGCAACCCAGTTTGCCTGGGACTTTCTTGGCTTTAGCATTGAAAACCAGAGTGTTCAACACCTCTACTCCCAGAGATCCACCCACACAGACTTTCTTGTCCTTGGGTGTGCCCACATCTTTCCTACCATCCGAAAAGCTTTTCTCCTGGACGTTACATCATGTTATCTCACCATGTGCCTAGCTCATTCCTGCTATTCTTTGGGCCTCCGTTTAAATGTCAGAGAAGCCTTCCCAAAGCCACAGGTAGAAATTAGACCCCATGTGTTACTCTTGCTGTATTATCACTCCCAAGTCCACTGCACACAGTTGTAACTGCTATGTACTGCACAATCCCAGTGACTCACATAGATGGTATAAAGGCTGCTGTGTGGTGCAGTGAGTTGATTCTGTAAACTGTTCTTTTCCTCTATAGCACCCAACATTTGTATATATACATATAATACCTACTTATATATGATTAGTATATGTATACTATATGTATATTTGAGAATATGGATACATTTAAGAAATTTTTAACCTTGCCTTTGCTCTGCATACTTTGTGAAAGTAGGAGTTCTGTCAATTTTGATCATTTTTATGCCTACTAACCAGCATAGTTAGTGATTTGCATAATGTGTGTAGTAATTATTTGCTTAATGCATGAGTGAGAACACATGTTTCATGTGGATTTGATGACTATTATGTGTGGTAATGTACTGAAAGCTTTTGAAGTTGAAGTAATTATGATAATTATTTTTTATGATAAATAGTGAATAGAATATGGAAAATGTTAATTAGTAAAATATCTAGGTTTTACTGTGATATAAAATTTTTAAGTGTTTTTCAAGTACCCTATCAGCAATCTTTAAGACTTTCCACAGAGATTCAATGATAAACAGGCCAATAGAGTAAAATAAAGAATCTAAAACCTTGCCTAAATATATATGCAAATTTAACATATGAAAATATTTAGTGAGGAAAGAAGATGTATTTAAATAAGTGCTCTTGGGAAAATTCTTGTTTGAAAAAACAGATTCCTGCTGTATACTGCACAAGTGAAGTCAAATCAATTGAAAAATTAATGTATAAAACATTAAATGATAAAATGTCAAAGAATAATTTAAAAATCTTAGAGTAAAAAATTTCTTTAGAATTATGAAATAAACCCAGAAAGCACAAAAGATTTATAGAATTGTCTATATAAAATGCAAAACCTCTATATAGCAAAAGATATAATAAAAGACAAGTGAGAATTAACAAAGTAAGAAAATATTTGCAATTCTTATAATGTATACATTTTGTAATATATAAAAGATACATGATTATCTACCTATTTCATAGGATTAGTAGGAAAATATAAATGAAGAATGAACAAAGAAAATTACTTTTCATGAAGAACTACCATAAATGGCTAATAGTGATTCAGCCTTATTAATAAATCAATCAGTAAAAATCGAAAACTGTAAGATGTCACATTTTTGTAAAACAGGCAAGTACTTAAAAGACAAAGAATATACAATGTTATCAGATATGTGGAGAAAGCAGGATTGTTTATACATTGTTGGCCAAATGACATAATAGTTTTGAGGAAATATTTTATACTATTTTTAAAGTTTTTTTTTTTTTTTTTTTTTTGCTATAATTCAGGGAATTGAACCTATGGCTTCACATATATACTCTGTAAGCATTCTACCACCAAGCTACACACCCTTTTCACTCGTTTTTATAAGATAATATGGTTGTTGAAGATGCCGTGGTTAAAAAAAAAAAAAAAGAGTTCTTGCTGGGAGTGGCGTGGGAGGCATTCCTGTAAACCCAGTGACTTGGGAGGCTGAGGCAGGAAAATTGCAAGTTCAAGGACAACCTGGATGGCTTAGTAAGTTCCTTTCTCAAACTAAAACTTGGGGATGTAGTTCAGTGTTAAAGTACTCCTTAGGTTCAAGCCTCAGTACCAAAAAAGAAAGAACAAAAAGAAACGTTCCTAATCTCATGGAATGTAGCATTCTGGAGAAGTTAGAAAATGAATAAGAAAAAACACAAATAGAAAAAAGATATGGTATCTTATATATAAAACACAGTGAAGTTCTACCTCTGATAATATAGACTGAGTAATTTCAACAAGTTTTCACTAAACTAGACTAGATTTTTATTAGATTGGGGCCCAAAGACTTGAGATACTGGAATTATCTGACATAGGCTATAAAATAATAATGTTCCCTGTGTTTAAATAAATAAATAAAAGCTTAAACATATTTGCAAGAATTAAGAAACTATAAAAAAGACTATACCCTATTAGAAAAAGAATTAAAAGTATGGAAGTGAAAAATACAGTAGATTGAAATTAACTCAATGAGTTCAGTAGCAGATTAGATATAGCTGAAGCAGAAAGTAATGAACTGGAATGAAAGTCGGAAGGCATTATAGTATAGCATGGAGAGACAAAACATGGGAATTACCAAAGAAGGACAAAAGAAATGAAGGGTCCAGTGAAATCTAAAATCAGCTTATTGGAAACCTAAAATCATCCCAGAAAGAATTGTCAATGATATTTCAAGAAATAGTAGGTGGAAAACTTCCAGAATTGATGATATATATCATTCAATAAATTCAAGAGACCCACAAATGTCATGTAACAAAATAAAATCTACAGCTCTATACATCATATTAAAACTCCAGGCAACCAAAGATGTAGGCATTCTTAAAAGAATCTAGATCCAGGTGCAGTGGCACACGCCTGTAATCCCAGTGGCTCGGGAGGCTGAGGCAGGAGGATCAAGAGTTCAAAGCCAGCCTTAGCAACAGTGAGGTGGTAAGCAATTCAGTGGGACCCTGTCTCTAACAAAATACAAATTAGGACTGGGAATGTGGCTCAGTGGTTGAGTGTCCCTGAGTTCAATCCCCAGTACCGAAAAAAAAAAAAAAAAAAAAACCAAACCAGAGAGGGGTTGGGGCTGTAGTTCAGTGGATAAGTTCTTGTCTAGCATGCTCAGAACCCCGGATTCAGTCCCCAGTACCACAAAAATATTAATGATAATAAATAAATAAAAATAAAAAGGACTGCAACTTCTGGATTCAATTACTACTACCAAAAAAAAAAAAAAAAAAGAAAGAAAGAAAGAAAAGAAAATCTAGAGAAAATTGAGTAAATTGCTCTCAATGACAGTTAAATTAATTGCTGACATAATAACATAGAAATAATGGAGGTATTAGTCACTGACATCCCTAGTGTGCTGATGGAAACTTCCAACCTATAATTCATGTAGGATAAATCAAGAAAAGGAAAATTAAAATCCACACTGAGATATTAGTACATATTACTCAAAAAAGGACAACTTTTACATTTGAGAATACTGAGTATTGTCAGGTATGAGGAACTACAAAGACAAATTACATGTCCATTACTGGTAGGAATATAAATTGGTACATCTTCCTTAGAAAATAGATCTTGGCATATCATAACGAAGATTCACATCCTGTGGCTCAACAATTTAACTCCTGGGTATATTCTTTGGAAACATACATGCATATGTACACCAGGAGATGCACACAAGAATGCTGTAATAACCCCAAACTAGAAAAAATGCAAATGTTTATTTTGTAAACATTATAGTATAGTCATATATTGTGATGCTATACAACAGTGAAAATAAGTGATTTCAACTATTTGTAACAACATAGATAAATCATGTAAATATAACTAAAAGACCCAAAAGACTCCCTTTGATTTCTTTTACATAACCATCAAAACCATATCAGATTATATCAAATTATACCTAGTTTAGAATATATACATATTTTGGTATACTTACAAATTATACATAGTTTGGAACTCATAAAGAAAAGCAAAAAAGTAATTACCATAAAACTTTAAATATTGACTACTTCTAGGGTGAGTAGCAGGGTTACAACCAAGTAGGGATATGAAATCTGGGGATGGTATTTCTGGGGCATTGATTAATTCTGAATTTCTTGATCTAGATATAATTTTATAAGTATTCACTCTTTCTTCATTATATTGCACATATATGGTTTTGCATAGGGAGTAGCATTTTAATAGAGACTTAAAGAGCAAACTATGCACTTAGCTGGGAGAAAGATTCTCTCTGAAGACCCTTCAACCCAGCATTTCCAGGAATACCATCTTGTGCCACATATGGCATTTTTGTCAACTGTGGACCACATATAATACTGGTCCCATGAGATTTTATTGCCCTGGGACATTGTAACTATCTTAGTTTGTATAAGTACATTCATTTATATTCATGCACAATGAAATCACATTGTGAATCTTTTCTCAGAATATATCCTCCTTAAGAAACATATTACTGCACCTTTGCAAACCTTGTAAACTTATATGTTCATTGCAACATTGTTTGGAGCATGTAAGTAATTTTGCATTGAGAGCTTATCATTAGTGGAGATTTTTCTCTGAGCAAATGCTAAATGGCAGGTTGTAGAAATATCCCTCCAGAGTCTTGTCTGGTAGAAATTTAGATTTTTAAACACAGTCTACATTTGGGGTTTTGATTTTTCGGAAGTCTTTTTTTAACAAAGTTTTCTTGAATCTCCCTAGTTAATTGGTAGAGATCGTTTAGTTACCTGATCACAGAAATTATAGCCTTTAGAAGGTCACAGCCTCACACAGAATTTTGTCCCTGTCCTGAATGACTTCCAGGGAAGGGTTCATCAATGGGACTGTTGTTTGAGTAATATTTGACTTCCTGAACTGAAAGCAGATACTAAAAGTAATTTTCTCACTCCTTGGATGTTTCTTTGAATCCAGAACAGACTCAAACAAGAGTTTTCTCAGTTGCTTCACAATGGGGATTCTGGGCTTCACTGCTCATGAAGTGTAACAATTTCCAAGTTTACTTATGGTTGGATGCTTTGGAATTAGTCAGGAATTTGAACAAAAGTCTACTCCTAGCTTCATGGTTTATGTGCAATATTTATTCAGAGTTAGCAGCTGCTACCTATTGTCAATATTAGGCATTGATGAACTGTTTTAAATAGTCAATAGAAAATATTTTAAGCTTTGTGACATACCACCTTTGTGACGTACCACCTTTGATACAACTACTCAACTCTGCTGTTGAACTTTGGCAATATAGAGACAAAACAGCCATAGACAATATGGGGTGTGGCTGTGTTCCATCCAAATATATTTACAAAAGCAGGCAGCTCATATTTGACTTGCAGGCTATAATTTGCTGACCCTTAGCCTCGGTCATCTTCTACCTATTGCCTTTGTATTCTGAATGTAGATGAACTAGCAACACTGGAAAATGTCAATTTTGAAAATAAATTTGCTTGTTATACATTTTCCTTCCATTCAATGAAACTTGGCTTAGGCTTCACTCAACAAAAACTTTTAATACTATTACCATGCAAATGTACAACATATCTATTTCTCCCTAGTTATTAAATAGGGCAAAATTAATTTTCTAGTGCAGTGACTTAGCCCTGCTGTTTGTGAAAGAATTTGATATGAATCATTAGGAAAGCCCTAGGCTTTCTCATGGTTTGCAGCACAAGGTGAGTGGCGATACACAGACACATGCTCCGAGGGATCGAGAGTGGAATATTAACAGAGAGAGGGCGCTGAACCTTGTGACTTCAAGATTTTATCCATTGCGGGTGCCGATTTCTTAGGAAAGTTATCAGCTAAATGTCAATTAAAGTTTATACCATGGCTGAGCAAATCGGGGTACTGCAAAGGGACTGGGTTCAAGTGAGGAGGCCGGGTGAATCAGAGGGAGGGATGGGGCAGATGGGCTGTCCTTGAGGAATTAACCAGGATGGGTGGGCCTGACTTGAGGAGACCTAAATATTCATTTGCCTTTGGAATTTGAGTTGGGTAAAGGCAAAGTCACAACTGGGTGGAATTAAATCAAGCTGAAATGTAAATGATAAGCAAGTGAAAGAGTTGGTCCAAGAGCTGAGAGCCAAGAGGTGTTTGGAGATGCGGGTCAGGTTAAGTTCATGCACAAAAGGATATGATCTGTTCTTAATGAAGGTGTGTGACTGTGGCAGCGGGTGTCTGATTAGAGGAATTGCCAAAAGAAAGAGCTGGGAAAAGCTGAATGGAGTCAGGAGTCAGGAGGAAACGTTGCCCCCACTGTTGTGCCTTCCGTCAGAGCGCTGTCCACACCCCAGTGATCTCTCTGCCATTTTCTTGCGTTCAGTCTCCTACACGGTTCTCTCTGGTTTGCGGGTAGGTGCCCGAGCCCACTTTGCCTGTACTTAAAGACGGCCAGAAATGCCTGGGAAGACACTCCCAAGCCCTCAGCTCCCCAGAGGCAGTCTTTGTAAACCCTCCCAGTTCATTGTCCTTAAAGCTCTATAAGATTAAGCCAAAGTTATGCCTTGTGGAACTCTGCTTCATACTGGCTTTCTAAGAAATGACTTTCACCACAATCTTCATCTCAGAAGCACCTAGCTTTTCAAAAAGTTGGAAGTACTTTCTGGGTATTACAAGAGATATGGTTGGGTTTTTCTTACTAGTTTTCCCTTAATTAGGCTTTTAATTAAAAAAAATGGTGATCATTATTGGTGTGCTGTGTAACAAGATAACCATTTGGATCACCATGTCAGTAGTCAGTAAGGAAAACATTATGATGTATAACACAAAGCACCCCATCTGCCAAAAGGAAGTTTTGTTCAGGCACCATTCTGTCAGGTGGCCTGTTTGCCTGACTCTGTCCGTGGTGGGCAAAGCTATCCGGTGTATCTCAAGATACACCGGATAGCTTTGAAAACTCCAAAAAGAAGATGACAACCAGGCATGGTGGCGCATGCCTGTAATCCTAGCAGCTCAGGAGGCTGAGGCAGGAGGATTGCAAGCTCAAAGCCAGCCTCAGCAACTTAGCAAGGCACAAAGCAACTCAGTGAGACCCTGTCTCTAAATAAAATACAAAAAAGGGCTGGGGATATGGCTCAGTGGTTAAGTGTTAAGTGCCCTGAGTTCAATCCCTGGTACAAAAACAAAAAAAGAGAGAGAAGATGACAAGAATTTTCTGAGAATGACAGCAAAAAGAACCTTACCAGAGCATCCTCACAGTTTCCTCAGAATACTTGAAGACAAAGAGCTTTGCAAGAAGGTTACAGATTCTGATAGTAGTTTGTTAAGAAATTGGTGATCACCCTTGCCTAAAAGTCAGCATTTAAGTGTCAGGATTTCCTCAGTCCTAGACAAGGCCTAAGATTCTACTGTTAGATTTTTGCAGCCTCAGCAGGAGATCTGAATTCTTTGACAACTTCATTTCTTGTGTCAGAATCCCAATTAGAAAAGAGTGCTCTGGTTCATTTTATATGTTAACTGGGTTAGGCTATAGTACCCAGAAGTTTCCTCAAACACCAGTAGATGCTGTTGTGAAGGTGATTTTTAGGCGTGGTTAACATTTAAATCACTAGATTTTTGAGTAAAGCAGATTATCCTCCATAATGTCAATGGACCTCATCCAATCAATTGAGAAAAAGAGACTAACTTTCCCCAAAGAAGAGGGAATTCTGCCCCAGAGTTGCTTTCCACTTAAGATTGTCATGCTAATTCTTCTCTGAGTCTCCACTGGCTGGCCTGCCCTGGCAACCTACCCTGCTGATATTGGACTTACCAACTCCCATAATTGTTCAAATGTGAACCATCTCCTTAAAATCAATCTCTTTCTCTCCATATATGTGTATATATAACACATTCTATATCTGTCTACATATGTTTACACATATACATACATGTATATATGTGTATATATTTGTTCATATAAAACTTTGTTTTTCTAATTTGGAAGCATATAAATGGAAGCTTTTTCAGAGTTTATAGCTATGAAAGATTTCCTTTTAAAATTAAGCTTACCTTGATCTCTGTGATCAGATCGACATTTCAATGGCAAGTACTCAAAAAAGTACAGGTTACCGAGGAAAAAAATAGACTTGCCATAGTAACAATTCCTAAGTGCAATCAGAAAAATTTGCCTCAACCGATATGCAAGATGTGTACTTCCTTTATGTAAATTTTATATGAACACCATGCCCATGATATCTATGCACCAGGTTTCCCTTGTGTTTTCCTTTGTGATCATTGGCCTGCCTTGTTGTATAAAGTTTCCTCTTCATATTGGTGAATTAAGACTGTCTTATGCCAGCAAGTATCTTCTGGCAGTTTCCTGACTGCCTCCAGCTGGTTAGTTAACAGAGAGGGTCTGCCAATGAGAGACAAATGTTTTCTAGGAGACTGGAGGTGGAAAAGAGAAATTACGACTCTAGGATTTCATCAAAGAGGAAATGCTATTTGACTTACAAGATGTTCTCTCTACAACAAATAAATTGCCAAATGTACTCTGATGTACGTAAAAGGAAGGAAATACAGCCAGAGTAAAGTAAGTGAGGAAAAACAGAGGCCTAATTTTGTTGTCAATTTAAATTATTTAGCTTCATGAAAATCTTAGTTATAATCTCACATCTTGACAAATACTTGGTGGCCAGGTGCAGAAAGCAGTGGTCTATTCTTTTGCTACTTAAAGTGCAGTTCATGGACCATCACCTTCACCCCAGCAAGCATCTCCATCACCCCTAAGCATGTCAGAAATTCAGGAGTCTGAGTTTCTGGTTGTAATGAACTGCATGTGTACCCATCCAATGCCCCAGTTCATATATTGAAACCCTAATCCCCATTGGGGTGACATTTGGAGATGGGGGCCTTCAGGAGGAGCTTGGGTCATGAGGGTGGAGCCCTCATGAGGGATTAGTGCCCATGTGAAGCAGCTTACTTTCCATCTCTCTTTGCCATGTGAGGATACAAGAAGAGGATGGATGTCTGCAAACCAGAAGTGCCCTCACTAGAAGCTGGATCTTCCAGTACCTTTTTCTTGGACTTCTTTAGGCTACCAAGTTTATGATATCCTGTTATAGCAGCCTGAAACACTGGTCACAGTTTCTTTACAGGTCATAAATTTGTAAACCTAAGAGCATAAAAATAATCTGAAATCATCTATTCAGGCTCTTGATTTTTAGGCTGCTGAGTACTACTCTCCCTGTTTTACAGATGAGATGTATAAGGCTCAGAGAACGTAAACCAGTTGCCTAAAGTCATCGAACAAGGTGTCTTCTGCTAATGAAGACAGCATCCTGCTGTGGTATCACTCTTTCGGGATCTCTGTGCTGTCTTCCTGTATTTCCCCTTCAGAGAGTGGGTTCATTTCTCTGAATCTGGTGGAGAAAGACAAATTTTACCCATTTTGGCTGTTGCTCTCCAAAGCAGAAAAAAGAAAAAAAAAAAAGTTTAGAGAAATGTTACAGTTTTGCCTGGGGGAAAATCCTCTTGACACATAGGATAAAATCACAGACTCCAGTGCTCAGGGGAGAGTTACTTCCACAAAGATCATGGAGCTTATTTCTGTCGTGTGTGTGTGTGTTGTGTGTAGGGGGAACAGAGAGCCTTTTGTGCCCTTAATCAAATATAGAGATGTCACTGTGAAAAACAGCAGAAACTGCTGTCCTATATATAAAAAAGGTACTGTACTGTACTTAATTTAGCTCTTCATACAGAAAGGGTCATGAATATGCATTTTGACTAAGAAAATTATTTCTTTTCATAGCCTCATGTGTGATGCTGTAGGCTAAACTAATCAACATAGTTAATTTTAGCCCTCGTTTTGAAGGTTTATTTTAGAGAAGGTCAAGGCACTAACCTATGGCTTGTTTGCCAGAGAAGAAAGCCTTGAAGAGATGTAAAACAAAGCAACTGCAGTGTACCTTCCCCTAAGACTGTAAGTATAATGTGTGTATTTAAGTTTGTTCTACTTGTAGTTAGTGATATTATTGACAAGGTGTATTTGATCCTTGCCATGAAAGATGTCTACTGTGGGACCCGGGAGATCCAAGAGCTGCCTTCCTCTGAGGCCAAGGATAGCATTGGGCGTCTGATAAAGCTTGATACATAGATATTGTGTAAAAGGAGGTAGAGGAAGTCATCTCAGAGATTAGGTTTGATGTGCTAAGTCCTTTGATGTGGCTCTGGCCTTGGACTGGTGGGTGATGGATTCACTGCCTTTCTCCTGCTAAACCCAGCAGTGTGAGAGCTGGAGTTTCTACAGTATACAAAGCTCCACCTTCTCCTTGCAGGCATAATAAGGTTTGCTGATGGGTGGATGGTGTGCTGGATGGTGAAGAAAGTGAGGGATCAGAGACATGAAGTGGCCTGCAACCCAGGACTTCAAAGAAATCTAGCCAAATTGAAATGGGGCTGTGGATGAGCAGGGATAAACACTCTATTATTATTTTTAAATACAGCACTTTAGCACTATCTGATAGAATTTCGTACAATGTTGGGAATACTCTCTGATCTTGTCACAGGTGGCTTGAAGTGTTGCCATTATGCCTGAATTTGTAATTTTACTAATTTTAATTTAAATAAGAGTATTGTGTAGTGGCCACCATTCTAGACAGGGCAGTTCTAGAAGGAGCAGCACTTTAAATGAATGAAGCTAGAAAGCTAGAGCAAGTTCAGAGAAAAATGTAGTGTTCAGGTTACAAAAGCCAAGATTGATTCTGACCCACAGGTACTTATGAGAATTCTCTTGAAAACTTTAGAAAAATAAAGGTGTCTGGACCCAACCCAGGGGTACCTATCAGAGTTCTTTTTGGTAGATCCTTTGAGATGAGAGCTTCCAGATTCACTGGTAGGGGGAGGCAGGTTTGGGACAGTGGGGTTGCAACCAGATGATAGAAAACCTTGCATGCCAAGCTGAAATTGTGGTACTGAGTTTTATTTGTAGTGTGGGAGTCATTGAAGGGGGAGAATGACGTAGTTAGTGCTTTAGGCAAGATTTGCAGCAGCCTGTGTAAGAAGATGGAGGAGGGAGATTTGAGGTGATTGCGGAGCTGGGTGTTAAAAGATATCTGGAATGTTCATTTCTCCCTCAGAGTATGAATGTGTTCATTTCACTGGGGGCTGTCCATATTCTCGCCTGGACTGAATATTGGTTCAAAATGTTCCTTAGCAAATATGTAGCTGCAAGCCTCCAGCCCCACTAAATGTTATGGTGATTGAAAATTACAGTTGCTTCCCATGGGCTCAGAAGGGGGCTCTTTGTAATGAAATAGAGATGCAGCAGGCATTTGGAATGTGGAGTAATAGCTTCTCTGGGACTTCCACAGGAACCCATGGTATCCATAAAAGGGGATGACTCACCAAGGAAAGGACTGATTGCTGGGCCTAGACTGTATCCTTCAATCTCTATGATTTCTGAGCTCCAACAAGTAATCTTAATGTCCGCCACTGGAAACTAGGCCACCATAAGAAGAGAGTTTTAGGCCCAGCCATTGACTCACTAAATAACCTTGATCAACCTGTTGGTGGTTCACAGTTGGAGAAAGATGGTTCTCAAACGTTGAAGAGAAAAAATCCAACATATTTTGAATCGACACTTAGAAACTGACCAAATACCTTTCCAGATCAGCGAAGTGTCAAAGAGTTAGTCCTTTTCTTCTAATAATGCAGGGGAAGATATATCACGAGGACTCAGTGCCCTCATTGGCTATGGGGAGTGTGGGAGGCCAAGGTTTTAGGCACTTTTTTATCCAGTAGGTGGAGCTCAGCTGTGGCTCTGAATGACAGGCTACTTCTTCCTCAGGAGTGCTTTTCTCCAGCAACTCCACCATTGACTTTTTGTATACAAATCCTCCCTTTGCATACCAATAATGATGTGACCTGGGTGGACCTCTCCATCCCTGGGATGCTTGGCTCCAATAGCAGCTGGTCTAGAGCTGGCTTCATAATTGGTGAAGACTGGCTGCAGCAGGCCTCCCTCACCTCTGCCTCTGTTCTCAGGCCAAAGACTCCAACTGGCTCTTATCTCTTCAGACATCAAATATGACATATCTTTTAAACTTATACCAAGTGTTTGGCGAGTTTGGCATCTCACAGAGAGCACAGCATTCCACATCTCCTTGGCTCTGACCTCTCCCCCTCACTTGTCTCTAGCAGAAGGTGTTATACAAGGGCTGAGACTAGAGCTCAGTGGTAGAGCATTTCCTAGAATGTGCACAGTCATGGATTTGGTCCCCAGAACTGCAAAAACAACAACAAAATGTCAAAAGTAATTATAATTTTCTTTCCTTGTATTTGTGTCAGGTATTTTTTCTAAATAGTTTTTCTTAAGAAGAAGTCTCATTCCTATTAAGAAAACTGATACTTTCTACCTGCTATAGTAATGATAACTGCCATTTATTAAGCATTCTATATTCTGGACATTGTGATAGATGGATCATTTTAAGAAGACTTTGAACAGAACCAGTGAACTAGCTTTCAAGAAAGAAAATTTAAGTGACTGATAAATGACTCGCTATAGCAGTGTCCCTAGGTGTGGGCTCTGTTGCTTCCTAGGAGTTCTGAAGATTAGAGTTGTAATGTAAAAGAATGTGACTTTGCCAGCAATGGTGTTTTCCCTTTAAGAGATGTTTATTTTACTATATAGTATCACTTATTTTTTATAATATTTTATGTTGTAGCTATGAGTTAAGATATCATATAATACCCATGTCTTTGGTTGGATTCCTTAGAAACAGTACCTGAGATGGATATTCTGGTGCCAGTGTTTTATTACTGGAGAGCTCTCAGGTTTGGGGGACTAGAATGGGGCTAGGGACTATGTTTGGACAGGGCAGGGGACATTGCTGACCAAGGATGTAGTCTCAGCTGGAGAACAGCCCCAGCCTGATCATACAGAGGGATCTGGAGCAGGAGTAACATCACAGAGATGGTTTTACCTCACGTCAGCCACTGGCCAAGACTGGCCCTGGGGCATAGGGGAGGCATCCTCCATTGATAAGAAGGCTTCCCCGGCACAATAGCAATTCTTTGCAAAGGGAGAAATCTGTGTGCTATTAGCAACTGCTGTGGATTGAATTGTGTCCTCCTAGAATTTATATATTGAAGTCCAAACCCAGTACTTCAGAATGTGACTCCATTTGGAGCTCAGTCCTTTACAGAAGTAACTAAGCTAAAATGAGGCTGTTAGGCTAGCCCTAATCCAATTTCACTGGTGTCCTTATAAGAAGAGGAGACTAGGACACACACAGAGTCGCCAGGGCTGGTGTGAAGAGGCAACAAGAGGACAGCCAAGGACCTCAGAGGGGCCTCAGAGGACTCCAACCCTGTACTGTGATGATGGACTTTCCAGCCTCCAAAACTGTGAGAAATAAATTTCTGTTGTTTAAACCACCCAATCTGTGATATCTTGTTATGGAAACCCCAGCTGACTAATAGAAGCTAGCACAGCAGCCAGAGGATGTATGCGACAATGCTGTTTTAGAATGTGTTTGGTGTGGCAATTTGGCAGGGCATCAATAGTATCCACTGTATTCACTTACAAATGAGAAAACTGTGACCCAGGGGAGAGAAGGAGTCTGCCCAAGGTCATACAGCCAATAAGGATCAGAGGCAGGATTCGAACCTCTATCACCCTATGGCCTGTCCTCATCACTACTTCATGTCATCTCTGCTAATGGGAGGTAGTCTTTGTCAGAAGCAGCGGATACTGTCAATTAACTTGGGCTTCAGTTTGTTTTTGTTTTTTTTTCCTCTAATTTGTGTCCACCTTGCACAATGTGGGGCTTCTGCAGGAACTTGAGGCAGCTCAGTCAAAAAATATCAATGTCTACACCCCTTCACAAGGTATTGCCTTTTACACTATTGTTTTCAGAAGGTTGTAACATATTAATGATAGGTTTCTCTACCATATGAGAAAATGACATTTTTATATAAAACATTTTTCATTAAAAAATGAATTTGGGCAATCTTTTCTACATCCACAAATGTCAATTTTAGGAGAATGGGAAATTCTTTCAGACCTGCTTGTCAGTGTAAAAGTAACTATTGTTCTGAGTGCTGTCACTCCCAATTTGTAATGAGAGTTCGTGGTCTTTGGAGAAGCCACATTGACATGTAACAATAAATTGGTTTGTTCTTATTACAGTTGTATAATAGCTTTTGTTCAATATTTTCTGGCTTGCTATAATATTGCTATTATCCTTTTTTGAGAAAATCTAGGAAAGAAAGGAAAAATAAAGGACATCTCTGGGCAGCTGTCTACTGCTGCTGACCTTCTCCCAGACTGCCCACCAAAGCTCAAATAAATAGCATCCTCTCTCTATAAAGGAATTCTTTCCCCCATAGTTTGGATATAGTAAGAACCATTTGAAAAAAATATCTTTGGGTATTGTTTTACTTTATGGGAGGGTGCAAGCGAGTCTGTTGGATTTCTCAGATCACAAGTCATTTGTTCACCCTTCCCAGCAAACATTAATTCTGACACTATTATAATATATGCAAACAGAGGCAGTGTAATCCTGTGGCTGGAGTAAAGTCCAGGGCACCTGGAGAAAGCCACAGTGCATGCCATCGCACTCTGGGTTATCCTGACTGAGTCCTCCAACTTTGTAGGCCTGTTGGAGGTTGCTGGATATTTTAGTATGAAAAAGTGCTAGTCAGCTTTATATTACTATAACAAATACCTGAGATAATCAACTTATAAAGAGAAAAATATTTATTTTAGCTCATAATTTTGGAGGGTTTAGCCCAAGGGTAGTTGTCCCCATTGCTTTTGGGTCTGGGGTGAGGCTGCACAGAAAGGTGGGGAGCACATGATGAAGCAAAGCCATTTACTTCAAGGCCAGGGAGTGAAAGAGAAAAAAATAAACCTGGGGTCTTACTATCTCCTTTCAGAGGATGCCCCTAGTGACCTAAGACCTCTCGTTAGGCCCCACCTCTTGAAGGTTCCACCACCTCCCAAGAGCATCATGAGATGGGGACCAAGCCTAAACCATAGCAGAGAATGTTTTTCGGTTCAAAGGTGTGAATACATCTGAGATAATAAGTTCAAAGTATGTGAGAAAGTGGAAAGGAAGCAGAGCTCTTAGGGAAAATAATGTCTCCTTTCTCTCCTCTTACTCTCTCCAACATCCCCCCTCCAAAAAGATTAGGAATTTTTTTTTTTTGCATATGATACTATGTAACAGTTTAAAAGGCCTTATTTTTAGATATTATACATTAATTTATTCAACAATAAGTTTGTAGTGTCTACTTTGAACCCTGAACTGGGCACACCCTGGTAAACAGGGCAGGCATGGTTTCTGCCCTCCTCAAGTTTGCTGTCTACCTGAATATTAGTAGAAATTATTTTTTATTTGAGCAACAATTAAGTGCCTATCCTTGTGCTAAGTTAGTGGTTCTCAAATTTAAGTGTGCATCATGATCACCAGGAGGGCTTGTTAAAATGCACGTGGTTGGACCCCTACTCTAGTTTTTGATTCAGTGGATCAGAGATGGGGAGGGGCTGAGAATGTGTATTTCTATTAAGATTCCAGGTGATGCTGCTGCTGCTACTCTTGGGCCTTTGAGAACCATTCTACCAAGGCTGTCACATACATTTGCTCAAGGTTTATCAATGCTTAGAATCATTTGGGATGGTGGCAGGTGCACAGGCTGAGATCTTCTTCCCAAGTAACTAAGTTTTTTTGTTTGTTTGTTTTTAGAGAAAATTTTATTTTTACCTTTGGGTTAAGTTCCTGTTTTATGAAAATCAACTCTTTAAGAAAAATTATTTAATGTATATCTGATCATTTGAGAAGATTAAAGAGCTGGTACCATGATAGCTGAAGGAACAGGGAAGTTTTTATTTAACAATTGCACCTGTTTGTCATTTTCTCTTTGAAAGTCCTTATGAGACAGAGCAGTAGTTCTCAAAGTGTGTTACCAGACCAGCAACATCATTAGAAATGCAGGACCTCAGGCCCTATCCCATACATACTGACTCAAAAATGCCAAGTATGGGAGCCAGGAATCTGTTTGAACGAGCCTCCTAGGCAATTCTCATGCACACTTAAATTTGAGCATATCTGAGATAGAGGGGAGTGAGAATTGGGCTGAGTGAGTGAGGGCCCTTGGTGTTCAATATTCTAAGCTCCCTTAAGGCAATTTGCCAGGATGACTAGGCTGCAGTTTTTTTTTTTTTTTTCTATTTCATAAGTCAAAACTCTATCCCTTATTGTCCAATATCTTTTAGAATTACTGGGAAGGCAGTCACAACTTTGATCTGAAAGTTTCACTAGCAAAGATGAAAATTCCTAGTTAATCATAATATAGCACTAATTCAGTGGCAGAAAGAAAGAATTCAGGTGATTTGCATTCTAATCTCATGTCCACCATGCATGCAGCTATGGTTGGTTATTAGCCTCACTTTTCCTATATGAAAAATAGTCAGAAAAATGTCATTGGTCTAACTTGAAGAGTCATTGCAAAGATAAAATGGCTATGAATGTGCTTATGAAAGCGTGCAGTGCTATGCAAACACAAAAACTATAACTTTGGGCCGCTCACCCTGAGCTCTGTGCTTCCCTATTAATAAAATGGGATTAGTCACATTACTTACAACTCCATGGAGATTGTGATTCAGACAACTAATACCACAATTTGAGCTTTTCTAAAATAAAGTTTATTATGTCATTCATGTTGTCTTTAACAAATGAAGGTTGGAAGATGTGGAAATAGTATAGAATCTTATGTATTTTATTATAGTGTTTCTATATAATATATGATAGTACTTTTCTTTGAAATGGTCACATTCTACAGCAGTGGTTCTCAGAATGTGGTCCCTGGACCAGCATCATCAGTATCACCTGAGAACTTGTTAGATATGCAAATTCTCAGTTACCACCCCAGACCTACCAAATCAACTGTTTTGGGGTGGGGCCCAGCACTATGTGCACTGTGTTTTAACAGGCCCTGCATGTGATCCTGATGCTCAGTCTACTCTTAGAGGAAGCGATCTATGTGTGTCTTAATTGAAGGATTTGCAGAGGCCACCCTTTTCTCCAGCTTGGATTTGCAACATTATTGTCCAAACTCAGACAGTCACTATTGGATTCCTTCATACCCGCACTCTGTCACTGCCCACCCAGCGCAGGCGATCTGGAATGTCACTGCGGTGCATCTGTTATGAGGCTGACTTCAGGGCGTGAGGAAATTAAAGTTATTTATCACAGCCCATTTTCTCCTCTGTGACAGGGGAAATGAGGCTTAGCCTAACAAGGCTTCAAATTGGGCTTGTGTACAAATAACATGCAGCTGGACAAACACAGTTTAAGCAAGCTTACATTTCTTTTGACTTCTCCCACTGAAACTGAGCCCTTTTTAAGCAGCACAAAGGTTAAGTTTTCTTAAAAAGTGCTGGAGATGGATTCATCACAATCTGATCTTGTTTTGAATAACTTATTTACACTTGTTATGTATTTGTGTAACTTCATGTTTCTTCCTGGTATGGGTATTAGTAACTAACATTTATTGGGTACATCCCATAACATGGTGAAGAGTACACAATTCTGTGAGATGAATATTTTCATCTCTATTTTATAAATGAGGAATCTGAACTGCTGAAAGATTAATTAATGCCCAATGTTATGGAGCCATTGTTAAGTCTTAATTCAGATGCTGGTCTTTTTGATGCCCAAGCCAGCATTCTAAAACAAATTGTAGATTGAGGAGTTACTTTAGGGAGTTACAAATAGCATTTTAAAAGACCTGAATAGAATGGAGAACACTAGAGTGTGGCACATGTAGTTTGGGTAGTAAGCCTTGATACATGAAACTTTTGTTTTTATTCTAAAGATACGCATGTATATACACAAATATAAGTACATTGCTGTGTACTGGAAACAACATAGAATATATTTCTTACTGCATCGTACTCTCATTTGAAAGCAAAGTTGGGGTTGGGAGGAACAAAGAGAAAGAGAAAAAGGGAATGCAGGAGGGGAAAGGTATGAAAAACTAAATGAATGACTGACTATAAAGAGACACAAGACTGAGGGAGAAACAGTAGAAGCGAACAAGGAGAGGGAAAGGATGGGCAACTGTGAAGGACATCGAGACTCAAGTAGAGTCCAGGGAGGAGGAGGTCATATTGAAGTCACAGGACTCTGTCCACCATTCTATTCAGCATATGCCCCTACTTGGTGGCAAAACTGGAGCTCTCTCATTGGATTTTAGCTTTCATATATTTCTCATGCTGTGTTGTTATTATCATTCTGAATGCAAGTTAAATATTTTTATAAAGCGTGGCTCCTGCTTCCAAATCATCTATCTCATTTGGCACTCAACTGAAAATCAGTGATCTGAGGGGAAAACAGGCTGTGTTGAAATTAATGAATGTGTAAGATCCCCAATATGCCCCTTGCTAAGAGCTGGCAAAGGCAGTTTTGAGTATATATAATTTTTGTCTTTTGAACAGACTAATTTTGATTCCACTGCATAACCTCTTAAGTTTTGGTGAAAAACACAGATAACAAACAGATTTTAAAGTCTTTCCTTGCCAGGAAATTCTACAGCCATTTAGTATTTTACTTTCAAAGGATTCTGGAGTTGATTAATGAAAAACCCATTTTCACACTTGTGGAAATAGAGTGAATATTTGCATGAAGCTTCCATATGTACAGATATTTTCAAAAGCATCTTACTATTAGATCTTCCTAACTACTTGGATAGGTTGCCCTTACGTAAATTTTACTGGAGAAACTGGAGCTCAATAAGTTTAAGTATCTTACCCCGATTTTTTTCTATACAAGAAGATAGAGATAGATTCAAACCTTAATTCTTAGACCCCGAATTCCATGTTTTTCCCACTAGACAAAAAATATCAAAAATGGATTGAAAAACAGTGTTTTATGTCACAATTTAGAAGAATAATTTTGTTTATAAGAGTGTGGTGCAAAGTCTAAAATGCCCACTGTTTTGCTCTGGTAACATCTCATCATGTAATTTCTTCCGCTCCCAGCCCAAAGATATTTCTCTATTTCTAGGCCCCCATTAGCAAATTAGAGTTGATATTGCTATACTTTCTTGTGATCTATCCTTGGCCTTTCTTTGTTGAAGATTACTGTAAATACCAATTTTCTTTCATTTACTAACAATGTTGTGTCTAGTAACTGGTTATTGGCATACTAAAGTGGGTATCCTTTCCTTTTTATTTTTCCTTTTTTAAAAATAGATGTTTTGTCAGTGTAAATAGGACCCATCAGAATGAACTCCATTTCAAAAGCCTTCATAGCCTGTTAGAAAAGAATTGTGATATTTTCCACAGCTTGCCAAAATACCATTGCTATATATCCTATCCATCTTGTTTGGTCCCACTACTAATATTTTATTTAAGAAAGAAATTTCCAGAAGAATGCTAACATAGTTTTATTCCAACTATCTCTGCTAAAAACTTGAGTGTTTTGTAATAAGGCCTATCAGTGTGTTTTGCCCTTATTTTTCTCCTTAATCTCCTTATTTTTATTAAGGATTCATGTTTCCAATTATAAAGAGTTAAAATAGGACCATTTCTTCTTGTTTCATGGGTTTTATCTCCTACCTGCAAAAAGTAGCTGTAAATGAAAGTGTCTTTCCTTTCCTCCACTGGTTTCATTTTGTTGAGTGTTTATTGTTTATTCAATCAGATATTTTCAAGAACCTAAGATTCATCCCTACACTCCATGGAAGCCTTGTCAGTGCAAACAAAATATACATCTCTGGGACAACCTGGGGAATCCTAGCCTCATTATAATTTTAATGACTGTGATTTCTTATTTATTTATTTCAGAAATCCCTGAAGACCCACTTGTGGCTGAAGAGTATTATACTGATGTGTTTGATTCCTGCTCTGAAGGTAGTGAGGAGCAGGAAGAAGAAATAGTATTCTCAGGCCTGGAGGGAGAGTTCAAGGATGAGGGACCCCAGCCAGCTTGCAGAACAAACCAACAGGTACCTAACACTCCAATCAGAAGTAGCAGAATTGTCTGAGGCACTGACTAAATACCTCAGGAAGACTGAAGGAAGTCTTAAAACCTGAAGTGGAGGATAGGAGCAGTAGGATTTTTATGACGGCTCCATGTATAAATCTTCCAAGGGGTAGAGGTAGGTAGGATTCTGAGAATCTCCTCTGGGCCTTGTTGACAAGGGAAGGACCGACATACATAGCACTTATTGGAGGAGCAAGGGGATGATACTCAGTACCTTGTTTGCATTCTGAGAAGTGCCTCATATGTTGAATACAAAATGCAAATATCTGTTTAGAAGGGACAATGCAATTTTTAATATGTTTTTCTGCTTGGTAATCAGTTTTGGAGTCTTTATTTTACAAATGTAGTACAAATACAAATTGGCAAAGACTGACTTTCGTTCTGGACATAAAGGATGATCTTTCTAGCTACTTTCAGCTTCTGAGGGCCCATCCTTACATACACTGCTGAGCCTTTCTAAGTGTATGTCCTTATAATAGATCTTTTTAATTGTGGCATGACTAAGCCCAATGTGAGTGATAGGCCAAGAAATAGCACTGACATATGTTTTCTCTGTTGGGTGTCTGTAGGAGAGTTAAGCAAGAGGTCTGAGAGGAGAAAACAGATGTCTATGGGAAACTTATGAACATATACCTCACTTTCTTCTTAAACCATAAGCCTGGCTACCCTTCCTATACTACCATGAGGTATAGAAGCTTTTTATTAACTGGAAACTATTCAGCTACTAAAATAAAAGTCAATCCGGAGTACCTGAGTCAATGGGAACTTAATTTGGGGAGATGATTTTTGGTATGCAGAGAAGGTTGTATATATAATCTGCTCAGCCATTTTTAATGAAAACTGAGCAATCAATCGTAACGTGCAACAGAACCAACAAGTGATGTTTCTCAAGTTCTATTTAAGAGAAGGAGAGAATGGAAGGGAGAGGGAAACTGTAGTGCAAAGGTATAAGGCTAAGCAGAGAAAGAGATGAGAAAAAGAGAAAGGATGAAAGAATTTAAGAGACAAATACATGAGAATATAAACAAATTATTAACAAAAACATGGAATGAAAGTAGGGTAAGATTCAGAATGCCAAAATGCAAACTTTCCTTATAGCATTTTTCTGTCTTTTCCAATTTACTGTGGAAAAAAAACAGTACCTACTACTATAAATTGAAAATAAAATTACCATTTTCTCCTAAGCCATTGGTATAAGCAACTGAAACAAATGTTATTACAATATTATAGAAACTTTATTCTGAGCCTGGGTTGCATATGCAATTCATATGCAATTTTTGCTCTCAGAGCATCAATTTAGTTATTTTTTTTTATTTTTAATTTGTTCTAATTAGTTATACATGACAGTAGAATGCATTTTGACACATTATACACAAATGGAGCCCAACTTCTCATTCCTCTGGCTGTACCTGATGCAGAGCCACATTGGTAGTGTAATCATACATGTGTACAGGGTAATAATGTCTGTCTCATTCTACCATCCTTCCCATCCCTCCCCAAATAATCCAAAGTTCCTTCATTCTTTCCTACCCACCCCCCACCACCTACCACTTGGGTGGCATATTTCACTTAGCATGGTTGTCTCTAGTTCCATCATTTTCCTGCAAATGCCATAATTTCATTCTTCTTTAAGACTGAGTAATATTCCATTGTGTGTATGTACCACATTTTCTATATCCACTCATCTGTTAAAAGGCAACGAGTTTGGTTCCATAGTCTAGCTATTGAGAATTGAAGATGTTATAAACATTGATGTGGCTGCATCACTGTAGTGTGCTGATTTTAAGTCTTTTGGGTATAAACGAAGGAGTGGGCTAGCTGGGTCAAATGGTGGTTCCATTCCAAGTTTTCTGAGGAATCTCCACACTGCTTTCCATGATGGTTGCACCAATCAGCAGTCCACCAGCAATGTGCCTTTTTTTCCACATCCTCACCAACAATTATTGTCGCTTGTATTCTTGATAATTGACATTCTGACTTGGGTGAGATAAAATCTTAAAGCAGTTTTGATTTGTATTTCTCTAATTGCTAGAGATGATGAACATTTTTTCATATATTTGTTGATCAGTTGTATATCTTCTTCTGTGAAGTGTCTGTTCAGTTCCTTAACCCATTTATTGATTGGGTTATTTTTTCCTTTTTTTTTTTTTTTGGTGTTAAGTTCTTTATATATCCTGGAAATTAGTGCAGAGCTTCAATTTTCTTAATAAAATAAAGTCAACTCAGAAAACCACATGAAAAAAGTATACTGCAAACACCACCAAGGTCAAGAAATAGAACGTTATCAACTCTGGGGGGAGCTCCATCTTTCCCATAGTTTTCAGAACCTAGGGTTGGAAATCAGATTGCTTATGTCTGAGTCTAGCCTTTGTCACTTGTGGGTCACATGCAAGTTACTAAACTTAACTGTGCCTCTGGTTTATAATCTGTAAAATGGGAACATAATGGCTCCTACCTCATAGAGTGATTTTAAGATTAAATGAAATAATTGGTATACTTATAATAGACTCCAGAACATAATTATATACTTAATAAATATGTAATAACTTAGCTATTATTGTGAGGTTACCCAGTCATCTTGTGACCTTTTTATGATGCTGATAAAACTCTTTAAGGCAAGGTTTTACAATTGTAGTATTTTTTAAAATCCCATCTTCTGTGTCTTAAGGCAGATGATAAGTATGAAGGCAGAAATTTCACTCTCTGGGCTATGTATCTGTCACATGTTACTTGACAGTTTGCGTTGACTTCAAGTAATCAGCTGGGGCAAGGTGCTAAGGCTCCTCACATATGTGGTGGTGTTTTGTCTCACAACATTCTGTTGGAGAGTTGTTCTTATTCCTGTTTCCAGATGAGGGAAGTGTGTTTCTGAGAGAGGAATAACTTGCCGGCAGTCCAGCTGGGTAAGGGTTAGAACCATGCTTCCTGCCCAGGGCGGTCATATTCCCAAGCCAGTGTTTTTCCTTCTATCGAAGGCTTTTCAATCTAGTATGGATTTGGCATAAACAGGAGTGAAATCACAATAAAGTAATTTGTAAAAGAGAAAGGTGATCACAACCCTGTTTTTGTTGGCAGTGGTCCTTGTCTTTTTTTTTTTTTTTTTTTTTGGTACTGGGGAGTTAACCCAGAGGCACTTAACCACTGATCTACATCCTCAGCCCTTTTTATTTTGAGGCAGGATCTTGCCAAGTTGCTTAGGGCCTCCATAAATTGCTGAGGCTGATCTTGAACTTGTAATCTTCCTGCTTCAGCTTGAGCCCAGCTCCGTTGTTTTTGTTGTTGTTGTTTTGTGTGTGTGTGTGTGTGTGTGTGTGTGTGTTTTAAGAACTGATTCAGTGTAGTTTCTCCATTCCCAAAGGTGGTGGTGAGAGGTTATTGTGGATGTTAGTTCTTCCATTTGGGGTTTAGCAACACATTAATTATACTCCAGAACTTGGTGCAGGGACCCAATCACTTCACTTTTTGAATTGTGTGAAACCTACAGCCTTCTCTGAGATTGACCTCTTTTCCTCTTCTCTCCTGTCTTACTCTTGAACCCTAAGCATGCTAGGGTCTGTTTTGCTGGTCATCATACCCATGTGGATTTTTGTGAATAATCAGAGCAAAATTAATTCCATTTTCTTCAGATGGGAATCATATTTTGAGGGGGAAGTGTGTTCAGAAATATAAACAGCCACAGGCTTCTCTGTGATTGATTCCTGAGTCTTTGTGCCAGTCATGACAATCTTTGCAGCATTAACATCTCCAAAGCAGTTTTGTTAAGCACCTAATTGCTATTGGTTGCCAGTTGTTCTTCTGCTGTGATAAGCAAAACATCAATAACACCTTTATCATAAGCTGTTATCATATTGTTGAAGGCTAGTCTGTGAAGTCCGTGGTCACCAGACTGAACCAGCCTCTTAGATCTCAGGAGAATGGAGTTTACAGCTGCCATCACAACAGGGTTCTCCACAGAATTTGTAGGACCTGTCACTGAAAGTGTTTCATGTGCTCTGATGGACATGTCTTAGGGCTTCAGGCTGTTGAGTGTTTGCATTCATTCTTCTGTCTTTCCTTTACTGCCCTGCCCTTGTTTCCCTCTCTAAGACTAATAAATGGCTCAGATGCACTAGTATACACATACGAGATGGTCAATAATGACTTGACCCAGAACTCCCTCAGGAAAGGCTGTGTTTAATGCATGCCACTTTCAGTGGGGCTTGTTTTTAAAAGGCTTTTCGGGATCACAGTGTTTGTTCTTACTAAGATGAAGGACTGCAGAGGCCCATCTTTTTTCCAGCTAATTCAGAAGTTTTCAAATCTTTCAGTGGTCTGAAATTCTCTCTGAACACCAAAGCATTAGGAAAAACAGAAGTGCTCCTCTGCTTGAAATGTGGCCACAGAGAGAAAACTGTGTATGGGGTAGGTAAGGCCTAAGGTTCCCCTGGGGAACCCTTGGATCAGACCATAATGAAGGTAGATGCTTTAAGAGTTCCTGCTATTAGTGAAGCATTAGTGTAATCAGATTTTAATTATTGTGACAGTAGCAGCTAACATTCCCAGAACTTTCCTTTTATTCTCAGTACTTTATATTCTGAATCATCTTAGGTCCTCTGGGAAGTGGATGACAAGACAGAACTAGAAGTGAAAGAAAAAAGCCCATGAGGTAGATAGGGAGAGCCTCGAACTATGGTAAGGGAGGGAGGGATGGGGGGATGGGTAGATTGAGGGTGGGAGGGAAGGAGAGAGGAAGGAAGGATGGAAGGATGGACTGGATAAGGGAAGGAAAGGAGGGACAAAAGAAGGCAGGATTAATTGGATGAGAACTTTAGACTGAAGTGCAGCCGATACAGGTACCCCTACAGCAAAGACTTCTTTTTGCAGGAGTCCTGCGCTGGGGAGCAATGTCCTGGCTGTAGCATCCCCTCTGAGCTCGTACTGGCAGGGAACCATCCAGGAGAGCACAACCTCCCATGATCCTGAAGGCACACAGCTGGGCCTTGTCGGATCCCTGGGCTCATGGTTGCAGGCTATCCTCCAAGGAAGATGTGACTCACCTCGTGGCTGCCACAGATGAGTCATTGAATTCTTGTAATGGACCTTTTGATGCATGCGTTCTAGGTGAACTGTATCAAACCAGAATCTAACTAACTGGATTCTAATAAGGGAGAGGATGAGGGTAAGAAAGAAAGTGAGGGTGGGTGAAAGGAAGGGGCCAAGTTAGGGATTTTAGGCAATTCTGCCTGACACCTCAATCAAACATGACTATCCCAGAGTGAGATGAGCTGTGAGCTATAAATCTGGAGTTCCCCTGCTGCAGTTCAGTTCCTGTGGACCTCTCATAATGTGACTCTCTTGTTGCTTGAATTGTTGCACTGCATTTATAGTCTAGTGTGATTTAAAGGTGCATATTTTTTAAAATAGTTCCTCAGTGCAAGTCAACTATCTCATTTGGTGCTTAATAAAACAGAAGCAGTGGCAGATATTTTGTGTTTAATTGATTTTGCATCAAGTGCCAACTATAAAACTCAGGTTCCATGAAAGATGAGACTGCTATAACATCCCAACCTCGCATAAGAGGAAACTGAGGATTAGGGAGATGACTTGTCCAGGGTCACATAGCTATTAAGTACCAGACCTCAACTCTCTGTTTAGCCCCTCTTTTATACAGTCTTTACACAACAATGATAATCCCTCCTTTGCCACTGGGGATAGAGGAAACACAGGAACCAGTTGAGGGCCATTGCATTATCTGGTGCTGTGGCAAGACCTGTTTTACAAAGCAGAATTACTAAGCTATGTACAAGGCAAAACTTACACCAGTTCTAGGAACAATGTGAATTATGAAATTAAATTAAAAAAAAAAAACTACCTCTCTCCTCTGTTATGGGATAAAGATTTATCTTCTTCTAATGTGTATGCATGTATTTTTTTTAAATAGAAATTGCTAGAACTGGTTAGTCCCAATAAGGACTGTTTTACATGATCTGACCTAACTCACTTAATTGCATACATGGAAGAAAACACTTTTTGTCTTGAATTAACCTTAGAGGTTATTAGTTCAAGGAGCAGCCTGCCAGCGATTGCATGCTTTTGAGTCATTTCTCCATCAGTGTTCCCTTGGGCTGTGTCCCAGGCTCTAAAGCAGCCAGCCTTGCTGAAGTGTTAATGGATACTACCAATTTTCTGTGCCCTTCCTCCAGGTGACTGGCCTTCTGTAGACTTAAAGTGTGTTGCTCAAAGAAGTGGCTTCACTGTGCCTGTTTCTACTAATGCCCCAATCCCAGCCCTTGTGGTTATCATGGTCCTTCCCCAGGATAAACCAGTTTGTTGCTCACTCTGTTTCTGCAGGGCATAGCACAGTTCCTACATTCTTTAAAAATAGATTCACTATTTTGTTTTAGGACATTTCCTCATTTCTTGCTCAAATACCAAAACATGGAAAAGAGAGAGACATTAGAGTAGATAAAGACAAAGCCACACTGAACAGGAATTCAAGTTTCTGCATTTGTTTCAGTGTGAGTGAAGTTACAGGGTCACCACCCAATAACCTCCTGTTGATGGATGAGCAGAGGTTCACCAACTGTTGGGAGAGCAAAGGGACAGTGACCTACAGTGTGAGATTCTCTGTGCTCTGCTGTGCTGCTTCTGGAGCTACGGGGAGAGTGGTAGAGAATTTTACAGAACTGGTAAGACCAACTGCAGTGGTACCTTTAGAACTTTCTTTCCAACAACCTTATCCCCGTCTCCTCCCCTAGACCAATTCTTATTTCCCTAGCATCCCACTATTTTGTTTTAAATTCCACAAAGATTTAACTTTCTGAATATTTTATTCACCAGGAAAGGAGAGAGAATACCATTTCATGGTACCTAGTCCAGAAGGAAAGGAGTGTGACACATCAGTGACATTGTTGGAGGTTCCATCTTTCCTGTATAACCTCTAATCTCGAGATACATGGGGCCACATCATACTTGAGAAACCAGTAGTCACAGTTAATCAAACAAAACTATGTTGCAGCATTCCAGATGCAGTGCTAAGCTCTCTGCCTGCCTTATCCTATCTTGTACTCACCAGCACTCTATGGGGTTAATATTTTCCATCCCATTTTACAAATTAAGAAACTGTAAATAAGAGAGGATAATTAATTTAACCTAGCTCACTTAATCCAATGACAAACTGGGATTCAAACCAGCAAATGTGGTAACCCCTAGTCATTTGGGGCAAATATAGAACTCAGTGTAGAAGTATGTAAATGAGAAGAAAGGAGACGCTTAAGACCTAAAGGAAAGTTCTAAAATGTGAACATGGACCATGATCTGACTTTTTATATCATGTTTAAATAACAGGACCTGACTTTCTGCTTACTCTGTAGGATCAAAATGAGAAGAAATTAGAACTGGAGTTGAAAATAGTAATCTGCAATAAATAAGTGTGTGTCATCAGGGCTTCCTTTTGGAATTTGAAAATTATTTCTCTCTTTGTCCCAATAAACCTCCTTTAAATTGCAGGATTTTCTTTCCTAGACTACTAGACAGGTGGTATGTGAAGATATTAAGAAATCCAGAGCAAGCAGAGGGGATCGATTGAGGTGGCTCACCCTCCACACTGCTGGAACTTGGAGTCGGGTGTAGGAGAGTCCGAGTTCACCAGTTCCCGGAGCATCCATTGCCCATGTTCTTGGGCAGGTGTCATGTCACCACTTCATCTTCTAACTTTCCTTTTTCTTCACTTTGTCTTTTACATTTCAAAGCTATAATCCAAAATGTCTTAGGAGTTCTGTCATTAAATGCTTATGAATGCCTTTGACACTCTAAAGCAACCCCACAGGCCCTTACTTCTTGGGAACCTGGGCATTATTAAGACAGCTACAAGTAGAAGAGTTTAATAATGCAAACAGAGAAATGGAGACGCATTGACAGTCAAGTTTTAGTCATTGTGAATTTAGCAGTAGAGGCACTGAGAGTTATGGGAAGTCGGGGAGGCTTGTTTGCAGTTCCAGTGTTGCAGATATAGTGCTGTGTTGCCATCACACAGAAGGCAACCAACAGCATTGAGATATGAATTAAGACCTCATCTTCCTGAATCCAGGGCAACCCCCACAAAGGTGCCATCAGCACTGTCCTCTGACTTTGCATTAAACAACATCCTCTGCCTTCCCATGAATTATGAATGCATGTAAGCCAGGGCTTGACTTTTAATGAGATCAAACTGAGATGTGAAAGGTACATTGAGTGTGCAGAAAATGGATAAGGTCACCTTGGTGTTTTGGTTTCTGTAACTTAGTGACATTTGGGGACGTTGTTGTAGATACAATTTGAAGGAGAGGAAATAATTGCTTAGTAATGCAACTGTCAGAAAAGAAAGTAGATGAGTTGTTCTTGGACCATTCATTTATATATTACATATTCAAGTGTTCTAGGCAACTAGATTTGTCATAGTGAACAAATAGACATAGTCCCACCTTCATGGACATCTCAGTCTCATGTGTATGTGCTGATGACAGCTCCTCGACATGTCTTCCATTCATCATTTGTCTCCCCAGGACTCTAGACTCATATACCTAGTGTGCTGGGGAGCAGTGAGAAGTCTTGTGGACCTCTGATAAACACACCAAGCATGTTCCTGCCTCTGGAAGTCTGGAGTGCTCTCTCCACCAGATGCACAAGTAGTTTTTTCCCTCTCTGTCTATAAGTCTTTACTTATATGTCCTCTTATTGGGGATAATTCCACTATCTTAAATAAAATAGCATTCTCTGACCTGAGGATCCATTTTTCTGCCTTTCCTCTTTATTTTCCGCCGTAGTCTTTCTCACCATCTGAGTTAACACTATTTACTTGCTTGTTCATTTATGATCTATCTCTCCATATTAGAATGAAAGACAGCAGCACAGAGATGCTATGTTTTTTTCTATTGCTGAATTCCCTGAACCTTCAATAGTGTTTGACACAGAGCAAATAGTCAGTAGATACTGTGGAGTACATGAATAAATGAATGATTGTAGTGTATAATCTCGTGGGGCAGGTGATCAGTAAGCCAATACACAAATAGTAAGAGCAACCATGAAATGGAGAAGTTGAAGTGGTAGAAGATATGAGCATTTAGGGGGTATGGAGAGACTTACAAAGAAGAGTCAGGGAGAAGCTTTAGGAGATGACTTTTCAGCTGTAACCTGAAGGATAGAAAGGGGCCAGATGCTATGAGATAAGGAAAAGGAGTTGGTGAGAAGTGTTTCAGGGAGAGGGAACAGTATGTGGAAAGGCCCCTGATGGTGAAGGGCTGGGCAAGTTCTAGAAGCTGTCAGGGTATCCTTGCAGCTTCAAGGAGGTCCTGAGTACAACCAGATGAGGTCTCTCAGGAGGAAAAGGTGGGTTCCGAATGATCACGGATGAGTAGGAAAGAGGGTTCTGCATGGTTTGGTTTTTCCTTTAGGGATGACTCTAAGAAGAGAGGTAACCTGACCGAGGTTAAATATAGCAGTCCACTCACACCTATACACTCACTGATACAGGGGACCAGTGAGTGTGAACATGTGCCTGGGGTCTCAGTAGGATGAAGCCCAGCTTCTCTGTGGTTGGAGCCGTCATGGAAGGTTGTGTCTGCTTCGTGCACATATTTATAGATCTGTGCCTGCTCTGGGTGGCTCAGCAGATGGAGAACCTGGTGTCAGGTCTGGCAGCATTACCACGAAGGCATCCGTGCATCCTGCCCACTCACTTTGAGCAGCTTTCAGACACTGGAAACCTCTGACACTTCTCTAACTGTGAAACTCTTTAGTGTCTGCCAAACCTCTGAATATGCCTCTGGGAGTCAGCAGAGCCCCCAGCCAGGAGAGCACGGAGGATGCTAGACGTAAACAGTGGTTGAGTTTGCACTACCTAAGGTGAGGGACCAGTGAACAGAATAATCCTCTGGGAGGCTCTTGAGAATGTCTGAAATAGATACACAATCTCAAAGTGACTATTTGTTGTGCCCAGGCTGGGCCCTCATTCTAAACCATGTTGTTATAAAAGCAAGGTACTTTTCATTTACTCACTCATGTGGTTGCACAGCAAGGCCATCCACAGAGCTGAAGTGACTGTGGAGGTCCGTGGTCATTGATTCTGTGTGATCACACCAGAAGGATTTCAGACAAGTCACTCCGAGTAGCAGGAATGAGTTTATTAAAGGAGCCAGGGAAAGGGGAAAGGTAATACTCTCAGAAAAAGGGAGAGCAGGTCCTCTTGGAGAAGGACAGCATCCCCCCTACCCTCTGGTTTTATTGGGGTGGGGGTCCCAGGAGAGTTTCTTGACTTTTGACTGACAGCAGGATTACATCAGACTTTCAAGTCCCCACTCTGCATGGTCTTCCTCCATGGAGGGGAGATTTTACTGTTATGATGACATGCTAAAGATCCAAGGCAACTCTGGGTTACCTTGGCCTGCGTTGACCACTTCTAATTAGACTTGTTCTTACAGATTGTATGGTTGGGGGCTTTGCTTCTCAATTCCTGTCTCTGAGTTCTGGAATCTGGTGTGTGTAAAGATCACAGAAGTCCCCCGCTTCAGAAGAACTTATGTTCTTCTTATAAGTAGGGAAGAGCCTTCGGGTCTGCATTTCTCCTGCAGATAGCAGGTTGTTTGCTGAGGAATATAGCATATCCTATCTACTTAAGCCAGGCAGGGCCAGAGCAGCCTCAGGCAAATCACCCTTCAAAATAAAGCATGCAGGGGTCAGCACAATCTGTAGAATTTTCCCTTGAACCTCCTGATTTCACTCCTCATGTCTGTTACCTATCAATATCACGCATTTGTCACCAAACCCAATATTTTGTGCAGCTGTCATTTTACAAATATCATTACTAGATCTTTCCATTATTTATTCCTATACTCAGCTTTAATGACTACTGTAGAAATTGTTTTCATTTACTGACTTTTAAACCAAAACCCCTTCCACTGATTTATTATCTCCAACATTTTTCTTAACCAAAGACTTTTTTTATTTTTCTTTGCCAACCTATAATTATTTTTCCTTTTAACTCATTTAGAAAGAGGAAGGAATTCACTGGGGAAAGTGGAGGAGGGAGAGATGCATCATCTTGGCCTATGTGCCTGTCTTCCTCTGACTCGTCCTCTGCATCTTCATCCACATAATAGCTTAAGTGACCTTCGACTGGTACAGCAAACCTTTTTGTACTAGGCTTCCCCCATGAGTGTCTTCTTATTGATTTGTTCCCTAATAGACTGGAAGAACCTCTTTTCCTTCCTCATTTCCCTTTCTCACTGAGTTCAGTGGCTGTTTGAATGGTACATCATAACTGGAATCTCTTGAATGAGTGATTATTGGCAACCATTTGAGAAACAAACTTTCTCAGAAAGAGATTTCTTCAACTGCCCTTCCATTCCAACAATTTGAGAAGCAAATTAAACAGGGTTCACTTTAGGATGCTGGGGGTCTATGCCGATCCCCAAAGACATGTCAGAGAAGGCATGGTAGATACCAGTACACACATGGGATGCTATTTTTGAGCACTTTGTTTAACAAAGGCTTATGGTTAATATATGCAGGTATGGGTATATGTGCTTTATGAATGCTTGCACATTTGATTCTACTAGCAACCCATTTTATAAATGTGGAAATAGATGCATGAAAAGGTTAAGTAATATCTCAAAACACATGCAAATGGCAGGACTGGATTTAAATTCAAGCAGGAGGACTTTGAAAGTCTATGTTCTTACTAAGCTGTGCCCCACATTTTGTCAGAACCTCAGCTTTGTGCCAGTGGTCACCCTCCCCTTATGATTTAGATAAACACTTATTCATTCCAGCCAGCCTGGCCATCATATCCTCTTTTCAGGGATTGGTTCAAAATGAACATCCATCAATCATGGCCCAAAAGTGTAAGGATATTTTTAATTTGCTTTTATTTTTTGTTTTTTGGAAAGAGGGTTAGTTCTGGGAATGCTTGAAAAGAAACATGGTGTAATTTTTAAGTCGTTTTATGTACATTGTCAGTTACTTGTAGCTGAAACTGTCCTAAGTACTATAGATTCCCTAAGATTATTTTTTCTAAAGTAATACCTATTATCAATATGATTATATACTGTTGGATTATATTTTCAAAACAACATCTTGCTAAGTTTCACATCAGAGTTTCAGTTTTCAAAGACCAAAACAATCCTTCCAGTATGGACAAATGACAGTTTTTGAGGTTTGCCTCTAAAAACAAAAAATAAAATGTAAAATGTTGTATAACTCTACTGGTATAAAATTTGATTTGATGAATACATTTTTACCACCAGATTCTTCTTTGAGCATTCAAACATGAGTATTTTTGAGAATTTGGTTCATGTGTCTATCAGAGGGTTAGATTAAAATAAAATAATGATTGTAGAAAATCTTTCTGGATTAGAAAATTGCTTTTTATACCACTAAAGTCTTCATGGTTGGGAGATTGTTATGTTTTCTGGGATTATGAATTATTTAATTATATCAAAAATAAGTTGACCAAAAAAAAAAAAAATAGAAATGCTTGACAAGCACAGATTATTTTTTAATTCCTCAAATGTTTCAGAACATTAAAAAAGTGTTCTTGCAAAATTAGCACTTGAATTGAACTTTTGATTTCCAGTGTACACAGGATTCACAATGTTAAAGTGACTGACCCAAAAGACTTCAATGGAAACATGACTTTTTTGATTGAATTCTGTTGCTTTTTTAATCCATCACTAATATATCTAACACCATACTTTACACACTCAAGTTCCTCAAATGTTTCTTCAATGAAAACAGGGGTAAGGGGGAGATTTTGTTATCATTTTAAATATATATTCTGTATAAGGTACATAATATATTAATATCCAGGGATTCAATGTGAATTATATAGTTATAAAGTCCCACACACATATATATGTGGACACATACATCTCCTATTTTAAGTGTAAAGTTCAGCAAAGAAAGAGCATCATGTTCTTAGAGCCTGTAGGATAGGTAAAAATACCTGAGTTTTGATACTTACACACCCCTTCTTAGGACTCATTTATTTTTTCAATGAATATGATTTAGGATTATAGAAATATACTTACACTATAGTCAGTTAAGAAAAAGAGTAAGAACCATTCAATGATTAATTTTATGTGTCAACTTGACTGAGCCACAGGGTGCCCTGATATTTGGGCAAATATTATTCTAGGTGTTTCCATAGGGGAGTTTTGGATAAGATTAATATTTAATTGAGTAAACTGAGTAAATCAGATTTTCCACCATAATGTGGGTAAGCATGTAATCAGTTCAAAGCCTGAAGAGAACAAAAAGTTTGACCCACCCTTCCTAAGAGATCATCGTTTCTGCCCAGCTGCCTTAAGATTGGGATATTGGGGAATTTTCTGCTTTGGGCTCAAACTAAACCATTTGTTGTCCTGGATCTCGAGTTTATGGACTCGCCTTGCAGATCTTGGGACTTGCCAGCCTTCATAATTAAGCCATCTTTTATATTTTCTTTCTCTCTCCTGTCCTTTCCTCTCCTTTCCTTTCTTCTTCTCTCTTCTCCTCTCCTCTCCTTTCCTTTCCTCTTCTGTTTCCTTGGGGAATCCTGAATAATGCAGACTAGAAGCTTACAGAAATCTCAGGACAAATAAATTCAATAAAGAATGAACCAGGAAAACTAGAAAGTATGAACTAAAAGCAGGAAGCTTTATTAATTTATTTGTCCAATGAGGAGTTCCCCAAGAATATTACTGGGACTTCCATGACCAATTAGGTTTGGGAAGCCATGAAAGTTTCAGATCTTTCTTTTCTAGAAAGATTCTTAGAACTTTCAATATATCCATGAGTATTATGTATCTCCAAGAAAGAATATGCAGCATTTCCAAGGCATTTTCATATATTCCTTAAAGAAAGTTCTTTGGACATATTTCTTTTGCATACACTTAGGTAATGCCAGTCCATGTTGCTGAGTAACAAGTAGTACTAGGAAAGGTCTCATAGGTTGAGTTGATGAAGAATAGTTTTGATCTAAGGCCAAGGCAGATAAACCTATGACCTACACAAAAATCGTCATACTACTATGATGCAGCCACATCAATGTTTATAGCAGCTCAATTTGCAATAGCTGGATTGTGGAACCAACCTAGGTGCCCTTCAATTGATGAATGAATAAAGAAACTGTGGTATATATACACAATGGAATATTACCCAGTCATAAAGGAGAATAAAATTATGGCATTTGCAGGTAAATGGATGGAGTTGGAGAATATCATGCTAAGTGAAATAAGCCAAGCCCAAAAAACCAGAGGCCAAATGATTTATCTGATAAGTGGATGATGATACATAACAGGGGGGTAGGGAATGTAAGAATGGAGAAAGGATGGATTGTGTAGAGGAAAATGAGGAGTGGGGCGGGAGCAGGGGGAAGGAAAGATAATAGAATGAGATAAACATCATTACCCTATGTACATGTATGATTACACAAATGGTATGATTCTACTTGTGTACAACCAGAGAAATGAAATTTGTACCCCATTTGTGTACAATGAATCAAAAAAAAAAAAGCCCAGTTTCTCAAGGGTTACAGGATCTGTGATAAAAATAACTTTGAGGTTACCAGAATATGAAATTGAGAACAGTGAACCATCCCCAGAAAGTACCTACCACAAAGCAAGGAGAGCCCAAGAGACACTAATAAGCATAAAACTGCATTTGGGATGAGAAACTAAGCCTGCCACTCACATTCTCCTTGAGAGGCTTGGCCCCCAACAGTTGTGTACCCCACAGTTGCAGGTTGATTTTTATGACCATCACAGTGGTCACAGAGAGGAGAATTGTAGCCTAGGCTTCAACCCAGAGGCAGCCACAGAAAGTTTCCTAGAAAGTTCGTGACAGAGATTTCATCAAAGGAAGTTCCCTCTTGGGGCGGGCATGTTGTCATACACGTTCTAGGGGTCCCTTCCAAAGCAGTCGGAAAATAGCCTTGTGATAGAATATTTGTGAGCTAAGAAAGAGAACCAAGGAGAAAAGGTAGAGAGAAGCAGAGGGTGCCCAGTCAGCGGACTTAAAAAGGAATCATCCCAATAAAACCTTCTGAAAGAATTCAGTGGGAGACAATGTTCAGAGTTTTCATGAGGTTAAGAAGCTTCCTTATTTGAAAAGAAGAAATAGGTATTTTGTTGTAATATGTGTTTTCCTTCCATTATTCAAAAAAGATATTGTGAGGGAAATGCATTAAAGTGAGGTAGGAATGAAAACAAGAGGAAGTAAGGAGACTTGCTGGGTTCAGGCAGGAGATGAGGGCCACTTGAACAGGGGCAGCTGTTGGAGTTTTACTTTGGCTTTGAATACATGGTTCTTTTTCTTTTCATAAAGAGAAAAAGACCTTTTGCATTGGTTTCTCAACTTGACTTCTGTAATATTACCAGCCACCTGGTGGTGGAGAAATTGATGGGGGTGGGGAGCGGGGTTCTTGCTGCACGAGCAGAGAATCCCTAAGAAAGCACCAACTGGGATTCCCTAGAGAAACAGTATTGTCCTTCCTAGGCTCTCCTTCCCATATATAAAAAATGATCATCTTTCCCAAAGTGGTTGGCTTAAGCTACATCCATCTTCCACATTTTTATACACATTTGGTACATAATCAATGTTTTATTTTTATTTTTACAGAGTGCATTTTGATTAATTGTACACAAATGGGGTACAACTTTTCATTTCTATGGTTGAACACAATGTAGATTCACACCATTTATGTAATCATACATATACATAGGGTAATACTGTCTGTCTCAGTCTACTATCTTTCCTTCCCCACCCACTCCCGTACCATTTTCCTCTACACCATCCAAAGTTCCTCCATTCTTCTCTTACCCCACTATCCCTTCATTATATATTATCATCCACTTATCAGAGAAAACATTCAACCTTTGGTTTTTTGGGAGTAGCTTATTTCACTTAGCATGATATTCTCCAACTCCATCCATTTACCTGCAAAGGCCATAATTTTATTCTCCTTTATGACTGAGTAATATTCCATTGTGTATATATACCACAGTTTCTTTATCCATTCATTAGTTGAAGGGCATCTAGGTTGGTTCCACAATCTAGCTATTGTGAATTGAGCAGCTATGAACATTGATGTGACTACATCACTGTAGTATGCTGATTTTAAGTCCTTTGGGTACAGGCTGAGGAGTGGGATAGCTGGGTTAAAAGGTGGGTTCATTCCAAGTTTTCTGAGGAATCTCCATACTGCTTTCCAGAGTGACTGCACCAATTTGCAACTCCACTAGCAATATGTGAGTGTACCTTTTCCCCACATCCACACCAACACTTACTATTCCTTGTGTTCTTGATAATAGTCATTCTAATTGGAGTTAGATGAAATCTTAGGGTGGTTTTAATTTGCATTTCTCTAAGTACTAGAGATGATGAGCACTTTTTCACATATTTGTTGATCACCTGTTTTATCTTCTTCTGTGAAGTGTCTGCCCAGTTCCTTAGCCCATTTATAATCAATGTTTTTTGAATGAAATAAAGCTGAATAGTAATGTGACACATTTTTTCTTGTGAATTAAATCTTTTACCACAACTCTCTCTAAAATGAGGAAATAATCTAGATTATTTAACAAAGCAAAACTGCCTGATAACCAAATGAAGATTCATGCAATGGGATTTTTATTTTTTCATTGCTGCTGGGGATTGAACCCAGGGCCCCACACAAGCTGGGCATACTCTTGCTCAACTACTGAGCTACATTCCAGTTGCTAGGCTGGTCTTGAGCTTTGTGATCATCACCTTGGCAGCCTCCTGAATAGCTGGGATTATAGGTGTATGCCACCACACCCCGCTGCAGCACAGGGTTACAATCCTATGAAGTCCCCATGTAACTTCCTCCTTTGATATGCCTGTTTCCTGTTGCCTAAGCTTTTGCTATTAGAAATTATTTCTCCTAACATGAGGTTATATCCCTTATGAAATCTAAATGCCCTGAGGTAAATAATGAGCCTTATCATTCATTTTAGCTTTAATGGATCCACCATATCTTTTCTTGAAAGAAAGCAGATTTTAGGAGAGAAGAAGATGAAAAAAAGTATGAAGACATTTTAGCTTTTTGTGGACGAAATATACTACTTGGGAGTGTGTGGGAAGTAAATATTTGTAAAGATAGTCATTATAATATTATATATAACATAATAAAATAGAGACAACTTACATGTCCAATGAAAGGGATATAGATAAATACATATAATATAGCTTTAGAATACAATATTATTCAATTATCAAAGTTATGTTTCTGAAGAATATTTGATAACATAGGATAAAGGTTCAAACAAAATATGCATAGTATGTTTTATGGATATACATATGTAACATAAATATATAGTATATCTCAAAATTCTAAAAGACACATGTATCATATACAATACATATGTAATAAAACTTCAAATGATATACATATATATGTGTATATATATGGGAAAGATGTCTTATTTATATATGTATATATATAAATATATATTTCATATATATATATGAAAAATTATGAGTGTTAATATTAATAGTGAGATTGGGGGTGATATTTATTTTCTTCAATGATTTTTTATTATTTCCAGTTTAAAAAATAAATGAATTACTAGCAGAAATATTATTTTAAATCTGTATAAATATTGTTAAAATGGGGAGATTGCTGTAGATAGCTGCTGGGCAAGCATTGATAGTTATCATGTACATTATGGGTCTGACTGGTCCTGTGGAAAACAGCTCCCCTTTCCTCCTTAGAAGCAATTTCTAATTCATTAGCCAGTTGTCCACATCTGTTCTGGAAAAAATATGGGCATTTGACTGAACTTGAAGCTGTGCAACAGGTTTTCAGAATTAAATATTGCAAGGTGTTCTTCATGCCTCTAAAGCACTTTTCTTTTATGAAGGGGTTGATGGTTGTTTTAGTCAGCTGTTTCCCTGCTGTGACTATAAGATCTGACCAGAACAACTATAGTGGAGAGTTTACTTGAGGGCTCACGGCTTCAGAGGTCTTAGTCCACAGAAGGCTTACTCCATTCCTCAGGGCCTGAGGTGAGGCTGAACATCATGGCAGGAGAGTATGGCAGAGGGAAGCAGCTCACAACACGATGATCAGGAAGCACAGAGAGAATCTCCACTTTCCAGATCCTATTTTGAATACCCGAAAGCCATGCCCCAATTCCCACCTCCTCCAGCCACATCCTACCACTTCAGTTACCACCCAGTTAATCCCTGTCAGGGGATTAAATCACTAATTGGGTTAAGACTCTTACAACACAAATCATTTCTCCTCTGAACCTACTTGCATCATCTCACATGTGAGCTTTTGGGGGACACCTCACATCCAAACCATAATAATGGTTGTAGGAGAAAGAGACTTGAAGAACATCTTAATTCACTAGCATTTTGTTATTTTCAGAGCACTTGGCTGAGGTGACTGAGATTGGTGGCACTAACTTTTGATATTTATTGAGTCATAGTTGTTCTCTTGGGCTGCTTAGCTCCCACTAAGTTCAATTTAAATTGTGAAACAAACAAAAAAATGCAAAAGTTTCTGTCAACAATATAATTCCCATAATACATCAGCCATAATACACTCATGATAATGTTTTCTATGGCCAGATCTCTGCTAAAATGCTCACACAGGGCAAAATATCAGGAACTATCCTTGGAAAGGTGTGACTTTCACTTCCATTTTTTCCCCTTTCTGTTGGGTTCATTTGTGTTTAAATAAATGATAATTTCTGGAACGCTAGGCATGAGTTAGTTTTTTAATATAAAATATGTCTTGATCTTTATTATGAATTGTCTCTTTTTCAAAGTAAAGAAAGTTTCATTTAAACATTAAAAGGTACAGTTGCCTTGTTATTGTACAGCTTATAATCCATTTATCACTTACATTGATCCTCAAATTGTTCCAGATTTGACCAATTGGAAAAAATGATGTGTCAATATATAGAGATAGATCAATCAGTAGGTCTCAACCAGAGGAGACTTTGCCCTGCCCCAACTGGAGGTTTGTCAGGGTGTCCTGATATATTTGGTTTTCCCACTAAGGGGTAGGGACAGTGTGATGGGAATGTCTTACTGTGTAGTGGTTTGAAACCACAGTTGATGCTAAACATCCTGCAGTGTATTAGACAAAATTATCTGGTCCCAAATGTCAATAGTGCTGAGGTTGAGAAATCCTGTTGTGTATAGATAGATGGGAGAAGTAAATATTATAAAATATTTACATCAGGATTAAAGGTATACAGGAATTTTTGTACTGTCTTTGAAACTTTTCTGTAAGTCTGACAGTGTTTAAAATTTCAAAAAGATTTAAATAGGTACACTTGGCCATTTCGGTCTCTATACCCCTATTTATAGTTATGAGATAGAAAATGACTTGTCCCTTGTTGGGAATATAAGTTTAGCTCCGTCACTGTCCATGACCTTTGGATCCATAGTCTACAGGGGCTGGAAGGGAAGTTAGCAGAGGTTCCAATGCCCACCAGCCCATGACTGTGCATGTCCTCCTGTCAAATCCATGTTTGGCCAAAGAACTTCTTAAACCACTCTTCGGAACCTGGGGTCTGAAGCACCCGATGAAGAACCCACCCCTCTACACCCAACCCCTCCTTACCTGTATCTTGTCCCCAGGCTGCATTATATCTTGTATATATCTCACCAAGTATTCTTCGGTCTTCTTTATGAGTTTATACTCTGGTTCCTCAACAGTATTGTGAGCTCCTCTGAGTTAAGAACACTGCTCTTATGGCTGGGGTGTAGCTCAGTTGGTAGAGTTCCTGCCTTGCCTGCATAAGACCCTGGGTTCAATCCCCAGCACCACCAAAAAAACAACACCAAAGAAAATATGCTGCTCTTACTAAATTTATGTGTGTAATGTTTTGACTAAGAGTTCAGGCTCTGGAGACAAATAGCCTGTTTCACCTCTTACCAGTTGGGCAATCTTCATCATTTTATGAAACCTGTTCATGGTTTTTATTCTTGGTGATATTGGGATCAAACCCAGAGCCTTAGGTATGCTAGGCAAGAGCTTTACCACTGAGACACAGAGCTCCAACCCCATGTTTTAATTTCTTTTCTCTTCCTTTCTTTCTTTCTTTTTTGGTACCAGGGATTGAACCCAGGGATGCTTAACCACTGAGCCATATCCCCAACTCTCAATTAATTAACTAATTAATCTATTTATTTATTTTGAGACAGAGTCTCACTAAGTTGCTTAGAGCCTTACTAAGTTGCTGAGGCTGGTTTTGAACTGTGATCCTCCTGCCTCAGCCTCCTAAGCCGCTGGGATAATAGTGTGTGCTTTCATACCCAGCTCCCATATTCTAATTTTCTGTTAAATGAGGAAAATAATACCACAACTGTGTAGAGTTTAAGTGAGTTAATAAATATAAATTGGTACGAGTGACACATATTGAGCCCTTAATAAACTTGAGTATTCACTGATTTATTCAACTAATGATTTATGAATTATTAGAATTATTTCTAATAATTCCTGTGAGATGTTCCCTAACTACGGTATGAGGAAGATATCAATGATGTAGCATAGTCATCCATGTTCATTGTACAGTCCTATCCCCGACTCTTGCTGTTTCTGTTGCATTAATTCAACTCACTGCGAATCTCTACGTCCTAAAACAGGCACAGTGATTGGGAGTCGTTAAATATTAAATCTCTTCCAACTCATCCCATCCTACTCAATTCTCTTCTTCCATTCATTGGATATTTCCAATGAGTTATACACAATACTAAAGGGTTTCTTTCTTTCTTTTTTATGTGTTTGCTTCTCATAAGAGCCCCGTGTAAAATAGAGGCCATGATTTTCCTCACTTTACAATTAAAGAAAAATCAGCTTTAAAGAGACTGAATGATAAAACTGAAACCACAAAATTAAAAAGTAGTGAACCTCTTCTATTTCATTGCTTGAAATTGATTTATTTAAGTTAGGTATATCAATTTCAAGCAATGAAATAGAAGAGGTCATCAAAAGCCTACCAACAAAGAAAAGTCCGGGACCAGATGGGTTCTCAGCCCAGTTCTACAAAACCTTTAAAGAAGAGCTCATTCCAATACTCCTCAAAGTATTCCATGAAATACAAGAGGAGGGAACCCTCCCAAACTCATTCTATGAAGCCAATATCACCCTGATACCTAAACCAGACAGAGACACATCGAGGAAAGAAAATTTCAGACCAATATCCTTAATGAACATCGATGCAAAAATTCTCAACAAAATTTTAGCAAACCGCATACAAAAATATATTAAAAAGATAGTGCACCACGATCAAGTGGGTTTTATCCCAGGGATGCAAGTTTGGTTCAACATCCAGAAATCAATAAATGTCATTCACCATATCAATAGACTTAAAGTCAAGAATCACATGATTATTTCAATAGATGCAGAAAAAGCATTCGATAAAATACAGCACCCCTTCATGCTCAAAACACTAGAAAAAATAGGGGTAGTGGGAACATTCCTTAACATTGTAAAGCCCATCTATGCTAAGCCCTTGGCCAATATCATTCTAAATGGTGAAAAACTGAAAGCATTCCCCCTAAAAACTGGAAAAAGGCAGGGATGTCCTCTTTCACCACTTCTATTCAACATCGTCCTTGAAAGTCTAGCCAGAGCAATTAGACAAACCAAAGAAATTAAAGGGATATGAATTGGAAAAGAGGAACTCAAACTATGCCTGTTCGCTGATGACATGATTATATATTTAGAGGAACCTGGAAATTCCACCAGAAAACTTTTAGAACTCATAAGTGAATTCAGTAAAGTAGCAGGTTACAAGATCAATGCTCATAAATCCAATGCATTTTTATACATAAGTGATGAATCTTCAGAAAGAGAAATTAGGAAAACTACCCCATTCACAATAGCATCGAAAAAAATAAAATACTTGGGAATCAATCTCACAAAAGAGGTGAAAGACCTCTACAATGAGAACTACAGAACACTAAAGAAAGAAATTAAAGAAAACCTTAGAAGATGGAAAGATCTCTCATGTTCTTGGATAGGCAGAGTTAATATTGTCAAAATGGCCATACTACCTAAAGTGCTATACAAATTCAATGCAATTCCAATTAAAATCCCAAAGATGTATCTTAAATAAATAGAGCAAGCAATTATGAAATTCATCTGGAAGAATAAAAAACCCAGAATAGCTAAAGCAATCCTCAGTAGAAAGAGCAAAACAGGGGGTATCGCAATACCAGATCTTCAACTCTACTACAAAGCAATAGTAACAAAAATGACATGGTATTGGTACCAAAATAGACAAGTAGATCAATGGTACAGAATAGAGGATATGGACACAAACTCAAATAAATACAATTTTCTCATAATAGACAAAGGGGCCAAAAATATGCAATGGAGTAAAGATAGCCTCTTCAACAAATGGTGCTGGGAAAACTGGAAAACCATATGCAACAGAATGAAATTAAACCCCTATCTCTCACCCTGCACAAAAAAACTCAAAATGGATCAAGGACCTGGGAATCAGACCAGAAACCCTTCATCTTATAGAAGAAAAAGTAGGTCCAAATCTTCAACTTGTTGGCTTAGGATCAGACTTCCTTAAGAGGACTCCCATAGCACAAGAAATAAAAGCAAGAATCAACAACTGGGATAGATTCAAACTAAAAAGCTTTCTCTCAGCAAAGGAAACTATCAGTAATGTGAAGAGAGAGCCTACAGAGTGGGAGAATATCTTTGCCAACCATACTTCAGATAGAGCACTAAATTCCAGAATCTATAAAGAACTCAAAAAACTCTACACCAAGAATACAAATAATCCAATCAACAAATGGGCTAAGGAAATGAACAGACACTTCACAGAAGATGTACAAGCAATCAATAGATATATGAAAAAATATTCAACATCTCTAGTAATAAGAGAAATGCAAATCAAAACTACCCTAAGATTCCATCTCACCCCAATTAGAATGGCGATTATCAAGAACACAAGCAACAATAGTTGTTGGCGAGGATGTGGGGAAAAAGGTACACTCATACATTGCTGGTGGGGTTGCAAATTAGTGCAGCCACTCTGGAAAGCAGTGTGGAGATTCCTCAGAAAGCTTGGAATGGAACCACCATTTGACCCAGCTATCCCACTCCTTGGCCTATACCCAAAGGACTTAAAATCAGCATACTACAGAGATACAGTCACATCAATGTTCATTGCTGCTCAATTCACCATAGCCATATTGTGGAACCAACCTAGATGTCCTTCAATTGATGAATGGATAAAGAAACTGTGGCATATATATATATATGTATATATATATATATATATATATATACATATATATATATATATATACAATGGAATATTACTCCACCATAAAGAATGATAAAATTATGGCATTTGCAGGCAAATGGATGAAATTGGAGAATATCATGCTAAGTGAAATAAGCCAATCTCAAAAAACTAAAGGACGAATGATCTCGCTGATAAGCAAATGAGGACATATAATGGGGGGTGGGAGGGGTTAGCGTTAGGGTTAGGGTTAGGTTTAGGGTTAGAGTTAAGGAGGGTGGTAAGAATGGTGGAAGGAAGGACTGTACAGAGGGAAAAGATGGGTGGGAGGGGTGGGGGGAAGAGGAAAAAAATAACAATGAATCAAACAACATTACTCTATGTAAATTTATGATTACACAAATGGTATGCCTTGACTTCATGTACAAACAGAAACAACATGTATCCCATTAGTTTACAATAATAAATAAATAAATAAAAATAAAATTGTTCATAAATGTTATAAAATTTAATTTAGTGATAAAATTAAAGATTATTATGAACAAGTTGGGTTTATTCTAAGAATACAAAGATACTATGATATTAAAATTTAATTAATATATTAAAGTATTTATAGATCTAGTTTTAAGATTACTTTGTTTTCCCATGATATATTTAACATTTCTCCAAAATATTTTAATAAAAGGTTATTGAATATTGCATTCATTATAATAATAAAACATTTTTGGGGGGTGTTGGGGATTGAACTCAGGGGCACTTAGCGGCTGAGCCACATTCCCAGTCCTTTGTATGTTTTATTTTGAAATGGAATCTTGCTGAGTTGCTTAGGACCTCGCTAAGTTGCTGAGGCTGGATTTGAACTCCTGATCATTCTCCCTCAGCATGTGAGCCTCTGGAATTATAGGGTTGTGCCGCTGCACAGAGTTATAAAAATCTTTTAGTAAATAAAAATCAATTTGTTACTTATCAATTAAAATGATAAAAATCGATGAAAAAGAAATGTGAAAAGAGGAAAATAAAAGAAAAATACTAGGATAAGCTAATGGATTGATTAGAATTAAGATTAAAATAATATGCCTGTTTAAAATTATTAAAAAACTTTTTAGTGAACCAGTAATAGAATATTTCCTTGCTGTGAGTAATAGTATATAAAATAATATCTTACATCAAACATCATATTTAATGATGAAACATTGAAAATTTTCCTCTGGAGAATGTTAGGAAAACAAAAATATCTGCTGCCATTGCTTACATTCAGTGCTTATATTTGATGTATTGGAGATCCTAACCAGTGAAATAAAGTAAAAATATAAATAAGGTAAAAGTGTTGGAAAGTGAAAAATAAGGACATTTTTTCATATTTATTGATCTGTTTTCCATTGCTATAACAAAATACGTGAGGCTAGGTGTTTCACAAAGAAAATATTTTTATTTAGATCACTGTTTTGGTAGGTAACTTCATCTGTTTAGCATCTGGTGAGATGCCTCTTAACTTTATCATAGCATAATGGATGGAATCAAGTTGAGATTGCATGTGAGAGGGAAACATCACAAAACAAGACAGGAAGCAACATAAATTCAGGTCCAAATTTCCTTTTTCAATGGCAACTCATTCTCTCAGAAACTAGTGTTCTGTGAGAACTACATTAAACCCTATCAAGAATATGTCACCCATGACCTATTTATCTGTACTAGGCCCCACCTCTTAAAGGTTCTACTATTCTTATGAGCACACAATGGAGACAAAGTCTCAAGACAAACCCTTGTGAGACAAACCATATGCAAATAACAGCAGCATATGGAACTATGTATAGAGAAAATCCAAAAACATTACATGTTAGAAATAATAAGTGTATTTAGTATGTTTGCTAGATACAAATTTAATATACAAAAATCAATCAATATTAGAATTTGATAAAAGGATACCTTTTATATTATTAGCATGAAATACTTAAAAACAAAAATAACAAATGAATTGTAAGAGCCCTATACAGAAAGCTAACGTTACTGAGGAAAAAAATCTGATATAACTGGAGGGATATGCCATATTCATGAATTAAAATACTCAATGTTGTAAAGGTTTCAATTAGTTGCAAATTATCATATTCTGACTCCCATGAAAATCTCAGCAGGTTTTGTGTAGAGACTGATAAGTTGGTTCTAAAAATTATAATGGAAATTCAGAAGCTCAAATATAGCCAAAGAAATGTCAGGGATGAATAAAAAAAAAAAAAAAGTAGTGAACCTTGTCCTGTTCTTTCCTAGTAACATTGTGCTCTGAGTGGGGAAGTACAAGACTGCCCAAGGAGTCGGTGCCGCTCTTCTGGTTCACTTCCTTGCAAAACACAGAAACCAGAAGAAATGTGACAGCTATGCATTTGGAATTTTTCATCTGCCAGGGGTTGTACTAGGTTCCTAGGACATAAAAATAGAAAACTCCTGGTCAATAACTTCCATTTGTTTAGTGTCTATCATTTTCTGTACATGAAAGCACCCCCAAACTTAGTAGATTAAAATAATGATTTATTGTTTCTCATGATTCTGTGGGTTGCCTGAACTCACTAGACAGTTCAGATATTGCTTGAAATCAATCATGTAGATTTTTTCAGTTGGGAGCTTGGCTTGGGGGTCTAAGATGGCCTCACTTACACACGTTGCAGTTGGCACCAACTGTTGGCAGAGGTCCTCTGTTTCCCTCACAGGAATTATATTCCAGAGCCTCTCCCCATGTGTTCACTCCAGTAGCATGGTCTGGTCTTCTTTATGTGGTCATTGGCTTCCAAGGGACTGAAAATGGGAAGCGACCTGGCTTCTCAAGGCCTTGTTAGAGAAGTCACACAGCATTTCTTCTGCCATATTCTATGAGTCAAAGCAAGTTATAGATTCAGGAAGGCAGAGAAAAGGACTCTCTCACTTGATGTGAGGAATGGCATAGGAGCACAAGGGTGGGAGGGGTTGTTGTAGCCATTTTTGAAAACAATCTGTTACCCTCACAGTCCATGTATCTCTGTAGCCAGAGAACAGGGTTTTGGAGCTGGAAGGCTCCTTAACTGCCAGAGGACTCAACCCCATCATGCTCTGCACATTTGCATCCCCCTCACATTCATATATTGACATATAATCACCAATAGGAGGCAGAGCCTTTAGAGAAGTGCTTGGTTCATGAGGGCTCTGCCCTCTTCAGTGGATTATTGCCCTTACAAAATAGGCCCAAGTGAAAGACCCTCATCAGGTGAGTATAAAAGAAGGTGTCATCTATGAATCAGGAAATGGGCCCTCACCAGCAACTAAATCTTCTGGCACCTTGATCTTGAACTTCCAGCCTCCAGAAGTATGAGAAATGAATCCCTGTTGTTTATAAGCTACCAAGTCTGATATTGTGTTATAGCAGCCCAGATGGATTAAGACAACCCCTAGTCCGATAGATGCAAAAAACTAAGACCTGAGAAGTTGAGCTACAAGCCTAGGCCACCTCATAGTGGAGAAGCCAGGCTTAGAATCTGGACTTCTTGGTTGGTGTCATCACCTGCATGTGCAGCCATCTGCTTCCTCTAGCATACCTTTCTACTATGTTCCTCTCTGACTATCCCTCTAAATTTGGAGAACACAGGCTATGGAAGAAGGAAAGGGTCTGTTTTTCCTTCTCTTTCTATTCCTGGCACCTGTCTTCCTGTTCCTGGCCTAGGCACCAAAGGTCTTTATGGAGTGATTCGGTCTCATTGACCAGCACTATCCAGGCATGCTTTCCTTGTCATTGCGTTATCTATATATTCTGAGCATAAAAGGATGCTGGGTTTTACCACATGCATAGAAAGTAGCTACCCAACCCCTGACAGATGTTATAAAATGAAATCTAGCACACTTATATAACATTTTAGAACAGTCCATTACACTGTTGTACATGTTTCTAAAATCCACAGATACTGCTGCAATATGAATCATGTTTCTTGATTCAAAATGGAGCAGGTGATCCATAAGTGATCATTTTCCTCAGTATAACCACAAATCTGAAAATAATGAAGAGGTTACATTTTCTCAAATCATTAGGACGTTATTTTGGATTATTTCCAACCTGCTGGGTGGAGGATAGATATTTATTTTGCCTTGGAGACAATATTCATTATCAAATACAGCCCTCATGGATATGTCTGGCTCTTATGAGGGTTAAAGAAAATGAAGATTATAATTTCTTAGATTTACAGCTTCCTGAAGGCCATAAATTTCCTAAGAAATGGTATCTCCAGAAAAAAAAATCTTCATTCCTGCTATCCTGAATAAATTATTGATTGAATAAAACTTTTTATAATTCTAATAATATTTACTATTTTACAGGTTAAAAATAATATTTGTTTATTATAGAAAATTTGGAAAACTACAGTTTTAGTGTATGTCTTTCTCATCAGAGAGAGCATTAGTTCTAGAGATTAATATGGAAAGAGATGTAGAGATGTAGATATATAGATACAGATATATATAGATATATAGATATCTATATATATGTCTATATATCTATATCTGGGTTTGATCCTAGCACCATCCACACACAGATAAAGATTATCTTGTGGACTAATTTTGCAACCAGTTTTTGCATGTGTGTGTTTTGTTAGTTTTCCTAAATATACCAAGAACATATCTCTATGTCACTAAATATTCTTCTACCTTACAAAGTGAATCTTTCTCTCATTTTGACAGGACAGTGATATTGAAGCATTAGCCAGGTGTTTGGAAAATGTCCTGGGTTGCACCTCTCTAGGTAAGTTTCTTCAGATTTCAAATGATAGTGTTATTTATTGATTCTATTCTAATATCAAGAAGTTAGAAAGCTTAGAAAGAATCTTATATTTTGCCTAATCTCCTCATTTTACAGATGAGGAGACTGAGGCCAATAGGGACTGTCTGGCTAAAGAGTCAGGAAACTCAAGGAAGAATTGCTTATTATTATTATAAATGACCTTCAGTCTCCAAGGAAGAAATAATTGAAAGTCAGTAGTTCCTTGTGATCAAATGGTGGCCAGATAGTACATAATAACTAGCTTACAATCTCTGGAAGGGGAATCTCCTTACCTAACTTGTCTTGTAGAAGCAGATTGCATTCAGTCAAGCTGAAAGGACCATCACTCTGAAGGTCAGTCAGTTATTGGAAGAGATTTGGTCTGAAAAACAAAGCTGAAATGTCTTTAGCATTGTCAGTCTCGATAAATGGGATGACTGTGCTTCAAGGATAAAACCCTATTTCATAGTGTCTTCTTTTTTTTTTTAATCCAAAAAGCACAACTGTGATAACTTTTTGCACTAGACAATATATTTTCAGAGTATTCTTAAAGGTCCTAGATGAAAGGAGTATAATTTTTTCTTTTAAATTTGATTGTGAGTTTTTATTTTAGGAATTTTAATTATGTAACCAGAAGCATTCCCTTCAAAGGAAATGGTAGGATTAAAGATGAACAATGAAGCTTTCAAGTGAGCAAGCATTCGCCACTATTTATTAGGAGCTTTATGTACAATTTGGGGCTTTATGTACAATTTATAGCCTCTTTCTAACTCATGCCACATCTGCATGTGGATACTCACAGTCCCAACACAGATCTTTGATCTTTCTCTCCTGACCATCACCCTGTGATCTGTTTAATTGCATATTAGTGACACTTATTAAGTAAATTTAACTCTTAAGGATGGTCTAGAAGGCTCAGAAGAATTTCTTTTGACCAAGTCACCTTCCCTCTCTGCATCTCAGATTAGATCAATAATTTTCAAAGTAGCCAGCTCCTTGGAACCTCCAGGATGGGGCAACAGGAAGTGTACCGAGAAGCATGAGGAGAGAAGCTATGTCTTTACTGCTTGTCTTTTGTTTTTCCATACTGTAACATTGTGTCTGATGTATAAAAGACCCTTCAAAAGTATTTTAAAATGTTTTTGGAAGCAATTAGATATAAACTATCTTTCTTTATCAGCTGCAACCAAAATAGCTTCACTCTTATCTGTTTTATAAATTGAATTTCTACATAAAATTGTGTTTTGAAAAAGATAGATTCCACTACAAAAAATGGCAAATAACACAGGTTGGGTAGGTGATATCTAAATTCCCTTTCAGGATGTATGATTTTATAGAAATGAGCATTAGACACAAAATGTACATTTATCTCTGCCTGGAGTCCCACTAAAGTGACAGTAAAGAAATAAAGCTGAGATAAATCTACAGGAAAAAAAGGAATAGGAGGAGGCTGTTGGTGAATTTGAGAAGAGAGAAAACAGATGGGTGTGAGTGGTAACTGATTTAGAAAACAAGTCTGAAAGCCAAGTGCCTAAGCTGTATATGGGAAGGAAGAGAGGACACGTGGAGGACTAGGAGAAGCAAGCCAATGGAACCCACAGGATCTTGGAAAGGCTCAGAATTTGGAAGTCCCTGTTTCCTCTGAAGGCAAGATGTGGATGAAGATGAAAATAGGAGGATCGATGACAGTGTGCATAGAGATCAAAAGATCCCAGTCCCTTTGCCTCCACTGGCATTACCAGGGACTTCCTCTCCACAGTCAAGGCAGAAGACACTAGATTTGATTCTGGGGGATTAAATGAGGGTGGTGCCAGACATAGGGACACCAGGGACATGAAAGGGCAGGGTGACGTGTTGTGATGAAAACCGGGATGAAGTGGAAGTCTGCATGTTGGATGATGAAATCCCCAGATACTGCCCCTGCTTGGCTCTGAAATACTGGAGAACAGCACGGACCCCCTCAGAAGGTATTTCTCTGAGAGTGCCCGTCTAGGAATCCTACAGGTAATGACATTCTCCCAACAAAATGGCAGGAGCAAACCCTTCCAGTGATGATCACTGGATCCAGAGAAAGAGCTTAAATTGTTTTTTTATGTTTCATACTTAGATATAAACATATAGCTAAATGGTAGCTGATGGGGGGAAATCTAACAAAAAAGAGGGAAGTCAAAACAAAAATCTACAAAATACACAGGAAATAAACAATGTAGGGGAAATCTTTCAAAAAATTAATTTTTTAAAAAAATCAGAGAAGATATTATCTCTAAGAAACAAGCAAACAAAAAGGAATATACAGAAAATAAGAAAGAACTCTTGAAATTATAATTTTCATAGTAAAATTTTTAAAAATTCAGTATAAAGTTTGGGAGATAAAGTTGAAAATTTCCAGGAATAAATAAATAAATAAATAAATAAAATAACAAAATGATCAGTCTAGGTGGTTCAGCATCTAATTAATAGATATTCCTGGAAATAAAAAAAAATCAATCAAAGAAATAAGAAAAATGTAGAGATAACAAAACAGATCATTTATAAGGTATCAGGAAAAAGAATGGGGTCTTATTTTTCAACAGTAGTAAAAGCTTTGTTGTCTAAGTTTTAACCTGGATCTTTTTTTTTTTTTTTTTTTTTTTTTTTTTTTTTACATATCCAAACCACCAATCAGGTGTGAGAGAGGAATAAAGACATTTTCAGACATGCAGTCTCAACAAATGAGGTCTCAGATATCTACTTTCCATGACTTTTCTTGGGATGTTTTTAGAGGTTATGCTCCATCCAAATATAGGAGTAAATCAAGAAAGAGTTAGACATGAACTGCAAGTGATGGGGGATCCCACATAGGAGAGAGGTTAGCAGGATTCCTATAGTGGCAGTAAAGGAAAGTTGTTCCCCAGGTGACAGCTGGACAACAGGCTCGTAGAAAAATCCATTCTGATTGAAATTGGTCAGAAGGCTCCACATATAAGGCCCTGGGTTTGACTATAATGAAAGTCGTTTTCAGTTTCTTTGGCGAGTAAGGGATGAATTAGGAAGAAGTAATCAGAAAACTAAGCAATGTAAAAAACTTCAAGGCAATTATTAATTGAAAATTGGGAAAAACAGAAAAAAATTTAATCTGCATACACTAAGGGTTTGTGTATAATGTTTACAGTCATAGTAATTTAAACATTGAATTATTTTAAAACTTTTATGACTATATTGGAAAAATGGATGTAGGAAAGATTTGAGTGGGAGAGAGAGAGAACCTGATCACAGAGACAGGGGAAAAACAACAAAATTCAAATTCCCATTGGATACGGTGGCACAGGCTGTAATCCCAGCTACTCAGGAGGCTGAGGGTCCCAATTTTGAGATCAGCCTGGGTGACTTAGTGAGTCCCTGTTTCAAAATAAAATTAAAAGGGTTGGAGATATAGCTCCGTGGTAAAGCATTTGGCTAGCATGCTTGAGGCCCTGGGTTCAATCCCAGTACCACTCACATAGACACACACACACACACACTCACAGGCACACACAATTCAAATTCTTCATACAGCATAGTAGGATGTTCATACATTATACAAAATATAAAATAAACAGTAGTTGTATAAATGTTATATTGAAAAACAAAAGTAAATATAAAAATAAAGAGCTGAATATGGTTGACTTTGGAGAATGGAACTTAGAAGCAAAGCAGGAAGCTGCTTTTTTTTTTTTTTATCAAATTGTTAACTTTGGCTTTAAAAAGTGCCATGCTCTCTCATGCTGGGCAAGTGCTCTACCACTAAACTACATCCCACGACTTTTTATTTTATTTTGAGATAGAGACTCGCTCAATTGCCTAGGCTAACCTTGAGCTTGAAATCCTAAGTAGCTGGGATTACAGGTGTGTGCTTCTCTGCCCAGTTTAGGTATCTGTTTGATATGCTGATTTCATTTCCTTTGGATATATACCCAGAAGCTGGATCATATGATAGATATATTTAGTTTTTAAGAAACCTCCATACTATTCCACATGTCTATACTAACTTATATTCCCACCATAAATTGCACAATTAAAATCATCATCATCATCATCATCATCATCAAAGAGCATTAGAAAGCAAAGAACCCAATTCTGTTTTTCCATTACTTCATTGATATTCTTATCAAGGCTGGATTAGGAGTTTTGGATACCTTGATTAATAAAACTTAAATTGTAAAACAAAAAAATTACATGTACCTTGAAGTTGAAATAACTTCTTCCCAGATTGTCCCATTGCAAAATTCTGGGAAAAAAATCACTGAGGCTGAATGTTTTAGTTTGGAGTGCCCTGTTCTTGTGTCCTAGCATCTATGGCACAATTTATAGGACATTTTAGTATTGACTTTGTGTAAACTGCTTAATGCTTGTTTTCTAATACTAACCGAGACAGGAAGCCCCTTAACCCTTCCACTGCTTCTTATGACTGTGATGACCTCTTATGGTGACATTTTTGCTCTAGGGCAGTGGAGTCTAACTAATGCTGCTGCTCAGATTAAGGGGGTGCTTTTATTGTGACTGCTGGCATTGAGATGATGAGAGCACAGGCTTTTGAAATACCTTTCTAGGGAGGAAACTCACAGAATAATCCTCATTACTGAGGAGAAATTTGCTGCTTTCAGAGTGCCAAGCACTTTTCTGTCTTTATATAGTAACCATGAAGACAATCTCTTGTGGTCGTACAGGAGATGATAGTTTAGGATTGCTCAGGTAGTTATATCTGCTTTGCTCTAACTACAGTTTTAGGAGACTCACAAGTTGCAATAATAGAGTTTATTAATCATTGTGGTCATTAATATATGTAAGAATGTTAAAATCTAAGGGATAATTTACACTTAAATATGTCAGAGTTTAAGGCTTATCAGTTTGAAGTGAAACCTCTGTGAAATGAGATGACTCACTCATACTTCACTCATGTTCAGCATCAGATTATACATTTCAGAAATATCCAGTTGGAATACACCACAGTGAATCTCACCCTCATATATGTCCACAAGACTGGGATCCAAATTAGAATAAGATATATTCCATGCTTGTATAAATATATCAAAATAGATTCTACTTTCGTGTATAACTAAAAAGAATCCCAGCAGCTTGGGAGGCTGAGGCAGGAGAATCTGGAGTTCAAAGCCAGACTCAGCAAAAGTGTGGGGCTAAGCAACTCAGTGAGACCCTATCTCTAAATAAAATACAAAAAAATAGGGCTAGGGATGTGGCTCAGTGCTCAAGTGCCCCTGAGTTCAATCCCCAGCACCCACCCCTACCCTACCCTGCAAAAAAGAAAGAAATGTGCAGTTGCCCATTGAGCATATTAAGATGTTAAGTATCTTCCACAAACTTCTGCAAGAGCTTCTCCAAACCCTCAACAAGAAAGAATAATAGAGATATCCTTTCTTGTGATTTGTAATGAGCAAAAGTGTTTTAACCTTGCAGCCCTGAAAATGTTGAATGCAGTGTTTTGACCCCATTCCAGGTTTAGTTTTATTTTTACTTCAAACAGGAACAGTATATTTTCCTTTCTTTATCACAAGTGAGCGACCTATGCATTAGAAAGTGTTCATTTGCATTCCAAATTCAATGTATTAGTCTCCTCTATAATATCAAGTTCAGATTACCTCAGTGATTCCCACAACTTGAGCACATATCAGAATTATCTAGAAGCTTAAAACACAGGTCTGGTGTGTAACCAAGAATTTGTATTTCTGACAATTTTTCATGTGATGTTAATGTTCCAGGTCCAGACACCACTTCAAAATTCCTCAGGGGAGTAAGGCTAGCTAGTCATAAACCAGATATTGAGTGATTCTAGGCAAACTCAGGAGAGAGAAGGAGGAGAGCATTTAAAAGGGAACTGGATAGACTAGAAACTAGGACATGGATGGATAGCTAAGAATTAGACAGAGGTCATTTTACTGAGGGTAAATACTTTTAAACATAATTTTTTCATAGCTAAGATGTGTAAGCTATATTTCCTTTTCGCTCCTTACCCTATAAATGTTTACAAGCTTATTTTTATGACAAGCCAGATGTCACAGAGTGATGAAGGAAACAAGATCCCTGCCTTAATGAGTTCCCAGCCAGGAAGGCAGATAATCCTAGGGCACTGTAACTAGCACAGCCCACACAGTGAGCAAGGGAGATGGGGTGTGTCAGTGGAGGGGGTGCACTTCCACTGTGAGGCAAGGCCCAGGAAGGCTGCAGAGAGGAGAGGAAGGTTTGTAATTCCTACATCTTGGAGGACAGGGCAAGGTCAAATTCATTATAGTGTTCCCAGAGTCTCGCACATAGCATGGCACAGAGTTTTTTCAATAATCATTTAAGAAGTTAATGGAAAGATAGGTGTGGAGTTGCCACGTGGGCAGGAAGGAGTTGTGTTCTCTAGAAAGGATCAAGCAGGGCAAAACAACTGGATGTATTCATGGATCTTCTTATTGAGGAAGAGATTGGCAAACCCGGGTATACAATGCCAAAACCACAGAGAAGCTCATGTGCCAAGTTAGGAATCTGAACCTTATCCTGAGGGTTAGGATACCACTAGCTTTTCAGCAAAATCAGAGAAGTTCACCTTTAATAAACAATAAGGACAGTGCTTTAAAAGGGGTGATGTGAGATGGAGAACTAAAGGACTAAAATTACACAGCAGATCAAATATCACTATAGTACTGTTCAGACCATCACCATTTAGTAGGAAAGATGGATGACATCTGCCTTCATTTTCACTGAACTTTATAGAAAGGAAAATTCTGTCTTCATATTTCCTAGTAACCACATTATGAGCCAAGGCAATATGTGAAGTTTAACATTCTTATGTGTTTGGGAAATTGGTTGTAGGTCTAAAAAGAGTAGTCAACAGCAGAATGATGAATGACCTTGGTAAACTGTATTTATAAAAGGCTTTGTACATTCAAAGTGGATATTGGACAGAAGTAATTAGAATTTCACAGATGCTCCAAACCTCTCTGTTCATTAAGATTCCTTTAGTGTGTCGATATATCTGATCAATTTGGGTTTTTGGAAACTTTTGCCCTGAATCTCTTCCATTTACGTTGATATAATTAATGTCTACTAAATGATATGACTGATACAGACTAGAGAAGGCATAAGGGCTTCTGACTCCCTTAGAAACTTCCTTCGCTTAAGCCCATCAAACTTTAGGCTATTAAGTAGGATGACTGACAACCACTTATCCTTGTGTTGTTGTGTTTTTCATCTTGACAGAAAATAATTTCTCATAATAATTGAAGCAATTTCAACATAGTGTCTTATCTGTGGTTACTCACACATTTAAACCCTAGGAAAGGAGGGATACTTTGGATCATAAGCCACTTGGATCATTTTGATGTGGAGGCACAATGTGATGGTCATTATCCCTTTTGTCTATGTCTTATAGAAATTTAAGCCTCTCCAACTTCTTTAAAACTTGAAAGAATGAGCAGATATAGAATTACTGGCAATTTACAGAGAACCTCCTGCACGTCTGCCACCTTGTCAGACACCTTCATTTGATAGATGTGTGAAGATGGGTTGGGGGCAGGGAAAGACCTCATAATATAAATAAGTCCCTACAACCACAGTATTAATCATCCTTACTACTACACTCTTAGTAAAGAATGTTCTGGGTATTCCTATTATCTAGGGGAAAAACTACCAGCAATAAAGTTTATATCTAAAAGAGAAACTGAGCAATCATTAATCCTACATTTCTTCGTTACTTCTACTTTATGGTTTCTTTGAAGTTGATATATTTTGTACAGGGAGTGCTGCACATTGTACTGGGGTTACGCAGATGACGTTAGACTTGGGTCCCGTCCTTGGCTTTTGATTTCATAGTGGAACTTAAACAAGGGCCTAAATAACTATGATAGACAAGAATGTTCAGAAAAGGGGAAGATAGCTTTAATGGGGGGATAGAAGTCATGAAGGAAAGTCTAAGAATCAGATAGCATCTGAGATAATGTCTGACACTAGATTTGATCATGAGGGGATAAGGATAGAGTCCATACAGTAGAAAAAGTTGGCAGTTTTTGCCTGGGAATGATAAGTGCTTCTATTTGGTGTTATTTGCTGAATCATCCCACTGGTGAATATGTCATGAATATCTAGTTAATTTGATTTTTTTTTCAAATAAATAAGATCTTTTCCTAAGCCATAGGGAAGAAGTGAGGCTCAAAATAATGAATAAGGATTATTGTGAGGATAGATCTTAAAAATAACTGGAAAAGGTAGAAATGGTCCTTGTAGCGTCTTATGGAAGCATCTCTTGACTTTCACAGAAGCTAAGGAGTACATGATGCAAGATAATTCTTTTTAAAATTTGCCTTCTGTGCTGCTGACTGTAGAGGGAGCATGTGCTTCATGTAGCAATTGTCACGATTGATACTGGTGAACCGTGAGAACCTGTTCCATGTTCTCACCTGGAGAGAGGCCACTTCAGTGGCAGCTGGTGGTGGACTGTGTGGAATGCCTGCTTGCAGGACCAAAAAACTTGGCCCTGGATCTGCCTTGCTAAATGCTCAGCGAGACTGGAGCTCCACGTGAGCTTAGGAGAAGTGGTGGGAATGCAGATCCCCTGTCATCCACTCATCCCCAGAAGCAGTGCAGTCATGCTTCTGAGGGTATGTGATTGCATGCAGCATGGGAAGCATCATCTCGCCTGCCTGGGCGTGAAGGTTGCTAGTGAGCCGTACTAAGTGGGCAAATTAACCTGAACATTGGAACTTTAGAGACTGCCTATTGTGCAGGGAGAACATCAAGCTGTTTCTTTCTGGCACTAATTAGACACCAAACCAATTGCTTCTTGAGGCCACTCTGGTTAGATCAGTAAAGGAATTTTTGTCCAGTTACTTTAAAGTACTATTAAGTTATTTATGTGAAAAGTTAGAAGTGCACATAAGGCTACATTTGCCTGCAGAAACTTAATTATGAAGTATATATCAGGCACAGAAACATTGCAGGGTACACAAAGGAACATCAGATGTAGTTTCTGTTTTCAAGGAATTTGCAGATTAATAGGAGTGTTACTCTCGATCAAATGATTAGAACTCAAGATAGCTCACAATGAATTCCCAGATGAATGAGGCAGATGGAATGGGATAGACCAGTGGTTCTCAAACTCTAGCAGGCACTATCCCCAGAGGTTCTGATTCACTAAGTTTGGGGTGGAGCCCAAGAGTCTGCATTTTAACTAGTCCTGGTGCTATTGGTGCTGCTGGTCCAGAAACCACCTATGAGGACCATCATGATAGAAAAACAGGGACGGAAGTGCTCTGCCCTCACCACCATCTAAGACTTTAAAGGGTGCTCATTTGTGATAAATTTTAATAAATTGAACCAAGTTTTCAATAAAAGTGTCTCACATTCAATTTTTAATATTTATGACACCATTGGAGAGAGTGTTATTTACAACCTAGGAAAAGTTTTTCTTTCAATATTTAGGTTATTATTAACTGGAAAGAATAAAGTGCTTTGACCCAACAAATCTACATCACAAATCCTAAAGAAACAATAAAATTTGTTTATTACCGCTCTACCTAAGAAAGAAAGAAACAATCAGAGTTGTGTGTAAAGATAAACCTACGGGGATACTGATGGCAGTGTCGTTTATAATAGTGAAAAATTGGTATCACAATAAATGCTTAGTAATGGGGGCTTGTACAGCTTCTAAAATAAAAACATTATACAGTTTATTTTTTTAAATGATACTGTAGAGGCTGGGATTGTGGCTCAGTGATACAGCACTTGCCTAGTAGGCATGAGGCTCTGGGTTCAAGTCTCAGCACCATAAAAATAAATAAAATGATGGTGTAACAACATATTCATTGGCATAAATGTTGTTATAAACTAACGAAGTATGCAAAACTGTAGTTGATTCATAGTTTCACATACATACACACACACACCAAAAAAAAAAAAAAACACATATGCACACACAATTTGGAAATTTCAAAGCATCGATAGTGATTTTCTCTGTATGGGTTTCTTTTTCTGTGTTTTCTAATTTGTCTGCCATGAACATGGACAACTTACGTGATTATTTTCAACTAAAGAGAAGAAAGTACTGATATTCTTAAGTATTTTAGTCAGTCTGGATTCCAGCCCAACTTACTGCTACAGAAAAGCAAGTTTTGTTTAAAAGCTAAGATTTTCCACGTTGGAAGCCTAGAATAATTAAATTCCCAAGACACAGGCTGCTGTCTCTATAGGGAAGGAAAAAGGAAAAATTATAGGATCTGGCTTCCACGAATCTCTTCTTCACTTTCACCCACATTTAATTGCTACATGTCAGTCCCAAACCAGACGCTTCCTTTTTTCTTTTTATTTGATAGGTGCTATTCTTAGAGAAGCATCTTCTGGCTTATTCAAAAGGAATTGAAAGTTTACAGATCCCTGAACTGTTGTTGTTTTTAATCGTCTATAAAATTCAGCTGAATATTTGTAGTGGGAAATAACCATTTAGTAAAAACAGACAGTTTTAAAAATTCCTATCTTTTAGTATTTATTGTCTCCCCTATGAGATGACAGGGGAGTTTACTTGTCTCCACTTTCTTCCAACCATTTAACGTTGGCATTGATGGTGGGTGCTGTTTATTCATTACGAAGATCCCTATGCAAAGCAGTATGATGGGTGCTCCAGGGATGAGGAGGCAGTGTAAATTCACCGTGGTCCTTTGCTAACAATAATGTATCTTTATATATGTGATTGCATTTAATTTTTACTAGAGCCCTAGAAAGTAGAAGTTTTTTTTTTCCTCATAATGAGGAAACTGAGTTATAGTTTTATAACTTATTGAACAAAAATCTGAGTCAGAACTCAAATCCAGGTCTTCTAAGCCAGCTCACATATTCATGCTAATGTGCCCCAGCTCCCTTCCTAGTGGAAAGCCCCTGAGGTTGTTCCCTCCTAGACCATATTCTCCCACCTCCTGTTGGCCCTTTCTTCTCTAGACTCCTGATGTCACTTGGCTTTGATACAGCTGCTGCTGCTACAGGGTTGATGACAACTTCCTTATGTGGTGGCATCTACCCTGTGACAATAAAAACAACTCTCTGAAAGATATGGGAATGGACATGGAGTGCTAGGAATGGTCACATCATCATGTCTGTTATTGCTCTTGTCGAATCCTCAACTCATCAGAGGAACCAAGACAATCATCTTCACAACTCCCCTCCAACCCCAGGAGCCATGTTTTTGGGGCCTGGGTTCTTCAGAAAGTAGTCTTTAACACAAAACTGAGTGGGCAGGAGTGCCCTTGGGATCGACCACTGGTGATAAAAGGTGAACGATGCAGATGGAGCAGAGAGAGAAACTGAGCAGTGATACGGGCCTGACAAACCTTAGCCAATCCCATGGGGAATTCTGGACCCATCAGAGTTGTCTGAATAGACAAAAATGGTCAGACTTTCTACCTCTACCATCATCAGTCATAAGTGGAGGCCACCTGGAAGGTCATGGCTTTGGGTGAGAAAGCTTTCTACAACTGAGGCAATTCCTGAAGAGGCCACAGCCACAGGCTTACTGGTTTACATCACTCTTAACGGCTGGGGTAGCAAGCCCTTCCTTGAAGGGGCCGGGGAACAGTGCCACGCCATCCCTGGGGCATTGAGTTACCATAGTGAAAATAGCAATCAGCTTTTCTTTGTCTTTTTACATAATTTTATTGCCATCTTAATGTTCACTCTCATCACAGAATGGCTGAAGAAAAAATCTCCACAAAGGTTGAGTCAGCCATTCCTCTCAGCAGAGTAGAACAGTTTTCACAACACCCTGCTAATTCATGACCCTATCCCTGATAAACTGCAGGGCTGTCATCTGGAGGGGTGGAGACATAGGATGGCAGATGTAATGATATCCCCAAATTTCAACCTTTCTGGGGGAGGGATTTGTCTGATAATCTGATTTTTCAAAATCAACACATAAAAATGCTTATTTTATTGTGGGGCATTCAAAAGAGCATTCCTTTGGGATTCAGTAGACCATAGCTGTAGTCCTAGCTCTGCCACCTTGGGTGAGACACATAGCGTCTCTTGGTCTGCCCATCTATAAAGCTGAAGGAATTTGACTTGAAAAGTTCTTTGGTTGTCCCCAGCTCAGTATCATGTTGCTTTCCCCTCACTGGGATCAGCCAACTATAGCCAAATAGCTCATTGCCTATTTTTGTAAGTAATGTTTTACTGTAACATAGCCATGCTCATTTCTTTACTTATTTCTTATGATTGTTTTCATGCTCTAACAGTGGAATGGAGTCATTCCACTTCAGACTGGTCTGAAGTCTGAAATATTCACTACCTGTCCCTTTATAGAAAAAGTTTGTTGACCCCTGGTCTAGGTGAATCTTCTATCAGGTTCTATTCCAAGGAGTTGGAGGAGAAATGTGGACCATGAGATCATGCCTTTGCTATCATTTGGGCAGAGTGGTGTCTATCAAGCAACTACTATTTCTTGAATGTGCCTGAGGAAATTGAGAGAAAGAGAGAGTTAAAGGAGATTAGAGGGGAAGCATTTAGTGCACCAAAGGCAGTGTCTGTAAGGAATCCTGAGTAAGCAATGTCCCAGGTGCTTAAGTGAGATCTTGTTTGCCAAAATATCCACCCCTGCAGTCCCTAGATCAGCTTTTTATTACTCACATGCAGGAGGTTTGGCAAGGAGGTCAAACACAGTTTTTTGTTTTATGATCAAGATTATTTGTCCAGCAACTAAAATGAGTAAAAAGCAATTTCAGAAGGAAATTTTGAAAGAAATGAAAGAAGAATCTCTCTCTGCTGGCAAAATGTCAAAACCATCAAGTTGTCACTTCTATGAGGAAAATAGCTCTTGCTGGTAAGAGATGATAGAAGTAGGAGGATTCCTGACAATATTATTATTATGAGTTGTGCTTTGCATTGTTAAAAAACACAGCTTCTGGATGCGTAATGCCTCTTCATATCATTTTACTTTCATCTCATTGTCAAAACATCTCCATGGGGTAGTGTCAAGTGTTATAATCCTTGTCATTCTATATTTTACAGGCGGGAAAAAAAAAAAGAGACTTGAGGGTGATTATTCCTGATGTTCCAGGCATTTCTTGTTGACATTTATTTTTGGTCCCAGCCATTTGCATTTTAGTATTTGGTCCCTTTGATTGCTCTTTATCTTTGTTTGTATAGATATTATCTTCCCTAGTACACTCTAGGCCTGTTCATAGAAGGTTAGAATTGAGGGAAGACTCTAAGTTTAATGAAGTCACTTAAATACAAAATGAGGAAACTGAGGCCAGGGAAGTGGTCTGAAGGCCATAGAGCTGTTGAGAGTAGATCCAGAATAGTAACTGTGGCCCCCTAAAGGCTAGTGCTTTTTCCATAGACCATTACTATACTTCTTTGTATTCCCTGTAGCTTGCCTAGTATTTGGCTTTTATGGGTTAGGGCTCCTAGCTACTATTTATATTGCCTTTGATTTTAACTCTCACCCATTAAGCATAATAAACTAAAAAAAGTGAGCAAATTAAGCAGAAGGGAGAAAATAATAAAACTAGAATGAAATAAATGAAAAAAAAATTATAGAAAATAAAAGACATGAATGAAGCAAAAGTTGATTATAAAAATAATCAACAGAATTAACAGATTTTACTGATACTGATGAAGAAAGTAAGAGAGAAAACTCACATTAGTAAATCAGTAATGAAAAATGAAACGTTAGTACCAACTTAAAAAAAAAAAAGAATTATAAATGTATCCTATGGACAGTATACCAACAGATCAGACAACTTAGATGAAATGGGCTTATTTGTAGAGAGATACAAATTACTGAAACTGATTAAAGAAGAAATAGAAAATTGGAATAGGCCTATCATGGGTAGTAGCAATCAAAATAGTAATTTAAAAACTTCTGACAAAGGAAATCCCAGGATCAGATGGCCTCACTGGTGAATTCTACCAAACATTCAAAGAAGAATTAATATCATCCGTTCTGAAATTCTTCTGAAAAAAAAATGAGGAAACACTTCTCGACTCATTCTGTGAAAGCAGTATTATTGCCCTAATGTCAACACAAGGCAAAGACATAACAAGAAAAACAAGCTACTTACCAATATTCATTATAAATATGTATATGAAAACTATAAACAAAATACAAGCAAGGCAAACCCAGAAACATAAAAAGAGTTATACTGACCAGGTGACACTTTTTTCAGGAATGCAAGGGTGACTTAATATCAGAAAATAAATTAATGTCGTACACCATGTTAACAGAATAAAAGGAGAAGGTTATATTGCAATAGATGAAGAAAAAGCATTTGGAAAAATTTTTACACATTTTCTTATTAAAAACACTCAACAAGCTAGGAATAGAAGAGAACCTCTAAAACCTGATAAAGGGTATCTATGGGGAAAAAAAAAGCCTTTAACGATTCTTAATAGGGAATGTTTTTCCCTTCAATAAGGAATGAGATAAGAATTTTTTCTTTTACCACTTTTTACCACTTTTATTTAACATTGTACTAGATATTCTAGGTGAAGAAAAGAAATAAGAGAAATCCAGATTATAAAGTAAGAACTAAATTATCTCTTTGCAGATACCATGATCTTATATATAAAATATCCCTATAAAATCATCAAAAAACTATTAAAACTTATAAATAAATTCAAAAGGCTGTAGGGTACAAAATAAATATGCAAAAATCAATTGTATTTCTATATGTTATGGGGAAACATGTTTAAAAATGGAAACTTGTTGCATGTTTGTAGTCCTAATTTTTAGGAGGCTGAGGTGGGAGGATCACTGAGCCCAGGAGTTCAAGACAAGCCTGACCAACATAGTGAGAGACCCCATCTCAAAATACAGGCAGAGAAGAAGGAAGAGAGGAGGAGGAGAAGAAAAAATAATTAAGAAAATAATTCCACTTAAAGAATAAAATTTATGCAATATATGCTTTGTGCTGAATTGAACTTTGGAAATACAAAGATGAACATGGGCAAAAATATTTGTGGATTTTATCTCTATTTAATCTCAGATTATTAAAAGAACCCTACAATTCAACAAGAAAAAGATCACTAGCTCAATTTAAAAATAGGTTGAAGAGTTGAATAGAATTTCTCCAAAGAAGATCTACAGATGGACAACCACTACATGAAAATATGCTAAACATTAAGCAGTTATCAGGGAAATGAAAATCAAATTCACAATGAGATACCACTTTGTGCCCATTAGGATAGCTATTAAAAACAAACAAAAAAGGAAAATAGCAGTGCTGGCATGTTTGTAGAGAATCCTTGTACATGGATGGTGGAAATATAAACTGCTGAAATCTCTGTGCAGGTGTAAAAAATTTTGGTGGTTCCTCATTAAGATAAACAGACTTACCATGTAACTCAGAAATTCTACTCCTAGGTATGTACCATGAAAGTAGAAATCAGAAACTCAAAGAGATATTTGAAAGCCAGTGATCTTTATTCATAATAACCAAAACATGGAAACAGTCCAGTTGATCATCAGCAGATGAATGAATAAACAAAATGTATTATATACATACAATGGAATACTATTCACCCATAAAAAGGAAGTTCTGATACATGATATAACATGTAATTGAGATAAACCAGTTACAAACAGTCACATATTGTCTGTTTCTTCTCTTATAAGGTATTTTGAACAGTCAAATATATAGAGACAGAAAGTAGCTTAGAGATTACCAGCGGCAGGAAGGTGAAGAAAATGAGGTGTTATTATTTAATAGTCAAAGAGTTTCTGTTTGAGATGATGAAAAATTTTTAGAAATAGTGGTGATGGTTGTACAGTATCAATGTAATTAACACTTTTGGATTATAAACATAAAAGGGAATTTAAATGTTTTTAAAAAGATGAACAGGACATGATTTCTGTGCTCAAAGAGCTTATTAACTAGTTGGAAAGGGTGAGGGAGAGATTGACATTGATAGCTAAGAGTATTAAAATGCAAAATGTGGCAAGTAGCCACTCAACTAGCACCCAACTCCGGGGTCACAAAGAGTGGTTATTTATGGAGTAATGTTAACTAGGCAGCATAGAGCAGGTAGCCAACATCCAGGACTATGGAATAGAGCAAGGCTTGGTTTCAAGTTCCAGCCAAGGAATGTACCCATTGTGTAACATTGCACAAGTTATTTAATGTCTTAACACCTCACCTTCCTCACTGAAAAGTGTATCTATTTCCTAGAAACCTTACCTAGATGATACAGGTGAGATGTTTAGCCCAGAATCTGGTTTAGCCATTATTATTATTGATTTAGTGGTGGTTTGCTTTTTCCTTGTTAATGATGAATCAGAATGAATTTAGATAGAAATCAAGTCTGCAAAAGCAATAAACAGATTCAAAGCCTGAAATAAAACTTAAACTTCTGAATCTGGAAGACAAAGGGACATAGGATGGAAAGGTGGGGTGAAGAGTTGAAGGATAAAACCAAGGAAAGAACAGCAGGGAGCAGACCAGAGAGCCTGGGAGGAGAATTTGAGGAAGTCTGAATGACTAGTGGGAGGAGTGGACCTGGCTGACAGGAAACTCAGTGGAACTAGTGGTTTTGACATCTCTCTGTAGCTCTGTTTTCATAAAAGTTCCCACTTGTTCTGGAAAAGGGAGTAATGGCGATGAGGAAAGGGAAGCAAATGCTCAAATTGTCCATGTGACCTTTCTCCCACCATCTTCTTTCTAGAATTCTGAATCCTAAGGTTTTTTTTTTTTTTTTATGTCAATCAATGGTCTGAGATCTGAGCACAGCGACACTCTCCTCTGCTCAGACAGTGTGGCAATGGACATTCTCCCTATGTATTAATGGGGGCGTCTCCCCTTCTAAGGAGCAGCCAGCCTGAGCAGTGAGTGAGTAGAAGAAAGTTACAAGTGGCAGAGCAGAGTGGTCAGTTTTACACGTACCACTTTTTTTAACTGGTGATTGAATCCAGGGGCATCTCCAGCATCCCCCTACTCCCTCTTTTGAGTCAGGGTTCCACCAGGCTGTACTGTAACTTGGGATCATCCTGTCTCAACCTCTTAAGTCACTGAGATTACAGACATGCGTCACTATACACAGCTACACATATCACTTTTTAAAAATCATCATTGTCATTGGTAAGAGCTGTGTCTGGTGGTTAGTCAGTGGATATTCTTTAGTTTTAGAAATTGAAAGAAGAAAAATACTGCTTAAGGAATACTTCTTACCAGGATTCACTGTTCTTTAGAAAAAGAAGGAGATAAAGCAAAAACAAAGGCCATCAAAAGTAGATAGATGGTGGCTAGATCTTTGGTGGGAGAGGGTGTTTGAAGTTATTGTAGGAAATGGTTGAACTCACAAGTGCACCTAAAATAGTATCTGTCTCACACATAGATACTATTTTTCAAATGTATGACAATTCTCTTATTAGTAAAGAGAAAATTAATTAAAAAAAATCAACTTGGGAATTAAGGATTCACCTATATTTAAGCAAAATCTTTAAGAAAGCCAAGCTCTGGAACCAGGCCTTCATGGGTATGTGAGGAGTTCAATTACATAGGACCCTGGGTTCAGGAGGGACCCCACCCTTGGAGCTTCATGAAACTTTAACTTTGAATTTGTGCTTTGTGAGTGATGCTCACAATGGTCCAGTGGAATATATGCCAGGGTTTTAAAGCCTTGTTGATGTGCTGTCTCACTTCTAGATACCTTTCGGGGAAGTGTCCTCCATCAGCCTCTCCCTAAACCTAGCCTGGTGACCACTGCCATCTCCATCTTCAGAGGGGTGTTGGACACAAGTGGGGAAGAGTCAGGGTCATTCACAGGCTGTGTCTGCATTCCCTTTGAGAGTATCTCTAACTCGCGTCCTGCGTGGGCGAGGGAAAGGGTTCCTGTGGAGGAATGGACTGGCTCTGATATAAAAACTGTGAAATTTATATATCAGAAGTATAAGACAGAAGGCAAGAATATTTTAAGAGCAGGGCTGTGACCAGTTGGGCTGTCCAGAAGGGTCTGGCTCTAACAAAGGAAGAAACCCCCGCTTGCTTTATTTATATTGGTACAGATCAAAAGCGACTGGTAGAAGCTTCTTTGAGAAAAATAAGATAGGGGTTGGGGTAAGCAGGCCATTTGGTTCTGGTGGGTCACTCCCATCTCCACTGAGCAGTGAGCTAACACAGGATACCACATGACTCAGGTGTTCTCAAACAGTGGATATCTGACTGTGAGTTCCTAAGGCCAGGCATTCCTGATTAATGGCTCAAACTTCACCTGGTTCTCATACCAGTCATGGATGGCTTCCTGCAAGTATCCTGGTTCTGAGGGAGAAGAACATTAAATACTCAGGAGAAAAAAAAAAAAAAGCAAAAAAAACACCATGACAGGTGCAGAAACAGATGCAGAAGAAACAAAACAGCTTTCTCTTGCTTTCTGAACAAGGAGCCCTATATGGCCACTTAGCACTGGATGCCATAAGTTTTGTAGCTAGCCTAAGAGCTTTTTACTCAGTGTGGTCCCAGGACCAGTAGCACTGGTATTACTTGTAGGTTTATTAGAAATAGAGAATCCCCAGCTCCATTCGGACCTAAATCAGAATTTGCTTTTTTAACAGTATCTCTGGGTGATTCACATCACATTAAAGTTTGAGAAGCAAATCACACTCTGGGATTTAATAACCGATTAGATGATGTCTTCAGTTCTAGCCCCAGTTGTTTTATCTTTGTTAAATGTGTTGTCCTTTTCTCTGACATAAAGCAATCACTGTTCATATTAGAAGGTGAGATAAAGAGGTCAGAAAACTGGCCAGTATGGAACACTGAGCCCCAAGCTTTGCCAACTCTGTTGCTTGGAATTATATTTCCCCTGTTCTATACCCTTGGGTTCAAGGCTTAGTATCTTTCCTAGCAATGCTGAGAGCCTTATGATGGGAACAGCGGCCAGCTTAAAATAACCTGCAGCTCTCCTAGAAATTGGTTTGACCTTTATTTGCATAAGCCTTCAGACTGTGCCAGCATTCTCTGGGAGACTGGAAAGCAGCGCTTACCTTTCCTTCTTGTCAGTGCTGGTTTTTGAGCTCACATGAGGGTTACTTGATATGGTGTGGTTTAGTAACTTTTCAGGTCCTAGGCAAAATGTTTGTAGAAAGCAGCCCACATGAATAGAAGTGGACCCCTAAGCCTTCCTCCCCACCCCGCAGGTCTTCCCTGGGCATAAGTACCTGTTCCAGCCAGAGCTGGTGGGAAGGTGAGAGCTGAGTCGATGCTTCTGTTCAATGACAGTGAGTGCTGAGGCAGGTTTCCCTTCCAGGAATGGAGAAAGGGGAGCAGTCTGTCTTTGGACTTGTGTCTTTGACATGGAAGCCTAATTGGTCATGTACTAAGAAGAATGGGTTGTTGAGGGAACTAATGGTAGTGTGCCCTGTTCAAAGTCATACCTGTTGATCTAGCCTGGGGATCTAGCCTGAGGAGAGCTCAGGATTTTTACAAAATTAAGCAGCAAAATAAGTCATCTTAATGGTATCAAAGTGGAAGGCATGCCTTCAGGGAATGTGCAAAAGGAGGATGTATTAGAAATTAGCATTTGATTTTTCACATTTAAAAATGTGAAAGAATAAAATCCTTCACTAATATGTAAAATGGAGACTGGTCCCAGCTTCCTTGGTTGGTCCTTAAGTCAGACAGTACTATATGAGATCCCCTGAAAAAAGAGCAGGAATTTCACAATATGGGTCTCTTCTCTGACATAGCAACTGCATGGATATAACTTATAAATGTATATAATTAGAGTGAAAGAGAAAGAAACTGACACTGGTTTGTGAGTAAGAGCTCTGTGCTACTAGATTTTTACCGATGAGGTATAAGGCCCCCAGCTCAAGAAGCACAGGGACTGAATTTTAGGCCCAGCTCTCTGAATTACCCTGAGCCCTCATAAGCCAGGCTTAGTTTCTTCCCTTCCCTCCTTCGTTCCCTCCTTTCCTCCTTCCCTCCCTCCCTTTCTTTCTTTTTTCTTTTCTTTTTTCTTTTCTTTCTTTCTTTCTTTCTTTCTTTCTTTCTTTCTTTCTTTCTTTCTTTCTTTCTTTCCTTCCTTCCTTCCTTCCTTCCTTCCTTCCTTCCTTCCTTCCTTCCTTCCTTCCTCTCTCTCTCTCTCTCTCTCTCTCTCTCTCTCTTTCTTTCTCTTTCTTTCTTTCTTTCTTTCTTTCTTTCTTTCTTTCTTTCTTTCTTTCTTTCTTTCTTTCTTTCTTTCTTTCTTTCTTTCTTTCTCTCATCTCTCTCTCTTTCCTCCCTTCCTTCCTTTTCAGTATTGAAGACAATCCAAGGCGTCTACCACTGAGCCACTAGTCTGAATGACTAGTGGGGGGAGTGGACCTGGCTGACAGGAAACTCAGTGGAACTAGTGGTTTTGACATCTCTCTGTAGCTCTGTTTTCATAAAAGTTCCCACTTGTTCTGGAAAAGGGAGTAATGGGGATGAGAAAAAGGAAGCAAATGCTCAAATTGTCTACCACTGAGCCACACCCCAAGCCTTTTGTAAGATTTATTTTGAGACAGGGTCTCACTAGTGCCCAAGGCTGACCTTCAACTTGCAATGCTTTTGCCTCAGCCTCCTGAGTAGCTGGGACTCCAGTCAGGTTTCATTTCTTAATGGAAAGTAGTGCTGCTTCAGTTAGTGGTCTGTTTCTTTTCCTGGAATCCCAACATGTTTTCTGAGGGTTTCTAAGGATGTCTCAGGAAAAACTGTAGCTCTCTGCAGATTTCGTAACACCTCAGCTTTCATTAACAACTCCTTACCTTCCCAAACTAACTTTGGACTTCTACTCCATTCTGCTAGAGTTCAAGGCTGCAGATGACCCACTGGTCAGCTTTCTGCTTTCTGTTGCAAAAAAGCTAATGGTCAAGTGTAAGATTATCATAAAGGAAAGCTAAGTGTATTAGAAAAGTTCCTAGTTATTTAAATGAATATCTGTACCTGCTAAATGACAATGACTGAAGGTTCCCCAGGAATGTTTGCTTATCTGTAAAGACACTTCCCTCTGAGGTTTCTAGTATAAAAAATTCATCTCTTAAATAAGGATATTCTGTTTAATTTTAGTAATCCTTTTTGAGAGAGGCTTGGTCCTATAATTCCTTGTGCATATCGAAACTGTAAATAATCTTATCATTTGAAATAAATCTCCTTAATGTGCATGTTATAATTGAATTCATCTCTAATTAATGTATTATTACCTGTGGCAAAGGTACATTAGCTTCTGTTCTCTGATTGCCCTTGAACATCACCTTGAGGTTGTAGGAGTGTTGATGAAATCAATAAGGACTGTGAATTGATTTTCAGACACGAGGACCATTACCAGCCTGGCTGCGGACATGTCTCCAGGACCAGCTATTTTCAACAGCACGATGACCATGACCAAGATGCAACACATGAGGGAGTGAGTAGCATGTGGCCTGACCCCTAGCAGAGTGCAGTATTAGAACGTACTGACCAAGTGTGAGACTGAGTCAAGCAGTGCTGTCTTAGTCCCTTTCGGCTGTTAGGACAAATTGCTTGATACTGGATAATTTATAAAAGGCATAAATTTGCTTCTCACAGTTCTGGAGGCAGGGAAGTTCAAGAGCAGGGTGCCAGTGGTTTTCAGGTCTGGTGACGACTGGCTCTCTCTGCTTCCATGATGGTGCCTTGTTGCTGCTCCTTACATAGTGGAGGGTAGAAGGGCAAAAGAGAACTGTGTCCAGACGCACAGAGCAGAAACTTGAGGCAGTGCTGAGCAACAAGACCCACGATCCCATCGGCACCCGCGGCCCCTCCATGGACACCATTCTACCGTGAAGGCCTGGCTTTCTGGGCCTGTGTGGGGCAGCAGCCTTGGGATCACCCTTCCATTGTCTTGATGAATAGCACCTGGCTTCCTTCTCCCCACACAGATCTCCTTGGTGTTCTCTCCCAAACACACTCTTTTATTCTTTACCTGGTCAGGCTGAGAATTTTCCAAATCTTTAAGTTCTCCTTCCCTTTTGATTAAAATTCCATCTTTAATTCATTCCTATCGTCTCACAATCTATTGTTAGCAGTCTAAAGAAATCATGCAACACTTTCAACACTTTGCTTAGAGATTTCTTCTGGTAAATACCCTACTTCATCACTGGCAAGTTTTGCCTTCCAAAATGCTGTAGGACATGGACACAGTTCAGCCAGATTCTTTGCTACTTTATAACAGGGAGAGCCTTTTCTCCAATTTCCCATAACAACATCCTCATTTACCCCCTAGACTGTATCAAAATAGTCTCTACTGTCCATAGTTTCTACCCAGTGTTCTGTTCACAATTAGATCATCTCTAAGAAGACTGAGCTCTTTCCATAGCTTTCCTCTTCCTCCAAGCCCTTGCTAGAATGATACTTCATAGTTTAGCCTCTACCTACCACCTGGTTTCAAAGCTGCATTCATATTTTCAGGTATTTGTTATAGCAACACACCATTGCTTTGTACCAAATTCTCTGTCCTCTTTTGCTGCTATAACAAAATACCTGAGACTGGGTAATTTGCAAACAGTGTAAATTTGTTGTTCACTGGTATGGAGGTTTGGAAGTCCAAGGTCAAGGCATGAGCAGGTTTGCTATCTGGTGAGGGGGTCAGTTTTTGCTTCCAAGATGATACCTTGGAGAGAAGGGCAAAGGGTTCCCCCTAGACCTTTTATAAAGTCTCTAAACCCATTCTTGTAAGATGGAACCCCCATGGCCTAATACACCCCTGAAAGGCTCCACCCCTTAATACTCTTGCATTGGGGATTAAGTTTCAACATGAATTTTGGAAGGAACACAAACAATTTAAACCATTACAGATAGTATTCCATTTGGTCTCCTCAAAAATACAGTTGAACTCCCTACATGCAACAGTGGATGGAAGAAGCAAAAGATCTCGGGAAAAGCACAAGTTCCAAGGAAGAGATACTTGTCCTCCTAGTCCAACATCTCACATACAACCCATGTTCTCTAGATCAGAGGTTGGCAAACTTTCCCTGTAAAGGAATAAACTGTAAATATTTAAGGATCTGCAGGCCTATGATTTGTCACAATTACTCAACTCTGCTGTTGTAACACAAAAGCAGCCGTGGGCAATATGTAAATAAATGTACATGATTATGCTTCAGAAAAATGTTACTTTGAGGCTGATATGTGAATTCCATATAATTTTCAGGTATCACGAAATATTCCTATTTAATTTTTTTTTTTGTGGTACTGGTAATTGAACCCAGAGCCTTGTGTGTAGTTGTCAAGAGTTCTACCACTGATCTACACCCCCAGCCTCACCCCTTTTTTTCAACCATTTGAAAATGTAAAAATAATTCTTAGCTTGTAGGAGGTACAAAAACAGATGGTGGGCCAGATTTGGCCTGGAGGCTGTATACTTTGCCAGCCCCTACTATACATGTTCCAACTCAGGAGTTTCTCTCTAAAATCTACTACCCATATTGATTCTGATTGAATAATTAGGAAAGTTTGGCAATTATTTTGGTTGATTTGCATTTACATTGACCTTGCAATATAACATATTGTCATTCAGGCTATTGTTTGAAAGCAAAGGAGAAAAAAATAATGCTGAAAATTATTTCCAAACCTAAAACTTTTAATAGGTTTAGACACTTATTGTTTTCAAGCCCTGCCTATTATCACAGTGGTCTTACATGGTTACCATGGCAACAAGTGATTCCCAGAAATTGGAAGTAAGGGATTTTGGAATAATCTTTCCCATCTCTACTTACCTCCACTGCTTCTTGCTAGGACAAGATAATGCAGAAGGACTTACTAATCTTCCAGTTGATAATCTTTGAAGAGAACAAAAGCAGCTCACTTATTTCATCCTTAAAAAGTTAATAATATGGTGTCATATTTTTGATCTAAGATTTCATTACTTTTGCAGAGTACGCAATGTTCCATTTGCTAGCACTTTATAAGATGTTCTAAGTAATTAAAATGAAAGTAGTTTTGCCAAAATAAATGACCAAGATGCATTCTAGTTATTTTATCCCTGGTATATTTTTTTTTCCTTATTGCTTGACTGAATCTGACCAAGTATTTTCTGGCTCATTTTTTTAATGTGGACCAATATAGTCTGGGCTTCTTTCATGCCAATGGGCTTACTTCTTTAGAAGAATAACCTGCTGTCCCCTTATAATCCCATATCATGAGGCTCTATGACATTCCAGAAAAGACAAAAAGGAAATTGAGGCTGCAGAGCTGTGTATCTTTTGTGCATGTTGTATCTCCTTAGTGCCTAAGATTTAGAACACAGCCAGAGAAAGAAGACTTTGCTGTTCTTTCACTGCAGTGATATACTGCATGCTCAGTGTGTTAGTTAGCTTTCAATCATTGTGACAAAGCACCTGAGAAAATCAACTTTAGGGAGGAAAAATTCATCCTTGGCTCAGTAACAGAGGGTTTGTTCATGGTTGACTGGCTCCATTGCTTTTAAACCTGTGGTGATGCAGAACATCAGGTGGGGTGCACATGGTGGAACAAAGCTACTCAGCTCATTGTGGCTAGGAGAGAGAGAATGAGGGGGTTAGGGGAAGAGATTGGGACAGGATATACACAAGGACACACCCTCAGTAATCTACTTCCTTAAAGTAGACCTTACCTTAGGCTTCCACCACCTCCCAATAGTGCCACCAACTGAAAACCAAGCCTTCAATTCATAAGTTGTTGGAGGAATTCCAGATCTAAACTATAACATTCGCACTGTGGACAGCAAATGCAGGGATGCAAAGAAGACCAATGACTGACATTTGTCCCTAAAGAGATCATAATGTTAAGAAACTACAAAACTTTAAGTGTAAAAGGTTAAACGACAATCAGTGGTTATGTAATATGAAATTATGGTTAACAGAAGTTCCCACGTGGGACGATGATCATGTACCAAACAGAACAAACAGATGGTGAGAGCTCAAAGGTTAGAAAGGGAAGTCAGGAGCCTTCTGGGAGTAGTGGAAACTTGACATTGACCTTCATAGAGGAATAGGATTTGGAAAGAATGGAGGAGAAGCGGAAGTCAGCAGATTTGTAATCAAAGACTTGGCTTCACTAATAAATGACTTCCTGACCTTTGGCGAGTGATTTTTCCAAGATTCAGTTTCCTCCTCTGCAAAATAGTAATATTATTGCCACAGCAGAATCCTTGGGAAGCAGATGCAGAGATGAAGGTTAATATAGGAGGAGGGGTTTTGAGAGAGTGCTCATGTAGCTGATACCTGTAAAAGGAGGGGGAAGGAAGCAGACTGGCCACGGGGAATCAAGCTGTGATACGGCTTCAGTGGGAGTCTCTAATGGCCCTATAGGGAGCTCTGAAGCTGGGTGGCCCTACAGAACTGTCCTGAGTTGGGGCGAGAGGGTGAAAACCTAAGTCACTCAGACATTGGGTGTAGGCCACTTCAGGAAAGGGACCGTAACTGAGCAAGACTTTCTCTTCAGCCATAGCTGAAATACAATCTCCAATGGTAGCCCTGGCATCTGGGGACTAGCAGCAAGGTCTTCTTGTGATGAGTAAGTGATGAACACGTGTAAGTGATGCATACAGGTGGCAATTTAAATGAATCAAATAGACTTGACACATTGCTAAGGAGTTAAGATAGCTTTTTCCTGCCAAAGGGAAGAGAAGGTAAGGAATGTATATAGGGGATAATGATTATATCAGGTTAATTGTGTTAATTTTAAAAATATGAAAAATGTCAAGCTTATAGAAAAGTTAAAGAGCATGATGAACACTTATACATCTTTCACCTAGCTTTACCAATTGATAACATTTTGCCACTTTCGTGTGATCTCTCTTTATATCTGTGTATATAATATATACTTATGAATTATTATTATTATTATTACTGAATCATTTGAGAACAAACTTTGTGCAACATGTTTTTCATCCTAAATATTTAAATGTGTGATTCTTAAGAGCAAGGTCTTCTCTTATATAACCACAGTACCATGATTAAATTTGGTAAATTCAATAGGTACGTACTGATGTTAAATGCACCAATCCATATTCAAATTTTTTCTTTTATTGTCCCCACAGCATCCATAATAGCAGTTGTTTTCATGATCTGGGATACAAACCAGGATCATATGTGGCATTCGGTGGTAGTGTGCCTTTGTTGTCATTTATTCAGGAACAGTTCTTCAGTCATTCTTTGTCTTTCATGACATTGACATTTTGAAGAGTATAGGCAGTTGTTTTCTTTGTGTTTCCTTATCATAGATCCAGGTAGCACTTTTATTATGGTGTTATGTACCAGCAATGTTGTATGACCTTCTGAAATTTAAAAATTTAATTCTGGAAGGGTTCAGATATATACAAAAGTACTAATTAAGTATAATTAACCACCATGGACTCATCGACCCAACTAGCTCAACACTTGTCAACCCATGACCAGTCCAGTTTTTCTATACTTCACCTGTTCTCCCATATTACTTTAAAGAAAGTTCTGTTTATCATATCTTTTATTCATTATTATTCAGTAAATATGCAAATATGTTCTTTGACATTTTCCCCTGATGTCCATTAAACATCTCAAATTCCAGATGTACAAAACTGAACTGAATTTCTATGTCACACCTCTCCACTACAGACTTCTCCCATCTTTATATAAGCAAAGGTAAGATCTAGGTAAGAACACATGTTGCGGCTTAGCAATCAGTGCCTGTCAAGGCTTATTAGTGTTGGTGGTTTACGGGCATAGTCATTTCCTATTGGAGAGAGCAAAACTCTGTGAGAAAGCTGGGGAACAACACATCTGGGGATCATACTTCCATCCTTCATCAAGTTCTTTCAGCTGGGGCACTCTGGGGCTTAGCAAGTATTTGTAGATGCACTGTTAGCCATGGACTAGAACTGAGCATAGTGGTCATGGGGGAAGGTGCAGCAGACTGACTGCTGGGTTTTATATACTACTTACTGCTGACTAGCACGTGTCCTTGTAAGAGTTAATCAACCTCTTTGTGCCCAGATTTCTCATCTATAAAGTGGGGCTAATAATGGTTCCTACCTCACAGAGTTGTTTTTAGGGTGAGTTGAGAAAATGTGTGCAATGCACTAAGCAGGGTTATATCACATAGTAAATACTTAATAAGTATCAACAATTTATAATAAATGCTTAGTATCTGCAGCTGCTTCCTTTCAAAAAGCCCCAAGCCAAACTTCTGAAGGTGTTGCCGTGTGTTAGTAGCTAAGAGATGTTTTATACCTGAGGGTATCTGTGGGTGAAGAAGGTGTTTGTGAAGACACTTATACAGTAATTTTTAGCACAAAAAAAAAAAAAAAAAAAAAAAAAAAAAAAAAAAAGGAGAACCAATGCCAGTTCTGGGAAAATATCAGAAAGTTGTTGAATATAAAAGCCAACCATTTACCATCCTCCAACACTTGGCTTCCTGTCATGGCCACTTCTTACTCCTGTGGGCAGACCACTCCACAAATAAATGTCCCTGCTGAGGACAGGAGGCTCTTAGCTCACAGTTGTTAGGTGGTATCAGTCAAAGTCATTGAAATGTAGGCAGAATGACAAGGAATCAGTATTGAGTTCCTTTCCAACTGAGTAGTTCCCATGTACACTGAAAGAGAGGTTGCTGCTTAAAGATGGGTGGATGGATAGATGGATGGTTGGATGGATGGATAGATGGACAGATGGATGGGTCTTTGTGGTTTAATGGGCCTCTTGAAATCTCTACTCTCAGTACTTGGTTTCTGATTTTCTGTTGAAGTTTTTAGTTTTTTTGTTTTGTTTTGTTTTGTTTTGTTTTTAACCACCACAAGTTTGGATTCAAGTCCAGGCCTGCATCCAGGTCCCCACTGAGGCTAAGAAGGAAGTCCTGTGGAATGACAGCCGGGTAGCTCTCAGCTCTGAGGAGAGTAAGTGGCACTCTGTCACCTAGAGACTGATTTTTTAACTCACACATGCCAAGACAATGTATTATGCCATGAAGGGCTTGTTAAATCCGAATGAAAAGTTCCCTCAGCCTCAGCTTTACCTGTCTCCGTGCTTTTATTAGTTAATGTCTCAGGCCTGACTTCTTAAAGTGTGCTCCATCACCAGCAGTACTGACATCACCTGGGAATTTGGGAGACATGCAGACTCTTAGCCTCCTGACTCAGAATCTGCATTTTAATAAACTCTGGAGATTTATATACACTTTAAAGTTGGAGAAGCATTGACCAATAGGGCTTTCCCCCTGGGGAGACATATTTTGCCAAAGCGTGAACTGAAATCAGTCTTAATAAAATTCAGTACTACATAGAATAGATTTATATATTTGTGTTGTAAAGGCTCCAAAGGCTCTAAGTTTTTAAGCTTTGAAAAACTTACTTGCTTTCCATTTAAATAAGGAAGGTACTATTTATATACAGTAAAACTTGCCTTTTTATTATTTAGTTCTATGAATATTGGCAAAGCATCACTTTTATTTATATAAAATATAAAATTCTAATAAAACTCACCTTTTAGTACATAATTTCATCAGTTTGACAAGTGCAAATAGTTATATAACCACAGCACAACCAAGATTACAGAGCAGTTCTTTCTTCCCTCAAAATCACTCGTGTTACCCCTTATAGTCAGCTTCTCCGTCATGCACTGCCCCTGGCATCTTTGATCTGTTTTCTGTCCCTTTAGTTTTTCCTTTTCCAGAATGTCATATAAGTGGAACTATCATAGCATGACAGACGCCAATAGTAATTGGATAGCCATGTGGATAGGGATCTAGATCTATGGATGGTCGTGTATTGGACCCTTGTTGTAACAAGGTAAATCAGGTTTTGAGTTGAAGGCCCAGCTGCCTCACTGGCAGCTATCCTTAAAGTTGCTGGCTCCACTAAGAGTCTGATGTTTAAAGAACTTGCTATCTAGGGAAGTTTAAGGCTAAACTGTCGGTCTCACTGTCAAGGACTTGTCAGGATTTTGCAGTGGCTGAGAGGTGTTGGTGCCTGGGAACAACAGGGGTGCTGTGGCCTTCACTGTCATGCTCAATTGAGATTATTAGGGACTGAATCCACCACAACAAGACTCAGCCTGGGAATGGGAAGCCATGAAGAAGGCCTGAGGGTCTGGGAAGCTTCTGAGCCCATTTTTTGAGTTTGAAGTTGATGGTAGGAAAAGCATTTGGTTCCTGAGAAATTTTCTAATTACAGTAATACAACTCTAAATCACCTTCATATTGCCATTTCATATAGAGAGCACAGGAAAACCAAAATACTTGTCTGCAGGAATGTATGTCTTTGCCTTTACAATTATACATATGTTAGGCCGCTTAAAATTGTCCTTAAAAAACTCTAGACTTTGTTGTTGTTGTTTTAAATATTTTTTCCCTTCCATTTTGTTTTGGATAGTTTCTATTGCTATGTCTTCAGATTTACTATTTTTTTCTTCCACTGTTAATCTTATTTAATATTATTAAATGTATTAATATTAATATTAATTATTAATATTATTTAAAATTAATATTTAATATGTGTGTGTGCATGCACATGCATTCATTTTTAAATAGGCTATTTTCAGGGCAGTGTTAGGTTCATAGCAAAATTGAGTGGAACAATCATTGTATTTTTCATCTTGAACATTTTAATTTTCATCTCTAGACGTTTGACTTGAGAGTGTGTGTGTGTGTGTGTGTGTGTGTGTGTGTGTGTACTTCCTGCCTCTCCTTAACATGTTTAATTTTTTTTAGCTATTTCAACAAGTAGAATACAGTTATACTAATTATTTTAGTTTCCTTGACTTTATGAATTTTACCTTGTTTGGGTGCAAGATATTTTTGTGTTCCAATAAGTAGTCTGGATCTTGATTTTAGGATAGAGTTACTTGGAAATAGTTTGTTACTTTGGGGGGTCTTACTTTTGAGCTTCGTTATATGAAACTAGGGCAAAATTTAGGCTAAAGATGATTGTTTCTCACTACTAAGGCAAGACCCTTCAGTGTACACTATCCAGAGGCCAACGAATTATCAGTTTTACCAGATTGGCAGGAGTGAAGGTGTCAAGAGGTACCATTCTTGGCCCTGTGAGCTCTGAGTGCTATTCTCTAACCTTTTCAGGTCTCCTTCCCTCACCTCAGTAATTCCCTCACAGGCACGTGCTGATCTCTGCTTGGCTGAATCCCTACTCTCTGTTACCTATACACAAGTTTATTGGTTTCTTTTTTTTTTCAAAATATTTTGAACTTGTTTTTGATTTTATTACTTTTATCTACTAATTCTGCAACATATTTTCATGGGTTCAAAGTCAAATATACAAGAAAAACATACATAAAGAGACTAGCTTCTATCCTTGATCCCTCACCCTCTTCCCTCCTTCCGTCTTTACAGCTGAGTGGGCATGGCAGAGCAAAGCTGCTCACCTTATGGTGACTGGGAAGCTGAGGGAGGAAGCAGCAAGGGGCTGGGGCCCACTCCCCTCACCTGGGTCCTAACCTCCTGTAGTTTCCACCACCTTGCAACAGTCATTCAAATGTTGAGTTCATCAATAACTAATCCCCTGATGAGGTCAGGGCCCTCATGACCTAGTCATTTCCTAAAAGCCCCACCTCTGAACTTTGCTACATCGGGGACCAAGTGTTGAACGCATGAGCTTCTGGGGACATTTCAGGTCCGAACCATAACAATTCCCACGTGGCATTGCTTCTGCTGTCACAGGCGTTTCATATATGATCTCTATTGGGGACGATGAGAACTGAGGGAGACCATGAGTAAGCAGAGCAGAGGAGGGGGATCAGGAGGAGGAAGCGGGAGAGAAAGGGGAGGCGCTGGGGAGTGAAATTGACCAAGTTATGTTATGTGTATGTACAAATGTATCACAGTGAATCCCACTACTATGTAGAATCATGATGCACCAATGAATTTTCTTTTTAAAAGATGAGAAGCTGTCTAGCTCCCTAGTATGTTTAACAGGCTACACTCATCAACTTGACTGTGTCAATATGGTTGGTAAGTGCTTGCCCCATAGGATGCTTGAAACTGGTTTCTGTGTTTTGTGTGTGTGTGTCATAGCCAGATGGCACTCAGTAATCGTGTCTGCAGAGCCTTCCTTGTTGTGACTGCAGAGCTTTGCTGAGTGCTGAGAGGCTGGGGTGAGTTCCTGGCAATCTCAGTGTTGAACTTCCATGTCAGCTGTCCGAGAGGTCTTAACAAGGTCAGAAAACAGCCCTGGCAGAGTGCTGAGATAAGGGCTGAGGCAAACTATTTAAAGGCTGCAGAAGGTACAAGGAGGGTTTGACTTCATTGTTACTGAGGTCACTTGGTTCAGTCTTGGGTAGCTGACTTACAAGTTCTTGAGATTTTTTTCTTTTACTTTTAATCACAAAAAGACCTTGCCCAAGGGAGGTTAAATTGAAGATGAGAAGTCCATGACCTTTATTGTCCTTCTCATTAGCTTGATACAGTTCAAGCTGCAATAGCAATCACTTGTAAAAATAATAGTGGAGCATTACATTTGCTAGAAAGTTAAACATGAAAGTGTCCCAAGGTTTGATAGTATCAACTCAGATTCTTAACCAAACCAAAGTCACTGCAATTTTTATGTGGATGGAAGATTGCTTTCAGTATTGTCCTCTGTGCAGGGAATGCGCTAAGCCAGACACCTTCTGTTCCATGTGGTTCTCACCTTATACTTGTGAAATGGGCAGGTTCCCCATTTTGCATGTAAAGATGTTGTGTTTCAGTAGGCTACAAAAGCTTCCCTCTGTCAGCAATTTGTAAGTAGCAAGTCTACATTTCCAAATAGAAGTCTGAATAATTCTGATTAAAAACCAGTGCGATAAGCTTTGCCAGGGTGAAATGGGGACAGTGAGAGCTGGTTGACCCAAAAACCTAGGACCCATTAGGAACTCTGAAGGAGCCTCTAACTACTGCAAGCTGTTTATGTACCTAAAATCTTGCTCTGGAACCTACTTGGTCCCATTTGGTAGTAATAAGTATATGCCAAACCCACTTTAGAAATGAAGAATCTGTGATATAGAAGAGGTTAAGGGGAAACACCCAGGTCCCAAGTTAGCTCTGAGACTAGTCTATCTGCTCTCAAAATTTATGCCTTTTCACATACTTTTCTGTGTTGGTAGATATTTGACATCTGTATTTTGACAGCATCTCATTCATTCAGTCCAGGAGTCTCCCTTGTTGAACTAAGAACTTGCTTTTTCCAAATTTCCAGTATCCATCGCTTTATGAATAAAACTCATTCTCACTGATTGAAATAACTCTTCAGTGGAGAAACAGATGACATAATGGTTCTTTCCTTGTCCTCTTTCCAAAAATCACTGAAGAGGTGTTAGTTATACCTCTAACATTCTCTTTCTTTAATATAAAGTCAGGATCAGGGAACTTTTCAGAAGGAACAGCAGACTGAAACCAGCACTTGGTTTGTTTCAAAACAACAAAAGCTTATACATAAGGAAGACTTGGTAACCAACAAATAACAGCGGTCTTAAATTTACACAGATGATTTAAGAGGTCCTTTAAAGAACAAATTGAACCTCTTAATCAGCTGTCTCAAGGTCTGCAATCAATTAATTGTACTTTTCTTGAGTCTGCTATTTATGAAGCATTGTACTATGAGGCACACAACAAAGAAGCCCCTTATAATCTAACTGGGGAGAATGGACAACTGAACATGTAATTCAGCAATATTGGAGTTAATGCCAAGTGCCACCTTAGTGGAGCCAGCACCGGAAATTCAGAGAAGGAGCCCGTCTTTTCCAAAGGGATGGATGTAGCCATGCACTTTTCAGTTGACCACTTCTCCCTGGAAAGGACCTTTTGTGTCTGTTTCCCTACCCTGTGAGTGACTTAACCCCTTTCTGTGAAGAAAAATTTAGCCACATAACCCATTTGTCAGCCAGTTTGTCCCTGCACCCACAGGTCTAGGCAACTTTGGCTCAAACCTCATCCATGCCCCACAGTAGTTCAAAACTCTTCTTGAGAATTGTGCAAAGTCCTCGGTTTTGTGATGATCTCTGTGGCCTTCTATCTCTATTGTCCCTATTTGTACCATATTGAGTCTGAGTGAAAATCTAGCCTCTTTGTTCATTTTCCCTAATACACTGATTCAACCAAATCTTCTTGACTTTTCTAAAGATTTGGAAGCTGATGACAAAGGCATCATGTCATAAGAACATAAACTATTTCAAATTAATCATTAAGCATCCCTGCTCTTTAAAAAATTGCTCTTCAGCTATCCATTGCAGGAAGAGTCATTGGAATGCAGCTCCAAGATGATTTTCATGTGAAAACTTCCTAGGCAGGACTGACTCTCTGGATTCATCTATGTAGGGACAGAAAGCAGGACTGGGTAGAGAGAGGAGCGGGCTGTGTATGATCTCAGCAAGGGCTGGTCACCAGGTTAAAATGCACTGAAGCCGGGACAGCCTACAGGTAGTTGTGCCAGTTGGCTCAAGGAGGCTGAGCTTGAGGATCCTGGGTACAGGATGGGATGTGAGCTCTGGCAAGGCAACTCTTGAATGGAACCGAGGAGACTTTCTAAGAGGCCTGATGGCCAAGACTGTCTCCCAGTGTCCCTCCAAGTAGTCGAAGAATGAGATTTCTCCAGTCTGAAGAATGGTGTTTGTCCCCAGCTTCATTCCAATTTTCTGACATCTGCTTTCCTCTCGTTCTCACATAGACACCTCAGCATTCCCTGTAAGAGATCTTTTACTTCCTAAGTTAAATTTATTCCTTGGAATTTTTAAAAACTATTGTGAATGGAATTGTTTTCCTGCTTTCTTTCTCAGAGGATCAATCATTGATGTAGAGAAAAGCTATTGATGATTGATTTTTCTATGATGATTTTATGTCCTGCTCTTTCATTGATTTGCTTATCAGCTCTAGATAGTCTTCTGGTGGAACCTTTAGGATCTTCTAAGTATAGGATCACATAATCTGCAAATAGGGATTTCTTTCTCTTACCAAATTGCTCTAGCTAAAATTTCAAATACTATAATGAATAGTAGTGCTGAGAGTGGACATCCTTCTTGTTCCTCATTTAAGAGTAAATGCTTTCTGTTTTTTAGTATGATGTTGACTTCGGATTGGTCATATATAACCTTTATTATGTTGAGATAAGTTTCTTCTATCCCTAGCTTCTTCAGGGTTTTTAATCTGAAAGTGATGTTTGATTTTGTCAAAGGCCTTTTCTACATCCATTGAGATGATCATATAGTTTTATAGTTTTATTTATGTGTATTATCTTATGGATTTGCATAGATTGAACCATCCTTGTATCCCTGGAATGAAACCAACTTGATGATGTTGTCTGATCTTTTTCTTGTATTGTTGAATTAGGTTTCCAAGTATTTTATTAATGGTTTTATAGTATATTAATATAACTATTCAAATATTATTTGGAGTATCTATAACTTGTCTGATGCTAAAAACCCTAACATCACCAGGTACCCCAAGTTAAGCAGGAAGTCTCATGTTTATTGCTATACTTATTATCTTGACTAATAGTGTTCAGTTTGCCAAATTGGAAAGAGAAAGCATGCAACACAAGCCTCTTATTTCCTAGGCATGAAATAAACTGTCATATCTGGGATCCCAATTCATGGGATCTTGGAAAAGAGGCAACTTCCTTCTGACAGTAAAGAATGAGATGCTGACAAAGAAATAATCTAAACAAATATTATTTTGGACTTTTGATAAGGTGGGGTGGAGTCAGAGCTGTCCTTTGTTAAGCCCCTCTGGGTATAAAAGTCCATGTAGGCAAGTAATTCTTGGGCAACCTGAGTGTGTAAATGGAACAGCCTCAGGCACTCTCAGTAAGCACAGAATAATGAGCAAAACCTTAGAAAAAAGTGGAAGAATAATGAACCATGATATTTTCAAGTCCATCTGAAAGAGCAGGTGTTTCCATCTTCCTGTGCCCATAGAAGCCTGGCTGGATAGAAGATTAACCTTATAAGAGCAGGCATGTGGTTTGGTGTGACTAAGGAGTGTTCAACAGGTACAGAGGTCCCTGCCAAAAAGGATGAAAGGGTCAAGATTGTGTTGTAGAAATTGGACCAAATTTGACCATTTGATCTGCATCATAGCTGGCTCAGAGATCCTTGCATTGAGCTCAGCTCCATATGAGATTTCTTAAGGACTACATTGTTATTCCTTGACTAAAATGCCAACTAATATCTGAGTCATAAAAGTATCTCAAAATGCTATCCCTTTCTGTAGGCTCTCTTCTTCACATTATTGTTTTCTTTGCTGAAAAGATGCTTTATAGTTTGAATCTATCCCATTTATTGATTATTTTACTTCCTGTGCTTTAGGAATCTTATTAAGGAAGTCAGATCCTGGACCAACATTGTGAAGATCTGGGCCTACTTTTTCATCTGATAGGTCTCTGTTCTAGTACCTGTCTTTCAGTTGTGTTTTGTGCATGCACCTCAGATAGAGCATTAATCTCCAGAGTTTATAAAGAACCCAGAAAACTTAACACCAAAAAAACAAATATCCCAATCAATAAATTCACTAAGGAACTGAAAAGATACTTCACAGAAGAAATACAATTGATCAACACATATGAAAAAAATGTTCAACGTCTTTAGCAATTAGAGAAATGCAAATCAAAACTACCCTAAGATTTCATCTCACCCCAGGCAGAATGGCAATTATCAAGAATGCAAAAAACAATAAATGTTCATGAGGATTGGGGTACACTTATACATTGCTGGTGGGAATGCAAATTGGTGCAACCATTATGGAAACCAGTGAGGAGATTCCTCAGAAAACCTGGAATGGAACCAGCATTTGACCTAGCTATCCCACTCCTCGGTTTATACCCAAATGACTTAAAATCAGTGTATTACAGTGATGTAGCCACATCAATGTTTATAGCAGCTCAACTCATAATAGCTAAACTATGGAACCAACCTAGGTGCCCTTCAACAGATGAATGGATAAAGAAAATATGGTATATATACACAGTAGAGTATTATTCAGCCATAAAAAAGAATGAAATTCTGGCATTGGCAGGTAAATGGATGGAGCTGAAGGATATCATGCTAAGCGAACTAAGCCAATCCCAAAGCCAAATGTTTTCTCTGATACACGGATGCTAATTCACAATAAGAGGGGGGAGAGCTAGGAAAGAGTTATTTTAGGTAGAGGGGAGTGAAGGGAGGGAAGGTGTATGGGGGTAGAAAGGAGAATAGAATGAATAAGACGTTATTACCCTATGTACATATATAACTATACTACCAGTGGGATTCTACATCATGTACAACCAGAAGAATGAAATTGTACTCCATATATATATGATGTATCAAAATGCATTCTACCCTCATGTACAACTAATTAGAACAAATTAAAAAAATGCTACCCCTTTCCTTATCCCAGGGAGATGCTTCCTTCTGGAAATTATGCATTCCAGAATTTCCAAGTTCCTGCCATAGAAACCATCTTGAACTCTTTTTCTTCCCAATATTCATCAAAAACCTGCTGGTAAGATACCATATTAATAGAGGTTTGCTGCAAAAAGACAGACACCACCCATTTCTCCACATCTTCTAAATCTCCCAGTGAATCCACCCATTCCATTACCGTGACTATGTTTGAGGACCGAGGTCACCTCTACCCTCTGGTTTTCGCCTCTAGTTTTTGTCCTGAATGTGCTTACAGCTCATGCTGTTGACTTGCCTTAAGGATGTGGCCAGAGACAGCCAGTCAGTTCCTCGTCAGGTTCTGTACTGTGCAGGGTTGTCGGGGCCTCCTCCTCCACTCCACAGTGTTCTTTCTCTCTAGGTTTAGCATCTGGGAAGCAGATGGACTGGTGATTGGAGGGCTTAGCTAGGTGGGCATTCTGACTATATTTTGTTCTGTGCTTTGGCCACCAGAAATCATACAATCAAATTTTCCTCTCCCCTCTAAGATTATATTGTAGAATTTCTCTATATTAATATTACTCTTAGATTATTGCTTTGCTGACTTTCTTTTCACACTGTTTTCAATTAATTATTTTAATATTTTATACACTATTTTTTTAGAATTCCTCAAATGCTTTGTGAAATGAAAGAGTATAAATAAACAAGGTATCAAGTAAGTAAATAGAAGAATCACAACATGGAGATTGAAATGTTCACTGTCCCCTGACAAAAGCAACTCATCAGAACTCATCAAAAAATCAAATGTATGAGTCTGTTTGGGCTGCCAGAACAAAATACTATAGATACCATGGCTTAAGCAAAAGAAATTTACTTCCTCACAGTTTGGGAAGTTCAAAGTCCAAGATCAGATACTGGAGGCTTGGTTTCTCCTGAAGGGTCTCTTCTCAACTCACAGTGAACTCTACTTGCTGACTGTGTCTTCACAGTGAGAAAAATGTCCTTTCCCTATACACATGTGCATCATGGGTGTCTCTTTGTGTGTCCAACTTACTTCTTATAAGGACACCAGTCGGTTTGGATTAAGTCTCACCCTACAACCTTGTTTTAACTTAATCACCTCTTTCAAGTCCCAGTTTTCAAATATGGTCAGATTCTGAGGTTCTCAGGGTTAGGTCTTCAATGGTGGGGTTTTTGTTTTAGTTTTTGTTTTTGTTTTGTGTGTGTGTGGGGGAGATATGATTCAACCCATAATATGAGGGGTTTTTTAACTCATGGTATAAGAGTTTTCTTATGGGACTTTTTCTCTCCAATCCAGAGGGGTAGGCATGAGTCTCTAGAAACCACTTACACTTATTATAGTGGTACCATCAAATGCCTCCCAAAGGGCCTGTATCTATGGAACAGACATGACTGGCAGTGTTTGGTTTGTAGCCTTTATGTCACTTGTGACAGATAGGGACAAGCCTGATGCACTCCTACTGGGAATGTTTGTCCACCCCTGTGCCCAGATCCTGGGTTCTGGATGGTGCAGTTTCTGACCTGCCAGCAGCTCTTCAACCTGAGTCTTGACCACTGCTGGTCCAAGACACTCAGTGAGGTCCATACAGATCTCTCTTAGCATGGTTTTGTTATTGCCCAGAGTCTCTTGATAAGGCACCCCCATGCTGATGACCCCACTGTCGTGGTGCTGCACAGCGTGGAGAGAGAGGAGGGCAACAGCTTGCCCTCATTTGTTCTACCTGTCATCCAAATGCAGAGTGAGAACTCAGGTTTCTAAACAGTGCCTCTGCAAGTAAAATTGTCCAAATTCTTGAGTCCAGCAGTTAAAGAGGCGATCCTTTGATTGGAAGCAGACAACTGAGTGAACTCTCCAGGGAGGCCAGAAGAGATCCAACACCTTATCTAGGTCTCTCAGTATACAAATAACATTAGACATGGAATGTATTTTCCCAAGCAAGCCAGAGATGGCTCGACCTGTTTGCACTGTTGATTATGCTGTGTGATGAAGCCTGCTCTAGTACTTTGTCACAGACCTGTCTTGGTGCCAGGAAGCTGAGCTCATGTGTATCATGTATCACATTATAATGTGTGACCTCACCAACATCAGACCAGAAATGAGATGGGCACAAGGAGTTTCAGATAAGATGGGTGCTTCTGCTTTTGCATGACCTCACAAGAAGAAAGAAGAAAGGGTTGGTTTTTACAGTATTTTGTCAGCAGAAGTGCTCTGGTCCCAAGAAATTATGATATTTCTCATAACAAAAATCCGATAAGTGGCTAACTGAGTTTTGAGAGAAGCAGGGCAGGTGAAAGGATGCAGCTCATCATGCCCTGGCCAAGGGTTTTATTTCCTTTGTCTCTTGTTCCAGTTATTATTTCCTGGACAATTCTCTATTAGCATTCTGGAGGGTTCAGGGTGTCCCCTGCTACTACAAAACTGTCATGCTTTCTGTGACCCCACCTGGCACTTGATTTCTATAAATCTGTCATACTCTCCAAGATCAGATAACTGCTGACTAGGGAAATCAAGATTTCCACTGCTACCACCACCACCATCATCATCTCCTCCTCTCTTTATTTTATATAGCTGTTATAGGTTCATAGCCTACTGAGAAGAAAGTACAGAGATTTCTCATAGACCCCCTACCTCCACGCATGTGCAGCCTGCTTCATTATCTGCATCTCCCACCAAAGGGATACATTTGCTATAGTTGATGAACCTACACTTGATACATCATAATCACCCAAAGCACATAGTTTACTATGGGGCCTATCTTTGGTATACATTCTGTGGGTTTGGACAAATATATAAAGATATGTATTATCACAGTATCATATAGATTAGTTTCACTCCCCTAAAAATACTCTGTGCCCTGCCTGTTCATCCCTTTCTTATCTCTTACCCTGGTAAACATGGTCTTTTGACTGTTTCATTGTTCTGCCTCTTCCAGAATGTCATACAGTTACAATGGTACAATATGTAGCTTTTCCAGATTGGCTTCTTTCACTTAGTAGTATGCACTTAAGGTACCTCCTTGTCTTTTTACGGCTTGATTACTAATTTCTTTTTAACACTGAATAGTTTCCCATTTTGGGATGTATCACAATCAGTTCATCCATTCATCTACTAAAGGACATGGGTTGCTTCCAAGTTTTGGTGACTGTGTGTAAATCTGCTATGAACATCCATGTTCCGTTTTCTTGTGTGAACATGTTTTCAACTCCTTTAGGTAAATGCCAAGAGCATGCCTGCTGGATCATATGATAAAAATAAGTTTAGTTACCAAATTGTCTTCCAAAGTGACTAAACTATTTTACATTCTCACCAGCAGTGAATCAGCATCCCCTTCACTCCACATCCTTACTAGCACATGGTGTTGTCAGTGCTCTGGATTTTGACCATTCTAATAGGTGTGGCATTGTTTTAATTTGCATGTCCCTCATTATATATGACACAGAGTATCTTTTAATATGCTTATTCCCCACCTTTGTATCTACTTTGGAGAGGCCTTGGTTTAAAGTCTTTGACCCATTTTCTAATCAGGTTGTTTTTTTTCTTACTGTTGAGTTTTATGAGTTCTTCGTATATTTTGTGTGATAATCCTTCATTAGATCTGTCTTTTGCAAATATTTTTAAATGTCTCCTTTGATTTATTTCATCAAAGTTTTCTAGTTTCTCATATAGATTTTGATCAAGTTTTATTAGATTTATGCCTATGTATTTAAGTTGGGAGGAATATTAAATAAAATGGTATTATGGTTTTAATTTCAAATTCTACTTGTTTATTGTTGGTATATAGGAAAGTGATTGATTCACTTTTATTCATTAACCTTGTATTTTCTGCAACCTAATCATAATTGCTTATTAGTTCCACGAGTCTTTTTTTTGTTGTTTTTTTTTTTTTTTTTTTTTTTTTTGTATCAGGGTTTGAACCCAAAGGCACTTATAATTTTTATTTTATTTTTTATTTATTTATTTTTTTTTGCAGTGCTGGGAATTGAACCCAGGGCCTTGGGCTTGCAGGGCAAGCACTCTACCAACTGAGCTATATCCTCAGCCTGGCACTTATAATTTTTAAAAGCTTTTTATATGTGTACTTAATGACTCTTAAGATTCAAATTAAGGAGCTGAGGGTGTACAGCTCAGTGATAGAACACTTGCCTCGAATGTATGAGGCACTGGGTTGCATCCTCAGCACCACATAAGTAAATGAAATAAAAGTCCATCTACAACTATAAACAAAAATTTTTTTAAAAAGAGATTCAAATTAAGTGTGATTACTATTTGCAATTGAGTTTTCTGTTGTTTTTTGTTTTTTTGTTTGTTTTGTGTTTTTGTTTTTTGGTACCAAGGATTGAACCCAGGGGCACTTAACCACTGAGCCACATACCCAGCCCTTTTTAATTTTTTTTTTTTATTTAGAGACAGGGCCTTACAGAATTGCTTAGTGCTTCACTAAGTTGCTGGGACTGGCTTTGAACTCATGATCCTCCTGCCTCAGCCTCCTGAGCTGGTGGGTTTTCAGGCATGTGCCACTGTACCTGGCCTGCAATCAGTTTTTGTGCAATTAGTTTAAGTGAAATTGGATTTTGTAACTCATGCACCCTTTAGTGCACTCTGTAAAATGCTAGGTACTCCTTAGTTTCCCCCAGAATGCTTTCTTCTCTTTCCTAGATCTGTGGCTTTCTCTAATGTTGGGACTCTTGTTCCCTGTGTGAATATTCTTTATACCATAGTACTGAGAAAGACACTTTGAAATTTCAATTTGGAAAGAGAGAGGGAGAGAATGAAGCTTTGGGAAAAACAAAGCAACATAAGTTGAGCTCTCAAATTATTATTTGGATTGTTAGAAATTATTGGCATAAAATATCATTTCCTAGTTCTGGGCTGATATGGATCTTCCACTCTCATAGGCATGAACACCATAAGACTTCCTTTTTCCCTTCCTGCAGTAACTCTGGAAGGTGTTGTTAGTAAACACAATGAGGTTTCATTACCCCTCAAAATTATACCAAGATTCTTTATAGACTAGGACATGTAAGTACAAAACAAAAGATTTCTAATATTGTTTTCCTTGACGATATTGTCTGCCTAAATGGAAGAATGACTGATGAGCAAATTAAGTTAGGAAGCAAGTTATTTTGTCAGATAGCCTGAAGAATGTTGTAGAGAAAACTCCCCTTTCACTCAAGAATGTAAGCAGAAAAAAATTGTTTTCAAAATCAGATAAGCTTACCTGATTTCCTTGCTGCATATTGTCAACAGAGGAAAATACTAAAATGGTTTAAACAGGTTTCTTTGGTTCTTTGCTGATTTTCAGAACAAAGATTAGACACTCAATTAATAGCTGATGGATGAGTGAATTGATGAATGAATGAAATATGAGGTCATATAAAAATAGGTTTTCTTCTTTATTGGACCCCTGAGTCTCCAAAAAGTTGCTCATGAATCTGTGACAATTCATCAGGCCCTTGTTTCTCCTAGATGGATTATTAATAGGCTTAAGGAAAATGGACTCTAGGGGAAGTTTTTAGACACCTGTAAATTTGTTTTCCTTGGACAAATGGATGGTTGTTGTGAGGAACTGGTTTTTCATGTGAGTTGGGATATTTTTATGAGAGACCCCTCATAGGTCTTAAAGACTTGTTCTTTAAGATAGGGAGAGATTTTGTAAGACAGTCTCACTGATGAGCAGCATAGCTATTATCTTCTCAGGAGTTTATTTTTAAAAATCTCTTATATATCTATTTTTCTTTCTTGTTTGCTTTTTACTTTTACTTTGTACATGACCCATATATTTTGAAACTTAAAAGTGAAATCAATGTCAGAGGTGCTGGTATTCACACCTTTCCATTATCAACTGCAGTGGGATGTGTTTGTCAGCTGCTTCTGAACATCTGCAGGAAAAAGCACAGTGTGTATCTGTACCGAAGAATGAAAAATATAAGGAAAGACAGGAGTTATTTAACAACATGATATGGCATCCAAAGCAGTTTGCACCATCTGAAATGCTATTAAATGAAGATGTTTCATTTTTTAAAGCAGATATTGTCTATACCCTTGACAGAAGATCTATAAATAGGCAGTCCAGTTATTCACTTCTAGCCCCAGTCTGAGCATCACAAACCTTGTTCCTATGCCAAAATTAGGGGAAAAGAAAATATCCATTGCCCCGTTAGCTCTTTTTCTCCTTATGTAAATTTCACTCTGGATCAGTGGGGTTCCTAGAATCTCTCATCCCTTGTTTGTGTCCAGATCTGTATCAACCCTGGGAGATTTGAAAACCCAGAATGTTTATATAACCTTTATGGCTTACCAGATCTATATCTTTGGACAAATTATTTGAGCTTTCTGAATGTCCCTTTCCTGATCCATAACATGGGAAAGAAAATGTTAAATACTTCCATTTGTTTATTATGAATGTTGAATTAAATGCAATAAAGCAAACAGAGACACATTGTTTTATTCCATGTTGCTGACTGAGTATTGCTAAATGAGTAGCTTTAGGGATTTGGGTACATATGGAAAAGCGGAAGTATAACAGAACATACCAAGGAAGGTGATGTTTGCCACTTGAAAGTGAGGCTATAGAATGACACTGGCAAAGTTGTCTTTGAAGAGTATAGTTCTTGCAAATATTTGGTGTATGCAAATAAGTAAAGTCTAGTGATGAACATCCTAGATACTATGAAGATTTAGCAAAAGTTTTAAGCCACTGGCTCCTGTTTTAGAGAGCTGCTGTATAATTTAATAGAAACTCACAAAAGCTGGAGATCCTGAACTTATTTTTTTCTGGTGGTACTAGGTATTGAACTGAGGGCCTAGTGCATACTAGGCACATAGTCTACTACTGAGCTACACCCCTGGTCCCTACTTCTTCTTTTTTTTTTTTTTTTTAAGGAACTGGTTATTTTAGTATATCTGAGGAAAATATTAGAAACTTACAGTTACCAGATAGGGGGAGGAAATCTTAGAAGATGATTAGGATTTATAGTCACTGAAGATATAATGGATTTGCCCATAAAATTTAATCTTTAATTCTTTTTTATTTTTAGTGCATTGGAGTTTTATATAATAGTGGGGTTCATTTTGACATATTCATAAAGACATAAAACAAGTTTTCTCCATTTCAATCCCCAATATTACCCTTTCTTTCTCCCTCCCCCAATCTCCTTCCTTTAAACTATTGATCTTCCTTCTGTTTACTTATTATTTATTATTTGGTGTACTATAGTTCTATATAAAATTGGAATGATTGTGATATATTCATATAAGCACATAGCATAATTTGGTCACCTTTATTCCCCACTTATTCCCCTTTGCCTCCCCCACATCTTTGGTCCCCAACTTCTCTCTTTTGCTCTCCCTCTTATTTTCTCAAGATCCCCTTCTTATATTCCTTATGTTTCTCTTGCTTCCATATAGGGAAAACATTCAGTCCTTGACTTCGTGAGTCTGACTTATGTCATATAGTATGATAGTCTCCAGTTCCATCCATTCACCAGCAAATGACATAATTTCATTCTTATTTACGACTCAGTAGAACTCCATGATAGATAGACAGACACATACATACATACATACATACATATCACATTTTCTTTATCCATTTGTCTATTGATGGTACTGAGGCTAGTTCCATAACTTGACTATTGTGGATTGTGCTACTAAAAACATGGGTATGTATGTATTGCTCTAATATGCTGACTTCAGTTCTTTGGGGTAAATACCAAGAAGTGTGATATATGGGTCATGTGGTGGTTCCATTCCTGGTCTTTTGAGGAATCTCCATACTGCTTTCCAAAATGGTTATACTAATTTGAATTTCACCTAACAGGTATAAGTGTACCTTTTCCCCCATATCTTCATCAGCAATTATTGTTATTTGTATTCTTGATGATTACCATTATGACTGGAGTGAGATGAAATCTCAGGGTGGTTTTGATATTCCTTTTCCTTGATTGCTAGGGATGTTGAACATTTCATACATTTGTATTTCTTCTTTTGAAAAATGTCTCTTTAGATATTTCGCTCATTTGTTGAATGGGTTATTAGTTTTTTAGTGTTAAGTTTTTTAATTTCTTCATATATTCTGGTAATCCCCTACTGGAAGAGTAAATGGCATTATGTAGTCTTTCTCTTCATTTTCTTGGTTTCTTTGCAGTGAAGAAGTTTTTTTAAATTTAATGCTAGCCCACTTACTGAGTGTTGGTTTTATTTCTTGAGTTATAAGAGTCTCATTAAGAAAGTCAGTACCAACCACAAGAATGGGATCCTAATTAGAATAAATTATACTCTGTGTATGGGTAATATGTCAAAATATATTCTACTGTCATGTATATCCAAAAAGAACAAATGAAAAATAAAAATAAAAAAGAAAGTCAGGGGGCTGGGGAGAAAGCTCAGTCGGTAGAGTGCTTGCCTTGCAAGCACAAGGCCCTGGGTTCAATCCCCAGCACCCCCCAAAAAAAAAAAAAAAAAAAGAAAGAAAGATTGAAAGAAAGTCAGTGCCCACACAAGTGTGTTGGGATGTTGCCTGTATATTTTCTTCTAGCAGTTTCTTATTTCTGGTTTAATTCCTAGGTATTTGATCCATTTTGGATTGACTTTTGTGCAGGATGAAAGGTAGGATCTAGTTTCATTCTTCTATATATGGATATCCAGTTTTCCTAGCACCATTTGTTTAAGGGATTATCTTTTCTCCAACTTATGCTCTTGGTGCCTTGCCAAGGATCAGATGGCTGTATTTATGTGGATTTGTCTGTCTTCTAGTTTATTCCATTGGTGTTCTTATCTGTTTTTATGCCAAAACCATGCTGTTTTTGTGACTATAACTCTGGAGTATAATTTGAAACCAGGTATTGTGATGCCTCCAGCCTCACTCTTGTTGCTCCAAATTGCTTTGGCTATTCTGGGTCTCTTATTCTTCCATATAAATTTTAGGACTATTTTTTTCTAGTACTGAGAATATCATTGATATTTTCATGGGGATTGCACTGATTCTGTAGATTGCTCTTGGAAATAGAGTCGTTTTATTCTTTTTAAAAATTTTTAATTTGTTCTAATTAGTTGTACATGACAGTAGAATGCATTTATACATTTTGATAAATCATACATAAAAAGTGTAATTTCTTATTTTTCTGATTGTATATATTGTAGGATCACATCAATCATGCAGTCATATATGTACATGAGGTAATCATGTCTGTTTCACTGTACTATCCTTCCTACCTCCATACTCCTTCCCCTCCCTTCACTCCTCTCTACCTAATATAAAGTAACTCTATTCTTTCCTAGCACTACCCTCCTTATTGTAATTAGCATCCATGTGTCAGAGAAAACATTCGGCCTTTGGTTTTTGGGATTCGGCTTATTTCACTTAGCATGATATTCTCCAACTCCATCCCTTTACCAGCAAATGCCATAATTTCATTCTTCTTTACAGTTGAGTAATATTCCATCATATATATATATATATATATATATATCTTAAATATCTAGAAATTTGTGGTATATATGTATATATATGTATATATATATATATATATGTATTTGCATTTTCTTTATTCATTCATCTGTTGAAGGACACCTCAGTTGGTTCCATTTTGATGATATTAATTCTACCTAGGTTTTCCCATCTCCTAAGGTTTTCTTCAGTTTCTTTCCTCAGTGTTCTATAATTTTCATTGTAGAAGTGTCTTACCTCCTTAGTTAGATTTATTCCCAAGAATTTTTTGCGGCTACTGTAAGAGTTTTCTGTATTTCTTTATTTCTTTCTCAGCAGATTCATTATTGGAGTATAGGAGAGTTAATGAATTTTGTGTGTTGTTCTTGTATTCTACAATGTCACTGAATTTGTTTGTCAGCTCTAGCAGTCTTCTGGAGGAGGTTTTTGGGGTCTGCTAAGTATAGGAACATGTCAACATCCCAGATAGTTTGACTTCTTCTCTTCCTAATTGTGACCTTTTAATTTCCTTATCCTGCCTGATTGCTCTGGATAAAGTTTCAAGAATATTGAATAGGAATGGTGAAAATGGACATCATTATCTTGTTCTAAATTTCAGAGGAAATTCAGTTTTTCTCTGTTCAGTATGATGTTGGCATGGGTTTATCTGTTTGATATTCAAGTACATTCCTTCTATGCCTAGTTTCTTCAGTGTTTTTAGCATTAATGAGTGTTGGATTTTCTAAAGGCTTCTTTTCATCTATTGAAATGATCAGGGATTTTTGTCCTTGTTTCTATTTTTGCAGTGAAATATGTTTTTTGAATATATATATTGAGCCAACATTGCATCCCTGGGGTGAAATCCACTTGATCATAGTAGTAGAAGTAGTTTGCTAATATTTTGTTTAGGATTTTTGCATCTATATTCATCAGGGATATTGGTCTGTATGTTTCTTCAATGTCTTTACTTGTTTTGATATCAAGGTGATACTGGCTTCATAGAGTGAGTTTGTAAAATGTTTCTCCCTTTCTGGAGGGAAATGGAATATTATGAGGAGGGTTCATGTTACATCTTCTTTAAAGGTCTGGCAACTCAGCTGAGAATCCATCTGGACCTGGGCTTTTTTTGTTGTTGTTGGAAGACTTTTTACTAGTACTTCAAATTTGTTGCTTGACATTGGTCTGTTTAGTTTTTCTATATCCTCTTGGTTCAATTTGAGAAGCTCTTAAGCATCTAGAAATTTGTTCATATTATTTAGATTTTCCAGTTTATTAGAATATATATTTTCAAAATAGTCCCTTATAATCTTCTTGATTTCAACAATGTCTATGGTGATATATCTTTTTTCATCTCTAATTTTGTTGATTTGGAGTCGTCTCTCTGTTTTTGTTAGTTTGGCTAAGAGTTTACAAATATCATTGCATTGATCCTTTGTATTGCTTTTTAATTCTCAATTTCATTAATTTCTACTCTAAGTGTATTACCTGTCCTCTACTGGTTTTTGGAATTAGTTTGTTCCTGCTTTTCTGGGTCTTGAGATATAGTATCAGATTGTTTATTTGGGAAAGTTCTTTTTAAAAAAATATAGACATTTAACGCTATAAACTTCCCTTAGTGCTGCCTTTATAGTGTCCCAGATATTTTGATATATTGTACCACTATTCTATTTTGGTTTTAGGAAATTTTAAAACTTTTTTTTTATCATTTCTTCTATGATTAATTCCTCATTTAAAATAGTTTACTTCAATCTCTATGTGTTTATATGGTTTCTATAATTTTTCTTCATGTTGATTTCTAATTTTATTCCATTATGATCTGATAAAGTACACAGGATTATATCAATTTATTTTGTATGTGCTAAGACTTACATTGTGACCTAGAATGTGGTCTGTTTTGGAAAAGGTTCCATGAGCTGCTGAGAAAAAAATGAATTCAACTGTTTTTAAATGAAATATTCTATAGATGTTGATTACCCATTTGATTTCTAGTTACATTTGGGTCAGAAGTATCATTATTGATTTTATGTATGGATGACCTGTCTATGAGTGAGAGGGGTGTGTTGAAATCACCCAGAACTGTTGTATTGGGGTCTATCTGGGATTAATGTCAAGAAGTGTTTGTTTTATGTAATTTGGTACACTGACATTTTGGGCTTAAAATATTTACAATTAGTGTATCTTCTTATTGTATCATTTCCTTTACTTTCTTTGTCTCTTCCAATTAACTTTTGATTGAAATCTGCTTGTCAGATATGAGAATAGTTATTCCTGCTTATTTTCAGACTCCATTTGCACTGAATATCTTTTTCCGTCCTTTTACTTTCAGACCATCGATGTCTTTGCCTATGAGATGAGTCTCTTGCAAATAGCATATAGTTGGATCTTATTTTTTAATCCATCTGTCCATTTATGTTTTTTAATTGGAGAGTTGAGACCATTTATATTCAATGTTATTATGGATAGGTGTTCATTATTTCCTGCCATTCTGGTTTGTTTTCTATGTAATTTGGACTTGATTTTCATTTAGTTGTTCTTCTAGGGAACTTCATCCATATTGAAGCTCTGTGGTTTGTTTTCGAATTCTTCTGTGGAGGGAAGTAGCCAGGCCCTTTGCCTTTCTACCCTTCTGCCATGTAAAAACACATAGATGGCACTGTTAATAAGGAATAGGCCCTTACTAGGCACTGAATCTGCTGGCTCCTTGATCTTGGTCTTTCCCGCCTTCAGAACTGTAAGCTATAAATGTCTGTTCTTTATAAATTACCCTGTCTCAGGTATTTTGTTATAGCAACACCAGTGAACTAAAACACTGGAGTATTATGGAATAGTAATTGCAGGACCAGAAGTAGGCTGGGACAATAAAAGGAAGGGTTGGAAGTATTAACACTTAGAGGCGTGGGGGTTCCCTGTGGAGCAAGGACTCAGACCTTTAAGGAGGAGGTGTGGTTTAGCTCCTGCTGATATCTCTGAATCTGGAGGAGGGACCCAGTGCAGTGGTACCCATATTGTGGAGGAGTGGGTGCCAGCCAGCTTGTGCTATGCCTTTGAGGGGAAACAGTGAGACTGGATCTCCAAGCATTGGAAAAACTGAAAACTGGATACCATTGCTGTTACAGAGAAAGCATTGCCAGTGTAGAGTAACTCCTGATTTTTCTGTTCTCCAACTTTCCAGTCTCTCATTAGCACCTCCTGTTGGCAAAGCCTAGTATAGAGACTGGAAAGCTAAATTTAGTTCATCAGAGCCTTGGGCTCATCACCTCAAAGCAGAGTACAGAAGAATAGGTTTGGAGTGGAGACAGTAGCTTAAAAACTGGTACAGCTTGCCTGCCCACTCCACACTAAAGGCGTTCTTGGAGCAGATTATGCTAGTGTGCAATTCCTTTAGTATTAGTGGAAAAGAATCTTGATATTCTATTGTTGTGGGACAAGCCTTTGTAAGTGCACTTATATGTTTTCTTACAATTATTTTATTACTTTATATTCTCATTATTCAGGATCAAGTACAACACCTGAACAATTTTCAAGTTAAACATAAAAAATCAACAAACCAGTAACTTATAGTTCTCTTAAGGGATTAAAAAAAAAAAGCTGAGGAGCTTTTTACATTTTACTTTTCATTTAACTTCTTTTTAAAATTGCATGTATTTAATGTGTACAACATGTTTTGATATACTTATAATCAAGCAAATTAACATACATATTGTCTCATAGAGTTACTTTTCTCTTTATGTGTGTAGTAAAAGTACCTAAAATCTGCTTTTTTTTTTTGGAGGGGGCGGAATACCAGCATAGAATACAATATTATCAGTTCTAGTCTTTATGTTGTACATTAGATCTTGAGAATTGCCAAGCACAGTGGTGAACGCCTATTATCCCAGAGGCTCAGGAGACGGAGGCAGGAGAATCACAAGTTCAAAGCCAACCTCAGCAACTTAGCAAGGCCCTAAGCTACTGAGTGAGACCCTCTCTCTAAATAAAATTTTAAAAAGGGCTGGGGATTTGGCTCAGTGGTTAAGTACCCCTGGGGTCAATCCTGGTATTAAAAAAAAATCTTTAGAATTATTCACCTTATATAACTATAACTTTGTCCCCTTTAGTTTGCATCTTTCCATTTCCTCCACTGCAACTACCACAATTCTACTCTCTAATTCTGTGTATTTGGTTGTTTTTTATTTTAAAAAGTATTTCACAAATAAATAAGACCATACAGAAGTTTTCTTTGTATGTCTAGCTTATTTCACTTAGCACAATTCCTCTAGGCTTATCCATGTTATTACAGATAGTGGGATCTCCTCTTTTAAGGCTGAATAATATCCCAAATATATACGCCATAATTTCTTTATCCATTTATCTGTTTATCAACACAGATTGTTTCCATAACTTTCCATGTTCATAGTTTTTTAGTCAGTCTTCAACACAAAGGCATAAAGATTTTTATGACTTTCTACATGTACACATATATGCAAAGACAGTTCTCAAAAGTCTGTTTGTTTTCTTCCATATACCAGGTAGACAGTCATTCTGTAGTTAGTATAAACTTTTGATTCAAACAGCCTAATTTCCTATAAAAGGAAAGAAACATTATGCCTCTATGATTTTCTACTCAAATAGAATTTTTAATGCAAATGAAAGCATGAATCAAGCATAAAAACAATCTAATTGCTAATCACCATATTTTTAAATGCCCCTAATTACAGCAAAATTTAAAGTGAAAACAAGAATATTAGATTCTTACATGTATCTGTAATTGGTATCTCACTCATAAAGCTAAGCTTACATGTCCTCCCTGATTTTAGAGAAACACTGTTTTACTCACATTGATTCTGTTATTAGGAATGAACACAGAGGGTAAACTTAATAGCCTTTCTAGGTGACAAAGTTCTTAAGAGACACTGTTCCAAGTTTTCTCCTTTTGCCTATATTTTTTAAAAGCAGAACATGCATTAACTAATTTTCTTTAGGCTCCCACCCTGGGTTCCTGCCTTTATTTTGATTGTGTGTGGCATGTGGTTGTTGTTTTTAAACAGTGTCTTCATGTCTCTCTATCCTTAGGCAGCAACCGAGAGGGAAGACCTGTGTATGACAGCATCAGACATGTCTGGCTTGAATCAGAGAGGTGAAAAATGTCCCTCTAAACTTCAGTTTGTGAATTTTTGAAGTTAGCATTTGCATTTCCCTTGATTTGCAAGAACTGATGGCAAAGAAACCATCACACAGGAAGAATTAAATACAAAACTGCTGGTTTCTAAACATGTGAGCAATTTCATCTTTGCTGGAATTAACACCTCAGAGAACATGATAGTAGTACATGGGGAGGTTAGAGAGGAGCTTTAAAACGGTTTAATTCCAGAAGGAATTTGAGGTGCTCAAACTACTCAAACTGCTGGACCTTCTGTTCTTCTCATCCTACATGGAAATAATGGGGTAAGACTTCAGTCCCACAAGCTGCAGTTTGTGGACTAAAGCTGAGGCAAATAATGAATTACCACTTAGACCTAGGCCATTGTCAGCAGCACCAGGTAGTATGTGATCAAGGAAATTTCAAGGGATTCTGTAACAAAATCATGAAATTTTGGAGAGGAAGCAAAACAAATACCATCTGTTTCCTTGCAAGAATTGAAAAAACTAAGCACTGTTTTAAATGGAGTGGTGATTTTGTTCCTGGTGCTGATGCTGAGGTAGGAGTGATAGACTGCACCAGCTCAGTACCTTTGTCACCTCATAACATTTGCAGGAGGCATCCTTGGGTCTCAGGAGCAATGCTCACAGCCCTCAACACTGAGTGGTAATGATTGGGAGCTCACACCTCTTTCCCCTGTCTTCTGATCCTCTAAGTGCCAGTGAACTGAACTGAACTGTTCAGTGGCCTCCACTCTAATTCTCCCTCAATCTCTTCTGCCATTAGATAAAATAATACAGTAGAATGGAAGAAAGACAGGAAAGAAAGGAAGGGAAGGAGGGAGAAAAGAAGAATGTGTGAGAAGGGAAATAGGAAGGAGGGTGACCTCATTTACAATTGTGTCATCTTTTGGAGCTCTTGACTTCTGTTTCACATCTACACAAATATGCAAATGCAATTATATCCCACTCAGTATCTCCATATTAAAATGGAGCAGTTACCTTCATACAGTGTTAGAGTGTTGATTGGTACATTTGATGATGCTTAGAGACATTTTGGGTTGTCATAGCTGGGGTGGGTTGGGAAGATATCACTGGCATATAATGGGAAGAGACTAGAGATACTAGTAAACATTCCAGAGACCACAGGCCATTCTGTACCCCCAAGGAATTATGTGGCTCAAAATGTCAATAATGGCAAGGTTGGGAAAATGTTTATTGTGGGTCAAATGGTGGTTTTCAAAGGATATGTCTACATGGAGCCAGTGGATATGACCACATTTAGTAAGAGGTCTCTGCAGAAGTAATTATTTTAAAGATCTTGAACCAAGATCATCTTGAAGTATTGAGGTGGGTCCTAAATCCAGTGACAGTGTGCTTATAAGAGGAAAAGACATACAGGAGAGGAAAGACACAGAGAAGGCCATGTGAAGACAAGGCAGGTTTGGAGTAATGCTTACACAGGCCAAGGAATGTCCAGAGTCAAAAGCTGGAGGAGTTAAGAAATAGACTCTGCCCCAAAGTCGCTGAAGAAATAGTCAACACTTTGATTTCAGGTTTCTGCCCTCCAGAATTGGAAGAGAAAAAAAAATTGTTATTTTAAGTCACTAGTTTGTAGAAATTTGCTATAGTAGCCCTAGGAAACTAATGTACCGTCTTCTACAGTTTGGATCTTAAGTGTCCCCAGTGGTCCATGTGCTAAAGTGGTCCCCAGGGTGGCACTACTGAAGTGTGGTAGAACCTTTGGGAGGTAGGTCCTGCCAGGAGGTCCTTTGGTCACTGAGGCATGCTCTCAAAGGGGATTGTGGGGCTTGAGTCTCTTCCCCTTCCTTCTTTGCTCCCTGGCTTGTGGCCTGGTTCTGTTCTGGCATGCGTTCCCACTGTGATGCACTGCCTCATTAGTGCCTCAAAGCAGTGCCTCCATCTTGGACTGGAACCTCTAAAATAAACCTTTTCTCCTTACCAAAAACAAAAAAAGTGTTAATTAATGCAATAATGCACAGTAGTTTGGCAATGCTTGTTCAAAATTTTTAAGTGAAAATATTTAATCTAGCAATTCCAGAGTTTGTGCTATAGCAATACTTGTATAAATGCACAATGTATCTATCAAAGGTTTTTTTGTTTGTTTGTTTTTGGTTTTGTTTTGAGGCAGTATCTCATAATATTGCCCAGGCTGCTCTTGTATTCCTGGGCTCAAGTGATCCTCCTGCCTCAGCCTCCCAAGTTGCTGGGACTATAGGTATGAACCACTGCACCAAGTTAATAGGATTGTTCTAATTTTAAAAAAGTTATAAATAGATTAATGGTATCAGTAAGAACTATTTTGAAAAATTAGCATATGTCTCTGTAAAGGAATACTGTCCTGGCATTAAAAAGAAGGGAGAAAGATCTGTATGTACTTATGTGGTGAGCTCTCTAAATTATACTATTAACTGAGAAAAGCAAGGTACAGAACCATAAGCATGGTGTCATTCCCACCCACATGTTATTTTTTAGCATGTGCACTTGTACATGTGTGTATTTATAAAGCATAGTTAATATACTATATTTATATCAAACACAATATTCTACAGCCATTACAAACAGTATTTTGGCAAAACTTTGAATAACTTGGGACATCCTTGTGATGTAATGCTAGCAACAACAACAAAAAAGGACCTTAGCGTCAAGGTTTTTGTCCACCTTTCTTGAGCGTTTTCCAATGTAATTAAATAGTCCCCCCAAAGTCATTATTTTCTCTATAATGCAATATCCCTCTGGATTGTTTTCAGTTTCTCCAACTCATTTATAATGTTAACAAACATTTTTAACCTAATGTTATTTTAAAATTTTAGGTTCTTTCCTAAGATAAATGTCTTATAATTATTGGGTCATAGAATGTGACCTTTTATTATAATTACTGATTCATAGGATATGACCCTTGATATTGCCATATTGGTTTCCATAATCCACAAAGATTTATAGTAAGGTACTTCAATTTTTGCTAATGTGATTGGTTATAACGAGTAATGGTTTATTTGACAGACTTTTAAATTTTAAGCAATATAGTTATTAATGCCCACTGTTTTTAATGTCTACCTACCTCACAGGCACTGGGCTCACCATTACAGATAAGATCTGATTCTGCCTCACTACTCAAAGTATGATCTTGGACTGGCATGGAGGAAATAGACACTTGAATGTACAATTACACTATCATGTGATTTGGGCTATTATAGACTCATGCCCAGCAAAATGGCAACTCGGCATACTTAGTATAATTGTAATCATTGTAATCATTAACCAAATCAGAGCTAGATTACTATTCTTTTGGTTGAATCTTCCTTTCCCACCTCCAACTAGAGCATAGTATTAACTTGGTGGTGGGTCTGTTATGGGAAACATCTCTCTTTATTCCTGTCATAGTTCAGTTATGAACTGCACCTGCCTGTGAAAAGGAAAGGAAGTAGAAAAGAAAGTTAACTCTAATTGTACTGTCAAGGTTTGGCACCATTTATGTATTTCTTTTACAGATTCAAAAATAAGCCTCCTTCAAGGATATGTGCATGCATTCATCTTGAATCTGTAGCCAAACCTGACTTTCTAATACCCCATTTTCCCCTGATTGCTCAGAATAGAAAGATGGTTGTCTAGACTCTAAAAACATTTCCACCAACTTCCAAAAATATCTTCAAAGAAAAGAGAAAACTCACTGGTCATGGTGGCATATGCCTGTAATCCCAGCAGCTCAAAAGACTGAGGCAGGCGGATCACAAGTTCGAAACCAGTCTCAGGAAATTAGTGAGGCACTGAACAACTAAGTGAGAGATCCTGTCTCTAAATAAAATGTTTTTCTCTTTTTAAAATTTTTATTAATTCTAATTAGTTATACTTGACAGTAGAATGCATTCATGCATTTTGATAAGTCATAAATAAATGGAATGTAATTTCTCATTTTCCTGATTGTACATATTACAGGATCATACTGGTCATGCAGTCATTTTTTTTATTTTTTTGATCCTGGGTTTTTCTTTTTTTTTTTTTAATTGTAAACAAATGGGACATGTGTTGTTTCTCTGTTTGTACATGGCGTAAAGGCATATCATTTGTGTAATCATAAATTTACATAGGGTAATGTTGTTTGATTCATTCTGTTATTTTTTCCCTTCCCTCCCATCCCTCCCACCCCTCTTTTCCCTCTATACAGTCCTTCCTTCCTCCATTCTTGCCCCCCTCCCTAACCCTAACTCTAACCCTAACACTAACCCCTCCCACCCCCCATTATGTGTCATCATCCACTTATTAGCGATATCATTCTTCCTTTGTTTTCTGAGATTGGCTTATCTCACTTAGCATGATATTCTCCAATTTCATCCATTTGCCTGCAAATGCCATAATTTTATCATTCTTTATGGCTGAGTAATATTCCATTGTGTGTGTATATATATATATATATCACAGTTTCTTTATCCATTCAGCAAATGAAGGGCATCTAGGTTGGTTCCACAATCTGGCTATTGTGAACTGAGCAGCTATGAACATTGATGTGGCTGTATCTCTATAGTATGCTGATTTTAAGTCCTTTGGGTATAGGCCAAGGAGTGGGATAGCTGGGTCAAGTGGTGGTTCCATTCCAAGTTTTCTAAGGAGTCTCCACACTGCTTTCCAGAGTGGCTGCACTAATTTGCAACCCCACCAGCAATGTATGAGTGTACCTATCTCCCCACATCCTCACCAACACCTGTTGTTGCTTGTATTCTTGATAATCGCCATTCTAATTGGGGTGAGATGGAATCTTAGGGTAGTTTTGATTTGCATTTCTCTTATTACTAGAGATGTTGAACATTTTTCCATATGTTTGTTGATTGTTTGTAGATCTTCTGTGAAGTGTCTATTCATTTCCTTAACCCATTTGTCGTTTGGATTATTTGCATTCTTGGTGTAGAGTTTTTTGAGTTCTTTATAGATTCTGGAAATTAGTGCTCTATCTGAAGTATGATTGGCAAAGATTTTCTCCCACTCTGTAGGCTCTTTCTTTGCATTCTGATAGTTTCCTTTGCTGAGAGAAAGCTTTTTAGTTTGAATCTATCCCAGTTATTGATTCTTGCTTTTATTTCTTGTGCTATGGGAGTCCTGTTGAGGAAGTCTGGTCCTAAGCCGATATGTTGAAGCCCCGGGCCTACTTTTTCTTCTATAAGATGCAAGATCTCTGGTCTGATTCCGAGGTCCTTAATCCATTTTGAGTTTAGTTTTGTGTAGGGTGAGAGATATGGGTTTAGTTTCATTCTGTTGCATATGGATTTCCAATTCTCCCAGCACCATTTGTTGAAGAGGCTATCTTTTCTCCATTGCATATTTTTGGCCCCTTTGTCTAGTATGAGAAAATTGTATTTATTTGGGTTTGTGTCCGTGTACCACTGATCCACCTTTCTATTTTGGTACCAATACCATGCCGTTTTTGTTACTATTGCTTTGTAGTAGAGTTGAAGATCTGGTATTGCAATACCCCCTGCTTCACTCTTTCTGCCAAGGATTGCTTTAGTTATTCTGGGTTTCTTATTCTTCCAGATGAATTTCATAATTGCTTGCTCTATTTCTGTAAGGTACATCATTGGGATTTTAATTGGAATTGCATTGAATCTGTATAGCACTTTTGGTAGTATGACCATTTTGACAATATTAATTCTTCCTATCCAAGAACATGGGAGAGCTTTCCATCTTCTAAGGTTTTCTTTAATTTCTTTTTTTAGTGTTCTGTAGTTCTCATTGTAGAGGTCTTTCACCTCTTTTGTGAGATTGATCCCCAAGTATTTTATTTTTTTCAATGCTATTGTGAATGGGGTAGTTTTCCTAACTTCTCTTTCTGAAGATTCATCACTTATGTATAAAAATGCCTTAGATTTATGTGCATTGATCTTATATCCCGCTACTTTACTGAATTCACTTATGATAACTAAAAGTTTTCTGGTGGAATTTCCTGGTTCCTCTAAGTATATAATCATATCATCAGCAAATAGGGATAGTTTGAGTTCTTCTTTATCTAATCGTATCCCTTTAATTTCTTTGGTCTGTCTAATTGCTCTGGCTAGAGTTTCAAGGACGATATTGAATAGAAGTGGTGGAGGAGGGCATCCCTGCTTTGTTCCAGTTTTTAGGGGGAATACTTTCAGTTTTTCACCATTTAGAATGATATTAGCCATGGGCTTAGCATAGATGGCCTTTACAATGTTAAGGAATGTTCCCACAATCCCTATTTTTTCTAGTGTTTTGAGCATGAAGGGGTGCTGTATTTTATCAAATGCTTTTTCTGCATCTATTGAAATAATCATGTGATTCTTGACTTTAAGTCTATTGATATGGTGAATCACATTTATTGATTTCCTGATGTTGAACCAACCTTGCATCCCTGGGATGAAACCCACTTGATCATGGTGCACTATCTTTTTAATATGTTTTTGTATGCGATTTGCTAAAATTTTGTTTAGAATTTTTGCGTCGATGTTCATTAAGGATATTGGTCTGAAATTTTCTTTCCTCAATGTGCCTCTGTCTGGTTTAGGTATCAGGGTAATATTGGCTTCATAGAATGAATTTGGGAGGGTTCCCTCCTCTTCTATTTTATGGAATACTTTGAGAAGTATTGGAATGAGCTCTTCTTTAAAGGTTTTGTAGAACTCGACTGAGAACCCATCTGGTCCCAGACTTTTCTTTGTTGGTAGGCTTTTGATGACTTCTTCTATTTCATTACTTAAAATTGGTCTATTTAAATTTTGTATGTCCTCCTCGTTCAGTTTAGGCAGTTCATATATCTCTAGAAACCTGTTGATGTCTTTGAAATTTTCTATTTTGTTGGAGTATAGATTTTCAAAATAGCTTCTAATTATGTTTTGTATTTCAGTCGTGTCTGTTGTGATATTTCCTTGTTCATTCCGAATTTTAGTGATTTGGGTTTTCTCTCGTCTTCTCTTTTTTAGTGTGGCTAAAGGTTTATCAATTTTGTTTATTTTTTTGAAGAACCAACTATTTATTTTGTCAATTTTTTGTATTGTTTCTTTTGTTTCAATTTTGTTGATTTCAGCTCTGAGTTTAACTATTTCCTGTCTTCTACTACTTTTGGTGTTGGTCTCTTCTTCTTTTTCTAGGGCTTTGAGCTGTAGTGTTAGGTCGTTTATTTCTTGAATTTTACTTCTTTTATTAAATGCGCTCCATGAGATAAATTTTCCTCTAAGTACTGCTTTCATAGTGTCCCAGAGATTTTGGTATGTTGTTTCTTTGTTCTCATTTACCTCTAAGAATTTTTTAATTTCCTTCCTAATATCTTCTGTTATCCATTCATCATATAATAGCATATTGTTTAATCTCCAGGTGTTGGAGTAGTTTCTGTTTTTCACTCTTTCATTTATTTCTAACTTCAATCCATTATGATCTGATAGAATACAAGGTAGTGTCTCTATCTTCTTGTATTTGCTAGCAGTAGCTTTGTGGCATAATATATGGTCTATTTTAGAGAAGGATCCATATGCTGCTGAGAAGAAAGTGTATTCGCTCTTGGTTGGATGGTATATTCTATAAAGGTCTGTTAAGTCTAAATTATTGATTGTGTTATTGAGATCTATGGTTTCTTTGTTCAATTTTTGTTTGGAATATCTGTCCAGTGGTGAGAGAGGCGTGTTAAAATCACCTAGTATTATTGTGTTACGGTCTATTTGGTTTCTAAAATTGAGAAGGATTTGTTTGACATACATGGGTGAGCCACTGTTTGGGGCATAGATGTTTATGATTGTTATATCTTGCTGATTTATGCTTCCCTTAAGCAGTATGAAATGTCCTTCTTTATCCCTTCTGACTAACTTTGGCTTGAAGTCCACATTATCTGAAATGAGGATGGATACTCCAGCTTTTTTGCTGAGTCCATGTGCATGGTATGTTTTTCCCCATCCTTTCACCTTTAGTCTATGGGTATCTCTTTCTATGAGGTGAGTCTCTTGCAGGCAACATATTGTTGGATCTTTCTTTTTAACCCAGTCTGCCAGTCTATGTCTTTTGATTGATGAATTCAGGCCATTAACATTCAGGGTTATTATTGAGATATGATTTGTATTCCCGGTCATTTGGTTCATTTTTAAAATTTTATTTATTTATTTATTTATTTTTTGACACACCTTGGTTCCTCCTTTATTTGACAGTTCCTTTAGGATAATTCCTCCCTTTGTTGATTTGCTTCTTTATTTTTTATCTCTTCCTCATGGAATATTTTGCTGAGAATGTTCTGTAATGCTGGCTTTCTTTTTGTAAATTCTTTTAGCTTTTGTTTATCATGGAATGATTTTATTTCATCGTCAAATTTGAAGGTAAGTTTTGCTGGGATTAAGATTCTTGATTGGCATCCATTTTCTTTCAGGGCTTGAAAAATGTTGTTCCAGGCCCTTCTAACTTTTAGGGTCTGGATTGAAAAATCTGCTGATATCTGTATTGGTTTCCCCCTGAATGTAATTTGGTTCTCTTCTCTCACAGTCTTTAAAATTCTGTCTTTATTTTGTATGTTAGGTATTTTCATTATAATGTGCCTTGGTGTGGGTCTGTTGTAATTTTGTGTAATTGGAGTCCTATAAGCCTCTTGAGCTTGATTTTCCATTTCATTCTTCAGATTTGGGAAATTTTCTTATATTATTTCATTGAATAGATTGTTCATTCCTTTGGTTTGTTTCTCTAAGCCTTCCTCAATCCCAATAATTCTCAAATTTGGCCTTTTCATGATATCCCATAGTTCTTGGAGATTCTGTTCATGATTTCTTACCATCTTCTCTGTTTGGTCATTTTTGTTTTCAAGATTAAATATTTTGTCTTCAATATCTGAGGTTCTGTCTTACAGGTGTTCTATCCTATTGGTTATGCTTTCTATGGAGTACTTAATTTGGTTTATTGTTTCCTTCATTTCAAGGATTTCTGTTTGGTTTTTTTTCAATATCTCTAACTCTTTATTGAAATGATCTTTTGCTTCCTGTATTTGCTCTTTTAACTGTCAATTGGTGCTATCATTCAATGCCTGCATTTGCTCTTTCATCTCATCATTCAATGCCTGCATTTGCTCTTTCATCTCATCGTTTGCTTCCCTGATCATTTTAATTATGTACATTCTGAACTCCCTTTCTGTCATTTCTCCTGCCATGCTGTCATTGGATTTTATTGATGTAACATCTAGATTTGTTTGGGGCATTTTCTTCCCTTGTTTTCTCATATTGTTCAGGAATCAGTGGGTCATTAAGATATTGCAGATTTCCTCTATTGACTTATAATGTCCCTGAAGATTGCTAGTATATCCCTTCTTATCCTTCAGTAGCCTGAAGTCTTGGAGGAAGTTGATAATGCAGTGCTCCACAAGGAAGCTGCCTCTCTAGGTTTGGTGACCCTCAGGTGGGGTATATTCCCTGCTAGTGGGCAGAGGTGCCTCCACTTGTTGACCAATGGTCATCCAAAGGGGAACTAGGCTGCGGGCTGAGGCAAGGCCTGTTTGTGCCTGTGTCTCTGGTTTTACCGCCCTTGTGGGAAAACCTCACCCGGTGGGGAAGACTCACCTGGTGGGGAGGTCTCACTGGTCAGTTCCCCTCCTAGAGGTTCCCCTCAATCTACAACTACCGCCTGGGCTGGGCTGTCTTCCTCTGCAACATTCCCAGGGGCCCGGACCTACCTCCTGGGCCTGGGAGCTTCACCCTTCGCAGATGAGTTTCCTTAGGCTGCCTCTCCTCAGAGAATCTGCCCTCAGTCCTGGAAACTTCGCTCTGCCCTAAGCGTGTCTCTGTGCAGCTCTTCCACCAAGAAGCCGTCTAGGTCCTGGGACCCTTCTCTGCACCTAATCACCTGGCTATGCAGCCCCTCCTCTGAGCCGCCACCTGGAGCCCCATACAGTCGCTCCGAGACCCAGCGACCCGCCACACGCCTCTTCCTCTGGACAGCCGCCCGGTGTTCCGATGCAGTCACTAGGAGTCCAAGCAACTCGGTTCACGTCTCCTTCTCCCACCAACCGCCCGTAGCCCTAGGCAGTCACTCCAAGTCCAAGTGACCTGCCCTGTTCCTCCTCCTCCTCGGGGTAGCCCCCCGGGTGTTCAGGAGCGGTCGCTCGGAGACCAAGTGACCCACTGCGCTCCTCCTCTAGGCAGGCCACCGGTGTTCAGGAGTGGTCGCTTTGAGTCCAAACAACTCACCACTCACCTCCTCCTCTGGCAACCGCCTGTGGCTGTGATGCAGTCACTCCTAGACCAAGTGACCCACCGCGCTTCTCCTCTTCCTCCGGGCAGCCCTCCGGTGTTCAGAAGTAATCACTCTGAGTCCAAACAGCTCGCCATGCAGCTCCTCCTCAGGTAGCCGCCCGGAGCCCCAGTGGTTGCTCCGAGTCCAAGCGCTGTGCTGAGCCGCCTCCTCTATGATGATCACAGTTGTCCGTGTTTACCGCTCCAGTGGGGGGAGGGGTGTCTCGCCGGGCGACTCTACTTCACAAAGTTCCCTGCGTTCCGGGGCTACCGCCCCATCCGGGACACCTCCCCAACGGGAGAGACTCACCCAGTGGCTTTGAGTTGGTCCCAAGTCTCTCACTATCTCCTCTTTGAATCCTGCGTCCTGGAGCAACATGAAATGCAGCCGCCCTCTAGGCCGCCATCTTGAAAACCCCTACCGCAGTCGTATTTTGAAAGGGTTGGGGATGTGGCTCAGGGGTTAAGCACCCCTGAGTTCAACCCCAGGTAAACCATACCCACCCCCCACCAAAAAAAAAAAAAAAGAAAGAAAGAAAGAAAAGGAGAAAACCCAGCTACCTGGCTCCACAAATAACACTGTCTACCCTCAATGTTTCTTAGGTCAAGAAATTCTAAAATGAATATTTTAATTTGGTTGAATTTGAAATTGCCAATATTTGACTTTTTAACCTATAAAAGTGACAATTCCATGTGGCTCAACATGAAACCTTTGATTTAATTCTTATTTCCTCCTAACTGCCCATACATTAAACCTAATCAGAACTTTGATTTATACAAAATGACTTCTGAAATACCTGCCCCAGTAAAAAGAAAAGAAGAAAAAAGTTATTAACATAGTCTTATGCCTATTTGACACTTCCTAGCCAGATCATCAGTAAAACAAAATTGGAACACAGTATTTCCCAAATTGAAGGGGGAAAGGTTTCCTGCTCATTTAAGCAAAAAGATTTCTAGTCAAAGAAGAGTTAAGATTCAGGAGCAAACCTAGGCAGGCAGGCCCAGGGAACTACCAAACAAGCTTTGATGTATACTCTCCGCCCCACGCAGGGGGTCCTCTTAAGACACAGAACTGTAGTTTGATTAATACTGACGGTGTATTATAAATCAAGAATTATTTATTATTTGTTTTATGTTTTTTACTTTTAATTAACAAATAGTAATTGTATTTGGGTACATGTATATAATGTGTAATGATCAGATCAGAGTAATTAGCATATCTGTCACCTCAGACATTTATCATTTATCAAAGCCGACTATTAAAAAAGTCTATTCACCAGAGATGGAGAAGAGGAGAGGAGAGAGGGAGAGAAGAGAAATCTTCAGCCTGAATCTGATAGTTGTCCCTTTTCTATTAATTTTAGATAAACTCATACTGTGAAAAGGTTAACTTAGTACTTTAGCAGAAGGTTCTGGTATGGGAAACAGTGCCTCTGAATTTAGGAAGCTGGCCTGATCCTAGGGGAGAATCAAAATTTTGTCAAATCTTCTTTGTAGCTTGAACTGCTTTCTAGAGTCTTGCTACTCAAACTGGAATCATGGCACAAGCCAGTGTTTCTCAAACTCTAATATGCATATGAATCGCCTAAGGTCTAGTTTAAATGCAGGTTCTGATTTAGTAGGTCTAGTGGGGTCCGAAATTGTGCATTTCTAACCAGCTCACATGTGATGCAATACTGCCTAGATTATATATTTTTTTCCTAATTTTTATTTTTACAGACTGTATTTTGATTCACTGTACATAAATGGGGTACAACTTTTCATTTCTATGGTTGTACACAATGTAGATTCACACCATTCATGTAATCATCATACATATACATAGGGTAATACTGTCTGTCTCAGTCTACTAACTTTTCTTCCCCCCCACCCCTCCCACCCCATTTTCCTCTACACCATCCAAAGTTCCTCCATTCTTCTCTTGCCGCCCTCCCCGCATTACGTATCATCATTGACTTATCATAGAAAACATTTAGTCTTTGGTTTTTTGAGATTGGCTTATTTCATTTAGCATGATATTCTCCAACTCCATCCATTTACCAACAAATGCCATAATTTAATTATTCTTTATGGCTGAGTAACATTTCATTGTGTATACATACCACAGTTTCTTTATCTCTTTATAAATTGAAGGACATCTAGGTTGGTTCCACAATCTAGCTATTGTGAATTGAGCAGCTATGAACATTGATGTGGCTGCATCACTGTAGTATGCTGATTTTAAGTCCTTTACACCAAAAATACAAAGAACCTGACCAATAAATGGGCTAAGGAAGTGGGCAGAGACTTCACAGAAGAAGATATACAGATGATCAATAAATATATGAATAAGTGTCCATCATCTGTAGTAATTAGAGAAATGCAAATTAAAACCACCCTAAGATTTCATCTATCTCCAATTAGAATGGCGACTATCAAGAATACAAGCAACAATAGGTGTTGGAAAGGATGTGGGGAAAAGGCACACTCATACATTGCTGGTGGGGCTGCAAATTAGTGCAGCCACTCTGGAAAGCAGTGTGGAGACTCCTCAGAAAGCTTAGAATGGACCCACCATGAGACCCAGCTATCCCACTCCTCAGTTTATACCCAGAATACTAGATTATATGTTGAATGGTGAGGCTTTTCAGTAAAGTACCCTAATGATGGTCTTGGTTCATCTTTTCTAGATCACTGGTCCAACCCTGACAATAAGAGCGTCTCACTCCCTGTTAGTGACCTTGCTCTCACCTCATTGGACTCCACCTGTAAAAATGGAGTTGTAGAGCCCACTGAAGGGCAGAATCTTAGACTTTCCCCTTATAGGCGCTTTGGAGATTATCCGATCCAACTTCTTCCCTATTTTCCCCCTCTTATCTGTGCCTGAAAGCTCATTCCTGAGATTTTAACCACTGAGTCTGCAGTTGTTATTCTAGTCATATCCCAGGGGTCCTGGTAAAGCTCTGTTGTATAAGAGCCTCTTGCAGGTATTTTCAAATAAGTGGAAGTAACAAAAAAAAAAATAATAATAATATTGCTCAAAACCACTCAGCAAAATGCACTCTAATGAAGGATGAAATCCTTTGGTTTCAGAAGGCAATTAAAAACCAGCATCTGTAGGTGAGAGGATTTACCAGGTTCCCTCCGGCCCTTCCCCCTTATAGCAGCAGGTGCTAAAGCACAGCTCAGTCTTGATTCATCCCCTTCTGTCAAGAGCAGGTGACAGCTTCAATTATTGTTTTGCAAATTCATTTTAGTCCTTTAATGCAATTCATAGGAGAATGAGGTATTGATTCTCCAGTCTCAACCGCTTTTCCTAAGGCCTCTACCACACATTGTCCTTCCTGGTCTTTCTCCCTCCTTCCCTCCCCCACCACCTCTGTAATGCAGGTCACATTCCTGGCAAGTGTTCAGTAATAAACCCATCTATAATCATCAAAGGAGAGGTGTAATAAAGCATTTGGATGTGTTTGAGAAAGAAACTGGTGGAAATCATTTTTTACTTACAGAGAAACAATGAATCTGCTCCTTTTTTCTTTGTAATATTGCTGTAGCTCTGTTTTTAAAGTTCAACAGGCCCTCTTCTTAATGAAAGTCTCTAATCAGTAGAGTTCACAACATATGAGGGTGAGCATAATTTATTGTGTAAACCAAGATGCTTTTGAGAGTGGAAGGGCAGCCGCTGGTGCTCCCACATCAGGCCTGGGACTGTCTCAAGCTGACTGAGACACATGGACATTCTAATTGCAGGCAGTTTGTGATGTGGGACTGACTCAGTGACAGTTTGGCACTGACAGTGAATCTGTCAAAGGAAAAATGCACCAAACCAAATTAAATAGGCAAGGAAGGCTTTATTCAAGAATATTGCAATAGGAGAGCGATTAAACTCAATTTCTGAATGCAGCAGGGACAGCTGGGGATTTATAGCCAATGAGCAGGGTGAGAGGGTCTGTGGATGAGAAAGCGAAATTTAGTTAGGTGTCAAAGGTGGGAAATTTGTTGCCTAGACTCAGCAGAATGAGGCCTTTCCAGAAAAGGGCTTAGAAAGGAGGAACCTGATTAAAGTGTTGTGGAGGAGGCAGTCCTTGTCAAATATCAACACGACAAAGCAGCTTTTCAATTGACTGTACAGGAAGGAAACCCTGTTCTAGTCATAAGAACTCATCCTTGCTCTGAGAAATTCTTCCAGACTTATTTGTTCTAATTTGTTTTCCTTTGTGATTTCATTTTCCTTTGCAATTTTAATTATTTTTGTTGTATTTGATTAGGAAACCTATTTTATCTTCTGATCTTTGCTTCTACTTCAGTAATGCTGGGCTGAAATTAACTTGAAAAAAAATTTTTAAATGTAGTTTGAATTGATCACGGGAAGACATTTATAATTCAGCCAGGAAGGCCTTCATGGAATGACCCTCATTTCACAGTGCATTGTTGAGTGGGGCTCAGGGAACAGAAGGAAAAACAAGAGGGGTTTTCTTATAGTCCCTAGTGGAGGCTCCATGAGGGATCTGCTGCCCTCTGTAGCCCAGTGCTCACCACTGGCCCACCCCTTTCCCACTCTTGAACATCGTCTTCCCTGTCTATGAAATGAAGGTATTCCATTAAAATATTTTAAGACATCCTATGATAAAGTTATGAAAAGTCATTGTGCACCTTTGTAGATTAGAAATAGAGGCTCAGTGAGTCACCACGAATCTGCAGCAGCAAAGGCTAATGTGGATTTAGAATCTTGCTACCAGCACCATGATTACAACATACCAAATAACAAAACAAACAAAAAACTTCCAGTATATATGTTACTAAAAGAACTACTGGTCAGATATCAGTTTGTTGTGTTTGTATAATTGCTATTATTAATTACTTATAATTTATACTACTTGGAGAAAGATTTATGGAAACATCTGGGTAGTTGGATATAAAATGGAGATTGGGTGCCAGATTGATAAATGAGCAGTTTACTCTGCAAATAAGCACAAACTCAACTCTGAGCTTTCAGGTGGTCTAAACAAGAGAAACCCCGAGGGTAATAGAAATCAGCTCAGTGGGAGAGTTGGGATTCTCTTGGCTCTAAAATTGGAGGAAGAACTAATCACAAGGATCTGTATGTGAAGGGCACTGTGGCATTTCGGGTGGTGCTTCTGTAGATTTCCTCCTCCGGTGGTGGTTCTTTGTTATTCTTCCGCTTTGCACAGCACAGAGTTATCTTGTTATAACAAAACCCATCATGTCAGCCCTCCAAAGGCTTCACATGCACCCAGGGTAAAGGCAAGACCCCTACCTAGGCCTCCAGGTCCCTGCCCCTGCTGACCATCTCACCTCATCTCTTACCATTCTTCTTTCAGTTGGGCCCCAACCACCAAGTCATCTTCTCTTCCATTCAGGGCCATAGGATCTGGGCTTTCTTCTCCCCAAAATTGGGAATGCTCATCTCACAGATTCTAACAGGAATGACTCATCTTCATTTTTATGCCAGTCCCATCCCAACCTGGAAGGAGCTTTTCTTAATCAGGAACAGAAAGCCTCCCCTCCTCAAATACCTAATACTACCCCTGGTCCCAGGCAAGAGGGTTGCTCAGGGCCCTGTGGCATCCTCCAAACACCTCCCTCCTTGTTTTAGTTAGCATTTTTTTTTTTTGCCACTATGACCAAAAAATCTTATAAGAACAATTTTAGAAGAGGAATAGTTTATTTGGGGTTCATACTTTCAGAGGTCTCAGTCCATATATGGCCGACTCCATTGCTCTGTGCCCAAGATGGGGCAGAAAAAGGCAGAAGGACATGACAGAGGAAAGCAGTTCAGGACATGACCATCAGAAAGCAGAGAGCATTTAAACTCACCAAGGTCAAAATATATGTACCCCAAAGACGTTCTCCCAGGGATTCACCTCCTCCAGCCACACCCAACCTATCTTCTTAGCATTATTGCTCTCTTTCTTTCCCCTGATTTATGTTCTCTGTAGTATTGAAACAACCTGAAATTATCTTATTTGTTTACTTGTTTAACATGAGCTCTCTGAGGTCAGAGGCAGGAGACTGTATTCCCAGTACTTGACCCATAATGAATGCTCATTGAAATTTTGCTGACTGAATGATTTGGTGCTGTTTTGTGCCAGGACTGTGCAGGGTACAAAGATGACCTAGAAACATGCTAACTGTCCAAGGAGCTTCTAGTGCAGAGACATCCTGAAAAAAATTGCTTTTGCTTTTAGTTTTACATCCCTCAAGTCATTAATTAATCAGCAATATTATTGGTGGAATTCTAGGCAAAGAACAAGTGTGCTAGTTAAACAAGCTTCAGGTGAAAGGAATGAAACTCCTGTCATTTTTTCTGAAAGGATAGGGATGAGGGAACTTTGAAACTTATGGCCCAGAACGGATGGAAACTGTCCCTTCCCTCTTCCTGAAGAGAAATGTTTATCGTTTTTCTAGGAGGGGGGATATCTAAGCATTTTCTGCTGTTAAACTAAAATACGGTTTAGAACAGAGGGTACAGTATCTTCTGGCACTACTCTTGGCCTTGTTTAATGCATGGCAGACTGTCAGCATGGCCCCCTCCATGAAGTGAGGGCCTCTGGAGTTGCCCTTCTTGGTGGCCTCACTTAGGTGGCAGGGCAGCTAGGGGCCCCCAAAGCTTTGGGCAGATTTCAGTTCCTCCTCAGATGGCCTGGGTGTACAAAGTGTGAAGGAAGACAGGCAAAAACATAGTCCCTTCCACGTAGAATTTTTTTAAAAATAAGAAATGTTTCTTCCTATTCAGAGAAATAATCAGAGGTAATTTTTATCCAAAGATGATTATGTGGTCCCCATAGAGCCAATCTACTTGAAGTAGGAATGAAAATATCATAAGAAATACTGAAAACTAGTCTTTGGGGAGAGTTTATCTTTAAAAACAACAACTAAAAACCATAAAATTGAGCTGATGTTTACAAATTAGGTTATAATTTCACTATTCACTAATTCATACAATAAATACTAGGGGCATGTATATTTTTAAATAAAATTTTATGACATTACCATATGCTGTTCCTATTTGACTTTCAAGACAGTTATTCATTCATTTATTATTAACTATGTGCCAGGCACTTCACTAGGCAATAAACAAAAAAAGTGAAAATATCCCTTGCCTTCATGGACCTTATATTCTAATGGATTATCATAGAATATGGTCAAATCATAAAGTATTATGGAAAAGATGACCATGCTAGAAAGTAAGAAGTATGAAAAAGAAAATGCAAAAGCCGAGAAGGTAGATAAGTTGTACAAAATGGAGGTAAAAGCTACAGTTTTAAAGAGAATGGTCAGAGTATATCTCTGTGAAGATCTGAAAGATATGAATGAGATGAAGGAGAGACACTGTGGATACCTGAAGAAAGAGCAGTCTTAAGTCAGAAGGAACTACAAGTACAAGGGCTCTGGGGTGGAATGCGCCTAGTGTATTAAAGGAAAAGCAAGGAGCCAGTGCAGCTGGGGTGGAGTGAATGGAGAGAGATAGGTTTGGAGATATATGATTAAAGATTGTTCAGGATATTGTAGACCACCAGAAGGACTTTGCTTTTACTTTGAGTGAGATGGAGTCCAATAATTTTGTTCAAAGTAGTGAAGGAATCTCGTTCACTCTGGCTGTGGAGTTGAAGATAGACTAGAAGCAGGAGACAACTGAGAGGCTACTAGCAGTCAAGTGGGAAATCATGGTAGTTGAGACCAGAGTTGTAGTAGAAATGGTGACAAGTGTTGAGATCCTGGAAAGGAGCTGATATATAAGAGTAACAGTATGAGAGAAAGACAGTGATCAAGATGCCCCAAAGGTTTTGTCCTGAGCAACTGGAAGGCAGGAGATGACAAACAGAAGTGGGGAAGGCTGAAACTTTAGGATATTTTGGATGAAAGATCAGAAATTCATTTGGAAGTACATGCTTGAGAACCATTGGCTTATAGGAGGCTTGTAAAGCCTTCAGACTAGATGAACCACCTTGGGAGTAAATGTGGATACAGGACAGAAGAGATCCAGCAGTTGAGCTCTGGACACTCCCAACACGGAGAGATCAGGAAGGCATGGAGGAATCAGCGTAGTAAAATCATAAAATCATCTTTGGAAAATTGTTTAAGGGCCTTGTTGAGGCATCTGTTGTCATTGTTGGTGATCTTTCTGTCCTTTAATAGTTAGCTGACTACTATTAAGTGCTTAGAAACTTGATTATCAATGACAGACAAGATTCCAGCATGATTTATCACTGTGAAATCTTGCATCTTTTTCAATTTTGTGCTACCATTTTATTGAAGTCAGTTTACATTGGGTTTACTCTTTGTGTTCACCTGGTCATGGAGCCCATGAGAAACAGCTCTTTTAGAGTGAGGGAGAGAAATAGAAGCTAGTGTTGAGTGGAAAGTCATCTTTCATGGTGGAATAATTTTATACACATCCATTTTATTAGTAAATCTTTTCATGTTCTGATGCCCTAGAAAAACCTTATAAATTTGGGGACTTGGTTAACGAATTTTAGGTGATAAAAATCATCTATATATGCATTAAAATATTAGCAATATCTCCAAATTATGAAGGATTCATAGATATTATAGATGAACTTGGAGTTCATTCCAGAAATTAATGGCTTCATTTTATGAAGGAAAACAGTGACTGGCCTGGAGAGGCGAGGGACCAGACCACACAGGCAGCTTGGAGCAAAGCGTGAACAAGAACCATCTAGTGCCATTTATATTGTTACTTAATAGCTATGCCTCAGTTTCCTCAACTGTAAAATAAGGGTTCTATTGCATACTCATGATTCTACAAATAATAAATTAAAAGGAAGATATAAAGTACGTGGCATAAAAGTTTTTTTAAAAATACCAAATTCTTGCAAGGATATGAAGGAACTGGAACTCATACACTGCTGGTTGCAATACAAAATGGAACAGTCTCTTTGAAAGACAGTTGGGTGATTTTTTATAAAGTTAAATGTACAATTGCCATACAACCCAGCAATTGTACTCCTAGGTATTTATCCAAGTGAAATTAAATAAATGTACATTTAAGGCTTATATATGAATATATATGGCAACTTTATTCATAATCTTCCAGAACTGGAAACAACCCAAATGTTGTCTGTGAATGAACAAATGAGTTGTGGTACAACTATCCATAAATGCTACATAGCAATAAAAAGGAATGAACTGTGATAAACACAACAGCTTAGATAAATCTCAGAAAAATTATGCCAAGTGAAAAAAGCCAGTTCTCAAAAAAGTGCTATAGTTTGGTTGAGTGTCCATCAAAGGACCATATGTAAAGGCTTGGTCCCCAAAAAGATGGTATGGGAGGTGTTATGGACCTCTGGGAGTGTGGGCCTTATGGGAGCTTATGGGAAGTCCTTAGTTTTTTGGGGTTATGCCTCTCTCCTTCCTTTCTTTCTCTCTCTCTCTCTCCCCCCCCCTCCCTCTCTCTCTCTCTCTCTCCTTCCCTCCCTCCCCCTTCCCTCCCTCTCTCCCTCCTTCTCTCCCTCTCTACTTCTCTCCCTCTTCCTCTTCCTCTCCCTCCCCCTCCCACCTCACTTGCTCCAATACTCCCTGGCCCCATGATGTGCTGTCCTCCCTAGAGGTCAATGGGACTACCTGTTCTTGAACTTGAATCTTTTAACTGTGAGCCAAAAATAAACCTGTATTTACTTTATAAGTCAGGTATTTCATTACAGTTATGGAAAGTTGACTTATACAGACATTCTAAATTATTCCAGTCATATGGTATTTTGGAAAATAAAAAAATAAAGGAATGGAAGATAGATCACTATCATCAAGGGGCAAGGAAATGAATCAAGTTCTAAAGGGTTCAAGGGAATTTAGTGGGGTGGGTAGAGAATAGAACTATTCTCTATCTCATAATTGAACACTCAAAAGGAGAAATTTTATATGTAACTTTATCTCGAATTTAAATGCACACACATCTATCTATCTAGCTAGCTAGCTAGCTAGCTAGCTATCTGGGTTTTTTTCCTACAAAGACAAAACAAAACAAAAAGTTTGTGGTACTTTAAAACACTTAAAAACAACAGGTATCCTTCCCTTTCACCCTTCTTTCCCAGAGTAATATTTGTTCATCTGATCACAAGTTCTTAAGACTTTCCTTCTTCTGATAGTTTAAGAAAGTGTAAAATTCTTGGCTTACAGAGTGCCTCGTTTGAGGCCTTTGAAGAATTTATTTTCTTATTTTTTAACAAATATTTATGGGTCACCTCTAGACAGAATATCTTCCCAAGCTCTAACCCATAAAAGAGTCTGAGCATTTGGAGCTGGAGGAAGTCTCAGAGTCTTCTACTCTAAGTTGCCAATGAAGTAACTGAGGTTCTGAAAATGCCACATGCAGGAAGGTGGTGGCAGAATCCCAGCCAGTGTGTGGTATCCTGACCGGGCTTCAGTTCCCTCCCATCATGTTCAGCTCTGTAACCCCTGAACCTTGTTCTAAGAAGCAAATAGGTGCTTTGAGAAGCAATCCCTTTTTCTCTGAGTGTGCCTGCAGTGTGAACTCACATGACGTGACACGGGGTGCTGGGAAACATTTGGGTCCGGGCATTCTTTCTTGAACTGGACTCTTACTTTCCAAACAGCTTCCTTTCCATAAGAGAAGTCCTATTCCTTATAGTATAACAGGTATAGAGCTGTATGGAAGAATCACTAGTCAAGTGCCTGCATGCAACAAGATCCTTCTCTGAACACTACCAGGGATTTTTATTTATTTATTTTTGGACCCAATACAAGGGAGAACCTTGAACTAGTATACATGGAGTGCTCTAATAATACCCCAAGATGAGGGGGGGCTCAATCCTAAAATCACCTTTTAGGCTAATATCTAAATACAGAAAAATGGTAGATAGATGATAGATAGATAGATAGATAGATAGATAGATAGATAGATAGATAGATAAAAGGGGGGATGCCTAAGGGTAAGAATTGGTAAATCCTGTGTGCATGTGCAACACAAATTGAGGGACATTTCTGTTAAACAGCTGGCTTCTAACCTTCAAGAGTCAAGATCATTAAAGGAGACTGAAGAGACATGACAAGTAAATGTGACTCATGATTATTCTGGAGCCTTTTGCTAAAATGCAGTGTTATAGGATAATTGGGGAAAATGAATGTTTTTACATACAGGATAAGAGTATTAGAGGACAATAACTTATCAATGTCAGATTCTGCTTTTTTTTCTTTTTTTATTGTAAACAAATGGGATACATGTTGTTTCTCTGTTTGTACATGGAGTAAAGGCATACCATTTGTGTAATCATAAATTAACATAGGGTAATGTTGTTTGATTCATTCTGTTTTTTTTCCTTCTCCCCCACCCCTCTGGCCCCTCTTTTCCCTCTACACAGTCCTTCCTTCCTCCATTCTTGCCCCCCTCCCACCCCCCATTATGTGTCATCATCCACTTATCAGTGAGATCATTTGTCCTTTGGTTTTTTTGAGATTGGCTTATCTCACTTAGCATGATATTCTCCAATTTCATCCATTTGCCTGCAAATGCCATAATTTTATCATTCTTTATGGCTGAGTAATATTCCATTGTATATACATCAGTCTCTTTATCCATTCATCAATTGAAGGACATCTAGGTTGGTTCCACAATCTGGCTATTATGAATTGAGCAGCTATGAACATTGATGTGTCTGTATCTCTGTAGTATGCTGATTTTAAGTCCTTTGGGTATAGGCCAAGGAATGAGATAGTTGGGTCAAATGGTGATTCCATTCCAAGCTTTCTGAGGAATCTCCATACTGCTTTCCAGAGTAGCTGCACTAATTTGCAACCCCACCAGCAATGGATGAGTGTTCCTTTTTCCCCACATCCTCGCCAACACCTATTGTTGCTTGTGTTCTTGATAATTGCCATTCTAATAAGGGTGAGATGGAATCTTAGGGTAGTTTTGATTTGCATTTCTCTTATTACTAGAGAGGTTGAACATTTTTTATATCTGTTGATTGCTTGTACATCTTCTTCTGTGAAGTGTCTGTTCATTTCCTTAGCCCATTTGTTGATTGGATTATTTGTATTCTTCGTGTAGAGTTTTTTGAGTTCTTTATAGATTCTGGAAATTAGCGCTCTATCTGAAGTATGAGTGGCAAAGATATTCTCCCACTCTGTAGGCTCTCTCTTCACATTGCTGATAGTTTTCTTTGCTGAGAGAAAGCTTTTTAGTTTGAATCTATCCCAGTTGTTGATTCTTGCTTTTATTTCTTGTGCTATGGGAGTCCTCTTAAGGAAGTCCTAAGCCAGAATGTTGAAGATTTGGATGTACTTTTTCTTCTATAAGATGAAGGGTCTCTGTTCTGATTCCAAAGTCCTTGATCCATTTTGAGTTGAGTTTTGTGCAGAGTGAGAGATAGGGGTTTAATTTCATTCTGTTGCATATGGTTTTCCAGTTTTCCCAGCACCATTTGTTGAAGAGGCTATCTTTTCTCCATTGCATATTTTTGGCCCCTTTGTCTAATATGAGAAAATTGTATTTATTTGGGTTTGTGTCCATATCCTCTATTCTGTACCATTGATCTACCTGTCTATTTTGGTGCCAATATCATGCCGTTTTTGTTACTATTGCTTTGTAGTATAGTTGAAGATATGGTATTGCGATACCCCCTGCTTCGCTCTTTCTGCTAAGGATTGCTTTAGCTATTCTGGGTTTCTTATTCTTTCAGATGAATTTCATAATTGCTTGCTCTATTTCTGTAAGGTACGTCATTGGGATTTTAACTGTAATTGCATTGAATCTGTATAGCACTTTAGGTAGTATGGCCATTTTGACAATATTAATTCTGCCTATCCAAGAACATGGGAGATCTTTCCATCTTCTAAGGTTTTCTTTAATTTCTTTCTTTAGTGTTCTGTAGTTCTCATTGTAGAGGACTTTCACCTCTTTTGTGAGATTGATTCCCAAGTATTTTATTTTTTTCAATGCTACTGTGAATGGGGTAGTTTTCCTAACTTCTCTTTCTGAAGATTCATCACTTATGTATAAAAATGCATTGGATTTATGAGCATTGATCTTGTAACCTGTTACTTTACTGAATTCACTTATGAGTTCTAAAAGTTTTCTGGTGGAATTATATATTATATAAATATATAATCATGTCATCAGCAAACAGGGATAGTTTGAGTTCTTCCTTTCCTATTCATATCCCTTTAATTTCTTTGGTTTTTCTAATTGCTCTGGCTAGAGTTTCAAGGACGATGTTGAATAGAAGTGGTGAAAGAGGGCATCCTTGCCTTGTTCCAGTTTTTAGGGGGAATACTTTCAGTTTTTCACCGTTTAGAATGATATTGGTCATGGGCTTAGCATAAATGGCCTTTACAATGTTAAGGAATGTTCCCACTATCCCTATTTTTTCTAGTGTTTTGCACATGAAGTGGTGCTGTATTTTATTGAATGCTTTTTCTACATCTATTGAAATAATCATGTGATTCTTAGCTTTATGTCTGTTGATATGGTGAATGACATTTATTGATTTCCAGATGTTGAACCAACCTTGCATCCCTGGGATAAAACCCACTTGATTGTGGTGCACTATCTTTTTAATATATTTTTGTATGCGGTTTGCTAAAATTTTGTTGAGAATTTTTGCATCAATGTTCATTAAGGATATTGGTCTGAAATTTTCTTTCCTCAATGTCTCTGTCTGGTTTAGGTATCAGGGTGATATTAGCTTCATAGAATGAGTTTGGAATGGTCCCCTCCTCTTGTATTTCATGGAATACTTTGAGGAGTATTGGAATGAGCTCTTCTTTAAAGGTTTGTAGAACTCAGCTGAGAACCCATCTGGTCCCCAAACTTTTCTTTATTGGTAGGCTTTTGATGACTTCTATTTCATTGCTTGAAATTGATTTATTTAAGTTGTGTATGTTCTCCTGGTTCAGATTAGGTAATTCATATGTCTCTAGAAACTTGTTGATGTCTTCGAGGTTTTCTGTTTTGTTGGAGTATAGATTTTCAAAATAGCTTCTAATTATGTTTTGTATTTCACTCGTGTCTGTTCTGATATTTCCTTGTTCATTCTGAATTTTAGTAATTTGAGTTTTCTCTCTCCTTCTCTTTGTTAGTGTGGCTAAGGGTTTATCAATTTTGTTTATTTTTTCAAAGAACCAACTCTTTATTTTGTTAATTTTTTCGATTGTTTCTTCTGTTTCAATTTCGTTGATTTCGACTCTGATTTTAACTATTTCCTGTCTTCTACTACTTTTGGTGTTGGTCTGCTCTTCTTTTTCTAGGGCTTTGTGCTGCAGTGTTAAGTCATTTATTTGTTGATTTTTTTCTTCTTTTGTTGAATGCACTCCATGAAATAAATCTTCCTCTAAGTACTGCTTTCATAGTGTTCCAGATATTTTGATATGATGTGTCTTTGTTCTCATTTACTTCTAAGAATTTTTTTATTTCCCTCCTGATGTCTTCTGTTATCCATTCATCACATAATAGTGTATTATTTAATCTCCAAGTGTTGGAGTAGTTTCTGTTTTTTACTCTGTCATTTATTTCAAATTTCAATCCATTATGATCTGATAGAACACAAGGTAGTATCTCTATCTTCTTGTATTTGCTAACAGTAGCTTTGTGGCATAAAATATGGTCTATTTTAGAGAAGGATCCATGTGCTGCTGAGAAGAAAGTGTATTCGCTCTTGGTTGGATGGTATATTCTATATATGTCCGTTAAGTCTAAATTGTTGATTTTGTTTTGAGATCGATGGTTTTTTTATTCAATTTTTCTTTGGAAGATCTATCCAGTGGTGAGAGAGGTGTGTTAAAATCGCCTAGTATTATTGTGTTGTGGTCCATTTGATTTCTGGAATTGAAGAGGATTCCTTAGACATACATGGATGAGCCACTGTTCAGGGCATAGATATTTATGATTGTTATGGCTTGCTGATTTATGCTTCCCTTAAGCAGTATGTAATGTCCTTCTTTATCCCTCTGACTAACTTTGGCTTGAAGTCCACATTATCTGAAATGAGGATGGATACTCCAGCTTTTTTGCTGTGTCTGTGTGCATGGTTATGTTTTTTCCCATTCTTTCACCTTTAGTCTGTGGGTATCTCTTTCTATGAGATGAGTCTCTTGCAGGCAGCATATTGTTGGATTTTTCTTTTTAATCCAATCTGCCAGTCTATGTCTTTTGATTGATGAGTTCAGGTCATTAACATTCAGGGTTATTATTGTGATATGCTTTGTATTCCCAGTCATTTGACTCATTTTTGTTTTTTGATATGATTTGGTTTCTCCTTTATTTGGCTATTCCTTTAGGCTAGTTCCTCCTGTTGCTGATTTGCATAGTTGTTTTTCATCTCTTCCTCATGGAATATTTTGCTGAGAATGTTCTGTAATGCCGGCTTTCTTTTTATAAATTCTTTTAGCTTTTGTTTATCATGGAATGATTTTATTTCATCTGAAAGTAAGTTTTGCTGGGTATAAGATTCTTGGTTGGCATCCTTTTTCTTTCAGGGCTTGGTAAATGTTGTTCCAGGCCCTTCTAGCTTTTAGGGTCTGGATTGAAAAATCTGCTGATATCCTTATTGGTTTCCCCCTGAATGTAATTTGATTCTTTTCTCTCGCAGCCTTTAAAATTGTCTTTATTTTGTATGATAGGTATTTTCATTATAATGTGCCTTGGTGTGGGTCTGTTGTATTTTTGTATATTTGAAGTCCTATAAGCCTCTTGTACCTGTTTTTCCATTTCATTCTTCAGATTTGGGAAATTTTCTGATATTATTTCATTGAATAGATTATTCATTCCTTTGGTTTGTTGCTCTAAGCCTTCCTCAATCCCAATAATTCTTAAATTTGGCCTTTTCATGATATCCCATAATTCTTGTAGGTTCTGTTCACGATTTCTTCTCTGTTTGGTCATTTTTGTTTTCAAGATTAAATATTTTGTCTTCAATGTCTGAGGTTCTGTCTTCCAAGTGTTCTATTCTATTGGTTATGCTTTCTATGGAGTTTATAACTTGGTTTATTGTTTCCTTCATTTCAAGGGTTTCTGTTTTTTTTTTTCAGTATCTCTCTTTATTGAAATGATCTTTTGCTTCCCATATTTGCTCTTTTAACAGTTGATTGATGCAATCATACAATGCCTGCATTTGCTCTTTCATCTCCTCCTTCAATGCCTGCATTTGCTCTTTCATCTCTTCATTTGCTTCCCTGATTATTTTGATTATGTACAATCTGAATTCCCTTTCTGATATTTCTTCTGCTGTGCTGTCATTGGGTTTTATTGATATATTATCATCTAGGTTTGTTTGGGACATTTTCTTCCCTCGTTTTCTCATATTGGTCAGTTATCAGTGGGACTCTGAGATATTGCAGATTTCCTCTATTGGCTTATAGTGTCCCTATAGTTTTCCAGTACATCACCTCCCAGCCTTCAGTAGCCTGTAGTCTTGGAGGAACTTGATAATGCAGTGCTTCTGAAGAAAGCTGCCCCTAGCCCACTACTGGGTCCAGGGCTGAGGGCTGGTTCTGCGTGGAAATCCTCTCACTTGGCCAGGCCTGCTCCTAGAAGCTAGCTGTAGACAGGGCCCACCGCCGCCAGAGGGAGCCGGGCTGCTAGGGGAAAGCCTCTCGCTCCTGCCTCGGTCCCAGAAGCCATCTGCGGGCTGGGGCCGCCACTGGGTTCAGGGCTTGGGGTTGGCTTTGTGCAGAAAAGCTCTCACTGGGCGGGCCTTCTCCTAGAAGCTGGCTGTGGATCGCACCTGCTGCTGGAGGGAGCAGGGCTGCTTGGGGAAGATTCTCACTGCCCTGCCCTGCCCCGAGAAGCTGCCCACTGACTGGGCCTACCGCCCAGGCCGAGCTTCACCCTGTGGGAGAGTCTCACCCCGCGGCTCTATGTTGGTCCGAGTCTCTCAATGCCTCCCCTTCTTGAATCCTGAGTTCTGGAGCGACGGGAGATGCAGTCACCCTCTAGTCCGCCATCTTGGATCCTATTGTTCCAGTTTCTGGTTTTAATGAGTTTGTTCTTAGTTATGTAGTAAAGTTTCTTTGCATATACAAAAAGCAGAAGGCATCAGGTTACCAACTCATTCTCAAAAGACTCAGGAACAAAAATACCTTTTTGTAATTTTTCTATAATTTTTATGTAAGTGTAAGATTGTTTCAAAATTAAAATAAATTTAAAATGTGAGGATATTTTTATGTGATGTGGAACTCATTGAGCACATATGGCCTTCCTCTTCAGAGCCCCTGAGATATAGATAAGTAATGAAAGGCCACACAGAGTAGTTAATAATTAATTGATGAGGCAAATACATAGATGTGATAAAATGTTTACAAATGAAAAGCAGGCACAGGAAGAGGTAAGTAAAGGGATTTGGAAACAAAACATTGCACTCAGAGGACGGGTAATGGAGAGAGGAAATGCTTGCTTGGATTCGAATGGAGCTTTCCAGCTCGGGAACCAGCCATACACATAGTCAGGATTTGCCTCAAGCTGTGCAAACTCTGAAATCTTAGGAAACTTACCTTCAGGTTTCCTGTATTCAGGTACATTATGCAGCCCAAAGATTCCTGGCCTGCTTCTAGAACCCAGGATCTAGTCCTCTGTTTGTTTCTAACTGCTTCTTGGGCAAAGTACTTAATCAATAAATGAAGCATTTAGACTAAAATTTTGTATACACACACACACTTTTTTTTTAATTATTTTTTTTTGTACCAGGAATTGAACTCAGGTTCACTTAACTATGGAGCCACATCCCCAGCCCTTTTTAATATTTTATTTAGAAACAGGGGTCTTGCTGAGTTGCTAAGTGGCTTGCTCAGTTGCTAAGTTACTGAGGCTGACTTTGAACTTGAAATTCTCCTGCCTCAGCCTCCTCAGCCTCCCAAGCCACTGGGATTAATGCATGCATCACTGCACAAGCCTAAAATGATATTTAATAGTTCCTTAAAAAAACTTAAAAGATTTTTATTCTTGAACAAGATGAAAAAATTAAAAGAGGAAATAAAACACAGAAAGAAATAGATGGGGAAAAAATGAAAAAGTTCTTTTTACCTGAGAGACCCAGTTAATTAAAGGGATCATTCCCTGCCCCCATCCCCAACCCCACTTCTCTCCTGAAGAAACTTTGAACTCCTCTAATTTGAACTGCACAGAGAGCCCTGCCCTCCCTTCTCAAATCATAACCAGCAGCAAGAGTCCCCTTAAATAGAATCTTCTGTATCATGAATCCCAAATATTCAGATGTCTCACTGCAGAATATCACACGTGTTTTCCAAGTGTAAGAATGGGTTCACACACCATGGCATTTCAGTGCGGGACCGCTTCTCACTTCCCTGTTGGCCTAAAATGAGTTTGTTTATGATCAATTTCTTCTTTGACCCTTAATTTATTTTTAAAAACTTTAAAATTTGTTCATATGTGGAAATGTGCAGTGTATATTTTTATTACATATTTCTAAAAATTTTATTTCATGTATTGAGACTTGGATGGTCAGTTTGCAAAAGTCACCTAAGAGACAGAGGAGAATGTGTGTTCCTAGTTGTTGATGAGGGATGGGTCCTGTGTATATTAAGCCCAGCTTATTAAGTATGTGACCCAGATCATCTATAACAGTACTAATATGTCGAATGCTTCACCTATCAATAACTGAGCAAGGCATATTAAAATTCTATATTATAAAGATACACGTGATAGTTTCTCTATGTGGTGCTTTATATATTCTGATTCTACATTATTTGATGTATACTAGTTTAGCGGGGCACAATGGTGCATGCCTACAATCCCAGCAGCTGGGAAGGCTGACAGGAGGATTGCGAGATCAAAGCCAGCCTCAGCATCTGGGAGGTACAAAGCAACTCAGTGACACCCTGACTCTAAATAAAATACAAAATAGGGGTGGGGATATGGCTCAGTGATTGAGTGCCCCAGAATTCAATCCCAGATAACCCCCCAAAAAAAGATGTATACTAGTTTAGAATTTTTATTTCTTCCTTTTAAATTGAACTATTGCATAAATAACTCTATCCCTAACAATGTTTTCTTACATTTAAAATCTATTTGCCTCATATTAATACAGCTCCCCCATATTTCTTTTGGTTATTATTTACCTGATGTCCTTTTTTTTTTTAACTTTAAATCTTTTCAAGACCTTATATTTTAGTTATGTCTCTTATAAACAGCACCTAGTTGGATTTTGTTTTTTAGTGAGTCTAATCCATCTTCATTTACTGTGATTATGTAATAGAGGGAATTTAGGTCACAAATAAAAGAATCCTTTCATTTAGGATTAACTTTAACAGGATACCAAACCAACAGTTGAACTCAAGATTCTGCCCGAGGTGGATAGAGCAGAAGGGATGCACCATTGACAGAAAGGTTCCTTAAAGTCCCATCTGGGCATGAGGCATGCTGCTAAAGCATCTGCTAGCAGAGTTGCCTGCCTCTGTGGAGAGAGCCGTTCTGTCTTCACCCTGCTGGTTCATACACAGTCATTTAAAACACTAGAGGAGGAGAGGAAAGGTATAAAGTCATCCTTAAGGGAGATCCCTGATGCTTGGTAGTCCCCCAGATGGCTATTGAAGTGGCAATGTTAAAGGGGCAATACGTTGCACCAATACTATTCCTTCAGTGACTCATACATACTTGATGTGCAAGATTTCATACAGTACTTAAAATAATTGTCAGAGTTTTCTTAAATTATGTGTGAAGAACAATTCATGTGTTTTCTTTATGCTTTCTGCTAAACTTAAGTTTTCATGATTATTTCTATTTAATTACATGTTTTTACTATTACTACTGTGAGACTTGCCTCTTTATGTTTTCTATGCTTTCTAAATTCATCTAGAGAAAATAAAAAATATTTTAATCAGTTCCTTAACCAAGGATGAAGGTATAAAATTGTTTGAGGCTTCCGGTTAAACATAAATAATATTGCTGTGCCACTCATTATTGGGAACGCAACAATAATGTTCATAATAGTAAAGCAATAGCTATTGGATGTCTGGTGGCAAGTTCTCTGCTGTATGTGTGCGTGTGCATGTGTATGTGTGTAAAATCCCCTTAAAAATGAAAAAAGTCAGGTTTAGGTTAATTATGTTAGTCCATTCCTGTTTATAACAAAGTACCTGACACTAGGAAATTTATAAACAACAAAAATTCATTGTTCACAGTTCTGGAGGCTAGAAGTCCAAGATGAAGTCACCAGCAGATTCAGTGTCTGTGAGGAAATTTTCCTCATAGATGTTGCCTTCTGTGTCCTGTATGATGGAAGGGCCAGACACGCCCTTCAATTTATTTTATAGAACAAGTAAGCCCATTCATTGCAGATGATCTAATGACTTCTTCAAAAGCCTTACATCTTAAGACTATCACAATGGGAATTTAGTTTTAACAAAGGAATTTGGGCCCCACCTCAGACTGACACGGAGCCTGGCCCCTGCTCCCCTGCCCCAGCACTGACTTGGTGCACCCTCGCTGGGGCTCCTCAGCTTCTTTGGAGACTAGTGTAGGAATTTTGAATTATTCCTGAGGGCATGGCCACCATCATTGGAGGGGCAGCTCCCTTCCTGAGACACCCATAGGAGACTGGGGGCCCTTTGACAGGTACCTCTATTTACTCACTTACTACCTACACCCTTCCACATCCTCTTCATTCACCACTAGAAATACTGTAAATAGTAATCAAAATCATCCTGTTTATTCAATAATGTTAAAGTCTTTATAGAGGCTATCTGGTTCAGGGTTGCATTTTCTCTGTATTGGGTGCTACTGATATTGATCTCCCCTTCAAAGGAGAGGTACTGGAAAACTGCAGGGTCACAATAAGCCTGCAGTGGGGAAACTTCAGTACCTCAGATCTTCGCTGCTAGAGAGGAATACACAGAAACAATATTTAAAAATGGGAAGAAATTGTCCCTAACAAACCAAGATACTATTTTGATAGAATTCAATGACAGCATGGTAGCAGAAATGACAGAAAAAGAGTTTAGAATCTGCATAATTAAAATGATCCATGAAGCAAAAGACATGAGATAAGAGAGCAAATGCAGGCAATGCATGATCATTCCAATAACAGTTAAAAGAGCAAATGCAGAAAGCAAAAGAACACGTCAATAAAGAGATAAAGATTCTGAAAAAAACAAATAGAAATACTTGAAATGAAAGAAACAATAAACCAAATTAAAAACTCAATAGAAAGCATCACCAACAGAATAGATCTTGTGGAAGACAGAATCTCAGACAATGAAGAAAAATAATTAATCATGAAAATAAAGTTGAACAAACTGAAAAGATGGTACAAAAATATGAACAGAACCTCCAAGAATTATGGGATATCATGAAAAGACCAAATTTAAGACTTCTTGGGATTGAGGAAGGCACAGAGATACAAACCAAAGGAATGAACAACCTGTTCAACAAAATAATATCAGAAAATGTCCCAAACCTGAAAAATGAAATGGGAAATCAAATGCAAGAGGCTAACAGAACACCAGGTGCACAAAATTACAACAGATCCACGCACATTATAATGAAAATATGTCACATATAAGATAAAGATAGAATTTTAAAGACTTCAAGAGAAAAGCATCAGATTACTTACAAGGGGAAACCAATACAAATATTAGCAGATTTCTCAGCCCAGACTCTAAAGGCAAGAAGGGTCTAGAACAATATATTTCAAGCTCTGAAAGAACATGGATGCCAACCAAGAATCTTATATGCAGCAAAACTAACCTTCAGATTTGATAATGAAATAAAATCTTTCCACAATAAAAAAAGTTAAAAGAATTTACAAATATGAAGCCTGCACTACAGAACATTCTCAGCAAAATGTTTTGTGAGGAGGAAGTGAAAAACAATAATACAAGTCAGCAGAGGAAGGAACTACCCTAAAGGAAAAACCAATGAAAGGAGAAACCAAGTCAAGCTAAAAACCAAAAATAAGTCAAAATGTCCAGAAATACAAATCATATCACAATAATAACCCTGAATGTTAAGGCCTAAACTCAATAATCAAAAGACAAAGACTGGCAGATCGGATTAAAGAGAAAGACCCAACAATATGCTACCTTCGAGAGACACATGTCATAGAAAAAGACATCTACAGACTAAAGGTGAAAGGATGGGGAAAAACATAGCATGCACATGGACTCAGCAAAAAAGCAGGGGGCTCCATCCTCACATCAGATAAATTGGACTTGAAATCTAAGTTAGTCAGAAGGGATAAAGAAGGACATTTCATACTGCTTAAGGGAAGCATAAATCAGCAAGACATAATGATTTTAAATATTTATGCCCAAACAATGGAGCATCTATGTACATCAAACAAACCCTTCTCAATTTTAAGAATCAAATAGACTCCAACACAATAATACTGGGTGACTTTAACACACTGCTCTCACTACTGGATAGATCCTCCCAACTAAAACTGAACAAAGAAACTGTTGAACTAAATAATACAATCAATGATGTAGACTTAATGGACATTTACAGAGAATTTCATCCATCATCGAGCGAATATGCTTTCTTCTCTGCAGCTCATGGATCCTTCTCCAAAATAGATCATATGCTATGCCACAAAGAAACCATTAGTAAATACAAAAAAATAGAGATACTACCTTGTATTCTATCAGACCATAATGGAATGCAATTAGAAATCAGTGATAAAATAACAAACAAAAACTACTCATACACCTGGAGACTAAATAATATGCTATTGAATGATGTAATGATAACAGAAAACATGAGGGAAGAAATAAAAAAAATTCTTAGAGGTAAATGAGAACAACAAAACAACACATCAAAATCTCTGGGACACTCTGAAAGCAGTACTAAGAGGAAAGTTCATTGCACTGAGCTCATACATTAAAAAAATAAAAAGTCAACAACTAAATGACCTAACATTACATCTCAAAGTCCTAGGAAAAGGACAGATCAACACCAAAAATAGTAGAAGACAGGAAATAATTAAAATCAGATCTGAAATCAATGAAATTAAAACAAGAGAAACAATTCAAAAAATTGACAAAACAAAAAGTTTGTTCTTTGAAAAAGTAGACAAAATTGATAAACCCTTAGCCACACTAACGAAGAGAAGGAGAGAGAAAACTCAAATTTTTGTGATTAAAAAGGAAAGATCATGACTGACACAATTGAAAAATTTCTAGAAACATAGGATCCTCCCAAACTGAATCAGGAAGACATATACAATTTAAACAGATCAATTTCAAGTACCAAAATAGAAGAAACCATCAAAAGCCTACCAACAAAGAAAAGCCCAGGACCAGATGGATTCTCAGCCAAATTCTGCAAACCTTTAAAGAAGAACTAATACCAATACTCCTCAAAGTATTCCAGGAAATAGAAAAGGAGGGAACCCTTCCAAACTCATTCTATTAGGCTAGTATCACTCTGATACCAAAACCAGACAAAGATTCGTCAAGGAAAGAATACTTTAGACCAATATCCCTGATGAACATAGATGCAATAATCCTTAGCAAAATACTCACAAACTGCATACAAAAATATATTAAAAAGATAGCACACCATGATCAAGTGGGGTTTATCCCAGGGATGCAAGGTGCTTCAACATCTGAAAATCAATAAATGTAATTCATCACATCAGTAGACTTAAAGTTAAGAATCATACAATTATTTCAATAGATCCAGAGAAAGTGTTTGATAAAATACAGCACTCCTTCATGCTTAAAACACTAGAAAAAATAGGAATAGTAGGAACATGCCTCAACATTGCAAAGGCTATCTATGCTAAGCCCACGGCCAACATCATTCTAAATGGAGAAAAACTGAAAGCATTCCCTCTAAAAATTGGAACAAGACAGGGATGCCCTCTTTAACCACTTCTTTTCAACATCATCCTTGAAACACTAGCCAGAGCAATTAGACAGACCAAAGAAATTAAATACGAATAGGAAAAGAAGAACTCAAGCTGTCAATATTTGCTGATGACATGATTCTATATTTGGAGGATCCAAAAATCTCCACTAGAAAACTTCTAGAACTAATAAATGATTTCAACAAAGTAGCAGGTATAAAATCAATAAGTGTAAATCTAATGCATTTCTATTCATAAGTGATGAATCCTCTGAAAGATAAATTAGGAAAACCACTCCATTCACAATAGCCTCAAAAAAAAATAAAATACAAAAATAAAATAACAAAAGAGGTGAAAGACCTCTACAATGAAAACTACAGAACCCTAAAGAAAGAAATTGAAGAAAACCTTAGAAAATGGAATAATCTCCCATGTTCTTGGATAGGCAGAATTAACATTGCAAAGTGCTATACAGATTCAGTGCAATTCCAATTACAATCCCAATGACATTCCTCCTAGAAATAGAGAAAGCAATCATGAAATTCATCTGGAAGACTAAGAGACCTCGAATAACCAAAACTATCCTGAGCATAAAAAGTGAAGCAGGAGGTATCACAATACCAGACCTTAAACTATACTACAGAGCAATAGTAACAAAAATGGCATGGTATTGGCACCAAGATAGACAGGCAGATCAATGGTACACAATAGAAGACAAAGAGACAAACCCACAAAAATACAGTTACCTCATACTAGACAAATGAGCCTAAAATGTACAATGGAGATAAGGTAGCCTGTTCAACAAATGGTGCTGGGAAAACTGGAAATCCTTATGCAGTAAAATGAAATTAAACCTCTATCTCTCACGCTGCACAAAACTCAACTCAAAATAGATCAAGGACTTAGGAATTAGACCAGAGACTGCACCAAATAGAAGACAAAGTAGGCCCAAATCTTCATCTTGTTGCTTAGGATCAGACTTCCTTAACAAGACTCCCGAAGCACAAGAAATCAAACCAAGACTCAGTAGATGGAATGAACTCAAACTAAAAAGCTTTTTCTCAGCAAAGGATAAAATCAATAATGTGAAAAGAGAGCCTACAGAGTGGGAGAAAATCTTTTCCACATGCACTTCAGATAGAGCACTTATCTCCAAAATTTATAAAGAACTTACAAAAGTTTACACTAAAAATACAAAGAACCCAATCAATAAATGGGCCAAGGAACTGGACAGACACTTTACAGAAGAAGACATACAGGCAATTAATAAATATATGAAAAAGTGTTCAACATCTCTAGTAATTAGAGAAATGCAAATTAAAACAACTTAAGATTTCATCTTATTCCAGTTAGAATGGCTATTATCAAGAATACAAACAATTATAGATGTTGGCATGGATTTGGGGAAAAAGGCACACTTTTACATTGGTGGTGGAGTTTCAAACTGATGCAGCCACTCTGGAAAGCAGTGTGGAGAGTCCTTAGGAAACTTGGAATGGACCCATCTTTTGACCCAGTTATCCCACTCCTCGGTTTATAGCCAAAGGACTTAAAATTAGCATACTACAGTAATGCAGCCATATCAATGTTTATAGCAGCTCAATTCACAATAGCTGGATTGTGGAACCAACCTAGATGCCCTTCAACAGATGAATGGATAAAGAAACTGTGGTATATATACACAATGGAATATTATTCAGTCATAAAGAAGAATAATATTATGGCATTTGCAAATAAGTGGATAGAATTGGAGAATATCATGCTAAGTGAAATAAATCCATCCCAAAAAACCAAAGGCCAAATGTTTTTTTCTGATAAGTGGATGATGATATATAATGGGAGTGGAGGAGTGAGGAGTGGGAGAAAAATGGAGGAACTTTAGATTATGTAGAATGAAATGAGAGGGAGGGGGTATGAAAAATCATGCAATAAAGCAGACATCATTACCCTATGTATATGTATGATTACAGGAATGGTATGGATCTACTTCGTGTACAACCATAGGAAAAAAATGATGTACCCCATTTGTGTACAATGAAACAAAATGCAGTCTTTAAAATTTTTTTAAAAAATTTAAAAAATGAATTTGGGGGAGATATCAACATTTAGATTATAACATTAGATAACTGGCCAAAGATCACATAGCCAGTGAAGGGCCAAGCTAAGATTCAACCTAAGTCTTAATCCAAACTCCATATTAGGCTGATGAAAAGAAAAAGCCCTGGAGTGAAACTACTGAGATGCAAGTTCTCATCAACCACTTAAAAACTGTGGCAGAGGAAAATTTATTTACCCTTTTTGCATCTCAATTTTCTCATTCAAAACAGAATACCAATAATATCTATTCAAAGCGTTATGCAGATTTAAGTGATGATATGGGGGGTGGTTAGTATAAGCCCTGGCAATTTGAGAAAGCTCAAAAAACTGTTAGTTGTTATAGTTGCAAAGAGCACCTTCTTAGACTCCCTTATCATCAATAGGTGACATCAACACAGATGGTCCTTGACCTATGATGAGTTATGTCCTGATAGGCCCATACTAAGTTAAAAATATCTCAAGTCAAAAATGTGTTTAGCCAGGCATGGTGGTGCACACCTGTAATCCCAGCAGCTCAGAAGACTGAGGCAGGAGGATCTGAAGTTCACAGCCAGCCTCAGCAAAAGTGAGGTTCTAAGCAACTCATTGAGACCTTGTCTCTAAATAAAATACAAAATATGGCTAGAGATGTGGTTTAGTGGTCAAGAACTCCTGAGTTCAATCCCCCATACCCCCCCAAAAATATATATTTATATATGTTTAATATACTAACATGCTGAATGTCCTAACTTAGCCTAAGCCTACTTTAAATGCTCAGAATACTTTTATTAGCCTACATTTATGCAAAATCATCTAACACAAAACTTACTATCTTGTGTAATTAATTGAATACCCATAGCCAAAAACCACTGGCAATGCAGCATGCAATAGAATATAAATTGATTACTCTCATAAGCATGTAACTATCTGGGAGATGCAGCTCACTGCTGCTGCCCAGCATCACAAGAGAAATCATATCATTAGGAGATCAAAATTCAAAATTCTAAATACAGTCTCAACTGTATACATATTATTTTGTACCATCATAAAGTGAAAAAAGAAAAGATCATGAATCAAACCATGCTAAGTCAGCCAACACCTGTGGTCAAATTCTAGGGTTGTTTTTTAAACATTATGTCCATGTGTTTCTCATCTTCCTCTGTGTGTCCTACTTAGCTGCCAAACTGATCCACAGATTTCCTAGTGCTTCCACGGTTGGTTCCCTAGCTTCCTCCAGCTGTTATGGCCCAAGTTAAATGGTGCCTCCTCCTTACTCATAGATTATTCCCTGACTTCCCCAACTGTAAACTTTCATAGCACTTTATATTTCTCTCATGATCCTTCCTGGCTTTATGGGTCATTCCTTTATGCTGTAAATGTTTCCTGAACACCTACTGCAAATGTGGCCCTATTCTAGGTACTGGGTTCTGCTCTCATGGAACTTAAATGCTAATTAAGGAGATGAGGAGAGACCAACAGCACACAGAACCATAACAGAAAAATATCAGAGTTCTATGCATAGTTTTTGTTTTTGTTTTTAAGAGGAGTAAAAATTTATTTGGGGATCATGGTTTCAGAGGTCTTGGTCCATAGATGGTCAACTTCATTGCTCTTGGCCTGAAATGAGGCAGAACATCATAGTGGAACAGCATGCAGAAGGAAAGCTGCTCAGGACAAGGCCATCAGAAAACAGAGAAGGCAGTGAAACCCAGTGTTCTACCTCTTCCCACCACATCCTACCTGCCTACGGTTACCACCCAGTTAATCCATATCAGTAGATGAATGTACTGATTAGATTAAGGCTCTCATAACACAATCATTCACCTCTAAATTTTCTTGCATTGTCTCACATGTGAACTTTTGGAGGACACCTCAGATCTAAACCATAACATTCCATCCCTGGCCCCTCAAAGCTCATGCATATCTCACAATGAAAAGTACATTTAGTCCATTTTCACGACTCTTAACAGTTATAGCATTACCCAAAAGTCCAAGTACAAGGTCTCCCCTAAGACTCAAAGCAAACTCTTAGAAGTTTTCCCCTATAAAGTTACATATGTTCAATATGTAATGCCACAGAGTTAAACATTTCCATCCCATAAGGGAGAAATCAGGCCATAGAGAGAAGGAATGGGACCAATGCAAGATTGGCCAAACAAATTCTGTGGGCTCCATGTCCAACATCACAGTGCATTGTGATGTTCTCTCCAAAGATCTGCACCATCTCTATGGTCTTGTTGGTTGCAGCCCCTACAGCTTCTCTCTTGGTTCATTTCTGCTCAATTCCTGCAGTTTTCCTTGGCAGATTCCCCCATGTTACTGGCATCTCTTTATCCAGGGATACTCCACTGCAACTTTGGCTTCATTCTCACTTCATGCCTCACACAGTCAGAGGCAACTGACAAGGACTCTGACCCTGCTACACTTTACCTGGCTGCCATGCCTACCTTTGAATTCTCAGTGGAGGCTTCCATGACCCTCTAACTTCAGCATACTGCATTCCTGAAGAACCAGTGCCACATGGTTGCTACCAAGGTCTGCTGCCCTCTCAAGCAGTAGACAAGCCTTCTAGCACCTAGGATGCTGCAGCATATCTGAGTGGCTGAGTATGCTGCCATAACTTCCTAGTAAGCAGCTTGTCCCCATGGTTTCTTCTCAAAGAAAGTTTTACTTTTATATCCTTGAGCCTGAGATAGATTTAGTCATGCCAATTCCTAAGATTCCCTTAAGCCATCTTTGCTATTGTTCCTGGGTAAAGTACTTAGCAGCATCTCTTTAGTGGCTGCAATCTCTTTAACAACCACACCTTCCTTAGCCGCAGTTTTACTCACATTTTTCTGGCCAAACTGCAAGTTTCTTCAAATATTGCTGTTCTGTTTTCTGCTGCTCATTATTATAGTAAACTTGACTAAAAGTCACCAGCAATATCAATGCCACCCCTGGCATGATGTGCCGCTTTGAAATCTCCTCCACCAGATTAATTAGCCCGCCATCTTTAAATTCATCCTCATAGAAAGTCTCAGGACATGGGAAAAACATTGTCTACTTAGCCAAAACATAACATGAATGACTTCTAGTCCAAATTCCAATAGAGTCCTCCTCCTCTGAAACCTTATGATCCCTGTCTTCACCATTCACAGTTCTGTCCACATTCTGGTCTTTTGATCCCCCATAAGAATTGCCCATTAATCTCCATTTACAACATTCTAAAACTTTTCCAGCTTACATCTCCAACCTTTTTTTTTAATTATTTTTTTACTTTTACAGACTGCATTTTCAGTCATTCTACACAAATGGGGTACATCTTTTCATTTCTATGGTTGTGCACAATGTAGATTCATACCATTTCGTGTAATCATACATGTACATAAGGTAATGATGTCTGTCTCATTCCACCATTTTTCATACCCCCCTCACATTTCCCTCTATGTAATCCAAAGTTCTTCCATTCTTCTCTCACCCCCCTTACCCCCATTATATATCATCATCCACTTATCAGAGAAAACATTCAGCCTTTGGTTTTGGGGGATTGGCTTATTTCACTTAGCATGATATTCTCCAATTCCATCCATTTATCTGCAAATGCCATAACCACTCCAAAGTCTGAACCACCTGGTCAGGTTAGTCACAGCATAACCCTACTTGTCAGTACCAATTTCTGTTTGTCAGGTTTTTTGTCACTGTGACCAAAAGGCCTGACAAGAACAATTTTAGAGGAGTAAAAAGCTATTTGGTACTCATAGTTTTATAGGTCTCAGTCCACAGATGGCCAACTCCATTGCTCTGGGTCCTGGTTGAGGCAGAACATCATGGTAGAAGAGTATGGAGAAGGAAGGCAGCTCAGGACATAGCAATCAAGAAGCAGAGCCCATGCATAGTTAAGGTGATGTGATCCTATGGAATAACTGGACAGCTACTTTAGACTGGGTAGTAAGAGATGTTTCTCTGAGAAGGCAATATTTAAGCCAAGATCTGAATGGTAATAAGGAGTCAGTGATAGAAAGATCAATGGGAAAAGCACTCTGGGAAAGAGGCTGCAGTCAATGCAAAGGCCTGGAGGTGAAGATAAGCCTGTGCTGTATTTAATGAACAGAAGTGAGGTGGGTGTGTTTGGTACACAGTTGCTAAGAGAGAGTTTGGACAAGACAGAGAGGCTGAGAGAGGAAGGCAGAGACATTTTAAACAAGGCCTGAAAAAGAAGGAGTGACTGGGGTTTACTAAAGTGTTTTAGGCAGGAAAATGATAGACTTTGATTTGCATTTTTAAAAGCACATACTAGTCACAGCATTGTTGGAATGGATTATTGGGTAGTAAATGGAGCTATTGCCAAAATTCAGAGGAAAGATGACAGAAGGTTGAACTGTGATGCTAGTAATAAAGATAGAGCAAATGGATTTAGGATTTTGTTTGGAAATAAGATAAACAACATGCTTCTCAAAGTGTAGTCTGAGCAGCAGTGCTGGTACACTTATAACCTCTTGTTCCCAGTCCAGCTGATATAGGACCATAGTTGAAAGAAAGTAGGTTATAGAAAGTGTTATAACAGACTAACATTCCGCAATATCCAAATATGATAAGTGGACATGTCCAATTGAGTAGGGTATAAACTACTGTGAATGTTGTCAAATTTCCTTGGGCAGGAAAGTCCTTTTGAGACATAGACTACCTATTATTTACGATCAATAGATCCATGTATCAGTCCATGATGAATTAAAAATCAAAAAAGAAAAACTGTTTCTTCAGCACAGTTTGTAGAGCACAAGAAATCTAGCTGATGCCTATGAGATTAATGTGAGAAATAAAGGTATAGCAAGTTAAATATATCAAGATATCATGGGGCCTGAAGATGTAGCTTAGTGGTAGAACACTTGCCTAGCATGTGCAAAGTCCTGAGTTCCATCCCTAGAACTGTAGAAAAAAAGTCATCATGTTGTACATCTTAAATATGTACAATTTTTTAAAAGAAAGAAGGGTTTTGGATATAATTCAGTGGTAGAATACCTGCCTACAATTCATGAGACCCTGGGTTTGGCCCCCAGGCTTATAAAAAAAAAAGATGACCTAAATAAATAGAAAGATATACAATTTAAAAAAAAAAACATAATAACTGGCCCAGCTACACCACTCCTTAGTATTTATCTTAAACAATTAAAGTCAGCATACTATAGCAATACATACATACCCATGTTTGTAGCAACACAATTCATAATAACCAAACTATGGAACCAGCCTAAGTGTCCATCAATGAATGAATGAATAAAGAAGATGTCATGTGTGTATGTGTGTGTATGTGCACACACACACACACACACACACACACACACACAGAGCTTTATTTAGCCAAGAGTGAAATTATGGGTTTGGGTGTGGCTCAGTGGTAGATCACTTGCCCAGCATGTGTGAGGCTCTGGGTTTGATTCTCAGCTCCACATATAAACAATAAAAAAAAATTAAAGGTCCATCAACAACTAAAAAATAATTTTTTAAAAAATTTAAAAAGAGTGAAATTATGCCATTTGTAGGAAAATGGATGAAACTTAAGAACATTATGTAAACTGAAATAAACCAAACTCAGAAAGTCCAGGTTCATGTGTTTTATCTGATATGTTGAAGCTACAAAAGAAAAAGGAAAAGAAAGGGGAGAGGGAAATCTGAAAATTGAAGGAAGATCAGTAAAGTAGAAAGAAATAGACCAGGGGGAGGAAAGAGGGGAGGAAAGGGAAAATATTGGGGATTATTAGCCAAATTATATTGTTTATACTGTATGCATGTACAAATATGTAACAATGAATCCCACCATTATGTACAATTATAATGCACCAATGAAAATATGGAAAAAAGAATAACTTGGCTTGCAAAATTGGATAGCTACTTGTGTCATTTAAGATAGAAAATATCATAAAACCAGCATTCATTTTAGAGGAAGGGAGGGAGGAGGTAATTAAGAGTCTTTTTTTTAGCCATACTGAAGTCACATGAAATACCTGTTAGACTACCAATTGGAGACATAAAGTGGGCAGTTAGTTCACAAGCCTGGAGTTCTGACTGAAAGGCAGGGTGGAGACCCGGGAAGTCCTCAGCATATGAAAAACGTTAAAGATCTAGGACTAGGGGGGAGTGACTTTTCTTTTAGGCAGTGTGAAAATAGAGAAAAAAAAGGTGGGTAGGGAATCTGGGACTAAGCCTAGAGGTACTACTAAATGTAGAGACCCAGGATAGGCAGAAGAGGAGTCAGCAGAGGAGGTTATGAGGCAGCACCCAGGGTGACAGGAGAATCCAGGAGAAGGTGGTATCACCAGAGGAAACAAAAGGAGTGTGTTACGGAAGGAGTTTATTGCTCCTGAGATGTCATGTGAAATATGTTCCTCCACAGGTGAGTAGATAAACAAACTGTGGTATGCCATACAACATAGTATTCTTCAGCCATAAAAATGAAGTATTAGTAAATGTTGAAATGCAGATGAACTTTGAAAACATTGTGATAAGTGGAAGAACTGTGATAAGTGAAATAGCCTTAACCTAATCAGTGCATCAATCCACTGATTAGGTTAAGGCTCTCATAACACAGTCATTTCACCTCTAAATTTTCTTGTATTGTCTCACATGTGAGCTTTCAGAGGACATCTCATATCTAAACCATAATATTCTGTCCCTGGCCCCCCATCGCTCATGCCTATCTCACAATGAAAATTATATTTAGTTCATTTTCAAGAGTCCCCAGAGTCTTAAGAGGTATAGCATTACCCAAAAGTCCAAGGACAAAGTCTCCCCTGAGACTCAAAGCAAACTCTTAGATGTTTTCCCCTATAAAGTTACATATGCTGAACATATAATGACACAGAGTAAACATTTCCATTCCACAGGGCGAAATCAGGCCATAGAGAGAAGGAATGGGACCAACGCAAGACTGGGCAACCTGGTCTGTGACTGTAGGCAGGTAGGATGTGGCTGGAGGAAGTAGGTCACTGGGGGCATGTCTTTGGGTTCCTATTTTATCCCTGAATGGAGTGCTCTCTGCCTCCAGGTTGCCGTGTTCAGAACTGCACTCCTCCACCATGCTCTTCCACCATGATGTTCTACCTCACTCTGGGTCCAGAGCAATGAAGTTGGCCACCCATGTACTAAACCTCTGAAGCCCTGAACCAAAATAAACTTTTCCTCCCCTAAGTTGTTCTCATCAGGTCTTTTGGTCACAGCAACAAAAAACTGAATAAACTAACATTTTTCTGTCGGGGTGATGCTGATGTTGGAACTAGGTCCAGGTGATGTTTATACAATATTGCGAATGCACTAATGACACTTAATTTTTTATCTTAAAATAGTTCCTTTTTATGTTATGTGAATTTTACCCCAACTGTTTTCTTTTTTTAAGAGAAAAACACACACGCACACACACACTCACACCCACACCCACAGAGGAGTGACCAGGGGAATTGGCCGAACAGAGATTATTAGCACCATTACAAGAGTCGTTTGGGGGAAGTATGGAGGAGCAAGTCTTCAGAGGGGTGGATTGAGAACGAATGTGGAGAGAAAAGTAGAAACAGAACTTTACAGAATTCTTTCAGAAAGTTTTAATGGGATTAGAGATCTAAGAAAGAGATTGGTCGAGAAGGCAGGGAGCTGAGAGGTATGTGAAAGTTAAGGGAGGTTGTTTCTGAGATCTGCACTTGTGTTTAAACTCTACCACCCAAACAGGAAAAACTTATAAAATAAATGAAAAATCTCTAATGCCTTCAATGTTATTGTCAACATTTCCATCATTACTAGTTAGCATTAATGCTAATTAATCGGGCATTCTTTGTTGAATAGTTTTGAATGTTTAGGTGAGACATTGTATCTCACTTTTCTTCTTTCTAAATCCTAGGATGACAATGTTATTTGTATAATCAATGATTTTAAAACCATATTTTCTGGCAGGCCATCTCCAGGTCTAACTCTTCATAATCTTTTCTAACTCTTTTGGTAGATCAGCCATGCAGAAGCTGGGAGCACAAGTATTTGAGGAGGTCTACGATTACCTCAAGAGAGCAAGGCATCAGAATGCCAGTGAAACAGAGATCCGCGAGTGTCTCGAAAAAGTGGTCCCTCGGGCCAGCGACTGCTTTGAAGTTGACCAGCTCCTCTACTTTGAGGAACAGTTATTGATCACTATGGGGAAAGAGCCCACTCTCCAGGACCCTCACCAACGAACTGTGGAAAACAAGCAGAAGTTCAAATAGATGAATTTCTGTGAAAATCCATGAACTATATAAGCTGGACTTTATTATGGGAAATGGGCACATAACTGGACTACCATCTTTAACTTCACTCTTGAATGCCTCCTTTAGAGAGTAGTAAGCGTGGCTGCCTATTCTTGGAGTCATGAGTCTTATGTGTTGCTTGATCTGTGTCCTGAGATAAGCTTATATATCAAGCTTGGCATCCTGAAAAGGATTTTCCTTAGGTGTGCCTCAGGGCTTCCGACAGGGTTGGATCATGCTCTGATGATACCTGGGGAGAAGCCAGCAGCTCTTCACTATTTCTAGTTGGAGGACAGAGCTTAGGCCTGGCTGCCTTTAGTTTCAGTGCACTGTGACCAGCTTGCTTGGAAGGGCTGCTGGACACTGGCCTCTGACAAGCTGAGCTGCCCAGGAGTCAACCATGTCTGTCTCTCTCTCCCCCTCCTCCCCCCAATTATTATTTTTTACTATTAACTGTTACTTGATTTTATATCTCACGCTCCTTTTCACCTGTTTTCTCCTCACACTGGCCATACTAGGCTTCTGGCTGTTTCTCCAACACATTTTAGCTTTGGGACCCAAATTCTCTTACCCCTGTATTTCCCTTTTTTCACAAGGGTCTCTGCCCAGATGACAGCTCCTCACAAGGGTTCCTGCTCTCCCACCCTGCTGCTGCTTCTTTTTGCTGAGCACCTGTTTTTGTCCATGTTTCCCTTACATGACTAGCAAGCAAGAGGTACATGACTACAAAGACCTGGATTAAAAATCCAAAAAGTTCCCTTCTGCGATTTATTCCCTGGACTTATCCATGGAGAATTGAAGACTTTTATTTGTAATAAATATATATTCCGTTGTTACAAAATCACCTATTTTTATCTTTTCCTTATGTGTAAGTATCTTGTTAAAAGTAATGCAACCATCAAATAATAATTATTACTGAGAGGAGAGGAGAGGAGAAAGCACATGTTAACAGGGAGGAGACCTCACCCAAGGAAGAGCCCCCTGCAGTCCCCATGGCCTTCGATGACCAAATGGATTGCAGATAGGTCTGGAAGAAGGGGGAATTTAAGTGAATTTAAGTTAATGAAAAGTTTATAAATCCTCCTGCTGATGGTTTTTACAACATTAGAGCAGGAGAAGGCTTGTGCCAATTGCTGGGTCTGACAAGGAAATTGCCAAATTCTGTCTCTACCATCTTTCACAAACAGATTAACATGCCTGGGGAATCATGCCCTGCACTTTAGAACCTGTTTCTAAGGAGATAAGTACAGACTTAAAATATCTTACCCTCCAGGGATTTGTGTTGTATATACCACTTCAGGCTTATAAGAAAAGAGAGCTGGGGAAATATTCTGGATCATCATTCCATGCCTCTTAAGGGAAGCTCATTCAGGTTTATCTTTCCTTTGATTTACTGGGGTAGGAGTTGGGAGAATAATTTAACAAGACTTGAAGGAAATATTTCTTTATCATTACCACTGGGAAAATTCTTTCTCCTTTAGCTATACCCAGTCTTAATTTGAAGTCATTTCAGTGTGGGAATTAATAACTAATCAAAGAACTAGGAAGTTGCTGGTATGAAACAGTTACAGGTATCAGGGAATAAGGGAACTTGCTGCCTCACTGCTTTATAAAAAATACACACACACACATTTCACAAACGTCTTGACCTTTCTGCTTTCTATTTATGCAGAGGAAATGCCACCAGCTATTTTGGGTGATGCAGAGATAAAGGAGAGTGATAGAAGTTAATTATTTAATGTCTTCGGGACTGAGGCTGGAGCAAAAGCTCTAGGTCTTTTATGAAGGAGTTCAGCCATCACAGTGGGCTCAGGATAAAGGAAGCAGACAAATTAGGCAGTAACTCAAGGGGGAGGATGGCAGGGGGACACACCACAGTCTTTTAAGGTGATAGGATGACCAGTGGGTCAGAAGGGAATGGGACCAGACTACAAAGATGATAAAGGAGCAGTAGGGAGACAATGGGAAGGAGCAGAGTTGTGGGGTGTGTGTGTGTGTGTGTGTGTGTGTGTTAGAGAGAGAGAGAGAGAGAGAGAGAGAGAGAGAATAAGAGAATGGGGAAGAGGAAGACTGGGGTGGACAGAGAAAATAATATTTTCAGATAATTCTGCCACAACCTGTATGATGGAGGAAAAAAAAAATTGAATTTGATGCCAGAAGACTTGGATTCTAGACCTATTCTTGCCATTTACTGTGTGATCTAGAGCAAGTCATTTCCTCTCAGCCTGTTTCCTGCCTATGTCCAACCATTGCTGGAGAGAATATAAATAATTTAATGGGTTAAATAAAATGAAATTGTCATTGTGGTTCAGCCTATTACGTAGAAGTGCTTTAAATGCTGTAAAAAGCTCTCAACGTTGGAGGAGAAATCATTCACCTTTTTTGCAGGCTGCTCTGTCTTCCATCATGAGTACTTTACCCCTGAATGCTTCCTTAGGCTTCTGAGATCCTGCTATTTCTATACAAATGCACTCCTGAAATCACTTTCAGACATTTTCAGCTAGCACTTGACTAGTTGGGAACTAGCAAACAAGTGAGAAAACCATGCAGCGAGCAGCTCAGAAAAGGCAAGTGAGTGGGCTCCTGGGACCAGCTTTGCCTTTTACAGTCTCAACCGGTTTTACATCTCACCACCCTGCCCATGTGATGTCAAAGTAATCATTACCAGAACCCAGGATTCCCAGTTATTCCCTAATTTTATAAGGAAGTTTATAAATTTGGTCCAAAAAATATACATTATAAAATAATATATTCACAAATATTCACTAAAAGTACCATAGTCAGGGTCTGAATGTTCCTACTCAGACTCAGGTTGAAATGTAATCCCCATTGTGAGGTAGTAAGAGGTGGCACTAGGTGTGACCTTTAAGAAGTGATGAAACCAGGAGGTCTCTGCCCTCACAGCTGGTCCATTAATGGAGTGATGGACTAATGGGCTAATGGTATTTCTCCTGAGTGGGTGTCTTATAAAAGCCAGTTTGGCTTTATCTCTTTTAAGTAGCCTTCTCACTGTGTGATGCCCTGTGCCACCTCAGGACTCTGCAGAGTACCTCACCAGGTGTGGCTTCTTGATCTTGGACCTCCCAGCCTCTAGAACCATGATCTGAATAGATCTTTTTCTTTATAAAATTACCCAATCTGTGGTGTTCAATTACAGCAACAGAAAACAGACTGAGACATCCAGAATTGAAAACCTGACTCTAACAGGAATATTTTCAAAGTAAATTTGTGGGTGTATTTTGGGAGGCAATCTTCCTATAGCTAGAGAAAGTTTTGTCTTTCCAAAATACTGTGACATTTTCCTGCCTCAATGGCTTGAATTTTCCAGCTGGATTCTTCCCTCCTGATACTCCAGACTGTTGCCTTGTCACTTTTGTAGTTCTTGATATTTTCCCAATCCCTTCCCTCGGAGTTTGGCCATGGAATTTGTCTTGGCTGAGTGGTGTACACCGGGGTTGGAAATGTGTTGGTGCAGATGACTGTGTTCACTTGCACATCTGTCATTGCCAGCTAGCCCACGTATTAGGGGAGGATGATAAGAGAACTGGAGCAGAATGCTCTGGAGGTAACCCATAGAATGATGCGATGTCACCCCAGCCACTATGGAATAAAGCAAAGGTCACTTCAGGCAATCTGCAAACTTCTGAGCAAGAAACCACTGTTTGTTATTGTATGCTGTTCAGGTTTTGTGACTGTTATGCAGATTATTATGGCAACAAGCTAACCAATACCTTTCCTCTCCTGACATCATTTCTTCTAACACTTAACCAAATCCTCAAGCTTTGTGCTTTGGGGCATTTATTTTTATAAATCTGGGGAAAGTTTATCATCAATGAAATTACTTTGACTTCTTAGGAAAAGAAATAGGGATATCCCTTTTCAAAACAGCCCAGGTGAACCATGAATGCTATCTTTCCTGGCTTTCAGTATGTTTCAAGGCAATGTTCATGGGGCACATGGAGCCTACCTGGATCATCTTTTCTGCAGCTATGGTCTAATTCTACTTTAAATTTCAGCTCAATGTGTATTCCGTTCCCATCTTATATCAGGCTCTAAATTTAGGCACACAATTTTGAGTGATAAGAATCTACCTAGCAAATAATAGGAAAAGATCTTGTAAGCATAAGGAACACAAGAATGAAGGACAGATTCATGTGGGATTCTAGGACTTGAAATCTTTTGGTGCTGGTGGCATATGAAGTGTGATTATGTAAGATTTAGAGAGGAAGACATGATCACCAGCTTCCAAGATGGCCTCTGGTAATCCTCACTTCTGATATCCATGCCTGGTATAGATCCCTATCACACTGCATCAGGTAACCTGTGTGACCAATAGAATACAGTACAAATGATGGTGTATGACCTCTGAGACTACGTCATAAAAGACAGATTCCATCTTGTTTCCTCTTGGATCACCCACTGGAGAGGAAGCCAGCCACCATGTTGGCAGGACATTCAAGCAACCTTATGGAGAGAGATCCATGTGGTGTGAAACAGGTCTTTTGCCAATATCAGGCACCATCTTGCCAGCTACATCAATGAGCTATGGGAATCAAATCTCTAGCCCTAGTCAAGATTTTATTTGGCTGCAGCTCTGACTGACATCTGGACTAAAACCTTATGAGAAACCCTGAGCCAGAACCATTCAGATAAACCATTCCTTAATTCCTACCTCCAGACACTGAAATAATGCTTGTGTCATCACTACAATGTTTTAGCAATAGATCACCTTAACAGAAGGCAAAGCTCTAATGTGAGCTCTTGAATCTGCTCTGCTGTGCTCTGTAGTCAGGGACAGACATGAGGTATTGATGTATGTGACTTTTGGATGAATCATGGCACCCTGTGAGGATGTGTTTGAGGAAGGTAGGAATGGAGTTGGTAAGAGGTGTAGTCCAAGTGAGTAAAGATGAAGACCTGACTTGCATCTGATGAAGTCCAGGTACTCTGAGATGAGAGGGAAAAGAGACAACCTAGGACTAACTAGATAGGGAGAGGAGGTGAAGATGTCCTGGAGGATCCTAGGTTCTAGCAAGGAGGCTGGGTGGGGGATTCAGAACTGGGATACAGAAAGAAGCTGACTAGAAGATGGAAGAAATGCTGATTTCAGTCTGGGGTGTATCGGATTAGAGGTGCTTCTCAGGTATTGCAGTGAAAAGATCCAGGCCTGACACTGGAAGTGTCTTAGAAAGTTAGCCCTTATGGTGAAATGAATCTACTTAATGACACCAGACAACACACAGAAGATATGTTTGAGGCTGTCCACACCAATGTTCAAAACCAGAGCTGGCTCCTTGAGAATGCCATCGCCTTTGAGGCTGCTGCATGTGACTTCAGGTAAGTGAATACCCGAAAAAAATAATATCACCCAGCCTTTTCAGGAAGTCTATTAGATAAACTCCAAATGGCTCTTGGCTGGTGGCACCTCTTCCTCCCTACCCCATCATATAATTTTCTACATCAGTGCTTCAACCTTGGCTCTACATTTGAAGCACATGGAAACTCTTAAACAAGGATTGAATAGAACAGGTTAAAATTACTTGGCAGGGGCTGGGGAGATAGCTCAGCTGTTAGAGTGCTTGCCTCGCAAACACAAGGCCCTGAGTTCAATCCCCAGTACTGCAAAAAAAAAAAAAAAAAAAAAAAAAAAATTACCTGGCAGATGGTAGGTATTTTTCGTTTGTTGCTAACCACCACTTTTATTAGAATTAACACGTTTACAAATATTTACAAATCAATGGGATTCATTGTGACATTTTTATACGTGCATATATGGTAGATTGATCATGTTCATTCACCCTTCTTCTAACTCCAGTCCCTGTAGTCTTCTTATTGCCTAAAAAGTGAGACTAGTGAGCCTACCTCTCTTTCCCTCTCCTAAACCAAAAGGGATTCTGTCAGTGAAAAGGTTGTGTGAAATGCAAAGCTTTATTCAAATGTAAATTGTAACCTTTACCTTTAACTTCAGGAGAAGCCAAATGTCTCTTTAACTTTTTACTATGGTAAACATTCAACTTTATAAAAAGAATAACACAATAAGCTGTTAATAAATCCAACATCCAGTTTCAAAAATTATGAATTCATGGCCACTATTATTTTTTATACCCACAACATCTACCCCCTCATTGGATTGCTTTTATCCCATTATTCATTTATATTTCAGTATGTAGCTCTAAAAGATAAAGAGCCATTAAAAGCATAGTCATAATATTGTTATAATACCCCAAATAATTAACAATAATTCCTTATACCATATATCCAATTAGTATTCCCATGTCCCCCACTGTATGACCTTTTCTAAATTTATTTGTTCAAGTTAAAATTCAAATATGATGTTGTTTTCTGAATTTCTTTTAATGTATGGATTCTGCCTCCATGTCTCCTTTTCACTGGTAATTCATTTATTGACGAAACCAGGTCATTTGTCCTGTAAACTTTCCTTAGTCTAGTTTTATTGACCACATCATCATGATTTTTTTAAATACATTATTTTTTAGAAGTTTTATACTTACAAAAATATTGTGAGGATAGTACAGTGAGTTCCCAATACTACGGTCAAGTTCCACTATTGGCATCTTACGTTAGTATGATGCCTTTCTTATAATAATGAACCAAGAATGAGTACATTACATACATTACTATTAAAGTTCATTCTTTATTCAGATTTCCTTATTTGTTATTTAATATCCCTTTTTGTTGCAAGATAATAGACTGTTTTATTATACCAGTTTCTCAGTCATTTCTGAGAAATAGCATGACGACTATAGATTGAATATTTGTGTCCCCCACCCCCAAATACATATGTTGAAATCCTGACCCCCACTGTGTTGGTAAGAGGAAGTGGGGCCTTTCTGGGGTGAGTAGGTCATGAGAGTGGAGCCTTCATGCATAGGGCTAGTACTCTTAAAAAAGAGACCCGAGGGAGCGCCCTTGACCTCTCCAACCTGTGAGGCTTCAGCAACAAGTCTGTCTTCTGGAAAGCAAGAATGAGCCCTCACCAGACACTAAATCTGCCAGGCCTTTGATCTTGGACTTCCCAGCCTCCAGAACTGTGGAAAATAAATTTCAGTTGTTTGTAAGCATCCAGTCTATGGTGTTTTTTATTCCACAGCCCTAACAGTCCAAGATGATGATCTTGGCAGTTTTGAGGCTTACTGGTCAAGTATTTCATAGTGTCCCTCTCCTGAGACTTGTTTGGTGCTTTTGTCATGATTAGATCAGGGTTATCTTTTGGGGAGAAGGATCACAGCCCAAAGGACCATTTTCACCACAGTATACCAAAGGTACAGTCTCCCAGCATGACTTAACAGTGTTGGTGTTGACCTTGAACACCTGGGTAAGGTAGTGCCTGTCAAGTTTCTCCACAAAGTTAGGAATACCCAACCCCCCTGATTTCATCCTGTGTCTCTGGAAGGAGTCACTATTCACAGTGCACCCTGGAGGGTAGAGAACTGATGCTGGGCCACCCTGACAGCAGAGTACTACACAAAGTGTCTCCAATACTTCTGCATGGAAGATTTTTCTTTTATCCCATAGTTATTTACATATCCATTATTGATTTATGTCAGCATAAAATGGTAGATATATGGTACTTCGGGTTATAATCCAGTACTACTTTATTTTGCTACTTAAGTTGTACCAGCTCTATGGAGCCTCTTTTTAGGTTCCTGTGCCCCTCTCACTTGGACATTCCACATGTTTCTATCTACTTGCTCCCCCTCTTCCCATCCCCCTCCCCTCTCTCTCTCATACTTCTGGCATAACCAGGTGCTCCAAGCTCATCATCTCTTCCTCATTATTTCCTGTCCAAGCACTAGAATCAGCTATTTCTCTAAGGAACCTTGTATTTTTTTTTAATTAGAAAATAATGTTAGAAACCAAAATCAGGGCAAAAAGTGAGCTTCTTGTTACTATACTGTTTTTGCTTCTAGACCCTCAAATGACAGAGCACAGAATTATAAGTGTGTACACTAGGCCCTGTACAAATTCAGACCTGTAAATAATTCTACATGTATATCTAAACATCTATATCTAAACATTAGTTCACATTAATGTCTCCAATTCTAATCCACTATGGCATGGATCATGCTAGCTTCTCCCTGATATTTTATAATATTGTTCCTTTGTATTTCTTTTAAATTAGATTGAGATTCAACTTCAAGCTTTTGGCAAGAATAGTTCATAGGAGGTGGTGTGTTCTTCCATCAAGAGGTAAATAATAAACTATGATGTTTATAACCATTGCTGATAATTAGGATACATTCATTTTTAAGTTTAATATTTTGATTAACTTGCTCCTTATTTGATTAGCTGAAATGCTTTTATAAAAGAAATTATCCCTCTTTGACTATTGACTAGCCCTGAGGTAAAACCCATATTTAAAAAGGAAGAAAAATGCTTAATTCTTTTATATTTTTAAAATAATGAATTGACTGTGTATAATCCTCCAAGGATGACCATGGAGTTATTTTTGTCTTTCTGGACTATTATAATCTTGGACTATAGCACTATAGCACAGGGCTCAGCCTTTAGCTCCAGCTCTGACTACAGGGCCATCTGCCTGAGCATGGCAGAATACGGGTTAGAGATAGGGACAAGATTGGCATAAGCACAGAACAATTTGAAAGCATGACAAGGTTGGGGGGGGGTGGATCTTGAGTGTCTCCAAATTATATTCATCCTGAAAAAACTCTCTGGTCTCCAAAGTCATTAATTTCTATATATCTTGTCCCCTGGTTTTATAGTTACTCATGTTGCCTTAGAAATGCATGAATCCATCTTTAAAAGCCTCAAGCAACCAGGAAAGAAAAATGAAAGAGTCTATGATTTGGAAAGGACAGGTCTGGCCTTATATTCTATAAAAAAGTCATCTAGGAAAGAAACCAAGCAACCTTGGAGTGATAAGTGGCAGGGAGATGGCAGTTCTCAGTCCTGGGTTTTCACTTGAAACAAATCTGAAAAAATTACCCATGTCCCTGAGACAACCCCATAGATTCTGGTAGGACCCTGGAAGTTCTTAGAACCTTTTTTTACAAGGTCACCCTATGTTTAACCAGGGGCATTTCCAGCCCCCTAGAACTCTTAGTGGGATGATGACGATTGCACCACACCTAGGGTCCCATCTTCTCCATCCAGTTGCCTGATGTTAGATGTTGCCCTGCTACTCAGAAGACCAAGCTAGGAAAGATGATGCCAGGAAGAGCTCATTCCTTAGCAGAGCAGAGGGCTCAGGAGTCGAGCTAAGTTCCAAACCTGGTGTTCAGTCTAAGACAGCACCGGGCCCCCACCCAGTTCCAAGAGGGGCTACGTTCACTTTGTGCCTGGCACTGTGCACAGTGCTCTACACCTCTCAGCATCCTAACAGGTCGGTATCATCTCCATGGAACAGATGCAGCCAGGGGCCTGAGAGGTTAAGTGACTCCTAAGTCACAAGGCTGTGTCTGGGCCAGCTCTGGGCTCCCCATGGGCTGTCACTTCCTGGCTGTGACTTTATGCCCAGGTCCCTCTCAAGGAGCTGTCTCCTCCTTTCCTTTGTGTAATATATATAGACTTTTGGCACAGGGGCAATATTCAGGGTGGGGAAGCTTCAGCTGGGGTGCCAGATCCTGAATCCTTAGTCCTCAGCATCATGCCTGGAGAAGTCCCTGCCCTGTGGTAGGGTGAGCCACCTGTCTCCCACCCTCCCTCACTGCTCAAAGGTCTGAGGGTGTTTATGGGTAAAATCCAGAAAGCCTTCCGGGCTTCTTGTACCTCAGACCACTCCACCTCTCTTCCCTGGCCACGGAGCTCACAACAGCACCGTCTTTTCCCTCCCTTCCCTAGAAAAATCTCTCCTACCATCCCATCCCATCTCGGAAAATGCCAGCCCTACTCAGCCGGGCCATACACCACAGCCTAAAGTTAGCCCAACTCTCCCCCAATTTTCATTCACACGTCACCATTCAAGGTAGTTCTTACACCCATCTCTCCTCTCCATTCCCGTCGCCGTAGGATGAAGCCAGCCTAGCTTCATTTCTTTCATAAACCAAATCCAACCCTCCTGCTTCGGGTTCCATCCAGATCCAACCGGAGGTAGTTCTCTCATCATCCTAGTTCCTTCAGCTCTCAGGACTCCTTAGTAATTACATCCTGCTCACACTACAACACCTGTGCCCCGCAGCTCCCTGGGACCTCCTGCTGGTACCAGACTGTGACTTAAGCATTTACCAGCTGAGCTCTAGTCAGAGCACCAGCCACACCTTTAGCCCCGCCCTGCCTAAGGCCCCAACCCCAAGACAGCTTTCAATTTCCCAAGGGTCCCTTGGCCCTCGTAATCCCCCTGGCCTGAGAACCCCGTCCTGATTGGCTGCCGACCCAGGAACTACGCCCCGCCCCAAGGCGCCACGGTCCAGCCCATGCACCCTGCAGAGATCAGCCCTAACAGCCCTGCCCAGACCCGACTCCTAGGCGAGGCTTGCCAGCCTAAACACCTGGGCCAACAGCACAACCGAAGGAATTCTAGGGTCATGGCCCGGTCCCACAAGGTGGAACTGGCCGAGGCCCTGCAGATGGGTCCCAACTGGAGACACCTCTGCTATGTACTACTCTACGCGCCCAACCCAGGGATGATCTTCGGCCGCATCCCGCTGCGGTACACCGTGCTGGTGAGGAGGGGGCGCGCCTGGCCACTCCCCTCTCCAGCCCTGCACCATCCCTGGGGCGCGTCCTATGGGTACCCCAGCCAACCCCACTTCCCCTCCCTCAGATGCAGATGCGCTTCGATGGACGCCTGGGTTTCCCAGGCGGCTTTGTGGAAACTCAGGACAGGAACCTGGAGGACGGGCTGAACCGAGAGTTGCGCGAGAAATTGGGAGAGGCGGTGTCTGCCTTCCGCGTGGAGCGCACAGATTACCGGAGCTCACGCGCTGCGACAAAAACACATGTAGTGGCCCACTTCTACACCAAGCGTCTAACCCTAGAGCAGCTGGAGGCTGTGGAAGCTAGCGCACCACGAGCGAAAGACCATGGGCTGGAGGTGGGGTCAGCCAAGGTCCCGCCCCACACCCAATCTGCCTCTCTCTCTTTCCCCATGGGTTCCCAGCCAAAGGAAAAACCCATCCAAACCATGCACTCTCCCCCAGTTTCCAGGAGTAATTGGTTCTTGGTCATCTCTAATCTGGATAGTACTGAGTACTGTCAACCTGGTCTCCCTAAGGAGGTCGCTCCTCTTCCCCACCTACTGGCCTCTGCGGTCCAAGTTTCTCTGCTGCTCCTTATTGATAATGTGATAACGGTCATTTGAGACACTCTAAACACTTATCTTCGGGACCCTGCTTTTTATAGGTAGAAAATATAGCCCTGATGCTTAAGGCTAGGACAGTAAGGAGATAGATTATATATGGAGGTAGTTTCTCAAATTGTGGCACAGATCAGAATCAAGGGGAGGAAAACTTATTAAAATAGTTATTACTGTGCTGACTTTGGCAGTACATATATTAAAACAGCATACGTATCCCCAATTGCTGGTGAGAGGTGGGACTGGAGGAAGTTTTGAGAATTTGCATTTTTCACTAGGTCCCAAGTGATGCTGATACAACTGCTGTAGGTTCCGCGTTCGAGAACCTTTGGTATAGAGCCATGCTTGAATCCTAGAGGCAGGAATCACTAAAAGTTTCGGGGAAAGAGATAAGAAAGATTAGCATTTATGGAGCTGGAGAGCTTGTCCTGGGTCAGTTGCATGCTCAGGATTGAGCCCAGTCTGCTTCACTGAGGTATGAGCTTTGGGGCTGGTTCTGCCTGGTTGTTAAGGGAGGTAAGACCTCTGCTCCAGAGAGATCTGTTGCAGAGGGATTGAGGCAACATGATGAGCTCTGTGGGGTCCAAATGTCTCCTGTCTCCTTGCTTTCACAGGTGCTGGGCCTTGTGCGAGTGCCTTTGTATACCCTACGGGATGGTGTGGGAGGCCTGTCTGCCTTCCTGGAGAATTCCTTTATTGGCAATGCCCGGGAGGAGCTACTAGGAGCCCTCCGTGACTTAGAAATTCTGGAACCTGGCTCTTTCTCAGGACTTAAAACCCCAGCTCTTCACTAAATGCAACCTTCCAAGGACCCATGGAACCTGAGACTAGGACCTTGGTACTAGGGATGGAGAGATGGAGGGATTGAGGCAAAGGGGAATGTTTTCTCTTCTGGGCCTGAGAGATGATACCAGATTAAAAGGAGATGTGTGTGCAATTTGTTTTGAGCAGATGGCTTTCCCAACTCTTTGCATCAGGGGCAGAAATCCATAGCTCATCCCAGTGGTCCTGGCAGATTCTCAGGGTCTGCTTCCTCTTTGTGCACGTGCACACACAGCTTGGAAACCTCAGGCTTGCCCATGTACAGCCTGTGACCACACACAACCTGACCCTCTGTCCCATGATGTCCAGGTTAACCAGGAAGTGGCATGTGTGTGGCTGGCCTTGTCACCCTCCCTGCCCCTTCCTGAGGAGGGGCTCCCCCTCTCCTGGATGGCTGCTCTCCGGGGTCTAGCCCAGTCCATGTTCACTGGGGAGGGCAGAGGCAGAGGACCCTCTGCTCCCTGAGATGCCCCCACCCTTACCTGAGGGGTGACCATAGCTGTGGGCTCCTGAAAGTGGCGGAGTTCCTAATGGATACCTCACCCTTTCTTCCCTTGAAGATGAGCATAAGTGGTCACACAGTCTCAAGGTCTTCTTGAACTGATCATGGAGCTGTCACTCAGTCCTAGTGTCTGGCCTCCAGGGCTTTTATCTATTAGCTGCCTTAGTCTCTGAGGAAGGGAACTGTCCGGGTCCCTGTTTAGCCCTTCCCTGTCAAAAGCCTTCCCAGAACTGATAGCTGGGCCTTGAGACCTTCTGTTGTTTCAAAAGTTAGGTAACTACTAAATGCCAGCTATGGCAAACGGTACAGAAAGCCATCTCTCCAGCTCTTCAAGGCTTCAGAACAGGGTCAATTTTTTTTTTCTTTTTCTTTTTTTCAGAGCCGGGGGTGAAGGGGGGGTACTGGGGATTGATCTCAGGGGCACTCAACCACTGAGCCACATTCCTAGCCCTATTTTGTATTTTATTTAGAAACAGGGTCTCACTGAGTTGCTTAGCACCTCACTTTTGCTGAGGCTGACTTTGAACTCGAGATCCTCCTGTCTCAGCCTCCGGAGCCACTGGGATTATAGGCGTGCACCCTGGCCTGGCCAAAATTTTTTTCTTTTAAATTACCCCACAAATAAATATTTTAAGCTTTGCGAGTCTCATTTTTAATATTTATATTTTAATTCACAAAAATTGTATATATTTATCACATGCAACAAGACTTTAAAGTATGTATACATTGTGGAATGGCTAAAGTGAGCTAATGAATGTATATATTACCTCATATACTAATCATTTCTTTCTGTGGTAAGAATTCATAAAATTTACTCAACAGTTTTGAAGAACACACTGCATTGTTTATTAACTATGGGCAGGATGTTATGGATCTAGCCCTTGAAGTTATTACTCCTAAATGAAATTTTGTATCCTTTGATGAAGATCTCTCCAATCTACCCCAGTCCCTGGCAACCAGCATTCTGTTCTCTGAGTCTATGAGTTTAATTTTTTAGATCCCACAGATGAGTGAGAACATGCAGTACTTTCCACATCTTGCCTATTGTGAACAATGCTACAATGAACTAGGGGAGGGCAAAAATCTCTTCAACATTCTGATTTTTTTTTCCTTTGGATATATACTCAGCAGTGGGATTGTTGGATCTCATGGTAGGTTTATTTTTAATGATTTTAGGAATTTCCACACTGTTTTCAATAATGACTGTTCTAATTTACATTCCCACCAACAGAGTTCAAGGGTTCCCTCTTCTCTACAACTTTGCTAACTCTTTCCTTTTAACTTTTCCATAATAACCATTCTAACAGGTGTGAGGTGATGGCTCATTATGATTTTGATTTGCATTTCCCTGATAATTTGTGATGTGAGTGTATTTTCATATTCCTGTTGGCCTTTTGTATGTCTTCTCCTGAGAAATGTGTATGTAGGCCTTTTGCCCAATTTTGATCAGGCTGTTATCTTGCTATTGAGTTAGGTTCTTTATGTATTTTGGATATTAAATCCTTATCAGATGTTTGGTTTACAAATATTTTCTACCATTCTGTAGATTGCCTATTCACTGTTTATTGTATACTGTTCAGAAGCTTTTTCATTTGATACAATTCCATTTCTCTACTTTTGCCTTTGATGCCTGTATTTTTTAGGCCATAGGGGAAAAAAAAAATGGAATTTTCTCCCTTTATTTTCTTCCAGTAGTTTTACAGTTTCATGTTCTACAATTACATCTATCATCCATTTTAATTTTTTTTTCATTTGGTGTGAGATAAAGGTATAATTTCATTCTTTTTTGAGGGGGTGAGTACCGGAGATTGAGCTCAGGGGCAATCGACCACTGAGCCACATCCCCAGACCTGTTTTGTACTTTTATTTAGAGAGACAGGGTCTCAGTGAGCTGCTTGGCGCCTTGCCTTTGCTGAGGCTGTCTTTGAACTCACAATCCTCCTGCCTCAGCCTCCTGGGATTACAGGCGTATTTGCATGTGGATACAGGGTTGTCCCAACATCGTTTATTGGAGAGTCTCCTTTCCCTATTTTGCACCTTGTTGAAAATCAGTTGTAAATAGGATTGTTCTCTTTATTTCTTTTTCAGATAGTTTGTCATCAATGCATAGAAATTCTGCCTATTTTTGTTTGTTTGGCATCATATCTGCAAATTTACTGAATTTTTAAATTAGTTATAATAGCTTTTTGGTGGAGTCTGTAGGGGCTTCTATGTATACAATAAAGTGACCTGCAAACAAGGACAATTTAATTTCTTCCTGTCCAATTCGAGTGCCTTTTATTTCTTTTTCTTGCCTGTTTGCGCTGGGTAGGGCTTCCAGTGTTATGTTGAATGGGCATTCTTGTTTTGTTCCAGATCTTAGAAGGAAAACTTTCAATTTTCACTGTTGACTATGATGTTAGCTGTCTATTGGTCATATATGGCCTTTACTGTGTTGAGCTTTTCTATTTACCTAATTTATTGAAAGTTTCTATCATGAAAGAATGTCAAACTTTGTCAATATTTTTCTGCAACTATCACAATAATTTTCCCTCTTTATTCTGTTAACATGGTATATCATGTTTATTGATTTGTATATTTTGAACCATCAATGCATCCTAGGGATAAATCTTGCTTGATCATGGTGAATGAATCTTTTAACATGCTGTTAAATTCAGTTTGCTATTATCTTATTGAGGATTTTTGCATCTGTGTTCAACAGGGATATTGATCTACAGTTTTCTTATACTGACCTTGTCTGACTTTGGTATCAGGGTCATGCTATCCTTATAAAATTAATCTGAAAGTATTTACTCTTCAATATTTTTTGAAAGAGTTTGGAAAGAATTTATATTAGTTCTTCTTTAAATGTCTGGTAGAATTAGTAGTGAAGCCTGAACTTTTCTTTGATGAGAAAAACTTTATTACTAATTCAGTCTTACTTATTAATGGTCTGTCAGATTTTGTTTTTCTTCATAATTCAGTTTTAGTAAGTTGTATGTGTCCAGGATTTTTTCCATTTCTATTCAATTTGTGGGCAAAAAATTATTCATTATTGCCTGTTGGGATGTTTTGTATTCCTATAATATCAGTTCTAATATCTCCTCTTTCATGTTGATTTTATTAACAAGTTAATTTCTCTTAATCTAGCTAAAGCTTTGTCAATTTATCAGTTGAAAAACTGACTTGGGGTGCCATTAATCCTTTTTCTAGCTTAATTTCACTTATTTCTTCTCTGCTTTATTATTTCTTTCCTTATACTAACTTTGAGCTTAATTTGTCCTTTTTTTAGTTCCTGGAGGTGCAGCATTAGGTTGTTATTGGAGATATTTCTCATTTTTTGATGTAAGCATTTATTCTTATTAACTTACTGTCTAGGACTGCTTTTGTTGCATCTTATAAATTGTGGTACGGTGTGTGTTCATTTTCACTTGCTTCAAGATATTTTTAAATTTTTCTTTTCATTTATTTTTTGACCCATTGGTTGTACAGAAACAGTTTTAATCCCTATGGATCTGTGATTTCTGAATCTCGTCCTATTACCAATTTCTAGCTTCATGCCATTGTGGTTGAAAGAAAAACCTTGATATGATTTCATTTTTCTTAAATTTGTTGACTTTTTTGTGGTCTATCATAAGATCTGTCCTGAAGAATGTTTGTGTATTCTCGAGAATGATGTGTCTGAAGCTGCTACTGAATGGGATGTTCTGTATATGTCTATTATGTCCATTTGGTCTAACATGTAGTATAAGCCCAATGTTTCCTTATTGATTTACTGTCTGTATGATTTGTCTATTGGTGAAAGTGGGGTATTCAAGTCCCTTATTTTTGTTTTAGTGTCAACTTTTCCCTTAAGATCTCTTAGTATATGCTTTATGTATTTAGATGCTCTGATGTTGAATACATATGTATTTATAATTACTATATCCTCTTGATGAATTGACCAATTTCTTATTATAAGACTTTGTCTCTTTCATAGTTTTTAGTTTCACTTCATTTTTATTTAATTAATTAATTGTACTAAGGATCAAACCCAGGGCTTTGCAACTGCTAAACATGTTTCTATCACTGAGTTGCACCCCTAGCTCAGTTTTTTTTTTTATTTTAAATAAGTATATTATCTGATATATGTATACCTATTCCTGCTTTCTTTTGGCTTCCATTTGCATGGAATATCTTTTCTCATCCCTTCACTTACCATATATCTGTATCCTTAAGAGCAAAGCGAGTCTCTTGTAGGTAGTATATAGTTGGGTCTTGTTTTCTAAATCCTTTCAACCACTCTGTCTTTTGAGTGGTTAATTTAATTCATTTGCATTCAAGGTAATTATGATAGGTAAGAACTATTGCCAGTTTGTTCATTGTCTTCTTGTTATTTTGTAGCTCTTTTGTTCCTTTCACTCATACTGTCTTCCTTTGTGATTAGGTGATTTTCTTTAATGGCAGGCTATGATTTCTTGTTATCTTTTATGTATCTACTATAGTTTTGCTCTGTGATTACCATGAGGCATATATAAAATATCTCATAACCATAATAGGCCACTTTAAGCTGATGACAGCCTTACTTTAATCAGATACAAAAATTCTACATTTTTAATCCATCCCTCTTTTATGTTTTTAATGTCACAGTTTACCTCTTTTATATTGTATATTCTTTAATAAATTACAGGTATTATTACTATTAATAATCTTGTCTTTCTAACTTTAATCAAGATATAAGTGATTTACACACCATCATAACAGTATTAAAATATGCTGAACTTGACTATGTGTCAAATGAGTTTTACACTTTCATATATTTTTGTGTTACTAATAATCATACTTTACTTTTGGCTTGAACTGAAGATATTTCTTATAAAACAGGTCTGGTAGTAATGAACTTCCTCACTTCTACTTATGTAAGAAAGTCTTTATCTTTCCTTCATTTCTTTTTTTTTTTTTTTTCACATAAAGGAATTTATTAAGCAAACAGAGTGTCTCCCTGCAGGGTAAGAGAGAAAATGAGAAGAAAAGAGAAAGGAAAGAGGGCAAGCACTAGAGAGAGTGGAAAGCGAGGAGGAGGAAAAAGCAAGTGTGTAGGAGAGAGAAGCCTCTTTCCTTCATTTCTGAGGGACAGTTTTCCTGGATGTTGCTGAAAGTTTAAATTTTTTTTTTTTTTTTTTTTGGTGGTGCTGGGAACTGAAACCAGGGCCTTGTGCTTGCGAGACAAGCACTCTACCAACTGAGCTATATCCCCAGCCCTTAGAAGTTTATTTCTTTCAGTCCTCAGAATATATCATTCCACTCTCTCCTGACCTATAAGTTTCTGCTGAAAAATCTTCTGCCAGTGTTGTTGGAGTTCCCTTATATGTTATATTTTGCTGCTTTCAGGATGTTCTCTTTCTATTTGACATTTGACAGTTTGATTTTAATATGTCTTGGTATATTCTTGTTTGTATTGAATCCGATTGTAGATTTTTTTCTTTTGCATTTTTATTTGTTCTTATTAGTTATACAGGACAGTAGAATGTACCCTGACATATTATACATATATGGAGTATAACTTCTCATTCTTCTGATTGTACCTGATGTAGAAATACACATAATCATATATGAATGAGGAAAGTTATGTCCAATTCATTCTACTATCTTTCCCATTCCCATTTCCCCTCCCTTTCCTTCATTCCCTTTTGTCTAATCCAAAGTACTTCTATTCTTCCCTACCCCTACCTGCTTATGTGAGTCAGCATCTGCAGAGCAGAGAGAACATTTGACCTTTGGTTTTTGGGAGATTGGCTTATTTCACTTAGCATGATAGTCTCCAGTTCCATCCATTTACAAGCAAATGCCATAATTAAATTTCTCTTTATGACTGAGTAGTATTCCCTGATTGAAGATCTTTGACTTTTCTTTATGTAGCTTTTTATAGGTTTCCCTAGATTGGATAGTTTTCTATTTTCACTTCTTTAAATAAACTTTCTACCCCTTTATTTCCCCCCCTTCCTCTTCACTGTTGTAACTCAAACATTTGTCCTTTTGATGCTGTTCCATAAACCTTGTAAGGTGTCTTCATTTCTTTTTACTCATTCTTTTTTCTTCTGTGCTTTCCAATAACCTGTCTGAATTCACAAACTTTCTTCTGTTTGATCACTTCTTCTGTCAGCACTTGCTATGGTTTCAAATAAGGTTTGTTCCCTTTAAAAGTCATATTGAAATTTAATTCCCAGTGTAATGGTATTGAGAAGAGATGGGAACTTTAAGAGGTAATTTTGTCATTAAGAGAGATCAAGGCAGTTCTAATGGGACTGGAATCATCACCACGAGAGTGGGTCACTATAAAGTAAGCCACTCCCCATGTTTTGCCTCTCTAATGGATGAACTTGTTTTTCCTGCTTTCCGCGTGATGATGCAGCATGAGTCTCTCATCTGGAGTTGAGCAGATGCCAGTGCCATGCTCTGCTTTGCAGCCTCCAGAATCATGAGCCAAAATAAACTTATTTTTATAAATTATCCAGTCTCAAGTACAATATCATAACAGAAAACTAACTAAAAATAGCACTCCATTTCATTTATCACTTCATTCACTGTCTTTCATTGCATGTGTGTGTCTTCATAATTTCAACATCTCTCATATTTCTATTTTGGGTCATTTATTGTTTTCCTGATGTTCAAGAATCGTACATCTGTATTTTCTTGATATTTGATGAGCTTTCTTGAAGCAATTATTTTGAGTTCTTTGTTAGGCAGTGTAGTTTGCTAACCCTCAGCACAGAAGGGAGGTAAGATCAATAATGTTAACCATGATGCCTATTTACTTGTTAAGTGTTCACAAGGGAATAAGTAAGAAACTGGTGCAGTCCCATTCTGATGTTTTTAACGTTTAGTTGAGCCAGTCTAGAAGGGCACTCATTGGAGAACATATAAGCTGAAGGAAAAGAAGAAAGTAGTTAAGCAGGAATACGGGAAGTATTTTCCAGACAGAAGCATGTGTCAAGGCTTTGAGCGGGGAAGAGTCTTGGCACACCATCCCAAAACTTAATATTTTAAGCAATAACCATTTCATTAGATTTCATGATTTTTGTGGATCAGAAATGTTTAAGGGGCCCTGCTGGTAACTGCTCCACGTGACTCGGTTGCAGATCCTTTGAACAGGCCTGATGGTTTTGGGCTGGCAGATAAGGTGTCTGCAGTGTCCTAGTACCTTCCGTCACCAGTCTAGCACCATGGCAGGGATGAAGGGAAGACTGGGCAGAGTGGGACCAAAATTCCTGTGTGTGGCCTCAGCAACATGGTCTAGGTAGGTGAAATCCCTACATGATGACTCATGACTCCCAGAGAAGAATCCTGGGGGCCGAGATAGAAACCCAAAGACTCCTGATGTGGCCTTGGAACCTGCATAGTGTCACTTTTGTCACACTGTTGGTCAAGCAAGTCATTTAAGTTCAGCTAACATTCAAAGGTATGGGGATTAAGCTCTATTTCTTGATGGGAGATGAGGGATCAGATAGAGAAATAGCAAAGAATTTATATAAAACTTGGACTGACTAAGATAGTCTAGGAAGAAAAGTGGCCCTGGGGCTGAGCACACACCTGCTTCCCCCTCACCAGTGTGCAGAGGCTGCTGAGCTGGGGTTTTGCAGGGGACTCAAAGACAGGGAGAGAGGTGAGGCGGTTGAGACGACAGGCAGATGAGAAATAATGATGGGATGTGGGGCCAAAGTTTAATCTGGATAAAAGGAGACACGAACAGTGCCGTGGACTAGGAAATGAGAAGTCTGGCTGAGGCAGGAACTCCAGCAAAGTGAGGGGAAGGGGTGTTGGGGGCTATGCCATGTGGACTACGCCAAGATGGCGCCTGGCAACCAGCCAGAAGTTGTTTTGATCACATGGGCGGTGAGGAAGTGGGTTAACATAAGCACACCCAGGTGTTTTATCATTGGCCGTATTCAATTAAGTTCACACACACAACGCGTGCACATGTGTTCCCGAGTGCTCCTGCTCCTGCCTGCTCGTTTTTTTGACCTTTACCGTGATTGGTCAGCTAGCTCCTCACTTGATCTTTGCTTAGCTAGTGTTGGCCCTACCCTCCGCCTCCTAGAGGGAATATAAGCCGGCTCTCCTCGAGCGCCGTTGTTCCGGGTTCCTGAATCATCAACAAACTGCTTCAAATTCAAGAGTCTCGCTGCCCGTTTGTCTCCCCCACCAAATTGACTCCGCTGAACCGCGTCAGAGGGGAAGGTGTATTTGAGCCAGAGATGAGTATTTTGGACTTTGAGAGGTGGGGTGATCTTAGGTAAAGTCAAGGTGCAGCCAGGACATGGGATGGTTGGCCAGAGCTAGTGAGGTGAGAGGGTGGAATGAGCACCTAAATGGGTGAGGAGGCCAGACACGGAGATGTTGGAGAGGATGGCATGAATCAAGAGCCAGCATCCTCAGTGACCGAGACAAGTGACCACAAGGCCAGTGACAGCTGCCATGAGGTGAAAGTGGGCATGTCAGGACACAGCCTCCCAGGAAAGAGGCAGTTGAAGTTGGGGGTGGGCGTGGTCTGGAAGGGCACTGGAGAGCCACATGGGCCCCAGGGGCAGCTCCTGGCCTTTGAAGTTTAGGGGAGCGTGATGGGGAGCAGCAGTAAAGATCCAGTAGATTCTGAAGGGGTTAATTACTCTGTCATCTTCTCTACACCTGTCCCTTTTGTTCCCTGCTATCTAAACTCTGAGGGTGGAAACCAGAGACAAGGGACCAATGAGTGTCACCAGGGTCCCAGGATGGACCAGCTTCATCTATCTTGACACCTCTGGGCCTCATCATCTCTGAAGGACGGGAGGACCCTGAGACTGAGAGACCAGAGAAAGTCACCTGTGGTCCCTCCTCTAACAGGCCCCTCAGCTCAGGACTGGTCCCCATGTGATGGCACCCAGAACTCATCCTCAGATTCAATCTGGTCTGATGTTGTTCACCAGTTTTTTGGTCCTTCACAGACTTCTATCTCCATTAAACTTCCTTTGGTCCCTGGAGGTGGTGAGGGGAGGTGTCCATAAGTGTGTGAATTCTCCAGCAAATGTACCGGCCAGGCAGTAGGTGACTTCTCCACCAGCCATCATAAAGGTGGTTGATTGGCGCTTTGAGTTAATGTCACCGGCTTGTTCCCAGCAGTGTGCAGATGGACCAGAGGAGGAGAGGTAGCTCAGACTCTGCATTTCTCCTCCTCCCACCTCCTCCCATCCTGCTGAGGGCTGAATAAGCCAGGGGTGGCTGCCACTCAGATGCTCCCTGGCCCTGTGCAGTCCAGTCCTGTGGGGTGGAAAGAAGATGGAGGCTCTATGCAACACCCCTCCACCCCCCGCTGCAGCCTCTGCTAACTGCTGTGAGGACTGTGAGCTCAACTCTGGACCTCCTTTCCTTATCTGAAGGGTTGGGCTGTGGATCCTGGGGTGAGGGTTAATGGAGGTGGCACTGGGCATGAGCTTTGGAGAAATGCACAGAACTGCATCAGCACAGGACCCCAGTTCCCTCCTGCTCCTTAGTGGATGTGCTTCTGAGAGGCCCAGGCCACCTCCCTGCCTCTCAGTGTAATCAGCAGGCGTTTTCCACGTGTCAACCCTGCCTTTTCCCTGCAGCATGCTGGCTGCTGGGGCAGAGGAGACACTTTAGGGCTGCCTCTCGTTCTGAGCCAAAGTGCTTCTGCTACTTCTGGGCTGAAACATTTGGGAAAAGAGTGACTGTGCCCAGAGGAGGCCAGTGAATGAGGGGAAAGCAGGGTTTTCGTGAGGTTATTACATGGAAAACATTTAAACCCTATACCCCACACAGACCAGAGAAGAGGGGGACAGGTTGGCAAATAATGTGGGTAAAGCATCCACCTGTGATTGAATTCACAGTTGGCAAACTGAAACATGCGGAACTGGACTCGCCTCAGGAGAACAGAAGAGCAGGAGGTGGGGCGTTCTATTTAAAGCACAGTATTGGAGCAGGCAGGTGTGGGCAGATTGCAGGAAACAAGAGTCTGTCCCCTTGGGCTTCTGGCCACTGGATCCCCTACTGCAATCAAAGAGAAACCACTTGGCCTTCTCCTGGGTCCCCCTCTCTGTCTGACCTCCAGGAATGTGGCAGTTCCCGCTCCCTCAGTGGTGGACAGTCTGGCAGAGACCACGTGGGCAGAGACAAGCACACCCACAGCCCCACTCACACTTGCTCCCACACCCGTGAAGAGCAGAAGTAGTGAAGGGCCCAGGAAGGAGTGAGACACACAGGAAGCTCCTCACCCATCAGCTCCAGGGCCCCATGGCCTCTGTGGGCCTAGGTTTTCCCCATAGTGCCCGCTCCCCTGATGGCTGTGGCAAGCCCCAGCCCACCCAGGGCCCCAGCACAGGCTCTCCTCCTCTCCCTGCAGTAGTCAAGGACACTGTGCTGCCACTGAGCCCAGCAAGCACTTCCTGGGGTTTCCACAATTATCAAGTGTCTCCAGCAGGACCCTGTCCCTCACATGCCCAGGTCCCACCCCTCCCCTAGGCTTCTGGAAGGACAGACCAGGCAGATGTACAACATCCTGATATCTAGTCCTGATTCTGGGGTATGTGCTGGCAAAGGCCTGTTGAACAGGGAGGAGAGAAAGAGTGAATGACCTGTGTTGGAGACTAAAGAGTGGAAAAATTGCCTCCAATCCATGTCAGTAAACAGGAAATAATATGACCAGAAGACGTGGCAGAAACAGAGATCAGTAAGACGTGGGCATGATGGTGCCTGCCTCTAACTTCAGCTACTCAGGAGTATCTCCGTATGCAATTCAGCCTCAGCCACGAGGGTGTGTAGGGCTGGGGATATAGCTCAGTGGTTGAGCACCCCTGGGTTCAATCTCAAGTTAAAAAAAAAAATTCAGATAGTGGAAAGTCAACATGCTATTGATTGATAGAATGAAAATATTAACATGTGTCCACGTGTAAGAGACCTAAAACTTCAGCATAACCAAGAGGAATACTTCCCTAGACTGAAGGAGCCTGCACTTATAGGCTACAGTATTCACTGTTCAGGGGAATAAAGATGACACTTGTGTTAGTCACCTTTACTTTGCTGTGACAGAATACCTGACAAAAATAAAAGGAGGAAGGAGTTATTTTGGTGAATTTTTTTCAGAGGTTTCAGCATATGGGGAATTGGCCTCATGACTTTGTGCCTCTGGCAACGTGGAACATCATGTTGTGGGGACATGGGGAGCATGTACTACAGCAAAGCTGCTCAGCTGATGGCAGCCAGGAAGCAGAGGGACGACAGAGCACGGAAGGGGAGGAGGTGCCAGGGCCCAGGGTACCCCTTGTGTGCACACCCCCAAAGATCTGGTTCCTCCAGTCAGGCCCACTTCCTAAAGTGGACTACTATCGGGGATCAGACTTTTAACACATGAGCTTTTAGGGGACATTTAAGATCCAAACAAGTCAAATTTATCATTCTAAAGACATTTAAGAGGTAGGGCAATTAGATACAAACTTCACATCTTTCTAAACTGACTTCACCTGCAAAAGCATGGACATTCCCCACGTACTCTCCTGGAAAATAATGCAGTTGTGTCTTAGCAATGTACACGTTGAATTGCAGTAAAGAACTGATCAACTGGGAAAATGTGTGAGCGCTCCGTGGGCTTGTCGTGAGAAGCCCCCCATTATCGGCCCAATGTGTGGCTGTAAAACAATATAAACGGAACCAATAGAAAGCAAATGTGCGTAAGGTAAAAATAAAATAATGAATAATTTGATTAATGTGCTAGTCTCAATATCCTAGTTCGTTTCCCTAATAGATAGTAGGGAAGTATGAGAAGAAACATAAATATGTGCCAAGTTTTCTGGGGAAATTAGTGGGTTTATTTGGTTTTTGAAGTTAAGATGCTTGGTTATCAGATTAGTCATATTGGGCCTTATAAAACCACAGTAAATCCTCTTGGATCTTTCAAGGAGTAAAACCTGAAACTTATTAGTATTTCCAGGGACATGCCAGAGCAATATGATTCTGGTTGTGTATGAAAATGTGGGCAAAGAATACCAGGTGATTACAGTCAAAAAGCAAAGAATCACCATTGTACTAATATCAAAATTCAATGTTCAAAAGCACTGGCATTTTTAAATTAATCTAGCAATCCCCAATAATCAGAATTATTATGAATTTCAGATTATATTCAGCAAAATCTATAGGAAATGCCAGAATTAATTGACAGACTAACATTGGGGGGCAGTTAACATTTCTTTCATGTCTTGACGGATGATTGTCAAGGTGTCAGCATGGATGTCTAGGATCTAAAAACAATGAAACCAATGATGATGAAGACGGCAACCAACATTTTGGGGGTGCTCACTGTGTGCAGGGACTATTCTAAGCTCTTCACATGTATTAACATATTTAGTACTAAAACAATATTCCTTCTGAGATAGGAATATTGTATCTCCATAATGCATATTTTAAAAAGAACCCAAGCCAGCAATCATGGCAAATGCCTGTAATCCCAGCTACTCAGATGGCTGAGTGGGAGGATCATAAGCTTAGGGCCAGCCTGAGCAATGTAGCGAGACCCTGTCTCAAAATAAGAGATAAGTTGAAAAGAAGATCTGGGAATGTAGCTCAGTGGTAGGACACTCTTGGGCACCTGAGTTCAATCCCCAGTTCTTTTTTTTTTTTTTTTTAAATCCCCAGTTCTGAAAGAGAGAGAGAGAGAGAGAACATCCATGACCAACAATATATTAATATATTTTGCTCAAAAGATAAATATTGATAATATTGATGTCTATAACCTCAAGGAGAGAATTACCTTTAAGGACCCAGGATATCAGGAATACAAGCAACAATAGGTGTTGGCAAGGATGTAGGAATAAAGGTACTCTCATACATTGCTGGTGGGGTTGTAAATTGGTGCGACCACTCTGGAAAGCAGTGTGGAGATTCCTTAGAAAACTTGGAATGGAACCACCTTTTGTCCCAGCTATCCCACTCCTTGTCCTATAACCAAAGGACTTAAAATCAGCATACTACAGTGACAAAGCCACATTAATGTTTTTTTTTTCAGCAGCTCAATTCACAATAGCTGGATTGTGGAACCACCCTAGATACCCTTCAATTGATGAATGGATAAAGAAACTGTGATATATATACACAATGGAATATTACTCAGCCACAAAGAAGAATAAAGTTATGGCATTTGCAGGTAAATGGATGGAGTTGGAGAATATCATGCTAAGTGAGATAAGCCAATACCCAAAAGACAAAGACCAAATGTTTTCTCTGATAAATGGATGATGATACATAATGGGGTGGGGGGAGGTGGTAAGGGAAGAATGGAGGAATGATGGATTGTGTAGAGGGAAATGAGGAGTGAGAAGGGGGCGAGGAAGGAAAGATAATGGAATGAGACAAACATCATTACCTTATGTACATGTATGATTACACAAACGGTGTGACTCTACTTCGTATACAACCAGAGAAATGAAAGGTTGTACCCCATTTGTGTACAATGAATCAAAAAAATTTTAAAAAGTTAAAAAGGACCCAGGAAGCATTTTTCAAATGCGTCATTTGGGGCCTTATTAAAACTCAGTAAATCCTCTTCAGTCTTTTATCACCTTCTTGAAATTACAGAGTACCTGCCATGTTCTGTGACCACCAAATAATAGAAGTAGAAATAAATTTCAGGAATAGCACTGTACATTTTTTTTAACATTTCCTAAATCTTTTACAATACATTTGTATTCCATGGTGATAAAATGACCAGCTAAGAAAAAGTAAGAAGGAAACTTACTTTTTTTTCTCCTGTAAGTTTATAAAAACCAGCGCAAATAAATCTAAGGAATAAAAAAAAAAAAAAAAAAAAAAAAAAATTCAGAGGTGGATATGGGTCCCATCCCGGAAGAACACTGGGGCAATGTGTGGAGTTCAGGCAAAATCTTTTGTTTGTCCAGAAATGGAGAAGTCCATGAAAAGCCTGAGTGAGTGAGTCTGGGTCACCGCTCCTCTGGGGCCCTCCCTGTGGTCACTGGATCCTGCAGTCTGACTGGCCAGGCCGGGTCCTTGACCCTCAGAGTGGCCTGGTGGGTGGAGAGCTGTGAATGGCAGCCTGGAAGATCAAGTTCTGGGGAAGGAGCAGTCTGCAAGGGTGGAGGCAGTGTGGCTATGGGGCACAGACCTGGGGTCCTCCACACAGGGGAGGAAAGGCCAGCACCCCAACCTTCCCTTCGTTCCCGTAGGGACCTCAGTCGTGCGATCCCATACTTCTGAAACTGCCCATCTCTAGTTTTCAAGTGTACGCCTTGCTCCATGTTGCCACGTGGTCTCCACAAGGATCCCGGGGTTCCCCGGGGGCGTTCCGCCTGCACTGTCCTGCACTGTCTCACGTCCTCTTTAGCTGCTTACCATCCAGCTCGTCACAGGCTAAGAAAGCCATTCCGGTGGCAGGCTTCCTGGCAAAGCAGCTCCCACTCCCCTGCCCCTCCAGCCCCTTCCCCCTCCCCACGTTTTCCTCACCAACTCTGTCTTTTATGTTTCCAAGTCCCTGAGGAAAGAAAGCATTCCCCGCCCCCGCCCCTTCCGAAAGCCTTCACCCCTGCCTCTTCTCTTCACACCACTTGGCACAGTTTTCAATCATCCATTTTCATCTGTCGTTCAGTATTTGTCGTCCTCCAGGTTCTTAGCTGTGAATGACAGAAATGGATCCTGGTTTATTTATGCAGAACTTTAGTTCTTTGGAAAGGTACCGGATGCTCACTATTAAAGGAAGAAGGGGAACAGGATTGGGCAGGTCTCAGACTGAAGGCTTGGAATGTTGCCTCCTGAGCTTTCCCCACTCAGCACTCCTGCTATCGCTCGCGGGCACCATCCCTTGCATGCTCGCTACTGTGGGATTGAACCATTACTTAGGATCATATACTTTGTGTTGCTTCCTCCAAACCAATGCCCTAGGTGGGGACACCTGATTCGCTATGCTTTCATCTTGAGCCTGCATTCTGGCACCAAGGACCAGAGAGAAGTATTTGCCTGCCCTTAGCTTTCATAGTAGAGGGAGGGGCTTTGCTTACTTGTATTCTTTGTAATAGCTCCAAACTGGAAGCAATCAAAATGACCCTTGCAAGGTGGACTGTCCTTACAGGAAGTCCCATGGGAATAACCCCAACTGGCTCTAGCTGGTAGCTCTTTCCTGGGGGAACCTCCTTTCCTCACTCCCCCAGGTGGTTCTCAAATTTGGCCCTGCATTTGAAGCACCTGGAAAATTTTATGAGTATTAAAATGGAATGGGGTAAAATTACCTGGCAGACTAAGTTTTGCAGGAGGACCTCAAGTTCAAGGCCAGCCTGAGCAACTTGGTGAGGCCCTGTCTCAAAATATTTAAAAATAAATAAATAAAAAGGACTGGGGATGTAGCTCAGTGGTAAAGCACCCTGGGTTCAACCCACAATACCAAGAACAAAACCAAAACAACAACAGAAAAAAAGAGATTATAGGTGTTGGTTGTCTTTTTCATGCCTAAAAAGTGAAACTAGACCCTTACCTCTCTTTCAGTCTCCTAGACCAAAACGGATCCTGTGAAAGGGTTTTGTGAATGCAAAGTATTATTCAAATGTAAATTGTAACCTTTACCTTTACCTTCTTGAGAAGTCAAGGGTCTTTCTATTTTTACTTTTTTTTTTTATCATGGAAAGCATCGAACTGTATAAAAGAATAATGTAATAATCCCTTAATGGATTCATAACCCAGCTTTAAAAAATTTATTTATTCCCTGAACCCCTATCAGTTTCCTGGATTATTTTTACCACATTAATCATAAATATTTTAGTAGGTATCTTTAAAAGGTAAAGAACCCTTAAAAAAATATAACCACAGTACTATTATTACACCTCAAATAATAATTACTGCATATGAATATTCAATCAGTATCCACATATCCCCCACTGTGTGTTTTTCTTTGTTCAAATTAGAATTCAAATAGGGCTCATTTGTTTTGTTAAACAAAAACTCTTGAGACCAGGGGACTCCCTGAAATAAAAGAGCTTATTGAGCCATCACAGATTCTAGGCAGAAAAAAGAGGACCAGGTCCTGGGACAGGTTCCTGCTAACTAGCAGCTGGAAAACGTCCCCTGGACCAACAACTAAGAGCGTTTTTTATAAATGTCAGGGAAGGAAAGCACTCTTTTCATTGACCCAGCACTGGCTGTACCTAAGAGAGGTGGAATCACAAGAAGCCCAGAAAACTTTGGGATAGGAGAACCTCCATGAGAAGTATTTGCTGCTCCTTGATTGAGTCCTAAGTTCTGATGGTCATGCTTGTGGGGTTGGAGTCAAGGGTAACTCAAGTTTAGGAATGTGAAGCAGATTTTTTTGTTTGGCCCTGAGAAAGGAACTTGGGGATACAGAAAAAGAAGGATATACTGAGCCTCAAGGTGCCCAAGAACTGTTGGAATGGTTGAAATGCCCTTGAACCTTTGAATGCAAAACAAGCACTCCAGGAAGCAACCCAGCCCAGGTCCTTAACCCACATCCCTGGCCCATCCTTGCCTGTAGAAAGCAAGATCAGGCAACACACAAATGCAAGGAAAAGTGGCACAAAATTGTGTGATTCCTCTCTGACTCCCTCTTTAGTCCAGCCCCTTAGCTACTCTCCCTCTATAAACATTAACACCCCAGTCTAAGGGGTTGGGGTCTGTCCCCCTGGAGATGGCCACATTCTCCCTTGAGCATATATCTGCTTTCCTAAATAAGGCTCTGCCTGTGCCTTTGACTGGCAGGTGCTGAAATTCTCTTCTGTCATGTATACCAAGGATCGCTCTTGTCCTGAATCAAGGTGCCCTCTGCAAGAACTCCCCCAGTGGCAGCCCATGCTGTTAGCTGGGTAGCTTCTCTTGTCTCTCCTTTAGGACATCTCAGCATTTTTCTCTTACCAGCATCAGTTGATGTCTCCTGACTCTCTTTTACTGTAAGATGCTGCCTCCATTGTCATTTTTCTCACCGTGATTCATTTACTGTAGAAACCAGGTCATTTGTTCTGAAACTTCCCTTCATCTTGTTTTTACTGACTGCACCTTCCTGATAATTTTTTATTTTTATTTTTTCTCCTGATATTTTAAAAGTAAGCTTAGTTTTCAGCAGCTTACACTTAACAGAAAAAAAAAGGTAAGAGTACAAAGAAATCTCATATACTCTATCGGGTTTCTTCTATTAGAATCTTACATTATTAATATGGTGTATTTCTTACAATACTGAGTCAATTTGGATACATTATTATTAACCAAAGTTCATACTTTATTCACATTTCCTTAGTTTTTATCTAATGTCCCTTTTCTGCTCCAGGATACCACACTTCATTTAGTTGTGTCTTGTTTCCTTAGGCTCTTCTTTTATTAATGTGACAGTTTCTCAGATTTTCATTGTATTTCATGATGGAATATTGTAACTCCTACTCCCAAATTCATATGTAGAAATCCTGACCCCCACTGTGTTGGTAAGAGGAAGTGGGGCCTTTTTGGGGTGAGTAGGTCATGAGAGTGGAGCCTTCATGCATAGGGCTAGTACTCTTAAAAAAGAGACCCGAGGGAGCGCCCTTGACCTCTCCAACCTGTGAGGCTTCAGCAACAAGTCTGTCTTCTGGAAAGCAAGAATGAGCCCTCACCAGACACTAAATCTGCCAGGCCTTTGATCTTGGACTTCCCAGCCTCCAGAACTGTGGAAAATAAATTTCAGTTGTTTGTAAGCATCCAGTCTATGGTGTTTTTTATTCCACAGCCCTAACAGTCCAAGATGATGATCTTGGCCATTTTGAGGAGTGTTCCTCTCCTGAGACTTGTTTGGTGCTTTTGTCATGAATCCATCAGGGTTATCTTTTGGGAAGAAGGATCACAGCCCAAAGTACCATCTTCATCACAGTATATCAAGGGTACAGTCTCCCAGCATGACGTAGCAGTGTTGGTGTTGACCTTGAACGCCTTGGTGAGGTAATACCTGTCAAATTTCTCTACAAAATTAGGAATACCCAACCCTCCTGGTTCCATACCATACTCTTTGGAAGTCACTATTCAAACACAAGCATAGGGAGCAGGTAGGTAATGCTACATAAATTATTCAAGGACAGAATAGCTGCATATATTATTTCCCATTCTTCTACATGGGAGATTACCCCATATATTTACTAATTCCTTATTCTTTTGTACTGTACAGCAGTATGGTTGTGTACTTATTTACTTTCTACTTTGAATTACAATTCAGTACTCTTAATTTATTTCTCAAATTATTTCAACTCTGGCCACTCTTTCAGTAGGCTCCTGTGTCCTTGTCCCTTTGCGGTACCCCTATCAATGTGATTTCTCCTTCTCTTTGATGGGGGGCAGTGTGAACTTCCTTATTTTCAGACATCACAAGATGCTCCAAGCTCTTCATATCCTCATCATGAATATTCCTGCCCAACTCTGCTGGATTAGGCCTTTCTTCATGGAGCCTTGGTTCCTTTTGTTGGAAAATTGTGATATAACCCAAGATCTGGGCACTGGGTATGCTTTTTCTTACTGAAGGTCTCCTTGTTGCTTCTCAACTGATGGAGCAAGGAATTTAAGTGTGCATGCTAACCCTTGTGTGTGTTTGTATACATGTAGTCATCTATCTGTGTAAGCCTGGCATGAATTCATACATTGTATCAAACTCCAATCTGTTACTTTTTGGATCATTCTACTCTCTTGATAAAGAGATTTTTGTGTTTCTTATAAATTGGCATTAAGATTGAAATTTAAATTCAATTCAGGAGCAAGAAGAATTAATAGTAATAGCAATCCTGATCATAATCCTGAAAGATACCGTCATGAACACCATAATCCCAAATGTTGAAATCCTGAAAACTGCTATCCCCATGGGGTGGGGGTTGGGGGCAGGGAGGGTATATAAGAGCAATACAAAGTCAAATTCTGGGGAAGGTAACTGTACATTTTCAGTGGTACAGAGGATAATTGCCAAATTATTCAGTGGTGTGCCCCTTCACACAGAGCACCATGCTTGCTTTAAAAAAAAAAAAAAAAACACTTTGACAGAGAATAAAAATTCAACAAGTTCAGTAACCTTCTACAAGACACTTGCTCATATAGAGGTTGCTCCAGTGCTACAAAGTGTGTTAAATGATGAACTATTGTTGCTGGGCTTGGGAGCCAGTGGCTTGGGAGGCTGAGGCAGGAGTTTTGCAAATTCAAAGCCAGTCTCAGCAATTTAATGAGGCTCTAATCAACTATGGAGACCCTGTTTCAAAATGAAAAATAGAGAGGGCTGGGGATGTGGCTTAGTGGTAAAACATCCCTGGGTTCAACCCCCAGTACCAAATATATATATATGAATAAAATATTTATATATAAATAATTTTTTTAATTACCGAACTCCTTTTGGTTAGAGATTTGACTTTTGAGGAAGACAGGCTTCTTACATTTAACACTAAATCTAACATAGAAAAACAAGCACATGATTTACTTTGGGTAATGGATGGCGCTTTTGAAACTCCCCTGTTTTAATCAGATATATACAATTTACCCTCCTGTTGGATGTGAAATTTCTAGAGTTTATACGTTCATCTATGTGCTAATGCTTGGAAAAAGTGAAGTACTTTATAAGTGCTTTTTTGAAGATTTGGTGGATTTTGAAGAAGAATGTGAATTGTAAATTTTCAAACCATAATGACAGATTTGGAATTAGGTGTAATCAAGGCTTCTAAAAGTCAATTTCTAAGGTGTTATCAGTCAAGATTGTTTTTTCCATTTAGACCAGTACATTTGGCAGAAAAATCAGATGAATGGATTGACCATAAAATATAGCAACAACGAAAACTTCCCTTTAAACATTCCTTCATTTGCACTAGCATTCCTTCTAGCTAACGGAATTCCAGAAACTGTGTGTGTGTGTGTGTGTGTGTGTGTGTGTGCGTGCACTCGCACTGGGGATTGAACCCAGCGCCTTATGCATGCTAGGCAAGTGTTGCACTGAGCTACATCCCCAGCCTCCAGGAATTTTAAATGAATTAAAGTGGCATTTGCCTGAAAAAGCCAGTGAAGCTACTGTTTTGAAATCGTGTGCACTGTGGGATAAGAAGACCTGAAATAATGATGCTGTTCGATCACCAGGCTAAGTTCCACCAAATCTGGGTTCTGTACACAAGTATGTGCAGAACACCTTCCCCAAACACCACAGACACATAGTGTGGAAGACGGGAAAACTTAATAGGGAATGATCATGTCAGTGGATATCAAATCATAAAAGAATTTCAAAAAGAAAAGCACCACATGGAAAATGAATGCCTATATGTTCGCTAAGGAGAGCCAAACCTTAAAAGAAAGAGAGCAGATATTTATCATGATGCAAGACTTCAAAATATAATGATCCTGAAGGTCGGCCAGTTCTGATGGACTTCCTCTGTGCGACTGCCCATAATTTATCTCTGTACTATGTCTTTGTAGTGTGTCAAAGTTTTTTTGAGGTTTTTCCTCATCATTTAAAATTGCCAGCATTCTCTCTACACTTGGCTATGAAATCATTTTATCTTTGTGTCATTTCCAATAAGGAAGCTATAAATTGTGTAAAGACTTTGGGTGTTCTAACTCATTTTATGCAAATTTGATTCCAAGAAAGTGCATTATCATAATGTTGACTCCTCAATGAACAAGATGTCCTGTGTGTACATCTGCATTTAATGAAACAAATTTTTGAGATCTCAGCTCTGGGAAACTACACATGCTGGGTAAAGTGCAGTGGTGACTCACTGCAGTTTTTTTAAACTTCATCAAGACTCACAAAGTTCCAGATGATTAGTTGTAAATCTGGGTGCACACAATTACTAACCAGTGATATGTGTTTATACAGTTAACTTTGTCAACCCATTTCTTAGTGAATATGGCTCATCTGTTCATAAATGTTATACCCATGCAACTATTGTTAATATAGTAGAGTACATTAGCATATATGAATATGCTTGTAAAAATATTTTTATTATCTATTCTATTGTACAAAGTGGCCTAGGAAGTGTTCTCTTGTATTCTTATGTTTTTCCAATAAAACACCTTTTAGAAATGTAAATGAATGTCTCTTAAAGAATATTTTAATTCTTTTTTCCAGAGTTATAGTTTGGGGATTTTGACATTTCAAGATTGGGGAGTTTATGAATTTTGATCTTTCATAATGTCAACATTGGGGTTATGGGATTCAGGATTCTGTCTTTTAGGAATATGACCCAAGCCTATTCGTACCATATGGTGTTTTCATCCATCATGATATATACAATAGCTGGGTGATCTTTTGTGAGGTTAGAAACCATTGGTGAATATTGCCTAGGATCCATTAACTATTTAAAATTTAAAAATGGCAAATTCTTGATTAGTTCCTGCTTTCATTAGCCAAAACACTTGCATAATAGAAATTTCTCCTGTTCAACTATGTGATAACCTTAAGGTGGAGTCCATATTTTTAAAAGTAACAGAGATGATTAATTCTTCTTTATTATTAAAATAATGAGCCGGGCTCAGTGGTGCATGCCTGTAATCCCAGCAGCTTGGGAGGCTGAGGCAGGAGGATCACAAGTTCAAAGCCAGCCTCAGCAACAGTGAGGCGCTAAGCAACTCAGTGAGACCCTGTCTCTAAATAAAATACAAGAAAGAGCTGGGGATACAGATCAGTGATTGAGGGCCCCTGAATTCAATCCCAGGTAACCCACCCCCCTAAAAATAAAAAAAAAAAAGATGAATTAGTTCACCAGCATCTTTCAAGGATAACCGCTAAGCAATTATTCTTTTTGAGTGCCATTATGAAGTTGGGGCAGCTCTTTAGGCTCTGCCCTCTACTTCTAACCTTGACTACAGGGAAATCTGCCTGAGTATGGTGGAACAGGGGTTGGGAAGTGGGAGCTGGGTCATAGGCAGACAGCAATTCAAAAGACTTGGCAAGGTTGGGAGATCTTAAGTGCTTCTAAATCAATTCATCCTGGAAAAGCTCTGGTCTACAAAGTCATTAATTCCTATATATCTGGTTCCCTGATTTTAGTTACTTATGTTGCCTTAGAAATACTTAAATTTATCTTTACAATTCTCAAGCAATGAGGAAAGAAAAACAGAAGAGCTAATGCTCTGGAAAGGGCATGTTTGACCCTATATACTTAAAGGAGCCCATTTCTAAATCACCCCGGAATGCTAGTGGGAGGGAAAGGAGGAGGTGATGGCATTGGTTCTCGACCCTGGTTGTTTGTCAACTGAAACATGTTTTTAAAACCACCCATCCCCTTGCAACACCCCCATGAACTTTGATTTAATTGGTCTGGTTAAGACCCAGGAATTGTTAAGTTCTTACAAGCTTTTATAATCTCTTTGCAAGGTGACCCTATGTTTAACCAGGGGCATTTCCCAGCCGCATTTCCAGCCCCCTAGAACTCTTAGTGGGATGATGACGATTGCACCACACCTAGGGTCCCATCTTCTCCATCCAGTTGCCTGATGTTAGATGTTGCCCTGCTACTCAGAAGACCAAGCTAGGAAAGATGATGCCAGGAAGAGCTCATTCCTTAGCAGAGCAGAGGGCTCAGGAGTCGAGCTAAGTTCCAAACCTGGTGTTCAGTCTAAGACAGCACCGGGCCCCCACCCAGTTCCAAGAGGGGCTACGTTCACTTTGTGCCTGGCACCGTGCACAGTGCTCTACACCTCTCAGCATCCTAACTGGTCGGTATCATCTCCATGGAACAGATGCAGCCAGGGGCCTGAGAGGTTAAGTGACTTCTAAGTCACAAGGCTGTGTCTGGGCCAGCTCTGGGTTCCCCATGGGCTGTCACTTCCTGGCTGTGACTTTATGCCCAGGTCCCTCTCAAGGAGCTGTCTCCTCCTTTCCTTTGTGTAATACATATAGACTTTTGGCGCAGGGACAACCTCAGCTGGGGTGCCAGATCCTGAATCCTTAGTCCTCAGCATCATGCCTGGAGAAGTCCCTGCCCTGTGGTAGGGTGAGCCACCTGTCTCCCACCCTCCCTCACTGCTCAAAGGTCTGAGGGTGTTTATGGGTAAAATCCAGAAAGCCTTCGGGGCTTCTTGTACCTCAGATCACTCCACCTCTCTTATAGGCCACTGAAGCCAGACTGGCCTATGTCCCTCCTTCCCTCAACCCCAGGCCCCTTGCACTGTTGTAGTCAGAGTAAACCATGCTATACTGTTCCTCCCACTACCGGGACTCCAGGGCAATGAAATCCTGCTTAGGGTACAAAGGAGCATTTCCCAGCTTTAAAGACTTGCCCGGAAATGCCTGAGATTCAGACTGTGACGTAAGCATCTATTTACTGGCCTGGCTAGTTTCAGGGCTCCAGATTCACCTTCAGGCCCGCCTCGGTCTAATGCCCAACCCAGAGAGAGCTTTCAGTTTCCCCACAGCCATTGTCGAGCGACTCTGCCTGAAAGCCCCGCCTTGATTGGCTGCTGCGGTAGTACAGCCTTTTTTTTTCGGTCCCGCCCATACACCCTGCAGGGATTGGCCCTGGCAGCCCCGCCCAGAACCCTATAGGTGAGAGATGAGACGCCCCGCCCCCGGCAAAACCACGTGGTCCACCCAGACCAGGAAGAGAGATCCTCCAGCCATGGCCGGGGGTCGCAAGGTGGAGCTGGCGGAGGCCCTGGCCTTGGGGTCTGGCTGGAGGCATGCGTGCCACGCACTGCTTTACGCGCCCGACCCGGGGATGCTCTTCGGCCGCATCCCGCTGCGGTACGCCGTGCTGGTGAGGAGGGGGCGCGCCTGGCCACTCCCCTCTCCAGCCCTGCACCATCCCTGGGGCGCGTCCTATGGGTACCCCAGCCAACCCCACTTCCCCTCCCTCAGATGCAGATGCGCTTCGACGGACGCCTGGGCTTCCCAGGCGGCTTTGTGGACGCTCAGGACAGCAGCCTGGAGGACGGGCTGAACCGAGAATTGCGCGAGGAGCTCGGCGAAGCGGTGTCTGCCTTCCGTGTGGAGCGCACTGATTACCGGAGCTCACACGCCGGGGCCAGACCGCGGGTGGTGGCCCACTTCTATGCCAAACGTCTGACCCTAGAGCAGCTGGAGGCTGTGGAAGCTGGCGCACCACAAGCCAAGGACCATGGGCTGGAGGTGGGGCCATCCCGGGTCCCCTGCCCAAGGAAAACACCCCTGGAAGGAGGTTATAACCCCTCAGACCTTGGGGTCTTCCCCAGTTTCTAGGAGTAGTTGGGATTTTGGTCATCTCTAATCAGAATAGTACTGTCAAACCAGTCTCCCTGTGGAGGTCTGCCCTCTTCCCCCAGGATACCAGCTTCTACTGAGATCTTTCTAGAGCACATCCATCCAAGTTTCTCCGCTGTTCCTTATTGATAATATAATAATGGTCAGTCGAGACACCCTAAGCACTTAACTTTGGGTCTTTGTTTTTTTAGGTAAAAAATATGGCTCATACTAAAGGCTAGGAGAGACAGATTGCATATAGAGATATTTTCTCAAATTCTGGCACATATCAGAATCACAGGGAGGAGAAGCTATGAAAACAATGATTACTGTGCTCACTTTGGCAACATATACTCAGTGATTCCTGAACCCCATTCTTCCAATTGCTGGTGAGAGGTAGGGCTGGAGGAAGTACTAGGTCCCAAGTGATGCTAATACAACTGCTGTAGGTTCCACATTCAAGAATCTGTGCTATAGAGCCATGCCTGCATCCTAGAGGCAGGTGTCACTAAAGGTTTCAAGTAGAGAGGTAGGAAGGATTAGCATTTATGGAGCTGGAGAGCATGTCGTGGGTCAGTTGCATGCTCAGGATTGAGCCCAGTCTGCTTCACTGAGGTATGAGCCTTGGGACTGGTTCTGCCTGATTGTTAAGGGAGGTAAGACCTCTGCTCCAGAGAGATCTGTTGCAGAGGGATTGAGGCAACATGATGAGCTACATGGGGTCCAAATGTCTCCTGTCTCCTTGCTTTCACAGGTGCTGGGCCTTGTGCGGGTGCCTCTCTATACCCTGCGAGATGGTGTGGGAGGCTTGCCTGCCTTCCTGGAGAATTCCTTTATTGGTGCTGCCCGGGAACAGCTACTGGAAGCCCTCCAAGACTTGGGCCTCCTAGAATCTAGCTCTTTCTCAGGCCTTAAGACCCCAGCTCATCACTAAATGCAACCCTCTATGGACCCATGGAACCTGATGGGGACCTTGGTACTAGGGAGGGAAAGGGGAATATTTTCTCTTCTGGGCCTGAGAGATGGTATACCAGATTAAAAGGAGATGTGTGTGCAATATGTTTTGAGCAGATGGCTTTCCCAACTCATTGCATCAGGGGCAGAAATCCATAGATCATCCCAGTGGTCCTGGCAGATTCTCAGGGTCTGCTTCCTCTTTGTGCACGTGCACACACAGCTTGGAAACCCCAGGCTTGCCCATGTACAGCCTGTGACCACACACAGCCTGACCCTCTGTCCCATGATGTCCAGGTTAACCAGGAAGTGGCATGTGTATGGCCGGCCTTGGCACCCTCCCTGCCCCTTCCTGAGGAGGGGCTTTCCCCTCTCCTGCATGGCTGCTCTCCAGGGTCTAGCCCAGCCCATATTCACTGGGGAGGGCAGAGGCAGAGGACCCTCTGCTCCCTGAGATGCCCCCACCCTTACCTGAGGGGTGACCATAGCCGTGGGCTCCTGAAAATGGCGGAGTTCCTAATGGATACCTCACCCTTTCTTCCCTCAAAGATGAGCATAAGTGGTCACACAGTCTCAAGGTCTTCTTGAGCTGATCATGGAGCTGTCACTCAGTCCTGGTGTCTGGCCTCCAGGGCTTTTGTTTTTGTATTGCCTTAGTCACTGAGGAACTCAGCAGGAAACTGACCCAGCCCCTGACCAGCCTGGCCATACTACAAAGAGCCTCTCAGTAAGGAAGAACTATAGCTGGGCAACTGAAGTTTTCAATTCTTTCAACAGACACTAATTATGTACCTAAGACTGCCAGGTACCATAAAGTGTAGGTATTCATATCTCTTGCTCTTCAAGATTCCAGAGCAAGGGTTGAGCAGACAGTAAAGTGCCAGATAGTAAATATTTTAGGCTTTGTTGTCACATGGTTTCAGTGGCAACTTCTTTACTCTGCCATGTCAAAATTACCTGTAAAAATCAAATCTTGTGGCATTTGTCCATAAACCCAGTTAATGAGTAGACTGAGACAGGAGGATCATAAGTCCAAGGCCAGTCTTGGCAAGTTAGCAAGATCCTGTCTCAAAAAAGTAGTAATTAAAAAAATATTGGGGTTCTAGCTCAGTGGTAGAGCACCCCTGGGCTTAATCCTCAGAAAAACAAACAACAAAAATACTAATGCATAAATCTATTTGTGTTACTGTAGCCCAATAAGAAACTAATAAAAGAGCAGTTGTCTAGCCTCTGATCTATAGATTACTAAATGTCTGCTCTGGGAGGGAAGTAAGGTTAATAATTTATTTGTGCCTGTTTACTTGTTAAGTTCACAAGCAAATAAATAAGCTATGCTATAGTCCCATTTTGGTACTTTTAAATTAGTTGGGCTGGTTTGCAAGGGTCCTCTTTGGTGAACATTGCAGATAAGAGAAGGAAGTGATCACATAGGTAGGAACTGTTTTGACACAGCGAGAAGCATGTGTCAAGGCTTTGAGGGGGGAAGAGTCTTGGCACACCATCCCAAAACTTAATATTTTAAGCAATAACCATTTCATTAGATTTCATGATTTTGTGAATCAGAAATGTTTAAGGGGCCCTGCTGGTAACTGCTCCACGTGACTCGGTTGCAGATCCTTTGAACAGGCCTGATGGTTTTGGGCTGGCAGATAAGGTGTCTGCAGTGTCCTAGTACCTTCCATCACGGGTCTAGCACCATGGCAGGGATGAAGGGAAGACTGGGCAGAGTGGGACCAACATTCCTGTGTGTGGCCTCAGCAACATGGTCTAGGTAGGTGAAATCCCTACATGATGACTCATGACTCCCAGAGAAGTATCCTGGGGGCCGAGATAGAAACCCAAAGACTCCTGATGTGGCCTTGGAACCTGCATAGTGTCACTTTTGTCACACTGTTGGTCAAGCAAGTCATTTAAGGTCAGCTAACATTCAAGTGGGGATTAGACTCTATTTCTTGATGGGAGATGAGGGATCAGATAGAGAAATAGCAAAGAATTTATATAAAACTTGGACTGACTAAGATGGTCTAGGAAGAAAAGTGTCTTTAGGCAAAGGTAAACAGAAGGCTAAAGCAGCAGAAGTAGGTTGGAGCTGGGTGGCACAGGGCCTTTAGGCCATAGTGAGGAGTCTGGTGTTTGTTTCAAGGAAGCCACTACTGCTGTTTGGAATATGGACTGGAATGGGACAGAAGAGGAAGGAAGACACAGAGTGGGATCCAGGGTAGAAGGTGGTGACCTGCACAAGGGTGGGGGCAGTGGATATGGATGGAAGTGGACATTTTGGAGAGTGGTCAAGGTGGGGTCATTGGCAGGGCCCGCTAATGGACTGGATGCTGGAGGAGAGGATTCAAGGGTGACTTTTTAGTTTGTGCTTTAAGGGATTCAAGGTGTGTATGAAAGGAAACCTGATTGGAGAGGAAAAAAGATTTGAAGGGGACAGGCCCAAGACAGAGATTGAGATATGCAGCAACACGTATTTGTGAGTCACCTACATGAAGACAGTATAGAAATTCTGTCTTGAAGTCATCCATACAGAGAAAGGAGAAGAGGTTCAGGTCAGTTCCAGAGGATGGGGCAAGAATAGAGATTAGCATGCCTAAAATAAAGGCAGCATGATGAACTTTCAAACTCTTCAGTCTTTTTTTTTTTTTTTTTTTTTTTTTGGTGCTGGGGACCGAACCCAGGGCCTTGTGCTTGCAATGCAAGCACTCTACCGACTGAGCTATCTCCCCAGCCTCAAACTCTCCTGGATGAAATGAGTGAGACCATCAACACAACATGGGTGAGGATAATCTTAGAGGGCATGAAGTCCTCCTTCCTTATCAGAAGCAAGCTGGTTAAACACAGCAGAATGGCAGGGCAAGATGGAGCTGCAAGGTGGTCTGCTAGAGTGGGAAGCTAGGCCCTGGGCTGGGTGCATGCATGGCCCTGGGGCTGAGCACACACCTGCTTCCCCCTCACCAGTGTGCAGAGGCTGCTGAGCTGGGGCTTTGCAGGGGACTCAAAGACAGGGAGAGAGGTGAGGTGGTTGAGACGACAGGCAGATGAGAAATAATGATGGGATGTGGGGCCAAAGTTTAATCTGGATAAAAGGAGACATGAACAGTGCCGTGGACTAGGAAATGAGAAGTCTGGCTGAGGCAGGAACTCCAGCAAGGTGAGGGGGAGCAGAAGCTCTATTTGAGCCAGAGATGAGTATTTTGGACATTGAGAGGCGGGGTGATCTTAGGTAAAGTCAAGGTCCAGGTCAGGACAGGGGATGGTTGGCCAGAGTCAGTGAGGTGAGAGGGTGGAATGAGCACCCTCTGGGTGAGGAGCCCAGACACGGAGATGTTGGAGAGGATGGCATGAATCAAGAGCCAGCATCCTCAGTGACTGAGACAAGTGACCACACGGCCAGTGACAGCTGCCATGAGGTGAAAGTGGGCGTCAGGACACAGCCTCCCAGGAAAGAGGCAGTTGAAGTTGGGGGTGGGGCGTGGTCTGGAAGGGCACTGGAGAGCCACATGGGCCCCAGGGGCAGCTCCTGGCCTTTGAAGTTTAGGGGAGCGTGATGGGGAGCAGCGGTAAAGATCCAGTAGATTCTGAAGGGGTTAATTACTCTGTTGTCTTCTCTACACCTGTCCCTTTTGTTCCCTGCTATCTAAACTCTGAGGGTGGAAACCAGAGACAAGGGACCAATGAGTGTCACCAGGGTCCCCGATGGACCAGCTTCATCTGTCTTGACACCTCTGGGCCTCATCATCTCTGTGAAGGGACGAGAGGACCCTGAGACTGAGAGACCAGAGAAAGTCACCTGTGGTCCCTCCTCTAACAGGCCCCTCAGCTCAGGACTGGTCCCCATGTGATGGCACCCAGAACTCATCCTCAGATTCAATCTGGTCTGATGATGTTCACCAGTTTTTTGGTCCTTACAGACTTCTATCTCCATTAAACTTCCTTTGGTCCCTGGAGGTGGTGAGGGGAGGTGTCCATAAGTGTGTGAATTCTCCAGCAAATGTACCGGCCAGGCAGTAGGTGACTTCTCCACCAGCCATCATAAAGGTGGTTGATTGGCGCTTTGAGTTAATGTCACCGGCTTGTTCCCAGCAGTGTGCAGATGGACCAGAGGAGGAGAGGCTAGCTCAGACTCTGCATTTCTCCTCCTCCCACCTCCTCCCATCCTGCTGAGGGCTGAATAAGCCAGGGGAGGCTGCCACTCAGATGCTCCCTGGCCCTGTGCAGTCCAGTCCTGTGGAGTGGAAAGAAGATGGAGGCTCCATGCAACACCCCTTCACCCCCCGCTGCAGCCTCTGCTAACTGCTGTGAGGACTGTGAGCTCAACTCTGGACCTCCTTTCCTTATCTGAAGGGTTGGGCTGTGGATCCTGGGGTGAGGGTTAATGGAGGTGGCACTGGGCATGAGCTTTGGAGAAATGCACAGAACTGCATCAGCACAGGACCCCAGTTCCCTCCTGCTCCTTAGTGGATGTGCTTCTGAGAGGCCCAGGCCACCTCCCTGCCTCTCAGCATAATCAGCAGGCGTTTTCCACGTGTCAACCCTGCCTTTTCCCTGCAGCATGCTGGCTGCTGGGGCAGAGGAGACACTTTAGGGCTGCCTCTCGTCCTGAGCCAAAGTGCTTCTGCTACTTCTGGGCTGAAACATTTGGGAAAAGAGTGACTGTGCCCAGACGAGACCAGTGAATGAGGGGAAAGCAGGGTTTTCGTTAGTTTATTGCATGGAAAACATTTAAACCCTGTACCCCACACAGACCAGAGAAGAGGGGGACAGGTTGGCAAATAATGTGGGTAATGCATTCCACCTGTGATTGAATTCACAGTTGGCATCAATTTGAGCCAAAGTAAAAGATTCTGGGTCATATTCCATTACAGAGGGATGGAAGTCAGGATGTTGGGCTTGTATTTAAAACACTGTCACTGTGATGGGTTGACAGATCTGGTTCCATGAGAATGTTATAGGCCAGACTCTAAGGGAAATGACTAAACAGACTCCATTTTGCTCTGAGACTCCATGTTATGTAGGAAATAAGCTTCTCCCATGGGAACGCTGCGCCTCTGTGCCCATCATCAGTTACTTAGCATGACATGTTTAGCATTATAAAATGACAATTCTTATGAGAAGAAAAATTGTTTTCTCTTGATTCCTATTGCTCCTAAACAATGTACCATGTGAATGGTGATTGTGTGGATGTTAGTAACCATTCTTTAGTTTGTACCTAGGTAAGGGTCATTTTGACCCACTTCCCCCTCTGTTGATGATCTCATGATGTTAGTTTGTAATTTCAAATCATAGCAACAGACACTTATGATTGATGTGATTTTTGGTATAAGAACCCCTACAACCCTGTGGTCGGGGCTGTTCTCCCAATAGCCGTTTTTTGGGGCATTGTGTGAGACAGTCAGTGGCCGGCTTAATAAAGACTCTCAAATTTGGACTTTGATTGGTCTGTTCTTAAGTTGCTCCCCATAACACCACTATTGAGGCAAGGATGAATGGATAAGGAAAAGGAGGAAGACTGTACTCCATAGATTTCTAACCTCTGGACCCCTTCCCTTTCACCTCACTCCAAAAAGAAACCACTTGGCCTTCTCCTGGGTCCCCCTCTCCCTCTGACCTGCAGGAAAGTGGCAGTTCCTGCTCCCTCAGTGGTGGACAGTCTGGCAGAGACCACGTGGGCAGAGACGAGCACACCCACAGCCCCACTCACACTTGCTCCCACACCCGTGAAGAGCAGAAGTAGTGAAGGGCCCAGGAAGGAGTGAGACACACAGGAAGCTCCTCACCCATCAGCTCCAGGGCCCCATGGCCTCTGTGGGCCTAGGTTTTCCCCATAGTGCCCGCTCCCCTGATGGCTGTGGCAAGCCCCAGCCCACCCAGGGCCCAGCACAGGCTCTCCTCCTCTCCCTGCAGTAGTCAAGGACACTGTGCTGCCACTGAGCCCAGCAAGCACTTCCTGGGGTTTCCACAATTATCAAGAGTCCCCAGCAGGACCCTGTCCCTCACATGCCCAGGTCCCACCCCTCCCCTAGGCTTCTGGAAGGACAGACCAGGCAGATGTACAACATCCTGGTATCTAGTCCTGATTCTGGGGTGTGTGCTGGCAAAGGCCTGTTGAACAGGGAGGAGAGAAAGAGTGAATGACCTGTGTTGGAGACTAAAGAGTGGAAAAATTGCCTCCAATCCATGTCAGTAAACAGGAAATAGCATTGGGTCTATTCCCACATGCTACAAAATTGGAAGGGAAGTGAACTCTGAATGTCCATGATAAAGATAATGAAAAGCTTGCTCTGGAAAATATACTCCTGGGCACAGAAACAGAAACAGTAGGTGACAGTAGGTGATGATTTTTTTTTTTTTTTTTTGTATCAGGGATTGAATCCAGAGGTGCCACATTCCCGGCCTTTTTAGTTTTTATTTTTTTTTAATTTTGAGACAGGGTCTTTTAAAGCTGCCTAGAGCCTCACTAAGTTGCTGAGGCTGGCTTTGAACTTGTGATTTTCCTGCCTCAGCTGCTGGGATGGCAGTATGTGCCACCACACCTGGCTGCTCAGGGAATTTAAGGAAGACTGAAATGAGATGCAAGAGGAGATAAGGCTTGTAGACAATTGGCAGCAGCAAGGGAGGGATCTGAGGAGATGAATCTGTCAGAAAACAACACTCTAGAGAACTCGGAGCATAATCACACTAATAAGAAGTACCTCTAATGCAGAAAGCAGACTTACTAAAATGCCCTAATACCTTAAGAAAAAGTACAAAGCAAGGAAAGTTGCCAGAGGTCGTGATAGAAATAGAGATCAAACGGTGGAAATTCAGCATACTGTTAATTGATAAAATGGAAACAGGAACTGGCAGGATACACCATAAGAGTACAAGACATTAGAATGAGCAAGAAGAAATCTTCCCTACACTGTAAGAATCTCCAACTGTAGGTTGGCAGAACTCACCATTCAGTGGAATAAAGACGACGGTGGAAAATAATCTCAGAGTGTTTTTCATTTGCAGGACATTTGTGAGGTAGGAAAATGAGATCACCTAGCTTAGTTAGTTAGTAGAACTAACTTCATATCTGCTGTGGTGGTGTAGATCTGAGGTGTCCCCGCAAAGCTCATGTGTGAGGCAATGCAAGAATTTTCGGAGGTGAAATGATTAGATTATCAGAGTGTTAGCCTGATCAGTGGGTTAAGCCACTGACGAATTAACTGGGTGTTAACTTTAGACAGGCAAGGTGTGGCTAGAGGAAGCAGGTCGCTGGGGGCATGCCATTGAGGTTTATATTTTGTCCCTAGTGAGAGGAGCCTGGTTACCATGTCCTGAGCTGCTTTCCTCTGCCACACCCCTCCGCCAGGAAGTTCTGGCTCATCTCAGGCCCAGAGCTTTGGAGTCAGCTGACCACGGACTGAACCTCTGAAACTATGAGCCAAAACAAACTTTCTTCCTCTAAGTTGTTCTTGTCAGACCTTTGGTCACAGTGACAAAACAACTGACTAACATCTGTCTACAATGACCTCCCTGGCAAACACATGGGTATTACTCTTGTACTCAATCTGAAAACAAGGCAGGTGTTTCTTAGCAATGTATAAGGTGAGTCTCAGTAAAGAGTGGACCCGTGGCAATTGAGTGAGCTGTCAGTGAGTTGGTCGTGAGTAGTACCTCCTGTTACATACTATCTAGTGCTAAGTAATTAGGTTAACGATGGCTGTCAAACAATGTAAATGGCACAAATTGAAAGAGAATATGCATAATGTAAAAGTAAAAAAATAATTTGATTAATATGCTAACTTCAAAATACTAGATTACTCCCCTCAAAGACAGTAAAGAAGAGAGGAGAATAATAATAAAAAGGTACTTATTTCACTGGGAAAGGAGTGGGTACTAATTGCCTTCTTAAGTTACAAAATGCTAAGTCTAGGGGAAAACCTGAAATTTTACTAGTTGTAGGGACATGCTAGCAACATGATTCTGGTCGAACATGAAAGGGTGGGCAAAGAATGTCAGATTATTATGGCCATAAAGCAAGAAATCATCATCATTTAATAATGAAATGTGATTTGTTAAAACTATAAAAATTTTTAATTGATCCGGAGGGCCATAATAATCAGAGAATTATCATGAATTTCAGATTATATATCACAAAATCTATTGGAAATGCAGGAATGAGGTTTAAACATATTTCTAATGTCTTGATGATAAATGCCAGTAAGGGTATCTAGGATCCAAAAATAATAAAACCAATGATGATGATAACCACCAACATTTTGGGGGTACTCTCTGTGTGCAGGGACTATTCTGAGGTCTTTTCATGTATTAACATATTTAGTCCTTAAAACCACCTTATGGGGTAGAGATACTGTTATCTCTATAGTACAAATAAAAACCCACAGTCAACAATATAATTAATATACTTTTGCCAACAAATAAATATCAATCTCTGAAACTTTAAGGATAAAATAGACCATTAAGGACTCTGGAATCATTTACCAAGTTAGTCATATTGGGCCTTATAAAACCTCAGTAAATCCTCTTTATTCTTTTATTGAATTCTGGAAATTATAGAGTACATGCCGTGTTCTTTGACCACTATGTAATAAAACAAATAAATCCCATGGATAGACACACTGCATTTGTATTATTTTTTCATTATTAGATTTTTCTTTTTCATATTTTCAAAATCTTTTACTATACCTTTGTATTCTATGCTTATAAAATGACTAGTTAAAAAATAAAAAGAAAAATATTTCTCTTAATGAGCTTGTAAAAACCAGCCAACAAAATCTAAAGAACCAAGAACAGGATTCAGAGCTGGATGTGGGACCCATCCTAGAAGAACATGGCAGTTTGTGTAGTTCAGGGAAGATCTGTTGTCCAGCCCCAAATGAATCACTTTCTTAATGAAGATTAAATAATAGTGCACGGTGCAATGAATAAGGCATGTTGCACTTTGCCTTGGAGTGGGCGAAATGCGAGAGGAAATTAAGCCTGTTTCTCACCTCAGAGGCAGCTGAGTTGCAAGTAACTTCTAAGACACAGTCAGTGGTCTCAGTGATGTCTGAGAGACAAGGAGATAGAGGTGCCATGGAGGAGGCTGTGTGCTCTTCCCCTCCCTGGGGCATCAGGGCAGAGTCCAGGACCTGGCAATGCTGAGCGTGGAAACTAAGGGGTCCAGGTCATGACAAAACAATGTTGTGCTTAAAGCAGCACTGGGGGACATTGGAGCTTTACGCTGGGTCAGGCCTCTTCAGCACGGAATGGGAAGGTGGTTAGAAAAAAAGGCTCAGGGTTTGGGATTGTGAGCGCCTTCTGCTTATTCATACCCTGGATGACCTGATCAAGTTTGAAGTATCCTATGGAAGGGACTGTAGGTCCCAGTCAAGCATGGGAGGAAGGTTACAGATGAAGAGCACCTGTCTCAAAAGACAGTGGACTAGTGGGTTAGGAAGGGTGGACTTGGTGAGGCAGGCACAGGCAGAATCGAAACCTTTTTAGATCTGTTGCTTATAGGAATGAATATGGCATTTGGTTTTGCAGTTAGGTCAAATGCTTTGTTCAGAATAAATTAGCCACCTAAACCACTTGTAGAGACTCCAGCACCTTGTATGTTAAGATCTGTTCAAATGTTGGCTTCATTTCCTCATTTCTTAGAGTATGATCTGTCATCTGTCGAGGTGCTTCCAACTGTTGAGGACAAAGGAGGTGAATGTTTAAAACTGAATGCATGCTTTCCATAGGTATCAGGAACCTTGTTCCCGGGCACCACTGAGAAAATGTCAATCCTCTTTTTAGGCCTATCATTTACAACTGCAGTTCACATGCTGTCCATTCCTGAAATGTCCCACTGGTCCCCAGTCCCTCCAATGCCCACTGGTCCTTCAAAACTCATCATCCCTTAAGACAGCTTTTGCCCCCCTTCTTTGGGCTGCCAAGGCAACCCGAGCATGCCTCTTCAAAGCGACATATTGCACTGCCCAGCAATTACTCTTTAAATTGCTTCTGGCCCTACTAGAACACCACTTTATGTCCCCAGCATCTGCTATGTTGTTTATAAAGTAGATTCAATAAGCACTCAGTAAAAAGCTTATCGAATGCATGTTTCTTGGAAGTCCTTACTTTTAAAGAGAGTAAACAAGCCTCAATATAGAAGTTCATTTTGAATATTAATTCATAAGAATTCTTTTCCAAAGAGTCTTTTCATGTTATAGCAAATAGCACTGAACTAGGATTCAAATCTGTGGACATGTGACCTTGGACAACTCTCTAATTTTGCTGGGTCTTGGTCCCCACATTGTAAACATCTCAAGTTACTGAGCACAGAGCCTGGAACATAGTATGTGCTCAATAAATATTTATTTGAAAAAAGTAATCTGCAAAACAAATGAATGGATAGGATTAATTATCTCAAAAGTCCTTCTTTGACTTTCTAATCATTCAAAGAAACACTTTCCTTTACCTCATCTAATCAAACTACTTATGCATTTTAAATTCATAGGCTACAAGTTAATTCATAAGAATGCCTGAAGGTATCCTAGCAACTGTTATCCTTCCTATCATTAAATGATGGGTACAATGCAGATGAGCTCACCTAAGGTGCATGTTGAGGTTCAGAACTCAGGACTAGTCTTCTTGAAATAATGTAATAATGTCCTAATGGTATGCAGAGATGCTGTTTATATTCCCTTCTAGTTGTTGGCAAATGCTGTTATTTGCCTTGTGAAGGCCTGTATGTCCTTTAACAAAAATAGAACTTCCGTGAATTTTTTCAATAATGCCCAATGTCAGAATAAATATCGTTATGTATTGACTACTTGGAAGTTTTAAAGATAACATTGGTGAGTTGAGAGGGTCATATTGCTTCAATTTCATGACATTATTTGAAGGGAATTAAATTAGTAAATCCTTGCATCGGATCTGCTAGCCTGACATCTGGTGGCTGTCATACACTAGTTGTGGTGGGAGGGTTAGGCCTGCAGTTCCTATATTGTAGCTAATTATATGACAAAAGTCTATGCTAAAAATCTCAGGCAGGTCACATCTCCCTTGGACCATGTATTGGATATTTAGATTTAGACTTAGATTATTAAGATAGTATCACTCATTTATATCAGTGCATGAAGAAAGATCTGGAAGCGCACCCTTTCCTTTTGGTACTAGAAATGGACCCCAGGGGCACTTTATCACTGAGCCACATCCACAGCCCTTTTTTATTTTATTTTGAGACAGAGTCTTGCTGAGTTGCTGAGGCTGGCTTTGAACCTGTGATCCTCTTGCCTGCCTGCCTCCTTCCCAGTGCTAGGATTATAGGCATGCACCACTGTGTCGGGCTTGGAAGTGTACTCTTTAAATGGGGAGAAAACACGTTTCAAAGATAAAAATTGAAGAGAAAGAGAGAGGAGAGGGAGAGAGGTATTGCCAAAATGGCTGGGGTTAGGAGGGCATATTCAGAAGGCCAGGGGCATCTGGATTCCATTAAATAGTAATTAACTGAACAACACTCCATTGAGTAATAATCATCACAATAATGCTACCTAACAGTCATCCGATCTGAACTGTGCAACATAAGCATTTATTTGGCTCATTGGTCTGGAGCCCTGCAGCCAGCCTGGAGTCAGCTGTTCCGGGCTGAGCTGGCTGGAACTAACTTGGCTCCATGTGTGTCTCATCCTCCTGGGAGTAGCCGACTGGAGCAAAGTGTTCTTCTCTTGGTCACGTCACATTTGAGGAGCAAAGAGTAACTACAGAGAACTTTTCCAGACTTTGATCACATCACAACTGCTAACATTCCATTGGCTAAAGCAAGTCACATGGCAGGACCAAAGTCAAGGAGTGGGAAAATGTACTTTGCCTTTTGCTAAGAGGAACTGCAAAGTCACATGATAACGAGTGTGAATGGAAAGATCACAGGAGTGAAGAATGAAGACATTAATACATGCTGGGTGTATGCCTATGATCCCAGTGGCTCTGGTGGCCGAGGCCCTCAGCAACTCAGCAAGATTCTGTTTCTAAATAAAACATAAAAAAAGATTGGAGATGCGACTCAGTGGTTAAGTGCCCTTGGGTTCAATCCCCCATACCAAAACAAAAAACAAAAAACAAAACAAAACAACAAAAAAAAGAAAGACATTTATACAATTCACCCAATATCTTTTTCAAAGATACCTGTCATAGCAGGTATCATTTCCTTTCAACTTAAGTGGTAAACCAAGTCTATTAGAAGAATGGTGGATTTTTCAGGTATCATTTAAGATGATTGTGGCCTGCAATGTTATCTTTCCAGTGAGAACATTCAGGGTTTTCAAAGAACGGAACATTAAAATACAAACAAAAAAACAAACAAACAAAAAACACAAGCTACTAGACTTACCCAATTATTATCCAATTGTTCTTGCCTTCATATATATTATTAATTGAGCTTTGGGTATCTGGGTGGTTCTGACTGAATCTCTGAGCAGGAAGGGAAACCTACTCCAGAACTTCATTTCAGTGACATTTGTTAGTAAACGTTGCTCTCTCATTCTGTATGGACAACAAGATGCACAAGTAGGAAAGAGCAAGTAACTCAGTGATAAACTTCATCCCAAACTCTTCAAACAAAACCCATCTTCTCTTTCTTGATGATAAGCAAGAAAGAGAGGTTGTCCTCTCGAGTTGAGCCCTGTAGAGGTGGTTGGCACTCCCCTTAATTTCTACTGACCCATTCATTGCCAATAGATGGTAAGGTGTTTTGACTGACTGGTTGCCTAATTCGTGTTGGACCAATCAGGTAGGTGCCGGACCCAATTCTGCATTACTTTCTGGGGTTTTACTGTCCAATCAGCCTTCATGGAAGTGGCCAAAATGATGGGAATTCATAGCTTAAATGCAAAATTCATGCACAAAGTTGCAAACTCAAGACCTGACTTCCACTTCGAACGTGAGTTTTGCTTAAGCAAGACCATCTACCTTTATTATACATACCACTTCAGGGAATTGTGGGCTAAGCCTCCTGTCATGACATGTAGGAAATCAAATACAATTTTGGAAATGCAAATATTTTTCCATTTGTTGATCATATTATTTATGAACTTTGAGGTTGTTAGTAACAGAAGATCCAATTTAAACCTTTTAGCTCATATACCTGGAAAACTCAGAGATATGTGGGTTTCAGGATCATTTAATACAGGACCTCAATGACTCGATTTTTTTTCCTCTTGAGTCTAATATGTGTAGTGAGAACTCCATCTCAAGGTTGGTTCCCCTTATTTGTATCCAAGGGAGAATCCTTGGCCACCCCTGAACCAATTGCTGTAGTCAGAGGAAGGCTACACGCTGATTGACTTTAATGACCTAAATTGATCACTGTGTTGAGAGGAATAAGATTAAGTGGGGGTTTGAGTCTCTTCACATTTCATGGCTGCTCTTCAATGAGGAGGGGAAGAAAACTATAGTGTCTGAACTGGCAATAATGGCACCATGTAAAGCAAAACATTGTCTCTGAATTAAGTACATAATTTTTTTTGACAAAGTATGAAAGGGACAAGACAAAACTTGTATTGTTCTGCCTGATTTTAAACAGTTCCCTGAAATCAAAAGATTTATGTGAAACCATTGATTCTCTTTCAGTCTCCCCACTTCCACCCATATTTTATAAGACACTGAAGTCAGAAAGGGACTTTGTAATTATATGCCACGGTAGCTAGTTAAGATAGCTGATCTCCTGTCCCTAGTTTTATTGTTTGGAATACTTGGGCAGAAATAAAAGAGTCAAAGGGCCTCTCTGTCAGTCATTACTGTTCTACTTTAAGTCAAAAATAAATCTTGCAACCCCAGCAGCAATATCTCAAACTGTCAATTAAAAATAAAATCACAAGGACTGAGGAGATAGCCTAGCTGGTAAAGTGCTTGCCTCACAAGCACAAGGCCCTCGGTTCGATCCCCAGCACCGCAGAGAAGAAAAAAAAAATCACAAAATCGGCCAGAAAGAGTGTTTTGAAGCATTTATTTGCTTAAGTGACTATTAGTCATCTGGTTAGACTTCAAATTAATGGCAGCCTTGTGGATTTATTTCAGGGGCTGTACTTGGCCAGAACACTTAGACATCAATTTGTCATCCTTAAACCAAAACCTTATCAGGTCTTTAACAGCTGACCAGGTCCACACCTCTTCCTCCTGGAGATCTGAGGCACCTTATGCAGGGCCACATTTTAGGACCCTCTGAGACTGTGTTGGGCACACATGGGCCACCTGTGCTCCCTCAGAATCCTCTGCTGTCCTCGGGGTAGTTGACCTAAATGATTTTACTTTGTATTTTCCTCCAGTTACCCTATATTTTCGTCTTGTTTCTCTCTCTTGTTTGCTTCCTTGTTCATCACTGACTAGATCAATATTCTGCAGGTTTAAATTTAATTTTTATAGTTGTTACTCTTAAGGTCATATTCATATTCATATACCCCTATGGGAATGAATGCAATATATATCTAATGGATATATGTCTATTATAAAATGTAACTATACATAACTATGTTATACAACTATAGGGAAGCCCTGTCTCAAAATAAAATTAAAAATGTCAATTAAAAGGTTAATATTGAGAAGTCTGGTTTAATTTCTGTTTGGGTGGCAAATCTTCTGAGCCCCCATATGGCTTAGAATATTTTATCACACTCTCACGTTTAAAAAGACAGTTTAGTCTGGCACAAAAATCTACATTCAAAGTTCTTTTCTCTAATAATTAAAATTCTTCTTCTCCTCTTATGACCTGGCTCTGCTAAGGCTGCACGTATCAGACCCTTGTGGTACCAGCAGTCATTTTACCAAAATGAGCCACAAAAATGAGCCACATCAGGTGTCTGACTGATTGACTCCGCTGGTGAATAAAGAACTCGCTAATCAGAGGTCTACAAAACACAAACAAGAAAAAAACAAAAAAACCCCAAACCTCTTCTGAAGCCAGTGTTAATATTGAGAAGTCTGATTTCATATTGATCCTAACTAGTCTGCTTAGGGCTTCAGTAAGTTGCAGAGGTGGGGCTCAAACTTGTGACCTTCTTGCCTCAGCCTCCTGAGTTGCTGGGATTATAGCCACTGTGCCTGGCTGGGTTTTCTTTTAAATGCCTGAATGCTTTTAGACTTTCTCCTGTACTGGGATATTATTAAATTTTATCATAATGTATACAGGTGTGGATTTTTCCTGATCTTTGCTGTTTGGGACTATATAAGACCTTCCAATTTGATGCCTTACACCTTTTATTAACTTTAAGAATTTTTTTCATTATTTCATTATTTCTTCAAATATATTCTCCTCTTAATGTTAGTGCCTCTGTCTCTACCCTCTACACCCATGCCTTGTATTTTCTATCTTTACTCTTTCCTTCCTGTTACCATCTAGGAAAATTTCTCAACTGATCTTTCTAACTCATAAGTTCACTTATCAATTAAATCCATCCTGTTTTTAAAATCATCTTCTTTTTATAATTATTACATTTTAAATCCTTAATATTATCATTCATTTCTTTTGTGCTTTCTCTCGCCTGTCTCATAATGCTAATTTCTTATCTCTTTCAGTTATTATGTTTGCTTTAAGCTCTTGCTCCTTAGGTTCCAATTAATATTCATTGTGTTCAATTTCTTGCTTGTAGTGGATTGTTATTTTGCCTGGAAAATCTTTTTTTTAAATATGATTTATGAACACAGACTTATTTCAGGTACACTATCAGGTACACTATTTTATATATAATCTATCTAGCTATCTATCTTTCATCTATCTATATGGTTCTAATTAGTTGTATATGATAGTAGAATGCATTTTGACACATCATACATAAATGGAGTACAACTTTTCATTTGTCTGGTTGTACATGATGTAGATTTTACACAGGTCATGTAATCATATATGCACATAGGGTAATAATGTCCAATTCATTCTGCTATCGTTCCTATCCCATGCCTCCTCCCCTTCCTTCACTACTCTCTGTCTAGTCCAAAATACCTCTATTGAATACCTCTATTGAATACCTCTGTGTGAATTACCTTCTGCATATCAGAGAAAAATTCAGCCTTTGGTTCTTTGGGGCTGGCTTATTTCACTTAGCATAATATTCTCCAATTCCATCCATTTACTGGCAAATGCCATAGTTCATTCTTTTTTAAGGCCGAGTAATATTCCACTATGTTTATATACCACAGTTTCTTTATCCATTCATCTGTTGAAGGGCACTGAGTTTGGTTCCATAGTTTAGTTTTTGTGAATTGAGCTGCTATAAACATTGATGTGGTTGCATCACTGTAATATGCTGATTTTAAGTCCTTTGGGTATAAACCTAGGAATGGTATAACTGGGTCAGATGGTGATTCCATTCCAAGTTTTCTGAGGAATCTCCAAACTGCTTTCCAGAGTGGTTGGACCAATCTGCAATCCCACCAGCGATGTATGAGTGTACAATGTATGAGTGTTGTATTTCTTCTGTGAAGTGTCTGTTTAGTTCCTTTGCCCATTTGTTGATTGGGTTATTTTGTTGTTGTTATTTTTGAGTTCTTCATATATCCTAGAAATTACTGCTATATCTAAGATGTGTGTGGAAAAGATTTTTTTGCCTGGGAAATCTTGTTCCCTATCTGCCAATGTGTTTTGCAGAAGAGTTGAATCCTTTCAGGAGGATTTAGTGGAGAGAGGAAGGGATAAGCCCCATACTGGATGCTCCAGACACTGTGTAATTTAACAGATGATTATTTTTGGTGTCACACTAGAGGCAACTCCTGCAGACAATAATCTCCTAGATTAAAATCTACCATCTCTGGAATTGGGAAGAGGGGAATGAATGGATGCTAAAAACCAGTTGGTTGGTTCTGTTTTCACCAAACCTCAGCCCAGCAGGGATTTTGAAGTACTTTCAGATACCCTGACAACCCTGGCAGGCTGTGCTTTCTGTCTTAGTCTACTTTTTCACTACTGTGACTAAATGATCTGACCAGCACAATTATAGAGGAGGAAAGGTTTATTTGAGGACTCACAGTTTCACAGGTCTTAGTCCACAGAAGGCCAGCTCCATTCCTCAGGGCTCGAGGTGAGGCTGAACATCATGGTGGAAGAGCGTGGCGGAGGGAAGCAGCTGGCATCATCAGGAAGGGGAGAGAGGGAGAGAGAAAGAGAGTCCACTTGCCAGATAAAAATATATACCCATAGCCATGACCCAATTCCCACCTCTCCAGCCACACCCCACCACTTCAATTAATCCCATCAGGAATTAATTCACTGATTAGGTTAATACTTTCAAAACCCAGTCATTTCTCTTCTGAACCTTCTTACATTGTCTCACACGTGAGCTTTTGGGGGACACCTCACATCCAAACCCAAACACCTACGCTGCTCGTTCCAATGATCCATTCAAAGCCAGGCAGTGGAGAGGTGAGAGCAGAATTTAGAGACCTTCCCTAACCATTCTGTCTATCTATTGCTGTACCCACAAAGCTGCTCTAGACAGCCTTCTCCCTTCCCAGGGGTTTTTCATGGTTTGGGGTGTGACTGATAATTTTCTTAGATCCGTGTTTGCATCTGCCTCTGTGGTTGTTCTAAAGTAGGTCTTGGGGGAGGGAGCCAGCAGCCCTTGACCTAGGAAAAGCCTAAACACATTCTTTGCAGTCATATTTCTCATTTGTAGAAGACCAGTGTACCTTGGCATCTTCTTCAGAGAAGTGGTAGGGCGTGCGACATAAGGAAACATGGTACAGGACCAGTACTTTTTAGAGGAGAAGAAAAAAAATATTAAATGTTAGCTCTTACTTTCTCCTCAAATTAAGCCTAAGCTAAATCTTCTTATAGGTAATGACTCAGAAACCCTGGAAAGGACAGAAAAGGATTTAATAAATAGTTCTTGATGATTCATAGGAATATTTTACTCTGAAGTTACTTGTCTTTGAGGAATGTTGGTGTGAGGCGTTGGCTCCCAGAAAGTATGGGTGAAGGTCTGAGCACTTACTGCTTTCTCAAGTGGTTATGATAATAGTAATTAATAACTGTATTTCTCTATGCTCTGCCAAAGCAGTTGGGTATTGTAAAATACTTTAGAATAAAGCAATAAATAGATGAGTAGCTAAAGACCTTAATTAAGCTACTTAAAATAAGGTACTATTTCATTCTTTTTTTAACCCAGTGTCTATAAACTTTCAAAATAGTGTTTGAACTAATTGCTTGGGTAGATCTCAAGGATTATAATTTGCAGAAATATATTATTATACATAAATAAAAGTCCATGATTTTAAAACACATTTTATATCCGTGCACCTGTTTGAGACCAAAATGTCTCCTAAATAATCGAGGAATAATAGAACTCGGCTTGGCTGCCTGGTCATGGCTTGCCCTCAGCTGGCTGAGTGACCTAAGGTAAGTTCCTTAATCTCTCTTTCTCTGTTTCCTGATCTACTCAATGGATAAACTGAAATGATCTCCTAGGCCTTCTACCAGTCTAGAATTCTCTAGCATCTATAAATACACAAGAACTTTCCTACCCTGAAGAGAATAAAAAAATGCTTTGAGTTTCCCACATTATTATCATTTTACTGATATTTTATCTAATATTGCATTATATTTTTAAACAAAGAGAAGAGTTGAAACAATTAGATAATGAATATTCATAGACCTACCTTCTAGATGCTACTGCTAACTTATTTTACTTGCTGTACGGCATTTCTGTCTGTCTCTCCATTCCCTTATCCATTCATCATTCCATCTTTTCACTATTTTCCCCCCCAGCGCTGGGGATTGAATCCTGAATCCAGGGGCAGTCTATCACTGAGCTACGTCCCCAGCCCTTTCTTATTTTGAAACGGTCTTACTAAAGTGCTCGGGTTGGTCTCAAACTTGCAATCTTCCTACCTCAGCCTCCAGAATAACTGGGATTCCAGGATGCCCAACTCTATCAAATGTTTTTTGATGCATTTCAAAGTAAGTTACAGACACCAATATATTTCACTCTTAAAAATTTCAGCATGTGTATCATTAACTAGAGTTTCAACAATTATTTATTGTGTTTTGTTTGCTTTTAAGATAAAGTTTACGTACCTTGAAATGCACTAATCTTATGTGACAAATGCATACACTTGTGTAACCCAAACCTTATCAAGATAAAGAGGGGCTGGGGAGATAGCTCAGTCGGTAGAGTGCTTACCTTGCATGCACAAGGCCCTGGGTTCGATCCCCAGCCCCGCCAAAAAAAAAGATAAAGAGCGCTGCAGCACCCCAGAAATTTCCTCCATGCTTCTCCCCAGTCAACCCCCACTTTCACCACCCCATCCCACTTCACTGTCAAAGATTAGTTTCAGATGTTCTAAAACTTCACATAAATGGAAAAATAGAGTTTGTTGCCTTGTGAGACACTCTCTTAGTGTTGACATTCACCTGTGTGCCTGCATGGAATCAGTACTTCTTGCCTTTTTCTTGACAAGATAATTCCATTGTGAGAATATACAAGTTTCTTTAACTACTCTCCTGTTGATGGGTGCTGGGCTATTCCACCCGTCTCTTCACTTTCATGAAACGTACCCTTTCTGATCCATTGCATGCTGCAGCAGATCCTTCCTGGAAAATCTTATGTACAGAGTGCTTTGCTACATTAACCTAATTTTCTCATTGGTCAGGCCTCAGCTTTCCAAGGAGCCCTTCACACATTGATGAACCATGAAAGAGATACTGATGGTGGCATTGCTGGTGCACTCCATTCTCAGGGTGGTTGGGCTAGGACTGGGGTGGTCAAGGGTTGGAGTCCTTCAACCTCCTCCTGATCTAAACTGCTAAGGCTGTTCTTGAATTTGAAATCCTCCTGCCTTGACCTTTGGAGTAGCTGGGCTTCCAAGTCCAATAGATATCTCTTAAGTACAGGCTGGGAACCTGCACTTTTTAAGTTTTTCCTTCTTCTGGCAAAGATTCATTGCATGTTGAGGATGAACCCTGCCCCTAAACCTGCCAGAAGAACTGGATTTACAAATCGAAGCTGCAACGTATTTGTTCCTCGGCTTGTATTCTCCTCCTATAAAATTATGTTCTATTTTGGGTTTGGCCAAACTATGAATAAATTCATTTCTTTTTGTTTTACCACTTCCCTCTTTTGTTAACTAGACTCCTGATGCAACCTAATGACCAAATCTAGTCCATTGGGACCTCAGAGTCAAGCCTCTGGCAGGGGGCGGGCCCAGTAAAACAGTTATCTTTTAAATGCTATTCGATGATCCCAGAATCCAGGCTTACTTAACAACTTTACATTAGTTTCTCTTTCTCCCCAGCCTTTCTCTGGCTTGAAAAGAATTTATAGTGTGTGTGTCCTTTTACATGTAATGTATAATACATATTATCATTTGTGGGGAGCTCCTAACATATGGCTATCTTCCCAGAAGAAGCTGAAGTGCTGTGTAGAGTTTGCCTTTACAGACTCCCTTGCAGCTGGTGCAGATATAGTCTAGTTTCCGCCAAACTGATACATGCAGGCAGGCAGGACTTTTACCTCGGAACGGAAGGGAGGTGATGGCTTCCACACAACATATATTGCATCCAGTGACTTTCTCACCAGAGCCAGTCAGTGAGGCTTCACCTGCTCTCTAGGTCTTGACTCCGATCCTCCAAATGGATCAACATTTTTGTGAGCTCGCCAGTATCTGTTTAGTAAATTCCTTAGCCAGAGTCTTCTATTACTTGAAACTCAGACCTTGACATGTACAACTGATATATTTCTGTTTGCTAATCTTATCAAACACTTGCATGCATTAGAAATTGTTCAAAGTACATATATAAGCTTATTTAATCACAAAAAGCCCCATGAGATAGGGATTATAATCGTGCCCATTTTACAGGTCAGGAAACTTGAAGCACAGTGAGGAAACTAACATGAGTTTAAGTAATTTGCTCAAAATTATAAGCAAGGACACGATTTGAACCAGGCTGTCTGAAAGCAAGTCTGAACCTTTAATCAGTACAAACACTGCTTCTCCCTGATTTTTTACCTGGTTGACTAATTAATAACTATAGAAACATCTGAACATTACAAAAGGGTAGAAGAAACAAATACAAACGAACTGTGAGTCTTTTTTTATTTCTTTTGTGATCATTACTATCATTAGTTTTCCTTTCATGTTTATTATTGAAAGTCCTTTTTTGTAAAGAACAGGGCAGGGTACTATAAAATGATTAAAAAGACACAAAAAGTTTTCAGACCCTGGGAACTGGCTTTGAATAACATCCCCTGAAGCACGTAGCTTTACACTGTTCCTTTAAGTTTGGTGCATAGAAATCGTGCTGCTGCTGGGCACAAGTGGGCATGCATTGGCTCTGGAATTGCCACAGTTACGCAAGTAAGAGAGACGTGAGCAACCAAAGGAACCGTGACTGATTTCATGAGCCATTTACAGATCTACTGTCCCCACAGTGCGTACTTAGACATGCATGGCTTCATCTCTAAGTCAAGTTCATTTCTTTCTCTGGCATTCCTCCCACTACAGAGAAGCCCAGAATCTGCCTGTTTATTGGACATCTGACTACCTTCTGTCATTTGCTCAATCCTCAGCTAGTGATACTCACCTGTTTGGGTCAGGGATCTCTTTGAAAATATGATGAAGCTTATCAATCTTTTTCTAAGAAAAATGCCCAAATTTCCATTTGTATAGACCTATGCATCCAACTTCAGGGATTCAGAAACCATGATGTCCTCATTTTACAGGCATAGAAATTCAGGGCCACCATCCCAGATGAATACAGAGCATGTAGCAGGTTCTCTGAGCTTCTGTTTTCTCATCAGCAGAATAGATACATCATAGTTAACCTCATAGGATTAAAGGAAAGATTAAAATGAGTTACAGTTGAAAGATACTAGAATAGAAATTCCAAAAGTACTGCAAAGTTTGGCCTATGAATCCTATTTTTCTTTTATTTTTTTCCACCTCTGAGAATATTTTTTTAAAGTTTGGATTGATTTCCAATATTTAATAACTGTTTTGCAATCTAGGCAAATGACTCATGGTGGAATTGCAGCTGCTTTGCCTCCAAATTTTTTCACAAATTTATCAATTTTTCTCCCTCTTTACCATCACAACTTCAGTTCAAACTATTGCCACCTGCCCTGATTCTCAGAAGAATAACAAAAAGCCTTAAAGTATCTGTTTGTCTGTATATCCTTTGAATCATGTTTTTAATACACCTTCAAATATGAGAGGTAATGAATTCACAGTTGCTGATTATTTTGTTATTTTTCAGTTCCAGAATTCAAGGAGCATGCAGGCATATCCTTGTGTGTTAGATGGGGAGGGAAGTTAGGCTGAGCTAGTGGTAGTTACCAACAAATTAGCAGATGAAGCAAATATGGCGGCCATTGGCTTCTCAGAGAAGAGATTGTACCAGCATTAGGAGAGTTGGGAGAGGATCACGGATGAGCATTGCTCAATGTTTGGAGCTGATGCTTTCACACAAGTCTTGATTTCTGCTAGATAATCAGGCTGAGTAGGGAATCATGAATTTGCAGTTTGAAAATCACCTTCTAGAAAATCAATTCTGGGTTTAACAACCATGAACAGGAAGGAAGCTCAAATCAGGAGCACACACTTGATTAACTGACTGACAGTCCCCTGTCTTTGTCCCTGCAAGGTAGCTCTCCTTGTATTCCCTCCCCTATTTTAATCGGGCACCATCTGGCCTTGATAAAACCCCATGGGTGTCCCTTTCCAAGGCAAATTTCTGCAATGCCCAAGTCTTGTTCAGTGTTACTGGATGCTTAACGCTTTGCAGTATCGGAGAGTTCCAGTCTTTCAAGCAGGGGCTCTCAACCTAAATAACAAATGGAGAGAGATTCTTTAAAGATTAAAAAGTTTATTTGGAATTCCAAAGCATTGCAATCCACATAACTTAGTAAATTAATAGGAGTGCATTCAAAGAGGCTGAAGCAAGGGGACATTTTTAAAAGCCAAAATAAGGAGAATTACATAAGTTGCTTTGAACTGAACATTCTTGGATAAAAAGATCAATAGCAAGGTTTGGATCAGTCCTACGCTGGATGACATCCTCATCAAAGTATTTTCTGTGTCAGGTTGTCATGGCTTTTGTGCATCATTGTGGATGTGGCAGTCTTGTTATCAGGCATAGGTGTGTGAAACCCTTCCTGACCTCCTGGTTTTATATAGATATTTATTGTTGGGGTTTGACAAAGGTGACTCCATTTTTACTCTCAAAATGTTCACAGGGTTCAAGAGTTTGCTGCAGGTGACAGCATACTCTAGGGTGCTTGCTGAAAATGCAGGCAATCTAGGACTCAGCCAGCCTTCAGAATCTCTAGGATGGCTTCTGGAAACCTGTATTCCAAACCAATCTGATACTGTAGATTCCACACTTAAAATCCTCCAATGACTTCCTATTGCTTTTAGGAAAAACAAAAACACGAACAAAAAAATCTGTGTATGTTTCCCTGGCCTAATGGTTTGACCCTTGACTACCTTTCTTTATGAGACGACCCTACCCCTCCACCTCTCAGCTCAGAGTCAAAATTGGCTCTTTCTGTCCCTTGTGGCAATCTCCTTCCTTCCACAAAAACTTTGCACATGCTCTTTCTCCTCCCTGGAATGAGTCTGTCTTCCCACCTTGGGTTTTGGAAATCATTGAAGACCATTCTAATGAAAATAAACAGAAGTTATTTATTCAGAGTTTGCTGTAGCTCCCACCCTGGTACACCTGCAATGAAGCTCTCACCAGAGTCAAGCTAAAGCCACCATGTTCTTGGACCTGCAATAATGTAAATTAAATAATCCTCTACTTTTAAAATTATCCAGCCTCAAGTACTTTGTTATAGCAATGGAAAATGTACTAATACACTTTAACAATGACTTCTAGAGAACAGAACGTGGCAAAAGTGATGCTATATGACTTTCAAGAGTAGGTAAAAAGCGATAGAGTTCCCTTTCTTTAGGATGTGCATCTTTGGTGCCCTGAGCTACCATGGAAGAAGTAGGGGTATTCTAAAGCTGTGTAGTGGAGAGACCATGTATAGAACCCATAGAGAGACTGAGAGAAATGTCTAAGCAACCCTAGCTGGTCTAGCTCTCATCTGTTTGAACCTTCCCAGTTCAGACATATGGATGAAGAGGCCTTTGAGATGACCCCATGATTGACCAACAGCTGATCATAAATGCATTAGAGACCTGAGAAAGAACCACCTATCTGCCTAGTCAACCTCCAGACATGTGAAAGATGATGAAAATAAATGACAATTTCTGTTTATGCCACATTTGAGCTAGTTTATTACCCAGTGATGGATTAACTGCTACAGAATCCTTGACCACTGCTGAGAAGAAGAAGAAGCAGGCTAGACTAGCTGTGGAGATTGGATACCACCTATGTGGGACCTCACTGCCAGGCAAATCTGTAGCCTTGCTGGGTGGCATGTCATTCCACTGCCTCTGGCCTTGGAAGATCAGCCTGAAATTCTTCAAATGTAAATGTCTTCAAAATACTAAATCCCAAGCGGGGTGCAGTGGTGCACACCTGTAACCCCAGTGGCTCGGGAGGCTGAGGCAGGAGGATTGTGAGTTCAAAGCCAGACTCAGCAACTTAGCAAGGCCCTAAGCAACTGAGATCCTATCTTAAATAAAATACAAAAAAAAAAAAAAAGACAAGGCTGGGGATGTGGTTCAGTGGCTGAATGCCTCTGAGTTCAGCCCCAGTACCAAAAAAAAAAAAAAATAAACCCCAATAATTAACACAAAGACCTTGCCAAGTACCTATTCCAGGGAGGGAAAAATTTCAATGATGTTTGATTGCATGTGGTTAAAATTCAAATTCAGTCAAAAAGACTAGGTCTAGATACAAGTGTTTCCCCCTATAGATATCATCTCATCTTTCCCTCCCATGAGATTACTAGATCCCTTTTGGAATCTTCAGTAGTTGAAAAAATTAGCCTTGGTAAATTAAGGAAACTTAAAGGTTACTTGGTTCAATTCCCATGTTTACTGACAAGGAAACTGAGTCTCAGAAAGGAGAGGGAATGGCCCTGAGTTAATAGATGGTGGAGCAGGGATTAGAGTCTAGAATGTTAGCCTCCCAGGTCAGTGTGCTCTTCAAGGTGCCAGAGTTCGCTCAGTTTGTTACAACCCTTATGAAACACTTCCAGGCCAACACTAAGCTGCACAAATATTAACATATTTAGTTCTCATGCCGATCCTAGGAGATAAGTGCTATTTTAACCCTCATTTTATAGTAAAAGAGAAAACAGGTGCAGACAGGTTAAATAATTGGCCAAGGTCAGTACCTTTTTCAGACTGTGGACCTTGGGCTTTGGAGGGCCCCACTCTGGCCTCCTCTGGCCTCTTCCCTGCAGGATGAAGGCTCAGTGGGGCCAAGTTGTTGGTCTAACTGGAGGCCCTGATCTCCAGCGGTCTACCATTTACTGGAGCCAGATCCTCAGGACCCAGTTCTATGAGGACTAGCAGACCTCTGCAGATCCAATTCCAGGGCCCTCCTCTTTCTACAGTGGTAGTTTCCAAAGTGTGATCTCTGGATCAACAGTATCAGCCTCATCTAGAAACAGGTTAGAGATGTAAATTCATCCCAGAAATTGGAAATTGGAAATTCTGGAGTAGAGTGGAGTCATCTGTGTTTAACGAGACTTCCAGGAGATTCTCATGTGGCTAAAGTTTGGGAAACATTTTTCTTGAGTACAACTGCGAATCTGAATGTTCTCTAAGAACGCTGCAACCCTGGGGAGATCAGCATGCTGGAAACGGAAAGGAGAGACAATGGGAAATGGTAGTGTCCTGGCAGCTCAGGGGTTACAGCATTTCTCCAAGAGTCAGCCTTACTCTACCTGTACTGAAGCACATTGGTGGTTATGTTTTGTCACCAGCTGGAATTCTTTATGATCCTTTGGATTCCCAAGGCTGTGTTCCATTTTGGTCTCTATTTCAGCACCTCTTGTAAAGGGATATGAGCCTCTTTCCTCTCCTTCCTCATTTGCAATGGAGAATATCTTTTAAGGAGGATGATTCAGATTTCCAGCATTTGACCTTTCTCCCCCCCTCTGCTTTCCAGCATAGTAATCTGCATGCTAAACAGAGCCCAGAGGGAGCAAATTAAATGCATGGAGAAGTAATGCCATTAAGGCAAACAGGAGTCCCAATCAACCTCATATGCTCATAATTGAGATGTTATGCAATCTTAGCAAAAAATTGCAGACATCTAGTTTCCTTCATGGCCAAGCATGAACTCCTAAGACCCTTTAACATTTCCAAAACCATAATGCTAAATCTAGGACTGTAATGGAACCCTGTGCTGTTAGAATATGATGAGGCAAAAATTCAGCTTAAGACACCTAGAGAGTCCACAGGAGAGTGGTGCTTGTATTTTCCTTTTATCTAGAGTAAATACATTGAGTTACTTGACTGGGAGATTCTCTGCCCATTACAGCCTGGGCTCTAGGGCCCCACCCATATTCCATGGGCACACTGATGACTGCCTAATGTGAATTCCACTGACTCTCAGCTTGAGAGTTTTTGTCTGGCCACAGGACTATGGTTGGCCTATTGCAATTTCAGGAGATAACGTCCCTAGAAATAGCATTCACCAAAGACAGACAAGGAATTGGTAGATTAGTACCCGCCAACATCCTCGCTGCTTGGCTGGGATAGCTCTAAGCAGGATCCTGCACTGTCTTTAAATCCAGGATGTGATACATGTTAGGCTAGTGTTCTACTCCTCAGCTATTTCCCTAGCCCTTTCTATTTTCTTTGGACAATGGGTCTCACTAAATTGCCTAGGCTAGTCTTGAGCTTGCAATTCTCCTGCCTTAGCCTCCCAACCAACAAGAAGTAGAGGCAGTTACCACCATGCCCAGCATTATAAGTCTGTGTGTGTGTGTGTGTGTGTGTGTGTGCGTGTGTGTGGTGTGTAGGCATGTGTGCCTACACATGCACACGTGCGGTGCTGAGGGTGGAACCCAGACCTTGTTGTTGCCTCTGGACAATGTCTGGCTGTAAGACTCACCTCTTGTCCAGGAAGGCAGAGAGAGCCTCATGGCCTCGCCACCTCCTGAAGGCCCTCCTCTCCATATGCTGCACTGGCATTGAAGTTTCAACAGTACTTTTGGAGGGACACACTCTTTACACTACAGCGTAGGGAAACAAAAGGCCAGGGACTCGGTTGCCCCTGGACCTGCTCTTCATGAGAGGAGTCCCTCATGATGAACTGAATGACCTTAGACAGGGACTCAGAGGTGGGTGAAGACACAGTCTGGACACAGAAATTCATGACAATTATAACAGCTGGACTTACTTTTGTTGTCTACATGTAAGGGACTAATTTAGAAAACACACTTAAGAGTTTATGATACTGACACACTGTGCATACACCGGGGACTCTGTGACATCAGTGACCAAGGGGGCTGGGGTTGGGCTGTACAGGAGCAGCATTTAGTATATCATTGAAGTGAGGCTGCTGTAGACTCACAGCAAACTCGGATCTCTTTCACAGGTTAAATGGAAAACCCACGGGAATCACAAAGAAAGGACCAGAGCACATGCCCCAAGTTAAAGTGATGAGAAACAGAAAGGTTTTCCTCCAAAGCCTTGCCCAGGAGGGCAAGCCAGCCACCCCTCACTCCTCCAGGCTGTCTGGCTCACTGCTCAGGACCCCTGGGAAACTCAGGGTGGCTGAAGGGCCCACCCCTGGCTCAGGACTCTCAAAGGGACCACCCTGTGGAGCTGCAATAGAGAGGACAAAGGAGGACTGAACTCTCTGCACCATACGGTCAAACAACAGAGCAAGCATCAGCCCCCAAGTCCCTCTGGGGAAGGCACCCGGTGCTACCTGGACAGCCATCGTGGTCTGTGACAGGGGGCCTCCCTGTGCTATTCTGGGTGTCTCCGCAGGATGAACTGCTGCTGAGGGCTCCTCCTGTCGATGGTTCCCTTCTGAAAATGGCAATTGGGCACCATTGGTGTCAGGTCACACACAAGGTCCGCCTTCTGCCCCCGGAGCAGTTCAGTCTTGTCCCGTTGGAACACTTTGAGTCACGCGTTGCCATTGGGAGACCTCCGCAGGGCTCGGCAGTCACACATTCCGGCTAAGACGTTACTACCCCCTCTTCCTACGCTGCCAGGAGGAGGCCAAGGAATGAATATCTGATCATGGATGGGGCACCACATTTATGAGAAGAGTTGTGAGAAACGGAAACGGAAACGGATCGAGAACACACTGGGAAGCATCTTTACCCCAGAAACACGGGAGAAAGAGCAGAGTCGTGTATGACTAATTAAACAAAAAAAAAAAAAAAAAAAGAGCAGGGCACGGCCAGGTGTCCCACGTCTGCTCCGGGTGGGGCGGAGGGCCCGTGGTTTCCAGGTGGCTTCGGGTGTCCCGCCTGGAACCAGTGAGGCTGCGGCCACGGCAGGTCGCACCTCTCCCTCCAGCAGCTGGTCCTCCCAAGTGAGACCCGGTTGTCATCTGTCTGCCCACGCGGATCAGGGAAGGGGCCAGAGTGAACCACCCCGTGGCGCCCAGGTGGACCTAACCACACCCAGCAAGTGTGGAAGGTGCCGATTTGTCCTTTGGAAATGACACGAATCAAGGCAAACGTGAACTCAAAGGCAGCACCACCCCACCTACTTGGCTCTGCGGGCATCAGCAGTGCGCTGGCCAGGAAGCCACCCTGGTCCTGAAGGTTCTCTGTGGGCCTGCCCACCATTGGGTGAAGTCACTGGGTGAGGGGTCTGTCAATGTGGCTGGTGGTGTGTGACATCCTGGCCAGAAGCCACTCTGTTTTGGCATCTGGGGGCCTGTATGCAGCAGCACAGCCCACCCAGACAGGTGGCCATTCTCGCCTCCAGCCCCTGGCAGTGGTCCGTTGGGCCAGGGGTCCCAGTGCCTGCGGGGTGTTGCTCGGTGGAGTGGGAGCTTGGTTCCAAGGCCAGGGTCTTGGGGGACTCGCTCTGTGCCTTTGGCCCGCTGCTTCTAGGCCAGCAGCTGGGCAGAGGAGCCACAGGACTGGGAGCGGGGGCGCTGGCCGGCAAGTCGCACGTGGGAACTGCAGGTAGACCTGCTCTTCTGCTGCCCCTCTGCCCTGAGGGCTTGTACTCCTCAGGTGGCTGTCGCTCACAGGTCCAGAGGGGCCAAGAGCTAAAGGCAGGCCCACTGGTGTGCCTCCTTGGGCCCAGAGCCAAGCTGGAAGGGATGGAGGAGGATGGGTAAGGCCCCACCTGCAGCCGCCTAGGCCTGGCTTCACCTTGCAGCCGGCCCCCTGGGTTGTCTGGTGGTGTAGCAGGAGGTAGTCACCATGGCCTTGGTCAAATCGGCCCATGGACACTAACACCCAGGTTTCCTGCAGCCTGTAACCCAGGTCCAACATGGCCAGCAAGATGGAGGTGTCCGGGTGCTTGGGGGGCAGCTCAGCTGGAGGACTCGGCAAGATTTCTCACCCTGGCTCAGATGCTGAGACACTGGTGCTCCAGGATCTGCTCGAGCGTGGGCCTGGGCACCGGCTCCATCGTCAGCATCCCAGAGATGAGGCCTCGTGCTTCAGCTGACAGGTGGGAGGGGAGGTCCTACCTGGCCTGCAGCACCTGCTTCTTGGCCTGTGCAAAGATGGTCCCAGTAAACGGGGAGCATGAGGAACAGGAGGACACCCAGGCTCCAGACGTCCACCGCAGGGCCTTCTGTACTCCTCACACTGGTACAGCTTCAGGGCCCAGTAGGGACAATGCCACAGAGCACGTCCAGCTTCCGTTCTGCTGTGAACCTGCAGAGCAGACCATGGCAGTAGCCCAGGATGCTGGCCACCTGCCCGAACACCCTGTGGGCCTCTTCCTTCTGCAGGCCATGGCCTCCGGGATGTGCTACAGCAGTTGACCCCCCAGTCACAAGTTCCATCACATAGGAAGTGACAGCGGTGTCATGATTTCCAGCAACCACACCACGTGGGGGTGCTCCACACCCTTCATGATGTGCAGCTGTAGGTATCAGTCTGCCTAAAATAAGGTTTTAGAGTAATGATCTGACTTTTGAATAACTCCCTGGATTACTGTACAATCCTGCAGTTGGAGTGGTCTGTCAAAGGTAAAGTAAGTGGAAAAAATTTGTATGTGCAGGTCTGTCTGTTTTAAAGGTTCCTGTCAGTCCTGGTTTTGTGATCCTTTCTCGTCTGTGTCTTTTGTATCTGTTACTGGCCCTAAGACATGGGCCACACGGCATTGATCTTACAGGTCGTCTCTTGAGTGGAGAGTTCTTGGCTGCATGGGCCACCTATAGGGACAGGCCTATCTAAGAGAAAGAGGGCCTTTGAATGGTTTTTCTGGATTATTATACAATTCTGAAGTTGGAGTTAGTCCATCAGGGGTAAAGTATATGAGTGTGTGTACAGGCATTTATGCAGTTGCATGAAGGGACCTGAATCGTCAGGAACTAAGTTGAAGGTGCCAAAAGGCACTGAATCTGGTATGCAAGGACAGAAGGACACCAGAAGAAAGGGTTAAAAAAGGTTTAAGGGCTGGGGATATAACTCAGTTGGTGGAGTGCTTGTCTCACATGCACAAGGCCCTGGGTTCAATCCCCAGCACAAAAAATAACAAAAAACAAAAAACAAAAAACAAAACAAAACAAAAATCCCAGGAAAACTGCCTGGGTTGTAGAATGACCAAAGAGAACATGGCCTCTACATGGCCTTCCTGCCCCTTTTGCTCCTGGGGGTGGATAGAGGCTGCTGGCCTCAAAGGGTGTGGCAGTAGGTTTCAGTACTGTCAGTTATGACCTGGAGACCAGAATAGTCTCACCTGTTAAGAACTGACATAACACCCCATTTAGCTAGGGGATATTCACTGGGGCAAAGCAATTCATGCTATAATATTATGCCATCAAACTAAATGCCTGGGGAGGCTGGCAGAATAAACAGCTGCACCTAGAAAAGAAAAAGACAAAACTAAGGCCCACCCTTGTTTTGTAGGCAACCTCTGCAAAGGGATCTTCAAGGAAGCCTAAAGGAAAGTATAGAAAGGGCCTCCTCCACTGCATATCAATACGCCTCGTATAAGAAAAAGGAGCCTCTGGGTACAATTGACAGCGGGGAACTAGCTTAAAGTTGATGGCATCATGATAATGATAAGGCAGACAGGCCAGACTCAAATATGTCCTATGCTCTAACCCCAGAAGGGCCACCTGGGAGGGAGAAGATTAAGACACAGTTTTGTATATGCCAGATTGTCTGATCCCTCTCCTGGGATGAAATTTGTTGTGTAAATTAAATGCACTGATAACATTCATAAGGTCTGTTTCAAAATATAAATTTAAGAAAGGGTCCCAAACTAGAAAAGATAAAAGAAAGTTATAGATATAGAAATATATTTTGGATTGAAAATTAGAAGGTAAAAGAAATGTTTCTAGATGAGAAAGCATTTTGTCTGGTAAAGTAATATTCTTGGGAGAAAGTCCAAGATGAAAGAGGACAAAACTAAGGATGTAAAGTTGTGAATGCCTAAGTAAGTCGCAAAAGGTTTTCAGAAGTTAAAGCTCAAGAAGTTTGTGTTTGTGATTAAATTGACTATAATTAGTACAGTCATTCAAAATTATTTGAACTTTAATGTATTGATATGAAGCAAAGTCTGAAACAGTAATCTGCTCTTTCCTATCAAGATAATTTTCTTGTATTTGCTAGGTTTTATTATTTGGGGAAACTAAGTCTTAAAGGATTAGGGTTTGTACCTGTTTTAAAGTCTTAAATGATTACTTTGAAACTGGTTAAACAACTGTTACTTAGGCTATCACATTATAGTTGACACCCCAAATATATGCAGTTAGGTATATGTATGCATCTGAGAACTATATCTGTCTAAGCATTGTCTCAGTGTTATGTAAAAGTTTATACTATGAAAGTTTATGTAATAAAAACAGCATGATATTTGGCACCAAAATGGACACATAGACAAATTGTACAGATAAAAGAAACAGAGACAAACCCACATAAATACAGTTATCTCACACTAGACAAAGGCACCAAAAACAATCATTGGAGAAAAGATAGCCTATTCAACAAATGGTGCTGGGAAAAATGGAAAACCACATGTAACAGAATGAAATTAAACCTTTATCTCTCACCCTGCATGAAACTTAACTCAAAGTGGATCAAAGACTTAGGCACTAGAACAGAAACCCTGTGACTTCAAGAAGAAAAAGTAGGCCCAAATCTTCACCATGTCAGTCTAGGATCTGACTTCCTTAACAAGACCCCTAAAACACAAGAAGTTAAACCAAGAACTGTAAGGGATCCCACAGAAACCATGCCAGACATGGGAAATCACATAAGGGAGTTTATTAAGCAAAGTGTCTCCCTGCAGGGTAGAGAGAAAATGAGAGGAAAAGAAAGGGAATGAGAAAGGGCACGCACTAGAGAGAGTGGAAAGCGAGGAGAATAGAGACAGTAGGAGAGAGAGAAGTGTGAGAAAAGATGGCGGGTAGCTACAGTAAAGCAGTTGAATTCTGCTGGGCTAACAGGGGACCAATAATGGAGAAGGACACTTGCAAGCTGACTGATGAACCAATAGCTAGCTAGGATGTTCACAGATTGACAAGTGGTTGGGAGGTGGGAAAAATCACTACAACAGAAAGGGCGGGGGAGCAGCTTTGTACATTACATTCCCCCGTTTCTGTTTTTATAAGAAAATCTTTTGCTCTCCAGTTCTTTCCAAAGCCTTCTCTCTCCTTCCTGCCTAAGTGACTGGGGCTGGTTTTGCAGGTGAGATGTAAAAAGTCCATTCTCCTTCCAGACTTCCAAAGGCAATTGGTTTTCATGGACTTCATTTCCTTGATTTGACTCATCCCCTATTTCTACACTAACTGCCTGTCCCCAATTCTGACTTCATTCACCCCTCTAATTCTAGGAACTCCTTCACTGCTGTAGAGAAAGGGGGTGATGACCGATCTCACTTCTTCGAGCTGGAAGGGGGCAGCATGGGGCAAGCAGTTTGGAGTTCCCTTTTTAGAAATCAGGTCAATTGAGGGGTCCACGGTAGAAGTCTGGTTGGGGAAGAGCAGGTTGTAAAGGCATCTGGGGGTGGGTGCTTCTATGAGAGAAGAACAAAAAGACATGAGTACTGAAATGAGATTGATACAATATAAATGTTGCAGAATCTGGAACATGCCAATGAATATCAAAAAGATGGAAGAAGTCAATAATCCCTCACCAGGGGGTGGAAGAACTGAGAAGTTGTTCCCATAACAAGGCCTAGCAAAGGCTGGAGAGGATAAGGCCTTTATTTGGGAACTTTAACATTGTCCAGGTTATCAGGAATGTAAACACAACATTTAGTGGAGATACTAGCAAACATAGATTAAGCCTACCTGTGTCTGTAGGCCTTAAACTGACTAAAACTTCTGACTCTGTCAGTTTCTCTTGATAGTAATTAGGCACATTTGCCTAAGAATCTCTCTTTTGTAGCTTTTAGTCTTTATTCTAGTGCACTAACACAAGTTTACATCTTAAGTTACATTTAAGTATTATTTCTTTTAAATGCCCAAGAATGGCTATATTTTGGTTTTAACTGTTTTGCTATGTGTTTAAGATCAAGTTGGTCATAGTGACCTGTTCCTGTCTGTTAAAGAGTCAGCTGAGTTCCCACAGGGATCACTCATAGAGAACTTAAGAGCAGCTTCTTAGCTCCATTAGTGCCATTGGTTAGGCAGGGTCTCCTTGATGAGGTGGCTTCCTTTGGAAGCATAAAGGAATGTATCTCCCTTTTTTTATGACCCTCCTCTGCAGCAGGTGCACTGAGTGACTTTTTATTCTCTAGTGGCCTCATCAATCTCCTTGATCAGGAGGTTGTGTGACCCACCCAGAGTTCCAAAGCTCCTTAGAGAAGTCCTCTTGTTCCCTGGGTTCAGGCTGACTTTGAGGGCAAGACTCAAATATGGACTTTTCTTGACCTCTGTATTTAATCTCAATCTCTAAGTTTGATCTTAACCATCAAGCAAGCCAGTCTCACCAGTCATAAAGTAAGAGTACTGGACTTTAACTTCAATGTCTATAACTTTACAGTTATTTACCCCCTTTCATCTAATTGGGGCCTACATTATCTGTCCTATAGGTGATGGCTTTTACAAGGAAATACAAAATGGAATCACCAACAGTAAAACATTCAGTTTGTGCAATAGCTATCTTGAATTTTGGCTGAGTTATTCATTTTATCCCCTCTTTGAGATCACAGTAATCTTTACAACAAACATCAAACTTTTGAACACAACTTTAAATGAGTTAAAGTCTGGCTTACTTTGGAGCCATTCTAATGTGCAGCAGGGTTGTGAGGCAGAGTCTTATCTCAGGTAAGGCAGGACTTCCTCTTTTGCCATGACCAGCATGACCAAATTCTAAAGTTCAGTGAGGGACAAAGGAGTATTAGAAAATAAAGGTTTATAAACACAGATTTTGAAGATTAAGCCAAGATCAGATGGAACTCTGTTCTCTGATTAAAATGCAGATCTAAAGAGTTATGTCAGCAATCTTTATATATGTATGTAAGCATTATTCTTTGTTTTCAGGAAAGTTACAGAGACTAGGACATTAACATAACTTTTTTCAGAGCTGCAAAATGCAATGTTAGGAGCTCTGTGTAGCTCTTAAGGAAGTCCACTGTTCAAAGTTAACTTTGTAAATTAATTAGATGTCGCTAACAAACACGTTTGAGTAATCCCATACATGTCAACTCTAATTCACTCATCTTATTGTAAAAAAAAAAAAATATCAGACAAGTGTAAAAAAACAAAATGTCAGACAAGTGTAAACAGTATTTGCCGTCTCTTTCCTGTTGAAGAAAAGTCCTAGAAAAATTGATGTTAGACATTTTATAAACATCAACATTTTATTAGTGTGACCACCTAGAGACTTGTGAGTTAATTTTAAGGACATAAACTACTTCTATTAGTTTACCCAATTTAAATTGAACCTCTTTAAATCACGTGAATTAAAGCATTTGGATCCATTTTTTAAATTTTAATTTTTATGCACGTTTATATTTAACACAAAAGCAAAGGCCTTGTAATGTTTAGCTCCATTGCAATGTAACAGATGTCCAAAAATAACTCTAGAGTTGGATAAAAAGAACTGATAAAAAATCATTAACTTAGGTATGTAGGATCAAAATTGTGAGCTTGAAAATATAGCATTTAAGAAAAACAAAAGTCCTAGAAGAAAAATGATAATGGTCATTAATTATAGCATGAGAAAATGAGAAAGAGAGAAGAGGTGAAAGGGAGAGAAAAATAATTCTGAGTTGCAGCCCAGGAGAAATTTAAAATGGACACTTTTTCCCTTGGGTTTGAGACTGGTTTCCCACTGAGCATTCTGGCTTCCTCCATTTACATTTCAATGTAAGCCTTGACTGAGATCTGGATCTGAAAGGGGCTAAAATGTTCTAGCAGAAATTTGATGCCTAGGGCCTTTTAACCCTTTTTCCTGGTTAGTAATCAATTTAGGCTTGGACACAGAAAATTGTGAAACAATTATCTCCCACTACTTGTGGGGAATGGGGCTGTTATATCATACTCCTTACCGGGACATGCCACTGATGGTTGGACTGATTACTCCCTCCACACTGGGGTATGCAGGACCTTGTGGCAGGGGGACTAGGTGGGCTGGGCTGGGGAATGGAAACAGAAACAGCTGAGTTAAAGTTGGAGGAGGAGGAGGGATTAAGAGGGAGAGAAGAAGGAGGTGTTTGCAGGAAGAGCATATAAGTGCAAGAAAGAAGAGACTTGAAGATAAGGAATTCCTTTCCATCTGCCCACTCGCTCACAGAAGTTGTGTGCCATTACACAAACAAATTTTGATGGCTTTAAGTTGGGGGTTGGGCGAAGGGTTCCCAGAGTTGAATTTGTCAGATTGGAGGACCCAGATTCCATGGTGGGGACTGATACAGCCGAGACTGTGCCCTGGCATCCCAAGGCCACAGAGTAGTTGACTGGAGACAAGAAGGTGGCACATAGATGGTGTCATCACACAAACATCAATGTGGGGTCAGACAAAAGCCGAGAAGAGTTGAGGACCTGATATCAGGGTTTTCGATTGTGAATGTGAGTACAAGATGATCCTCAACTCGAGAGAGAATCTCCACCATAAAATCAGGAATCCACCCGGCAGAAAAGACTGACTAAGGGGGCCAGGCATGGCTGGGAGTGAATCGGCCTAGGGGAATTCGCCTGGGGGACTCACCAATCTGAAGTCCGGTGATGGATGGAAAGTAGAGCGTTCGGGCAGAATGGAAGGTGAGGCTGTGTCCGGGGGGGCACTGGGGCTCAGGTGGGGTTCCACTTGCTTAAGAGACAGTGGAAGATCCCATCCAAGTCACAGCACCAATGTAAGGGATCCCAAGGAAACCACACCGGATACAGGAAATCACATAAGGGAGTTTATTAAGCAAACAAAGTGTCTCCCTGCAGAGTAAGAGAGACAATGAGAGGAAAAGAAAGGGAATGAGAAAGGGTGTGCACTAGAGAGAGTGGAAAAGTGAGGAGAATAGAGAAAGTGAGTAGGAAAGAGAGAAACGTGAGAAAAGATGGCGGGGTAGCTACAGTGAAGCAGTTGAATTCCGCCGGGCTAACAGGGGACCAATATCGGAGAAGAACACTTGCAAGCTGACTGATGAACCAATAGCTAGCTAGGATGTTCACAGATTGACAAGTGGTTGGGAGGCGGGGGAAATGGCTGCAACAGAAAGGGCGGGGGAGCAGATTCGTACATTACAAGAACCAATAAATGGGATGGATTCAAATGAAAAATCTTCTCAGCAAAAGAATCAATAATGTGAAGAGAGAGTCTATAGAATGGGAGAAAATTTTTACCACATACACCTCAGATAAAGCATTAATCTCCACAATATATTAAGAAATAAAAAAAAAAAAAACTTAACACATACACACAAATAACCCAATCAACTCCCCCTTTCTTATATAAAATTATTGACCATATTCTGATAGCCATATTTTAAGGGGGTGATAGAGGCTATGTGGCGAGGCAGGGGCGTGGCCTGCCTGAACAGGTGCAGAGCTGGAGTGACAATCCCTCGGGAACTGCGCCTGTCTTAGGTTGTCCGTGGCAGAGCAACATCCTTACCCGTCATTGGATAATGAGGCTCTAGCCCTCATTTCCTGTCTTAGGTTGGTATGAGCTCTCATGAATCTTACCCATCATTGGCTGTCCAGTTCAACTCACAGGGGTGATGGTCTTTTAAGATCACCATCGCGATCCATCATCTCCAGTCGATGGTAATGAACCTGAATAGGTTTCGCCAGAATAACCTCAATATGAGCTCTAAAAAAAGCCATGATCTTGTTGAATATCAAAGGACCTATAGATACGATAAGCAGCAAGCAAAGGAGAGGACCTTAGCAGGGTCCTCAAGTCCTGCATGGCTGTGGGAGAGCAGTGAACAGGCAGCCATTATCCAGAGAAGCAATGGTGTGCAGTCACAGGGTTTGCCATTCAGGGGATTTTTTGCATAGATTGTCAGCTGCATCTGTAAGAGAGGAAGATTCATCCTCAGGGGGAAGGTTTCCGTCATTGACCTGTTTGACCAGGCGTTCTGGTAACCATCTTGGGGCTGCTTGTTCTTGATCTAAAATGCAAGCTGAGCCTCATCCCCAATTGAGGATGGGATCTGGGCCTTTCCATTTATTTGTTAAAGGATCGCGCCACATAACAGATGGGCGAGCAGAATTAGAAGAGGGATGCCAATGTCTGTCCGTGGCCGAATGTCCTTCATTGTCTAGGGTAAGAAAGTTAAGAGCAAATAATGCATGATTAAGGTGATCCCTGGGAGTGGTAAATGCAAGGGAAGAGGCCTTAAGGCGGGTAAGCCAGGTTTTTAAGGTGAGGTGTGCATGTTTCACAATGCCTTGACCTTGAGGGTTATATGGAATTCCAGTAGTATGAGAGATTTGAAGAGTGGCACAAAACTGTTTGAACTTGGTACTGGTATATGCAGGGCCATTATCTGTCTTAATATGTGCTGGCTTTCCCATTATGGAAAAGGCTGAGACAAGATGAGAAAGGACATCCTTGGTAGCTTCTCTGGAATGCGGTGATGCAAAAATAAAGCCACTAAAGGTATCTATGGAAACATGTATGTACTTTGTTTTTCCAAATTCAGGAAAGTGAGTAACATCCATCTGCCAAATCTGATTGGGCAGTAATCCTCGAGGGTTAACACCCAGATGTTGAATAGGAAGGGAGAAAACGCAAGCAGGACACGCTTTTACAATTTCCCTTGCTTGTCGCCTGGTAATTTTACAAAGTAACCGAAGGCTCTGAGAATTTAAGTGGTGAAGATTATGTAAATCTGTGGACTCTTGGATGGATCCAATAAGAACTGGGAAAAGGGAGCGAGTGGCTGCATCAGCCTGAGCATTACCCCGTGATAGGGGACTGGGAAGATCAGAATGTGCTCTAATGTGTCCTAAGAAAAATGGATGTTTTCTAGCCTGAATTAGTTGTTGAAGCTGGTTAAACAAAAAGGCTGCGTTGGAGGAAGCCTTAATGGCAGGTGAAATCTCCAATAGGGGCACAGAATGGGCCATGTAAGCACTGTCTGTATAAATATTAACAGGTTTATCAAAAAATGTCATAAAGACTTGTGTTATAGCAAACAATTCTACAAGCTGTGCTGATGGATAAGCAGTGTCAAAGGTGGTAGGCTGATTATCAACAACAAAGGTTGCACGGCTGTTGCTGGAGCCATCTGTAAAAACAGGAAGGGCTTGTGAAATAGGAGCCTTCCGAGTAACCCGAGGAAAAATAAATGGATGTAATTGAGCAAAATGCAAAAGGGGGTCATTGGGAAGGTGGTTATCAATTGTTCCCCAAAAGCCTGAATGATGAATGGCAATACCCCATTCATCCCTTGTCTGTAGTAAAAATTGGGTCTGATCCTTAGTGTATGGAATCAAAATGCTATCAGGGTCTTTGCCAAAATGTTGTCGAGAAAGCAGGCGACCTTTAATAACGATAGAAGCTACCTGAGCAGGATAGACAGCAATAACTTTAGAGGATGTGGTGGGCAAATGAACCCAAAGCAAGGGGCAACATTTATTTTTAAAATGTGGATCCCACTGCCAGAATACTCCCATGGGTGTATGAGGGGTGTGTAATAAAACCAAAACCAAAGGAAGGTTATAAGATATTTGTGTAACAAATTGTTGAGCAATGGCTTCTGTGACTTGAATTAATGCTTGCTGCGCCTCGGGAGTAAGCTCTCAAGGAGAAGAGGGGTCAGAATCTCCCCTTAAAATATCATTAAGAGGCAAAAGCACATAGGTAGGTAGTTTTAAATATAGTCTTAGCCATTGGATATCCCCTAGTAATTTTTGGAAATCGTTAAGAGTGTGGAGATGGTCCACACACAATTGTATATTAGGGATTTGAATTTGATTAGTTTGAAGTTTGAGGCCCAAGTAGGTGTGGGGGTCCTGTGTCTGAACCTTATCAGGGGCTATCTGAAGTCCCAAGGCAGTGAGGGCCTTATAGAGATCCAAATAACAATTGTTAAGATCATAGGTATTAGGTGCAGCGATTAACAAATCATCCATATAATGTAATATATAAACTTGTGGCCACCGCTCTCTCACAGGGTCTACTGCTTGAGCAACATATTTTTGGCAAAGACTAGGGCTGTTAGCCATACCCTGGTGAAGGACCTTCCATTGAAATCTTTGCATAGAGCCCTGAAAATTGATGCGGGGGAGGCTGAAAGCAAAATAGGGTCTGTCCTCAGGATGTAAAGGAATAGTAAAAAAGCAATCTTTTAAGTTGATGACTGTTTTATAATAGTCCCTAGGAATAGCTACCGGTGTAGGGATGCCTGGCTGTAGTGCCCCCATCAGGCGCATAACCTTATTGATAGCGTGCAAATCCTGTAAAAGGCGACATTTGCCTGATTTCTTCTTAATAACAAAAATAGGAGTGTTCCAGGGTGAGATTGAGGGTTCCACATGGCCGGCTGTCAACTGTTCCTGTACTAACATGGAGGCAGCCTCTAATTTTTCTTGGGTAAGGGGCCACTGATCCACCCACACAGGAGTTTGAGTTTCCCAAATAATTTTGTCTGCATGGGGTACAGGAGGATCAGGGACCGACACTAAAAATCCAAATACCCAAGTCCAAGTTTGTCTGTTTTTTGTATGGGCTGTACAGGCTCAACCTGTCCTTGTCCTAGCCTCCCAAGGCCTGTACCAGGGATAAAGCCCATACAAAGCATTTGATGAGTGACTAAAGAGTCAGGACTAGCAAGAATAACTTTCATTTGGCTTAGAATGTCTAGTCCCCAAAGGTTGACAGGGAGATCAGGAACAATGAAGGGGGTAACAGTTCCTTTATTTCCTGTGTTATCTTTTGTGTCAGTCCAATTGAGTGCCCTGGAGCTAACTAAGGGGTTTTTTGATTGCCCTATTCCTTTAAGGTCAGTTAGTGATGAGGTGAGGGGCCATTCTGAAGGCCAATATTTTTGAGAAATAACTTTGGCGTCTGCACCAGTATCTAGGATCCCTTGGAATTTCTTTCCTTCAATAAATAAGGTAAGAGTGGGTTTTTTGTGGGAGATAGGTTGGACCCAATACACATCAGAGGAACCTAAAAAGGCCGTGTTTCGTGGTGAATTTTGGGTGGCAGGAGTTTTCCTGAATTGAGGGGAAGGAGTATTAATTGTGCAATTCTTGTTCCTGCAGGGATGGCCGCTATTCCGTTAATAGCTGTGGCCAGTATTTTAATTTCTCCAGTGTAATCATCATCAATGATGCCAGGGAAGACCTGAACACCTTGTAAGGTGGTAGAAGCTCTCCCAAGAATAAGAGCACACATATGAGGTGGAGGGGGGGCCTACAACTCCAGTGGGTTTTATTTGGGGTCCTTGCATAGAGTCTAATATTGTATCGGTGGAGGCACAGAGGTCCAATCCTGCGTTGCCTAGGGTAGCGCGTTGGAGGGAGGTGATTGTGGAGAAGGAGAGGGGGCCTGGATTGGGTTGGGAGTCTGAGAGGGAACAAACCTTATTGCCCCTGGGTTTGTTCTGGGGGCGGTTGGGGCCAGGAGCTGACCCCGAGAGGAGTTTCCCGAGAAGTTAGAGGGAATAGGCTGTCCAAGGGCATTGGTCTTGGATCTACACTCCTTGGCCCAGTGGCGGCCTTTACTGCATTTAGGGCAAAGGGTGAGCAGAGGTGGTTTAGCCTCTGTTTGAGGAGATATGGGTCCTTGACCCAGTCTCCCTGTTGGGCACTCTCCTGCAAAATGGCCAGGTTGTTTGCAAGTAAAGCAAGTACGTGGGCCAAGTTTGTGAAGGGTCTTGGTGAAGGCGGCGCCAATGGCGAGACCCATGGCATGGGCCTTTCCTACCCTGGCACACAGCCTAATGAAGTCAGAAAGGTCCCCTTTATCTTTATGGGGCCGAAGAACATCTTGACATATTGGGTTGGCATTTTCAAAGGCAAGATATTTTACAAAGGAGCTCTTGCTTTCACTTGGTCCAAGTAAGCGCTCCGCAGCTAGATTAAGCCGGGCAACAAAGTCACTGTAAGGCTCATCAGGACCCTGATGAATTTTTGCTAGGGAGGTGGTGGCTGAGCCCTTCTGAGGGAGCTGTCTCTAAGCGTGCAAACCAGCAGTTTGAACCTGTGCTAGGAGCCCAGTAGGGAAGCACGCCTGTTTAGTGTTAGTATCAAATGGCGCATTACCCACTAGTTTAACATAGGTCCAGGATTTAGAGGAAGCCTTGGTTGAATTTTTTTGGGCAGTTTCCCGACAGTATTCCCTAAAGTCTGTGTTCCACAACAGGAAGTCACCCGCACTGAGGGTGGCTCAGGCCAAAAATTTCCAATCATTAGGGGTGAGCCATTGTGTACTATGGTTCTCTAGCAAGGCCAGTGTATAAGGTGCAGTGGGGCCATACTGTGTACAAGCCTTTTTAAGTCTTTCAAGAAAGCGGAGGCTCAGCCTTTATAAGAACCAAGGGCTCCACTCTGTACAGAGGTGGGCTCCTCCTCATCCCCTGATTCCTGGTCCTCCTCTTATTCTCTCTCTGGTTCTACCTCTTGTTTCTCCCCTGATTCCTTTTTCTGACCTCCTTCTAGACCCTCTGCCTCAGTCTGTGCGAGCTGATCTGCTTGACTGCGAGTGACTGGAGAGGCAAGAACAGGCTGACCACACGGCTTCACCTTACGAGTATCGAGGGGTTTTGGGCCAGTTTGTGTTAACTCCGTGCCCAAGGCTAGTGAGCGAAGTTCGGCATCAAGGGCTTTTAGTTCTTTTAAAAGTTGGATTTATTCCCGCCTATGTTGGAGAGACTCGCGTAAAAGGGTTAGATTAGGCAAAGGAAGCGGGGAAAAAATGTCTAGGGGGGCAGTAGGTCCCTGAAGGGCCAGAGCACGAAAGGCAGGAGGTATATAAGAGGGAAGTGGATTTTTAAGAGGTGGCAGGTCTGGAGAATGGTATTGAGCCGCTGCCTCCTCCAGGGTGGCCTCATCCTCTGGGGACACCTCATCATAGGGATTTAAAACTGGATAAATCTTAGGGGGATTTTTAGGGGACTCCTTTGGTAAGGTGAGGTCTGGGAGGGTCCCGGCGTCTGGGAGGGTCCCAGGGTCCTGAGAAGGCTGAGTAGAGGGCATTTGAATACTAACCAAAGGGCATGCCGAGGAGGGGCGAGAGGTGGATTGCATTGCCTGCTCCCCAATTTTTACAAGTTTTAAAATACCACTGTCAAAGGGTGAACTTTTAAGAATCTCATTAATTAAATTCCAATAAGAAAAGGCGGTGACAGGCACCTTTTGAGGACCAAAAGTCTCGTAATAATCTTTGAGGCAGTCTCCTACTCTGAGTTACATTTTACCATCAATTGACCCCTCGAGGGGAAACCAAGGACACAAATCCTCTATGTATGAAAAGAATAATTTTAAGTCCTTTTTCTTAACATGCACTCCCCGAGTCTTGAGGGCCTCCTTGAGACCCATCAGAAAAAAATCGTGTGACGAAACTGCTTGTCCCGTGGTGTGTCACTCACCTTGCGCCGGCCTCACTCTCCTCCTGGATCTGACTCCTGGTTGCGTTTACCGAGGCAATCCCGAATCGTGCTTGGCCAAGGCTTCCCCGGAGGGCTGCGTTCACTTCTCAGGCAAAGGCTCCAGTCAACCATGTTTGGCACCAACTGTCCCGACCCGTGGGACATCAATGCAGGACGGCAAACCTAAGAGAGAAGGAATGAAGAGACAATGAAGAAACAGACGGCGCCATAGGAGCCATATCGTCAGAACTATCAGCTGGGAGGGGGGAGGGGCGCGCTCTGCGAATCCGTCAGCCGTCAGCTGCAGTGTGTTTGCGTCAGCTGCAGGGTGTTTGCGCAGGGGAGGCAACCTCAAAATGTTCCCTGGGCTGCTGCTTATCGTAAAGGTCAGAACGTTCTCAAAATGAGAACTTCTTCTTGGTCCCTGACAATCAACAAATGGGCTAAGGAACTGAACAGACACTACACAGAAGAAGATACACAATTGATCAACAAATAAGTGAAAAAATGTTCAACATCTCTAGAAATTAGAGAAATGCAAATCAAAACTACTCTAAGATTTCTTCTCACTCCAGCCAGAATGGCAATTATCAAGAATACAAGCAACAATAAATGTTGGTGAAGATGTGGGGAAAAGGTACACTTGTACATTGCTGGTGGGACTACAGATTGCTGTGACCATTATGGAGATTCCTTGGTAAACTTGGAGTAGAACCACCTTTGACCCAGATATCCCACTCTTCCATTTATACCCAAAGGACTTAAAATCAGCATATTACAGTGACACAGCCACTTCAATGTTTATAGCAGCTCAACTCACAATAGCTAAACTATGAAACCAAACTAAATGCCCTTCAACAGATGAATGGATAAAGAAACTGTGGTTTATATTATATATATATATAATATATATATATTATATTTATATATATAATATATATATGTTTATGTGGGTGTGTATATAGCCAAACCCCAAAAGCCAGACTGAATGGTTTCTCTGATATGCAGATGCTAATTCACAATAAGGCAAGGGAGAGCAAGGGAAAAATAGAGGTACTTAGAATTAGACAGAGGGAGTGAAGGGAGGGGAAAGGGTATGTGAATAGGAAGGAGAGTAGAGTGAAAAAGACATTATTACCTCATATACATTCATGATGGCATGATCCTACAATATGTACAATCAGAAAAATGAGAAACTATACTCCACTTATGTATGATTTATCAAAAGGCATAAATGCATTCTACTGTCATGTATAACTAATTAGAACAAATAAAAAAGAGTGATAAAAAAAGAAAGTTTATATGATTTTATGAGCAAGATAACCAATAAGTGCTCTCCTTTATAAGTTGTGTCTGACATAGAAGGGTCACACTGTCATTTGAAGATCTGTTTGCTTTGACAAAGTCAATTTCTGATCATTAACACAGTTTCCTAAATGTGTAAGGGAGTCAAGGCTGTCCTTTGATTTTTTTCTAACACAGGCAGGCCTGTGATTATTGTTACCATACACTCTGGATTCTAAATTGTACTTTAAAAGTAAACTTAGCTAAATGTAAAGCTTAGGAGAGCACTTTACCATGTTGGTGTTTTCCAAATTAACATTATCTGTAGCAAAAATCTTGGATTTGTATAGAAATAACAAATTTGGTGGGTATTTATTCTTGTCATTTGATGTTTTATAACTGGATAAAGTAACCTTGTCAATAAGTCATACACACAATTTTGTGTTACTCTTCACACTGGTATTGAAATTTAAATGTATTTTTGGAATACAATAAACAGAACCTGATCTGTTTAAAGGTGACATTGTAAAAAAATGTAAGGTTTCTGACACTTTTTCTACAAAAAGAAAGTTAACAGCTCTCTGAGCCTTTCTTTGATTCATGTTCAGACGTATGTTGTCTTGTGTTATTTGTGAAGAGCCCCACCTTAACTGAGATAAGGCTCTGCCTCCCACCTTCCTTCATCTTAAATGGCTACAAAATAGGCTAGACTTCAGCCCATTTAAAGTTGTGTTCAAAAGATTGATTCTTGTTGTAAAGATTACTATGATCTCAAACAGGGGATATAATGTATACCTAAGTAAAGGTTCAAGATTATAAAAGTCATTTTTCTTGGGTCATAGCCATTACACAAACTGAATATGTTTTTGCTTTGTTAATTTCATTTTGTATTTTCCTTGTAAACTTTATAACTATTGCCTGCCAGTATTTTGCAGGGGTACTGTTTCTAAAAAAAAAAAAAAAAAAAAAAAGGGGATTGGGGGGCCAAGGAAAAAGCAACCAACATTTTGGCCCTTGTCCTCTAAGGTCATTCAGGCCCCAGAGAACAACAGGACTACCCTCTGGGCCCTGCAACTCTGATGAGTCACCCAATCAGCTGATCAGTGAGATTGAGAGGACCCTAGAGAGCAGGAAACCAACCAGTGCACATTCTGTAAAGAGTAGGGTCATTGGAGATGGAAATATCCCTGATGCTTCCAAGAGAAGCCACATATGGTCAGCAGGACTCTGACCCATCCTGACAGATGGTACCACTGGTAGAAGAAAGATAAAGGAGCCAAGAGGCTTTGCACATGTTCCCAAGAGTGATCTCTGAGGAATCTCAGTTGACTCTTAAAAAAAGATAGGAACAAGGTCAGTTTTGACCCACTTGGTTTTAAACACCTGGAAGGAGAATATAGCCTACGTGTACATTTAAAGGGAAAAACAATGTTTTTTTGTTTTTTTTTTTTACAGTATATGTTCCTTTAATATACTGTATTTATTTCTCATATGTCAAAATTAGTCAACCATTCTATTTCAGAAATTCTTCCACTATTCTCTGGAAAATGTTTTGATTTACTTATTTATAAAATAAAGTACAGAATTTTAGTCATAATTAAACAATTGTCCATATCAACAATTAAGAGAAAGGAGAGTTGGTTAGTTATCTAGTTCAATGACAAAACAAAACTTCACAAAATATACTTGTTTCAAAAACATATCTAAAAAACTTTGTACACATATGTACTTGGCTACAATACATCAAAATTAATATAGTATTTTAATTAAGTGAGCACAAAGTGTATCTTTTAAAAGAGTTTTTTTTAATTTCTTAAATTTCTGAGGTAGATATTTTCCAAGTTGAATGATTTTGCAGTGAGTTATCTTTTCTTTTCTTTTTCTTTTTTTTAAAATTTTTTATTGTAAACAAATGGGATACATGTTGTTTCTGTTTGTACATGGAGTAACAGCATACCATTTGCGTAGTCATACATTTACGTAGGGTAATGATGTTTGATTCATTCTGTTACTTTTTTCCTTCACCCCCACCCCTCCCACCACTTTTTTCCCTCTATACAGTCCTCTTTCCTCCATTCTTGCCCACCTCCCACCCCCCATTATGTGTCATCATTTGCTTATCAGTGAGATCATTTGCCTTTTGGATTTTTGAGACTGGCTTATCTCACTTAGCATATTCTCCAATTTCATCCATTTGCCTGCAAATGCCATAATTTTATTATTCTTTATAGCTGAGTAATATTCCATTGTATATATATACCACAGTTTCTTTATCCATTCATCAATTGAAGGACATCTAGGTTGGTTCCACAGTCTGGCTATTGTGAATTGAGCAGCTATGAACATTGATGTGGCTGTATCTCTGTAGTATGCTGATTTTAAGACCTTTGGGTATAGGCCAAGGAGTGAGATAGCTGGGTCAAATGGTGGTTCCATTCCAACTTTTCTAAGGAATCTCCACACTGCTTTCCAAAGTGGCTGCACTAATTTGCAGCCCCACCAGCAATGTATGAGTGTACCTTTTTCCCCACATCCTCGCCAACACCTGTTGTTGCTTGTGTTCTTGATAATCGCCATTCTAATTGGGGTGAGATGGAATCTTAGTGTAGTTTTGATTTGCATTTCTCTTATTACTAAAGATGGTGAACATTTTTTCATATGTTTGTTGATTGCTTGTAGATCTTCTGTGAAACGTTTGTTCATATCCTTAGCCCATTTGTTGATTGGGTTATTTGTATTCTTTGTGTAGAGTTTTTTGAGCTCTTTATATATTCTTGAAATTCGTGCTCTATCTGAAGTATGAGTGGCAAAGATATTCTCCCACTCTGTAGGCTCTCTTCGCATTGCTGATAGTTTCCTTTGCTGAGAGAAAGCTATTTAGTTTGAATCTATCCCAGTTGTTGATTCTTGCTTTTATTTCTTGTGCTATGGGAGTCCTGTTAAAGAAGTCTGACCCTAAGCCAACAAGTTGAAGATTGGACCTACTTTTTCTTTTATAAGATGCAGGGTCTCTGGTCTGATTTCAAGGTCCTTGATCCATCTTGAGTTGATTTTTGTGCAGGGTGAGAGATAGGGGTTTAATTTCATTCTGTTGCATATGGATTTCCAGTTTTCCCAGCACCATTTGTTGAAGAGGCTATCTTTTCTCCATTGCATACTTTTGGCACCTTTGTCTAGTATGAGAAAATTGTATTTATTTGGGTTTGTGTTCATATCCTCTATTCTGTACCATTGATCTACCTGTCTATTTTGGTGCCAATACCATGCTGTTTTTGTTACTATTGCTTTGTAGTATAGTTGAAGTTCTGGTATTGCGATACCCCCTGCTTCATTCTTTCTGCTAAGGATTGTTTTAGCTATTCTAGGTTTCTTATTCTTCCAGATGAAGTTCATGATTGCTTGCTCTATTTCTGTAAGGAACATCATTGGGATTTTAATTGGAATTGCATTGAATCTGTATAGTACTTTTGGTAGTATGGCCATTTTGACAATATTAATTCTACCTATCCAAGAACATGGGAGATCTTTCCATCTTCTAAGGTCTTCCTCAATTTCTTTCTTCAATGTTTTGTAGTTTTCATTGTAGTGATCTTTTACCTTTTTGGTTAGATTGATGCCCAAGTATTTTATGTTTTTTGAGGCTATTGCAAATGGAGTTGTTTTCCTCATTTCCCTTTCAGCTGTTTCATCACTTGTGTATAAAAATGCTTTAGATTTATGCATGTTGATATTATAGCCTGCTATTTTGCTAAATTCATTGATGAGGTCTAGAAGATTTCTGGAGGAGTTTCTTGGATCTTCTAAATGTAGAATCATGTTATCAGCATATAGTGACAGCTTAAGTTCCTCTTTCCTATTCGTATCCCTTTAATTTCTTTAGTCTGCCTAGTTGCTCTGGCCAGAGTTTCGAGGACAATGTTGAATAGAAGTGGTGAAAGAGGATATCCCTGTCTTGTTCCCATTTTTAAAGGAAATGGTTTCAGTTTTTCTCCATTAAGAATGATGTTGGCCATGGGCTTAGCATAAATAGCCTTTACAATGTTCAGGTATGTTCCTACTATCCCTATTTTTTCTAGTGTTTTGAGCATGGAGAGGTGTTGTATTTTGTTGAACGCTTTTTCTGCATCAATTGAAATAGCCATATGATTCTTATCCTTAAGTCTATTGACATGATGGATTATGTTTATTGATTTATGGATGTTAAACCATCCTTGCATTCCGGGGATGAACCCCACTTGATTGTGGTGCACGATTTTCTTAATATGCTTTTGGATATGGTTTGCCAATATTTTGTTAAGGATCTTTGTGAAGTCAGAATTAAGAACATAGTTAGTGTAGAAATAGGGGATCAGGTCAAATCGAGGAAATGGAGGCCATAAAGTCATCTGCCTCTGGAAGTTGGAGACTGCCCCTGGAAGAATAAAATGTCAAGAATCTCCGGAGCCCATTGATTACCAAATTTACCTGCCTTTATCAAGGACTGCAAGCAAGGAGCTGCTAATTGGTGCCCCCTGGGCCCTTATCTGCCTGAATCACTCTGGCCCTCCTCCTGCCCATGGCTTCTCACTTAATGAAAAACCAGGCCTGGTCACTAGGCAGGAAGGAGAGATAAGTGGGGAGAGAACTGGAGAACAAAAGAGACTTTAATCTATAAAAGATGTAGGGTGAGTTCACTTTTTGGGACTTTTAGAACATCAGCCATGGCCCCCTTCTTCCTGCCGGGAGAAGTCTGTATTATTACCTTTAAATAAAACCTGCTTAATATGCTTGCCTTGGCGTGCTTCTCTAGTGTTCAATCTTCAACATTAGAAGGAGCAGAACTCGTCACCAGTAAACAGTGATATCATTTGCATCTATATTCATCAAGGATATTGGTCTAAAATTTACTTTCCTTGATGTGTCTTTTCCTGGTTTGGGTATGAGGGTGATATTAGCTTCATAGAATGAGTTTGGTAGGGTACCCTCTTTTTCTATTTCCTGGAATACTTTGAGAAGTATTGGAATGAGATCTTCTTTGAAGGTCTTGTAGAACTCGGCTGAGAATCTGTCTGGTCCTGGGCTTTTCTTGGATGGCAGGTTTTTAATGACTTTTTCTATTTCATTGCTTGATATTGATCTGTTTAAATTGTGTATGTCCTCCTGGTTCAGTTTGGGAGGAGCATATATCTTTAGAAATTTGTCGATGTCTTCGGTAGATTCTATTTTGTTGGAATACAGATTTTCAAAGTAGCTTCTAATTATGTTATATATCTCAGTGGTGTCTGTCGTGATATTTCCTTTTTCATCATGAATTTTAGTAATTTGAGTTTTCTCTCTCCTCTTTGTTAGTGTGGTTAAGGGTTTGTGTATTTTGTTGACTTTCTCAAAGAACCAACTTTTTGTTTTGTCAATTTTTTGAATTGTTTCTTTTGTTTCAATTTCATTTATTTCAGCTCTGATTTTAATTATTTCCTGTATTCTACTACTTTTGCTGTTATTCTGTTCTACTTTTTCTAGGGCTTTGAGCTGTAATGTTAGGTCATTTAGTTGTTGACTTTTCATTCTTTTCTGGAATGCGCTCCATGCAATGAATTTTCCTCTTAGTAACGCTTTCATAGTGTCCCAGAGATTTTGATATGTTGTATCGTCATTCTCATTGACCTCTAAGAATTTTTTTATTTCCTCCCTGATGTTTTCTGTTATCCATGTTTCATTCAACAGCATATTTTTTAGTCTCCAGGTGTTGGAGTAATTTCTGTTTTTTATTTTGTCTTTGATTTCTACTCTCAGTCCATTATGATCTGATAGAACACAAGGCAGTCTCTCTACTTTTTTGCATTTCCTAAGGGCTACTTTGTGGCATAACATATGGTCTATTTTCGAGAAGGTTCCATGTGATGCTGAGAAGAAAGTGAATCCGCTCATTGATAGATGGAATATTCTATATATGTCTATTAAGTCTAGGTTATTGATTGTGTTATTGAGTTCTATGGTTTCTTTGGTTGGTTTTTGTTTGGAAGATCTATCTAGTGGTGACAGCGATGTGTTAAAGTCACCCAGAATTATTGTGTTGTGGTCTGTATGATTCCTGAAATTGAGAAGGATTTGTTTGATGTACAGGGATGCACCATTATTTGGGGCATAAATATTTACTATCGTTATGTCTTCCTGATTTATGATTCCCTTAAGCAGTATTAAATGTCCTTCTTTATCCCTTCTGACTAACTTTGGCTTGAAGTCCACTTTATCTAATATAAGGATGGAAACCTGCGTTTTTTTTACTGAGTCCATGTGCATGGTAGGTTTTTTTCCCATCCTTTCACCTCTAGTCTGTGGATGTCTTTTTCTATGAGATGAATCTCTTGCAGGCAGCATATTGTTTTTATGCATATCTTTCTTTTTAATCCATTCTGCCAGTCTATGTCTTTTGATTGATGAGGTTTAGGCCATTAATGTTCAGGGTTATTATTGAGATATGATTTGTATTCCCAGTCATTTGACTTATTTTTGGTTTTTAAGTTGGCTTGGTTTCTCCTTTGAGTGGTTTTTTCTAAGGTAGTTCCTCCGTTTGCTGATCTCCATTGTTGTTTTTCATTTCCTCCTCATGGAATATTTTGTTGAGAGCATTCTGTATTGCAGGCTTTCTATTTGTAAATTCTTTTGACTTTTGTTTATCATGGAGGGATTTTATTTCATCTTCAAATCTGAAGGTTAGTTTTGCTGGGTATAGGATTCTTGGTTGGCAACCATGTTCTTTCAGAGCTTGAAATATGTTGTTCCAGGTCCTTCTAGCTTTTAGAGTCTGGGTTGAGAATTCTGCTGCTATCCGTATTGGTCTCCCCCTATATGTAATCTGATGCTTTTCTCTTGCAGCCTTCAAAATCCTATCTTTATTTTGAATGTTAGGCATTTTCATTATAATGTGCCTTGGTGTGGGTCTGTTGTGATTTTGTGCATTTGGTGTTCTGTAAGCCTCTTGTATTTGATTTTCCATTTCATTCTTCAGGCTTGGGAAATTTTCTGATATTATTTCATTGAATAGGTTGTTCATTCCTTTGGTTTGTATCTCTGTGCCTTCCTCAATCCCAATAATTCTTAAATTTGGTCTTTTCATGATGTCCCATGGTTCTTGGAGATTCTGTTCATGACTTCTTACCATCTTCTCTGTTTGGGCAACTTTATTTTCAAGATTAAATATTTTGTCTTCATTGTCTGAGGTTCTGTCTTCCAAGTGGTCTAGTCTTTTGGTGATGCTTTCCATTGAGTTTTTAATTTGGTTTATTGTTTCCCTCATTTCAAGGATTTCTGTTTTTTTTTTTTTTTTTTAGAATCTCTATCTCTTTGTTGAAATGATCTTTTGCTTCCTGCAGGTGCTCTTTCAGCTTATTGGTATTATCATTCATTGCCTGCATTTGCTTTCTTATCTCATCCTTTACTTTGCAAATCATCATCTTAATCATGTATAATCTGAAGTCCTTTTCTGACATTTCTTCTAACATACTGACATTGGATTCTATTAATATAGAATCTAGATTTGTTTGGATCATTTTCTTCCCTTGTTTTTTCATGTTGATCATGTATCTTCCCCTCTAGCAGTGCAGATCTGGTGTATTGCAAATTTCCCCCTATAGGCTTATAGTGGCCCTATAAGTTTCCAAAACCCTTTCTTTAAGGGGAGATCAATATTAGCAGTGCCCAATTCAGACACTATGCAATCCTAGACCCAATAGCCCCTATGAGGACAATAACAAAATTGTCATAATAAACAGGATGAGTTAAAATATTATCTTCAATAAAACAAACAGATTTTCAATAAGGTCTGCAGTTTCTAATGGAGGACAAAGAGGATGCAGAGGGATGTAGAATGTGGCTGTTAATGGGATAATAAAAGAATATACAGAAGTTCTAGATAATAGAAAGGGTGAGAGTGTAATCAAAAGAAATTGGATGTTAGTATGCAGAAAAGGGAGAAAGAGAATCTGAGGGAACAGGTAAACAAAAGGAAAAGAGAGCAATAAAAGTAAAGAAATGAAAACTTAAATTTTTTCTATAAGGAGAAAAAAGAAAATCTACAGTATAACAGTCATATAGTAATGAAATCTCCCAGTGTTCAGTAGCCTGATGCATGAGAGGTACCTGACAATGAACTTCAAGCCTCCAGCAGGCGTCTCAGGATGGGATTTGCCCCACCTAAAGATCGGAGCTCCAGCTTCCAGGATTATCCAAGATGGCCACTCTGGCTTCGAAATGTGTTGGCAAATGGGGAGCTGTAGCTCAGGGGTGGACGTGGTCATCTGGAGGTCCTGGAGGCGGGATGCGGTTGGTCAGGCAGGGTTCCTGGAGGTCCGGTGTGTTTGGTGTGGTTGTGGGATCCTGGAGTCTGGGTGCAATCAGTCGGACTGGGGTCCAGTGGATAGGACACAGTCAGTTGGTCTGGGGGTCCTGGCGGCAGGGAGAGTCAGTCAATGTGAGGGCCCCAGAGGCAGGGAGTGATTGGTTGGGCTGAGGGATCCTGGAGATGGGTCTCAGTCAGTCCGGCCAGGGGTCCTACAGGGCCTGGCTGTTGTCTCAAAATGGTGGCAGCCACGTGTAATCAAACCTGCAGGTACTGTAAGAGTGAACTCCCAGGCAACAGCAGGCAGCTGGTGCTCCACTGGTGGTCGGCGATCAGTTTGCTGACTGTTGTTGGACGATCAGAAGGTGAACCTTGTGCATTGGGTGATGGACAGGTGAGAGGCAGGCAAATGGTGGATGATAGGTGCCTGACAGTGAGCAATCTGCACTCAAAAAATGCATCAATATGCTGGCAGACTGCAGGTCATCACAGCATACCTGCTTTTTTAAATGTAACTTAAGATGTATGCTTGTGTCAGCCTTACCAAAGGTAAGTAAAGCTAGAGGTTATAAAGGAAGGGTTCTTGTGTGAGAATGCCTAATAATAATGATCACAGAGGACTCTAGAGTCACAAATTTTGATTCTGATCTCATAGACCTACAAATCTTCCTAACTCCTACATTGATAAACTTGATCTGTTTTTCACTGATAAGATTGTGAGTTACTGTCCTCATGGTTTTCAGAGACTGGCTGAAATACTAATTGCTTTTGTGCTGATTGTTTACACAAAAGTAATGCTTTGCTGTCTTATTATTGTCTTAGCATGATCCCTGTCCTATATATGCCTTGTCCAGTCACCTGCCATCTGCCACTGTGGACCTCTGAACTGCTCTGATGCTGAATACCCTAACTGTTCATGCTCCACCTGATAGAGAACAAGGACTTTGGGTTACGTACCCCAATTTTGCCCCCTTTCAGCAGGAATAGGTTTGAAGATGTCATCACCCATTTTTCCATAGAAATGGAATGTAGACATTGAAAGTGGGGAAATGTAATGGTGGTTCACTTTATGCTTTGAATATAGCCCTTGCTGTTCTGCCACTACAACTTATTTTTTAAATGGACATGTTTCTCTCTTCCTTTCTCCCTGCTCCTCCCTAATCTCTCCCCCTCCCTAATCTCAGGTGAAGCAGGATTACCTTTCTTCCCCATCCTAGGCAAAGTTTTCTGTCCCTGAGTGTACATCCACCATAGGAATGAAGTAATCCAGACTTTGGGGATTGTACCAGAAGATCTCAGAAATGACTGTCTCCCAAAGTAACAGTGCTTTACAATTCCAGACAGGGAACTCATGGCATATAGCCTTCGAGTCACCTCTTTAAAAGCTTCCTGTTCCTGCTGATGGGGAGAATCACAGCCTCTGGGACAGGAGTCCCCTGTGTTTCTCCTTTGTTTGCAAAGCAATAAGCCTTCTTTTTCCTTTTTCTCATTGCCAATCCAATGTGTCCACATTTTTGGACTGGGACTGGAGACAAGGAATGATGTTTTGGCAATAATACCCCTCTATGCAGAGGGAATAATAAAAGTAATCACGAAGAGGTATGAGAATGAAATGTGTCTGGGAAAGGGAAGAATTCTGTCTGCCTCCAGCCAAGGATAAATAAAGAGAGGCTGGGTATGATGCTAAGAGGTTTTGGATACAAATGTAATATTTAAGCCTTCTTATATTAAAAGGAGGGAGATCTGGAAGAGTTTTGAGCTGGAAAGTAATATAGTCAGAGCAGGAAACTGGGAGGTTTAATCTGTCTGAATACTGGGACCTGAAGGTAAGACTGCGCTAAGGAAGAACACTGCAAAACAGCTGGAATATTTTTAGTCAGGTGTTAAAGAATACTTTTCAAAAGGTTACGTACATGACCTTCGTATAAACATCAAATAATCATATCAAAGATTTTTTTTTTTGCTGTCCTTAGGGAACTAGTAACATGATAAACCTAATTCAAATGATGATTTGAAGAACAGATTTACATAGTCAGACAAAAAAGTGTTGAAATGAATTTGTTAATAGATGTGAAATTGGTTAATATCCCTCAGATGATAAACTATAAATTTGTGTGTTATCTTTCCTGCAAATGGAAATCAGTTGCCTCAAAAACAGTCAAATTTTGCATTTCTCAAGCATCATTTGCATCGCTTCCAGATAAAAATCATTTGCATTGCCGTACATTTTCTACAAGTGAACCAGTAACAAGTAAAATGGCCTGATCAATAGAAAATCAATCAAAGGTCTACTCTGAATATTGCACCAAGAAAACACTCAATAATCTCTTCTTCCTTTTTTCAAGTTTAGGATGCTTTTTCTTTGTGATCATAAATTATCTGCAAAGATACTTCATCATCCCAGAAAAGACTGTTCTCAATAGATTTGGCCTGATTATTTAATAGATGCAGAGAGAGTATCAAATAACCACATAAACTTCCATGAATTTGCTTTGCAAATCTATAGCATGTACTACTGATCAACTAAGTGACGCAGGAATCTCAAGTTGAACTTGGAAATTTCATGGTATTTTCTCTTCTACCCTAAAGTGTGGAAATGAAGAATCAAGCTTCTCTGCCAGGGAAGGCCCCAAGGCCCCAAGTTTGATCCACAGCATTGAAAAAAACAAAAACAAAAATAGGAACAGACAAACAAAAAAGCCCAACCAACCAACCAACCAAACAACCAAACAAACAACAACATTAAAAAAAAAAAAAAAAAAAAAAACAAGTGAGAGAAGAGAGTGTCTCTACACATCCAGGTCTCCAAGGGCACCCCTTCCAAGGGTGTGGGTCCCTGGCTCCCAGATGGCTCATGCTCTTCCCTGGCTCAGGGGAAGTTTCTCCTCTTGCTACTTTTTCTAGGGACTCTGTCCTCTGCCTCTCTCAGACTGGGCTCTTCGTTGAGTTCAAGAATTTCAAACAATCAAGAAGGGCTTTCCACTTCAAGCATATTTTTTTCTCCCCCCAAAGCACTAAGATAAAAAATATTAACCACCTGGATACCAGGTTAGAACTGGAGGAGAGTGGATTTGGGAAACCCACATATTGATATCTCAATAAAGAATCCTGCCGCATGGGCTACTCCCGTCAGTACAATTGTGTTAATAGGCCCATCACACCTGTTTTTTAATGTAAAAAGAAGGCATTTACATAAAGACTAAATAATAATTAAATTGCACCTTGAGTCCAGGGGAAACAATGTCCTTTTAGAGATCCCAAAGTAGCCCCTTTGAGACAGTCTATGGAAGCACCCAGAGCCCCCGTGAGTTCGCTCCTAGGACGTTGCCATATGCCTCCAGACAGGGAGCATGAATAAGCAATGACAAGGGAGTACTGAGAAGAGAGATCTGGGACCTGGCCATGTGAAGTGTCGGTAAAGGTCTTGTAGCCATCTAATAATTTCACAACGACTGCTGAAGTCAGCACAGTGCTTACAACCGAGCCTATGCTTGAAAAAGGGAAAAATCTATGTGATACACCATCAAAGGAATTGTGGTTTGAGCTCTCTCTGAAGGTACACTGATGTCTCTTTTATTCCAGCTCCATCTGTACCCACCTCGCTGTGAAACAGCGTAATTACCCGTGGGTTTCAGAGAGAGGTGATAATTTCCCGCTTATTCTCAACTCATTTCAGTCAAAATTTTAGCTTGAAATGTTTTCCTTCTCCCTTCGGCAGTAGCTCTCGGGAGTGAATTTTGCTGGAAGCCTTCTATTTTCATCACTCTGATTGCTTTATTTATGTTGCAAATCACTGATTTGATGTTTGGGAAATTGCCATGTTTGGGGCAGCAAAGCTTTTAGTTAATGGATTGATGATTTTTAAACTTGTTTGTAAAATAAATTAAAAAAAAAATAAGATCCTTAAAATTCCAATTCATCATTCCTTATGTTCAGGAGAGCAATAAACAGTAACCCCTTTTATTTTTTTTAAATTATTTACTTCAATGCTTGGCATTTAATCAATACTGAAGACCCTATTTATCTAATCTTTATTTAAGAACATCTTGGCACTTGCCTTAATAACCAGGTTTTGTTGTGGGAGAAGAGATGTCTCCAGAGAAGGGTTCAAGGAGTTCCTACAGAAGAGAAGGAATTCAGCTCAGGACCAGCAGGGCTCTTGGCAAGGTGTGGAAAAGACAAAGGCATAGAGGTTTATTTAGGAAGATAGATACACATTCAAGGAGAATGCGGCTGTTGGCTATCGGCTATCGGCTATCGCTAGGGTGAGAAGCAGCCCTGGCTTGGGCTGGGGGTCCCGTATTTATAGAAGGGCTATATCAGGGGCCAGATGGAGGTGCATCCAGGGTGGAGCTGCACAATTTCCTGTCAGTTTTCCCTGCACTTACATATTTCCCTCATTTTATAAGGGCATGTTGCTCAAGATTTACAACTGTGATTTCTGCATCTCAATGGCTTGTGGGTGTTTCCTTTAAGATTCAGCATCTCTCTCTCTCTCTCTCTCTCTCTCTCTCTCTCTCTCTCTCTCTCTCTCTTTATCCTAAATTCCTATCTCAGTTGTATAAAGCGGTCTTCTCTCCAAACTTTTAGCATCTGCTTCCTGAATATCTGATCTTGTTGAATGGAATCCTCTCTTTGGCACTTCCTGTCTGGAAGATGACCAGGGCCACCTCCTCTGAATTGTTGGCAGTGGGCAGCATAGAGCATTGCAGCATAAAGCCAGGTATTCTGGAATGAAACAGAAATCAATCTGCCTGCTGGTCTTGACTCTGCCCTGTCTTGTTAAAGTCAACTTGTCTTGGCTTTTCTTGGAATCCATTTGTCTATGAATGAATTAGGGAAGTTGGTTTAAATTATTATAAACTATTTTGTTTGTTGTGTTTAAAGTAACAGAGTTCTTCAAATAAAATTTGATTTGACATTCTGAAATATCTTGGTTTTCTATTGCTGTCTAACAGATCATCCCAAAACTTAATGGCTTAAAGCAACAATATTAATTTTTTATCTTCCGAAGTTTCCATGAATTGGGAATTTGGGAGTGATCTGGGTAGGTGAGGGGCAAGAATATGCTGCCCAACCACCAGGCATTTTGGCATAAAGATGACTTTAAGTAGAAGGTGATTGAAAAGGAGCAGGTACAAGAGAAGCTCTCTGCCCTCCCCCATTTGCCTAGAAGGGAGACATAAATTTACAAAGGTGTTCCCCTCCCCTCTTTACCAGGAAGGACAAAGGTTGATCATTGGAAGTGAGTTTAGACCCTTATCACTCTGGAGAAGACATCAGAGAAATCTGTATAACAAATTTTCAAAGATGTGTTTATCTACCATTAATTTTCCATAAATTTGTCTTCCCACAATTTGCACCCCAAAAACTTGAGGTCTTATTCCCTTGTCCTCTCTTCTCTAAACTGTAGCATTCTTTGATGAAGATGATATAAGCTGGAGTCCTAAGTCAGCTCTTTGGGAACCACTGCCCCTTGGGTATCTTCTATGTAAATATGAAGTATAGATGTTAGCACATTCCCATTTGTTCTTCTCTTGTTAATCTCTCTTTTGTTATAGGGGTCTTAGCTAAGAACTCAGAATGGAACAGGGGAAGTTATTTTTTCCTCCCCTATAAAGTGGAAGTCAGATGTCAGCATCTTATAGGGTGAAAGAGACCTGCCCGCAGAGCCAAGTTGGCCATGGGGAATCTGCAACCACTGGTTCTTTGTGATCCAGCAGGAAGCATTTTAATCAAGTCACCCTAGTAGCAAGCAGCAGTTTATTAGCAGGGAAAGGAAAAGGGAAAAAGAGACACCCTAAAGAGAGAAAAGGAGAGAGAGAGTGAGTCCTCTCAGAGAGCAAAGGGACAATGCAAATGCACCTCTGGTTTTACTGGGGATCCCAGGAAAGTTTCCAGAGAATTTCACCATGTTCACCTCTTGACTCTGACTGACAGCAGGATTGCATCAGACCTCCAGGTCCCCACAGGACGACAGGTTAAGGATCCAAGGCAGCTCTGGGTCACTTGGCCTGTGCATTGTTTTTATATTTTTTACGGTTGGTGGACTTTGTTTCTTCATAAGTCCTGGAAACTTTGGTCTATATAAAGGTCAAAAGGCCCCCTGTACTCCTCTTATCAGCAGGGAGGAGTTTTGAGGCCTGCATTTTTCCTCTCACAGAAACTGGTTTGTTTACTGTGGAATGTGTTAGGTCGGAATTCGGGCGACTATATGAGGGAGAGCAGAGCAACTAAGGCAGAGGACAGTGCACCACATGGCAACCAATCAAACGGGCAGGATAACACCACTGACCCCTACCTCCTCCTATCACTCAGCAGGACCCGCCCCCAACCCCCTGCCCATTCTGGCCTATAAAGACCCTGGGCAGCCGGGGCCACATGTGATTTTTCCAGCTCCCTACCCTGACTTGTACCCTGGGGGGCTGGGAATTTCGCCCGAGAGCCAAATTCCAATAAAGCTTGCTTGGGCTGCTTTCTGTCCGATTTTATTTGACCACTACCCATGACCCCGAGCTTACAAAATGTAATACATCCTATTGACTTAAGTCAGGGCAGGACCAGGGTGACCTTTGGTAAATTGCTTTTTAAAATAAAGTGTGTTGGGGTTCAGCAGAGTAAGCCCAGTTTATAAAGTTATCCCCCAAACTCATGTTCCTGCTGCTCATGTTGGTTTGCTACCTATCAAGCTGGGGTTATTGTCAACTGAAGGCTTGACAGGGCCAGAAAGACAGGAGGACTCCACTTACCCAGCTGGCAAGATGATGCTGGCGGTTGGCTGAGCACACCTCCCCTTTTCCCAGGGTTGTGTGAATACTCTCCAGCATGGTAGCTGCTTTCCCCTAAGCCCACGAGGAGGGGTAGAGATTTTCTTCTAATCATCCCCTGATGCAACTGATCTTTGTCAGTGCCTTGGAGGCATCTGTGTCCCTCCCCCAGCAGTGTAAGACTTTTGCTTTCTAGGAAAGAATGGTGCAAGCAGAGCAGCTCTATTCTACACAGTGAAACCAGCTCAGAGAGATGAGCAGCCATGTCTCTGCTGACTTTGCAACCAGGCTCATGAGACTGGACTTCATTCTCGTATCCACACATTACAACGACGGTTGATTCTAGGGGTCAGCGTCATCGAACTAAGGAATACCCAGACAGCTGGAAAGTATTCCTGGGAATGTCTGTGAAGGGTTGTGGAAAATAAATAATACTCCTAAAAGACAGCTCCCCAAGAAAAACAGAGGGACAGCGTGGCTCGGGAGAAGGGAGGGGAAATTGGTCAAACATTAAACCTCTCCTAGTGCACCCTTTCCCAATAAATTGTCTAATAAACTTAGATCTTTCACAAATTAGTCCTAAATGGAGGCACAGCAAATACTGAAACTCTGGGAAACGATGGATCCCAGAATAAGAACAATGAGTCAACCTTTTCAACCACCCTTCTAAGTTAAAGTTTTAACCTATGCAACTAGCCCCTGATGGTCAAAACCACATGTACACAGCTTCCAATGATTACATCCCTCCATAACTTAGGGCCATTTTACCCATTCAGAAAATGGGCCCCAATGGTGTCCGAGTCTGCACAGGAAAAAAGACTTCTCTGAATACGTCGAGGTCTGCCTCCCATCCTTTTGCACTTACAGTCTGTGAGGATGTTTCCAGGAGAGACTGGCATTTGAATCAGTGTATTAAGTAGGAAGGATCTGCCTTCATCCAGGGGCTGGGACAGAATCAATGGACAGAGGAAAGGTGAATTCACTTCCTCTCCTGGAACTGAGATGCCCATTTCTCCTGTCCTGGGTGTCAGAATGCCAGGTTCTTGGGCCTTTCAGACTCTAGCACTTGACACCAGTGCTCCCCAGTTCTCAGGCCTTGGGTCTTGGGCTGAGACTTATAGACACTACCAGTTTCCCTGATTTTCAGACTTTGGAACTTGAGCTGAACTACATCATCAGCTTGCAGATAGAATATCGAGGCACTTCTTCAGCTTCCAGGATCACATGAGCCAATTCCCCAAATAAATCCTCTCTTCTATATCTGTCTATCACTTACCTATCAATCATCCACCTACCATTGAGGGAGATGTAGAAGGGCCTTGGCAGCCAGGCCAAGATGGTGAGTGAGGAGGTCAGGGACAGGGTCAGAACAAAGGAGCGTGGAGAGGATCTTCTACTGAGTTCAACTTCCTGCTTGGTGAAAGTGTTTGTGGACATAAGCAGGGGACCCAACCAGACAGACAAGTCCACACTCACGCTCCTAAGCAGGGGATCCAGTAGAAAAACTAAAATACATGTGTGGACACAGGGGGCACCAATCAATAAAATTGAGAAGAGCGTAGACCAAGAGTGTAATGTACAAAGCTGCTCCCCCTGCCCTTTCCATTGCAGCCATTTCCCCGCCTCCCAACTACTGTCAGTCTGTGAACATCCTAGCTAGCTATTGGTTCATCGGTCAGTTTGCAAGTATCCTTCTCCGTTATTGGTCCCCTGTTATCCCGGCGGAATTCAACTGCTTCACGGTAGCTACCCCACCATTTTTTCTCATGCTTTTCTCTCTCCTACTCACTTGCTTTCTCTCTCCTCCTCGCTTTTCCACTCTCTCTAGCACGCGCCCTTTCTCTCCCTCTCTTTTTTTCTCTTACCCTGCAGGGAGACACTTTGTTTGCTTAATAAACTCCCTTATGTGATTTCCTGTGTCCGGTGTGGTTTTCATGGGATTTCTTACAAAGAGGAGATAAGGGAAGGAGGAAATTCCAGAGACCATAAGAAGAACAGGCCAAAACTCCACCACCAGACTCCTTGCCAGGGCCCCTTCTCTTTGGAGAAGTATGTTATTGTCATTTTTACAATGAACCTGCTGCTTGCTGCTACTCTGTATCCTGTTCTTCAATCTTTGCTGAGAGGAGACAGTGAACCCAGCACCCCCAGATGGTAACACTATCATCTACCTCCTATGAGTTCTCTGGGCCTCCCTGATGTATATATATACATCACTGGGTAAATTTGGGGCATTTTCTGCCCTGAAACTCTGAGAAAATTGGGATCCACACGTTGGGCAGAGGAGGTAGTTCTTTGTTTAGATATTCCATTAGTTTGCTGTTTTGTTTTAGAAAAGTCCTTATCTGATTCATGGGGCTTGCAAATATTTATCTTCCTGCTCATCTCACTATGAGCCTCTGGTATCCCTTTTCTAGTTGACTTAGGGAAAGAGAAAATTGTGAAGGACTTCAAATTCTTGAAGAGGAAATGTAATCTACCATCTGCTAGGCACCTTCTTTGTTCTATTTGTGATGGTTTTTCTGTTGCCGAAATCTCAGTCCTCATTCCTGATGTCAATCCAATAATGAGGATGCGATTTTGAGAAAAAGGAAAAAGAAGGTTTATTGCTTTGCTAGCAAAGGAGAAACACAGGGGACTCCTTCACCAAAGGCTGTGATTCTCCCCATCAGCAGGAACGGGGGCTACATTCTGCTGGAGTTGTAATTCACTTGTTAATTTGAGAGATGGTCATTTCTGAGATCTTCTGGTACCATCCCCAAAGTCTGGGTTACTTTGTTCCTATGGTGGGTGTGCACTCAGGGAGAGATAGCTCTGCCTAGGATGGGGGAGAAAGGTACTGTAATGTATGAAGCTGCTCCCCCGCCCATCAGGTACAGCCATTTTGCCCGCCTCCCAACCACTTGTCAATCTGTGAACATCCTAGCTAGCTATTGGTTCATCAGTCAGCTTGCAAGTATCCTTCTCCCATATTGGTCCCCTGTTAGCCCGGCAGAATTCAACTGTTTTACTGTAGCTTCCCCGCCATCTTTTTCCATTCTTCTGTCTGTCCCACACACTTTTCTCTATCCTCCTGGCTTTCCTCTCTCTCTAGCGTGCGCCCTTTCTTTTCCTTTCTCTTTTCCTCTCATTTTCTCTCTTACCCTGCAGGGAGACACTCTGATTGCTTAATAAATTTCCTTATATGATTTCCCGTGTCTGGCGTGGTTCCGTGGAAATTCTTTACAGGTACTCCTGCTTTCCCTGAGATTAGGGAGGGGGAGAGATTAGGGAGGAGCAGGGAGAGAGGAAAAGAAAGAAACATGTCCATTTAAAAAATAAGTTGTAGAGGCAGCAGCAAGGGCTATATTCAAAGCATAAAGTGGAGCACTGTTACATTTCCTCTTTAGAACTCTCCTGTGAGTACAGGACAGGAAGGAGACAGGCATCAAGAAGTGGCTCACCTGATGGATGCTGGGAGTAGGCTTTGGACCCAAGTTTGTCTTGCCTTTCCATTGCTGCTCCCTACACCTTGGGAAATGAAATTAAAAGGTGGATTAGGCTAGTGTTTACTGTGAGCAGTGGGGTGTAAAAGAACCAAGGGGCCCATCACAGCTGCTTCTCCTCTCCTGGCCTCTGTCACTGCAGAGACTGGCAACCAGGGGAGAGGTTCTGCTTTGATGGGGGGGGGGTGACCCAAGAAGGTCAAGCCCTTCCCCCAAGCCCCTGCCCCAGCAGCACAGAATCACTGAGCAAGTTCACTTCTAGGCAGGGTTGGGAGGGCCTCCTTGTCTGGCTTGGAAGGCCTTTTGGGGGATGTGGTCTCACTGGTGGACAGTTAATAACTTCCCCTAGCTTTCCTCCCTCCAGGTGGCTCCTCTACAGAGGTTTTCATTAGCATGCAGAGCTTAATCTCATTAAGTATTGATGTCAGCAGCATTTATTTTTACTGCAGTTGGAGAAGGGAAAAGGTTAGGTCCTTGAGGAGCCCATTCATATGCATGACTCCCTCCAGCCCCAGCAAACCTTTCTTAGGCTCTCCCTCTCTCTTCTCAAAAGCACTGGGAAACCTTGAAGGCTGCAGCCTAAGAAAAGGGGGAGGAGGCACCAGCCTCGGTCCTAGAGGATCCTCCTCCCTTCCTCCTACTCTTTGCACACACACTCACATGTCCCAGGGTGGTCAGCTCCTCTCTTTGAGTAGGTTAAGATATTTGTTGGGAAGAAATCCTGGCTCTGCAGGTCTTGGATCCTTGCTCTGCTAGTGCAGGGACGGTAGCGTAGACATCGAGCAGAGTCCACACAGCTTTGTCTCCAATCAATCTGACCCAACACCACCAGATGTCTCATGTTCTCCAATACCCTGGCCTCCCCTTATCTGGGGCTGTTGAAGCCAGAATTGGGGACAGGCAGTTAGTGTAGAAATAGGGGATGGGGCAAATTGAGGAATTGGAAGCCTCTGGAAGTTGGAGACTGCTCCTGGGAGAATGGGATGTCAAGGATCTCCAGAGCCCATTGATTACCAAATTTACCTGTGCTTGTCAGAGACTACAGGCAGGGAGTCGCTAATTAATGCCCCCTGGGCCCTTGCCTGACTAAATCACTTTGACCCTCCCCCTGTCCATCTCACCTGCAAAACCAGGCCTAGTCACACAGGCAGGAAGGAGAGATAAGGGGGGAGAGAACTGGAGAACAAAAGAGACCTTAACCTATAAAAGATGTAGGGCGTGCTCACTTCTTGGGATTCTAGAACATCAGCCATGGCCCCCTTCTCTCCCTTGGGAAAAATCTGTATTATTACTACTTTTAAATAAAACCTGCTTCATATGCTTGCCTTGGCAGAACTCGTCACCGGTAACCGGCGGTATCAGTGTCACACAAGAAAACCCCCTTATCCCCAGACGAAGGGTCCAGAGGAGTACCTACCTGGAGAGAAGGGGGAGGTTGACTCAGGACTACTGGGTTTTTGGCATAAATGACAGAAAAGAATTTCAGTATGCACCAGTCAGAGGCACAGGCAGAGGTTTATTTAGGAAAGCAGAGGCAAGTTCAAGGGAGAATGTGGGCTAGCTTGAGAGTGAGCAGTGGCATTGTTGAGAACAGGGTGGTATCTGTGCTGCTGTCTCAATCACCCAGATGCAGGCAATACAGGACAAATGGGACTGCTGGACCCCGTGCTTACCAAGGCTGTTAAGAGATATTTGTCTGAGGAATGTGCAGTTGCCTGGAAACCTTATCTATCAAGGACGGGGCGCTTAGCCCCGACTCATCTCCTGCATAGTTCACCCCTTCTCTCCTCCCTTCTTCCACTAGGACCGTTCAGTTCTGGCGGGACCCAATGAGAATCAAATAGATTGGCAGGACCCAACCAGAGGAGGACTAATGTTTAGCTGTTCAAATGTTAACCAATTAAAAGAACACTGTAAAACTGCTTGCCTTTCATTACAAAAACCCTGCTAAACGAGGACTCGGGGCCTCTTAGCGTCACCGGTCACCGAGGGCGCGGAGGACCAGGCTCGAGCTTGCTAATAAGTGACTCTTTGTTGCTTGCATTGATCATGGTCTCTGGTGGTCTTTGTGGGGTCTCGAGCCTTTGGGCACAACAGCATCTCATTGGTGTGGGGTGTTGACGTTCACAGAGGGATGGTTGCTAGAGGCTGGACTAGGGGTGGAGTCAGAGCAAAGCAAAGCAACTGCTCCAGTTTCCCTTTTTGTGGACGTGGGCATGGTCAAGGGTGCTGGCCAAGAGCACAGAGCTAGGTTGCTTAGGAATTGCAACTGTTGGTGGTGCCCTCTATTCCAGTGAGTATGTAACTCTTATGTATGAAGCGGATTAGACCACGACACTTCGTTGCCAAGGGAATAGATAAAATATTATTAATAATAATTACCATTATATATGCCAGACACTTCACCTGCATTAACTAATTTTAGTTCACACAATTACTCTCTAAAGGAGAGATTTTTATCTGCCTTTCAAAGATGTAAAGATTCAGTCCTTTACTCGAGGTCACCCACTGGAAAGCAAAGGATAAGGATTCCCTCGAAGTTTGCCTTCTGTACGGTGTGTCTTCCTGTCTGTCCACACAAGACCAGGAAAGAGATGAGAGAGGTGGATTTTCCTGCAGCAGATGCTGAGCTGGACTTTGGAGCACAGCATGCTTATTAAAGATGAATACCTCTATAAGACAGGGGCAGAAAGAGGGATGGGACAGAGGAAGATGAACAGAGATGCAGATTGACGAGGCTTCGGCCAGCCCTATGGGGCACTGTGGACCATCTGTGACAACAAAATTGGGCGTAGGCAATAAAGAAATAGTTTTTGGTATGGTAAAACTGAACCCATGTTATCATGGGATAAAGGTTCAGGGATGTAGTCTCAGGAACTATATTTGGCTCAGTATCAGAAACCATTCTTTTTCCCAAATCAATTTGGGATTGGATTTTGCTCTCCCACAAACAAACCGACCCTGGAGGTCATGAGTATGAGATTTCTGCACGTGAGTCTGTGATATCACCAGAGCTCTTTCCTCTTCTTTAGTGTAACAACTCCCTCTTTGACCAAATCCTTGTCAGGCTTCTTTGAGCCCTTTTTGATTGGGCTTTGATTTGGGTCCCCATCCTATCTTTGACTTGCCCAGTTCAGTCTGTAATGGTGCAGCCATTTCCCCACCTCCCAACCACTTGTCAATCTGTGAACATCCTAGCTAGCTATTGGTTCATCAGTCAGCTTGCAAGTATCCTTCTCCCATATTGGTCCCCTGTTAGCCCAGCAGAATTCAACTGCTTCACTGCAGCTTCCCCGCCATCTTTTTTCCATTCTTCTGTCTGTCCTAAACACTTTTCTCTATCCTCCTGGCTTTCCTCTCTCTCTAGCGCGCGCTCTTTCTCTTCCTTTCTATTTTCCTCTCATTTTCTCTCTTACCCTGTAGGGAGACACTCTGTTTGCTTAATAAATTCCCTTATGTGATTTCCCGTGTCCAGCATGGTTTTTGTGGGATTCCTTACATCTGGTGCCGTGACTTGGGATGGGTCCTTCCACTGTCATGAGTGGAACCTCATCTAAGCCCCAGTGCCCCCCCGGGCACGGCTCCACCTTCCATTCTGCCTGGTCGCTGTGCTCTGCATTTATCACCAGACTTCAGGTTGGTGAGTACGCTGGTTAATCTGCTGGGTTGATTCCTGATTTTATGGTGGAGATCTCTCTCAGGGTTGAAGCTCATCTCGTTCACACTCGAAAACCCTGATATCAGGTTCTCAACTCTTCTCGGCTTTTGCCTGGCCCCACATGCTCGTGTGACGACACAATCAATGTGCTGCCCCTCATCTCCAGCCCAGTACTCTGGCCTCAGGACGCCCTGGCCACAGACTCGGCTGCATCAGTCCCACCATGGAATCTGGGTCCTCCAATACGGCAGATCCCACCCTGGGAACCCCTGGTACTTAAAGCCATCAAAATCCGTTTGTGTAATGGCACACAGCTTCCGTGAGCCAGCGGGCAGATGGAAAGGGATTCCTTATCTTCAAGTCTTTTCTTTCTTACTTCTTGGCTCTTCCTGCAAGCTCAAGCGCCTCCAAACCTAAATTAAAAGGAACATTTTAGCCTCTTTCAGATTCAGATCTCAGTCAAGGCTTACATTGAAATGTAAATGGGGAAGGTGTTGTGGGAAACCAGTCTGAAACCCAAGGAAAAAAAGCGTCCATTTTAAATTTCTCCTGGGCTACAACTCAGAATTCTTTTCTCCCTTTTACCTTTACTTTCCTTCTCATTTTTTCATGCTTTAATTAATAACCATTATCATTTTTCTTCTAGGACTATTGTTTTTCTTAAATGTTATATTTTTGAGCTCACAATTTTGATCCTACATACCTAGGTTAATGATTTTTGATCAGTTCTTTTTATCCAACTCTAGAGTTATTTTTGAACATCCATTACATTGCAATGGAGATAAATATTACAAGGCCTTTGCTTTTATGTTAAATATAAGTGTGCATAAAAATTAAAAATTTTAAAATGGATCCAAATATTTTTAATTCACCTGATTTAAAGAGGTTCAATTTAAATTGGGTAAACTAATAGAAGTAAAAAGTCCTTAAAATTAACTCACAAGTCTCTAGGTGGTCAAATTAATAAAATGTTAATGTTTATAAATTGTCTAACATCAATTTTTCTAGGACTTTTCTTCAACAGGAAAGAGACAGCAAATACTGTTGGTACACTTGTCTGATATCTTGGTTTTTCTACAATAAGATGAGTGAATTAGAGTCGACATGTATGGGATTACTCAAATGTGTTTGTTAGAGACATCTGATTAATTTATAAAGTTATTCCATGGAGTAACATACTTAAAAACATTATTCTTTGTATACTTAATGTGTTCATAGTTTCCAGGTATACAAACCTTTAAAGCAGAAAATTTACCAAGCTGCTGTTCTCCAAATTAAACTTGTCTGTAATGGTAAACCTATCATTTAATGTTCTGTTATAGGACATGTCATCAATAGGGTAAAATGACATTTAAGAAAGAATGTACTGCGCAGTAGCAAAAATGGAACAACAGTGACTGAGATTGGGGTCTCTGATGACCTCATGGCTGGGGCATGCCTGGTGCCTGGGAGTGCTCCTGTAGGGGCACAAGATGCCTAACTGCTGTGGCAGTACATTGATCTCAGGCACACAGCTCTTGGGCAGGAAGGAATTCTTTTGCTAGATAACCAGTGTTTCATCAGCTCCCTTCTCTGGTTCCTGCCCACCTGACAGTAACTTCGGAACCTAACATTGCACATATAATAAAGATTGCTGACATAACTCTTTAGATCCACATTTCCATCAGAGACCAGAGCTCCATCTGATCTCAGTTTAATCTTCAAAATTTGTGTTTATAACCCTTTATTTTCTAATACTCCTTTGCCCCTCACTGAAAAGCCCCATGTTACCTGAGATAAGGGTCTGCCTCACAACCCTGCTACACATTACAATGGCTCCAAAGTAAGCCTGACTTTAACTCATTTAAAGTTGTATTCAAAAGTTTGATGTTTGTTGTAAAGATTACTGTGATCTCAAATAGGAACTCAGCCAAAATTCATGATAGCTATTGCACAAACTGAATGTTTTACTGTTGGTGATTCCATTTTGTATTTTCCTTGTAAACTCTAATTGTTGCCTGATCAATATTTTGCAGAAGTATTGCTTCAAGAGCAAACATCAGGTTTCAAGATGGCGGACTAGAGGGCGGCTGCATTTCATATTGCTCCAGGACTCAAGATTCAAAAGAAGAGATAGTGAGTGACTTGGGACCAACTCAAAGCCGCCGGGTGAGTCTCTCCCATTGGGGAGGCGTCCCGGATGGGGCGGTAGCCCTGGAACGCAGGGAATTTTGTGAAGTAGAGTTGCTCGGCGAGACGCCCCTCCCCCCGCTGGAGTGGTAAACACGGACAGTGGGGAACTTTGCAGAGGAGGCCACGCAGCACAGCACTTGGTTTCAGAGCAAACTGCCGGGGCTTCGGCGGCTGCCAGAGGAAAAGCTGGGCGGCGAGCTATTTGGACTCAGCAACCGCCTGAACAACAGGGGTGGGGGGCTGTCCTGAGGAGGTGGAGGTGCGCAGTGAGTTGCTTGGTTTCCAAGCGCCCACACAACACCGGGTGGCTGCCTGGAGGAAGAGGCGAGCGGCGGGTCACTGGGGCTTGGAGCATATGTACGAGACTCCCAAGTGGCTGCTCAGAGGACGGGTCACATAGCCAGGCGACTAGGAGCAAAGCACGGTCCGGTCCGGGGACCTAGGCGCCTTTTGTTGAAAGAGCTACACAGAGACAAGCTGAGGGGCGGAGCAAAGGTTCCAGGACTGTGGGCAGCTTCTCTGAGGAGGGGCTACCTAAGGAGACTCGTCTGTGAAGGGCAGGGCTCCCAGGCCCAGGAGGTAGGTCCGGGCCCCTGGGAACGTTGCCTGGGAAGGCAGTCCAGCCCAGGCGGTAGTTGTGGCCTGACGGGAAACTCTAGGAGAGGACTGACCAGCGAGACCTCCCCACCGGGTGAGTCTTCCCCTCTGGGTAAGGTTTTCCCACAAGGACAGTAAAACCAGAGATGCAGGCACAAACAGGTCTTGCCTCAGCCCGCAGCCTAGTTCCCCTTTGGATGACCATTGGTCAACAAGTGGAGGCACATCTGCCCTCTAGCAGGGAATATACCCCACCTGAAGACCACCACCCCTAGAGAGGCAGCTTCCTTGGGGAGCACCGCATTATCAACTTCCTCCAAGACTTCAGGCTACTGAAGGATAAGAGGGGATACACTAGCAATCTTCAAGGACATTATAAGTCAATAGAGGAAATCTGCAACATCTCAGCAGTCCACTGATACCTGAACGACATGAGAAAACAAGGGAAGAAAATGCCTCAAACAAATCTGGATGTTACATCAATAAAATCCAATGACAGCATGGCAGAAGAAATGTCAGAAAGGGAGTTCAGAATGTACATAATTAACATGATAAGGGAAGCAAACGATGAAATGAAGGAGCAAATGCAGGCATTGAATGAACGCACCAATCGACAGTTAAAAGAGAAAATACAGGAAGCAAAAGACCATTTCAATAAAGAGTTAGAGATATTAAAAAAAAAAACCAGAAATCCTTGAAATGAAGGAAACAATAAACCAAATTAAGAACTCCATAGAAAGCACAACCAATAGGATAGAACACCTGGAAGACAGAACCTCAGATATTGAAGACAAAATATTTAACCTTTAAAACAAAGTTGAACAAACAGAGAAGATGGTAAGAAATCATGAACAGAATCTCCAAGAACTATGGGATATCATGAAAAGGCTCACCCAGGTATGTCAAACAAATCCTTCTCAATCTCAGAAACCAAATAGACCATAATACAATAATACTAGGTGATTTTAACACGCCTCTCTCACCACTGGACAGATCTTCCAAACAAAAATTGAACAAAGAAACCATAGATCTCAATAACACAATCAATAATTTAGACTTAAAAGACATTTATAGAATATACCATCCAACGAAGAGTGAATACCCTTTCTTCTCAGCAGCACATGGATCCTTCTCTAAAATAGACCATATATTATGCCACAAAGCTAACGTTAGCAAATACAAGAAGATAGAGACATTTCCTTGTATTTTATCAGATCATAATGGATTGAAATTAGAAATAAATGAAAGAGTAAAAAACAGAAATTACTACAACACCTGGAGATTAAACAATATGCTATTATATGATGAATGGATAACAGAAGGTATTAGGAAGGAAATTAAAAAATTCTTAGAGGTAAATGAGAACAAAGAAACATCATATCAAAATCTCTGGGACACTATGCAAGGAGTACTTAGAGGAAAATTTATTTCATGGAGCGCATTCAATAAAAGATGTAAAGCTCAACAAATAAACGACCTAACACTACAGCTCAAAGCCCTAGAAAAAGAAGAACCGACGAACACCAAAAGTAGTAGAAGACAGGAAATAGTTAAACTCAGAGCTGAAATCAACAAAATTGAAACAAAAGAAACAATACAAAAAATTGACAAAATAAATAGTTGGTTCTTAAAAAAATAAACAAAATTGATAAACCTTTAGCCACACTAACAAAGAGAAGACGAGAGAAAACCCAAATCACCAAAATTCGGAATGAACAAGGAAATATCACAACAGACACGATTGAAATACAAAACATAATTAGAAGCTACTTTGAAAATCTATACTCCAACAAAATAGAAAATTTCAAAGATATCAACAAGTTTCTAGAGACGTATGAATTGCCTAAACTAAATGAGGAGGACATACACAATTTAAATAGACCAATTTCAAGTAATGAAATAGAAGAAGTCATCAAAAGCCTACCAACAAAGAAAAGTCCAGGACCTGATGGTTTCTCAGCCGAGTTCTACAAAACCTTTAAAGTAGAGCTCATTCCAGTACTTTTCAAAGTATTCCATGAAATAGAAGAGGAGGGAACTCTTCCAAACTCATTCTATGAAGCCAATATCACCCTGATACCTAAACTAGACAGAGATACATCGAGGAAAGAAAATTTTAGACCAATATCCTTAATGAACATCAACGCAAAAATTCTGAACAAAATTTTAGCATATCGCATACAAAAACATATTAAAAAGATAGTGCACCATGATCAAGTGGGTTTCATCCCAGGGATGCAAGGTTGGTTCAACATCAGGTTTTCAATAAATGTAATTCACCATATCAACAGACTTAAAGTTAAGAATCACATGATTATTTCAATAGATGCAGAAAAAGCATTTGATAAAATACAGCATCCCTTCATGCTCAAAACACTAGAAAAAATAGGGATAGTGGGAACATTCCTTAACATTGTAAAGGCCATCTATGCTAAGCCCATGGCTAATATCATTCTTAATGGTGAAAAACTGAAAGCATTCCCCCTAAAATCTGGAACAAGGCAGGGATGCCCTCTCTCACCACTCCTATTCAATATCGTCCTTGAAACTCTAGCCAGAGCAATTAGACAGACCAAAGAAATTAAAGGGATATGAATAGGAAAAGAAGAACTCAAACTATCCCTATTTGCTGATGATATGATTATATACTTAGAGGAACCAGAAAATTCCACCAGAAAACTCTTAGAACTCATAAGTGAATTTAGTAAAGTAGCAGGATATAAGATCAATGCTCATAAATCTAATGCATTTTTATACATAAGTGATGAATCTTCAGAAAGAGAAGTTAGGAAAACTACCCCATTCACAATAGCATCAAAAAAAAATAAAATAAAATACTTGGGAATCAATCTCACAAAAGAGATGAAAGACCTCTACAATGAGAACTACAGAACACTAAAGAAAGAAATTAAAGAACACCTTAGAAGATGGAAAGATCTCCCATATTCTTGGATAGGCAGAATTAATATTTTCAAAATGGCCATACTACCTAAAGTGCTATACAGATTCAATGCAATTCCAATTAAAATCCCAACAATGTACCTTACAGAAATAGAACAAGCAATCATGAAATTCATCTGGAAGAATAAGAAACCCAGAATTGCTAAAGCAATCCTTCGCAGGAAAAATGAAGCAGTGGGTATTGCAATACCAGAACTTTAACTGTACTACAAAGCAATAGTAACAAAAACGGCATGGTATTGGTACCAAAATAGACAGGTAGATCAATGGTACAGAATAGAGGACACGGACACAAACCCAAATAAATATAATTTTCTCATACTAGACAAAGGGTCCAAAAATATGCAATGGAGAAAAGATAGCCTCTTCAACAAATGGTGCTGGGAGAATTGGAAATCCATATGCAACAGAATGAAACTAAACCCATATCTCTCACCATGCACGAAACTAAACTCAAAATGGATTAAGGACCTCGGAATCAGACCAGAGATCCTGCATCTTATAGAAGAAAAAGTAGGTCCAGATCTTCAACATGTCGGCTTAGGACCAGAGTTCCTCAACAGGACTCCCATAGTACAAGAAATAAAAGCAAGAATCAACAACTGGGATAGATTCAAACTAAAAAGCTTTCTCTCAGCAAAGGAAACTATCAGCAATGCGAAGAAAGAGCCTACAGAGTGGGAGAAAATCTTTGCCAATCATACTTCAGATAGAGCACTAATCTCCAGAATCTATAAAGAACTCAAAAAACTCAACACCAAGACTACAAATAACCCAATCGACAAATGGTCTAAGGAAATGAACAGACACTTCACAGAAGAAGACCTACAAACAATCAACAAACATATGGAAAAATGTTCAACATCTCTAGTAATAAGAGAAATGCAAATCAAAACCACCCTAAGATTCCATCTCACCCCAATCAGAATGGCGATTATCAAGAATACAAGCAATAACAGGTGTTGACGAGGATGTGGGGAAAAAGGTACACTCATACATTGCTGGTGGGGTTGCAAATTAGTGCAGCCACTCTGGAAGGCAGTCTGGAGATTCCTTAGAAAACTTGGAATGGAACCACCATTTGACCCAGCTATCCCACTCCTTGGCCTATACCCAAAGGACTTACAATCAGCATACTACAGAGATACAGCCACATCAATGTTCATTGCTGCTCAATTCACCATAGCCAGATTGTGGAACCAACTTAGATGCCCTTCAGTTGATGAATGGATAAAGAAACTGTGGCATATATATACAATGGAATATTACTCAGCCATAAAGAATGATAAAATTATGGCATTTGCAGGCAAATGGACAAAATTGGAGAATATCATGTTAAGTGAGATAAGCCAATCCCAAAAAACCAAAGGAAGAATGATCTCGCTGATAAGTGGATGATGATACATAATGGGGCGTGGGAGGGGTTAGTTTTAGGGTTAGAGTGAGGGTTAGGGAGGGGGGCAAGAATGGGGGAAGGAAGGACTGTATAGAGGGAAAAGAGGGATGGGAGGGGTGGGGGGAAGGGGAAAAATAACAGAATGAATCAACCAACATCACCCTGTGTAAATTTGTGATTACACAAATGGTATGCCTTTTCGCCATGTACAAACAGAGAAACAACATGTATCCCATTTGTTTACAATAAAAAAAAAAGAGTGAACATCATAAATTAACTTGGAATAGTAAGCCATCACCTATAGGACAAATAATGTAGACCCCAATTAGATAAAAGGGGGTAAATAACTGTAAAGTTATAGACATTGAAGTTAAGGCCCAGTTCTCTTGCTTTATGACTGGTGAGACTGGCTTGCTTGATGGTTAAGGTCAAACTTAGAGATTGAGATTAAATACAGAGGTCAAGAAAAGTCCATATTTGGGTCTTGCCCTCAAAGTCAGCCTGAACCCAGGGAACAAGAGGACTTCTCCAAGGAGCTTTGCAACTCTGGGTCACACAACCTCCTGACCAAGGAGATTAATGAGACCACTAGAGGATGAAAAATCACTCAGTGTATCTGCTGCAGAGGAGGGTCATGGAAAAAGGGAGACATCCATGGTGCTTTCAAGGAAAGCCACCTCATGGAGGAGACCCTGCCTACAATGGCACTAATGGAGCTAAGAAGCTGCTCTTAAGTTCTCTATGAGTGACCTCTGTGGGAACTCAGCTGACTCTTTAACAGACAGGAACAGGTCACTTTGACCAACTTGATCTTAAACACCTAGCAAAACAGTTACAACCAAAATATAGCCATTCTTGGGCATTTAAAAGAAATAATACTTAAATGTAACTTAAGATGTACACTTACGTTAGCCCACTAGAATAAAGACTAAAAGCTACAAAAGAGAGATTCTTAGGCAAATGTGCCTGATAACTATCAAGAGAAACTGACAGAGTCAGAAGTTTTTAGTCAGTTTAAGGCCTACAGACACAGGTAGGCTTAATCTATGTTTGCTAGTAACAGAAGTATAGAGATCTCTACTAAATGTGTTTACATTCCTGATAACCTAGACAATGTTAAAGTTCCCAAATAAAAGCATTGTCCTCTCCAGCCTTTGTTAGGCCTTGTTATGGGAACAACTTCTCAGTTCTTCCACCCCCTGGTGAGGAATTATTGACTTCTGTCATCTTTATGATATGCATTGGCATGTTCCAGATTCTGCAACATTTATATTGTATCAATCTCATTTTAGTACTCATATCTTTTTGTTCTTCTCTCATAGAAGCACCCATCCCCAGATGCCTTTACAACCTGCTCTTCCCAAACGGACTTCTACCATGAACCCCTCAATTGACCCGATTTCTAAAAAGGGAACTCCAAACTACTTGCCCCATGCTGCCCCTTTCCAGCTCAAAGAAGCCAGATCGGTCATCACCCCCTTTCCCTACAGCAGTGAAGGAGTTCCTAGTATTAGAGGGGTAAATGAAGTCAGAATTGGGGACAGGCAGTTAGTGTAGAAATAAGGAATCAGTCAAATCGAGGAAATGAAGTCCGTGAAAACATCTGTCTTTGGAAGTCTGGAAGGAGAATGGACTTTTTACATCTCACCTGCAAACCAGCCCCAGTCACTTAGGCAGGAAGGAGAGAGAAGGCTTCAAAAAGAACTGGAGAGCAAAAGATTTTCTTATAAAAAAAGAAATGGGAGAATGTAATATATAAAGTTGCTCCCCCGCCCATCAGGTACAGCCATTTTGCCCGCCTCCCAACCACTTGTCAGTCTGTGAACATCCTGGCTAGCCTGCAGGGAGACACTCTGATTGCTTAATAAATTTCCTTATGTGATTTCCCATGACCGGCGTGGTTTTCGTGGGATTCCTTACACAGTCCTTAGCAAGAATCTTGCTGGTCAGTTTGGAGAGAATCCCTTGATATCTGATCAGGTTCTCACCCGACCTTCAATGCCTCAGTCTTAGGCCCATTTAACAAGAATCCTCCTACCTTGCTGCTTTTGGTTAGTGAGTTTCTACACATGGATCCTTCCTCCTGCTTCTTGGCTGGAATTCCCATGTGCCCTGCTGTATTTGGAGTTAAGTCAGTTCTCTCTCCACTACTGCAATAGTTTTGAATAAAGTTTTCCTTATTGTTTTAACAAGCGTTAAAATATTTTTTTTTCCTTGAACAGCTCCTTGTCTCTGTCGTCAAAGTCCCCTTGATTTCTGCTGAAGCTCCAGCTATTACATTCATATTACAGGAAGGACATAGAAGAAAAGGAAGGGTTAAGAAACTGTGTGCCCCACTGAACCAGGCTCCTTGAAGAACACAACCAAACACACCTGCTGATATTTTATAGTCATTGCCAAATGCAAAGGAGGCTGGGAAATCCAATTTTTTTTAGTTGTATGATTTTTACCTCGAAATTGGTGTGCTGTTAGTGACAAAGAAGAGAGCTGATGTTGGGGTGGCTGCCAGTGGTCCCTGACACAGACCTGGACCCAGATATACCCATGCACTTGGTCTATTTACAGTTTACACATGTTGAAATCTTCTAAATTTATACTTTTAGTGGGAAAAATCCTCCTAACTCATGAAATATCTTTTTCTTTTTTCCCTCAAATGTTTTCAATGCAATTAAAAAAAAAAATTCAGTACTGGGGATTGAACCCAGGGATGCTCTACTACTGAGTTACATCCTCAGCCCTTTTTATTTTTTATTTTGAGACAGAGTCTCACCAAGTTTCTGAGCATGGCCCCAAATTTGTGTTCCTCTTTCTTCAGCCTTTCAGGTCCCTGGGATTACAGGCATGCAACACCGCACCTGGCTTCAATTCAGTTTTAAATAATGGTTTGTACAGAGGGATCTTGCTACTTCTCATTTTGAAGTGATGTGTGCACTATTAAAGTGTGGTCTCAAGACAGCTCTTCCAGGTCACTAAGTAGTTTGTCTCATCTTTTGCTTGTCTAATACTTTAGAAGAGGGTACAGTTCTGACTTTAAAGAGTGTGGGTTCTGGAGTCTGACTGCTTGAGTTTCAATCCAACTGTGTCACCAATAACTTTGTAACTTGGGGTAAATTACTTAAGCTTCAGGCCCCTCATTTACACAGTGGGGAAATATAAGACCTTCATTGTGCAATCATCGAGATGCAATGAGGTGACTCATATTGACATGCTCTCCATATGAGGAATGTCACAGAGGGAAACTGGTTAGGGAAAGTGTGCTTTGTGTTCCATTTTCTCTCTAAAGCAGCCAGGATCTAGTGTTCAGACATTTGCGCCTTCTCTTTCCAATAGCATTTTAACAGCATTTTCAAAAGTATTTGCAAGTTATACTGGATGTTTGTTGTGACACAAACCAAATAGCCTTTCCTTTGCCTTTGATTCTGCTCTTGTTGCAAATAGCACTGTTTGAAGCAGAATGATATCGTATGATTTTAGGACAGCATCTACTTTTGTATTTGGAAATTGTAAACAAAGAACAAAGGACAATGTTATTACTTATTCTGCATTTGTAGCATGTCCATTGCTGGTGGCTATGCAGATTTAGGGCATGCAGTCTCTGTGTAAAAACTTCTACATTCTCAACTGTGAACTCTATAATTGCCTGAACTATAAATAATTCCTTCTGTGAAAGGAGTGATACAAAAATGTGTTTTGCAGTTTATCAAGTAATAATTTTATAATTAAAATTTTGTTTAGCAAATTATTTAATAATTTTTTAGTAATCATTCTTGTAGCTACTTCATGGTAATCTTAAAAGCTCAATATGGTGACATTTAATTTTATAAAATAGAGAAAAACCAGTACTCTACATAAATGATCTTCCTTAACTCTTTTGTTTGTGGGGGGGGATACCAGGGATTGAACTCAGGGGCACTCAACCACTGAGCTATATCCCCAGCCCTATTTTGTATTTTATTTCAAGACAGGGTCTCACTGAGTTGCTTAGCACCTCGCTTTTGGTGAGGCTGGCTTTGAACTCTAGATCCTCCTGCCTCAGCCTCCTGAGTATTACAGGAGGCTGGGATTACAGGAATGTGCCACCACAACCGGCCTTCTTTAACTTTTACCACAAGTGAAGGGAGAATATATCAGTCTTCCCAGCCTCTGGGATCATCATGACACAGAGGCACAGAGAGGTGAAGTTACTTGCCCAAGGTCTCACAGAATTGTGATTTGAAAACAGGTTAATCTAAGAATACAACCCAGTTCTGTGTACAGCAGCATACCACTTCTGATTTCACCGGGCCCTGTCTCAGCTTCCTCCTCCTTAATCCACTTTTGCCCTGGAACTTCTCCAACCCCCTTGACGATGCCTTTTATCATATTTTTAACGTGTGGGTAAATGTAAAGGGTGATTTCTAAGAAGAAAGCAGGACTCTCTCTCCCTCTTGTGTTTCACTCTCTCCACCCACCTCTTACACACACACTGATGATTGTTATGGGTGAGTTTTTCTTTTTGCATGCTGATAAAATTATGTAAAAGAACAGAGAAATATTTTTTAAAAGAAATACAGTCAATTCTTGTTATTTGCCGCGGTCATGGTCCACAAAACCTCCGATCCTCCTTCTTCAGCCTCCCGAGATGCTGGGATTAGAGGCGAGAGCCACCAAGCCCAGCCATGTATTTCTGTTAAAAGAAAATTTGGTTCATTAACGTTGAACTCACAGTCAATGGCACTATAACTCACGCCTGTATTAAACTCATCTAACATACGTATTTCTTTCTGTGAGGCACAGCAGCAGCTATCTTAGACCGAGGACCACTGGAGAGCATTTAAGCACACTACCTGGGGCCAATTTCTACAGCAGCATCACGGAGAACAAGCACATACACGTGGAAATGTCCTAATTCCAATGGAAAGCAGCCAGTTCCCAGAATGAGGGCGGAATGAGGCGGCAGAGCGCCCCCTAGCTCGACCTCAGGGATTTGCGCTGGGAATGTGCGCACCTGGTGAGGCAAGGCTTTTGCTTTGCTGCTGGTCACTGCTTCAGCAGTGACCTTGAAAGCCTGTGATTATCGGCCTTGAGGTTGCCTTGACGTTTAGTGCACATGCAACGACAAATAACAGAATCTTTGGATAGTGAGAATCAACTGTCAGGTCCGAGTTTTCACATTAGCCACTTTGCATCAAGAGTTGGCACCTTTTATCCAAACTTTATTTCTACCATCTGTGACATTTTTCGGTCCCTTCTTCCTGGATTCCGCCCTATCATGACCTTACCTGGACTGCAGGTCAGGAAGGAACTGGGATGAGCAGACCAGGAGCAAAGCCAGAGTGGGCTCTCTGTGTGTGGAGGATGCTGGGCAATCAGGCTTTTGCTTTTGTTTTTCAGAAGAAACTACATATTAATCATATTTTCTGCAGGCTAACATCTAAAGAGGCATAAGAAAAATATTCGAGATACAGCATTAATAGAAAAGGGAACATAATGAATGTATCTTTCCCCAGGCTTGTGTGGATGGAAAAGAAAAATGAAAAGCTCCCAGAGTGTGAAGCCATGCGGTGCCCCAGGGGAGTCTCAGATCTTAGAGCCAACAATTCTTCATCTGTTTTTTAAAGAAGTCTGTATTATTTGCCAGATTTGGTGGTGCTGGCCTATAATCCCAGCAACTCAGTGCCTCAATTAAGTCACTCTGCAGATATTTATGGGTGGTGCCGGACATCTGGGGCTGGGCACAAGACAAAGTCCCTGGAGGAGCCCTCGATGTACCAGGAAGCAACAATGTCACCCAAGAAGGGCATGATGAAAATAAAAACTGGTTAAGTGCTGGAGAGCCAGGAAGCAGGAGGCCCCGTCCAATGGTGTGTCAGGCACCAGCTCTCTGCAGAGGCGATGGTGGGGAACTGTAGACCTCTCTGACTAGTTTTCTAACAAGGAAACTGGTGCAAAAGAAAGACAGACACATTAACCGTTGGTGGAGGCAAACAAACAAAAAAACAAAAAACCAAAAAAAGTGGGCATATCATTTTTTTCCTTTCTATTCTCCATTTTACAAATTTTCTATAATTTAATTTACAAACAATAACTTTTATTGGCATCAGATCTGCTATTTTGCTGCCACCATTATTCTGCCTCCCCCACATCACTTTTAAACACAGATTGTCAGCCCGCGAACCTCCTAGTCAGTCATTGATCTGTTGCTATTAGCCAGCAAAATTCCACTACTTAAGAATAGCTCCCCCACCATTGTCTCGCTCTCTCCTCCTCACTCTTGCTGCCTCTCTTGTGCGTGCTCTCTCTCTTTCTCTCTCTCTCTCACCCTGCGTGCAGACACTCTGCCTGTCCACTTAATAGAATCTCTTGCGTGAGTTCCCGCGGTTATCTGGAGGATGCTAAATAATTTACTTTTAAATTCCATTACAGTGTTTTGTTTTGTTTTGTTTTTAATAACAACCTACTTTCTATTTTCATGACCTTGAATGTGTTGGTTTTCTTCTTCACCTACATGACTACTATTTTAGCAAATAAATGCTTCTGGAAAAAACATGATTCCCCATATCCAATTAAATAATGAAATGATGATGCTGAAAGGAAGAGATGGAGGTCCCAGCATCATCTGCATCATGAAGTGAGAGGGGAGCAAGGCCTCTGATCGTCAGTCCCTAGACTTCCTGCTTGGATCGGTCGGCCGATGCCTCCTCTCAGTCCCCAGAGAGTAAGCTCTGTGTTACAGAGACATTTTCTGCCTATGTCATTGCTGGGTCCGTAGCAACTAGTAGAGTGTTCAGTGAACTATAGGGACTTCATAAATGAATAAATAAAATACTTTTTTTGGTAAATAGAGAAACTAAGCACTTTTCTAGAAAGGCAGTGTTTTGGAGCTGCAAATTTTAGAATTCTAGAATTTTAGACCCTGTTGTTCAAAATGCTGTCTGTGGACCAGCAGCGTCAGCATCACCTGGGAGCTTGTTGGAAAAGCAGAATCTCAAGATCCACACAGAATTACTGAGTCAGAATATGCATTTTAACAAGATTCCCAAGTGATCCATGGTGATGTTGAAATCGGACAAGGGCTGCTGTAGACATCAGCTGTTTCACAGTCTTGGCTGCCTGACCATGGGAAGATTTAAAACCTTACGAAGACTTAAGCCCCATCTCCAGAGAGTCTGATGGGCAGACTCTCCCTGCCTGTTTTCTTATCTGTTAAATGGGGTGTGTCGATACCCCTCAGTCCAAGACCATGGGCAATACACGGTCACTAAACAAAATTCTTTTGGTGGCTTGCTGCACGGCACATCCCAAGGGGTCAGGGGCATCTCAGAAACAGCGATTTAGGAGGGGTTATAGGATTTGAACTTGTGTTAGGGAACTTGGGAAATAATTAAAAAAAGTGTGGTTTTGTCCTGGATTGGGTGCAGTCTGCAAGTGAACAATCATTATACCTCAATAATTTTATGTAGGAGGTGAGAGGAATAAAGCAGGGTAAAAACTATAATTTATGAAGTAGTCCCCATATGAACTAGGAGAGGGAGACGCTTGGTCATTTTTATGGTTTGAGTTGTGTTCTCATTTTGTCTGTGTTTGGACACAGCTTCAAGTGGTCTCGTTTTGTGTTGCTCCATCATGATTATAGAGTAGCTCTGTCTACTGCCGAGTGCAAGAAATGATGTCTAGTATAGAATGATCAATGGATAGTTAACTTTTTTTGCACTAAGTTTTAGAACTCCAGTGTACATTTTATGCTGACCTCACGTCCCAATTCAGACCAACCACGTGTCAGGTGTTCAGGAGTCACACATGGATGGTAGCTACCATAAAGCACAACCACGGAAAATTGGCTGAAGATTAAATTAGGAAGCAATCAAAGTAATTATCCTTTGTCCTGAATCCATAGATATGAGCTGCTGTTATTGTCACTGATGCAATAAATGACAGGAATCTCATCTAGGGCAGTGCTGATGACACTTACAGCAGGGAGGCAACTGCCAGCGCATTCCTGAAAGAGTCCAGAGAAGTTTGTGCTGTTAGGAAGCAGCAGTTCCATAAATGTTCACTAGACTTGTTAGCTGTGTTAATAATGTTGCTCAATTCTTCTATATCCTTATTGAGTTTGGTCTGTCTTCCATCAATTTATTTTAACATACCTGATACAAAAATGTTAAAAGGTCCTACTTATGGAAATTTTACTTATGGACTGATGATTTTCCTTTGTAATTCCATGTGTACTCTTTACATATTTTGAAGTTAAATTTTTAGATGCATACCATTTCATAATATTTATACCTTCCTGGTAGATTTTTCCTTTTACCATTAGTGTCCCTCTTTATTCCTATTAATGGTCTTTGCCTTGTGGTGTTGATAGAGTTACACTAGATTTCTTTTTGTTAACACTTTCTTGGTATACATATTGTTTCTTTCAAAAAAATTTAAACCTTCTTTGTTTAATCTCATAATCTCTGTATTTTAGAGACAAACTTAATCCTCTGGCATTTATTGTAGTTTACATGATTTTCTCAATAGTATCTTCTGCTTTATTAATTTTCCTTTTAATCATCTAATGCTTATAGCAAATATTAACATTTTCATTTCTAGTAGTTTAAATGAATTCTTCTTCATAATAATTCATTCTTGTTTCCTTTCTACCTAGCTCTATTTTGTAATATCTTACCACATTGAATGGACTTTATAGTTCTAGTCACCTCTTTCGGAATATGTTCTAGTTTGTTCCTATTGCTATAGAAAAATACCTAAGATTGAGTAATTTATAAAAAACAAATTTATTTTCTCACAGTTCTGCAAGTGGGAAAATCCAAGATCAAGGTGTCAGCAGATTTGGTGTCTGGTGAAGGGGCTCTCTTCTTCCAAAATGGTGCTTCCTGTTGTGTTGTCAAATAGTGGGAGGGGAAAAACTCTGTTGCCCCCCTTTTATAAGGGTGTTGATCTCATATAAGGTTTCTGCCTTCATAACTTAATCACCTCTTGTGTTAGGTAGCTTTTTATCACCGTGACCAAAATACCTGACAATAACAACTTAAAGGAGGAAAATCATATTTGAGCTCATGGTTTAAGAGGTTCCAGTCCATTGTCAGCTGACTCCATTGCTTGGGGCCTGAGGTGAGGCAGAACATTATGGAGGAGGGGCCTGGCAGAGGAAGGCTTCTCAGGTCATGGCAGCCAGGAAGGAGAAAGAGAAAGGAAGGGGCAGGGACAAGATATAGTCTCCAAGGGCATGACCCCTGTCACCTACATCCTCCAAACATACTCCATGTACCTATAGTTTCCACCACCTCCCAGTAGTACATTCAGTTATCCATAGATTAATCCACTGATGAGGCCAGAGACCTGATGATCCAATTATTTCCCAAGAGTCCCACCTCTGATATTCCTTCACTGGAGACCAAACCTTCAACACAGGAGTCTTTGGGAACATTTCATATCCAACCCATAACACCTCCTAAAGATTCACCTCTCAATATGATCACATTGGCAATTAAGTTGTAACACATGAATTTGGGGGGAACAGGTTAAGATCATAGCAATACCCTAAACTCATTTATTTTTTTATTTTATTTTTTTTGGGTGCTGAGGATCGAATTTATTTTAAGATCTTTGTATATTTTAATTTTATTTTGGAGGTATTTGTTCTGATTATTGATTGTATTGGCTCTTAACATTTCTTATTCTGTTTTGGAATTTTAATTTCAAATAGAAAATTGTTCTCATAAATCTAAAGCATTTTTATTCATAAGGGATGAATCCTCTGAAAGAGAAATTAGGAATACTACCCCTTTCACAATAACCTAAAAAAAAAAAAAAAAAAAAAACTTGGGAATCAATCTCACAAAAGAGGTGAAAGACCTCTACAATGAGAACTACAGAACACGAAAGAAAGAAATTAAAGAAAACCTTAGAAGATAAAAAGATCTCCCATGTTCTTGGAGAGGCAAAATTAATATTGTCAAAATGGCCTTAGTACCAAAAGCACTATACAAATTTAATGCAATTCCTTAAAATTCCAATGGTGTTCCTCATAGAAATAGAGAAAGCAATCATGAAATTCATTTGGAAGAATAAGAGACCCAGAATAGCTAAAGCAATCCTTAACATGAACAGTGAAGCAGGTGGTATCACAATACCAGAACTTCAACTATACTACAAAGCAATAGTAACAAAAATGGCATGGTATTAGCACCAAAATAGAAAGGTAGACCAATGGTACAGAATAGAAGACACAGAAACGAATCCACATGAGTACAGTTATCTCATACTAGACAAAAGTGCCAAAAACATACAATGGAAAAAAGATAGCCTGTTCAATAAATGGTGCTGGGAAAACTGGAAATCCATATGCAAGAGAATGAAACTAAACCCCTATCTCTCACCCTGCACAAAACTAAACTCAAAATGGATCAAGGACCTTGGAATTGGACCAAAGACCCTGCATCTTATAGAAGAAAAAGTAGGTCCAAATCTTCATCATGTTGGCTTAGGAAGAGACTTCCTTAACATGATTCCCAAAGCACAAGAAATAAAAGCAGAATCAGTAATTGGGATAGATTCAAACTAAAACCTTTTTCTCAGCAAAGGAAACTATCAGCAATGTGAAGAGAGAGCCTACAGAGGGGGAGAAAATCTTTGCCACACACACTTCAGATAGAACACTAATCTCCAGAATCTATAAAGAACTCAAAAAACTTTACACCAAGAATACAAATAACCAATAAATAAATGGGCTAAGGAAATGAGCAGACACTTCACAGAAGAATTTCTACAAGCAATCAACAGATATATGAAAAAATGTTCAACATCTTTAGTAATAAGAGAAATGCAAATCAAAACTACCCTAAGATTTCATCTCAACCCAATTAGAATGACTATTATCAAGAATACAAGCAACAATAGGTGTTGATGAGGATGTGTGGAAAAAGGTACACTCATACATTGCTGGTGGAGTTGCAAATTGGTGCAGTCACTCTGGAAAGCAGTGTGGAGATTCCTCAGAAAACTTGGAATGGATCCACCTTTTGACCCAGTTATCCCTCTCCTTGGCATATACCCAAAGGACTTAAAATCAGCATACTACAGTGATGCAGCCACATCAATGTTCATAGCTGCTCAATTCACAATAGCTAGATTGTGGAACCAAACTAGATGCCCTTCAATAAATGAATGATAAAGAAACTGTGGTATGTACACAATGGAATATTATTCAGCCACAAAGAAAAAAATTATGGTATTTGCAGGTAAATGGATGCAGTTCGAGAATATCATGCTAAGTGACATAAGCCAATCCCAAAAAACCAAAGGCCAAATGTTTTCTCTTATAAGTGGATGGTGATATATAACAGGGGGTGGGAGGGAGACAAGAATGGAGGAAGGATGGATTGTACAGAGGAAAATGAGGGGTGGGAAGGGACCAGGGGAAGGAAAGATAATAGAATAAGACAAACATTATTACCCTGTGTACGTGTATGATTACAGAAACTGTGTGACTCTACTTTGTGTACAACCAGAGAAATGAAAGTTGTACCCCATTTGTGTACAATGAAGCAAAATTTAAAAAAAAAGGGAATGGTGTTCCATGTATAATACTGAATGTAAAAAAATACATGAAATTGTATCTATCAGATAACCCTCAAAATATGAAATAAATGAAAGGAAATGAAGATATGTATATATAATATATGTGTATATATATAAAAAGTACAAATATATATATAGTTTTAATATTTTATACTTATGTATACATATAGACAGACACACATATATTATTGGAAAGTATTTAATTGAGAGCAGTAATTAGTTCATGATAATTACAGGTGGTTTTTATTTCCTTTTGTTCTATAATCCTGTTTTCCGACTTTGCTAATCTTGCATGTACATTTACATCTCTCATTTGAAATAAAGTAAATTTCATTTTAGAAAAATGTGTTTTGTTTATTTACTCTTAAAAACATATTTCCTTTTTTTTTTTTTTAAACATCAATGCTTATCTGTCCTCATGTGAAGATTCTGTAGTTATTTCTGCTTGACTCCTGGGCCTTCCTCAGAAGGGTCTTAGATCCTTGACCTTTGATGATAATGCAGACTTTACAAATTCAGTTACTGAGCCCGTAGTAACTTGGTTTATCTTTTGGTTGCAACATTTAGATTGTAACTCACATCTGCAGGCCAGCAAATGCCCACACAGCAGCACAGTAGTTCATTCTTGTCTGTATTTGATACAGATATTGAAATGTGATAGTATCCTGAACTTCTGGATTTATGCAACAAGTTGCCTTTGGCTTCCCTCTTGGTGGAAGCATGTTTATCCCTTCAAACCCACTGCTACGATTTTCTTTCTTAACCATGTCATGCATGGGCTTCATTTTGTTCTCTGATTCATGATTTTGTCTTCCTCTTCTATTTCATCTTGAGAAACATAGCTATGTCTATTTATGTTTTTTGTGTATCATTGTTATGATTTAGACAGAGGAGGTATAAAGAAGAATGATCTTATTTGACTTTGTTGGCTCAAAATCCCAACTTGCCATTTTTAGTATTGCTTTCTGCTGTGTAACCCTATGGACATGAGCTCTTGGAGGGCAAGGGGCTGTGAGTTACACGTCTTGGTCTCCCCAGAGTTAGCACAGAATCCAGGACATGGTCGAGGCTTCTCCACATATGCTGGTTTAACTGAATGTGTTGAACTCAGCGCCAGCCTTCTGTATTTTGGTAGTAGGGATTGAACCCAGGGGTGCTTAACCATTGAGCCCCACATCCTCAGCCCTTTTCTGTATGTTATTTAGAGACAGCGCCTCACTGAGTTGCTGAGGCTGGCCGTGAACTTGCAATCCTCCTGTCTCAGCTTCCTGAGCTGCTGGGATTACAGGCATACACCACTGCACCCGGCACCAGCCTTCTCTTGAAGACTATGTTTTGAGAATCTGTCACCAAAGTCCTTTTCAAAAGCCTCTCTTCAGAGAGATAATATGTTCTCATTTATTTCTTCATCCCATAGATAGGACTCTTTTCAGTTCTACATTTGTGCTTTAAAAACAGGACCAAATTGGTCTCAAATGAAAGCTCACAGACCCCAGACTTTACATAAAGGATCACAGAAGAGGCATCAGGTGGAACTATGCTAAGCACTTATTTTCCTCCCCAACGCCTACATTTTCTTGTAAGCTCCGGCTCCAGGCTCCTGGGGCTCTCTCCTGACCAACACCTCTGCCAGTCCTTCTCTGTCTTAGAATTCGATGAGCTCGGATGGTAAAGCTGCACCATTCTACCATCCAAGGAACTTTAGATTAGCTATTACATCTGTGAAATTTCTGAGATAAACTTTGAGGAACAGTTTTCTTTGCCACCATTCCATTATCCTCTCTGACCTGCCTGTGAGCCCCTCGGTCATCCACCACTTCCCATTTCCATTCTTCCATACAAAAGACTTGCTCTCAACACCATCAATAAGAGAAAGCTTAAAGTCTACCACTTAGTTGAGATCTAACACACATAAGGGCACAAATTTCAAGTGAAGAGCTTCGTACACTTTTCACATAAACGTACACACTCACAGCCGTCGCACCCCGACCAGGACGCGCAGCATTCTCCTGATCACCGTCCAGTTGTGTGGGGTCCTTCCCAGTCCACATCCTCTCCTTCCACCGTGAAGGTAAACTGCCAGCCTCAATTTTGATATCTAGCTCTCTATCTTAGTTTTGCTTACTCTTGAGCTTCATAGAAATGGAAACATGACTATGTATCCCTAAAAAAATGCTTGGAAATAATTTCAAACTCACAGATAAGTTGCAGTTGTGGTACAAAGAATATCCAAAGCCTTTTACCCATATTTATCTACCAGTGAAATTTTGTCCCCATTTGTTTTACCAGCTATCATCTGTCTATGTATCTGTCATCTATAAGAATTTCTTTTCTGTAACTACAGCAGGTTATTACAATTTAAGTCAACTTAACATTTTATCTGAAGTTCATATTCAACTGGCCCACTACAGGATCTAGTCTACCTTCAGGTGTATATTTAGTTGTATGGCTCTTTAATGTCTTTCATTTTGGTATATATGTCTTTCATAAAAGTTGTTTTTTAAAAAATTTTTATAGACTGAATTTTGATTCATTGTACACAAATTGGGTAAAACTTTTCGTTTCTATGTTTGTGCACGATGTAGATTCATACCATTCATGTAATCATCCATGTACATAGGGTCATGATGTCTGTCTCACTCCACCATCTTTCATACCCCTGCCCCCTCCTCCCTCTCATTTCCCTCTACCTAAAGTTCCCCCATTCTTCTCTCACCACCATCCCCACCCCCATTATGTATTATCATCGACTTATCAGGGAAAACATTCGACCTTTGGTTTTGGGGGATTGGCTTATTTCACTTAGCATGATATTCTCCAACTCCATCCATCTATCTGCAAATGACACAATATTATTCTTCTTTGTGACTGAATAATATTCCATTGTGTATATATACACCACAGTTTCTTTATCCATTCATCTTTTGAAGGGCAACTAGGTTGGTTTCACAATCTAGTTATTGTGAATTGAGCTGCTATAAACATTGATGTGGCTGTGTTACTGTAGTATGCTAAGTTTAAGCCCTTTGGGTATAAACCAAGGAATGGGATAACTAGGTCAAAAGATGGGTCCATTCCAAGTTTTCTGAGGAATTTCCATACTGCTTTCCAGAGTGACTGCACCAATTTGCAACTCCACCAGCAATGTATGAGTGTGCCTTTTCCCCCACATTCGCACCAACATCTATTATTTTGTTCTTGATAATAGTCACTCTAACTGGAGTAAGATGAAATCTTAGAGTTGTTTTAATTTGCATTTCTCTTATTACTAGAGATGTTGAACACTTTTTCATATATTTTTTAATTACCTGTATATCTTCTTCTGTAAAGTGTTCAGTTCCTTGGCCCATTTATCGATTGGGTTCTTTGTATTTTTGGTGTAAAGTTTTGAAAGTTCTTTATAAATTTTGGAGATTAGTGCTCTATCTGAAGGGTGTGTGGAAAAGATTTTCTCCCACTCTGCAGGCTCTCTTTTCACATTATTGATTGTATCCTTTGCTGAGAAGAAGCTTTTTAGTTTGAATCCATCCCATTTATTGATTCTTGCTTTGTTTGCTTATACTTTGGGAGTCTTGTTAAGGAAGTCTGGTCCTAAGTCTACATGACGAAGATTCAGGCCTACTTTGTCTTCTATTTGGTGCAGGGTCTCTGGTCTAATTTTTAAGACCTTAATTCGTTTTGAGTTGAGTTTTGTGCAGGGTGAGAGATAGGGGTTTAATTTCATTTTACTGCATATGGATTTCCAGTTTTCCCAGCACCATTTATTGAACAGGCTATCTTTTCTCCATTGTATGTTTTAGGCTCATTTGTCTAGTATGAGGTAACTGTATTTTGTGAGTTTGTCTCTTTGTCTTCTATTCTGTCTGCCTGTCTATTTTGGTGCCAATACCATGCCGTTTTTGTTACTTTTGCTCTGTAGTATAGTTTAAGTTCTGGTATTATGATACCTCCTGCTTCACTCTTTCTGCTCAGGATTGCTTTGGCTATTCAAGGTCTCTTATTCTTCCAGGCATTGGGATTTTAATTGGAATTGCATTAAATTTGTTTAGTGCCTTTGGTAGTATGGCCATTTGACAATATTAATTCTGCCTATCCAAGAACATGGGAGATCTTTCCATCTTCTAAGGTTTTCATTAATTTCTTTCTTTAGTGTTCTGTATTTCTCATTGTAGAGGTCTTTTACCTCTTTGTTAGATTGATTACTAAGTATTTTATGTTTTTGAGGCTATTGTGAATGGAGTGATTTTCCTAATTTCTCTTTCAGAGGATTCATCACTTATGAATAGAAATGAATTAGATTTATGCATATTGATTTTATATCCTGCTACTTTGCTGAATTCATTTATTAGTTGTAGAAGTTTTCTGGTGGAGTTTTTTGGATCCTCTAAAAATAGAATCATGTTATTGGCAAATAGTGATAGCTTGAGTTCTTCTTTTCCTAGTCTTATCTCTTTGATTTCTTTGGTCTGTCTAACTGCTCTGGCTAGTGTTTCAAGGATAATGTTGAATAGAAGTGGTGAAAGAGGACATCCCTATCTTGTTCTAATTTTTAGAGGGAATGCTTTCAGTTTTTCTCCATTTAGAATGATGTTAGCTGTGGGCTTAGCATAGATAGCCTTTACAAGGTTGAGGTATGTTTCTACTTATCCCTATTTTTTCTAGTGTTTTGAGCATGGAACCCCACTTGATCATGGTGCACTATTTTTTTAATGTTTTTGTATGTGATTTGCCAGAATTTTGTTAAGGATTTTTGCATCTATGTTCATCAGAGATATGGGTCTAAAATTTTCCTTGATGCCTCTTTGTCTTGTTTTGGTATCAGAGTGATTCCAAGTCTCATAGAATGAGTTTGGAAGGGTTCCCTCCTTTTCTATTTAATAAAACACTTTGAGGAGTATTGATACTAGTTCTTCTTTAAAGGTCTTGTAGAATTTGATTGAGAATTCACCTGGTCCTGGGCTTTTCTTTGTTGGTAGACTTTTGATGACTTCTTCTAATTTGGTGCTAGAAATTGATCTGCTTAAATTGTGTATGTCTTCCTGATTTAGTTAGGGAGGATCATTTGTCTCTAGAAATTTGTTAATGTCTCTGATATTTTCTATATTGTTGGAGTATAGATTTTCAAAGTAGCTTCTAATTATGTATTTAAATTGTGTCTGTCATGATCTTTCCTTTTTTATCACAAATTCTAGTAATTCAGGTTTTCTCTCTCTTCTTTGTTAGTGTGACTAAGGGCTTATCAATTTTGTTTACTTTTTCAAAGAGCCAACTTTTTGTTTTGTCAATTTTTAAAATTTATTTTTATTGTAAACAAATGGGATACATCTTGTTTGTCTGTTTGTACATGAAGTAGAGGAATACCATTTGTGTAATCATACATTTACATAGGGTAATGGTGTTCGATTCATTCTGTTATTTTTTCCTCCCTCCCCACCCCCCACATATCTTTTCCCTCTATACAGTCCCTCCTTGTTTTGTCAATTTTTTGAATTGTTTCTCTTGTTTCAATTTCATTGATTTCAGCTCTGATTTTAATTATTTCCTGTCTTCCACTACTTTTGGTGTTGTTCTTTTCTTCTTTTTCTAGGGCTGTGAGATGTAATGTTAGGTCATTTAGTTTTTGACTTTTTATTCTTTCAATGTATGAGCTCACTGCAATGAACTTAATACTGTTTTCAAAGTGTCCCAGAGATTTTGATATGTTTTGTCATTGTTATTGTTTATCTCTATGAATTTTTTTATTTCTTTCCTGATGTCTTCTGTTATCATTGCATCATTCAAAGCATATTATTTAGTCTCCAGGTGTTGGAGTAGTTTTTGTTTATTTTATTATTGATTTCTAATTATATTTCATTATGGTCTGATAGAATACAAGGTAGTATCTCTATTTTTTTGTATTTACTAATGACTTCTTTGTAGCATAGCTTATGGTCTATTTTGGAGAAGGATCCATGAACTGCTGAGAAGAAAGTGTATTCGCTTAATGATGGATAAAATACTCTATACATGTCCATTGTCTATATCATTGATTATATTATTTAATTTGATAGTTTCTTTGTTCAGTTTTTGTTTGGAGGATCTATCCAGTGGTGAGAGCACAGTGTGTTAAAGTCCTCCAGTATTAATGTGTTTTGGTCTATTTGATTCTTGAAATTGAGAAGGGTTTGTTTGATGTACATAGATGCTCCATTGTTTGGGGCATAAATATTTATGATTGTTATTTCTTTTTGATTTGTTTCCCTTAAGCAGTATGAAATGTCCTTCTTTATCCCTTCTGATTAGCTTAGGTTTGAAGTCCACTTTATCTGAGGATGGCGACCCCTGCTTTTTTACTGAGTTCATGTGCATGGTATGTTTTTCCCCATTCTTTCACCTTATTCTGTGGATGTCTTTTTCTATGAGATGAGTCTCTTGAAGGCAGCATATTATTGGGTCTTTCTTTTTAATCTAATTTGCCAGTCTATGTCTTTTGCTTAATGAGTTTAGGCCATTAACATTCAGGGTTATTACTGTGATATGATTTGGACTCCTGGTCATTTTGGTTTATTTTTGGTTTTTAACTTGACTTGGTTTCTCCTTTTATTGGTTTTTTTCTTTAGGGTAGTTTCTCCCTTTGCTGACTTGTATTGTTGTTTTTCACTTCCTTCTCACGAAATATTTTTCTGAGAATTTTCTGTAGTGCAGGCTTCCTATTTATAACTTCTTTTAACTTTTGTTTATTGTGGAAAGATTTTATTTCATCATCAAATCTGAAGGTTAGTTTTGCTGGGTATAGGATTCTTGGTTGGCATTCATGTTCTTTCAGAGCTTGAAATATATTGTTCTAGGTCCTTCTAGCTTTTAGGGTCTGGGCTGAGAAATAAATCTGTACTGGTTTCCCCTTATATGTAATCTGATACTTTTCTCTCACAGCCTTCAAAATCCTATAAATAAATATTTTATATGTGAGGTATTTTCATTATAATGTGCCTTGGTGTGGACACATTGTAATTTTTTGCATTTGGTGTTCTGTAAACCTCTTGCATTTGATTTTCCATTTCATTCTTCAGGTTTGGGAAATTTTCTGATATTATTTCGTTAAACAGGTTGTTCATTCCTTTGGTTTGTATCTCTGTGCCTTCCTCAACCCCAAGAATTCTTAAATTTGTTCTTTTCATGATAATTCTTGGAGGTTCCATTCTTGATTTCTTACCTTCTCAGTTTGGTCAACTTTATTTTCAAGATTCAATATTTTGTCTTCATTATCTGAGATTCCAACTTCCACGAGATCTATTCTGTTGGTGATGCTTTCTTTTGGGTTTTTTATTTGGTTTATTGTTTCTTTCAAGTATTTCTGTTTGGAGTTTTTTCAGAATCTCTATCTCTTTATTGAAGTGCTCTTTTGCTTCCTGCATTTGCTCTTTTAAATGTTTATTGGAGTGATTATGCATTGCCTGCATTTGCTCTCTTATCTTTTGTTTTGCAGATCATTTTAATTATGCAGATTCTAAACTCTTTTTCTGTCATTCCTACCACCATGGTGTCATTAGATTCTATCAAAATAGCATCTTGGTTTGTTAGGGACATTTTCTTCCCCTGTTTTTTCATATTGTTTCTGTATATTCCCCTCTAGCAGTGAAGAGCTGAGGTATTGCAGCTTCCCCCCTCTAGGTTTGTTGTAACCTGTACGTTTCCAGTACCTTTCCTTTGAGGGGGAGATCAATATTAGCAGTATCCAATACAAACAATAGGCAGTCCTAAACCAGATAGCCCCTATGAAGACATTAATAGTATTGTAAAAAACATATAGGATGAGTTCAGTTATTATCTAACAGTATAGCCAATAGGCTTGCAATGAGTTCTACAACTTCTAATGGTGGATAAAGTGGATGGGGGAGGGTATAGGATGTAACTGTTAATGCGATAAGAAGTGAGTATATAGAGGTCCCAGATCAAGGGAAGAGTGAGAGCGGGATCAAAAGAAGTTGGTCTTTAGCATGAGAAATGGGAGAAAGAGACTCTGAGGAAATAGGTAAACACAAGGAAAATAGAGTAAGAAAAAAAAGAAAGTCTGTGGTTCATAGTCATCCACCACTCAAACCCCCAGTCCTCAATATCTGGATGCGAACGTGGTACCTGTCAGTCTCCTGCAGGTGGCTCAGGATGGGAGTTGCCACATCCAAAGATGGTGGCCATGCCCTCAGGGGTAATTCAAAATGTCTGCACCAGCCTCCAAACTCGTTGGGGCATCCATGATTCAGGCGGGCGCTGAGTCAGGGGTTCAGAAATGGTGAGGGGTGGGTGGTTGCAGTCTGGGATCTGGAAGCAGAAAGCTGATGTTTTTGAAGAATACATTCTCTCTCTGGTGGGATCTACCTATGTTTCTAATGGTAGATTTAGGTGATGCATTCCCAGGTGGGATATTACATAAGTGAGTTATCTCTTCAGTGGATCATATTTGGTGACATATGGCAGTTGTCCGTTCCTCACAGGTCATGCTAATTTTGACCACCTGGTAGTCACTCTATGGTTAGTACTTCTCCCTTTCAATAATAAGCAATTTGTGGGGAGACACGTTAAGACCTTACAAATAGATGTGCTGCTTCCCAATAAAACTCACCTCAATTTAGTATCCATTGATGTTTCTTGTCTGAACCAATGTTTACCATGATGGTTGAAAAATGACACAAAGTTAATAATAAGTCTGAATTTTCCAACTCTAGTGCTCCTTTCATATTTATCCAACTATTGTAGCCAGTGGCCCTCCTTCTCCCTCATTGAGTTGTTACTATAGGTATAGGCCCATGGATTTCCATTTTCTGTTAAAATTAGTATGCTGACTTTTAAAAGTATGTTTCTGGATTTGTTCAAATTTAAAAATTTACTTATTATTGACTGTACCACATGAGATTTGTTCATTCTTACAGCAGTGTCTGGTTTACAGTCTGGAAAGATGAGTCTTCCTCCTATGGCTTTATTACTCTGGATGAATTTTACATTTCACCATTTTAATAAAATTATACTCCCACGCTTTTCATTCTCACTACTTCCCTCAATGCTGGTGGAATTAGATTACAATGGATCTGCAGTGAATCTACAAACTTACAAGTAATGGGCAATTTTTATAACATGTAGTCTTTTCACCAGCAGCAAGTTTGCTTTCCATTTATTCAAGTTTCAAGCTGGCCAATAACATTTCTAATGGGCATATATTCTGTAAAAAGCAGAGTATACAGATGTGCTATTTCTCTGTGGGATTCTAGAATGACTAAACTTTCACAAGGACATCATTGTGGTTCTGCCATCAATAAGAGCAAAGCAAGTGAAATAATCAAGGAAATGGAAAAAACAAACTAAAAGATTTTTTAGTATGTTCATTTTATTCACCAAATAGACCTTCTGGAGTTCCTACATATCACCTGCCAGGCACTGTGGTAGACAAAGGGACACGAGTGGAAAACCAGATCAGAGAAAAGCAAATAAGATAATCAGACAGAAGAATAGAAATAGGAAACCTGCTTAACACACCAGGGCTGAAGTGCTGACTGGAAAATGAGTCTGATGATGTGATTTGATAAAATGTAATACTATTAATTCACGATGTGTTAATGTACAAGCTGGGGAGATTCGTTCTTATTTATGCTAGATAGGAGCACATAAAGCAGAAAAAAGGTATGTCTGACTTTTTACCTCATCACGAGTGCTTCCCTCTTTAAATCCAGCCCCACTGAACAGAACTGCCTGCAAAGGGCAGAGACGTCCAGTACCATTGGAGAGTGTGCAGATCTTTGCTTTCTGCGCTCTGCAGTAAACAATTAAGATCACCAGATAACACTGGCTGCACAAGGAATGGGTCTCAGGTGCACTCAACTCCTTTTTTAGCCTTTATCAGCTTTTCAGCACCTTTGGGAATCTGTCAAGTCTGTTTAGAGACTTCAGTTTGTGTTACTGTAAATGCTGGCAGAACCGGGGGCCCTGGGATGTGGTTGGGATCACTCATCTGTCAGATTAGGCTGCAGCCTTCAGGTGCAAGCCTCGTGCGTCTGGGGGGGAGAGGTGGCCTGTGTAACCGCTCTGTAGTGCCAGTTCTGGGCTTCCTTCACCCTCCCTTCATCCTAACACTACCTCCCGTGCTCTCCTAACTTCTCGATTTGTCATCAGTGAACAGTAATATAATGAACATTTACTATGTCCAAATCGTTCTGGATAAATGGAAGGGAAATAAAGGAAATCTAAGTGGAACCTAGGATTCAGTTCCAGTTTCAAATTAGTCACTCACAAAAGCCTCCATCCCTGCCTTCCTCCTCAGTCTTTCCTTTCTTTTGAGAGATAGCCTGACCTACCATAAAGGCCACATATATGGCAAGACTGTATATACGTGAAAATATACATAACTAATTATTTTATTGCTGTGCAAGAAAGATAGGAAAGATGGAGTAGGGAGAGATCCTGAGTCCACAAACCAGGCTAGAAATAGTTTACAGTTTTGGGGAGTAAGGAAGACACATAAAGGGTTCAGTATTACTTGATTTGAGCAAGCATGTTCTGACAGGAGGGACAAGGATCTTCCAACACTTCTCCCTGGTGGGACTGTCATGCAGCCCCCTGTGTACCGAATGTCCTCTGAAGCAGGGCCGTGACAACCCCTGCCCTCTCCTGACTTCACACAGATACACACAGTTGTGGTTGTCGAGTGTTGGTGCTGCTGAACTGCCCCACGAAACACCCATCGACAGCAGGCAAATCCTCAACCTTCTTCCTGTTTGAGGATGGTGAAGAGTGCTGACAGACATCGATTTCACTCAACTATAAACAGGAATGTCGTGAACCAGTTCCACATTCCAGTGGTCAATTGCCCCACATTCAAGTCTGTTCTTCCTCACATTCTCTTGGGAGTCTGGGTCCATCCCAGCCCTTCAAGATTCTGGAAATATTGGACTGGGGTCTTAGAAATTGTGACGTTGTGGCATGCAGCCAGAGTGGACAACTTTGCTAGGTTAATGTTAAGACTTGGCTTTGTGAACCTGTGTGTCCCATGTGCTTCCTTCCTTTGTCCTCTTGTTTGGGTGGGTCTAGCTCTGAAGAGGGTTAGCTCTGGTAAACCAATCTTACAGCTCCCTTTCCACTGTAGGTGATGGGAGAGAGGTGGGAAGTGGAGAATGTAACTTTCGTGATTCTTTCAGATGCATGAAGAACTCCAGGAAAATGTGCCTAAGCCATGTCTACTGGTGTAGCCGTGGGGCAGGAGACTCCTGTCTCCCCACAGCTGAAGAGAGGGCTTTTCTCAGTGGTTGTTCACCAGAATGAGTAGAAAATCTGTGCAAATGGAAGCTGGGGCTCTGCCCTGAATGGGTGACTTGGAATGCAAAGGTGACCTTCAGTTCTTTTTCTACATTAGCCACTTGCTGTATATTTGGAAAAATCACATAATCTCTAAGTCTCAATGTGCTCATCTATAAACAGAGATAACAACTACGGAGCAGGGTGGCTGAGGATTACATGAGCAACTACGTGCAAAACATTCAATACAATGAGTACACCATAAATGCCAAGTGGGTTAACTCCTACCTTCAGGTCATAAGGGAGAGGGCCCGACTGAGGCCTGGGAGGGAGGATTCAATGCTTGAGTCAACTCTGAGGATCTGCTGGTGTAACTTCACACCAGCTTTTCTTAAGATGTCTAAAGCATGTTGGCTACAAAAAGAAAACAGTAGTCTTGATCTAGCCTAATTAATAGAAAAAAGAGTCAAGTTACACAGATTATTTTTTAATTTTTCCTAAACTTTTGACACTTGCTGCAAGTGCAGGAGAAGAAAAAGAAATAAGAGTAAATAAAAAATAATGCTAACTTTGAAACTTCAGGCAAGTTAAGACTGCTTGTTTCATTGGTGATTTTACCATTGATTCAAGATATTGAAGTATAGAGTAACACATTTCTAAAGCAACCAAAACCAATACAACACATATTTAGGTATGAGATTAAATAACACTTCAAAATAAAAAGGTTTTATCAGCCACTAACAAAACCTTAAACAAAACAAAACAAAAACTAGCCTAGTCCCTTTCCGCTGCTTGTTTTGTTCTAACACACTTGATGATACCTAACACTGGTTTAGTTTTATAGGATGTTGAGCATTTTCCCAAGAGAATATTCTCACACAAATATAAAAACACCTTAAATGCAAAATACAATACACCTAAAAAATATTACTCATTACATTTTTATAAAAATTTCTCCAGTTTGAGTTGCTTTAGGGAGATTCCCAATGAACTGGCCTGGGTTCCACAAATGACTTGTTTATCTGTACAGCATGTAGATTTAGGTGGGTGGTCTGTACATTGGTATTACCTGAGGAGGTTTAAAAACCGGAATCTGGATCCCTCCCCAAGATTCTGGAAATACTGGCCTGTGGTTTCAAAAGCCTGTGAGGTCTTAACTTGCAACCAGTGAACTGTGCCAGGTGAAGGTACCACTGTGGAGATTACCTGTGCCTGGTGTGTTCCCTTTGTCTTCTCTTGACCTCATCATAAATGTGTATCTTAATGACTCCTGGTTAACAGAAACTTGGTCCTCTCTTTGTGGTATGTGGTGTCTAAAAGAGGGTTTTAGATCAAATCAAACTCACAGCAGAGCCTTCCTCATTGCTTACTGGCCAGGGAAAGAGAAACGAGCCAGGTGAGGAGATGCTGACTGTTTGGTATGCAGGAAACTTAAGTTTTTATACAACAGATCTTTTCCCTTTTTTTTTTTCCCTTCAGTGCTGGGACTAAACTCTGGATCTTGCACAAACTAGGCCAACGCTCTATCACTGAGCTGTCCCACCAGCCCTCTTACTTGCTCACTCTTGCCTATATATTGTCACCTGTTCTTTCATTGTTGGTGATATTTTAGCAGCAGGCTGGCTGTTATTAGCAACCTGTCAAACTGGGGGAGGGGAAGATCCACAGAGCAGTGAGGTATCAGACAGTTAGCAGAATAAAATGGACAGTCAGCCAATGGCTTTGATGCCATCTTTACTTCATCATATTAACACACTGCTTTACATGCTCACAGAATCCATTTATTATTGTTCCCTTTTGACACAGTCCCATTAATATAGTCATCCATGTTTCTTTGTCAGGAGTTTTGTGATGGAGTATTTAGTTAGTTCCTTCCCAAATAAAGCAAATTCAGTGCAATGTCAGAACTTGATGGATGCCTTATCTTTTCTTTTTCTTCTTCAAAACAACAAACTTTCTAAATGCCCTAAAATATACTTGGTGCTTAGTCTGCTTCTGGAGAATCAAGATCACAACCATCACTTCCTCATGCACCTCCTATGCCAAGATTCTTTCGCCAGTTAAAAATCAGATTTGCTTTTTTGATGATACGAACTGCATTCATTAAGATTAATTTGGCCCATCTAACTTGAGTAGACCACCTCATTAATCTAAAAAGAATGAAAAACAACGCATGACACAGACTGCTGTAAGTTCTTTGCAAATAGCATCTAAAAGTAGAAAAGCAAATGAAATTGAGGCTGGCAACCCTGCGTACTCACATCTCCAGCTTTCTGGGGGGCAAGGACACTATGAATACTCTCATTTCAGGGAATCCTAGGAAATTGCTGGAGGCAGAAACCGAATGGTAGTCATGGTCTGTCTGGTAAGGCATGCCTTCAGAGACTGTCATTTACAACAATAAAACTGGAATGGTTTGTTGTGACCCCCTGGACAGTGTCTGTTCTGTTGTGAAGATCTTCCTATACAGAAAACAGGTAGCCATGAAATGGCACATATCTGCCCAAGGCAGCCTTGGAGCCTGGCAGCCTACTTCTGCCTGCCCATCTTCAAATGTTTCTTGGTTCAGCAGTTTAGCAAAACAGGTATCAGCAACATGTCCTACCTCATCACTAAACTGCTCCACTCTAAATCTATTTATAAAAACATGGTAAGTAGCACAAGTCCACTGTCGCAGCTACAGTTCTGCAAAAGTGGGGAGAACTTCCAAAGAGGAATTCAGGCAAAACAGGTAGCAGTGGACATTTTTGGAATAATGTACAGTCTACCAAGTGAATCAGTCATGGAGAAGCAAACAAGGTAGATGGTGGGAGGACATCACACTGTAGAGTAGGAGGCAATTTTCCAAGACTGGATGTCATAAGAAGCTGAGGTTGTATTTCTACTTTGAGTAATACAAACATTTAAAGGTACTCACATATTTGTCCCCGGTCCCAACAATAGATGCAGGTCAGTAATTTGAATGGGGCTCTTTCCTCCCACACTGGGTTTTCACTGCGACACAATGATTTAGGATGAAGGTCCAGCTTTGCTGGAAACAGGAAGGGCTCTCATTTTGACACATCTGTTTTCAAAGACTGGTTCTTTCACTACTGAAACAATCAAAACAAAATAAGCTGCTGAATGTGAATACTCCTGCAGACTGGTGGAATTTACTTTGCATATCAGGCACCCTTAATTTCTTGTGTGTGATTGTGTTCTAACACTCTTTACACTAAAAAAAGAAAAACAGGCCACAGTTCAGGTTTCATTTAAATTTACTTGTGGGAACAAGCCATGGAAGTCATCCTTAGATTCTAGTCCTTGTTTGCACTTGAGTATTGAAGGTTTCAAAAAGCACTCCTATTGACTCTGAAATACTTCTTAGTCTTGTAAATATACCCTTACATTCGTCATGTGTAAGAAATGCTTTCACTGAGAGTTTAGTGTGACAACTGACATTATCAGATTCACCACTGCCCGTGCCCTTGTGGAGACAGGACAAATCAATATTAGCATTTAGGTTTCTGCTACCCCAGCAGGTAGTGGGGGCAGGAAGTTCCTGGAAAGGAAGAAGGATTATGAATACTTAGTTTAACTTTAAAGCAGGTGTCTGATCTCTTGGTTTGCCCGAAGCCTACGAAATTACATAAGGTTCAGCATTTTCCCTATTTTATTATTTGCAGTTAACACTAAGTATGTTGGAACAAATGTCTAACTGAATGAAGTTCAGTTACAAAAAGGTTCCCCACTTCAAGACAAAATCTGAGGTCATAAATTAGGTTCAAGCTCAAATCAGAACTTGACCTGAGAGGGCTCTACCACTGAGAAATGAATTGTCTCTACATTCAAAATTGCTCAAGAGAAGGTATCTAGCATTGCCCGTGCTCAAAAGAGGTAAGCAGGCCAGTGCTGGGACTATGTATTCCCTATCCATAGTTGTGACTTATAACAGAATTGTTTCTTTAATTTAAATAAAAATCTCATTTTCTCCCTTTAAGGCTCTAAAATGTATAAGAAAAACAAAAATGAGTTTTAGGAAAAATTTTTTTTTTTAATCCAAATAGGTCACACCATAGTCCCCATATGTTTTTCTGTTTCATAATCATCCCTTCACAAACAATGACAAACCTTTAATGAAAGTTAAATTTATAAACACCTTAAGACAGCTCAGGAAATATGTAAAAAAAAAAAAAAGGAAGTCCGCAAATTAAAAATATTTTGCTAATATACAAACTGTCAATTTGGCAAATGCAAACTACTTAACTGGTTTATTTAATGTGGGGGAATTTTTCTAACAAAACTCAGTTGGGGTAGGTGATATAATTATGCCCTTTGACAGGTACAGTATTGTTGCGACTATGAAAGAAATATATAATATTATTGTTCTGGTTCATTAAGGTTCACAGACTATGAAAGGTTCTGCCAAGTCCAATGGGTTAGGAAAACGTAATAGAAGGTGCACTGGGCTGACACACATCTTCATCATACAAATCTTCTGGTAGTTCTTCTTCATCTCCATCAGGAAAATAGGTAGGGAATGGTAGATTTTTACTGAAATCCTTATAGGCAGGCAGATGAGAATCTCTGACCTGGGGGGAGAAGGCAAAAATCTTAGTAAGTGCTACCAATAAGCTACTTAAAGGTAGTCTAATGGGGATATAGCTCAGGGGTAGAGTGTTGCCTAGCATCTGCAAAGACCTGCCTTTGGTCCTCAGTACTATGGGGAGGTGAGAGGAAGTAGCCTATTTTACCTATTATTTATAACCAAAGATTATTGGTTCCTACATTTTTTTCTAACAAATAACAAGGATTACATATGCAGAATAAAAAGAACTCAGTTAATGCATTCTTTTTAATTCCAATAAATTTGGTTAATTCAGTGACTTCAGAAAACAATCTCACTCCAGTTAATCAGCTACCTCATCGGAATAAAATCACCTATTATCAATTTTTATTTTATCATAACATAAATTAACTGTCCAATTGTGAAATCATATTTTAAAATTACTACTCAAATACAAATTAAATCCAGGTTCACTTTTCAAATATAAAGAGATGATACAAACTATAAATATGGTACCTAACAATTATCCACTTTAGTATTTTCTTATCTATTTTTCTAACTTTATTTTCTACATTTTATAAATTTTTTGAGCTGAGATTTAAAAACAAATTTTACTAGCACTTATGTTAATCTTAACTCTAAGAACATAATTAAAAATATCACCTTCTATTTAGGAAATTAGCTTACATTTAGTAAACAGCATTCTTATTGAGAAGTTAAAGAGAATAATATTTAGCAAAAACAATAATAAACTAATAAGTCTTTATAATAGCTGTTAACTCTGTATGTTCTTAAAAAATCCTAATTATGTTTGTGATTTCATAGCCCAGGGAATTTAGCATTGATATTGATATGATCTCAAATGTTTGGTTTTATTTTTAGAAAAATTATTGGGTTCTTCAAAGTTTCTGACTCATTCCATAGCCTTTACTGAGAAAGAAATTTTTAAAAAATGTAATTATGTACACAGAATAAAATAAAGCACATTCATTTTGGCAATAAGAAATGAATAATTTAGTTGAAGTAACTACACAGCTGCTCAGAACAACTAAGTATAGAAAAATTGGTGTATTTTAATCTCTTACTAAAATTGTTCCAAGAAATGATCAGTAAAGTTGCCCAGAAGAAAATAAACTTATTTATTATTTTCCAATTCACTAATTTTGGGTTGGGCCTTAAGTAGGAAAAAAATTCAATGATATTTAAACTTTCTGTGCTTATTTGATATATAAAAATTATCATAAATGATCCAAACAGTTGATTTTCTATCGTAACCGGGGAATATTTGAGACAACAAAAGCACTGATAATATATTCTAAGTGTAAACGCTACAGTACTATCACTCATTGATCTGAAACATAATGTCTCATCTACATATTTTTGTCTTGGTGATTCTACAGTTAAAAGCCAAGTCTGTAGTCAATCTTTAACAAGTGTGTAAGACTGTATGGTATGTGTTTTTCTGTAATTTTACCTTGGCTTTATTATCTCCCTGCCTTCACCAAGAGTCCTTCAACTATCATTTTATATTTCTGTCTTCTGGCAACCTAGTTCACATCCTTTAAAACCATGCATATATGAAAATAAACCCAAATTCTGTATTAGGACATAAGATCAAACATAAATAAGTAGAATTTAATAACATATACCACATTATGCTGTAAACAATACTTCTTTAAGTTCTCTTAATACATTTAGTGAATCCAAACAGCACAAAGAAAGCACTCATGCTAATTAAACAGGTTGGTCATTCCTAAGACTATCTTTACTAACTTTAGGTTCTCAAAAGCAAGTTATCGGCAGCCCAGAACTGTGAAGGAGCAAACTTCCTGAGAAGTGAGACAACGTTGTTAATGTATCTGCCTCCAGCCAATGGCTCAATCCCCATTTGCAAGGGAGGCTCATTCACCTGCTCTCACTGGAAGAATGGAAACAATGGAGGGAAAAGATTCACGAAGCAGTTGATATTTAAAAAGTAAACCCACCAGACACTCCCCTAAACCCACATCTTAAACTTTGGGACAGACATTTGTTTAAGTTATTTAGGTACCATATATTCAAAGTTTATTTTTTTATTTTTTATTTTGTTTAATTGAAAGAGGGTTGTTGGTAATATACTCACTAGTGTGTTACTATAGACTAGACATTTCTCTGATGTTCTAATTTCTCAAAATACATTTAGACTCTTCTTTCTAGTCTTCAGTGTGCCTACTGAATATCTTCCATAAGAACAAACCATCATTGGTTAATAGAGAGGATAGAGTTCTTTGAAGCAATCATTTATTAACATGGATAGTAAATATGAATAATAAGTATTGCTGGTTATAAACCATTTGTAATGACCAGATCACAATAGCATTGTATACTCTATACTTTTTTAAGAAAATTGACTTATTCTTTCTGCTGGTGCCTAAGGGGTTATGCAGCCTAAGAAGTCCCAGCAGGGGTAAGGGTCAGCTAGAAAGCCAGTGGAGAACCTGGTGTGTAGTCGGGCAAAAAAGGAAGCTCTGACAACATTTAAAGATTGATCTGCTATTCAGTATGATTCTATTGTGGAAAGAAATCTTTTTTTTCCTCCTGTATTAAATAAGCTGTGGTATTCATATCCAGTAACGAATCTGGAATGTGTTGTGGAGAGTGGTGACAGAATGGGAGAGCAGTGACTGAGATTGGGGGTCTCTGCTGACCTCATGGCTGTGGTATGCCTGGTACCTGGGAACGTTTCTATGCAAAGGCATAGGATGCCTAGCTGTTTTGTTAATACTCTGCATGAGGAGGCTCTCTGCAAGAGTCCTATCAGCTTTGACCTTGATCTCAGGCACAGAGCTCCTGGGAACAGAGGAATTCTCATACTAGACAACCACAATGTTTCACCAGCTCTGCTACTCTTAAGCCTGCCCACTTAAGTAACTTTAAATAATGGACCTTCTTGATAGATGTTTCTAAGTTTCTGTAACTTTCTGAGTACAAAGAATAATGCTTGCATAGTCTTTAAACTGATAAGGAGACAAATATAAATAAAGATTGCTGGCCTAACTCTTTAGATCTGCTTCTCTCTTTAGAGAGCAGCACACCACCTGATCCCAGCTTTAATCTTCAAAATCTGAGTGTGTGAGTCTTTGTTTTCTAACTCCTCATCGCTCCTCGCCAGAACCGCAAGTTTGGCTGCACAGGATGTGGCAATGTGAGCTAGGGATACACTGAATTATGAAGTCTATAATGTTATGTATGACTGGATTGCTAGGGACTGGAAGCTTACTGTGAAATATGAAAACTTAGGGGGGAAAAAAACTTGTAGAAATTCATCAAATACATTTCTTTCTTTAAAATAAATGAGAATAATCCAAGTAAGAAGAGAAGTATTTCAGAAAAGGAGTTTTAAAAGGCAAAACTTTTTAACTATTGTAAGATTTAAAAATATATATTTTATGCTATTAATGGACCCTACTTTAGTAATGACAGAATACATAATGAAACACCCAATTTAAGAAAACAGGTTTATCTGGGCACGGTGGCACATGCCTATAATTCCAGATACTAGGGTGGCAGAAGTAAGAGCATTCCAAGTTTGAATCCAGCCTGGACAACTTAGTGAGACCCTGTCTCAACATTAAAAAAATAAATAAATAAATAAATAAAATAAAAAGGACTGGTGATATAGATGTTCAATCGCCAGTATCACAAAAAACAAAACAAAAAAATCCCAACAAATTAACCCTGAGGTTTCATGTTTTCTTTTCGTGGCTATTGTTAGAAAATCAATGAAGAATTGTACTTCTGGGATTAGCTGACATCACTTCTACTACCACATATAGTTTCAGAATGGAAGATTCAAAACTCAGAAGTAATAGAATTTGTATTACATTGGCCTAAATCCCAGATGGAATAATTATTTTGCATTTTATTTGATGGGAATAAGTCCCTGAGAGTTTAAGAATTTTTTCCTTCAAATCCATCTGCACAGCATGTTTGTTTTCTTTCTTTCCTTTTTGAATTTTTCTAAAATAAAAATATATATTTTAGGAAAACACTTAATGGTGTAATCAGCAGTGCTAGCACTAACAATAAAATGTCATTTTTGAAAATGTTCACTTGAGCCACCTTTCTGGATGGACTCTGAAATTCTCACCTCACACATTTCCAGTTCTTCTGTCAAAGTAAAAAAAACAACAATAACAATAATAAAAACCAAACCAAACAAAACCGTTTTTTTTTTTTTGGGGGGGGAGGCAGAAATACATTGCTATTTTGGCAACTGTTTAATCCCAATATCTTCTTTATAGTCCTAAAGATCCTTCTGCCTACTGGCTCTACCTCTTTCACAGTTCTTGTTTTTATAGGCACAGGACTTAAGATTACTTTGTAGTACATTTATTTTCCTCCCTCTACTCGGGTACTATTAAGAAGCAGAGGAAATCTGGAAAACAAAACAAAACAAACAAACAAACAAACAAAAAACACCCCTCTACTTGGGCCAAAGGAGAATTTATGGCATATCTATGAACAAGAAAAAATACATATAGTTATACATACCTTTACTAAACAATTTGTATGTCCAGGTACAGAGCCATTTACATAGATTATATTATGTTTTGTGTTTATTCTCCACACCTAAAACATAAAATGAAACCAACCTTTAAGAGTTAAAAATTTAACCAGGCTGCCTCGCCAGGTACAAGAGAGAGACATTTTGACCATTTCTGCATTTGAACTCTCCGGGCACACAATAAGATGAGGGCTCAAGGAAGGCACAGGTGGCTCAGCCTAAAATAAGCACACTTCTTTCAAGACATTTGTGAGGTCATATACTGGGTTCCCTCCAACCTCACCTCTGTGGTTCAAGCGGGGAGAGACGTGCTTGCTACTAGCATTTTTAGCTGATGTAGGTTACAAGGTATTGGGTGGTTTGGTTTAGAGAAGTCCCCTTGATATTTGGAGGAGCCTTCAGGCCATTTCCTGGAAGAATCTGGAGGACCTTTTGCCAAGTTTCTAGGAATCTGTCCCAGAAGCTAAGGATCAGAATTTCCTGACTGTAGTAAAGGCAAGGATCCCTAAGGAGTTTTCATGAGGGGTGGGGGGCTATCTATTGAGTTGTTCTAAAGAGGGACAGATTGCCAGATGCTATTTTTATGGACTGGAACTCCCTTGGATTTTTTTTTTTTCCTTGCATCACTGGAGAATTCCATATTTTTGTAAGATATGCAGATACATTTTTTTTTTTTTTTTTTTTTTTTTTTTTTTTTGCGGTGCTGGGGATTGAACCCAGGGCCTTGTGCTTGCGAGGCAGGCACTCTACCAACTGAGCTATATCCCCAGCCCAGATACATATTTTTTTAAAGGACAATCTATAGGTCTGGATTTCCATGGAGATTCAGTTTTTGCTGTTAGCTGGGTTAAAGAGTTAACCCTGCATAAGTTTGGTAATAAAATATCATTCAAGTTTTGAAAAAAAAAAAAAGTTGAAAATTTGAGAATATGCTTATATTAAAATAAGCATTATGTTATAAAAGCTGAGAAAGTAGCCTATGAAAGTATAATAATATTTGCACATCAAATGTTGAGTAAGAACTGAAAAACTTCAAATGCGATCTGATGATTTATAATATAAGATCATAACAGATATGTCTTATAGAAGAAACAGAAAACTCTCATTTAAAATAGAAATTTTGTCAGATGTAGTGGTGTACACCTGTAATCCCAGTCATTCACAAGGATGAGGCAGGAGGCTCACAAGTTCAAAGCCAGACTCAGCAACTTACTGAGATCTTAAGGAACTTAATAAAACCCTGTCTCAAAATAAAAAAAAAACAAAAAGGGCTGGGGATGTAGTGCAGTGGTAATGAGTCCCTGGGTTAAATCTTGAGTACCAAAAAACAAAACAAAACAAAACAAAACAACAACAACAAAAAAAGACATTTGACTGAATGATCAAGACTACTTGAATATCTCAATGCACTCTGTTGGAACCATTAAGAACAGCAAAGTGAAAATTCAATTTTGTTTTTAGTTAATACTAGCCTGCTGCAACCAGAAACTAGGAGTTCACGACTCACTAGATCTAATTTCTAAAATAAGTGGGATGAGCAACAGCCTTCAAAAAGATCTTCACAATGACTTTATGGCATTTGTGGGTAAATGGATGGATTTGGAGACTCATAGCAAGTGAAATAAGCCAGTCCCCAAAAGTCAAAAATTGAATGTTTTCTTTAATATTTAAAAGCTAATCCAAAATAAGAGGGAGGGATTAAAAAAAATAGGAAATCAGCAGAGTAGATGAAGGGGAATGAATGAAAGGGAGAAGGAATGGGATTGGGAAAGACAGTGGAATGAATCTGACCTAACTTTGCTGTGGACATAAATGAATATACACCCCAGTGAATCTCACCATCATGTACATCCACATACACTCATTAAAAGAAAAAAAACTATAATTAAATAGCAGAGAGACCTTGGAGGGGAAGGAACAGGGGGTGAGAGGAAGAAGGGAAAGAGGAAATATTGGGGACTGAATCAAAACGATGCTTTTATAATTAAGTCATAGTATATTGTTTTGTCCTGTATAACTAAAAAAACCCAATAAACAAAAGATCTTCAGGTGGAGAAAAAAAGTACATGAATAGAAAAGAATCACTGATCAAGAAATGATACTGAGAGGAAATCAAATTTTACCGACACCTGATACATAACAATGGCTCAGTGTTAAATACTACAGAAACTAAAATCACTCACACACACACACATACACAGTGACAAACTGATGGGCTTTGGTAAGTATAAAAGTAAAAGAAGAGAAAAAAAGTCTTAGATTTATCTGATGGTTAATTTTAGGAGTCAATGTGGAGTACTAAGAGAACTGGTAAACCATTACTTTTGGGTATATTTGTGATGATGTTTCCAAAGATTTGTGTGTAAGTGGGTGGACTAAGTATGGAAGATACTCCTGCCCAACATAGGTGAGCACCATCCAAATGGCTGTATACCCACCCCATCCCTCTCCAGAACAAAAAAAGGCAGAGAAAAATATTTCCTCTCTCCTACAGCTGGGACACTGCCCTGTATGTTAGAATTCCAGGGCTTGTATCAGCACCATTACCATTCCTTCATGTCTCCCTGCCTAATTCTCAGGCTTTCTGTCTCAGACTGAGAATTCCACCATTGGGTTCCCTGGTTCTGAGGCTTTTGGACTAAGCCAGGCTACAGGATCCCAACAGCTTGACCTTGCAGCTGGCCTGTTGTAGGACTTTTCAGACTCAATAATCATAAGAGTCAATTCCCCTCAAATATTCTTTTATGAATGTATCCCATCACTTATCTATCAGTCTATCTAACCATTCATCCATCCATCTCTCTCAGGAAAACCCTAATACAATTTAGTTATATAAAATTTGGGAACAAATTCATACATAAGAAGTATGTAGAACAGAGATTGGAAGAACATGTACTGGTTAGTGATTACCTTTGGGTGTTGTTTCTCTGGGTGCTTATTTTCTTTGTACTTTCCATGTTTTGAAATATATGTGCATACATATATAAACAGTAATTGTTTGTTTTAATAAAAATTAAACTATATAGCACCCACTATAGTACAACTCAAAATCATTTAGATATTACATACATTTCTCAAGTTCGCAGAGAACACAACTTCCCCTCTTTAAAATATACAAAGACACATACATATATATAAATGTATTCCTTCGCAATCCTTTTTCGGTATTATTTTTTTCCTTCTATTTTGATTGTCTCCTTACTCAAAAACATCCATCTACCCACACTTCTGACATATAATCTGAGACAACCTGGTATATAACCTCACCCTTTTTGGTGATTATATAATAATAACATAGCAAAATGTATGTGTAGGAAGTTTTTGCTCATTTCTTTATAAAAAGAGAGTATTAAACCTAATTTTCTGATTCTTACTCTTTTTTCATGCAATATCTTATGGAAATCTTCCAGGTCAAATAGCAGGTCATTGATTTTTTTCTGTTTAATGACTGTATAGTCTATGGCTTGGATGTTAAATGAATAAATACTACCAGTAGTACTACCATGACAACCCACGCCCACACAACTCAATCATACATCCTCCACCTCTTAATAAAACCTACTAGAACAGCAGTATGCAAATACACATTAAATACATACTCTGATGCCTTTGCTTACTCTGATGCATTTACTTACTCTGTTCTTAAAGGGAGTCATTTTACAAACTTACTTTCAGTCCATATGATGTCCTATCTACGTTTCCCATTTGTCCAGGCATTTTAGTTCCAGGCCAGACTCTGGCAATATCCTAAATGAGAGAAACAAAGATTTGATTTCAAACAGTATTGATCAAATCATAATGTAAACAAAGACCAGGAATTATTACATTTTATTTTTTCTCCTATTCTGATAGGCCTAGTAAGGAACTGATAGAGACTGAAATGTACTTACTATTAGAGGATTTCCATTCCAAATTTGATTATACTGACAAATATGTACTAAGGAACAGAATTAGGAGATGAATTCAATAATGAGAATAGTAACCTAATACTGATTAAGTAGAGATAAATAAATAAATAAATGATGAAAAAAAAAATAAAGGAGATATACACACACATCAAATCACTACTCGAAGAAAAAGAAAAAGTTCGCCTGGCCTTTTTCAGGTAATCTTCTGTAACTGACTTAATGGATTTCATCCGCACCACTGCTGCTGGAACGGTCCTACCCTCCTTGCTTTTGATGTTGCTTTCCTTACCAAAATGCTTCAAGGACAGAATTAGTTACTGGAATAGCTTGTCTTGGTTGTCTCTGATTCATAGAAATCAAACAACTTCACACAGACTCTGATAATGGATAATAATTATACATCTAAGGAAACAAATTTGAATTACAGCTAAAATGGAAAGCTTCTCATGACATGAATTCTTAAGACTATAAATATACTTCCATCAGCTACTCTCACAGGAACAGGTAAAACTCCCAGTGGAAGTGACTCATCATAGTATTAGAGTTGGTTACTATGTAACCAACATAGCTCAAAAGACAATTCTGAGTATAACAGACCAAATATTACTCGTTTATTCTACATATATATGCTTTGATAAGCACTGTACTTAATGTTACTAAAAAAGGACTAATTCAGCCTTCCTAGTAAAAATTATACTCTCATTAAAAGTATAACCTCATTCTTAGGATTATAAAGTCATTTATTAGCTAATCCTTAAGAAAAGTACATAAACAGTACAGTATTTCCTGATAAATAACTCACTTTAGTCATAAGAGTAGGTTCCTCTATATGCCTAATTTTTTAAAGAGTTTTATTGAGGTATAATTCACATACTGCACATGTCACCCTTTAAAACTGTACAATTGGATGTTTTTAGTATATTCAGAGTTGTATATTACCCCAATCAATTTTAGAACATTTTCATTAACCCAAAACAAAAATTTCATACTCATTAGTGGCCACAGCCTTGTGCAATCACTGACCTAATTTTGTCTTCATAGATTTGCTAAGGTCGGATAGTTTATATAAGTGGAATCATAAAATAATGCAGTCTGACTCTTCAGCTTGGCATGTTTTCAAGGTTCATTCATGATACAGTATGTATCAATGCTTCATTCCATTCCATTGCTAAATAATATTCTATTGTATAGATAAACCAATTTAAATTATACATTCATCAAGTGATGAATATTTGGACTGTTTCTACTTTTGGAGAATTATGAATACTGATACTATGAATATTTACATATAAATTCAGTGTATATGTTTTCATTTCTCTTGATATAAACTTTAGGAGTAAAAGTGCTAGGTCATCATGAAGCCAGCACTCCAACGAATGTTCAAAGATATGCTACACACAGAGGAACCTAAAAATGAAGCCCAAAGTTCCCAAAGAGATGAAGATCACTAGAAGAGCAACCATCAAAATGAAATCAAAACAGAATTAAGTATAGCAAACAAACCAAAATGGCAAGAAACAATAAACGTGTATCCATAACACTGAATGTAAATGTCTCAATTCCCCCATTAAAAGATGTAGATTAGCAGAAAGGATTAAAAAACAAGATCTAATTATACGCTCTTTGCAAGAGACTCAAATTATAGGCAAAGACGCCCACAGGCTAAAAGTAAAAGGATGCCAAAAAAAAAAAAAAAAAAAAAAAAATTCCATGCAAATGGAGTATGAAAACAAGCAGGGATAACTATTCTTGTATTGGACAAATTTTACAATGAAAAAATCAGAAATGTTGATTATGTCTATAATCCCAGTGACTCGGAAGGCTAAGGCAGGAGGATCTTAAGTTTGAGGTAGCCTCAGCAACTTAGCAAGGCCCTAAACAACTTAGCAAGACCCTGTCTCAAAAAATAAAAAGGATTAGGGATGTGGCTTAGTGGTTAAATGTCCCTGGGTTTAATCCTCAGTATCACCCCCCCAAAAAATTAATCAGAAGAGACAAAGAGGAAAGCTACACATAGGTAAAAGGAACAATCCAACAAGAAGATATAATGATAGCAAATATATATGTCCAAAATGTCAGTGTACCTAATTATATATATAAAAAATGTACTTCTTGACATTAAATTCTAGATAGATCCCGATACAATAATATAGGGTGATTTCAGCACATCCTTATCATCAATGGTGAGGTCATCCAAACAAAATCAATAAAGATATTTCCAACCTAAACAACACTATAAATCAAATGGAACTAACAGACATCTACAGAACATTTCACCGTAAAACAAAGAAAGAATTTACTTTCCTCTCAGTAGCTCATGGAATTTTTCCAAAACAGACCATATTTTAAGACACAGTGAAAGTCTTAGAAGATACAAAAAAAAAAAAAAATCAATATAATCGCATGCACTCTGTCAGTTAATAAATGGAATGAAACTAGAAATTGACAGCAAGAGAAGTACAAGAAACCACATAAAAACATAGAGATTGAACAATACTCTTTTAAATGAAGATTGGATCTTTGAAGAAATGAAAGAAGAAATCAAGAATTCCTTGAAACAAGGAGAACAGAGATACAACATATCAAACTCTCTGGGACAGTGTGAAAGCAGTTCTAAGAGGAAAATTTATAGCACTACGTGTCTACATTGGGTAAGAAAAAAACAAACAAAAAAGCAGATCCCAAATAAATAAGCTTATATTCAACCTCAAGGCCTTAGAAAAGGAACAAACTAATTTTGAAACTAGTAGAAGATGGAAAATAATAAATATCAGAGCCAAAATTAATGAAATTGAGAATAAAAAATATAGAGGACCAGTGCATCAGAGTTGGTTCTCTGAAAATATAAAATTGATAAATCCTTAACCAAGAGCAAAGATCCAAATAAACAAAATTAGAAGTGAAAAAGGAGGTATCATCACAGATACTTCTGAAATATAGAGGATCATTAGAAATTATTTAGAAAATTTATACTCCAATAAACTGAAAAATCTAGTAGACACTGACAAATTTCTAGACACATATGATTTGTTCAAATTGAACCTGGAAGATACAGAAAACCTAAAGAGACAAATATCAAGTAATGAAATTGAAGCAGCAATTAAAAGCCTTCTGATAATGAAAAAGCCCAGGATCAGCTGGATTCTCAGATGAGTTCTACCACAGCTTTAAAGAAGAACTAGCATAACTTTTTCTCAAATTATTTATGAAATTGAAAGAGAAGGAACACTCCCAAATACATTTACTAAGCCAGTATAACCCTGATACCAAAAACAGACAAAGACAATTCAAGGAAAGAGAACTACAGACCAATATTCCTGATAAACACACATGTAAAATAGTGGCAAACCACATTCAAAAACATATTGATTAGATAATATACCATGATCTAGTGGGTTTCATCCCAGGGATGCAAGGTTGTTTCAATATATGCAAATTAAAAAAATAGAATTCTCTACATAAAGAAATTAAGGACAAGAATCATGATCATTTCCATAGATGATAAAATTTAGCACTCATTTATGTTAAACCATGGAGACCAAGGACAGAAGGAACTAACTCCAACATTATAAAGGCATCATATGACAAACTCAAAGCCAATATCACAGTAAATGGAGAAAAACTGAAAGTATTTCCTCTAAAATCAGGATCAAGACAAGGATTTTCACTCTCACTACTCTTGTTTCATATAGTTCTTGATACTCTAGACAGAGCAATCAAGCAAGAAAATAAAATAAAATGGATACAAATAGGAAGAGAAGAAGTCAAACTATCTCTGCTGATGACATGATCCTATATCTAATGACTCAGAAACTACCAGAAGACTTCTAGAGATGATAAATCAATTAAGCAAAGTAGAAGGATCAACATTCATAAATCAATAGTTTTCTTATTCTCCAACAGTGATTCTGCTGAGAAAGAAATCAGGAAAACTATCTCATTTACAATATTCTAAAAGAAGAAGAAGAAAAAAGCTTCAGAATTAATCTAACCATGGAGGTGAAAGATTTCTACAATGAAAATTACAGAACAGTGAAGAAGATCTCAAAAGATGGAAAGACCTCCACCTTCTTACATAGGCAGAATTATTGTCAAAATGACCATACTACCAATAGCAATTTACAGATTCAAGGGGATCCCCATCAAAATACCAATGATATTCTTCACAGAACTAGAAAACAAAAACAAACAAAAAAACAAAAAACCCCAAATGGTCCTAAAATTCATTTGGAAAAATGAGAAACTCAAAATGGCCAAAGCAATCCAGACCAAGAGAGCAATGCAGGAGGCATCACAACACCTGATCTTAAATTATACTAAAGAGCTATAATAACAAAAGCAGCATGGTATTGGTACCAAAACTCACATGAAGACCAATGCAACACAATAGAAAACACAGAGACAAACCCACATACTTATAGTCATCTGATACTTGACAAAGGTTCCAAAAATATATGTTGGAGAAAAGGCAACCATTTAAACAAATGGTGCTGGCAAAACTGAATATTCATATGTAGAAGAATGAAATAAGATCCCTAAAAAAAAAAAAAAAAAAAAAAAAAAAAATCCCTATAGGTAATCCTGTACAAAAGTGAAATCAAAGTGGATCACAGACTTAGCCATCAAACCAGAAACTTGGTAACTGCTGTAAGAAAACACAGGATCAACAATCAGATAGGTACTGACTTCCTTAAAACTCCTAAAGCTCAAGAATAAAACCAAGAATAAATAAGTGTAATGCCGTTGAATTAAAAAGCCTCCGTACAGCATGAAGAGGGTTTACAGAATGGGAGAAAATCTTGGCCAACGAGTTCTCTGACAGGGGATTAACATTTGGAACATATGAAGAACTCAAAACACCTAACACCAAAAAACCAAATAAGCCAATCAATTAAAGGGCAAAACCCCCAAACAACAAAAAACAAAACAAAAAACCCCACAAAAAAACCCTAAGCAGACATTTCTTTAAAAAAGAAACACAAATGGCCAAAAACTTACAAAAAACCGTTTGACATCTCTAGCAATCAGGTAAATGCAAATCAATACTACATTAAGATTTCATCTCACTCTAGTCAGAATGGAATACAAATAATAATAAATGCTGGTGAGAATGTGGGGGAAAGGTAGACTTATATATTGCTGGTGGGACTGCAAATTAGTACAACTACTCTGAAAAACAATATAGAGATTTCTCAAAAAACAAGGAATGGATTCAGCTATCCCACTCCTTGGTATTAATTGAAAAGAACTAAAATCAGAATACAGTAAGAGATAGCTACTTTAATGTTCAATGTTTACAGCAGCACAATTCACAATAGCCAAATTGTGGAATCAGCCCAGATGCCCATCAATAGGTGAATGGATTAAGAAAATGTGGTATATATACATAATGGAGTTTTACTCAGCCATAGAGAAGAACAATATTATGGCTTGCCATGAATGGAATAAGAACATCATGCTAAGTGAAATAAGCCGGACTCAGAAAATCAAGGCTCAAACATTTTCTCTTTTACATGGAAGCTAGAGTAAAATATGGGAAAAAAAGGAGAGGGGAGTGGATATCATAAAGGAATTTTCAGTGGAGTAGAAGGAGACTGAGAGGGAGGGAGGAGGGATGGGAAAGGGGAGGAAATGGGGAATGAATTTAACAAAATTACGTTATGTGCATAAATAAATATAACGCAATGAATTCTGTCTTTATATACAGAAAGGATCAATCGAAAATAAATAAATGAGCTGGGCATGGTGGTGGACACCTATAATACCAGTGACTCGGGAGGCTGAAGCAGAAGGACTGCAAGTTCAAGGCCAGCCTCAGCAAACTCAGCGGTGCCCTAAGCAATTTAGTGAGATTCTGTCTCAAAATAAAAATAAAAAGGACAGGGCATGTGGCTCAGTGATTAAGTATACCCCTGGATTCAACTGCTGGAATCAACAAACAAACAAGCAAGCAAATGAGTTAAAGGAAGATTAGTAGAGGAAAGAGACCAGGGGGAGGAAGGAAGGTGGGAAAAGAGATGGGGAATCAGGAGTAAAATGGAATAAATCAGATTCCATGTAAGTATGATTTTGTCAAAATGAACCCAATTACTATGTATAACTGTAAGGCTCTTAAAAAAATGCTAGGTCACATAATAATTCTATATTTAACCTTCCTAACAAGTGGTAATTTATTTTCTTACATTCCTGTGCATTCCTGAATTCAATGTATGAGGGTTGCAATTTCTCTACATCCTTGTGCTAACATTTGTTATTATAGGTCTTTTAAATTATAGCCATCCCGGGATATAAAGTTGTAATCTCACTGTAGTTTTGATTTGCATTTTCCTACTGTTTAAAGATGTTGAACATATTTTCACATCTTACTGGCCAATTATGTATCTTCTGTGACGAAATGCCTATTCAAGTCCTTTGCCCATCTTTTAATTGGGTTACCTCTGGACTATTGGTTATAAGAGTTCCTTATATATTTGGATACAAGTATTAACAGATACATGATGTACACAACTCTTTTATTGCATTCTGTGAGCTGCCTTTTCATTTTCTTGATGGTATGATTTGCAGCACATTTTAATTTTGGTGATAAAATCTAATATATTTTCTTTCATTGTTGTACTTATGGTGTTGTATCTAAGGTTTTGCCTAGTTCAGGGTCATGAATATTTACCTGTTTTTTCAAAACTGTTTTATGGTTTTAGCTCTTAAATTTATGTCTTTGAGCTACCTAATTTTTACATGTATAATTTTATGATTTCAATTTACAGAGTGGCAACATGAAAAGAATTCTCATACTTTTTAACCCTAATTTACCATTTGTTTATACTGTCCTGTTTTGCTTTACTATCTACTCTCTCTGTATATGTTTCCCTGTCATTTAAATTAGGTGACAAACACCAAGCTCATTTATTTATTTATTTATTTATTTTTTGCGGTACTGGAGATCGAACTCAGGGCCTTGTGCTTGCAAGACCAGCACTCTACAGTTGAGCTATCTCCCCAGCCCCAAAGACATTCTTTTATGTAACCATAGTGCAATTATAAAACTCAGAAAAGTAAACACTATGGTCATGTCTATTCTAATTTTGCTATCTGTTCCAATAATGTTCTTCATCTCACTATGTTGCCTATGTTTGGCTTTGAACTCATAAACCTCTTACCTCAGCCTCCTGAGAGGCTGGGATTATAGGCACGTCCCACTGGGCCCGGCTCAATAATGTTTATAAGCTATTGTTTTCCAGTTAAAGATTCACTTTGGAATTACGAATTGCACTTAGTTGTCCTGTCTCTTGCCTCCTCAAATCTGGAACAGCTCCTCAGCCTTTCCTTGTCTTTCATGACCTTGAACATCATTAAAGGCCATAAGCCAATTATATTTTGTAGATTATTGCTCACTTTGGGTTTGTCTGATGTTTTCCTGACAATCAGATTCGGGTGGATGCATTTTGGTGGGAATCAACAAAGACATGATGGTGTGTTCATTTCTGGGAAACTTATCAGGAGTTATGGTTTGTCTAACTATGGTATGGTGATGTATAACTAATTACCTAGTTAAGAATGTTAGGTAGGTTAATCCTTTCCAAGGTTATTAGTTTTGAGACTATGTAAATACCTAGTCCCATTAAGCTTTCACCATTTGTTTTAGCATCTATATATATCTGGCTGAATCAATTATTTCTATAATGATTGGCAAAAACTGATACTCTAACCATATTATTATTCCTACTATGTTAGCTGGCATGATACTGTAAGAAAGAGCATTCCTCATTTATCCTATTATTTATTTACCTATTCATTCATTTGGTTACTATCAGTGTGGACTCATGAACTCATAAACTCTAATTTTATTTGATGAATTCTTTTACTATATTTCTTTTAGTTTTAAGCCCAAACAGTTCCAGTTTGCCAAATAGTAGCCTGTTTAGGCTGGCTTCTATGTCCTTTCTGTGTGTCTATCATTGTTAAGCACTTTTTTTCTTGAACAAGATGTTTTGGGTTTGTCTTGTGTTCTTTCAGTCCCAGGCATTACTAAATAAGTCAGTTATTCAAGGACAGTGGGGAAAAGTGTTTAGAAATCAAGATTTGAGCCCTAGGTATACTCGTTGCAATGGAATACCTTTGCTTTTAGATCATTCTAGCAGAAAGAGCTAAGATACAAATAACAGAATCACATCTATTTCTTTTTCTTTACACACACAGAGAGTAAATAAATATATAATGATACCTATAATCTGAAATTGAATTTGAAATTCAGCACTATAGGGTTCATTCTAATTACCCCCTTTTCATGCCTTAAATGACCATCTTTAATATACTGAAAGAAACCTGGTTCCTATATCAATATATTTACTTAACTGCTCAATCATCCAATTCACAGAAAATTGCTTCAGAACTAATTGATACCACAGCAAAAAACAAACCTAATCAGAATTTAGTATTTGTACAGAGTACATTTTAAAATTTAGACTAAAGGTATATACCAAACTACTATGCTCAAAAGTAATTGAGTTAATGGGATTTTTTTCCTCCTCCCTCTTCAGTGTAGTTGTTATTCATTTGAAATACTTAAGTCCATTTTCTGGTTATATTCCCTCTTCTATTTCCCCTCTTAAGGTCTACCCAGGGAAGTGTCATTCCTGCCACTCCTAGGCCCTTCCATACTACTTCCATCCATCCCTGTAGCTTCCAATTTATCTTTAGTTTCTAGTTTACCTTCCTGGCCCTTCTTTTTGCAAAAATAGAAATTCCTAGTAAGTAGGATTGCTTTGACAAGTATAAATGCATGTGTGGTTTTATTAAATACTGTCACATTTTCCTTCTTAAAGGCTGCACTGTTTTGTATTCCCATCAGGGATGTATGACAGTGTCTGTTTTCTTACACTCTTGTTAACGTATTTTAACATGTTTCATTAGATAATATGACAAAAATTAAGCAGCTTGATAATACAATCTGCGATGTGAGAACACAGTATCTCAGGGTAGCTTTAAAAGAAACAGAATATATCACCAACATTTAGAGGCTGACCTTGCATTACTCTGGGGCTCCAAAGAAGAACAAAATCCCCTTACGTACTTTATGCTATACCTCTCAGAGAACAAGACTGAATTAGCAATATAGAGTCTTTTCCTGGTTTCTTCTCTCTTATTACTTATTTCTCCATATATTCTTTATGGCTTTTCTCCTCACCATGGTATTGTCCTTGACAATCTTTCCCAACTGTTTTCTTTAAGGTGAAAACAATTGTATGGAGGAAGCAGTGACACCAGTTAGGAAGGCATCCTTATTTCTGCAGCTGGCTTCAACATCTCATACAGAACACATGGAAGGGGATGGGAAAGTAGGGAGGAAGGTATTGGGAGTACTGGTCATAAATATGGGGAACAGAATGAAATAATTCAAGTTTGTCTCTGGAAAATAAGTGAGGCCAGGATCCATAAAAGGGGTGACCCACAAAAAGGTAACTCCACCTGGAGTCAGATTAAAATTATGTGACTTGATCTAAAGCAATGACTGAGCACCATATGTACATTAAATAATATTAATAAGAGCAGTTACATTAAAAAGAACACCACTCGTTATACTCACACCAGTTGAAATAGCTCCAGGTCTCCTATGGGTTTTCGTTTGACCATGAGTGGCAGGCTGGCCTTTAAATCCCCATCTTTTCATGACACCTTGAAAACCTTTACCAATACTGAACAAAACAAACATTAGAATTTACATAAGAACAGAGTGTAAAACATTCCCAATTGTACACTTTCTTGATAGAACCTTAGAGTTTGAACAAAGCTTCTTATCTAAATAACTAGAAAAGGCTACTCTACAAGCAAAACTGCAAATGAACATTCTTTATCTGTCATAGTTTGTACCCTCTCCTGCAGTCTAATTCTATATAAAATGATTAATTCAAGATTATGAGACAACAGCAAGCTAAGCATAGCAAGTTTTAGCTGAACAATGAATTTTACCATCATAATCCTGTGAAGATGATAAAGTAAAAGTGATGAAGTGATGAAGTTCTAGAAGTTTCAATGTACTATTATACACACGGCAAGCAGCCATTAAGATGAACCCCATGAGTACCTCCTGGTACTCATGCCCTCACTTAATTCTCTTCCCCCTGAATCTGGGTAGATCTAGCAACTCACTTATAATGAATAAAATATGGCTAAAGTGATGAGATGTCATTTCTGAGATTTGTTTACAAAGAGACTGCAGCTTCCATCTTGGTAGCTCTTGCTTATTAAGTTGTGAAGGAAACTAACTGCCATCACATAAGAGAGATGTGGGACAAGTATGGTTTCATCCAACAACTGAGGACCCCAAGGCCTGCCAACTACCATGTTAGTAAGCTTGGAAGCAGATTCTCCCTGAGTCGAACCCTGAGATGATAGCAGCCCTGGCTAACTCCTTGATTGTACCCTTGTGAGAGACAATAACAGAGACACCAAGGTAAGCTGTACTAGGATTTCTGACCACAGAAACTATGAGGTAATATTTCTTATTTTAAGCTATTAGGTTTTATGGTTATGTATTAGATAGCAATAGATAACTAATATAATAAAGCACTAAATAACACAAATGAAAATGCTCTAAATGTTAAGGCTCTTGGTCTTAGGGTTAAACAGGAAACCAATGGAGAGAATCAGAGAACAAAATTTCTTATTAAAAACTCATTTTTAAATGTAATTATTTTATTTCCAAATTCTGTTAGCTAGAGAAACATTATGAGATGCAGGTAGAGAGTAAACAATACTTAAGTTCAAGAATTATTAAAGTGTATCTCTCAATGTCAAAAGCGTCAATACAAATGATACAATGCCAGAGCTAGAAGGAACCATAGACTGTACCAGAAATGTTTTTATATACTCTGAAGATGAAGATTTTTTTTTTCACCTTTCATTATATATGTCAACATATTTTTAATGCAGTGCTCTTCAATCTCACCAAAGTTAGCTATGATTACAGGCCTATTACAAAAAGGACCAAAAGAAAAAGATAATGAAAACCATGCTATGCTATGCATTTGTTAACACAGACTTATCAGAGGATGGACTGAAGAAAGCCCACATGGATAAAACAGTTCGCTTTACATAAGCCAAAAATTTAACATAAAAACAATTACAAATTATGTGTAGAACCCAACAGGTACACATTATCAGATAACACATCAAAAGTTGTTTGTTTATAAATGTAGCTTACACCACTTTCTTTATGTCAGTCAACTAAACACACTCTGAAACTATGCATATATATTTTTTTAAACTAAAAAAATTCAAAATAATGCTTATTCCTGATTAAAGACCTAAAGTAGAAATGTAACAGATATTCAATAAAAAACAATATAATTTTATAAAGAGATTAACATGAAGAAGAGAACCCATGGTAATTAAACAATTTACTGAAATTATGCTTCAGAAATTTAACAAATATTTCTAACAATGAATTTTGAGAGCACACCTGGAAAGTAAAAAGCTTGGTAACTAAAAAAACAAGCCAAAAAACTAAAGAGTCATTGGACCTATGCTATTATTTGGCAAATAACACTTAAAAGAAAAAGTAGAGAGAAGGACCAGCAATACCATTCTAAAATGAACATTAAAAAAAAAAAAATGCCACATTTGAATACTGGTCATTCTTGCTAGAAAGTTTGCTAGTTTCTCTGAGTTCTCAAACTGATTATTTCTTACTTGGAAAGATAGCATGAATGCAATAAAATGCATGCCAGGTAAATTACAGAAGAAACAGCTCATTTTAAGAGTAAATGATAATAAGATGAAAGTGGCATCCTAAAAAAGTACTAATTATCTGTCGGCTAATTACAGATTGTTTTTCAATCTAGTTCTAGAATACATCATGTAGTTATAATGTGTACAATGGGAACCTCTTCAGTAGATAACCTTTAAACAAAAGGACAAAACACAAATGACATGACAAATTACTGGTTTAATTCAGTGTAGGGAGAACAGAGTGCACCTGTTGATCCATGGGTGGTACAGGTATCTATACTATTATTTCTCTCAATTGTTATCCAACTTAAGGACAAAAATAAAACAGAAACAAGAAATGAATTAAGCTATATTTAGCATTCCCAGGCACAATACAAGTATAACATTTTCAAATGTCATATAGAATAAACTCTTCATTTTACTGAAAATTACATACAACACACACTATCTTCCTCACTCTTTACCAACTGCAGTTTTTAATTAATGGCTGCAGAAATAAATCAAATGAATGAAAATTTAGGTTTAAAAGAACACAATGTTAGAAATCTCAACTTTGGTGAGATTTAACTGAAGAGGAGGAAAACATTTAAAATGTATTTTCAAGCAACTATACTTGTTAAACCAAAAATTAATAAAAAAAGAATCAGAGGAAGCATTTCATTTAGAAAAATGTATTGCCCTTGCTTCTCAGCCCATTTCTCCTTAGTATACTTTAAATCCAAGTATCAGGCATTATTTATTTCCATTTCTAGCCCAGAGAAGTTAGCATAAAATCTGTCACTTACAGGGAAGATTAGTTCCCTTTCTTTTGTCCTATAGTCTCCAAATGTTGTAAAGGGGTATGCCTTTTGGTTTAAAAACACGGCATGAAGTAAAGGGGAGGAGTGCCTTAAATGTATGACCATAAGAATCTTCCAGAAGGGAATGCATAATTTAATGTTTCCCAATGCAGACTATAAATCTCTAGAAATTACTACCAAGGAAATTTCATTCCTTAGTCATATTGTGACAAATGCCCACACATCAACAGCAAACACATAGGTTTTAAAACAAATCCAATGTGTTCTTTACTTTGTGGGACAATACCTTTCATTGCATGATTCTGGATATACTTGTGTATAGGAACAAAATAAGATGTCCATGAGGTGAGCAGTGACCATACACATGCTCCAATACACATCCAAGTCCTCTGAGAAGGCACTCAGAAACTCCCTTCTGGGAGTCTCCTCCTCACCACTGGCTTCTCCTATCTCCTTTCTCCCTGTACCCTCTCCCTCTTTGGGAAGAAACTGCTTCTCCTCCATCTACTACCTGCCCTCTGAGTATGTCTGCCTCTCCAATTACTGTTTGGAAATCACTGAGATTAATTCCCTAATCCAAAATGCAAACCTGCTATTAAAATAATTTATATCATGAAACTTTTAAGACATATTAAGGAGCAGAGAGTAGTACAATGAACTCCTACACATTCATTATCCACTGTCAATTACTGCCTCAAGGCCTATCATGTTTCATCTATTCTTCTCCTGCAACTCCAATTTTGAGGTAAATTCCAGATAATCTATCATTTCATTCATGAATATTTCACTATGGGGCTCTAAAAGATAACGATTCATTTAAAGAACAAAACCACAATGCCATTATCACCTTAAAAATTAGTAATTGTATTTAATATGAAGCCAGTGTCATTTTCGTGGCCTCTTTTAAAATAGAATCTCTCCACAGGGGTGTCCTCTACCTCTCCTCTTCTGACCCCCTGCCCCACGGTCACCATTTGCTCTCTATTTTTCTGCTTCCTTATGCTCTTTGAAAAGTCACTTTCCCCTATTGCTACATGAAAAGATGATCTCAGAGTCCTGCCTCTGATACTTTTTTCACTGTGGGTCAAACCAAGGGTTGGCAGAGACTGCCCTGGCTATCTGTTTCACTGGAACACAGAAATGCACATTCTACACAATGTCTAGATGTGCTTTAGAACTCTAACGGCAAAATTAGTAGTTAGAACATAGATTACAATGTCTGTAAACCTGAATATTAATCTGGCTTTTAAGTTTGTTGACCCCTGAAGCTATTACTAACAAGGTAGAGTTCCACCTCTGACAAGAATTCTGCTACCATTCCATTCCACACATGTACCAAGTATATCTAATCAGAAGTGCCTCAGTCATTCAATTTCTGTGTTTCAGAAACAACGCAAACATCTCCCCCTCTTCATGCTATCCTTCTTCACAACCACTGGAATGAATTTCCCGAGATGATCATCTTATCACATAGGTCTGTCCTCTGTTTTGTAAACTGAAACAGTACCAGGTTGGTGGTGTACACTATAAGCCTAGGTACTCTGGAGGCTGAGGAGGAGGAGGATGGCAAATTTGAGGCCAGCGTGTGTAATTCAGTGAAACCCTGACTCAAAAATTAAAAAGAGCTGGGAGTTTTGTTCAGTGGTAGAGCATGATTACCCTGTCTGGCAGCATTTTATCTCTGTCAGTAACTTCTCATTTAACAACACACTCATGTTATGTACTTAATTTCATCTCCATGCATTTCAAAGATATATAGTGTCTCTACCTAAAATTCCTGTAAAGTCCGAGTCTTATTTCTACCCAATTCAGTGTTGCTGTGTAAACTTATTTGATCAGCAATGAACGGCTCTTGAATCCAAAAGTGAGTCACGGTGAAATTTTCCAGTTGCTTTGTGTTCCAGTCACATTTAGTTAGAAGCTGGCATGGACTATTTCTGTGGCTTAACTTTCTAGGACAAGTTTGTGACAGAATGACCTGAAATGGATTCTGTCCCCAAACTGTAAACCTCCCATCAATACTGGGGAACACTTTTATCAATCAGAGTCTTCTCCAAGTACATTGCCTATAGGTTTTCTGATGTTATAACTGCTCATCTGATAGTACAAAGGGTCAAATATGCAGTGGTTCCTTTGATTTCCTGACTGTCCTAAATAAACTCAGTACATAATATGTGCTACTCTGAGTGAAGTCTGCTTTTCATTGAATAACCAATTCCTTAATATCATGAAAGGACAAAAGTTTTCTGAAGAAATTCAGCCACAGAGCATAGAAATGACATGGCCCCATGCTATGAAACTATTATATTATTTCTTCATTAATAATTGATAAGGATGAGGTATGTGACTTGGAAAACTAAGGGATTATTTTTTGTTTCTTGGAAACAGATTTTTAGAATTGAAAGAAACCTTAGAAACTATTTAACACTCTCCCTAATGTTAAAGACAATGAATTTAAATCCAGACAAGTTAAACCACTTGCCCAAGATCAAATCCCTGGCAATGAGAACATCTGGTCATACTTTAACCCAGGTCATAATGTCTCTTGAGAAACAGATTAGAACACAAATATAAAAATATCCCAGCAACACGAAGCTATTTCAAGGGTATCCTCATTAGTCTAAAAATTCTAGATGTAATAGATGGTGTGTGATTTTTAAAATCACCTAGTGTTTTATAAAGTTACTACATTGCTATATACAGTCTGATGTGAGAAGGTAATACGTGATGTATGAGAAAACACCAGAATTTAATTCCTAATGCCTTCATGTTTTCTGTTAATTAAAAAAGTATTTCCTATTGAGGACACATAAAACTTTCCTTTTAAAATTTAAGCAAATTAAAACAAGTGATAGTGGCCAATAATTCTGAGCATTTATTATCTGCCAGGCCTTGAACCAAGAACTTCCATGAATGATCTCAATCAGATATTAAAAGATTGTGAAATAGGTGCTATCATTATTCTTATGTTAAAGATGAAGTAATAAAGAAGTGAAGAAAGCTGGCTAGGTCACAGAGTTACTTAAAGGTTAATTCTTTTAGCTACTACCATATATTGCCTCCTACTTATTAGGTCTTTAATTTGTTGACCTTGAGGGGGGAAAAAACTGTTGCTCTGTAGAGTTAAGCAGGAAAGAAATTAAAGATACTTACTCTAAAAAATATTTAGGTGACAATACAACAAAATGTCACTCTAAAACATTACTCTCCAAACTCTAGCCTTTATCTCAAAACAGACATTTACTTTCACCAATTGAAGAGGGAATATATTTCAAAGAGATTATCTCTCTAAAAAATCTAATCACTTATTTTGAAAATCATTTCACTCATATTTTTACAGATTTACTGCTCTGAATGGCTAGTAAACATTTATTAAAATTAAACTAAAATTGTACAGAACCAGTCAGTAATTACATATTAAAGGCAGCACATACCTTGTTTCATTCAGAGTTCACAGCAAACATCTACAAGCAGAAGAACAAGCCAGTTGGAAGGGTTTCTGATGGTTTGTAGGCAGACTTCCTGAATGATATACACAAAACCCAGGGAGTTCTTGCCTTTAAGAAGTCCCCTGACTTTTTAACCACCTTTATGGCTTTGATGGGTAACAAGACTTCTTTATCCATTTTGATATTTTAATGAAAAAGTCCAAACTAAATGAATCTCAATAAATGTGCAAAGGTCCAGTGGTATCAGTTAATCTCACCTACTCCATCTCCCTTAATTTTTACTACAAAGGAGAACACTATCAAGATGAATAGCTATTTTTCTATTTTGATATCAAAGGGCAATGAGAATTTAAAGGACACCAATCCCTTTAAAATATTAAGATTACACTGGGTGCAGTGGCACATGCCTGTAATCCCAGGGGCTCTCAAGTTCAAAGTCAGCCTCAGCAACTTAGTGAGGCCCTAAGTAACTCAGCGAGATCCTATCTCTAAATAAAATATAAAAAGGGCTGGGGAAGTAGCTCAGTGGTTAAGCAGTCCTGGGTTTAATTCCAGTACGCCCCCCCCTCAAAAAAAAAAAAAAACAGATTATATCTGAAAATACATGGATTGTTCCAATTAGCCCAGGCTTGTAGACAAGATCTTTACTTTATCCTTCTTCCACAAAGAAAAACATCCATTTAAGTAATGGAATAAGCTACTTCTGATTTCAATATTTAAATAATAAATAAAAGAATTCCAGACAACCAGGAAAAATTTACTTCAGGCATGGCACTGTCATGAATTCAAAGTTTAGTAAGACACCAGGTGGGAAAGTGCCCCGCTACTGTGTCCACTGTTAGGGATGCATCACCACCATTTCTGTCCTTTGAGACAAAGACATAACTTCTTCCCCCCAAAAAAGCAGAATGCGTCTTTAGTTTTATTTGTTCTTTATTTCATTCTTTTCTCATTTGTTCTTTTTTTGAAACTACAAATTATAATAAGCACTGCTAGAACACAATAGGAAAAAATGGGCTAAATGTCCTATGCTGGGAATAGAATCAACAGTCATACCTCATCTCATCCACTATTTATACTTGTTCACTATCTATAGCTACTGCCGCCTCAAAATTGAGATTAAAAAATGAGGGGGATATTAAGACTCCAAACTATCTTCTAATTCAGAAAGTACAAGGAAATATATTATTACTTCTATTAGAAGATACAATGAAATATATTATTACTATTACAGAAAAAGAAAATAAACTTTAAAAGTATACTGAGGTGGGGGGTGGAGGATATGTACATGTGAGTTTAAAAATTTTACTAAGTATGAATTACATACAACAGTCACAGTTCAAAGACTGGGCATTATTATCTATTAACAGTATGATAAAAATATATAAAACTATTCTGCTAGATGGTTTTACATACTAGATGTAAAAATTTTTTCCCATACAATCAAAATTCAACCTGTATTCTCTGACCCTTTATAGGTATAAAAGCTTTTCTGGTATTAAAACCAAAACTACAAGCAACAATAGGTGTTGGCGAGGATGTGGGGAAAAAGGTACACTCATACATTGCTGGTGGGGCTACAAATTAGTGCAGCCACTCTGGAAAGCAGTATGGAGATTCCTCAGAAAGCTTGGAATGGAACCACCATTTGATCCAGCTATCCCACTCCTTGGCCTTTACCCAAAGGACTTAAAATCAGCATACTACAGAGATACAGCCACATCAATGTTCATTGCTGCTCAATTCACCATAGCCAGATTGTGGAACCAACCTAGATGCCCTTCAGTTGATGAATGGATAAAGAAACTGTGGCATATTCATACAATGGAATATTATTCCTCAATGAAGAATGATAAAATAATGGCATTTGCAGGCAAATGGATGAAATTGGAGAATATCATGCTAAGTGAGATAAGCCAATCTCAAAAAACTAAAGAACGAATGATCTCGCTGATAAGCGGATGAGGACATATAATGGGGGGTGGGAGGGGTTAGCGTTAGGGTTAGGGTTAGGTTTAGGGTTAGGGATAAGGAGGGTGGTAAGAATGGAGGAAAGAAGGACTGTATAGAGGGAAAAGAGGGGTGGGGGGGAAGGGAAAAAAATAATGAATCAAACAACATTGCCCTATGTAAATTTATGATTACACAAATGGTATGCCTTGACTCCAAGTACAAATAGAGAAACAACATGTATCCCATTTGTATACAATAAAAAAAGTCAAAACTAAAATGAATTCTAGTAAATACATATACATCACACATCCCAAAATGATACTGATAAATGTACCTATTTATACAGAGAACTATAACTGAATTGAGTAAATTATTATCTTCAAGAAAAAGCTGCTACTGTTGGTCACTGATCCTGTTTAAAAAAAAAAAAATGCAGAAAATTTCTTTCCTGAGGTAAACAGATTCTATACTAACATACTAACACTAATTTTTTTTGGAAGCAGAGTGTTTTCTCCTTTCAACATTTTAAAACTGAGGATAATAGCTTAAAAAAAAAAACTGAAAGTCAAAATATAAGTAGAGATTAATAATTAAAAATTTTTCTAATGAAAAGGAGATAATGAAGTCTATAAGCAAATAATAATTTTCAATTTTATGCTAAACTGTAAGAAGTAAACAGGCAATGTTATTTGAAATTGGATAAATTTAACTTGTGTGTTTTAAACACATTTGAATGTTACAACTTGACCAGAGTTAAGGAAAGAAAGGCATTTTGAATTCTGTGCTGGGTAAAGAAGTGAGGAAGAAAAGCTGTTTAACTGATGAGCTCAACAATTTTCTAGGCCAGTGGTTCTCAAAGTGTGCTCCTGGATTAGCAGCATCTGCATCACCTGGGAACTTGTTAGAACTATCAGAAGTTCTGTGGAGAGGCCCATCAGTCTCCTTAACAAGCCCTTCAGGAGATTCTAAAGACTACTCAAGTGAGAAAGCCACTGCTTCAGCCTGTAAGTTCATGTCCCCTCATCACCCCTCCCCAACCACGACACTGTACAAATTTTTCCTCTAGTGTATTCGCACTTGTAAAAAGATTAATAATCAAGAGGATGAAGCTTAGGTGTCTCAAAATTTTAAAACCAAGGAAGATGAGGTAGAAAATCTCTGGCCCTAAATGAGTCACAGTGGTGAAGAACTGAGAAGACACAGAGCCTATAGAAGAAAAGCAAACAAATGCATATAAAAGGACGTTGGCATGGGGGCACATGCTACAATCCAGGGAAGTGGGTGGCAAGGAGGCAACAGTAAGTAACTAGGACTGTGTGCAGCTCAGGAGCCAATGCCACAGAGGAATTTAAATCAAGCTCCACATGAGAATAAGGCATCCTCTAAGTTTACAAGCACTTGAAAGCATCTTACAATGTAACAACATACCAGCTATAAGAGCTGTAGTCACTGGAAACATTTAGCAAAAAATCCAATTCAATCTGACCCTAGTAAATGCAACATGAAGGTATGTACACTAGAATACAATGTACCTCTGTGTGGGGTAACTCTCCCAACACACTGTTACAGTTAAAGTTAAATAAAATACTGTACTGAAGCCAAAGCAATAGTGAGGATCTTCTCATATGCGTGTAGAGGGTCCTCCCTTCTCCAGAGTTGATGATTACTATTTAAATCCCTGGGCTATTCTCTCAGCTCTTAGCAGCTCTTTAGTCTGGCAACTGGGACACAACTTTATACACTCTTATTTTCTAGGAATACAAAAGAACTTTCCCTTTCACTCTGTACTCACAATCGGGCTAAAGTTTTGAAAATAACTTTTAAAATAAAAGAAACCAAGGAAACTCAATAGCAACATATGAGATGAAATCTTTTCCTGAACATAGGCATTTGTCAAGTTAGGCTCTAATTCAAGTTGCCCACAAACCCAGCCACAAGACATCTGCTAACAAAAGCTCCTAACTTTGCATGGCTTCTCAGAAGATCCCATATACCCTGTAAAACATATAATGAAATTCACACAACATGAACTACGTGTAAACTAACAGAATTATTGTGATGTATTTTATACACTAATTCAGAATTTAAAAAGTAAAATAATCTGTGCCAGGCATGGTAGCCCACTCCTATAATCCCAGCAATTTGGGAGACAAAGGAAGGAGGATTGCAAGTTCAAAGCTAGCCTTAGCAATTTAGCAAAACTCTCTCTCAAAACAGAAGGGGCTGGAGTATGGCTCAGTGGATTAATGCCCCTGGGTTCAATCCCCAATACCACCCCCCCACCGCAAAAGGAAAAAAAAAAAAAAGTAAACTAATCTAACCAGGTGTGGTGGCACATGCCTATAATCTAAGTGACTCAAGGAGGTAGTAGGATCACTTGGAGGTCAGTTTCCTTGGCAACTTATGGCAACCCTGTCTCAAAACAATAAGGGTTGGAGATGTATTTAAGTGGTAGAGCACCACTAGGTTCAATCCTAGTTCTGTAAAATATAAATAAATTAAGAAATATAATAATATCATCTGATTTACAACAGATTCCTCAACTAGCCAAATCAAAGCTCTAGAGCATCAATATTTCAAGTTCTTGAAAAGGAAAGCAGAACAAAGTTACCAAAAAACATGCGATTTCTTGGGACAAGACCATGATAATTAGGAAGAAAAAAAAAAGGAACAGGTTCATATATCTCTCTAAAAAGAGAACTCACCCTTCCAATCTATCCTGCTTCATTTCTAAACAGCTGAACAGAGGTAAAGTAAAGGTATTAGCAGCACTGGCAATGGCCCATATTGAAAATAGATGATGATGGTGTGGAAATGAAGAATATATCTGATCCTTGGAGAAAAGCTTTCTGTTGGACTCCAATACCACAAAAAAACAAGAATATCCAAAACAAAACATAACAACAAAAATCTATTCAACCACTGTGATCACAAGACAACTCCTGATCACCTGTTTTTTTCAAAGGGTTTCTAAGTCAGAATATCGTTACGAATGTCATTCGACAAAGAGGCACAGAAGGGACAGGATGACCTATGTGAGGGAAGAGAGGAATGGACAACAGCTAATGCCTGGAGTTTTATTTACTCTAGGTCATTTGAATTTCAGCAACTTATACAGAATAATTTCTATAGAAACATACATAAGAGCTTGATTGTTTCCTTCCATAGTGAAGTAACATTAACCAATTTTTGAAAAGTTCTAAAATTTGTGAAAACATTTAGGTGTTTCTTGGAGCTCTTCTAGTCAGTACTAAGCCATCTGGTAGGAATGTTAAGATATGAAAAAGCTACAGTACCAAAGTTACCACTGTCCAGTCTAAATACGACTCAAAGTCAACATTTGTTAGTGACAACTAAATGTTATGTCTACCAAATTAGAATCTTGTTAACATATTTAAAAAGTTTTGTTTTCAAAGAAATATCACTTTTATATCACTGAGGAACAAAATGCTGCTTAGAAGATTAAGATGTGATGTTACTTCTTATAGTTTCTGATAAGCTTTAAACACAGTTACAAAGTATTTTTTAGTTATTCTGGAGACCCTTAAATGCAACAACCACTTTTTGCAAATAGTATAAAATGTCACTAAGTTAATTATTTCCTATAATTGGTAACAGTAATCTCAAAAGAATTCAATCAGCATTGCTCAGGTGTATTTCACCATCAAACTGTATGTTGTCTTTGGTCTTCAAGATAGAAGTGGGCCCAACTCACGAAGAATCTAAGCAATGTGACTGTCCTCTTAGCTTTATTTCAAGAAGCATACATCTCAACTAAAAGCTGTGCTCTGATGTGAACTCTTCACAAACAATTAATTCAGTGCAATTTTAAAACCTGTACAGTGATACTGAAGACTGAAATTATGAGGATTTATCCTTTATTCACTGACTTGAAAAGACTGTACCTTCACTCCCCCCTATTCCTTTTTAATATAGGAAGTAAAAGAGACTGCTATGAGGACCTACGTTTTGGCTGTGACATCCACATACTGTCCTGGACGAAAGTGAGCAGCATAAAGAGGAGTGCCTTTGTGAAAAGAAAATGAAAAAAATCAACATGAAATGTGTTAGCTTGGAAACTTTTAAAACAAAGTACAGCCAGGAAGCCTGCTAGCTATTAGATTTCAAGAAAAGAGGAAAGTCTCTTCTACAATTATAAACGTTAAAAATACCCAAACAATGAAACTATTCAACAAACATATCTTTTAGCTGGCTAAGTGCAGGCTTAAGAACATGGTGGCCCAGCATGAGGGCATGGTGCTGGAGTGAGCCACCAGTCACAGGCCAAAGTGGAAGTGGTCAAAATGAGTAATTTCCATGACTGCTGGTGAACACACAAGTTTGAAAATTCTTGGTTGTTTTGGTAAATAAGTAGAAGGAACTAGGATATATTATCTATTTCACAGAAAGAAAATAAGAACTAAAAACATATTGGGGCTTGATCAAGTCTTTAATCACCCATTGGATAAAAATAAAAACTTTACCTGAACCCAGGACCCTCATGCTAGGTAATGATTATGGTATGGTATGTATGTATAATATCCATAAAAAGCCCATATGTATCAGACTTTTGGTGTATTGATTATTGTTTCAATAAAATACAGTTCTCCTAGCATGTGCCCCAATATCTGGAAGCAAAAAATTTGTCAATATAGGTATTCCTAACTATATAGAAACATTTACAAAATGTCTATTTATACACATTTAGTTATATGTAAATAAAATCTTACTTTAAATATACTTGGGAAATAAGTTACTAAGTAAATTAAAATTCTGTGATAAAAACTTCCACAATATTTTATTTATATAAATCAAACATTAACATTTATGAAAACTATTTAATTTGGCAATTATTAAAAATACTCATAGGGCATTTACAAACATATACAGCTAGAAATGCAAAAGTATTAAAGATGGCCCCAAACCTTAAGAAATTTATCATCTTGCTAAAGAATCAACAAGATGCCATCAAAAAAAGAAAAACAAACAAAAAACCCAGGAACCAATGTAGTAGACAATGTAACTGAAAGTTGATTTCAGTTAAGTTTGTTTAATAATAGTAAAGTACAATGGAATTTCAGAGGGTAGTTTTCTTTAAGGTAGGACATAACCTGGATTTATATGGGAAGAGAAAGACTTTGAATTGAGAAAAAATAGGAGTTTAATCAATCCACATTGCCTACATATATCAAAACATCACAATGTACCCCACTAAGATATGGTTAATCATCTATCAATCAAAAATGAGTTTAAAAAAAGGAAAATTGGGGCCATTCCAAGAATATTACATAAAGTACATTTCTATGAAGCTGAACAACTTGAACCGCTATTTGATCATTTTTGACCCACAAAACAATAATTTCATAAGGTTAGAGCAACAGCAAAAGTTGGTGTGGACTCAATTTTTATCTCTACCTTAAATGTACACAAAGGATTTAAGAAAATTAGATGTGTTAATGCCAAAGAGAATTATTTAAAACCATTTCAGAACAAACTGTCTATACATTATTTTAGAACTATCCTTTTATTTTTTAAATGGAAAACGCTCATTTTTATACTATTATTCTATTCTACCCTATTTTTATACTCATTAGTTTAATTCCATTTACTTTTTGCCTTCAAGTTATAAAACTTAAAAATGTCTACAATCTTGTTAGAACTCACATTAAAAAAATCAGGAAACTTTTCTGAAGTTCAAAAGTTGTATTTTGTTAACTATGGTGACCAATAAAATCATATGTCAATTTCTAATTTTTGACACTCCATGGATCAGGAACTTTGAAAACTTTAAATAAGAATCTTAATGTTAAAGGTCACTCTCCTGTTTCATGCTACATTTTCTCACTAAAGGAGAGCCTAGTTATTCTTCACATAACAGAATGCCAGCCTGCAATGAACCTTGAATTTTAAAACTTAGTGTATTTATTTGAAAGTGGCTTTTTCAAATAAGAAACTCTAAAACTAAAAACAAAAGAGCTCCTCCCTCTCTCAGAAAACAAAGGGTCCCCCACAGTTTTCTCCACTTAGACAAGGATCTGTTTGTTCCTAGTGATTAAATCAGATACCATTTTATATTTAAAAATAAAGTGTTTGGGACTTTGTATTTTAGATTCAGCTTTATTGAAATAGCTGACATTAAACAAGTCATATAATTGGGTATTTTTACCTCCTTCCTCTCCCCGACCTCAGATTACCTGGTTTAATTACAGCATTATCTGTTACATGGAAGATTTTAGTTTTCTGTTTTGGTGGCAATCCAAGTTCTCGGTAAAATTCCAATACAGATGTAGGTTTCTAGAGGAAAAGCAGTGCATATTAGTAACATATTAAATACAAAAAGTGGAGATGAATGCATAGAGATCCAAGTCAAGTTACTAACATGTCAGGAAAAAAAAAAATGAAAGCACACTATTTCCCTATTGAACAAAGAACACCCACTTCCCTTCATTTTAAGGGAGGTGAGATCTACGTCTATGATCCATTATAACTCTAGAAACAAATAATCTAACTGCTTAGGATCCAACCATCTGTATGTTTCAAAACTAGTATGCTGTAAAGATCTTTGTTCTGTAGGAAAAGAAAGAGAGTTGTGCCCTGCTCATATTCGATTTTTTAAAGACAAGATCTCCCTAAATTGCTCTGGCTGGCCTTGAACTTGTGATCCTCCAGCCTCAGTCTCTTGAGTAATAGAGAATACAGATGTGTATCACCACAACTAGTTCTGCTCATATTTGAATTTCTGACTAGAGACTGTATCAAGGACCCCAACCCCAGGAAATCAACTATTTGTCTACTCTGCACCTGTTCTAAAACAACTGGAAGAAAACACAGTAAGTCACATTTAAATGTTATGGCACCAACTTCAAAGTAAGTCCCAAATGTGGTCTGACCAAACACATTTCCCTGGCTAAATCTTTCTTGCACACTCCAAGGCAATTAAGTCTGTTATGGTTTAGATATGTGATGTCCCCCAGAAGTTTATATGTGAGACATGCAAGAAAGTTTACAGATGAAATGACTGGGTTATAAGAGGCTTAATTAATATGATCAGTGAATTAATCACCTGATAGGGATTAACTGAGTAGAGGAGGGGTCACTGGGGGCATGCCTTTGGAGTTTATATTTTGTCATGGTGAGGAGAGTTCTCTTTCTGCTTCCTGGTGCCATGTTCCCAACTGTTTTGTGCCACCACACTCTTCCACCATGATGTTCTGCCCACAGCAATGGAGTCGGCCATCTATGGACTAAGACCTCTGAAACTGTAAGTCCCCAAATAAACTTCCTCCTCTAATTGTTCTTGTTAGGTCTTTTGGTTGCGGCAGCAAAAAAGCTGACTAAAACAATGACACATCCTCTTTGAAAATCTCCAGCACTGTTCCTTAATTCTCTTCCCTCTGAGCTGTTCAATAAGAAGAATCAAGAGAACTTCTTCAAATAAGTCAAACTACCTGCCCCAGAATTACTGTACTGCTATCCTCCCACCCCACTCCTTGTTGCACATGAAATGCACTTGGGTGAGCTTTTAGAAAATGTCACAGTCCTCTGCTTGGAGACTAACTTCACTGCTCTACAGTGGAACGTAGGCACCAGTAATTTTTTATAGTACCTCATATAAGCTATAACAACCCAAGGTTGAAAGTCATATTGAAAAATGGACAAATTGTCTATGCTCCTATTAAAAGCATGGGTTCCATCTCCTCACTCATTCTGTCTTTCCTCCTGAAATGGTCTCACTCTTTTCTAAATCAATTTCTCCCTTTCTACTGGAACGTTCCTATTAATGTATGAACATGTCACAATAACCCAAATATTAGAAAAAAAACTTTTCCTTGACCATATATTCTTCAGGTAATTTTTCTGTTCCTGCTTACAGCAATGCTCCTCAAACGACTTTCTGAGTCTACTTTTTCTCTATCTATCCTCTGACCCCACTTTAATTAGGTGCTCTCAGCCTCTAACATTCAATAGAAAGAGGCTTGCAAGGTAATCAATGATCTTCACATGGTCAAATACACAGGTCAATCCTCAAATTCAATGGCCAGTACTGATCAGGGATAGTCAGTAACAGGTGACTACTCCCTCCATGAAAGACTTTCACCTGGCTTATAGTCATTACCCTTCTAGTTCTCATACATGTAAATGTCTTCACATTTCTAACTTAATTCCAAATTCTGTTCTGAACTATTAATTCACATGTCCAATTGCATTATCGCTACCTCAACATCAAATAGCAATTCAAAGTTAACAACTAAAATTGACTCAACTTCCTCCCAAGACTGCTCTCCCTCAGTCTTCCAAATCTCAGTAAATGCCAACATCTATTGTTTGGGTCAAATTTTGTGGTTACCCTTGGCTCTTTTTCACATGACATGTCCTATCTATTAGCAATCCCTATAGGTTCTATTTAAAAATACAGCCCACACCAATGACTTCCTAAATCCCCTCCCCTTCATACCACAATCTTTTGCTGGTCCATGTTTCCATACTCCTGATTCCCTGGTCCATTCTCAATTCCCAGGGTGCCATGATTATTTTAAAACTTCAGCTGTATCATGTCTGTACTGTGCCTTCCACCTCAATGCAGAATCAAGTCCTAAGACCCTGGTTTATAAGGATCTACACAATGACCTCATCTTCTATTCTCCTCTTGGCTCACCCTGCTTCAGAAGAAATGAACTCCCTTACTGATCTGAAAACATCCAACACTGGCCCCCAGGTCCTTTATGTATATGATTTTCCCTGCCTACCTGAGCTTTACTACCAGAATTCTGGGTGACTTGCTCCATACTTGTCTTCCTCTAAATATCAATTTGCCTTTCCTGAATTACTCGATCTAAAATGGCACCATTTTTGTCACTTGCCACCCACTCAGTTGATTTTATTAACCTTCAAAGATTTTAAATATTTTATTTAATCTTCAAAATGACACACTTTTAAAAATTGTTTTATCTTCTATAGAACAGCTTCCCAATCCCACCAATATGTAAGCTTCCTGAAGGCAGAGACTTGTTTTAGTTGCTGCTGTATCACCAGCTTCTGGTAGATATTATTGTCTGCTCCTCTCAACCCTAACTTTCCCCCTGCTACTGTGAATATAACTAAAATCAATATCCCTGAAAATAAAACTTAATGGACATCTCATTTACTTATAATAATGTTCCAGTTTTCCAACCTTCCTTTAATTAATTTGAAACTCTTAATAAAGACTGCTATAGGGTTTGCCTAAAAAAGTCATACCATTTTATGTTTTCTGACATAACGAGTGCCTCTTTCATCAGAATATAACCACCACCGGTATATCTATCTCCCTGCTATTTCCTCTTCCTCAACTTTCCCTCTAATTATAAAAGGACCTGCAGGCTCCCCCATGGACTATGGTGTGCAATGTATCCATACCTGTGTCTGTCTCTGCCACTCTTGACTTGTAGTATCCTTCCCACCCTGCACCTCCAAACGAAGCTCATTAAAACTGTGTTAACTGTTTCTCATCCCAGCTCCAGTTAAAGTTCCTGTCTAAATCCTTCTCTGAACAACCTTGCTGGAATGTATTGCTCCCTTGTCCATACCAGCCTAGAACCTGCATATATTATTTTTCGAATCACTATCACTTATCTACTTATATGTCTGTTTGCCTTCCTGCTGGCCTGTGAGTACCTAGATGGTTTTATTATCTGCACCTCTAACTTTAGATCCAAGCACGCACCGACAGGTTAGACAACAAAGTATACCAAAAAGTTTCTGAGAAAAATTCTTTCCTTGACTTAAGAACTAAGGTAACATCTACTTCTTATTATTTTTCAATTTTAACAAAATTGAATAGTTTAATTTTTTTTGTTAAAATCATAATATTACAAAACTAATTAGGTCTCAGTCATGAGAAAAATGCTCAAGTTAAGTTGAAACCAGAAACATTTCTTTTTTTCTTTCCTCTTCTCTTTTTAAAGTTTCCAAATAAGTGATTTCAAAAGGCAATTTAAAAGACTGGCAGCATTGTCACACTTGAATAATCCCCATTGATGAGATCACATTTCCCCCTCTTCAACGTTCTCTGTAATTATCCTTCCCACAATGAAAATGCTTCTCTGCTCTTAAGATGAACTGATTAGATCAACTTATAAAACCACTTAACTTCCCTATTCAAAAACAGTATGTACCATATTAGTTTTTATTTATAAGATACAAAAATAGCAAAAGCAAAGTAGTCTACTTCCTTAAAGGCACAATTCCTAAAACAGTTCTAGCTCTATTATAAATGAAACTGATGTGTTAAACTTGTTTTTTGAATGCTTAACTATTTGATATTTTATATTCATAGACCTTGCTTTGAAAGAAACCCTTTATAATCAATCTATTTGCACCTTTATTTTACTTTATAGAATCTATTTGCATAAAATATGCAAAAGAATGGTTATATACTTTAAAAATCTCCCCTTTTCAAATAAAATTTTTTATTTATAAAGAATTCTGAAACTTCATATTCACATCCCATTGTAAAGAAAGGTCACTTATAGAAAAGCTTTTTCTTAATATTGTAATAAATGTCCTCTGGATCTATAAAAACTATACATTGAAGAAATCACATAAGGTCCTTTGTGGTGCTTCCTATACTAAAGAAGTGAATAGTTTTGAAAGCTCATGTAAGGAGAGGGGCAAAATATACAATATAAGAATACCAACATCCCAATCACCTTGCTGTGAAGAAGATAAAGCTATAAGAACCATGAGAAAATATATGGGGACCACAGCCTTGAGTATGAAACTACAGTATCATTTCTGTAGTATTTTAATTACTAATACTACATTATTTATACCAATACTACTAATATTATTTCATAAAATCTTATCCATAACACATCTTCAAAACTAAGTAAGATAGAATAAATTAAACTGAGCTCCCAATCAAATTTACTTTGGAACTTTTGTTTTTTCCCTGAGAACTAAAATTCAAAGAACCAATGTGAGACTTCCACAATCAGAAGAGGATTTAGAGATCAAGTACTATACCTTGCTTTATTGGAAAGAAAAGGGATGTTCGAAAGATGAGTGAAGTGAGCTAAAGACAGAATGCAGGATTGGAACTCAAGTTTACATCCACTGGTTTTCCCACTATCTCCTATTTTGAAGGAAGCAATGGTCACAAATATGTTGAAGCAGAATAAATGATCCCAACCCAGTGTTTGACTTCTAGAGTGAGGCCATAAAGTTATGAATTTACAAAATTGATAATGAAAAAATTATACTAACTAGTATAATTTTTGTAATAACTACTACAAGACAAAAACAAAGTAAAATCAATTAGAAAGCAGTAGTATTATGTCCAACCAAAGAATTATTCACATGATGCCTGATATACATTTATACAACTAAAAAATTCGAACACTTGATATTTTTAAAGTTTCCACAAATATCTCACTGTGCTATTAATTGAAACCTAAGTTTGATATAATTAACAGTCAAGAATTAGTAGCAGAATAGATATTACCACAAAACTCAAATTTAAAAAAATGGACTATGCTACCATAATATGCAAAACCACCTAACTTCTCTAACACTTATGAAACAGGCTAGTTTAAAAAGACTCAACTGCTACCTATTGACAAATAAGTATTTTTCATGTGCACCCAGTCCTTTTTCTTTCTCTTTTTTTTTTTTTTTTTTTTTTTTTTTTTTTAAGAGTACCAGAGATTGCACTCAGGGGCACTCAACCACTGAGCCACATTCCTAGCCCTATTTTGTATTTTATTTACAGATAGGGTCTCACTGAGTTGCTTAGCACCTCGCTTTTGCTGAGGCTGGCTTTGAACTTGAGATCCTCCTGCCTCAGCCTCCTGAGCTGCTGGGATTACAAGTGTGTGCCACCACGTCCAGTTTACCCGGTCCTTTTGAACCAAGGCATTTTGACTGAAAGGAACACATTATAAAGGACTGGGTGAGTCAAACTGTCCTAGTTTTTTAAAACAACTTCCTAAAAGTACTCCCTGAAACTAGAGTCTTCTAATTGTAGTTAACCAAGATAACAATTTGATCACATTACTTTCTTGGTTAAAAAATTCAGAAAGTTCCTTGAAGTCTAAACTCCTTCACACTCATCTTGACAGCTACCTTGCCACTCTTGTTCACTGGCCCACGCCTGTATCTGCACCCACACACTAAGATGCACTCATATCATGCTTCTCTTCCCAAGTACACATGACCCACTTGTCTCTGGAGAAACCACTCCCACTAGCATGCCTTCAGCATTATTTTCCTTTCTGGTTTTCTCCTTGTGAAACCACTTGAGATTTTCCCAAATGGCTATCTCCAGTTCTGTGCTTCTTGGGTTTATAATATTGTACTGAACTGGCTAATTTATTTTTTCATCTCTCTTACCAAGAAATAGTTAAGTACATAGAATTCTGGACTATTCCTCTTATTAATGGGTTGCCCTCAGTGGATTATTTAACTGCTTTAGCCTAAGAGGCTGAAAAGGTTACTTAAGGTAATGAATGTAAAAGACTTAATGCTTATGTAACTAGCACATAATAAATGCTCAATAAAAGTTAACTATGACAAGGAAATAGTGGGAAAACAAACATTTGCTAGTACCCTGTTTGTCCATATTCATTTCATAAACAAGTTATAATGAAACAGTGTTTGCTTAGAGATAAGCAGTATGTTCCAATAAATCTAAAGATGTTTTGTTAGTGAAAACCATCACCATCTAGAAAGGTCACACAACAGAGATTACTAATTGGGCAGGTTTTTTTCTAATTTAAACTATAGTCAACATTCTATTAGTTTTCTACTTAGAAAAAAATGTTTTATTAAAAAAAAAAAAATCTGATGAGGGTCCCTACACAGCTTTCTCCCAAGAACTGAAAATTCCTTCTAAAAGACAAAAAAGGAAGCCTCACATGCTGTTGGTGTCAAATGCTGTCAATTTTCAAGTGCATAGCAGAATAAAACAACAAAATAACCTAATTTATTGAGTGTCTGTTATATTTCACACAAATTTGAAAAACCTCATTAAATCCTTGTGACAAACATTATCAGTTAGGCAGTTTTTTAATCTCCATTTTACAGATGTACAAATACTAAGCTTGGAGAGGTAAATCACTTGTTCCAGATGAAGGGGGAGGGACTATTAACTAATTCAAATTTCCTCAGACTTCTGAGCAAAATGGACCCATTAAACTGCTTCCCCCCAAACACACAATTTTCCTCATAGAAAATGCAAATTTGTGGCTATAGAATGATCTCAAAACATGAAAGCATTTAGATCTGAAATTAATGAAATGTACTAGTCTAGGAAGGAAAATATATCCTTACATGGAAGCGTGATACAGTTTTTCCTCCTACAGTTAGGGCTGCGGTTTTTCCATTATGGTTTTCTTTTGAAGTATATTTTAGAACATGGCAATCTTGTACCTAAAAAAAAAAAAAGTGTCAAAATACATTTTAACATAACACACCAGCCACATTGAGGATCTAGGATAATTATGAATTCCCCAAAGTTATTTAATTCATCATCCCTCTAATGCCAAACACAATCTTAAAAATATACAACTAAACCTTTAAAAAACTGCCAAATACAACAAACAGAAAAGCACATAAAATATAAATATATAATGAAATGAATCCTTATAAAGATAATATAGAACTAGTACTGAGGTCAAGAAGTAGGATCCCTAAAGCTTCTGTGTCTCTCCCAATCATCTCCCTCCCTTTTCACTCTAGAGCAGGGGTTCCTAAGGTGTGATCCCCAGACAACTCACAACAATTGGGAACCTGCTAAAAGTGCAGACTCTCCAACTCCAATTCAGACCCATTGCTGTATAAGACCTCCAGATGAAATCTGAGGCTCGCTACAATTTCAGAAGCAGTGCTCTAGAAATAACTCTTGACATTTATAGTAATCACTTTGGTCTATAATTACTATCTCTGGGAGCACTGCCTAATAATGGATCTAGTGTTGTCTGTTTCAGACTGTATAAATTCTCATGTCTTCTGTCACTCAAAATCATTTTGTAAGGTTCATCTGTGTTGTGTGTAACTCTATGATGTTCATTTGCATTGCTGTATAGCATTTTTATTTTGTGACTATGCAATGATTAAGTTACCCATTCTACTGCTAATGGACATTTGGGATACTTCCAATAATGAATTAAACTGGCAGGTCTGTGAGAAGCTAGGTTTGCACTTTATCTCCAGTGAACAGCTCCAGTTATCCCAATACCAGTACCCAGTCACTGCTCAGGCAAGACTCAAAAATTCCTTAAACCATCATAAATAAAGTTCTTTAATATTATCTATGTTTGACATTACCCTTTTCTTTGCCACACAGTTACATATTTCAGAATACAAAAAATGCCTATGAAAGTTTGAAGAAAGACATCTTGACATACTAAAATCACTTATAAGCTCTGTTTTTTTCTTACCTGAAGTAATGTGACTGCATGTTTCTGACCATCCTTAGTCCACAGAGGCATCATACCCAGTTTCACAGCAATAAGGCCAACTCTAGAAGAACCTGGAAATTAAAACAAAAATTTTCAACATTTGTCAATATGGTCTAACAGTCTTTCTGAAAATCTGGTTTTAATATAAGGAGCAGGCATATAAAAAATATGCTAGCATATTCATGAGGTAAAACAAGATTGACCCTTACAGATGCAATAGATGCCAGACTTTTAACTATGCCTGGTATAATATACTGGTATTCAATAAATATTTGTAAAATGAACAAATGTAAGAAAATTATACTAAATGAAGAAAATATGTAGGCTGGCACATTCCAGTTTTTAAACAATTGCATATACATAGGGCATATAAATCCATCATTATGCTTACGTAGTATCAAGTCATGACCAACTTTATTAACTAAAACACATCTACCACTTAAATTCTAAGAAGTTATGTTACAACTAGTCATATTACTAAAATATGTTAATTTCCATCTCAACGCTTACATTTGTTGCATAAATTGGCAAGTTGCTCCTCTAAGAACTTCTGGCTACTATACAATTCAACTGTCACAATGTACTCAAGCGGAGACCACCCACTCAATGGGAAAGGCGTTACTCTTCTTGGTCCGGCCACACATGGGCTTAGTATCCCACCAGATACAAAGAGCTAGAGCTAATTTTGGGGTCATTTTTGGCAAACCAAGAGTGTTAGAACATTCCAACTGAAAACATCTTTGTGACACATTTCAATTTTTACATCATTTTATTCCACCCTTTCTTTACTGGTTCATTTTATATTCTTTTTATCTGAAGAAAATGAGAATGTATGCACAATGTGTCTCCTTTCACCTCAAAACAGTTTCTCAAGGAGGTGTTTCACTAACAGATTAGGAAGCTAGAAATAAAGTTGCAAACCAAATCACAATGAAACACACAAACTAAAGATGTGAAAATTAATTTAAGAGATGAAAAATTTATCCAGCGGTCCCTATAATTTTAAAGATATCTAGCCACACAGAAATTAGGAGAACTCATCAAATAAAAAAGAATCACCTTAAAAAAAAAAAAAAATCACCTGGTTCCCAAGGATGTATAGGCCATGGTTCATCTTTCAGAGGACTCAGTTTACTTGCTAATTGGGCTTTATTTTCTTCAGAGACCAACTGCTTAACAAATGAGGCATTTTCTTCAGAAAGATGCTCATACCACCAAGTACTACTCTTGCCATGGAGACTTCTAACAAAAAGCCAGAGGTTTGTTCTGTAAAAATGAAAAATAATCTAAATCACGGTTTCCCCCATTTAAGGTAAGGGAGGCCACATGTTAGAAAATGTAGTCACAGCTTGAGGAAAGGGTTTGAATTGTGTATCTCCCCTCCCCATATTCTTTATGATTAAAATGGAGCTCACATCTTACCAGAAATGGTTTCCCTGGAGGAAAATTTCTTAAGCTCCTCTGGGATAAACCAATTCCTAACAAAGTAGTTCTATCTAGACACGTGAAGTCACTAATCCATTTGATGTATATCTTAATAGTTTTTATATCCAGTAGAGGTGGCAAGATGCAGCAATGGCATGGACCAGGCTCACAGACATGGAGAAACTGGGCGTCACAAAGTTAAAAGACCCCAAAAGACAAGGTCTCTGAACAGGTGAACATATCATGAAAGACCTTAGTGGGTGAAGGTCAGGAAGGAGGTGTGTTATTCTTACATGGAGGCAGGCCAGAATAGAAGTAAAGCTTTTGGCAATCTATTACCTTTTGTAGTCAGGTAGAGCCAAGCTAGAGTCGCGATTGTCCACTATATGTTGAATGACTTTGGGTAAGTTGCTTTCCCTAAGTTTCAGGTTTATCGTAAGCCGTGGGATAGTTTGCTGCTCACATAAGGCTACATGGTACACTACAATGAACACAGCGACTGGCACACATTACATGCTCATTTGTTAGAAGATATTATTGCCACTGATAATATTCGCCGCTAGTAGCCGGTTCATAAGCATAGGGAAAAAAAATCACACCTCCAATCTCCCAGGAGATGCTAAGTTAACGCTCTTTATTATTCTGTGCCTCACGTCTGGACTGAGCCCATTGCTCCTCTAGCCAGGGCAGGCCCCTCCGCGCCAAGCCATGACACTGCTCAAGGACGCTGTTGTGCAGCTGCACCACCCCCACACCCCTTCCCTTGTTCGTACCTACCTATACCCCAAGCTCAGGTTAGCACCCAGGCCACCGCCGCCGCTGGCGCAGCCCAGCACCTGGGCGCCGGCCTGAGCCAGCAGCCTCCAACCTGGCATGAAGCGGCCGAGGGGCACTCGTTTCCCGACACCTCCGAGCGCCCCGCCTCTGTATTTTAAAAGCGTCCACACTCAAGCACCATGCGTTCGTAGCTGCCCTGGGGTTGGAGGAGCCGTCACAGCTACTGTCCGCTAATGTCCTAGGTGACGGAAAGAGAACCACGGAGCCACTTCCGGTCGGGAGGCAATTCCGGTCCGTTTCTCAATGAGTTCCGGGCACTCGGGTCACCCCCCAGAACTAGGGTTCCTCTTCGACAATAGTTCTGAACTATTGGGTCTGAATAGAATGCGGTGCAGAAGGAATAGACTCACGTATCCGGGGCGGGGGAGAGGAAGTGTGTTTAGAATTTAACTTCTAGAGGAATGAGAAGAACAGAGGACAGACTTTCCGAGGAGCTAAACAACGAGAAATCACTTCTAATAGTGCTCGCTGTGGGACAACACATTGTGCTAAGCAGTGCTTTGATAATCTTGTATTGGTTAATCCTCAAAACACTTCTAAAAGGAAGTTGTTATTTTTATATTATAGATGAAGAGACACAAATTTAGAATTTAGGTGCGGGTCCAGAACAACACATCTGGCAGATGGGCAGAGTTGACACTAAACCAGGGCTGGCATATGTTAACAATAGAATATGACCAAAGTGAAGTTGTGCGACTTCAGGGCTGGGTCATAAAACCTATTGCTACTTTTTTCTTAGTCTTTTGGACTACTCCCCTGGGGAAAGTCAATGTTCATGTTCTACAGACACTCAGACAGCTCTGTAGAGAGGCCTGTATGGAAGGGAACCCCCTAGTGAACCATGAGTGAACCATGTGTGAGCCATGTAGGAAGTGGATCCACCAGCCCCAGGCAACCTTTCAGATGACTGCACCTCTTGAAAGCCCTTCAGCCTGAACCATGAGCCAAGAAGTTCATGAATTCCCAACCAGGCACAATTGCTTGAGAAAATAAATGCTTAATACTGAAGCCAGAATTAAGGACAGGTAGTTAGTGTAGAAATAGGAAATCGGGTCAATTCGAGGAAATGAAGCCATGAAGCCATCTGCCTTTGGAAGTTGGAGACTGCCCCTGGAAGAATGGAATGTCAAAGATCTCCGGAGCCCATTGATTACCAAATTTACCTGCCTTTATCAAGGACTGCAAACAAGGAGCTGCTAATTAATGCCCCCTGGCCCTTACCCGCCTGAATCACCTTGGCCCTCCCCCTGCCCTTGGCTTCTCACTTATGCAAAACCGGGCCTAGTCATGTAGGCAGGAAGGAGAGAGAGATAAGGGGGGAGAGAACTGGAGAACAAAAGAGACTTTAACCTATAAAAGATGCAGGGTGTGCTCACTTCTTGGGACTTTTAGAACATCAGCCATGGCCCCCTTCTTCCTGCCGGGAGAAGTCTGTATTATTACCTTTAAATAAAACCTGCTTAATATGCTTGCCTTGGCGTGCTTCTCTAGTGCTTAATCTTCAACATTAGAAAAAGCAGAACTCGTCACCGGTAAACGGCGGTATCAATACTGTTGTCACTAAATTTTAGGGTGATTAGTGATGCAACAAGAGGGAGCTAATGTAACTTCTGCACAAACCAATCTCTGGGTTCAGGATCTAGCCTAGTCAGTATGGATATACATTGGACATTCATTCTATTATACCCTAGTCAGGTTCCTTATTTGTCAGATGAGTGTTTGTAGAAATTAAGAAATACCTTAAAAGTTTAGCAAGGATCAGTTTGTAGCTACTACTTGAACTTCAGTAAGTCTCAAAATCTTTGCCCTTCCATTCCATCCTTTGCTATTGCAGTTACCTTGGAAATTTATCAATGACACTTTAGACCATGGAGAAAGTGTATGTCTCTTCACCCTACTCATTCTGAATTCACAGTTACTTAAGAAAGGACCTTCATTCAATAAACATGTATTGAAGTGTGTTACATTCAATAAGTTGAGAATGAAAAGACTTCCCTACTACTGATAATAGCTAGCATTTCTTGTGCAGATAATGTCTTGTAACATGTGCTCAGTGTTATGGTAGCCCATCATTCAGATACCACTGAGAGAATACATGAAATCATACAAAGTTAAGATTAATAGTTTGTTATAGTAAGAAGGAGCATTCACCTAGGGATGTCGCTATGTGAGTGAGTTGGGAGGGGCTTTTATAAGTTTTGGACATATGCTGGGTGATGATCATGGTATCAACAGGGAAAGAGAGACTTGTTTTGAAATGGATGCTATCAAGAAACAGTGGTAAGTTCAGCAATTAGGCATCTCAATCTTTGTTCTGGAGACAAGAAAACCAGAATGGAATTGGATAGATAAAGAATGTGCAATTACTCAGAAGAAAGAATTGGTAATCATTTTGTAGCAGTAGTGTGGTATAGTATGTTAGAAATATTATGTTGATATTCTATTATAAACATTACATTATTGTTGCTAACAGGATTCATTTTCACTCTCTTGGTATATTTTCTCAATCTTCATAATAACCCCATGTGATAATACTATGTCAACTTTACCATTCAGAAAATAGGAAGGAAGAGATTACCTAACTTAGATAAGGTCATCCAGATAATGTTAGAGCAAAGATTTAAATCTGGACAGTGTGATAATAGAACTTGTGCTCTAGAAATTTTGTTTCTCTATAACTAATATGTTGCCATCCTTGCCTTGAAACTTCTAAGAGTAGAGAAGAAAACTGGTAAGTTAATATATCGAACGTAATGGCCCATAAAGATTGATGAGGCAGCCATTCCGTATAACATTTGCCTCTATTACCAAATCTCTCCTGGTCCAGAATGGTGACCTTGAAGAAATGAAACTCACTGTTGAACTGAATCAAAGCAAACCTTGATTTGTCTGCTGTCATGAAGTACATGTCTCCTGATTGCCACCTGGGACTGTGAGGTGTCATCATATTTTATTTAGTCCCTGTAGTATGCTTCTAATTGATGAGTACTAGTCTTAGTTGCTGAAGAACACAGCCTAAGCTTCCCTAGTACACATAGTGCCCGATCTGGAGCTTCCCATCATTTCTAATATTATACTTCAGAAATAGCCTTAGACTCTGGGACCACTTTGCCTCTCTAGGACTTCAGTTGTTCATTGGAACTGTGTTAGATTTCTGTTGCTGTGGCTCCACATATCTGATAAGGACAACTTAGAGGAGAACATTTTATTTTTGGCTCACAGTTTCAGAAGTTCAGGTCATGGTTGGCTGACTCCACAGCTCTGGGTGAGGTGAGGTGGAGCATTATAGCAAAAGTGCATGGCACAGGAAAGCTGTCAGTTTATGGCAGCCAGGAAGCAGAGAGAGCAAGCAAGTCATCAGGGACAAAATATAAAACCCATGGGAATGCCCCTGTGACCTCCTTCCTCTAGCCACACCATACTTACCAATGGTTACCACCCAGTAATCCATTCAAATTACTATCCATCAAATGGATTAATACACTGATTAAGTTATAGAGGTGTGGGACAATAGAAAGGCCCAAGGATGTAGTGGCTTCTAGACAGATTCTCCCCTAGGCCTTCCAGAATGGAATGTGACCCTGCTGACATCTTCACAGTAGCCCAGTAAAACCAATGTCAGACTTTTCACCTCTGGAATTGGAAGATAATGTTTATATTGTTTAAGTCACTTAATTTTGGGTCATTTGTTATAGCAGCAAGATAAAACTAATATCAACCAAAGTTCAAAATGTAACAGCCTTGATTTTGAGATGTGACATCAAGATCAAAACATAACTCTTCTATATTCAAGTTTCCTTTTCAAGTTCTGAGAAAAATAGTTCTTAGTAACGAGGCTCATATCCATTAAGAATCCAAATTCATTGCCATTTGCATTATTTAAAAATATATTTAAAATATTTATTAAACATCAATATGAAATATATAGTTCTCAATAGTAGGTGCTTAACAAAATATTGGTTGAATAATCAAATGAATTTGAATCACACTGTACTAACTGTAGGAAATGTTAAAATAATCATGATAACACCAGTTATTTATTGGGCATTTTATATGTCAGGCACTTGGCTCAGAATAGACACAAAGTTTCTCCTGATGATGATGGATATGTTCACCATTTTACATATGTGATTACCCATAACTCATAGAGTAAGTCACTTTCCCACTCAGTTAATAAACTAGCCCCGCTGGAATTGAAAAATAATTATGCGTGACTCTAAAATTCCCAATTATTCTGTGATTTTGCTTCTATTCAAAAACATCAAGACAAAAACCCTCAGTGCTCAAGGAACTCACAGGGTAGCAGGGAAGACAGAGGAGTAAACAGAGAAAATGGCAAAGGCAGAACAAAGCACCTGAACTTGATACTTATAGCTGAGGTAGCATAATTATTCTTTGAGGGAAGGGGATGATTGCCTAGGCATAGAGTAGAAAAAGAGCATTATAAGTAAAAGGAACACATTTGCAGCAAATATTGCAAAGGAATAAAGCACTCCAAACTTGGCATGGAACAACCACCATTTTATTTTCTGTGTGGATTCTCTTTGCCAGGAATTCAGAAAGGACACAGTGTTTCTGCTTCATGATGCCTGGTGCCTTACCTGAAATGACTTAAAGATGGGGATGGTATCAGCTGGGGGCCAAAACCATCTGTAGGCTTATTGACTATGTCTGATGATAGATGCTGGCTTTCAACTGATACTGGCAACTGCATGTGGTCCCTGCATGTAGATGCTGGCTGCTTGAGCTCCCTCACAATGTGGCTTCCAAGAGCAAGCATCCCAAGAGAATGTGTGTGGACTGTGTTACCTTTTATGACCAAGCCCTGGAAGTCGCATATTACCTGACAACAATCACAAACAGGCCCAGTTTTGAGGTGAAGGGACACAGACCCAACTGACTGTGAAGGTGGCAAAGACACATTGTAAGAAGAGCATGTGGGATGGAAGATGTTGTTGTTGCCCCACTTATAACCCCTAATATCATGTGTATGTCCATGCGAAAGAAGGGAGTTGCACTTAGGTAGCAGGATTGTACTACCAGCAGAGTTATCCCATGAAAGAGCTTCCGATTATGCCTGGCTGGCTCAAAGGAGAGAAAATAAGATTTTTTTCTATGTTTTCTTTTGTTCCTAAGTGCAGTTTCTGTACAAATATCTAGTATCTCCTCCATTCAGAGAGGCAAAGATCAGACCTGAAGAATTTCATGTATCTGAAGAATTGTACATGCCCAGAGGACATGAGGACTTGACTATGACCCAACATGAACAACCCAATCTGGGACAAAAGGAGACGGTCACCATCAAACAGGATGAACTGCTGACCTTAAGCTCCCTTCCAACTGTGCCTGTGCACCCCGGAGGCAAGGGCTGGGCAGATAAGGTGGGTCCAGGAGAAAAAATGGGCAAACTGTAAAGGGCAGAGAGGGCACTGCCAGGCTGCTCAGGGGTCATGCAGTGACAATGGTGCCTCCATCTGTGGTATTTAGACTCCAAACAGGCCTAGCAGGATCGTCATGGCAACTTGCCCATCTGCACTGCTGAGCTGAGACAGGATTCCCTTAGTAACTGAGGAGCCAGGGAGACGATGCTTAAAATAATCTTTTATGCCCAGGCAAAAATGGCTTTGCTGTTTTATTAACCATGAAGCATCATGGGGCACGGCTTTCACTCTCACTTTATTTCAAAATGGGACAAAATGGGTTTTTAAAGCAGAAATTTCCAACCAGGGGCTAAATGCTGTCCTCACTCCACAAAGCATACATCCCACAGAAGCCAATAAGCATTACACCTGAGTTTCTGAGAGTTGCTGCTGGTCACTATTATATAAATTACTTTCAAATAGAACAGGCGATCTCTGGCTGAAATCACTGGGCTTCATCTAATCTCTTTTCTATTTCCTATTGAAGTCCCAGCAGTCTCTCAGTAGGGAAAATAGTTATGCTTGACAAGAGTTTAACACTTGGGTCATTTGGCCTGACAGTTCCTTGCATCTGATGGTCCTCCCTGCTCACACATTTTCTCCGATTTTCCCTCATCTGCAAGGCCTACCTCCTGCATGAGGACTGCCTCATAATACATAACCCTGGCTCTTAATTCCTCTCGTCTCTTACCACTTACTGTACGTGTATACATGCTCTTACATGGCATCATTATCTTTTATCATAAGTAGAGCAAAGACTTGAGTTTATAAACTATGTCTTCTCATAAGAATTTAAATTCTTTATAGGCAGAGTCATATATTTCCTAAGTTCTCCCAGAAACACTACATTTATAACGGCTCCAGAAATACTTGGAAATCTTAATTGTGATGGCTGCACAACTTTGTGAATACTCTAAAAACTGCATGTTGAAAGGATGACTTTTAAAAAATTTTAAGAATTTGTTCTTTTTATTATACATGACAGTAGAATGTATTTTGACACAATACCTGAAATATAATGTCCCCAAAGGATGACTTTTATGATATTCAAATTATATATCCACAAAAACATCAGAAATATCTAGAAATTGTGAAATATTGAGAAAGTCATCAGAATTACCATACCTTATCTTCACCTTTGCTGACTTTTTCGTATTAGAAATGCAACATATGCATATGTAAATGCAACATATGCAAAATAAATGTTTTCATTGTTTAAAAATAGTTTTATAAGCATCAACATTAACACCACCACCAAGGAGGCAGGGTTCTTTTTCTAGATCAGGTGCAGTATGCTAAGCTCACTTCCCTTGCTTCCTTCAGTCTCTTTCTTGCTCCTTGGAATTCACAATTTCCAGTCTAGGATCATTGCAGAGAATGATAGGTATGAATGCAGACTTGGCCTTAAAAGGGAACAGGTCTTTTGAGTGAACCCATCTTGATGGGAATAATAATTTGTTTGAGAGAATATGTACTCACTGGCAAAGAAATTGATTATACTTCAACAGTAGTAATAATAGTAATAGAAATACAATTTTTGAGTCTTTTATATAGTGTCTACTCTTATATTAAGTGCATTGCAAATATTATTTAATTTAATTCTCACAACCATCTATGAGGGAACTACTGAGGCTAGAGATGCTAGGTAAATTGTCCAAGGCCACAGATCTAGTAAACGTTCTTCAGAAAGCTAAATATGCAATATGTCCTAATTTAGAATCCAGGTCCCCTAGTTCCTTATCACACTTTTTTCTACTTTGCATGATGCTCAGCCTTTGATTTTTCTATTTCAGATGACTGAAAGCAGCAGTTATTTATAAAATAGCTCTTTGCTTAAGTTATGGCCAGCAGAAAAGGGGGAAAATGATTTTAAAAATGAAATATCAACTAGATTGGAAATATCTGAATGCAAAATGCCATTATGAATCAGTAAGTCCTTCTGCAAAAGGAAGTTTGGGACCTGATTATATGAGAAACTAAAATGTATCAGACGTTGATTCTTAGGGAAATAGACTTGGTCACTAAACTGGACTTTCTCCTTTGATCTCACTGGGCACTTGGGAGGTCGCAAAAAGTAGAAAAGTACTAATTATAATGGATATTCCATGGATTCTAAAACAGTAGCTTTTCCTAAGGAGGAAAAATAAGCCAGTTTGTGGGACAAGAAGATGTTTTCCATTAAACTTTCCTTAGGTCTATCCCTCAGATTTGCAACAAATTCAGAAAAAAAGCTTAATCACTATGTCCTTCCTGCTTCTGAGAATGAGAGTTTTGTTTTGAATGTCTCCATTGTTTCATGCATATGTGTGAATTATCTCATTTCCGAACCTGAAATTTAATAAAATGTAACGTGCCATCACATAATGGACACCAAGGGACATAGCAAGGAGTGGTCAGTGGAGAATACTGGGGAGGGACACTGGGCTCCCAAATATGGAAGAGAGAAGGACACTAAACTGACCTGTTCTTTTGACATCTCCCTGAAGTAGCAACATGAATAATTGCTTCCAGGTTAGAAGGAATGGTCTGTATCTCCTCTACTTCATTTCCAGCTCATATGAGGAAATGAAATAGATGTTGGTTAGTCGGCTGTATACTTGTTTCATATACCCATGAACACATTCTGTGCTCTAGATCTTATGTTCTCTCTGCCGTCTATGTGTTATCTGATATCTATGTGCTAAACCCTATGGGGAACTAACTCAAAGATGAGCCTGTTCTCTATGGTCCTGAGCAGAACACTTATAATAAAATATTAATAGATAACTAGTATTATATTAATTTAGGGACTTCTCATCCAACAAAGGTTCAGGGGGCAGGAATGAATGCAAGGGAATGGAAATTCTATGTGGCTGATGAAGCTGGAAGAGGAATGGCTATAAGGAGGGGGAATGACCATTTCTCCAGAGGAGATGAGCAGAAATGGTACCCCTCCTCTACCCCAGTCCTCGATATTTCCTCTCTGCTCAGGGCCAAGCTGTATCAGTCAGAAATCTTTGGTTATAAGTCACAAAAGTCCAACTTAAATTGGATTAAGCAAAAAGAAACTGTATAGGCCTTTGTAGCTGAAAATTTTTGTAGGCAAGACTGGATCCAGAGCCTGATGGAGACTACCGGGATGTTATCTTACTCTCTTTTTCTTCTTTCTTCTCTAGTTCTGTTTTCTTCTATTTCAGGCTCAGACCTATGAGGCAGTGGGATGGCACTTTGCACCTGCAGATTTATGTCCTCACAGTGTAGGAATTATCTTCTGAGATAATTCCTTCTGAGATAACTGAAGGAGTTATCTTCTGAGAAACCCAGCAAAAGTCCTGGGTTTGGATCATCTGACCAGGCTCAGGTCTCAGTCCTACCACTGAACCAGTCACTGTGCTGAGGGTCATTAAATAATATAGGATTTTTGCATTTCTCTCAGTCCTACACATTTTTTTTGGCCAAGCTTTTGTCTCCTAAGCCATCTCACTTGCCCATTTATGCTTTAAATAACAACTTATAGATCCCTTACGATTTGCCACTCCTTGATCTAAATGCATTAAAGCTGTTATCTCAAGTTCTCACAAGAATTCTAAGAGGTAGGTAGTATTGTCTCCATTTTACAGATGAAAAGTTTGTGGGTCAAAGAAGATAAGTCAACTTACAGTTTCTGGGAAACATGTTTCGGCCGGACACAAAAACTCTTGCTCATAACCATAATTCTGCCTTCTTATGGGAGTTAGGGCAACTTTTTGTTCATTCATGTTAGAATGAATAAATGCATTTCCTAGAATGGTCTGCAATCTGCAGAATGACCGCTCAGCTGAGCTCATTTTGAACCAAAGGTTTTAAACAACGAGGCAGAACGTAATGGTAATTTCTGGACTGTGGCTGAATTTAATGTTATTTCTAGTCACTTTCAATTCATTTGCTTCATATTAAATTCTAAATGAATTAGTTTAGATTATAAAATTATTTTCTCAGCCTAATTCAGTTCCTGTGGGCATACATATTTTTAATATTCCTCACTCCAGTCCACCTGGGTTTGACATTTAGTGCTCTGATTGTTTTCCACGATGTGAGGATTACAATCCCAGTGGATCCTACTGTTGCCATGGATTTACCTTTGTGTTGTTAATGAATGCAGGAAGTCCTTTTTAGCATTTTTATGTTACTTGGAAAAATCATTCATTTTGCAAGAGGAAAGAAAAAAACTTCCTTTTGAAATGTACCAAACTTTTAAATAACCAGCAAAACAAATAGTTTCTTAGAAATCTTACTTCAAGATCAGAATGGGAGCATTAATGGAGAAAATGGTGTCTACTCATCTTTGAGTGAGCCACAAATTCAGTTTTGCTGTTAATTTAAAAAAAGCAAAAACCAATGAATATATGTGCATATATACATAAGAGGACACTGTATCCTCAAGGAAACCAACATATTTTAAAATCTTTTTTCTTCATAAATTCCTGGGTGAGACTAGAGAAATTATTCCAGAGATGGAAGCTGCATTTACTTTCCTGGTGAAGAGCATCTTTGTTCCATGAACAAGGCTACAGTTTTAGGAGCCTACTGTGTTCTCAGAAGTGAACCTGATAAGAATCAAATGGCAGCTTGATGTATCTCTATGAATTCACACTGGGCTTTTAAAATTAAAAACCTGTGTAAGTTTCATCCAAAAGAATATGCTTATAAAACATCAGTGTTCTTGAGTGAGTTTCAGAATTATATTATCCCTTTTAAAGATGCAGAAAGATAAGGGTCTCATGAAATTACAAATCCCTGTATATGTATATATATATATATATGTATATGTATATATATGTATATCTATTTGGTGATGATCTGTATAACTGCAAATGGCAGAAGAACTTTTAAACTGAACAGTACAAGGAAAGCATGGGTGTATTTTGACACTGAAGAATGAATTTGGGATAAATGTGTTTTTGGCAAATATGAAACATTTTTAAATTTTTTAATGAAACATTTTATAACTTATGATTTAAAGCAAATGCAGTGTCCAGTTTGAAGTCTATCTCTTTTGTGTCATAGTTTGCTTGGTTCACTACCAAGGTTTCAGGAAAAACTTTTTTAAACACTACTGTCTGATCTTGGCACTATTTGGGGGAATTAAGCAAGGATACTGTCTATGGTGGGGACAGGTGTAGTGGATAGTAAATTATAGTTCAAAAGAAAAATGGAGACTCCTGGTAATCTGTTAATGAGATACAAGGGCAGGAGGTGATTAGCAGAAGAACCTGGAGCCACATGAAAACAAAAGCTGAGAGTGTATTTGCAAAGGGAACCAGATGAGTGACTGGTTTGTCTGCTAATTTAATGAACTGGGGTCTGAGAACATTTTATTGTGTGTGTTTTCAATTGAGGTGATAGTCACATAACATATACAACAAAATTAGCCACTTAAAAGTAGAAATTCAGTGGCATTTAATGCATTCATTGTAAGAACCCAGAAATCACTCTGGACGTGCGCACTCACATACGAGAGTTTATTAAGCAAACAGGCAGAGTGTCTCCCTGTAGGGTAAGAGAAAATGAGAGGAAAAGAGAGAGAGAGTGTGTGCTCAAGACAGAGAGTGAAAGCCAGGAGGAGAGAGCATGAAAGTGAGGAGGAGAGAGAGAGAGAGAGAAAATGTCGGGGGAGCCATTCTTAAGCAGTGAAATTTTGCGGGATAACAGGGGACCAATAATGGAGAAGGATACTTGCAAGCTGACTGATGAACCAATAGCTAGCTAGGATGTTCACAGACTGACAAGCTAGGTTGTAAGTTGGGAGGCGGGGGAAATGACTGCAGTGTAAAGGGTCGGGGAGCAGCTTTATATTCACAATGTTGTAAACCACCTCCTCCATCTAGTTCCAAAACATTTTCATTACCCTGTGGGGTCTTTGATGGGGGGCTATAGAAATTTCAGGGATGAATTGTGTGATTACATCACATAAACCTTGGAAACTGGTGACATTCTCTTAAGTTAAAAGTTTGTTGTACTTAAAAGTGTTTGCCCAGAAAACTTTGTGCTAAACTGAGAATTTTGATGTAAGACAAGTTAGTGCACCAGATTTTGGTTAGCAGCTTAATTTTTTAGAAGACTGCAGTGATTTTATGTTACAACTGGCTTTCTTCTCAAAGCTTCTCTTACTGATCTTTCCTTCATGCTCTAATCACGTATTAAGGACCAATGTAGAAAGATAAAACAAGGCTCTGCTCTTGGGAGGAAACTAATGTTCTAGCTGGGGAGAGGTTTTGACAGAGGTATACACAGGTGAAAGAGGAACCCATGGGAGGCATACTTGGCCAAGTCTGGGACAGAGGAGGTTCAGGAGGGCTTCTGAGATGAGTTGGCACCTGCGCTGAGACTTCAAAGCTAAGTAGTCGTTAACTGGGTGAAGCGGTGGTGTTTTAGTCAGCTTTTTGTCACTGACTGAAATACCTGACAAGAACTACACAGAGGAGGAAAAGTTTATTTTGGCTCATGGTTTTAGCGGTTCAGTCCATAGTCAGCTGACTCCATAGCTCTGAGCCTGAGATGAAGCAGAGCATCATGACAGAAAGGTATGGAGGATGAAAGCAGCTCAGGACATGGCAACCAGGAGAGAGAGAGAGAGAGAGAGAGAAAGCACTCTACTTACCAGAGACATTATCCACCCCAAAGGCACATCCCCTGCCTCCAGCCACACCCTATCTGTGCACAGGTACTACTTAGTTAATCCATTAGTGGATTAACCCACTAATCAGTCCACACCTCTCATGATCCTATCATTTTACCTCTGAAAATCCCTGCATTGTCTCACACATGGGATTTTAGGGGACACCTCATATCTAAACCATAATGGAGCCTCGTTCAGCAAATGTCATTCTAAGAGGCTGGCGCATAGCAGTGTCGGGTAGAGTAGCTAGAGGTAGGCAAAAAGTGGGCAAAGATCAGATGATGAAAATCACATGCATGTTTGGTTGAAGGTCAAGAGTTGGGACTTCATTCTGAAGTTGGTAGGGAGCCACTGAAGGAGAGAGGCTCCGACTTGTTTCTGGGCAGGGAGAAACAGGGAGATGCTCAGATTTTTTTCATCCCTGGTAGCAGAATGGAGAGCAGATTGGGTAAAAGCAACATAGATTAGGCAGCAGTAGGAAGATCTTTAATATCCCAGACAAAAGGTGATAAGGGTTAAACTAAGTTGGGGCAGTGTCTAAAAAGAGAAGTATAAAAATTGATGACCATAATAATCGTAAATTTCTCAATGTATGGAATACTTGCTATATGCTGGTGTCCTGTGTCAGCACAAAGTGACGGAGACAAGTGCATACCTCACAAACTCAGCAGAGCCTTTATTCAGTGGTGGAGTCAGGCCCCGGAGGCTCACTTTCTGGGTAGAAAATGGCCCTGGTTACAGGGCAGGTATGGGCTTATATTGACCACACACTGGGAGATGACTTGACCATGGAGACTTTATCAGAACATATCGGTCTGGGCACTCAGGAAATAGTTTGTGAGAATTTGAAAAATTTGTTTTTACTGGGCCAGGATGGAGGGTCTGGAGTTCGGCATTCAGCGCTTATGTCTTTTCCTCCAGGGTCTATAGTACTGTCACTGGGAAGGGATTTATTTGGGGAAGGATCAATGTTTTGGATTCTTCCTTGACACTGTCATTTTAGGGTTGATGGATAGCTCCTTCCCGGGGATTGTCTTGTCGTTGGGTGATGTTCGTTTCCTTCCCAGGGATCCACCTGTCATGGGGAAAGAATGCGTTGGGGAAGGATCAATGTTATCACTGGTTCTCCTTCTTCCCAGGCCACTGTATTAGGGGTTGTCATTTCCATATCCTCCATCTGTATTAGGGGTTGTCATTTCCATATCCTCTGTATTAGGGGTTGTCATTTCCATATCCTCCATCATGGATGTTGAACTGTGTAACCAGATTCTCCTCAGGTTTGAAGAGTTGATTCCTCCAGGTGCTGAGACATAGAATGAGCTCTTTTGAAATTTCCTCAGTTCAAGAGAGAGATGCCTTACCCTAAACAAACCTTGAGACATCTGCTGGCTGGTCTGTGAGGGGCATTTAGGCTTGGTCCCTTTTCCCCAACTAGGGGTAACATTGAAGGGCCACCTGCTTCAAAGCTCCTTGTGGTCTCTTTTCCTTCTATTTCCTTGGTAATCTGCCTGCACTCTGATCTTGGTCTTAGAGTTTGCTTTTCAGGGAACTCATTGTGCTAGATGCTCACACACATTATTTCAATCCCTCAGAGCAATAGAAAAAAAAATTTTTTCTTCATTCAACAGATGAATAAATTGAGGCTTATAGGTATCTTCCCACTCTTAAGTAGCAGGCATTGGATTTGCCTCCAATTTGCTCTTTCTTGGTATTTCTACAGTACCATTCTTAGCAAGAGCTGAGTAGGCTGGAAAATGGAAGTATTCAAACCAATTTGGGATAAGCTTTCCCAGGCAGAGCTTTGAAACCAGCAGGTACTTTTTAATACCACTCCTTGACCTCAGCTACATTCTCCTTCTATTTCCAGTGGAAACCCATTCACAGTTCTTCAACACCCCATGTTTACTTTGAGAATCATCCAGCAATGTCCTCCATCTCTTCCGGAGTGGGAAGAATGGCACCACAAATCCCATCTAAGCCCAATGCCTGGAACCCAGTTCTGTCACCATGCAAGGGTCTTTGAAGATGTAGTTAGGGTTACAGATCTCAGGATAGTGAATCTTGATTTATCAGAGTGTCCAATCTAATCATAAGAACCTTTGAAAGCATAGGACTTTCTTGGACTGGAAACAGAAAGATGCAGTGGCAGAAGTCAGAGAGATCCAATGTTTGAGAAGGACTTGACCCACCAACGCTGGAGGGGGCCATGTGGACCACCTGTGAAGGAACATGGGAAGCTTCTCAAGATCACGATGCTGCTCTCAGCTGACAGCCAGCAAGGACGCTAGACCTCAGTTCCACAGCCACAACTGAAGGCCTGAAGAAGCTTGGAAGCAGATCTTTTTAGGGCCTGGAGAGAGAAGTGCAACCCTACTGACATGATGATGGAAGCCTATGAGACCTTCCCTAGAGGACTCAACTGAGTATTTTGGATTTTTGACCCACAAAAACTGTGAGATAATAAACGAGTGTTGCTTTAAGCCACTAAGTTTGTGGTAATGTGCTATGCAGAAATAACCCACGCTTCATCAAGTAGTCTACATCAAGTGGTTCTCAAAGTGTGTTCCCTTGAGGTTCCTGACACCCTTTCAGGAAATCTGTGAGCTGGATCTATTTTTGTAATAACACTGAAATGTTATTCGCCTTTTCCAGTATACTGACGTTTGAACTGTAGTGAAAAGTAACGGTAGGTAAAACTTCTGGAATCTTAGCTCACACCAGAAAGTGGGCATCACACTATGCTAGGGACCATCGTATTTTTCATAGTAACTCATGCAGTTGCACTTGATGGAGCAGAAAAATTCTTAATTTCATTAAATCTTGACCTGTGAGTCAGCGTGCTTTTTATATGTTGGGTGATGGGTTGCAAAACACCAGTAAAGTGCTTTTGCTGCATTTCAATCTAAAATTGTTATTCCAAGAACAGCACGTGTGTCATTGTGTTTTGAGATGAACTAACTGCTTTCCCCCCACAGAACATCATTACACCTTTCTTAAAAAAACAAACAAGCAAACAAACAAAATACAGCAACTAAAAACTGACAGAGTAGAGACACTCAGGCCTGAGTATTTGGGAGATATTTTCTTGAAAATGAGTGAAGTGAGCCTGTCACTTCAAGAAAAACATCTGACAGTATTTGTTGCTGCCAAAGATAACATCTGAACTTTCTAGAAAAGATTAGAATTTTGGAAAACCCAAATCTGCCTCCAAAATTTAGCAGATTCTCAATACTTGAAAGACTAGTTGATATTAAATGGCAATAAAGCATGATTTTTTTTGATGTTGTGAAGTAGAGCATATAAGTATTTGGAGTATCTAATACATCTGAGTGGTTCAATATTTTCCGAATGACTGTGACACAATGTTAAACAAAATCCTACATGGGTTAATGAAGAGTTGAAAATGCCAGAGAAGTTTTATTGATGATTTCATATTCCACATTCAAAAAACAACTGCTTGTTAAATTTGGAGGCAGTAAAAAGAAGAATAAGTACAATTATCTGAAAATGCTAAAAACAACCTTTTCTTTTCCGGCTATGTAACCATGTGAGATCGGATTTTCAACACTGCATTTCAGCCAAAACTTCTTGCACCTGTTGACCAACCCCTCCCCAGTCCCACCCCTTCCCAGCCTCTGGGCACCACTTTTCTACTCTCTACTTCTATGAGATCAACTCTTTTAGATTCCATATAGAAGTGAGATCATGCAATAGTTGTCTTTCCGTGCCTAGCTTATTTCACTTAACATAATGTTCTCCAGGCTCATCCAGGTTGTCTCGAATGACTTTCATTTTTTGTGGCTAAATAGTATTCCGTTATAGAAATGATAGATGTTGAAAGTGATAGGTATGTGAATTACCCTGATTTGATCATTACACATTATATACATGTATGGAAACATCACTCTGCACCCCATTAACATGTATAATTATTGTGTGTCAATTGAAAATAAAACTTAAAAAAACAATTTCACAACAGGTTGAGCATGGAGAAGATTTGAGAATTCAGCTGTCTTGTATGATTCAAGACCCTGAAGATTTGTAAAATTATAAGACAATGCTGTTCTCACTATTCTTTTGAAAGTAGTTTTTCTGTTAAAATATTTTATTTTTCTCTTGAAAAGATATTTTTATTAAGATATCTTTTTTGTGTTAACATTTTCAGTTTCAATTTCTAATACATCAAATATCAATAGATACAAACCACAGAAAATAAAATCTTCTTAGAGTCCTCAAGGATTCTAAAGAGTGCATGGTATCCATCGAGAACTGATGGAGAGTGGGCTATATGTGGACATAACTCAGAGGTTCCAAATTTGCATCCCTTAAGTCCAGAGCTATTTTCACATGACTCATACTTTGGCCCTTGCAGGAATTTAAAAAAAATTTGAACTTGATTATATTTTTATATTTGCAAATTAACAAATTTTATGTGAAATAACAGATTCTTCATTTATTTTGAAATATTAGATGGACTAACCGTGTGAGGTCCACACCCTCGAATGGCCCTTGGAACTGTGTAGCAGCTGCTCTCTTCTGGACAGAGGCTTTCCAGCCCCTCCATCCCTCCGACTCTGCTCATCAGGTTCCTGTGTCATCCACATGGCTTGCTCAGCTCCTGGAAGCCTCTGTATTTGTAATGTCTGATTTATACAGTATTGTCAGAGGCAAGAAGGTGGAAAGAGCTGTATTGTGAGAATCTCCTACTGCTCCCAGGGGGATATTGTACATTACAAGATGCCAAGGACCCACAACAGAAAGCTGAGATCATCAGCTTGATGAGGCCAATATTTCTGAATTTGGGACAGGAACCAAAGGACTGACACCTTGATCCTGGAGTTCCCTGACTCCCAAACTGTGAGAAAAAAAATTTCTGCTCTTTAACCCATTCAGTTTATGGTATTTTATTATAGCAATCTGAGCTAAGACACCCTTCAATAATTATTAGATATTATATTTATGATTCCTTTGAACCAAACTTTGAGTCTGGTTTTGAAGAGGGTAGTAAACTGACTTAAGGATCTGCCAAGCAAACTGGAGTCTGTTTTTACCATCTCATCACACAGATCCCAGGTATTCTGACATAAACGTGGAGATCTCAAGAGATGTTTGAGAATGACATGGTATTTGTGGAAAGTCACAGACACTAAATCTGTTAAGTCTATAATGGATTAGAGATTGATCATAGGGTACATTAACATCATCCCTGCATTCGTTAAACATCTGTTGAGTGCTTATAATGTAGTAGGTACATAAACATGGAAGTTCATGCTTTGGTTTGGGGTTAGAAACAACCATCAGACATGTCTTTATTAAAACCTGAATATTTTAATTCCTGTTATCAGCAATGATCCACATGTTTCCATGGGACTGTGAAAGAGCTATTCCTAATCTAAGGCAGCCTCACCTACATGAAACAAATTACTGTTAGGAAATTGCCTTGAGAAGGGAAACAAGACCACAACTCTTAGAAATTTTTCTGTAAGTACCCAATTTATTCATAAAACAATACAGTTTAAATATTTATGATTTTCTTCAGTCATACATTTTTTCCATCATTCCCAAAATGTTGTGCATTTGGTCGACATGTATTTGCAAGATTAGGATCTATAATTAGAACTCTGGAAATCATACAAGACTTATTATCTTCTTATTCATCTTGCTCTCCCTCAAACACACAACAAACAGATTTATTTTATCTTGTGATTTACTTCATCTTTCTGATGAAAAAAATTCCTCTTTGTGCCCTTTATGCTTTCTGGGAGAAGATTAGACAAGTGAAACATTCATTGTTTTGTTTCAAGATGAACCAACATACTCAAACAGAACACTTCCATCCTACACAACAATTCCAGGCATTTCTGTGTGTAGAGATTGCTCCCAAGAGTGATAAAAAGAGGCAAAAAGAAGCCCCACATTAATCTCAAAGACCAATATCCCGGGATATTAAGTATCGCATGTTCCACTTGCTATGGACAAGATTCCATCCTTGTGTCTGCAATGAAGACTCTGAGGTTGCTCATTCCCAGGGATGGACATAAAAATGGAACCATTCATGCAGTGGAAAGTGTTGCCTCTTTGAAGAGAGCAGGAACAAGCCAGGGGGAACATTCCCTAGTCTTGTTTAAGGAAGAGGTATAACTACAAAGGAGTGAGACTGATTTGAGATGTGCAGCTTCTGGAATCAGTCTCATTACTTTCTACTCTCACCTCCCAGACAGGCGGGACTCTGTGCTATTGACAGAGAAGGGGTGCCATTCTCGAGCAGGGGTGCCATTCTCGAGCAGACAGGTGAGAGCTGCCCTATTTGGGATGGTCTTTATTAGGACACCCTAAAGTCTAGAACCTCACTCGCCTTAGGCATTGGCATCACTTGGGACCTTGCAGAATCTTGGGCTCCGCACAGACTTACTTCATTAAAATCTGAATTTTAAAAAGACTCTCTGGAGATTTGTGTGCATGTTGAAATGTGAGAGGTGCCAGGCTGCATGCCCAGACCCAGTTCAAAAAGACTATCTCTAGGTGGGTAAACTTCATTAGTTAGAGAGACCATTCTCAGCAGGGAGAAATTATAGATAACAACTGCAAAAACAGTGTGAGGGTTTTTTATTATTATTATGATTATTTTAAACATGCAAAATACAGTCCATGCATCTGCCATTTTGAAAAGTCTCTCATCTTGTAACAGATAAAACCAAAATTTGTTTTGGCTATCGACGTTCAATAAATGTTTCAAAATGCTTTACAGTGTAAAGATAATAAGAAATTTAGCAAAATTTGAACAAACCTGTATAAAAAACGGATACATATACCATTTTATTTCAAGGCGACATGCTGTAAAGAGTAAGTTATTATTATCCATATTTCTTTGTAAAAAGTCTTTTAACAATACAAGGGCTTAACAGATCCAGGCCGTGGGGCTACACATGCAAAAAAAATTGTCAGTTAGTTGAAAATCACCAAAACGTGCTATTTTAAAATGTGTATTTTTTTTTTTAAATACAGGTGGAGTAGAAGTATTAAATATTAGCAGGAGTATTATTTCAGAACTCTGTAAAAGTGTGTGGAGTTCATGGTGCTAGTGTCCTGGAAGACTCATATACTTCTGATGAGCATTTTGGTTTAATTCCTTTGCCATTGTAATAGTCCACAACTTGGTTTGGGACTTCAGCCAACACACTCTTTGCAAGGGCAGCTGGAGATGCCTGCAGAGAAGAAGAAATTACCATGACTTTGGTTCTTGGTCACTCAGACCTAGTCTCAAAGTGTTGAGTCCTTGCCTGAGCAGCTAGTCCCTCCCATCCATCCATCCATCCATCCATCCATCCATCCATCCATTCATCCATATCTCTTGGGAGTCTACTCCAAGCAAGAGTTGTCAGATTGTTGGCAAATAGATCTTTAATTTCATCTTTCTATTTTTTACACTCCTCTCTCAAAATATAAAACTCTTCACATTTGATGACAGGGGAAATTTGGCAGAATGAATTATTCTGCCGTTTTGATTCTGATTTGCATTCAATTCTAGACACTTATTTATGTTCTGTGCACTGTGCTAGGGTTTATGGATCTATGATTCTTGCATTCAGGAAAGCTGTAATTGTGTGAGGGGAGTGTCACATCATAAAAATTAACCCTGCTGGGAGGTAGAATGGGACACAGGACACAGACCAGTAGCATCACATTACATGGGAGCTGATCAGCAATGTAGACTCTCAGACCCAACCCAGAGCTCCTGAGTCATAATCTGCATTTTAATATGATGCTCTGGTGGTTCTCATGTATATTAAAATTTGAGAAGCACTGCTATAGGAAGTCATATACCGTGAACAGAGTACAGGGAACAAAGAGACTAAGTTATCTTGGAGGAAATAGCAGCAAACTTCCAAAAGGAGGTGGTATTTAAGTTAGGTTTATTTTTAAAATGTAAAGAAAGGGTTAAAGGAATAGCATTTAATCATCCTAGGGACAATGACTCACCATCTGATGGGGAAGAAGAGTCTGTGTGTGTGTGTGTGTGTGTGTGTGTGTGAGTGTGTTTGTGTGTGTGTGTGTGTGTGTGTGTGTCTGTGTGTGTGCATGTGTGTGTGCGTGTGTGAGTTGGGGATTCGGGATTAGTGGGCCTTGGGTTAAAAAATGAACTTGGAGTCAGGATCTTGAATACCGCTCTAATTTATGGTAATTCTATTGGCGTTATGGATCTGCTGTAGGATTTGGAGGCTGGGGCGCAGGACAATGTGATCTATAGCGATGACTCTTCAGCATAGAAGTACTGAGATAAATAGCAGGCAAGAACCCTGGAGTCAAGTAGGGCTGGATTCTCTTCCTGGTGCTGGCGTTTGGTGTCATCTTCACAAATCCTGGGCAAGAAACTTTAATTGCCTCCTATTAGTGAAGAGGTCGAAAGTTTGGGCAGAGTGACTAGTTAACAAGTGTTCAGAATTCCAAAGGAAAGAGGATTGGCCTTAGTCCCCAGGTTACTGCATTGCTATTTCTTCTTTCTTTCCTGTATGGTTTGCCACTTAGTCATTCAACTTGCTAAACCCCAGTGCTCTCTGAGGTAAAAAAGGAAGGAAAGAAAATTCATTTTATCAAAGAGAGTCTCAAAAGAAGATGCAACTGTTTGGGAAAAATCTGAAAACACCAAGGAGTTTTTTCCTAAAGTGACCTGTTGCATTTTGAAGATGTTCACAGCGTGTGGAAAATTTGACCTCCACAGACTCTTTAACTTCACAAACAACTGCTCAGGATTATGTGTTAGATCATGGTCCATGTGTACACTCGGGTGGATACAGAAGTCACTACTGACCTCTCCTTGACCATCTCTCACGTAAAGTTTAGTCAGCCAAATACATGATCTCACAGCCTCTTCTGTGTTTGGGGATGGTTATGTGACCCAATTTCACCATTCGAGAGATGAGTGGAAATTTCCTAGAGCATGTTTCTTGGAACTCTTTTCTTCTTGGTTAAAGGGGACAGACATGGTTGTCTCAAGTTCTCTTTCCCATTCCTTTCTCTCTTGAATTAGACTGTGATTCCTAGAGTTGCAAAAGCTCTAGGAATCTTTATCATTGAGGGATCATGAAAGGAAATCATGAAGTGCTGACCCTCATACTACTGAGTCACTGAAAAAAAATATGCCCATAGCTACCAGCCCTAACTTCTAGTTACACAAGAAAAAATATGTTTGCTCCATCTTGGCACTGTTGGCACTTTGGACTGGATAAGTCTTTGTGAGGGACTGTCCTATATATTGCAGGATATTTACCACATCCTTAGCTTCTATCTACTAGGTTCAGATGGCACTTCACATTGGTCACTGTTGAAAATGTCTCCTGATACTGGGCGAAATGTCTCCTGGGTTGTTTTGTCACCTCTGGCTAAAACCCACTCATTGGTTCCACTATAAGACGGATTCACTATTTCTTGCAGCCAAAATATTCCTAAAAAGGGCTGTCAAATGGAATCTTCTGTGATGATGGAAATATTCTATCTGTGTTGTCCCGTATGGGAGTCACTAGACACACGCAACTACTGAGCCTTTGAAATGTGGCTCATGTGACTGCAGAACTGAGTTTTAAGTTTTATTTAATTTTAATAAATTTAAATTTAAATAGCTACATGTGGCAAGTGGCTACTCTATTAGAAAGCATAGTTCTTAAGTGATCGTTCTTGCATATCTGTGCTCATGACAAGCACAGAAGGCTGTGGGGACATTAGCTGGATAGGGAAAGGTCAAATAGGTGAAATCAGCTGGTAATAACAGTAATAAAAAAATGTATACACTAACCACCTCCAGGCACTGTGCTAAGCTCTGTACAGACTCCTACCTTTAATCTTCCAATGTGTGCTGCATTTGCCTCATTTTACAGATGAAAGTTTGTGGCACAGAGAGTTTCAATAACTTTCCTAGAACCACAAAGCTTGGAAACCATGCCGTATAGCCTTTAAAGTTCTGACTTTTCAGGTGGAGCAGAAAAAGAGAGCAACTCAAGAGTTACTAACGTATATGAAATGACATCAGCTCCTCACCTTCCCATTTATTGAATTCTGAGCAGATTAGTTTGGATAATGAAATGGTTTTCAAAATCTAATTCGAAATCCATGAAGATAAGGCAGGTGAATATGCTCCTTGTCCTCCACCTTAGTCACCCCAGAGACACGGGGGATACTACACAGCACCCCACTTCCTTGCCCTGCTTAGGACACTACCTGTTGATAGGGCATCTCCAACTCCTGGCTCACCAAGGCTCTGCCCTTCCCCAGATAGCAGCTTGAGCTCTCAGGCTTTCCTCATGGTTCTGTCTCTCTGCTCAGAGGTCCCATAGAAACATTTTTAGCACTTCTCAACCACCCATAGTTTGCTTCATGTGTTGTTATCTTTGTTTCCATCATGTAATTTTCCAGCAAATTCCTTGAGGCCAGGATCCATGGTTTTATCATCTCACTGTGATCTCAGTGCCTAGTGTGTACTACTATGCACAGTTGTCCCTCCATGAGTTGGTTGGGGAAGAGGATGGAGGCTTGGGGTATAGGGTAGCTCTTTTGAAGGCTCCATGGCATTGTTCTTGCACATATGTGTGTTTGCACACATGTTCACATGTGGTGGGTCTGTGGGAGAGGGTGGTTTGGGAAAGTTCAGGAGCCTCCTAGGGTGTGAGCTTTCTGATCTCTCTTTACTCAGGCAAAGTTATGAATGTTAGGCCACTCCTTGCTGACCACATGCAGACAACTTGAGTGCATGGAGAGCCGTTTTCATTTAGTGAATGCATTTATTTGTAAATCTCCTCCTTGGGAAAGAGGAAGATGGCATATGGTGGCACTATTAACCCTATTAACATGTCTGTTGCCCCAGGAATTTGTGGGGGAGATAAGCTGCAACTGCTGTTACTTGAAAACTCTCTCTGCACTCCACTCTGCAGCCAGGGATTGATCGGCTCCTTTAATGAAGCCTCTTTAAAAGGAGACTGGTAATTGTGTGGCAGTACAGTCATGAAGAATCTCATCATTCAAGGAGCCCTGGAGGGTGCGGTGACTTCCCTGTGAGGTCCTGACAGATCATGAAATCTAGGGTTCAGGTCAGGCTGTGGGGCTGGAAATTTATCTGAATACTCACTGTAAAGCCCATCCCAAGGAGATGGCAGAATGAGCAGCCATTTCTGAAGAGCACACGCACCCAGGATCAGTACAGCTGGGGTCCCAAGTGTGAACCCAAATTGAAACTGTGCCTGAAAATGAGTCTTTGACCCAAGGAGAGGGCTCTTCCAAATAAGCATCAGGAGGGAAAGACTGGAGGGGATGCCATGGTACACATGTTTCCTCCCCCTACCTAAATAGCTGACTGGACTCAGTCCCATGAAGGCAAGGGCTACAGCAGAAGCTAACAAAGATGCTTCTTGCAGGGACTCTTGAGAGATGGGGACACAGACTTCCCTGAATTAGTGGTCCAGGTGACAGAAGACACACTGCATGTTGATGAAGGAGGGGATTTTTTTTCTTGGTCAAGAAGACTAGGAAGCAGCTTCAGGACACCAGGAATTTGGTGATTCCCTCCTGCTGGGGCAGCTCAGGTGTGGTGGCTGATATGGCTGGCCACACCAGCAGGGCTGAAGGCAAGGTTGTCGTGGGCAGCCAGAGCCACAGGCATGCTCTGCTCTTGGGTCACTTTCACAGAAGGATTGTCTGTGACCACCCACCCCTATGGATGCCCAGACACAGTTGGAGAAGGCTTGAGAGGAACTTCCTATAAATTAGAGAAGGGACCCCTCTGGGTGATCCTAGCTCTATAGGTGTAGGGGTTTGTGGCAATTTTGAATGCATTCCTTTCTTCCAGGACTTAATAATCATCCAAAATTCAGAAATGCAGAATTGTTACTATGTAATAGGCCAGGTTCAGGGATGTTAGGGGATGTGATATGGCTTTACTACTTATTATTGATAAAGATCCAAGACTGTAAAGTTAGATATTAATTTGTAGAAAACTAAAAGGATGCAATTTCTATCCATTAGAGAAGGTCATTCAAAGATTATGGTTTGTTTCTTCCTTTCTCCTTCCTTCCTTTTTCTTTTTCTTTTTTAGCTCTGTTGATCATTAACAAGTCTACTTGAGCAAATTTATTCTATCACTTCCCCTTCACTGATCATACTCAACTGCTTTATACATTTCTTTGAGCTAACTTTGTCATCTTGTGCATGAACATGTTAAATAAATCATTGATACTGCTTATTATATATTTACAGTGGATTTAGGTTTCTATCAAAACATACTTGAGCAAAGCAAAACAGACTTGTGCTAGGGCATGTGGCTTGACAAGCAAGACCCAGGCTGATTTTCAGCTTATCCTTGCTACTTAGTTGGGCACCCTTGAGCAGTTGCCCAATTGTGCCTGGCAGCAACGGGTGCAGCAGGTGCTAGAGACCCTAAATTGTATGAATGCGGGCAAGCATCAGTCACATTTTGGCTACCATAGTTAGCAGGACTTCCTGTCTATGAATCAATTTACACTTCTTACTCCAAAGTCAAGCTCTACATATCCTTGCTGTGGGAGATGGCCTGGCCCCGGCGGGGATAGCTGACTTTGCTTCAAGAACGGCAGACCACGACAAACACTGGTGAACACACGTGGGAGGTAAGCACGCTTTGGTTCTCTACTCCCACAGGAAGTGCCCCCATGACATATATGCGTACGTGTTTGAAGTTCCTGAAGGGCACAAACTGGACGATGTCTCGAAGGACAGGCTCTCCCTTGGGCGACCTCAGAATGCCATCATCACCGTCCAGCATCTGCATGTCACTGAAGTCAGCATTCCCCACTCCGACGATGATGACCGACATGGGGAGGTGGGAGGCATGGACAATGGCCTCCCTGGTGTCAGCCATGTCTGTGATGACACCGTCCGTCAGGATCAGCAGGATGAAGTATTGCTGCAGTCAGATACCAGGTGATGGGGGTGGGAGGGAGGGGGAGACAAGGACAGTACAATACCAGTTAGGCACTGGGGTGCTTCATTGCTCAGTGACCACAGCAGCAGTGATGATGGCTATTTTTTGAGTGCCTCTTTGGGGCAGCCCTGAAGTCTTAAGGTTATGGTGCATGGAGCTTACAAATGGTTATAGTAATTATACCTTAATTATAATAACCACCTTCCTGGAAGGTACCAAGCAAAGTGTTGTAGAAAGGGCGGGAGACAGAAATTCAGGAGAGTGTCTTCAAAGCCTCATTCTTCTAGACCCCAGGAAAATTCCTTATTGCCTCTAGGTTCCAGCATCTTCATTTCACAAATAAGGAATGGGATGAGATCATGTATATAGTCCTCTTCAGTTGGAAAATTTTTAAGAATTTAAAGTTGTGCTGTCTAATACAATAGACACTAGCTCCATGAGACTACTGAACCCTGGGAATGTGGGTAGGGCAATGGAAGTCCTGAATTTTAGAATTTTAATGAATTTAAATTTCAAGTTGAAAATTGATATCCAATTCAGTTATTGGTCACTTTTTAAGTATGTTTGGGATAACTCAGGTACATGAATCTATATTTTCAGCTATCAACTTATAATATCTAAATGAAGATCAAGTATTTGTGATAACTCAGCACCCAAAGTGAGATGCCCCGTCGTACAAAATATGCACCAACTTTTTAAAAGTTAAGTACAAAAAAGGAACAAAATATTTAATTCATAATTTTTATATGGAATAGATGCTTAAGATGACAATATGTTGGCTCTTTTGGATTTTAAATACAACATATTATTAAAATGTATTTCTCTATTTTTTTCTTTCAATTTTTAATGTGGCTACTGGAGAAATTTAAATTGTATCTATGATTTGCATTATATTTCTATTGGAGGCACTGGTCTAATGCCCACCAGGAGGGGTCAGGGTCATAAGCCTGAAAGTCATGAGCCAAGGACACGGCCTTGTCTAAGCACTCATGCAGAAGGTTGCTGTGTTCCTCTGGCTTCCTGCTCTAGGTCCTGCTTTAAGACCTGGCTGCTGGCCTGCAGCCTCCCGACCCTTTTCATCTGGAGAAGCTCAGCTGAGAAGGATATTGGAGGAAAGGTTCTGCACCCATCAACATAGAGAGAGCTTGGGAAGTGTGTTACAGTCTGGAGAAAAAAAGTTCATTGGAGGTAAGAGGCCCTTGCTGACCTTTACTGAGGGGAGAGGGTAGGGAAGAAGATCAGTGAGATGTGGCTCCTGCCACACTCAAGAGAACTTCCAATATAATGCCTGCAATATGCTCAGCATTTTCAGGGAATAAAGGTAGAAAGAGTACAACATTCTGGGCTGGGGGCATGGCATAGTGGTAGAGCACTTGCCTAGTGTGCATGAGGTCCCGAGTTTGACTCCCAACATTGAAAGAAAGACTAAGTTGTCACATTTCAAAGGAGAAAGTCTGGATACAGGAGACATTTTGAAAACTCATTTGGAGACTCACACACTCCAAAGGTTGCAAATAGGTTGGCATAGTTAAAGAGTTTCCTCTTTTCTCTTTTGTCTGTATACCTGAAAATGTTTTTTTAAACACAAAAATGTGAACTAGAGATAAATGAAATTCATACTCCGGTGAAGACAGCCACATGCCCTGAATGCTTTCTGTACAATTTGAAGCCAAGACCAATCTTGTTCCATGTCTATTCACTAACCACCCACCCCTAGTCCTAGCCTAGTCCCCAATTTACAAATTAATTTGAGTTATACATTTTCACCCATATCTATGCTCTTCTAATATGCTCACAAAGAAGCTGGCTTGGGAGTTTAGAGGAGGGTTTTTGTAGGATGATGGGATGGAGGAGCTAGGGAGGTACAGAAGGGGACAGAGGCAATTTGGGCAGTTTGGGGATGAGGAAGGTGTATGCAACAACCAGAATGACGTCAGCCTTGCCCGGTGCATCTTGGCAGGTGAAGGCAGATGGCACACATGAAAAGAGGCTGCTTCTGATTCATAAGCAGGGGCCCTTGAGTGAATCTCCTGTGTCTTCTCCATTCTCTGCCCTTCCCTGACTCCTGTCTTATCTGAGTTTCACTAGTTAAGGAGATGGATCTCCCCTCCCTCGTTCATGCCTCAAGGAAAAATAACAACAATCCCTGACGGTCACACACCACAGCGAGGAGCTTCAGAGCTGTAATGGTCCAGAGCAGGGGTTGGGAAACTGTTTTCTGTAAAAGAATAGTAAACATTTCAGGCTTTGCAACCATTATGGTTTCTACTGCAACTAGCTGATGTTGCTGCTGTAGTGTAAAGACGGTCACAGACAGAATCTAGAACAAATAGTGGCTGCATACCAACAAAGTTTTAAAATAAAGCTTTATTTATTTACGGACACTGAAATTTGAATGTCATTATTTTCATATGTCACCGAATATTTTCTCATGCTTTCATTCAACCATTAAAAAAATATAAAAATCATTCTTAGCTGGCAAGCCATTGAAAAACAGGCTTTGGGATATTTCTTTTGACCCTTGATATAGAGCAGTATTTCTTAGTCTGGTTCTATGGACTCCTGAAAGATTTTAAGCAGTTTTTGAACTTTAGGTAAATTATATTTTGATTTTTTACTAATCTTTAACTGAAATTTATCATTTTTTCAGTTATAAATGGAATCAGCAAATCAGATTAATATCAGTTGGACTTGTGACTTAGTCACCAATGAAAATCACAGATGTTTTCTTATTACATTAGAGATATAATATAGATATTTCATTGTATCAATTATATCCAATACTACTCAGAAATTATGGAATTATTAGACTAGCTACTGGTTCTCATAATTTAACATGTAAATAAAACAGTGTTTATCACTATATTTACAATGCTTCCATGTTACACTGAAGAACTAGTTTTCTAACTGCATTTCAATATAGTTCTTTATAATTTATTTTGTGTACTTGCAATGCTTTTGAGAAAGGGGTCTATTGGCTTTGAAGCAAAAATGTTTGAGAACCCCTGGTCTCAAGAGATTGCCAGAATTCTAGAATCTGACCATTCTAAAGACAATAAGCTGCAGACTGCTGCATTAAAACCCGGATGGAAATTTCCACTAAAGCTAGCAGTAAGAGTTTCTTCCAAAGTCAAGTTGGGAAAATGCTCATGGATGAAGTATTAGAGCCTTTGAATATACCTGAGATCATATTTAGATAAAGTGGGGATTTTTATTTTCTAGAAGAGTTTCACAAAAATCAGGAAGAAAATCCTTTAACAATTGCCTCCCTGGAACAGTTTGCCTGAGAATTTCTGCTCATGACCCTAAGAAATCTTTGATAACAAGGGACTGCGGACCACAGACTATTCAAAGAACAGCAGAAACCTCTGGAAAGAAGCACCTGTTCCTGGCCTGGAGGGGTAATTTATCTGGTGAAATGTGGATTGGACGTTTCTTGCATATGGTCCCATCTCTTGACCTGTCCTTTCCAAGCAGACCCACCACCCCTGAAGAAATGAGTGATGGCCAAAAACCCATGCTGGTTTATTCCAGCCCCAAGTCCAGGCCTCGGTCAGTGCTGTTCTCTTTTTACTCTTGCGTGTCCTGGTGTACCAGAGAAGAGGGTATCATGCAGGTTTTAAACTGAGCTCCGGGGAGCTCTAGGGATGTTTTAGATACTACTTTGAATAAAGGGGATCAAAGAGACAGACAAATTTTCACCTTACCCCTTAACCAGATTTGGCAAGAATAGTATTTGTTTTTTTAAAAAATCTGTTTTATGTGTTGGTTTTCTGAGCAAGGTATCATTTGAAGAATGGGTTTTGGTGCTAACAGTAAAAAATAAAATGAAAAACTGATTCTGTCCAACACTTATCCCTAAGTCTTGCATCTATGAAGATTACATTTGCACCAAGGCCTCTGTGATTGAGGGAGAGGGGAGGCCTTGCAGGGTCCATGTATTAGTGGAGATGTCGCTATGCAATGTTGAGAAGCATCAGTGGTTTCTCAGGAGAAGTGGAAACATGAGCAGGGAGGAGGCATGGTTTTCTGAGCTTTCACATTCAGAAGAAACCTGACCTGCATCAAGCCCTACGCATCTCTGTTAGTTGAGATCCCCGCTTATAGAGGGGCTCTGCCCATGTTAAAGGCCAGCATGTCTCCGGTCACTCACCATTTTGAACACATTATCCAAGGAAACACAAGCTCTGCCTCACAGGGGTCAGAAATAAACTGTGTAGGGTCTCCAGGCCTCTGAGTGGTAAGACAATTGATTAGTGATTTCAAAAAAATGGTATAATGAGCATGGTAGGTGAGAGGAAAGTCACACAGATCAGCCCCTTTGTTTCTTATGGACAACTCTGCTCACTTCATGGACGTTGGGTAGGGCACTAAAACTGGGGTCAACTATATGAATAAAAGGGTATTTTAAAAACTTACTGGTCTAAAAGTAAAACTTTTACGTATAGTAATTGCTGTGTCACTACATGACTCATGACTGCAAGAGCTGAAGATGCTACTGAGGTGATGGGAAGAGACAGTGGACTGAACCAAAGGCATGCAGTGACTATCATTCCTCCAAAGGAAATGATATGAAGTATAGATATATGATATGAAATACAGAAGGTACGAACTAATTTTACTAAAGGAAATTTGAAGCACTTTTATCATATACATCAGAAAAGTAATTTTACATTTGTTTCATATTCATTGTTTATTGACCATGTGCTATGTGTAGGTATTATTTAGTGGACTGGGGAACTATAAGTGGACAAGGTCTTCTCATTTCAGAGCCTCTGTACAAGAATAGAAGAGCTGTAAAATACTCAAGTAACAGACACACCTAAAGTATTCCAGATAAGAGATAGTGCTACAAACAAAAGCAAAGCTGGAACATGATTGGGATGGGTGAATTGGTTATGGGAGGGACTTTCAGAAGAGTTGATAGAGGAGCAGAGACCTAATGAAGGCAGAGAATGGCTCATGTGGAGGTTGAGGGTAAGAGAAACTTCAGCAGGGAAAAGCAAGAGAAAAGGCCTGGAGCTGGGAATGTGTTTGGTGTGTTTAAAGAGCAGCAAGAAGGCCGGTGTGGCCAGAATTGGGAGCAAAAGAGAGTGTGAGGAGAGTTAAGATCAAGAGGTAGGCAGGCAGTAGGTCACACAAAACCTTCCAGCTCATATTAGGGGATTTAAATGTTATTCTAAGCATGATAAGAAGACATTGGAGAATTTAAAGCAAAGGAGTAACATGACACTAATTATGTTTTATAAAGCTGGGTCTGGTTTCTGTGTGAAGCATAGATTGCAATGGGAGAAAGATGAAGGAGGGAGACCAATCAGGAGATTTTTGCCTCTGTTCAGGTAGAGAAAGTTGGTGACCAAGAGTAGCTATGAAGGTAACGAGAAGTGGCAGCATTTGGGATATATTTTGAAAATAGAGTGTTATAATCAGATGATAGATTGGATAGTGGGTGTGTGGCAGCCAGGCTTCAAGATGGCACCCAACAATCCTCAATTCCTGGTTAATGTCTTTATATAGTTTTTCTGACACTGAATTGGAAAGCCCCATGTAACCAATAGGGAATTATGGAAATGAAGGAGTGCCACATCTTAGGCTAAATTATAAGATACAGTGTGACTTTTGCTTTACTCCTTCTTGGGTCACTAGCAGCCCTTGCAGTGAAGCCCTGAAGCCTCTGGCCAAGAATGAGCAGCAACAGGACAGTCAGGTGAGTGAACCACCTGGGTAGCAGAACTTTCAGCCCCAGGTCAGCCTTCAAATGACTCCATCCCTGGCCAATATCTTGACTACAACCTCGATCAGGTCAATTGTGCCTGAATCTCTGACCCACAGAAAATGCGTGAGATAATAAATGCTTTTTGCTGTCTTAAACTGACAAGTGTTGAGACAAATACTCATGCAGCAAAAAGTAACTAATACCTGATATGAGGGAAAGAAAAAAGTGAAAAACTACTTCAAGATTCTGACTTAGTGAATGATGGAATTGTAGAGACTGGGAAATCAGAGTTGGTATGAAGGAGATGATCAAAAATTCTGATTTGTATATGCTACATGTGTGCTATTGATATCCGAATAGAGATGTTAATAAACAGTTGAATGTATGAATTCAAAGTTCAGAGACAGGTGGGGTTGTAGATACACAATTGGGAAATAGTGTATATATGGCATATAAGGCCATGACAAGGAACAGATCACCACAGACTAACCGAAGAGGTTCAAAGCCTGAATTCTGGAGATCTAACATCTGGAAGTCAAGAAAAGGAGGTAGGGGCAGGAAGAGATACTAACAAAGAGTGGTCAGTGAGATAAGAGGAAGACCAGTGGAACATGGTATTCTGAAAGCCAAGATATTTCAAGGGGAATGTGATCACCTGGATCCAAAACCACTGATAGTTCAAGATGAAGACAGATTTGGCCAATGTGTTTGGTAAGACAGAGGTGCTTTTCACTTTGACAAGTTTTACTGGAATACTGGAGAAGGAAGTGACTGGTACGGATGGAGGGACTAATGAAAAAAGAGGTGACAGCGGTGAGTATTGTCAACTCCTTCAGTGAATTTTGCTCTGAGAGGCATAAAGGTAGGGACAGTTGCTAAAGGATAAAGTGAGGTCATAGGAAAGATAATTAATAAATAGGAGACACTATGGAATGATTACTTGCTAATGGGAATGAGTCCACAGTAGAAAGGGAAAAGTAAATGACAATCAGAAAGAGTGGGAATTTACTGAGTCAATGTCCTTGGATAATTGAGAGGGTACGTGCCCAAGTATACAAAAGCAAAGGTTGGCATTTGGTAGGAGTGTGGTCTTCAACCCATCTGAACATGAGGGAAGGCTTGGAACATGGGTACAGTGCAAGTGGGTTCCATAAGTTAATGTAAGAAGATGAGGGAGTACAATCTCATTTTCTTTATGCAAATGTAGCATCCTGGAACCCAGGATGGAATTACACAGAGAATTTCAGACATCAGTATTATTCTACTAAATCTGAAGAAAAGTCATAAAGCTGAAGTCAAATATGTTGATATCATTTAAATTAATAAACACAAAAGTTATTATGGTAATATGTTTACTTCTAGGATATTAGGGAAAAGGCTCAAATTCCTTTTGGTCCTGTAGTCTTAGTTTGCATTTTTCTTAAGGCAAAAAAAAAAAAAAAAAAAAAAAAAAGAGAATCTGAAACAAATCTTCATTGCACTTTGCCACTAAGAGGTAGAATCACCTACTGTTTTAATTTCTGTGGAATGGGTTCATTGGACAGCAAGCTTATTTTGGAATCTCCCCCCCAGCCCCAGGACAGGAGGTGGGTATGACATCCTCCAGTGAATACAGTAGCTTCCATTGTTGAGAGTCTCCTGTGTTCAGGCAATACACATTTGATATGTGCCATCTCTAAGCAGAGATGGGTTTGATCATCCCCATCTTTTAGATGAGGAGATTGAAAATAGGGAAGGTTAAGTCACTTGTCCAAATTCACACAGGTAGAAAATCTGGGATTTATTGTCAAACTGGGCAGGGTTGTGGATTCACATGAGGAAGGGTAAACTCCTGGGAGCAGGCGGACTGCCCTTCTCCTTACCGAAGCCTCCTTGGTGTTGGTCTCTTCCGAAGCCGACTTGGCGACCTTCTGAATGATGGGGGCGATGTTGGTGGGACCATAGAGCTGGAGCTTAGGAAGGCAGCTCTGATAGGCTTCCACAACTCCTTGGATTCCTAAGGTGGAATAAATTGGCAAAGATAAACAGTTTCATAAAAATATGGAACTGTTCCATATTTTTCATCATATTTACACACACACACAAACACACACACAGCATTACATTCCTCTAAATAGTTCTTGTCAACACCACATTTATGTTCTTAAGGTAAAAAGGAATACTGGTTACTGTTGTTGCTGTCTCCTCTCACACTGAAATCATTTTCTTCTTTGAAGGGCAAAGGTCAAAATTACTTTATGGTATGTACCAATGGGGCCACCTAAAGGAGTGACCAGCTCTCCAAACATAATTCCTTATGGGCAAGAATGGTGACTAACTCATTTTTATATTCCCACAAGGAGCTCAAGGCAGGGTGCATGTGGTGAGTGCTCGCCAAGTGTGTGATAAATGAGCAACATGGCTGTTATATTCATGTCCTGGTGATTGTAGCTCAGATGAATGTTGTTCATCATTATGGTCAACTTCTCATTGAAAGGGGTGCTTTCACCCTGAGACCATGTGAGCCCAGGAAATAGTAAAGGATGGGATTCTGCTGGGAGAGGCAACCCTGCCTGTGCAGCTTCTCCAGCGTGGGATGAGTCTCGATCACATTTCATGTTGCAATCCTGATTCTATGGCAAGAGTGCGATCACAAATAATTTGTATTCACATAGATCTCCTTGGTGTCCGTGCCTGTGTTCCTTCTTGTTCTCCTTTGTTCCAGCTCATCCTCCTGTCCCTTTCTACCCTGAAACAGCACACTGCTCCTGATTTTGGCCAGAGGGATTCACATAAGTTCTCCTCAGACTGTTCTTCATAGCCACCATGCACTGTGCATCAGCTTTTGCATATTTTTGGATGAAAGTTCTGTTCTGTTCCATTTTATACTCATGCTTTCAATCTCATTAAAAAAAAATTCCTGCACCTGTTTTTCCTGCCCCAGATACAGACTTCTGTCATTTCAACGACAGAGGTCAAATTATTATGCAGCTTGGTTATGAAGTTAAGTGATACTGAATGGAAGTTCCTTATGTTTTTTGTTCTCAAGCCTTTGCCTTGGGCTAGGGATATAGCTCAGTGGTAAAATACTTGCCTAGCACCTGCCAAGGCCCTGGATTCAATCTCCAGGACTGCAAAACAATCAAGTTTTTGCTCAAGACAAGAAAGTTTGATTTTTCTTTAAGCAATAACAGGCAGATCAATTCTAAAAGTGTGACACAAGTAAACAGTAGGTTATGTGTTTCATTCTGCCTTGGTGGAAAACCCCTCTTACAGTTAAAGAATGGGAATGACTGGTGAAGAGGGATCTAAATCATAACAAATGGCAGCAGGTGAGGGATCCCGGGAGGGAATAGCAGAGTGAGGATCAGATCTTAGAGGTTACTATGATACTGATATTATATTTTTGGGCAGTGAGTGTCAAGTGTGTGAAAGAAGCTTCTGGATGCTCTTCTGGATCTGAATTAACCCTGGTGCAGCCCCTTTCCTCCTTCACAAGGAGAAGGAAAGAAATATGGACATTCTACTCTAAGAATGTCTTAAGATCGTCATAGCAATGCTTATACTGGGTTCTGTTTGTTATTCAGAAAACAGGAAGAACAATGCTAGAATGAGATTTATGATCATAATTATCATTATAGTTTCAACCTCATTATTTTGTGGAATCTTGTTGAGGAACTTCTGGCTGGGGATAATGAAATATGGACCAGACAGAGCCTTTGAGAAACTTTTTGACTCAAAGCCATGAAATTACTCGCTCAGAATCACTGAGGCCATGCCCCTTGCCAACATGTCGACAGGGTCAAGTGATGTCCATCGCCCCCTCCTTATAACATAGAGAAGAAGTTGTGAAAAGCAAACACTTGAAAACATGCAAAGCAGAAAGAGGGATATCTCGTCACTGTCCACCAGGTGAAATCCTCCCCCTTTTTTTTGTATTTAGCCAGAGGAATCCAGGATTGAGATCGATATTCTTGCTGCAAACTCAAGGTCTTTCATGCATTCTGTTTTGTCCAGTTCTTATTTTTTTCTGCTCTATTATTGTTGTTTTCTGCTGCTTTTAGAGAAGCATGGTATATTTGGATCCAGAAAGCTCACTTCTCTGCTGCAGACTGTCATAACTGATGTGCGACCACAGTGGAGAAAAAGTAAAATGGGAAAGGTGTAAACGGAAAGGCAAAAAGACTCTGGTTTTCTTTTACACTGGGATTTACCTGCACATTCTGGGTTATCTTCATTAAAGTTGATTGCAAAGTCATGAGAGACCTAGACACCAATTAACATTTAAAAAAAAAAAAAAAGGAAGAAAGAGAATTACAACTTTAATCCAGTAAGGAGGCACTGGGGTTTAGAGTTTGCAAACAAATGCCCTTACATTCATTATGTGTTAAGCAGCAGGAACCATTTTAAGCCTTTACACAATCAATCTGAGACGGAGGGTGAATTCTAAGCTCCCTGTGGAGTTGAGGTGACAGGAAGATTTTCCAGAATCAGATAAATGCTGACTTGAGGGGGAAATAAGGCGCATAAAAAAATCCAAGAAAAGATTTCAGAAAAATGTAACTCCAACTAGTTTTTAGTTAGAACTGGCCAGAGACTGGAGGCTTAAATCTTGGTAAGTTCTATTTGAACCTAGTGATATTAAAAAAAAAAAAGACAACTCCATTTGCCCAAGCTGTCTGCTCAACAGGGTGATACTTACAAAGGCCCTGTTAAGCTGTGACATTTAAGAATCATTCTAATGTAATATGCAAAAATACAGGGCAGGAGGATTTTTCATAGACATACAGGTAAAATATACTATGTTCTAGTTTTGAAAAACGAAAAAAGGAATATACCTTGTAATCTTCCAACACAAATCCCTCTACCTGGTAGGACCTATGCATAAGTTCAAATAGTATATTGTTTACATAAATCTGATTAAAGAAATGGGATGTTTTGGCATCTGGACATTTTTTTATTGAATCACTTGAAATTTCTCTGATAATTCCATTTCTTTTCTTTTCCTTTCCTTTCCCCCCATCTCTCTTCTTTGTCAGAGAATTCCATTTCAAAGGCTATTTCTAAGCACTGGCTCACTTGGGTGTCTTAAAAGACACCTCCTTCTAAGGCACCTCCTGTTGTAGGTGATGGCTTTGGTGCCTAGCTCACAGTCCCTTGTCCTTAGTTTTTCCAAGCAAGTTAGCTGACTTCCAATCATTACCTGCTTTATTTACTTTAGGTTTTTCTCTAGCCTCCAGAGCCTGCTTTGCCTGCCCAAGTGACTGACTAAAAGTGTTGAGGAAAATGTCCCTTAGGAGCAGCACTTTCAGTGATTGGCATAAGATGATGTATAAATACCAGCTCCTCTATCTCTTGTGGGCTGCGTGTGCTCCACATTGTCTCCCAGGGTACGCCAGCAGGATAAAACTCCAGTTGTCCTCAGTGGTCCCTGGCTTGACCATATGCCCTATATTGATTTCCTCCTGTTTCCTCACTCTGTTGAGGTTTCTTCCACCTCTCAAATAAACTACTTGCATCCAAATCCATGTCTCCAGTTCTGTTCCTGGGGGAGTACAAATGAAGACAGAGGTGCTTGTGTCTCAGTTTCAATGCACACTCTGAGTTTTTCCTAAGGGAGACAGAATGGCCTCGTAAAACTCTCTGGGGGGTACATTGGTTGCTTGGGTCATTAGTGTCTATCTGGACCAGAAGGGAAATGAGGAATGGAAAGAGGGTATTTGCATGGCTTTCTGGGACTAGAAGTGGGGAAACATGAGAGATGCCTTTTGAGACAGCATGAAGAGCAAGGTACCTGGGAGGAGGGATGAAGCCAAGAGATCAAGTACACATGAAGAATTCAGAAAACAGCAAGAAGGGTAAGTAAATCCAGGAAGAAAACCAGGAAGAGGTCATGGAAGACACAAGGAAGGTCTGGAACAAGCTGTGCTGTGTGGCTGTCAGCTCTGCTGGTCACGTCACTGGATGACCAGCTGGTATGGGTGGGGTGGAGGAGGCTAATGCACCTCTGATCATTGGGCTGGTGGTTCTTGGTGTGCATTACAATTTTGAGGTCAAGCATCTCTGTGAAATAGGTGGGCGCCCAACTGCCCATGTTCTGGAACTGACACCCCATCTGAAGGGGTTGTGTCTGCTCAGTTCCAGGTTATTCTCACATAGATCATCTGATAAATTTAATCATCCTCAGACTTTTCAGTTTTTCAAAGATCTACTCTTTTATATAAAATTACTTAATTCTTTAATAAACAAGCATGTTAGAAATACTTTTTGGCTTAAGTGATGCCCTTCCTACGGGTCACCCAGTCAATAACTTCTATATTCTTCTTTCCCATGTGCTCTCATTTCTAACAAATGCTTCTTGAATTTTGTAGCTATGCCTAGCAGGGAGCCCAGTGTGGAATACAAAGCAAATAAGAAGGGGGACAGGAGACCTGCCACTCCGCTCACCGCTTACCCTAGCAGTCACAGGGAGATTGGCTCTTTCAAAAAAGGACACAGAAAGGAAAAACTTTTCATCTGACGGTTCTGCAGAAGGAGCAAGCGTTGGCATGTACCTCCTGACCTGCGGCTCTGACAGCACTGATGACTGGGAAGTGTTGCTTGCACTTAGCTTGGACTTGAGAGGCATTGTGAGGTGGAGGCTGGGGCAAGGACACGCTGCCTCCTGGGCCTTTCCTGCATAGGAGGGATGATTTCTCTGTGGACAGTGTCCCACAGGAGCATCTGGTAGACCACAGTAAGTGCCTCAACTCCCTTGTAGCAGACATCTTTCTACACATCATCTTTACCTCCTTTGTGTCTTTGAGCAATAAGTATCAAAACCAAATAGAAATCCAATGTCCTCATAAGAACTTTCCAGTTTTTTAACTGTTCACACCACAGTGCTCCTTTCTTCAGCACCTCTTTGTATCTCACATATAAGACTGGTACTCAGAGATATGGGTAGACTTCATTTCTATAGAATTTCATAGGTGGCATTGTCAATAGATTTTTTTTTTCCCCTGAGAGATCTGGATAGGCTTTGAGCCCTTGGAGCTGACAAAGAAGAGAGATTGTTTTCTCAATATATACAGGAAGTTAAACGGGAAAACCCTTTGCCTGGACCATTAGAAGACGTACCCAGAATACCGTGGGATTTCATCAAAGACAGGCTCCTAAGAGCTAATTTCACTGGTTATGAAGACCATTTCCAACTCCTTGGGCCCTACTAACGTAGTTGTGTCAAGAGCCAAAAGAGTGGGACTACTGTAAAGAAAATCCAAATCACCTGTGACTAGAGCAAAGTGAAAGATCCCATTTTAACTCACTCACCGTATACTCTGGTGGTATCCGGGCACCAAACCCAAAGGCTGGAAACATTTTGTCACTGAAATTAAAATTAAAAAAAAAGAAAAGAAAAAAAGTTGCTTCATTTGTTCATCTAATGAGGAAGAGAAACATGAACCTGCATATAACCTCATTAGGATGTGTTCTATGCCAAGTGCTGACTCATGCTTCTGAATTTTGTGGGATTGGGAGATAGCAATACAGGGATAATTAACATCAAGCAATAATCCTCTAAATTCATTATAATCTTTAGTCTATAGTTTCTTTCTTTCACTTTTTGCTAGATTTGATATTGAAAACTAAAGTAATCCCAAAATTTATACGCATCTCTATCCCTGTCCTTTCTGTTTCCTTTGAAAAGTGATCATGGATTAGGTAACTTCCACAGTTGACTGTATTAGGAATATATATATATTCTCTTAAAAAATTCATATATAGGAATATATATAAATATACATTATATATATATATATATATATATATACACATATATATTCTCTTAAAAATGTTAACTGTGAGGTTATTACTTTCATTTTGCACATGGACAAACACCTTGAAAGGTAATGTGACTTGCCCAAGATCATATGCTAATTAGAGTCAGTGTTCAAATACAGAGGGGCATGAATCCAAGGGGATATTAAAAAGCAGTGGGAAGCTGGTCAATCTTGCTACTTAACAGAGCATGGTTTCATCCACGGGATTCACTTACCCCCTTATCACATACAAGCAGTAATACATTATTTACATATCTTTTCTTATTTCCTAAACTCAAAGGGACCTTACCTTTTGTGTTAGTGTCTTTATATCTCCATTACCCTCTGTCCCTAACTGTCCTCTGCCCTGCCTTTATCATTCTACCTGCCATAGAAGTGCTCAATGACTAGATAATCCATTAATTTAAATCATTAAGATGTGGCTACATACTTCAACATTGTAAAGGCTATCTATGCTGAGTCCAAGGCCAACATCATTATAAATGGAGAAAAATTGAAAGTATTCCTCTGAAAACTGGAACAAGACAGGGAAGCCCTCTTTCACCACTTCTATTTGACATAGTTCTTAAAACTCTAGCCAGAGCAATGAGATGAAAGAAATGAAAAAGATACCAGAAGGAAAAGAAGAACTCAAACTATCACTATTTGCTGATGACATGATTCTATATTTAGAGGATCCAAAATATTCTACCAGAAAACTTATAGAGCTAATAAATGAATTCAGCAAAGTAGCAGGATATAAAATCAACACTCATAAAGCTAATGCATTTGTATTCGTAAGTGATGAATCCTCTGAGAGAGAAATTAGGAAAACTACTCCATTCACAACAGCCTAAAAAAATACTTGGGAATCAATCTAATAAAAGAGGTAAAAGATCTCTACAATGAAAACTACAGAACACTAAAGAAAGAAATTAAAGACAACCTTAGATGATGGAAAGATCTCCCATGTTCCTGGATAGGCAGAATTAATATTGTCAAAATGGCCATACTACCAAAATCAGTATACAGATTCAATGCGATTCTAATTAAAATCCCAATGACATACCTCATAAAAATAGAGGAAGCAATCATGAAATTCATTTGGAAAAATAAGAGACCCAGACTAGCCAAAGCAATCCCTTAGCAGGGAGTGTTGAGAACAGGGTGACATCTGTGCAGCCATCTTGTATAAACAAGCCATTTTGTGAACTGGCCTGTAAAACCTCTCCCAGGAAAGGGCATGCAAACACTAAGGAATGAGGAACTATCTTAATCACCAGGATGCAGGCAGCTGCGACAGCACCCTAAGAGCCAATACAGGACAAACAGGACGTGCTGGGCCCCCGGGGTTATCAAGGCTGTTAAGAGATATCTGTCTGAGGAATGTGCAGCTGCCCGGGAACCTTATCTATCAAGGACAGGGGGGACTAGCCCCGACTCATCTTCTGCATAGTTCACCCCCTCCCTCCTCCCTTCTTCCTCCAAGACCTTTCAGTTTTGGCGGGACCCAATGAGATTCAAATAAAGTGGCGGGACCCAACCAAAGAGGACAAATGTTTAACTCTTCAAACCAATAATATACAGGTCCTTGTGTGTGAATGCTTGAAAATCTCTTAAATAGAGTGCTTTCTCACCCCTCGGGGTCGCTCCCCACTCAGGCATTGTAGTGGTCTGAGAGGCTGGTCGCGGTCCTGGTTCGAGCTTGCTTTAAATAAAACCTCATTTGTGACTTGCATTACCGTGTGTGCGCTTTGACTCTCTGGGGATTGGTCGATATTGGACCCCAACAGAAGAGTGAAGCAGGAGGTACCACAATATCAGAACTTAAACTATACTACAGGGCAATAGTAACAAAAACAACTAGTACTGGCTCCAAAATAGGCAGGTAGATCAATGGTACAGGATGGAGGACACAGAGACAAATCCACATAAATACAGTTATCTCATACTAGACAAAGGAGCCAAAAACATACAGTGGAGAAAGATAGCCTCTATAACAAATGGTGGTGGGAAAACTGGAAATCCATATGTAGTACAGTGAAATTAAACCCCTATCTCTCACCCTGCACAAAACTCAACTCAAAATGAATCAAGGACCTAGGAATTAGACCAGAGACCCCGTGCCAAATAGAAGAAAAAGTAGGCCCAAATCTTCATCATGTCAGCTTAGGACCAGACTTCCTTAACAAGACTCCCAAAGCACAAGAAATGAAATCAAGAATCAATAAATGGGATGAATTCAAACTAAAGCTTTTTCTCAGCAAAGGAAACAATAATGTGAAGAGAGAGCCTATAGAGTGGGAGAAAATCTTTTCCACATGCACTTCAGATAGAGCACTAATCTCCAGAATTTATAAAGAACTCAAAAAATGCCAAAAATACAAATAACCCAATCAATAAATGGGCTATGGTACAGAACAGACACTTCACAGAAGATCTACAATCAATCAACAAATAAATGAAAAAAAGTTCAACATCTCTAGTAATTAGAGAAATGCAAATCAAAACTACCCTATGATTTTATCTCACTCCAATTAGAATGGCGATTATCAAGAATACAAGTCACGATAGGTGTTGGAGAGGATGTGGGGAAAAAGGTACACTCGTACATTGCTGGTGGGGTTGCAAATTCATGCAGCCACTCTGGAAAGCAGTATGGAGATTCCTTAGAAAACTTGGAATGGGTCCACCATTTGAACCAATTATCCCACTTCTCGGCCTATATAACCAAAGGACTTAAAATCAGCATACTAAAGTGACACAGTCACATCAATGTTTATAGCAACTCAATTCATAATAGCTAGATTGTGGAACCAATCTAGATGCCCTTCAATAGAGGATTGGATAAAGAAACTGTGGTATATACATACAAGGGAATATTACTAAACCATAAAGAAGAATAAAATTACAACATTTACAGGTAAATGGATGGAGTTGGAGAATATCATGCTAAGCAAGATAAGCCAATCCTATAAAACCAAAGGTCAAATGTTTTCTCTTATAAGTGATACATAATGTGGGGACAGCGGGTTAAGGAAAGAATGGAGGAACTTTAGATTGTGCAGAGGGTAATGAGGGGGACAGCAGGTTAAGGAAAGAATGGAGGAACTTTAGATTGTGCAGAGGGTAATGAGGGGAGGGGAGGGGGCAGGCAGTGGGAAAGATGGTGGAATGAGACTGACATCATTACTCTATGTACACATATGATTCATGAATGGTGTGACTCTACATCATGCACAACCAGAGAAATAGAGAGTTGTACTCCATTGTGGACAATGAATCAAAATGCATTCCGCTATCATATATAACTAATTAGAACAAACAATAAAATTTTTTTTAAATGAATGGGAGAAAACAAAACAAAAACAAAAACAAAAAGATGTGGCTATCTAAAGAAGGGAGAATTCTTGTGAAAATTCATGAGTCACATATATGACCTGGGTTTGGTTTCTCTTAAGCACACTGGAATTTCTCTCCCAATTATTCATTCATGTGTATTGTTTCTTAACTCTGACTTTCACTGTAGTATATGTAAGAGAATGGTGAAGAGAAGATTTAACATTAATTGACACACACATATCTGCATGATATTAGGATATCTACATGCTTATTTAATTCTCACACAACCTTGGAAGTTCCACCTAATTATTATTCCCATTTTACAGATGAATAAATGGAGCGACAGGAAAGCTAAATGGCCTACAGGGATTACCAGGGAGTACTGTGTGATTCCAAAGTTCCTGCCTTTTCTGTTATACTGTCGGGGTTTCCAGGACCCCCAGCCTTGGGCACGGTCAAGATGGCGCCTGACGCTGAGCCAAAAGCGGCCAGCTATACAGTAAACAACCAGCGAATTCCAATGATTGGCTAGTTAACGATGTGATTAGAGCATGCCCCCCTCGTGTACCTATTCTATGCCTGCAGCTGTCCGCGCGTTTACCTCGTGTGCTCTCCCCTGATTGGTTGAAGTGTATATAAGCTTGATGGGTGGGGGAGTAGAAGAAGAAGCTGGGAGTAGGAGCAGAAGCTGAGAGCAGAAGCTGAGGGCAGAAGCTGAGAGAGGAAGCTGGGAGTAAGAAGAAGCTGAGGGAAGAAGAAGCTGGGAGTAGGAGCAGAAGCTGAGAGAAGAAGCTGGGAGTAGGAGCAGAAGCTGAGAGCAGAAGCTGAGAGAAGAGGCTGAGAGTAGGGGTAGAAGCGGAGAAGCGGAACGACCGGAGCAGGCGAGAGTTAAGTGGAGGGAAAGAGAGCAAGAGAAAGAAAAGAGAGAAGAACCTGAGAGTAGGAGTAGAAGCTGGGAGTAGAGGCGTGCAAGCGGACGTGAGCCGAGCGGGAGAAACGAAGCGGCTGGAGCAGGCGAGAGCCGAGCGGGAGAAGAGTGAAGTGCAGGAGGGGGAAAGAGAGCGAGAGAAAGGGATAGATAAGAAGGAAAGAAAGGAAGACTGTACGCAATAAACTTCCAAAGCTTCAGACGTTTGTCGTGTCTCTCTCTGCGGGCAGAGGGAGCGCGATATTATACCATTGTAATTTAGTGGTTATATATAGTATTAAACAGGATTTCCTCTGGAATTTCAGTAACTGGGTCCCCTTACTAGTCAGTGTGCTCTCAGGCAGGTATTGCAATGGGGCTTTGGAATGTTGCTCCTGACAGAAGGCAGGTCCTGCTTATGCCTTTGACCTTCGTTGTCCTCTCCCATTAAAAACATGTCCGAGATTTGTTCTAAAAGCAATTCCTACACCTAAGTTCTTGGTAGAATTAGTCAAGGAGAAAAAGAAATTCATAATAGGGCTCACTTCTGAATAACTTCTGTAAGTAAAAGGGGACATCATCCTTTCCCCCCAGCCTGGGTGACTTGGACAAAGTCAGAGTAGCAAAGTTGAATTCTCACCCATTACTGCCTGATTTGGAAGTCTTTAGTAATCAATGATGGCTTTGACAGAATGTTGCCAAACACCTCCAACTTGACAAATTTTGGGTTAGAGATACAAGGAAGCCAGAATTCTCTGAAATCAGTCTAACTTCTGGAGGGATCCACCAGCTGCCCCTTTTTCTCATTGCCGTATCAATTCAGACTTTGCAGTGCATTGTATCTAGCATGAATTAGAGAGAGCATTAACACTGATAAACAGAGATTCACAACAGCTTATGAGACGGATTATCCACAGCTCTGAAAAAATATTCTTCTAGTCCTTGAAAATAATGAAATACTTTGCCTTAGTAATTCCTCAACCAAAACAAGGGCCATGAGAGCCAGGAAAAACTTTTCAGTTACATTTGAAAGAAGACTTTCCTGGGTGGAGGATGAGTTCTTCCAATTCAGAGATGGCTCAGAATCAAAACCCAGAAACCTGGGAGGCTGTGCAGCCTTTATTTTCTTCTTTGATGAGTTTAGGAGGGGTGAGATCTAATATTCTGTCCATTTCTAAATCACTGACCCAGTGTCCCAGCCTTGATGATGTTCCTTTCATACCTTCTAAGCTACCCCTGGGGACTTGCAGTTTGCTGACTGTGATGCACTGTTATGTAATTGAGTTTCAAGAGTAGGAAGGCAGAGAAAAAAATCTCACCTACAAGGGGAATAATTAATGAGTCAGGAGGGATAAATCCTCTGAAGTTAGTCACCACAAGACCTCTAACTAATAAACATACGAAAGAAAAAAATTCAAGCTTAAGCACAATAGATTCCCATTCTTCCTGTTTAAAAATAAAACCAGGCAGAAAGGAGACTTATGCAAGAAGGAAACACACAAAGGAAAGCATCAGCATGCCCACACTTCAAAGAGCTCAGGATGAGATCCATTCTGCATTAAGCATAAGGGTCATTTAATAACAATTAGGAAAATGTCCACCAAAGACTGCCACTCTGGAAAGTCAGGAGCCTACTGCCACATTGGTAAAGGAAATGCTTCTTACTGTCAGAGTAAAAGAATATAAAGTATGATCAAAGAGCCCAGGTTCTTCCATGGTGAGCTGTCCTGAACCTACGAGGGAGCGACTGTGGTCAAATAACCTCCAGATTCATTTGTAACCACCATTTTTACTCTCACTCTGAAGGAAAGCATCGAAATAAACAAGAGGTTAATCGATGTAATGACAGATTACTTGATCTACAAAGAAAAGGAGACTAACTCGGAGCACTGTGCATCTCAGTGAACCTCCACGTTAGTAAAGACTATTCTCTCAAAACGAAGGTGCATGGAAATGCAAAGTCCTTCTGAGGCTATGAGAAATAGTTTTTTTTTTTTTTAAAGGGAAATTGGTATTCTGTTCTTCTACTTCCATGCATATTCTCTGCTGAAATTGATCTTCTGTGATGGAGAGACCTGTTTTCCATTCACACCGTTCCTTTCACAATCACCCTTTCTCTTTACCTATTCCGAATCTTAACCACCATGGTGCATAGCTTCAGATACCCACTCTGCAGCATCAAATAAGGGAACAGTTCTAAACATGAATAATTCTCTAGGAAACAGTCTTTTTGCAAATCAGGTGATTGCCAATTTTTGCTTTAAAAATTTTTAGGAAGTGCTGTGTCAGCTGATAGATCGTAAAAAAATATATTTTAATGATGGATCATTACATGGTTTGGGGGTTATATAACCTAGAATTGAGAGAATTGAGTAAGACTGCTGATCGAACTTTCTCTATTTCCATATATTGTTTATAAGAACAAATTTTCTCAGTATTCATGTTAACAAATACAAAAAATGGATTAAATCGACACTAGTTTCTCCTATCTAGTAATAAATAACTCTTATCCAAAGATATGTAAGCTAATTGAAAGCCCCCCCACTGTCTCTTCTATTCAGTTAATTTACAATAAGTTTTTACTTCTTGTAAGCACTAATTAAATACTGAAATTCCCAATAGATGTATGTTATTTTGATCAATTATTCACTAATGATAAATTGTAGTAAAAATTCAACCTAGAAGATATTTTTAAATACTTTGAATATTTTCATCATAGAAAAATCAAAATTAGGGGTTGGGACTGTAGCTCAGTGGCAGGGCGCTTGCCTAGCATGTGTGAGGCATTGGGTTTGATTTTCAGCACCACATAAACAAATAAAATAAAGACATGCTATCTATCTTCAACTACAAAAAAAAGTTTTTTAAAAAGAAAAATTGAAATTAAAAATGAAATCTATACAGCTTTCATATTTTTATTACAGAAATATATGATAGTGATCAATAAAAGGATTTCAAAGCAAATTTATTAAGATACACTAGGATAAAATTATGTGGGAGAAGAGAATGGAAAATAAATCGATGAAAAAAAACAATTAAAATTCTCAAGTGAAACTGAAGAGCTCATTCAGTATATATTAAAGAGATAATGGTGGATATCAAAGAGCTATGGCATCTGGATTCTACTGGATAGTCACAAGAGCTACATAGGAGTTTACTTTTTATCATGTATAACTAATAAGAACAAATAAAAATATATAATACAAAAATTTACTTTTAAATGTCTATATTTACAATACGATAAAATTTTCATGCTTCATCAGTATGTAAACTCATGATGAAAAATGTTACATTTCAATAAAAATGCTTGAGGGTTATGCATTTTTATAAAATTCTTTTTAGGGGCAAATGAGTAAAAAAAAATAAACATCATTGGTTCAAGATGAATTTAGAACTGACACTACCATTCTTTCTCCTTTTGTGTTCAGGTCATTTTTTTAAAAATAAATTTAGGGAGTTAAAGATAATGCTTTCCACAGGCAGAACCTGTGCTGGCTAGCCACCTCATAGTGGATCTTTATAACTGCTCTGCAAAGGAAGTTAGATACACCTTCAATTTGCAATCAAAGAGACCAAGACCCAAAGACTATAAACCTCATGACAGTAGAGGTAGCAGAGTGAGGATCTGAATCCAGTTCTGCCTGTCACCAGGACCCCATGATCTTTCTATCACTTCTGTTGACTCTGTTCTCTGTAGGAGGCTGATCTGATCTAATGATTCAGAATATTACGTTCATCTATCTTCTGATAACACAAAGGGGCAAAAGTGACAGAATTGTGATCAGCTAAGGACCACCATCTTCAGGAGTCACACCTTGGCCCTGCTTCTTCCTGCAATGATAGAGCTAAGCCTTCCCTCCTTCTGCCTTTCCCAACCTTTCATAGGGCAAGGCGGCCTTGGTCACGTTGGGCTGTGACGTATTTACATGACTTTCTCTCCCATGAGACTATGAGCTACCCGTGGGGACAGGAGGTGGTGGGGGGATCATGCTTTATTAAGTTTCTGTCTTTATAGCACCATCTGAGGTGCCTGGCACTTAGTAGATGCTGTAAAGGAAGGTCCTCAACCATTTCACCTGACATATCAGTTATTTTGAGGCTTTCCAATTGGTTTCAATGTGCTGCCAAAGCTGAGAACCTCTGACAGAGTGAAAAAGGTACAGCTGTGATATGAACTCACCTTCTGATCACTAACCCAACACTCTACACTTGAAAATCCCTGTTAGATTGGGTTTCAGTTTTAACCTTGTCTCTACACAGTACCCTGGATGCTGGGGAGGAAAACTCTTGCTCAGTTTTTGATATCCCCTTCCCATTCTGAGAACATTTATAAGTGTTCTTTATAATGTTCTTTAAAATGGCAAACTGTACTTCCAAGAAATGTATTCAAATTCCAGATTTCCATACCCTTTTCATGGCAGATAGGCCAGTCTTTTAATGAGAGGACGTTTCAGGTTGTTAGATACTCACATTCTTGCTGGTCCCTAGGAATGGATGTCACCTTGGTCTTGAACAGTGCAGAGACAAGGATTCTTATAGGAGCTGGGAAAGTGCCCCACTAGCAGGGAGTGCAAGAACTTGTGTGGGCCTGTGAGTGTGTGTGTGCATGCACGTGTGTGCTTGTGTGTGCGCACATGCACATGTGTCTGTACATGGGGAGGCAAGACAGAGGCAGGGACAACAGATCAAACTGGCAGGCAGGACTGTCTTTTGGACTTGAAGACCAGCTATTTGTGTGGAGGCTCCCTTTAAGGCCACCCTGAGAAGAGCTTTATGCATCTTTCAAGCTGTTCTACTTCATGGATCACCTCATAATGACCTGGTAGCAATGACTGTACAAGGCAGAAAGAAAACCCGTAGCTGTCAGAGGCGGGGAGGAATTTCTAAGGCTCATGGGGATTAAAAACCTCTGTGTTGTTTCAGGAGGGGGAACGATGCCTTCTGTCAGTTTTTATTCAAGTGTTTCTTTATGGGCACCAACCTCACTGACTTTGATGCGAGAATAAATTAATTCCGGGGCCCTGACTTGAAATTTCCTGACTCTGCCTGTCTATTGTCTATCCACCCACACAAAGAAGAAGCTGCCGAACCTTGTCAGTTTTCAAGAGAGCCGTTTGCATTACACATTTTTCCAGGGAGTCTTTTATGAGAGTGTTGAGGTTTTTCAATCCTCTTTTTTTTTTCCCCCTCAGCATTTGCCCATTTTAATGTTAAGCCACCTTATTTATATCTTTATACAAAAAAGAAAGAAAGAAACAAAGAAAAAGAAAAGACTCCACTGAGCTGCACAGAGTTGATTTTCTGGGCTAGTTGGAGTAGGGACTTACCCTATTAAAATTTTTAAAGAAATTATTTGTGGCGAATTTTCATGTAACTCCTAAGATATCTTATTTTTATACTGAATCTGCATTTTTGAAGTGATACAAAACACTCCCCAGACTTTGTCTAGCTCATGTTCTAAAGGGATAAAAGTTTTAAAAGATGCACATGTTGCTATCTGTATTTTGCATGTGAGGTAACCAGGAAAAGGAGGCACTCAGCAAGGAGCTTCCAATAAATGCTCCCAATAATAGATGAAATCTGCATTATCCAATAAATCTGCTGCAGAACCAACATGAGAGTGCTGAGCGTTGGCATTTTAAATTCTGGACGACTTAAGAGTCTTCTCTTTGGAATTCATTCTTGGACTGCCTTCTCTGCAGATTCAGTCTTCTCTTTTTTTCTATTAAGCATTTACTGTATGATACATATGTTGAAAGATTTTTACCCACTTTATCTTGTAACCTTTTTCAAAGTGGCATTTCACTCTGTTGCCCAGACTGGTCTTAAATTCCTGAGCTCAAAGGTCTTCCTGCCTCAGACTTCTGAGTAGCTGGGACTACAGATGTGCACCACAGAGCCAGGAAAAATTTGCCTTTTTTATGTGCATTTCAAGATTTAAAACCTAGGAATCTTGAAAACAATTCCTCCTTCCTTTCTTCCCTTTTAACATGGACACACATTTTTACACCACATTATTATTATTATTGCACACCATTATTACACCAGGTTATCGGTGTGTCTGTGTGTGGGAGCGGAAGAATGGAGGCAGTGACTGTTTTTGTATCTTGGGGAAGTCTGAAGAAGTTTCTGATATAGTGGATATTAATATCATTCTTTCCTCTCCCTGGTAGAAACCTCCATCTGATACAAACCTCTCTAGGAATCTTACGTGTATTGGAGCCTGAAGATCAGAGCTGAAACTCAAGTTATCTTCACAGTCAATACCTCAAGGTTAAGTATAAGAAGTGGCACTTCAACAAGGTAATTTAAAATGACTATTGCCTTCTGCCCTAGATCTAAAGGAGAGGAAATGTCAGCGAGGGCCCGGATGTTTAAAGCTCTTTGATTTTACAGGGTCTGTGTATTCATTCCCCAACTGCTTTCCTGCCCCATTTGAGTTTAGGCTGACGACCAAGCAGAATCCAGACACAACAGCAGTCAGGAGACTGATGGGTCAATTTCCAGAGCCCGTCCTGTTTCTTTTCCTGTGCATTCTGGTCACTGGGATGTGTGTACAGCAGGTTTTTAAAATATGGTTATCACGAATTACAAAACTTGAAAGAACACGAATTATGCCCTCCTGTACGATTTCTGATTTCTCTGAAACCTGAAGGATAGAGTTGCTTCCTTTATTTTCCATACTTTTAAAGGTCAATTAGTCACTGCTCATTACTAACTAGATTTGTTTTATAATCACACCAGGGAATCGACTGAGATTTATACATATTTATATTTACATTGGTTCTCCCTCCAACAGCCTTCTTACACAAACAGCTGAGCTCCTTCACCTCTGTCTGGAAACACTGAAACAGCAGAATAAATCCAGTTTCATGTAATTTATGTAAATCACTTCTTACAGGGAATCCTCTTGGTGGAAAAGGTCAATATTTACCATCAAGGAGAAAGAAATAATGCTGATCCGATCACAAACCTTGTTTTCCATCTGTATGTGCAAACACACGCACACTTGCACAGTCGCACGTGTGTGCCCAGGCAGACTCACGCCCCTGCTAAGTTACCAGTTGCTTTTGAAGTCAGTGAAACATAGTGATGATGAACTTAGACAAGGGTCGAGTTAGGTCTGGTTTGCATCCTGCCTCTGGCCATGAGATGGTGCACAAATTACTTAATCTCCTTGTGTAGTTTTCTGACTTTTAAAAATGACAAAAGGGTTCAAGCAAGGATTAGATATAAAAATATCCCAGTAAAATCATGTGCTGAAAACTCCAAAGTACGCACAAATCATACGGGAATTTTGTTAAGATGCAAACTACTATTTTGGTAGTTCAGGAATGATTCTGGTTCATGAATAAACTTTGAGTGGTAAAGTACATACTAAGACATCATAAAATGCAGACTCAAATTGCTATCTGGCGATCTTGCAAGGCAATGAAGAGAAGCTGAGAAAAGATTTTGTTTGGTGACAAAAATCAACATGGCACTAACTCAGTTCCTCTAGATGTAGAAAGGATGAAGTATTTGGGATGAGATTTTATTCCATTCTTTCACGAGGCTCTGTATGAAGAATTGCTAGACTTAATTTCCATTCTTTTGCTAAGGCCCATCAAGGGTCACCTGAACCCACTCGAGAGATGAAGTTTCTTACCTGTCATAGTCTTGGCAAATCTCCCCAACAGCCACCAAGGCCTTCAGGTATTCGTTGGGTTGGTAAGGGTGGATATAGTGCAAGGAGCAGCTGTTCCTGGGGTCCCCATTTGAGGCAGTGAAATCTATAGCTACCTGGAAAAGAAACATAGAAAAATAAGTGGAGTTCCAATGAATGCATCTCCCAGGAATTGTGATTAGTCATGAGAGACATATGGAAAAAAAAGTAGCATATTATATACCATGCCAATCAGAAAAGTACGAAAAGGAATTAATTAGCTTCTTGAAAAACCACTAATTTGGTGGAGGTCATTTATGCAGTTTTTAATACTCCAATACTTTCTCTTCTTCCTGTCCAAAATGGAACCTGAGATTGACATATAGGTGAGAAAGCTAGACACACTTGATTCATGTCACCAGGCAGCAAATATAAGGGTAGGATGTCTGTCTTCCAATTTCACAATTCACTAAGAAAAGACTTCTATGCTTCTTGGGCCGAACAATTCTATCTCAAGGCATAGGTAAGATTCCTTAAAACCAAATTCTGTGTTAAAAATACAGCCTTCATAACAAAGTCGTTGTATTTCCGTGAGTGGCCAGTTTCAGATATGCACTGAAGTGGTTATAACAATTTTTCTGCAAGAAGCAACCCTGTATAAGGCACTCAAGTTTTTGGTTCCCATTTATGCAAGAACTCCTACCTGTAACAAAGAAGGCACCTGAATATTTGGTATTGTTAGTGGGAAGAAGAGAATGTAAACTTTGTCTTGCCACCAAGTTGTCCTTATCCTTCAGCTTCTTAAACTATTCTGATCCCTGACTCATAATCATACAAATAACAGTTACTAACCAAACACTTCTGAACAATAATAAATGCTTAAGTTGGAAGGTGTTAAAACCAGAAGGAACATTTCCTCTGATTTCTAACAGTACCACCATCTAAATAAATATCAACCCAGCCCCTCCCCCCCAAAATGCTCAAACCTGCATAAACGTGGGAAGAGGGGGTTAAAAAGAGGAGTCTTAGGGAAGGAAGTAAACGTTCATGTTGCAGTTTTTCTTTCCTTCCAAGTACAGTAGAATATACCCTCTGTCTTACTAACGACAAGAAGGCTTAAATTTCTTGTATGATCTCGAGGAACAAAATGGGAAATGTTATTTGAATTATATTTCGTTAATTTCATTATAACAAGTAAGTGAAATGCCCCATTGGATTTTTAAAAATGGGATATTACTTCTGGAAGGACAAAGAAAAGACAACTGTGCTTTCTCTTTACTTCTTAAAGAATAAATTTGATGGGAAAAAATATTGCCCATGTTGGATATTGTGATGCTGCTGCATTCAGATCAAAATGACTAGAAAAGAAAAGCAATCTGCTAATAGTAACTCACTTACAACCTCTTTTTCTTTCTTTCGTGAAGTTGTTTTTTCACCACTAATTTGTTTTTCCTTTTCTTCCTCACCCTTCTATAGGGCTATTTTGAAAATTAATTTGGTACGATTCCAACTCTGCTTTCAGAATAGCCAGGTATTTTCAACAAAGGATGCCTACTGACCAAATGCGAGTACTAACTGTGTGAAAAGAAAAGTCATGCGAAAGAAAACCGCAGTTCCACTCGAGATGGCTAACAGAGGGAAGAAGAGAGGAATAACTTCTGTTAAAACCCTTCCCGGTGCCAGGCACTGTGCTTTACAAGCATTATGTTATTTCATTTTCATAGAAACCCTGTGAGGTAGAGATTGCTATTCCTTTTTATGGATAACACTATTGCTCAAAAGTAAAGATGGCACACTTAATAGGGGATGGAGTTGGGTTTAAACCCAAACCTTTATGGCTCCAAAATCTATTCTTTACTATTATAGCATCATACACCCCAAAGAACATGTAAATCTGAGACCGACACAGCAGGAAGATTCCCATGAAAAATGGAGGTGTTTGGGCTGGAGGTAGGGAGATCAGCTTGGAGGCTGATCTAGGGAAGAATGACTTCGACAGAATAGTTCTTTGTGACTACAACAGTTGCAAAAGGTAGAGAAAAGATGATCAATATGTGCAGAGCATGACTGGGGGTGACCCAGAGGGCCAATAAAATGCCCTGTCTTCTGAGATGGCTTTCATACTCAGGGTAAGAGCCAATCTACTGGAAAAAAAATAAAGGGAGACTAGAGGTGAAGACCCCTTTAATCAAGGACTGTGATGAAAAGCTAACAATAGAGAGGAAACTAGTTGTATTTTGTGCATAAGAGGGAGGTATAAAGCACCCTAGGATCCACCCCGAGGCCTGACCAGACAGAGGTCAAGATTCATGCAGATAATACCAGGAGAAGGTCTGTCTCTAGAGGAACACTTGAGAAATGCTTGAGAGACAGCATCTGAAGCAGTCACGCTCTGGGGGCACCCGGAGCACTGAGTTCAACAGGCACTGTTTTCAGACATTTACTTTTGAGGAGACACGTGTAGGAGTGCACCTTGCACACACGTGTGTAGTGTTTAAAAGGTAAAAGTACGCACCTACAGAAAAGGGGAGGGAAACCAGCAGAGCAGTGGAAGGGGATCCAGGTGGAGGGAGGAAGGGAGGGAAAGGGGAGCTTCTGGGGATGAAATTAACCAAATTATACTTTGTGCACGTGCAAATATACCAGAGCAAATCCACTTTTGTGTTTAATTATAATGCACTAATTAAAAAAAAAATAGAAGGGAGACCAGTAGAGTAGAGGCAGAGGATCAGGGAGAGGGAGGACTGGCGGTGGGGGAGGGAGGTACTGAAGAATGAAACAGGTCAAATTATGTTTTGTGCTCATGTGGATATGGCAAGGGAATCCCACTGTTGCATATAATTATAATGCACCCATAAAAAAGATAAAGGCATGATATTCTCCAATTCCATCCGTTTATTTGCAAATGCCATAATATTATTATTCTTTATGGCTCAATAGTATTCCATTGTGTATATATACCAGAGTTTCTTTATCCATTCATCTGTTGAAGGGCATCTAGGTGAATATAGCCAAGCCCAAAAAACCGAAGGCCGAATGTTTTCCCTGATAAGTGGAGGATGGTATATAATGGGTGTGGGGGTGGGGAATGAGAGAATAACTGGGGAACTTTAGAATTTGTAGAAGAAAATGAGAGGAAGGGGGGTATGAAAAATGGTGGAATGAGACAGATATCATTGCCCTGTGTACATGTATGATCACACGAATGGTATGAATCTGCATCGTGCACAACCATAGAAATGAAATGATGTGCCCCATTTGTGTACAATGAATCAAAATGCAGTCTGTAAAAAATTAAAAGCCAAATAAAAATAATAAAAAAAGGAAAGAAAAAGATAAAAGTTGAGAAGGCCAGGTGTAAAGCTACTCCTTCCTCTCCTACTAAGGAAAGGAAAGCATTTTAAACTCTGAGAAATTCTAGAAAATATGGAGATGTTGTGGGGATATTATCTTGATGCTACTCTGCTTTATCTGAAAAAGCAAACCACTGGCAAATGTTGATATTTTATTACTACGTTTATTCTTTATGGTGCTGGGGATGGAACCCAGGGCCGCACACGTGCGAGGCAAGCGCTGTACCTTGAGCCACACCCCAGCCCTGAGACTTCACATTTAATAAGGAGGGTCTTGTGACTCACCTTGCTCCTGACGCCCTCAATCATGGGTCACCATGGTCCTCATCTCTGAAGACATCCTACCTGTGTTTCTTTATTTTTTTTTTTAATCAATTAACCCTAGAATATATTTTGACATTATGCATACATGGAGTATAACTTCTATAACTTCCCATTCTTGTGGTTGTACATGATGTGGAGTTACACTGGTCATGTATTCATATATGCACATAGGAGAGTTATGTCCGATTCATTCTACTGTCTTTCCTATTCCCATCCCCCCCCTTCCTTCCCTTCATTCCCGTTTGTCTAATTCAGTGGATTTCTATTCTTCCCTCCCCATCCCCTTATTGTGTGTTAGCATCTGCGTATCACAGAGAACATTTGGCCTTTGGTTCTTTGGGATTGGCTTATTTCACTTGGCATGATAATCTCCAGTTTCATCCATTTACCAGGAAATGCCATAATTTCATTCTTCTTTATGACTAATATTCCATTGTGTATACATACTACATCATCTGTTGAAGGGCACCTAGGTTGGTTCCATAGTTTAGCTATTGTGAATTGAGCTGCTATAAACATGGATGTCAACACTTCACTACAGTATGCTGATTTTAAGTCCTTTCTACCTGTGTTTCTTGATATCAAAACTGACAATGGGCTCCATGTATTGATGACCTGCCTGAGACTCCTGAAGGGTCAAGGATATTATATGATGACAGATGGGCTGGTGTCTTGATAGAGAATCAGAGAATGAAACCAGGTATTATAGACCAGGGGGGAAAAATCCATATGGAAAAGTGGCAACTAAAGAAGCACAGTTGCTTCTTATTCTCCCTAGGCACAGGCAAGATCCATCCAAGCATGCAGCCACCTGGGGCCAGCCAGCTGAGCCTAGGTGTATCAGTTGGTTGAGGATGTTAAGATATCCAGAGATGTCTGGATAAGCATGCATATGCTTTTCAAGAATATATTTAAAAATAATTTTAACAACATATCTTAGAACTGGAACTAGGTAAACCGAAAGAGGTGGCTAGGATGTAAAACCCAAGGAGACACTCATTGTCAGCTGGCTAAGCCATCCAGAGACTGAATGCCTCTTTGAATTTTGTAGCCCTCTCTTGCCTCCTGCTCCCCCTCCTGGCCATGGAATGTCATTTCATTTCTATCAAGTCTTCATCCTCAGGCTTGGAATAAGCTTTTAATTTTTAACTAGGGTGGGACAGAGATGATGTTGAGTTGGGGGATTGTAATTGAAGGCATTAAGGGTAGAAGTGAGAAGGAACTGGTGATATATTTAATGTGATGTTGGATGACATTTAGGGAAAAGGGGCAGATTTGGGGGGCACAGAGGACGATGATACCACTTGAGGATAATGGAAGAAGCGAAGCCAGAGTTAAAAGATCAGTATCAGTGGCCTGTTCTTGGCGGTGCTGTGTAGACTTATAAGTGTGGCTGCTGGAAGCTTCCCTTTCTCCCTGCAGGAGGTCTCGGGGTTTCCAGTGTCCCCATAGGAATGAACCCTGTGTCTACAGCACTTGGAGAGGCTGTTCCAGTTCAGGAGATTCTGAAATAGGTCTGGGGGAGGTATCAACTTTAAAAATTAACTGATGAAAAAGCAAATAAAACACCGATCTTTACATCCTAGTCCTTTCTGTAATTTCCCATGGCTCATTAAAAAATATTTTCTCATGTGACTCAATTAGAAAAGAACAGTTTTAAGTTCAGGGCAGCTAAAAGATTTTTCTTTTTCCGGCAAGTGATAGTTTCTAAAATCTCCTTCATGAAGCCGGAGGTAAAATATCTATCTTCAGGAGGCGGCCTTCTCCCAGGAATTCTCTGTGCTCTTTAAAGTTAGCATTCGTGGAAAGAGAACGGAGTGAAAGGTTAGATTTATTTTAGAAAGCAACAGGGAGGCAGTGAACGATGGGATTAAGTTGAGAATAAAAGCAAGAAAATGACTGAAAAATGCCAGTTTGTGGAGGTGGCTACCGACGCTCAGACTCGAGTGCTGGAGAGGCTACAGAATCACCACATTTTCATTTTGTGATATGAAGCATTTATGAAAACCTGTGGTTCTGGTATGTGCTCCAATCTTCTCAGCGGGCAGCTCATTGCTTTTTCCTTCTGCTCAGGAGGCCACTCTCATTATTAAGCAAAACTGTGGAGCAGTTTTGCTAAACCTTGTAGAGAAAGTAAAATGCTCCCTTCATGCCACCAAGTCCTAGGTGCATGGAGTCGTTCCTGGGAAAAGGCTGTAAGGAATGATGAGCGTCTTTCAAAACCCTGCTCCTCAGATCCTTTGCCTTCATGTGACTAATGGGTCATTTGGGAGCCTGTTAATGTTTTTTAGGGCAGACACTGTGAAGCAACCTCTGTTTTTGCTAAATCTCTTATTACGTGCAGTCAACCTTTAAGACATCGTATTCTGGGGTATCTTTTTAAAAATAAGTTTGTACACAATTTGGACTCACACAAAGAGCCTTGCAGGTGGAGATATTATTTACTTTGAGCCATGTGTTAGCTTTTTATCGCTGTGGCCAAAATACCCAAGACGAATCTAGAGAAGAAAATGTTTATTTTGGGCTCATGGTTTCAGAGGTTCGGTCCATGGTCAGCTGGTTCCATTGCTGTGGGCTGAATATGGGGCAGAACACCATGGCAGAAGGGCATGGTGGAGGAAAGCTGCTCATCTCATAGTGAGCAGGAAGCAGAGAGAGGAAAGGAGAGGAGCCAAAGGGAAGATGAAACATTCCAGTGAACTTCCCCAGTGACTCACCTCCTCCAGTCACGCCCCACCTGACTATAATTACTACCCAGTCAGTCCATTCAAACTAAGATGGACTGATCAGATCATACTTCTCATAATCAAATCATTTAACCATTGAATTTACCACTGAACATCTCATATTCTAACCACAATAGGCCGTTTCTTAAATGATAGGCTAAATTCTTATTCTTCTCTATTTCCACAAAACTTTATAAGGAGGCTAGAAAATAGGAAAATAGAGACCTCTGAGTTCATCTGGTTCATTTCCTGCCTCTTCAGCCCATTGTGTCCTGGCTTTACCTACAGGCTCAGGAGGCAGGACTCACTTGTACTTCTGAGAGTTCATCAGTGGTTAATCTGGGATATAAAAGAAAGATTTGAAAACTTACACTGGGACATGGTGTGGACATGAGATGCACTTAATGTGTTAGGGTTAAAAAAGATTTCCCTAAAGAACCTTTAATATGTAATCTGAATTTTAGGCCTGAAGGTCAGATGGGAGAAGCCACATTTAACTTGTTCTATTATATCACATTATATTATTAAATGAAGACAGAGATCATGGAAATAGTATCATCTTTGAATTTTTAAAAATTGTAAATGGGACAAATGTGATCCATAAGTAAGAAAAAAAATTACCATTCAGGATTCTACTAACAGGGTGTAAGTTTTCTTTTTCTTTTCTTTTCTAGCTATTTCACACATATTGTCTTCATTGATTTTGTGCGGCTGTAACAGAATAACATAGACTGAGTAATTTGCAATTAACAGAGATTTATTTAGCTCATGGATCTAGAAGTTGGAAAGTCTAAGAGCACAGTACTGGCATCTGGTGAAGCCCTTGTGCTGCACCATGCTTGGACAAAAAGCAGAAGAGCAAGGGAATGTGAAAGCCAGCAGAGACTGATCTCTCAGACTCAGGCCCTTTTACAACAGTATTCACGCATTCGAGAGAGTGCAGCCGTGAACACCTTCATGACGTGAACACCTTCCATTCGACCCCATCACCCAACACTGTTGCTTTGGGAATTAAGTTTCTAACACATGCTGTTTTGGAGACATACTCAAATTTTAGTTTATGTACTATAGTGTGTACAATATTACATAGTAGTCATCACAGAATAGCTCTTCCTTATATTTTTTTCACTTAACACTATATCATAACCATTTCCTCATGTTATTACCTAATCCTTGTAATTATAATTAAAATGACTTTATCATAGTCCATTTAAAGAAAGCACAACAGTACTATAATTCACAGTCATTATCTTTGTTTAAAAAAATTTTTAGTTGTCAATGGGCCTTTATTTTATTTATTTATATGCGGTGCTGAGAATCAAACCCAGCGCCTCAGACACACTAGGTAAGTGCTCTGCCACTGAGCCATGCCTCCAGTCCCCCGTTATCTTATTGTTGGACATTTAAGTTGCTCACAGCTTGTCTCTGTGAAAAAAAATCTGTGTTACAATGAACACTTTTGTGCATCTGAAAAAGCAATATCTTTCAAAGGAAACCTTTAATTCTTCTACCATTTTTTCCCCCCAAATACCTTATGGCGTCTGTCTCTTCCGTGCGGTCTATAATTTTGTATCTTGTGTGTGAAATTCTAGTATCTGATTTTATTTTTAGCTGTGGTGCCATGTGCCGAACCCAATCTCCTTCCCCGTAGTCTCCGTTTCACCTGACTCACCTCTCCCAAGGCTGAGATTTGACATTGCTCTAGAGTTCTTATGACCCAAGGATTCACATGACGTAGGAAAGTTGTCCTCAGGGGTGCCCTTGACCTCCCAAAATTGCATGCAAAATTGGGTGTGTGCATTTTCTAGCAAGAGGATGCAGGTGGGGTATCAGATTCTCAAGCGTCTGGGTGGCCAAAAATAATGAGAATCACTGTCCAGGACTCTTTAGCATCTTTTCTCTTTTCCTTCACTGTGCACTCTCCTTGTTCAGGTCAGATTCGCTCCTGAAACCTTCTCCTTTTGAATCCTCAAACTGCCATTCTGCTTCTCCCTCTTGCCTTCCCTTTGCTTTCGCCTTTCTTGAACTGGCAGTGAGACCTGCTGTATTCACATCCTTGCCTTCTGTTTACACCCTGACTCCAGGGTCTCACCTATCTCATTCTGCTGAAATTGTTCTCCTGTTCTTTAGATGCCATGTGTCATCTCATATAACCCGGTTATGGCTTGCTATTCTTTAGCACATTGGGATTATTGCCCTTGATTTTTCTTATAACTTTTTCCTCCTGGGCATCTGAGTTACTGGTTCCTCCTAGAACTTCTGCTCCACTGGCATCTCTTCTCTCTCTGCTTTCCCCCACCCCCACCATCAGATGGAGGTCCTTTACAATTTCCTGTTATCAAGTCCCTTGTCTTCTGCATTCTTCTCCTGGCCATTTCATCCAGACTCATGTATGTACAGTTCCACCTCTTTCCTGAAACCTAGGTCCATATTTGTAAGTACCATCTGCACTGGTATACCCGAAAGTACTTCTAACGTGTCCAAAACCAAATTCATCTTCTAGCTACTCTGACTTGTATGTTTACATGAACAAGACTGCCATGTTCTGTCACTAAGGCAAAAAAATCTGTACTCCATCCTGGACTCATCATGCTCCTTGACTTTCAGTCTCCTCATTGTATGATCGACCCGGGGCTTACTGTCTCCCTTTCCATGATACCTCTTTCTTTGGTGCCATCTGCTTTAGCCTTTCCCCCCAACCAGCACCAGGCCTGTTGTGGTGGGCCTGAATCTCTTCTTGCTTCATCTCTCATACTCCCTTGACCATCACCAATACTTTTTATCAAACACTCCTAGATTTACTTCTCTAAAACATTTGCCAGTTGCTTCAATACCGTGTTCACCATCCTTCTGAACATTCCATTAGCTACCAAATGACCTCAAAATTCAAATCCCCTCAAGTTCTGAGCCCAAGATGCTTTCCAACATTCCCCTAGATATATCCTGCTTGTTCATATTAACCCAAGTAAGGTTTTGGTATTTGTCTTGGAATATATAAGTGCATACATGCTTAAGTTCATGAAGATGCTTTTTAAAAAAGCCTGGTATCATGTTTATCTATCCAATTTGTTTCTTTCCCTACAATTTACCTTCCCTTGAAGGTTTAGGGTTTGATTGATTACAATTCAACAGAAGTATTCTGAACAGCCTTGCATCTAAAGACAAGATGTCTCATCCTTAAATAGTCATAAGTTGAACTAGAAGCACCAATGTCTATGGGAGAGGAAAGGGCTTTCTTTTAACCCCTGCATGTCCTCTGTGCTGGTCACAGTCTCTACAGGAAACAAACCACCCACTCAAAAGAGATGATTGAGGAGAATTAAGGTGAAACCAACCAGAAAGGTTAGGAAGGAGAAGGATGAGAACTCAGCAATTATTAGAACTATCTGCAGGACAGGGAAACTCATGGGAACTGTTGCCGTCTTCAGAGGAACAAGGCTGCTTCCAAACCGCAGCGTGGCAGGCAGAAAGCTGGGGGAAGGACTATTCCCAGTTGTCTCTCCTATTTGATCTCCGATTGGTGCCTTTTGCTTGTCAAACCTGACCACAGGCTAAGAGCAGGAGAGACTGGGAAGTGTATCCAGAGTTCAGCCTCCTGGGGCAGAGACAGAAGAGGTGGAGGAGGAGCAAATATCCAGAATGACATGTTACCTCTGGCCCCTGAAGGTCTTCCTCCAGGAAGACAGAAAGTTTGTCCTGGCTAAAGCTACTGCGTTTGCTCAGGAGTCGTGAATTGTATCATGTGCCAGTGGGAATTTTTGGCTCAAGAAGGATCAGAGGGCCGAGAGTGTTGGCACATGCCTACAATCCCAGCAACCTGGGAGGCTGAGGTAGGAGGATTGCAAGTTCCAGGCTAGCCTCAGCAATTTGGTGAGACCCTGTCTCAAAACAAAAATAAACAAATAAACAAATAAATAAATAAAAAAGGATGTAGCTCAGTGGTAAAGCGCCATTCTGGGTTCAATTCCCAGTAGAAAATAACAACGACAACCTAGAGGTATAATCACAGTCATCCCCTTTCTCTCTCTCCTCTGCCCATTTCCATGCTAGGAAGTCCTCTTCTCCTCACTTCTCCTCTCTGCCATTTCCTTTCATGTTGCCAGATGGCTTCAGTAGAATTATGGGGAAGAAAACAAACACTCTAGACCAAATTAAATATGTTGATTTCTACTGTTTGCATTATAATTTACATTAGATTGTACTACTTGAGCAATAAGATTTATTACGAGAAAGCAGACTTAATTTTGGAGGAAAATGACATTGAGATGGGTAGTATGTTTTCTTTCATAGGACACTCAACATAGAATACCTAGCAATCCTCTTTTGAGACTCCAGCCTATAGGAAAAGTTTTATGGCAGGAACTATTGATGACTTATCTCCTTTTTCTCAGAATTTATCTGCACATTCTTCTCCTCTTTTCATTCCTTGCTCCAGACCGCTCTCTCCATTCAACTGCCCCACGGGTCCCTCAGTTGGCACTTGAAGAGATGAGAATCCAGGACTGGGCGTACTGTTGGGGGCAAACACTGAGGACTGTGTCCATTGGGGACAGTCAGCAAAGTGAGAAAGGAGAGAACAAAGGAGGAAGGGCAATATCTACATAAGGCAGGTCACAGGTATATCCAAGACTCAGGGTATGGAGCTGGGAACTCTTTGGGATTAAACTTCAGGGGTTTTGGGGGGTGCTGATTCCTTGCAGCACAATTCCAAGGGCAAAACATGTCCTTGAAAGTTGAATAAAGAGTTCTTCAAGAGCACAGGAGCTATAGAATCTAAAACAAACTGAAATCAATAGAGCTTTCCCTTGAAAACCTATAAATAGTTTTCTGAAATCGTTCCTTTGCCTAATATCTTGGGAAACTATTTCCTGGAGTTGTCCTTCATAACCTTGCTTCCTTCCCTACTTCCATTTGTATAGACCTGGAACTGCAGTGAACCTACAGAAAAGATGGGTGTGTGTATGTGTGCCCACAGGGAACATGTTCACTACCTTCCATATGTGCCTGTGTGCATGTAGGAGGAATAGGCTGCTGGATCTTAGATAAGGACCAAATAACAGCTCCTTTAAAGTATTCAAGAGTAAGTGAGGGCTGGAGTTGTAGCTCAGTGGTAGAGCGCTTGCTTAGCCCATGTGAGGCATGGGTTCGATCCTCAGCACCACATATAAATAAATGAATAAATAAAATAAAGGTATTGTGTCCATCTACAACTTAAAACATTAAAAAAAAAAAAAAGAGTAAGTGAGCAGTGCCCTGAGTTTAGGCAGGTCATAGGTAGATTTTTCTAAGCAGAACAGATAAGCATCTAGCTAGGAAGAAGCTGGTGTATCAAATGACCACGTGTCCCATCCTTTGTGATTTCCTCTTTTAGTCCTTTGAACACCACTATCTCTGATCTCAGGAATGTATTGGTTTCCTTGACTCTCTTGGGCCCAAAACTATACAAAAAATTTAAACCCATTTTCTATGCCTTCCTCACATGTCTGAGGCAGTCTAGGGAACTAACTGCGAGTGCTTCTGTAAGTTGAGAAACGAACACTGTACAAATTGCATCTTATTTATATTCAGGTTGCTTTCCCATGGGTTTTAGCACATCTATATTTTGCCATCTGGTCCCAGAGATTTTTCTTTCTGGAGGTTACATCTGCCCCAGCCTAGGAATATTTTAAATATGAAGTTAATGAAAGCAAGTTGTTCCTGGGCAGATGGTCTCACAACCTTGACCTTGAACTACCTTTAAAAAGACCCAGTTCACCTATCCATACACATCAGAAGTATGTAAACCCCATGAACTCACAGGTTACAATTAGAAGATCATCAATTCATCTGCCGAGACTAGATGCTCATCCTGTTTCTCAGGCTGATTTCAACTGAGTTCCCCAATCTTTGGAATTCACCTTTCCATTGACTGATGAGCCTTTTGTGCTAATCCTCAGGTATGACACTGGTGCTTGAGTTCTGGTCACTTGAACACAACTTAGGCATCTGCCTTAGTTCAGTGAAACTTACTAGCATGACTCACTTCCTACCCATCCTTCTCCCCGAGTGTCAAAATCTGGCAACCTACATACCACTTTATTCCTCATATGGTTACTGTGGGAAGGAAAAGCATTAGAAAGGCTCCTCAAATCACCTGAGGTGGCAAGAATCCTGCTAGGATACCAAGAACCATATGCCCTGGAGAAAACAGGAGCATGAACTCGTTTGTAAAACGTGATTCCACACACTCCATCAGCAAGGAGACTTGAACAAAGCTGACCCTGGGTTTTAATAGACTTTTGTATCTTAATAGCCCTAAACCAGTACCAATTCCCTTTCTTTACCCCAAAGAAGAATGAACAAGCAATCAACTTACTGTAAACTGGATTTGACAGCCACCCATGATGTAGTCCAAGAAGGAGTGCATCTTGTGGATCTGCATAGGAGGAGAGGAAACCAGCTTAAAAACAGCACCATCTTTTTCCTTGCAGTTTGAAGGCCTAAACTTTAGGGATAGGCTGCTAAACCAGAGGAAAGAGCAGAAAGAAATCTGTGGGAAGCAAATGGGTCAGTTGATACTGTTCCATTAGAAGGGAGAAAGAAAGCAAGGTCAATACTCATGAGCCTGTGAAGGCTGCAAACCTCCATCCCCTGTTCTTTTCTTTTGGTTTGTGTATGATTTTAATCAACTTCCGCCTCTGGGGTGAAACCAAAACTATATTTTTAAAGGTTACTACTGTTTTGGAATCAATAATGTCTCATACTTGGCTTCAGTTTTTCTTCCCTGTGCCTAAGTCCCAGTCCTGGTAACATTCTTAATGTTCAGGTAATCGAGATTGGTGGTTTGACAAGATTCAATTAACTGAGAAGGCTTTTATTGACCATTTCCTGTTAATTAAACCCCTTTCCTGCCATAAACAATAATGACAACAAGGACTATCATTTATTGAGTACTTAGTGTGTACCAGGCACTCAACATCTTTTATTTCCTTTCATTCTTAGAATAGTCCTATGGAGATTATACTATTATTATTATTTTTGTTATTATTAGACCCATTTTATAGATGAGGAAACTAAGGCTAAGACCATGTAGCTAGTAGGTGGTGGGCTTGGGATTCACCTTATGGAAGTCTGGACTGCATCATTCATCCTTTTGACTCCTGTGCTGGAACTCAGCAGGACTGTTGCTTCTGGCCAGCTACCATCATTTGTGTTCTCATGGACTTTATTGACTTCTGGTCTTAAATTTTGCTTCTTTAAGATTCTACTGCCTTACTCTTGGTAAGCACCCACTAGGCTCTAGGTGTTAGGGCCATGGTGATGACACGGTAGCTGCAGTCAGGGACCTTATAGAATGGATCCTTTTACCCAGACAGCCAATAACTGATTTTCTTCCTTCACTTCTCAGATTCCATTTGATGCTGAGGGAAGTTTCTCAGAGACTGACAAAATCCTGTGTTGGTCTCTGTAGATCCCACCTCTAGGTGGCACACACCTATCTGTGGGCAGACTTTTTCCGGGGTTGATGTTCACTGAGTTCTCTGTAGCGTGCCTGCTCTGGGCTTTCTTATGGCTATGCTTTGTCTGACAAAGAATCAAGGAAGTAAGAATCTGGGAATGACTGATTACCGTGGCATCTGAGTGCTGTAGTGTCAGATCAACTTGTGGAAGATCAGAACAGATAATATACAGTCACCTTAAGGAGAGGGCTAACCACTGAATTGGTTCATCTGTACTTTTCTCCTGCTTCTCTGTGCACAGGCATTGTCACTTGGCTGTTTTGAGTGTACCCAGGATTTGGTTTGTATGGGTATGATTCATGAATGACAGAGACTTTGTAAGAGTTTGTCACTCACGGTTCCCCAAAGGGTAGAAGGTATGTTGTACCACAAAGGAGGGCCACATGGGCAACACCAGGGTCGGTCAGGGAGTGGAAAGAGTGAGATGAAAGATTGGATAAAAGACTTCATTGTGGGGCTGGGGCTATAGCTCAGTTGGTAGAGTGCCTGCCTCGCTAGAACAAGGCGCTGGGTTCAATCCCCAGCACCGCAAAAAAAAAAAAAGAGAGAGAGAGATTCATTCTTCATTGTGATTTTTCACTGGATAAGGCAGGATAAGCAGTCAACCAGTCTTAGAGTTGCATAGTTTGAATCTTTCCAGGAGACTTTGAACTGCAGGTTGTCTCTAGTTATCTGGCACCTGTCCCTGTGGTGATGTAATGCACGGGGGTTGGGGTAAGCATGACATGTGAGAGTTCGCTAAGGAGGGTGGTTGAGAGTATGGACCCCGACATGCATGTCAAGGGCATGTTGGACAGCAGGCAGTGTGCTGTGTCTAGGAATTAGCTAAGCCTGAGAGAAGCAGTTCCTCCTTGGATCCACAAGGCCCCAAGATGCCAAAGCAAAAAAAAATAAAAAAAAACACCAGTAAAACAATGACTCCGGGTGTCATTAGTTTCAGTGATAGGGGTGGCATGTGACCTAAACCAGACCAATCAACCTTTTCCTTTACTATCTTGTTATATAAGGATGCGGTCCTGCAGCATTTGGCTGCCAGGAAAAGCCTATTTCAGGAGAAGTAACCTGATATACGCACAATCTCTCATTTGTAAGGATTCATCTTGTTATGTTTCTTACTCCATGAGGTTCTGAAAGTGATATGCATTCAGTAGAAATCATACTTTGAGTTTTGACATTTTCCAGGCTTCGGGATATGCAGTATGATGTTCTCTCAGTGCTGGGTAGCAGCAGAGAGCCACAGCAGTTGGCCACAGGACCATGAGGGTAAACAACCAATAGTCTACAATGTACTATGTTATCAAGCTATATTTGATAGTTTATGTGTATTAAGTATTAAATGCATTTTTGACTTCTGTTATTTTCAACTTACTATGAGTTTTTTGGGGACATAACCCCATTATAAATTGAGGAGCATCTGTGTGTGTGTGTGTGTGTGTGTGTGTGTGTATGTTCATGTGCATATAGTAGAGTCAGGCAGACATGGGTTAACATCTCCATTCCTAAATTTACCACTTGCGTGACTCTGGGCTACTCGTATTACTTCAGTTGAAAGGCTTGTGATGAAAGTTAAACAGGCTTTATTGAAGTTACTCTCACATATTAAGTACCAAACTAGCAGCAGAATTATTCTTGGATGTAACTTAAGAGATTTAGTTATTAGCATATGGAATTTTCTGCAGAGTTGAGCCTCTTTAGGAGGAATTTCTTTAATCTTCTTCCATTGTCTTTTTTACATGGTCTCTTTAAGCATGAATGAAGTAGCACATATAAAGCACTGAACACTGTGACGGAACATAGTAAGTGTCCTATAGATACTGGCTGTCCATTTGGGTATCTTCCTGAACAGAGAGGAGCCTGACCAGTGACCAGGGCTCTCTTGTCTTTGGGGGCAGGACTGTCCTTGGGGGTGGGAATAGTGAATTGGCACCTATGATTTGTTCCAAGGGTACCTACGATTACATTTCTATTTGTATATCCATTAAGATTGACTTTCTGATTTTTGTCTTTTTTCCATATTTTTATTGGCGCATTACAGTTGTGCATAAAGGTGGGATTTGTTACATATTTGTACATACACAACATATAACAAAATAACATGGTTAATATCATTCCTCAGCATTTCCCCTTTCCTTCTCCTTGTCTTAAAAAAAGATCCCTTCATTGTGACACACTCTCCCTCTGACCACACAGTCTGCACTCTTCCTTCCAGACCACCCTAACTTCACACTCCTGGAAGAGAGGGCTGTGTACGTACCTTGCACTGATTCAGAATCACAATGCCTGAGTTCTTGTAATTCTTCTTCTTGGCTTTGTACTTGGGATTGATGCATTCCCACTGCACCTGCAACGAGAAGGCCACAGCCTGAGAGGCTGCTCAGGAGGAAGTAGAGTCTCTTAATGAGGGTGAGATGTTGGGTGCTTTTGGGAACGCACAGGTGGAGGACTGATGAGTGGTCTCTAGGAGGTAACACTTGCATTGAAGGGAGCGGTAAAGGGGAGTGACAGAGTGAGACTCCAGTACTACTGCCTGGTTCAAATTCCAGCTCCTTCATTTCCCAGCTGTGTGACCTTTGGCAAATCACTTGATTCCTCTATCCAACATCCCCTCTGTAAAATGGAGCTTATAATGATATCTATCTCATTGGCTTATTGTGATCATTGCCTGATTAATCTATGTAATATTATAGACCAGTGCCTGGCACACATAAATGCTTAGTATTCATAGGGTCAGATTAAGCAGCAGAGAAAATAAGAGATCTGCAGACACACAGTTGAGTGATACTCAAGGGCTAAATCTGGGAATTGGTTTAAAAAATAGGAAAAGTGAGGAGCATGGAATGTGGGCCACTGATGTGAGAGAGAACACGGATGAGTTTACACAAGACTTCACTGAAGACTGAAATAGTGGAATCATATATGTTACAACAGTGGCATAAGAGATCTCCAGAAGGACTCCTCCAAGGGATAAGATTGGCTGGTACCTGAGAAGTTAGCTGGGAATTAAGGGGAAATCTAGAAGAATAGTCCTCAACCTTTCCAGTCTACAGATTTCATGGAACAAAAATCAACCATGAGACATACATTCGAGAATTATTAAATGGTCCAGCCCACCATCCTATGGGAGGTGGATCCTGAGATTTCCACCAAGGAGACAAAATTCCACTCCTTGACAATCAGAAGTGAATGAAGTAGTTTATGAGGCAGATGTGAGAGGTGCAGACTGACACTGTGGTGTCCCCCAGTGATCCACTCTTCTTGGTGTCAGTGCATTCCTATAATTCCCTCCCAGAATGAGGCTGAGCTTAGTCATGTGACTTATTTTGATCAGTGGGACATTAGTATATGTGATATAAGCAGAGGGCTGAAAAGCATCTGTGTCTTGCTTCTGGGAAGTTTTTCCACTGTGTAGAAAAGCTTATGCTGGTCTCCTGGAGGATGACAGAATGCACAGAGGTTCCAGCCGTCTCAGCGACTGGGGCGCAAATGCTGGAAAGTTCAGTCGGTCCCATGTGGAGCAGAGAGGAAGTGCCTCAGGTAAACTCGACCAAAATTGCCAGCCCAGAAAAAGGTGAGGAAATAATGATTGTTCTTTTCATCCAGGAAGTTTTGAGGTCATTTGTTATCCAGTTACAGAGAATGAGGTAGTTTCTCAACACTGGGGAAGTTCTGGCAGGGACTGTAAACATATAACCGTTTGGAAGATAGGAATCCTGAACTGGCTAAGTGTCTCTATGACTCCTTTCAAATCTGGGATTTGTCAACGGAAGAAAGAAAAGAGTCAGAATGGAATCTGAGATCAGAAGATCTCCAGCACTGTGTTTTGCTAACGCCCACGGCTCTCCACCATCATCAGGGTTCTCTTTTCTTCCCCTTCTTATAGGTTTTCTTTTCATTCACCGGGCGTCACCTGAGAAGCGAGGCTACTAGCCCACTTCAAAGTATATTTGGTATTTACAGACAAAGCCTCACAAGTCCCTCCCAAATTCATCAAAAATGAAATTGCTTTTTTCTTTCAAAGCTTCCTCTGATATTACAGTATGAACAACTGGCTTAGGGATTTAATCAACAATTGGAAAGAAAAGATCCTAAAATTAGCTATGCGGACTCTTTTGTCATTTTCAATAATAGCTATTAACCTCAATTTCTTCCATCAAGTAGGACATAGCAAATGGAAACGTGAATGAGCTAATCATTCTGAGTTCTATATTTTTTTAAAATTAGAGAATTATGATTATACATGGTGTTTGGGTTCATTTTGACAAAATCATACATGTAAGGAATTTGATTTCAATTCCCCTTCTCTCCTCTACTTCCTCTCCTCCCTCCTTCTATTCCTCCTCTACTCAACTGATCTTCCTTTCACTCCTTTATTTATTTATTTACTTATTTTGGTGTTTTATACATATGCATAAAGGTGCAATTCCCTTTGGAACATTTATATAACAGGATTTTGCTAAATTCATTCTGTATTTGGGGCCTGCCCTTTTCCTTCCTTCCTTCCTTCCTCCCTCTCATTCTCCTTCTACTCCATTGATCTTTCCTTTATCTTGAGGATATTGGATCCTCTCCCCACTGCCTTCTTTCCCTTAATTTGCTCTTGTTTCCACATATGAAAGAAAACATTTGACCCTTAATTTTCTGAGTCTGCCTTATTTTACTAAGCACAATTTTCTCCATTTCCATCCATTTATCAGAAAATTCTGTTACTTCATTCTTCATGGCTGAGTAAAATTCCATTGTGTATATATACCACATTTTCTTGCCATTCTTCTATTGACAGGCATCTTGGTTGATTCTATAATCTGGGTGTTGTGAATTGTGAATTGAAGTGATGGAATCACTATAATATGCTGATTTTAGTTCTTCTGGATGAATACCAAGGAGTGGGATAGCTGTGTCATGTGGTGATTCATTTCTAGTTTTTTAAGGATTCTCCACATTGCTTTCCATAGTGGTTGTAGTAATTTGCAGTCCCACCAACAATGTATGAGTATACCTTTTCCTCCACAACCTCACCAGCATTTATTGTGTTCTTGATAATTGCCATTCTGACTAGAGTGAGATGAAATCTTAGATTCTGCATTCTATTAAGAATTATAATGCTCACCCATGAAAAGTGCACTCATTTTTATCTTAGGCCAAGATAAGCTGGTAGAGTAGGATGGGTTAGCTGAGCCAAGCAGGGGCTTCCAAGGAAGCAGAATCAAAACCTGAAGGTACCTGGGACCTTTGTACCTGTTGGGGGGTAGGGGAGTCTACTGCATTGTCTGCAGATGAAACTGTTGTGAAACTATGGGTTTTCCACTTTACTTCTACAATCCCATTTAATTCTTCTCGAAACCACTTTTATGAGCCCAGGACGAGGCTCACAGAAGAGAAGAAACTTGCCTGGGTCATGCAGGTGGTGACTGCTGGGCTCTGGGATTCACATCCACAACAATGTCACTCCAAATCCTGGCCTCCTGACCACAATGTCTCCTCTAGGAGGGTCTCATGGGGACTCCCCCATTTGGGCTTGAAAAATTTCCCCTGGGCTACTTCAACCTAAGGGTGCTTATGAAGGGTACTCAAGCATTAATCAAGATCAATCAAGAATTCACCCTGTACCACCAGAGCCATGGCCCATACAGGAAGCTCGGGTGAATGATGCTGCCTTCTTTTTCTCTCTGATACTGCTCATTCAGGTTCCTCAGGGCTTAAGCCTCCTCTGTCCTCTCTTCTTTCTTCTCTCCTGGTTATTCATCCCTTCTGTCGACTTTAAATAGCCCTTCTTTGTCGGCACCTCCTAAAATGCACTTATAGGTCAGTTTCTCCCTTGAGTCCCAGTTTTTCCAAAACCTAAATCTCTAATTTTCTTCACAAACTAGACATCCCTGCCACACATCTTCCTAATTTCAGGATCAATGCATCTTTACATTATTTTTCTCCTTCCCTTTCTCCCTGGTATCCCATTCCTCAACAAATTTTATGGTTCCCATCTCCAAAATGTGTCTTAAATCTCTCTACTTTTCTCTATTTCCATTACCATTTATTCAGTCCTGACAGCCTCCTAACAGATCTCCCTGCCTCGCTTCTGTGCCACTCTTTAATTGATTATCTACACAGTAGACGGAACAATCTTTCAAAAAATTAAAACCAGTCATGCCACCTCTAACTTAAAATCCTTTGAAGTGCTGTCCACTAGAACCGTCTGTAACGATGGGACTATTTTGCATTTGCACATCCAAGATTGTAGCTGCCAGTCACATGAGGCTATTGAGCACTTGAAATGTGGCTAATATGACCGATGAATTGAAATTTTAATTTCATTTTAATTAATCAAAATTTAAATAACCACATGTGTTAGAGAGCATAACTTCAGTGTGCCCTCACAGAAATCAGAAGAATCTACCAGAACCTGGTTTTCCTGGCCTCTGCCCTGATTTGACCACAGCTCATGCATGGCTCCCTCACTCTCTCTACTCCAGATACACCGGATTCTTTCCATGTGCTCAACCACACCAAGATCTTTCCTGCCTCCACAATTCACAATGCTTTGCCCTCCGCCTGCACTGCCTTTTTCTCACTTGTTACAGGCTTACTTCTCTTCATACTTAAAGGACCTTAATTTAAATGTCGCCTTTTCAGATTGTATGACACACTTTTGTATCTAAACTGGTTTTTTAAATAAATTTTGTCACAAATTTTATTTGCATTTTATTTTATTTTTTTGTGGACGTGATTTGCATGTGTTTATGTTCCACCCCGACTCCCACTAGTCTGTAAGCTTCAGAGACAATGTCAAGGTGGTCAGTCAGGGGATAACTAGAGCCTAGCACAGTTACTGGAGTTCAGGTACTTCCCAGTAAGTATTGTAAAATCAATAAAGAATAGTTCCCACTCTGCAAATGTGTCAAAACATGGGCTGGGTGGCTGAACTACAATTTTCTGGTATCTCAGTGATATATTAAAGTGTAGTAGCATGGGGTCCATTTCTTCAGTGGGACTTAAAGATTTGCTTCTGTTTGAAAGCATAGGCTTTAGTGGTTTTTAAACATGATATATTGTTATAATCCTACTTTTAATTCCCTTTTAGGAGCCCAAAGATGAAATGTTTCCCATATTTATTGATTCGACTATTTTTATTTATAGAGGCAAACAAGGCAGAACTTTATAAAACCCCTTAGAACTCTAGCAGGTGGTATTGATAAACTGTCATTGGTTTATTAGCTCAACAGGGCCTGGTACTGCTGTACATTAATTGGAGTAACAATTTCTCTGGTCATGTTCCTTATTATCCTGAGAGTGACTTATAACATAGTGTTGATTTTCATTGTGGCCCTGAAACTCTGCATGCCTACTTGTGGGAGGTCTCTGCATGTTTGACAAGTTTCTTGCAATGTATGGGATGCAAGAACATACATGGGAGCCATTGCAGGAGCTCAGTGGAAAGCTGCCCTTGAGTTTCCAGAGCCAAGGTATGCATTTGAGAAGTGGTCTCATTCAGATTCAACTTCTAATTCCAAAGGACATCAGTCAATTTTCATCCAATCTGATTTTATCCTGGCCTTACATCTGAAAAAGGGGACTCAAAAAAAATAATTGGGGTAGAGTGCTTGCCTAGTATGTGTGAGACTGTGTGTTCAATTCCAAGCATTGCCTCCCAACCTACCCCCCCCTCCCCAAAAGGAAGAACAATGAGTTGGGAAATCATCTCTAATCAGGACTTCTGACCTGTCAGTCATGTGGTCTTAACTCTAAGGGAAGAGCCCTTTTTCACAGTCACTGAGCTCTCTGCTCTGTTGCTACTCCTTTCTGCTCTGTTAGGTCAGTAGACTTAGTGTAAGAATGGCAGGAGTCTTGGGTTGAGTTCCCCCAGTAGTAAACTCTTAGACAAGGATATAAGTGAAAACAGGTCATCTGGCAGGTAATACCAGGACACACCTACACAGAGGGGAATTAGAGGAGGTAGCTATGGATAGGTATGTCATCAAGTCAGTTACACTGTGGGCATCTAGGGTGTTTCCTGCTGAGGAACTCTGGAAAACCACATAGAACGCATGCCTCCGAGTTTTGCTCCCTGAAGGGCAAGAGAGTTGGGGTATTTATACCCCAGTTCCCATTAGTTGTTTGTGGAGGGCTTTCAGAAGGTGTTAGATCTTCCCCCACACTTTCTGCCTGCTTTGGACCTGGGCAAAGCTGGTTACAGCAGTCAGAGAAAGCCCTCCAGCAAAGAGATTCAGGTACTATAGCTGGAATATGGGAGACACACACTGGACAGGTATGAGAAGTTGCATGGTTAGGGCCCAAGCCACACTAATTGATTGATGTTTAAGATGTGTGTGTCTGAGAGAAATAAAGAGGGATTTAGCTTTCTATGTGGTGCAACGTGTCTTTGTGTTGTGTGGCAGTGTTTGGGTGCATGTCTTGATAACAAGTGTGTAATAGTGAAATTAAGGAACCTGTGCCTGTAATGAAAATTTGGAGGATTTAAATAATTTCTTCAAAGCATTGAATGTGTTATCAGTACCACCAAATCATGGATATGTAGAGAAGGAAAGAATAATGTTATTAGCAGGTATTTTGGAAGTGTGGGCTATGGGATAGGTGGTCTGCTAATGTATGACATGGATTGTCATCTTTATTTTTCACAAAATTCTACAAGAGAGGTACAATTATCACCCTCATTTTTTTTTTCATGTGAGAAGAAAAAGGCACAGAGAGATTAAGTCACTTTTCCAAGATTACCCGGCTAAAGAAAGTGAGAAATTCTGTCATTTAACCTGTCCATGGAGAAAATGTACCCTTTAGGGACAGTGTCTTGACTAAGGTCACACAATGCTTTAGGTTGGGTTAGTTATGGACTCAAATTCTACCACATTCCCTTTTCATCAGACTTAATCATACTTGGATGCCTTGTCTCTGGCAGTTTCATTTGTAGTGGAGTGCCAAGGAAACATCACAGAGGGTGTCTGGGGCCACACCCCAGGTGGTTTGCCACGTACCTGTTTCCCTTCCATTGCGCCTCTCATCTCCTTGAATGTCGAGGTGAATTCTCCAATGAAGTCGTGCTTGCCGTTGGAGTCCCAGTCCCAGACTATGCACTGCAAGAGACAGAAGAGTTATTCTTCTTATTATTTTTAAATTAAGAATGCTTCCACAACAACAGAAGGAAGTGCGAACTTTATGAGGAAGAGTAGATGAAAGACATTTGTTCTTGAACCAAAGCTCAGCAGCAGGGAGCATGTGGGCTGTCATATCTCATCGGATTCCGCAGCCTTTTACTTGTTTTTATCCTACTCTCCTCTCCATACAGCTCTATGATGCAGCAACATCTGCAATAATTTGTCCCCTTTTTCAGATCAGTCAAGAAGACACAAAGAGGTAAGTGACTTGCTAAAGGAATCATCTAGTGAAATGAAAACTCAGGACTTGAAGGCAGGTCCTGCCTCTAATCCTGGTGTTCTTTTCTCTATCATAGACAGCACCTGGGTTACAGCTGGGGTGGGATGCCCAAGTCCAAGTCTGTAGCTTCCACAGTGGGAGCTTCTGCTAGTAATATGAATGGGGCCATGCTAATCACATTTTTCTCTTTCCGTATAAATTTTTTTCTGTGATGGCAAAAGAGAATTGCCCACAAAAATGAGTAAGATGGAAAAACAGTGAAGCCTATAACTGCACCCACAAGAAGAATGGATGAAAGATGGGGACCAATAAGCTATATTGGTAAATATGCATCCATCACACACAAGAGGCAATTGTTCACTTCTAACGAGAGGGCTCCTTCTAACTCTGTTAAGGCTAAATCCTGGGGGTCCAAGCAACACTTTGTAGAGTGACTAGATCAATCAGCAGAGATTCCTTGCTTGGTCTACCCGAAGACAAAGATCTCTGTTTTTTTTCAAGAGTGGTGGCTGGATTAAAGTCTCAAGCACTTAGACATCACTTCTACATTTTAAGACAATGATGTGCAGCAAATAAGTCTCAGACTTCAAATGGGATAAAGGCAGCAAGGAGGAACTTTTACATAGAGTCTTCCCCACGATATCAGGGTTCAAAGAGGCAACTTTGTCTTTTTCTCAAGGATGCACATCCTAATGTCCAGTCCTGCCTGAAAGACCTGATTATAAATCTGTTCCCAGATCATGTGGGATGCCCCACAGACCTACAATAAAATCTGTTCAAAATGAAACAAAAAAATTTCCCCTAAAGCTATTTCCACTCATTTATTTTCTGCCACAGTGAATTGTACCAACACTCATCTCATGGCTACCAACAGAAAACTGGCATCGTTCCCAATAATCCTCTTTCCCCTCACTCTCACGCACTGGGTCCTCTCCATTCTGTCTCCTAAACATGGCTTGACTGCATCCTTCTCTTCATTCCTACTGTTCCTTTTTAATCTGTGTTACAACAAGCTCCTGGCCGGTCTCTTTGCCTCTCTTGGACATTCTCTGTCTACAATCCACTGATTATGTTAGTTACCTGCCTCAAATAAAAATGAAGATAAGCTAATAGGTCTTCAAAGATATATCATGGTCTGACTTCTTCAACAGTCCTAAACTGACTCTTTATAAACCATGATCACAATATTTTAAAGTATTTTTTTTTTAAAATATGAGGTTAGTAGGAATAAAAAGCTGAGACTTTTCTTTTTCTTAAAGAGAAATGCATTTCTTGACTGTTTCTCTCTGTTTAAATGTAGAGAATTTGTTAGATAATTATTTCTTAGAAAACATTAATAAACCCTTTGGTGAGGAAAGAATGCACTAGAATAAATCAGAATGGAAGAGATTAAGATGAGCGGAGTTAAACTGCTTTGCTAAAAATCAGTAATAGCTAAGTTGAGTATTTTCTTTGATAACTAGAGACACAGAGGTGAGACCCAGGGGTGGGGGTTAAGATGAAATCAGTCTGGATCTTGAATGTGCCCCAAGGGCCATGTGTTGGAGGTCTGTTCCCCAGCCTGTGGTGCTGTTGGGGTGGTGGAACCTTTAGAAGTAGGGCCCAGAAGAAGAAAGTTAGGTCATTGGGGGCATGCCTTTGAAGGGAATATTGGGACTCCAGCTCCTCCTCTTCCCTTCTCTTTGCTTCTGGGTCACCATGAGTTCAACAGGCCTTCCCTACCATGTGCTCCTGCCATGGTATGCTGCCTTGACATAAGCCCAAAATTCATAGGCTAACTGACTGTGACTGAAAGCTTCAAAACTGTGACCCAGAATAAACCTTTCCTCTTACAAAGTTGATTATTACAGGTATTTTGTCACAGTAATAGATAGTTGACTAATACATGGATTCAGCATCAGAATGGAAGGAGGTGAGAGATAGGTAAGACGCTTTAAAACTTGATGTCTAATTTTCCTCTCTATCCCCACCACTTACTTCCCCCTCCTATTAACCCTGAGATACCAGTAAAAGTGCAATCCAAAAGAATATTATGCTGATTGTGACTTGGAGAATAAATGGGAGGGCCATGTTTATGTTTTAGGGACAAGCAGTTCAGAGGACTGTGCGAGATGACCCACAGCAAGACAGAATTGAGTGAGGCTCAGGACTGCGGAGCAAGAGCTCAACAGTTGAATCCTAGGAGTGGAACACCACAAAATGACTGTGGAGGGCTGTCAGCTTCTGTTGTAACACTGAATTAAAATTCAAGTTCTTTCATTTAGAATTTAAGAAAAGTTTGACCATAGAAAATCGCATAATTACAATTAACATTCAGTTACAATCATTACTCAATTTAAACTAATTTTTTGGTCATTATATGTTTACTCAATCGGCAGATGCTAAAAGCAAATTATTGTCATGTGAAGGTCTCAAAATTCTTTTGGTTAAAAAATTACTCTTGAGCTTATAAAATTTGCTAATAGTGCTGTGACTAAATATATCTGGTTTTCTTTCCAATTGCATAATAGGATTGCATTTCTTTGTCTCCTCGGATTTTGAAGTAGCCCATATAACTTGTATGGGCTGGTGAAATATAAGGAAAAGCTATTTGAACACTTTCAGAAGGAGGTTTTGAGAGCTGGAGCATGATTTACAAGTTTTATCTTTCCCTGTGCCTCGGTGATCAACATCATAGCAGCCTTTCTGTCAACCCTATGAGAGGGTAACATTCAGCAGAGTTCTCAGATGGCCCATGATGGACAGATGCATATTTAAGAAACAAATATCTGTACTACAACATAACCTACTCTAAGAATCATTTAAATATTTAAAGCATTGTCATACGAAAAGATATTACAATTTACTTTGTCTGACTCCACAACTGGGAAAAACAGAATTTTGAGAGGAGGTTACAAAACAATAGCAAAGAAACATTTACTGTAATTAAATCTGTTAAAAAACAAAATAATATAAAAGAGTATGTTTTATTGCTGAAACTGTTCAAGTGTAAGCTGCAGGACCACAAGCATAATGAAGAAAGTCAAGTGCAGAAAATCTAAAGGACTTTATGGAACATTGATGTATTTGAATTTCCTTCTAAGTTGGACATGCTGAGATTAGTTCCAGTTGCACAGGGTTCAAAATAAAGTCAATGAAAGGATTAGTTCAATTTGGTTGAAAGGCAAAGCAATGCAATGTTGCTTTGGTAGGAATTGTGAGAACCTCTTTTTAATTCAAGGTAGAATGAAGTTCCACCTTTCTTTCCAATGGACAGTGGAACAAATCGATGATTTGGTCATTTGGATATGCCTCACAAGCTTATCCTCCTTACTGATCTTGCTACTCACATTATGTAGAACAAGAAACAGAAGAGAGCTTGCTGGGCCTGGACATAGAAAGAAGGACAGTTTCTAAGATCATTTCCTTAAGGCTCAAAATTTTGCTCATAATAAATCCAGCCCACAGAATGCTTCAGTCTGACACTCAGAGACTTTCTCTTCTACAAATAAAAAGCCAAAGTAGGCAGATGCAAATAAGAGCAAGGAAGTGGAAGCAGCCTTAAAAACATTCCCCTGCATTGGAAGAGTAGTAGTCCTCTTCTTTAGGGGAAGGGGCATAAACCACATGGAACTCCTTCTTTGCCTTCTCTTAGATTCTCCACCATGCTTAGGTTAGCTACCCTCCCTTCTTCACCTGTCGGGATGTTTGTAACGTGCTCTTTAGGTGGGAAGAAAGGAAGGGACCACTGAACCTCCCTGAGCTGAAAGATGAGTTATGTTTGACACATCTCACATCAGGTCTTTCCAGCCAGGCACCACAGTTTATGTGGGCCCTGCTTCTTCAATCAGCTGGCATTTCTCATCATGGCAGTTGCAGAATTTCATTTTGACCTTTCTCAGTAGGGATCCCAAAGGAAAGAAGGCATGGTGAAGCAGACAAATAAAAACACCGTCTTCCTTTTCTCCCTGCCACGAGGCTGGATCATGAGCCCTGATGAGGCTGACAGAACGTATCTTGGCAAAAAGAAAACAGATCAACCACTCTGTAGAAAAACTGAGATAGATACAGAGTTCCTGGTGTGAATCCACAAGGAGGCCTTGACATATCTGTGAGAACTCAGCATCTCCAAGCTACCTACACACCAGAAAGCCTTCTCAAGTTCTTACATCTCACAAAGGAGTTTATGTACAGAATTTTAAAATGTCTAAGCTTGACAGATGGTCTGGTCAACTGCCTCAAAGGAAACCCATGGCAGAGACATGACTTCTACAAGTTCATCCAGTACAGTGGGGACCAAAACCCAGGTCTCCTGCCTCCCTGACTTCACCAGTACCACACAAACAAAGCTGTAACAAAAATCCAAGAATTCTTACCACGTGTCAGATACTGTTCTTATCATTTCAGACATATCAAAGCTGGATATCTGCATGTAGGAAAATGAAATGGAATATTTATCTCACCTTATAACAGAAACCAGCTCATCATGGATCAAAGACTTACTCCTAAGACCTGTAGCTACAGAACTCCAAGATGAAAACACAAGGGAGTGCCTTCTTGCCATTGGTCTTGGCGATGATTTCACAGTGAAAGCACACAGGTAACAAAAAGAAAAGTAGGCAAGGAGAACTACATCAAACTAAAAAGTTTCTGCACAGGAAAGGAAATAACCAACAGAATGCAAAGGTAACCTATGGAATAGGAGGAAATATTTGCAAATCATAGATCTCCTAAATGGTTCATTTCTTAAGTAAAAAACTCCTGCAACTTAATAGCAAAGCAAGGAAACACTCAATAATTTGATTTTTAAATGGGCAAAGGATTTGAACATATATAGGTACATAAAAGATTTTCAGATCATTAATTATCAAGGAAATGTGAATTAAATTATAATAAGATATCACCTCATACTTGTTAGGATGGTTATTATAAACACACACACATAATAATAGGTATTGATGGGGATTCAAAGAAATTGGAACCTTGTTGGTGGGAGCGTAAAATGATGCACCAGTTATGAAAAACAATTGAAGGGTTCTTCAAAATTTAAAAATAGAAACCCAATATGATCCAGCAATACTACTTCTGAGTTTTTATCAAAAAGAACTGAAATCAGGTTCTTGAGGGGATAACTAATAGCCAAGATATGGAAATAATCTTAATGTCCACTGATGAATGAATGAATCATGAAGAAAACATGGCATATGCATAAAAAGGAATGTTATTCAGCCTTAAAAAGATGGGAAGACTGTCATTTTTGACAGAAAGGATAAAACTGGAGGACATTATATTAAGTGAAATAAGCCAGTCATGGGACAAATACTAAGTGATTCCACTCACATGTTCAATAGACAAACTCTTATAAGCAGAGAATACAGTAGTGGTTTCCAGGAGCTGAAGATGGGGAATTGGTGAGTTATTGTTCAATGGGTATAAAGTTCTGTTACACTAGATGAATAAATTCCAGAGAACTAATGTACAATATAGTGCCTATTCTTCACAATACAGTATTGTAGACGTCAGATCATTAAGTGGGTAGATCTCATGCTGTTTTTACTACACACACAAAACAACAATAACCTCCCCCCCCCACTGAATTAAAAGGACACAAGAAAACTTTGGAAAAATCTGTGGCCCTGATTGTGGTGATGGTACCATGATTGTTTACGCGTGTCCACGCTCATCGAATTGTGCACACTAAATACATGCAGTTCTTTATATATCAACTTTACTTCAATAGAGATGTGAAAAAATAGAGATTTTCTCAATAGTTTAGGTGGACTGGATAAAATCCATTGTAAAGAAACCCTCAAGAGAAGATGTGAGGCTTCCCTAAATAAAATAAAATTCTGCTTGTGAACTGAAATTTCTGCTCCTACTCTAAACTTTCCAGCTTGTTCCCACAATCACATTAGCCGATTCCTTGAATCAAATCTCTCTCTCTCTCTCTCTCTTTCTCTCTCTCTCTCTCTCTTTATATATATGTGTGTGTGTGTGTGTGTGTGTGTATCTCCATCCTCCTGGTTGTTGTTCCTGGGTGGAGAACTGACTGATAAAATTAAAGAAGGTCCAGAGGAGAAATGATGGGGTTGTTAGTGTCTTAATCCAATGGGTAAATTAATCCCCTGATAGGGATTAACTGAGTGGTAACAAAGTGGTGGGATGTGGCTGGAGGAGGTGGAAATTAGGTTGTGGCATTGGGGTATGTATTTGTGTCTGGCCAGTGTGGGGTCTTTTCTGCTTCCTGATCATCTTGTGAGCTGGTTCCCTATGCTATACTCTTCCGCCGTGATATCCTGCCTCACCATGAGCCCCAAGGAATGGAGCCTGCAGTCTATGGATTTAGACTCCTGAAACTGTGAGCCCCCAAATAAACTTTTCCTCCCCTAAAATTGTTCTGGGTCAGATCTTTTAGTTGCAGCAGCTAAAAAGCTGACTAAAACATCTTCACAATACCTATACCACTCAGAAACTATAGTTATCACCTTCCCTTAACAGATGAGGATATGGAGAGACAGGGAGGTTAATTAACTGCTGCTGTCATAGAATATTCAGCGTGTTTAAACTGCAACAGATTTTGACTTCAGGGTTCCCAGGGTCTGAGTCTGGTCCAGTTCGTGTAGGGAAGATATGAGCTGTCCAACCCATGGCCATAAAACAACCTAACTGCCTCCATTGCAGCACAATCCTCATAAAGAATATTTATTTTTCTTACTGGGTTTAAAACCATTTTTTAAAAACATTGCAGCTTGTCATCGGTCCAGGTAAAGTAAGAATCAGTCAAATGTCTCCAGGTTCCCTAGTCATGCCATCCCCTAAGCTCCCTCTGCAGTCTCTTTATATTGACTTTGACTTATCTTCAACTTTGACAATTGGCCTACAATTCGATATCTACAACTTAAAAGAAATTTATGAGAACTGAGATTTTTTTTTTTTAAATCAGGACTTAACATAGTTTTTGGGTGCAAGAAAGAACTCAGTTACAGGTTTAATGGGTGAATTTTGGAAAAGGCCTTTCTTCATTTAATTGAGGAGTATTTGGCCCGGCAAAGATGCCTTGAGAAGGGAAGGTATTGTAATAATCTGGTTAATTATTATTAGAGGAAGCAAACAGTTGTAGACATGGTCACAGGGCCAGGATTGCAGAAATAGAAGTCTTGACACAGTTTTAGTGATTGTAGACACAGGCTGCTTGGACCTGGGAAGCGGGAGACCTGAGCTCTAGTCTCAGATCTTGGAGACCTTGGTGAATTTCTAAACCTCTTTGTGCCTCAGTTTCCTCCTCTATAAAATGGATGTCTTGGAGTAAAAATTGGAATGTGTGCTTTCTAAGATCTTTTCCAAATCCCAGACTCCTCAGTACATGGCATTGTATTATTGCATTATTATCCCCTTTTAAATCTTCAGTTCCAAAGTCTGAGATTATCAAATTAAATCAATAAAATTGTTAACTGTCGTGTTCTGGATATGAGGTGTCCCCCCCAAATTCCTGTGTTAATGCAAGATTGTTCTGAGGTCCAATGATTGGATTGCAAGAGCTGTAATTAAATCATTCCCACCCTAGTTTGAATGGACTAGCTGGGTAGTAACTGCAGGTAGGAGGAGTTGGGTCACTGGGGCCTGTCTTGGAAGGGCTCATTTTTCCTGGGGCTCTTTCCCTCTCTCTTTATGCTTCCTTGCTGGCATGAGTGAAGTAGTTCTCTGTCTCATCCTTCTGCCATGATGTTCTGCCTCATCTCAGGCCCAGAGCAATGGATTTGACCAATTATGGACTGAACCTTTGAAAATGTGAGCCAGAGTAAACTTTTCTTCCTCTAAGTTGTTCTTGTCAAATATTTTGGTCACAGTGACAAAACAGTTGACTAACACATTCATTATCAATACCCAATCAACACGACACTACTCCATTTGTTTTCTTTTATTATGTATCTTTGTAGCCCTTGAACAACTAGAAAGAGACATGTTTATTGTTCCTTGGTGAGCCTCACAAGAACTCCATGAAATGGGAAGGTCCATTTTTATAGGTCATGATTCTTAAACATAGTGAAGCCACTGCAGGTCACTTATCCCAAAACACAGAGCTAGCAAAAGTTGAATCGGGTTGTGCACCTGGCTTTATTTCTTTACATCTGAGGCCCTTTCCATTACAGTGCTTGGCTTCTCAGCTTACTTTTGCTGGGTACCTTTCTAGTGGCGGGTCTTTTCCTTTTTCCTTTTTGTAAATTCATTCAAGGATATCTGACCTCTCTCATGGTTTGAATATGGAATTTTACGTTTTAAAATTTCTCTGTGATAAGATGCACTCTAAAATTTTCCAGAGTGATTAATTTAGAAAAAGCCTTACTAACTCATTGAAAGGAGGAATTGCAAATCCAGAGTATCAACATTAAAATGTGAACAGAGTCAGTAATGTGAGAACCAAAACATGTCCCCATATTGCTCAGTGTAGATCATCTTTCTAACTGCAGTTTTGGGGAAATTAAGAAATATCCTATCAATTTTATGGAGTTTTTAGGCCAAAACATACAATCTTATTTCTGCCAATTATTAGGGATTTATGAGAATCACATCCATAATTTAGTATTTAGGATGACTTCTTTTTTGCAAAAATTAAAGGATAAACTTTGACACAAAATATAGTGGTTTACATATGGTCAAAAATATCTATGAAAAGAATATTAAATACTTGTATCATGGTAGATGGCAGACTCTGGGAAATTCTGTAGAAATTTATATAGGAAATTGTGTGGGACCCAAACGAATGGGAGAGTTTCTCAAATTAAGATTGTATAGATACAGCAGCAGAAATGGCAGGCAGGCTGGGGTCTCAATCCTGTCTGTCTCAGGGATTTGCCTTCACTGGAATGGTGGACAGGACTGCTAGAAACCTCTCTATGTAAGAGCCCCAGGTCTTCTGCAGGACTCATCCCAATACGAGGTGAGAGCAGGCTGAGGAGATGGGACCCTGAATGAAGAACTGGATGCTGGCAGGGTGAGACATCTGATGACAATTATTCGGGTTGGTACCCAGGCTCTGCCCCATGGGCTTATGTCTCAGTTATAGGGGGCTATAAATAGAAAGGCAGCTAAAAAGATCTTTTTCCACAAAATATCAGGTTTCACATGGGTAAGAAACTAGAAGGGGAGTCTTTGATGCACCTAGAGCCCAGGATGCACGTTTGAGCTTCTAAAGGGCTGAGGTGCATCTCCATGCCGTGGGGGTGTTGCTTAGAGGCTGAAGATGCAGAGGAGGCGGGGGCAGCAGCACCGGGACGTCTGGAAGTCGCACGGGGCATGCAAATTCATACACTTAGGTATCCATGCAGCAAGGCAGCAGCAACAGAGTAAATGATGCTGAAATCATTGGAATGCAGGTAATATGACTCCTCCGGGTTTGCGGGTTAATGCTTCATGTGAGTTTCTGATACAAATAAAGTGGGGAAGAACCCTCAGCTGGCTTCAATTGCAGTAGAAGTAGGAGACAAGCCCAAGGTGAGGGGCATGGCCTATGAAACAGAATAGGTGAAGTGATTTGTGGATGATATGGGCAAAAAATATGTTTGACATTTGCAAAGAAACAATGGAAGGCTTGACTTTAAAGAGGGGTTGGAAGTCCTGCTTCAGTAGATGGGTCAAGACCAAATGGAATGTGGGTTCTACCACCAACCTTTGTTTTAAGGGTTATTCTAAATATTATGCATGTTCTTATGTTTTAATTCCAGGGCAGACACTGCAAGGGAGTTTGTGTACAGTCATCCACCAGCAATTTTCCCTTCCTGGCCTGCTCTCACTGGCTGATCCCTGCCTCAAGAGGAAACATGGAGCATCTAGGGCATGAAATTTCAAAACTGTTGGGGAGAGCTCTGTGCTCTTGTGGGGTTAAACCACCTTCCTTACTAGCAACATGCATCCAGACCCATGAAGCTTCTTCCAATCCTGAAACTCAGCTCATGTCTGCAGTGGGAGGGGCTACGTATTGAAGGATAAGCTCCCTTCACAAACTAGAGGCAGCACCATTTATCTTATAGCTTGCTCTGTCCATAAATTCTGGAATCTCTGGCTGTGGATTTTGCTACTTAAAAAAAAATTTTCGCTCTCAATTTACACTTTGCATTTATCTTACGAGATTTTCATTAATGGGAAAAAACTTCCTTTTCCAAATTTAGAGAATTGGTTAAAGAGGTCAGCCCCTCCAGGAGAGGGAATATTTTTATGGCGAGAGGGAACTCAGAAGTGGTCTGGTATGGTGGAAATAGCAGCACTTTGAGTCATTCAGAATTCTGCTCCTCCTCCTCCTTTTCACCAGATAACTGTATAATCATCTCCAACTCACTTTGCCTTTGTCTACCCTGTTTATTTGTCTCTGGGGTGGGAAAGACAGTCCTTTCTACTAACAAGGATTTGTTACACACACACACACACACACACACACACACAGAGTTTATCAGTTGCAATGGATTAGGAATTGTGCTAGCAATGGGGATCTTCCCTTAAGATGCTGATGATAGAGTGCAGGAACTAGATATGTAAATAAATAAGAATGATGCAGAGTGGAAATAGTAAAAATGGAAGGTTGCACCAAAGGTGATCTGGGAATATTCACCACAGATAGTCAGGGAAGGCTTCCAAGAGCAAATAAGAAAATAGCACCTGGTAAATGGCATATGCAAATAAAACATTTCTTCTCTTATTTACACAGAAGAACAAATTACTAATATCAGACCCTCTCCTGAGCATAAGGTAAGGACAAATAGAGCAGAAGGGCATGCTGGGTACCTGAGAGACAATTGGATTATGCAGAGATACTTTCTCTTCTCTTCAGTTTACATATGAGCCTCCACAGAACTAGAAGGTAATTTTCCCAGGTGACTCTCTCCTCTCCCCTTTGATTATGTGCCCCAGAGATGGTGCAAGCATCTTAAAGCACTTCTCTATAGGATTTCGTGCTGTGCCATGATAAATGCCCCAGCAGATGAGGATAAGAACATTATGGAGAGTTGGGCATGGTGGCCCATGCCTGTAATCCCAGTGGCTTGGGAGCCTGAGGCAGGAGGATCACAAGTTCAAAGTCAGCCTCAGCAATTTAGCAAGGCCCTAAGCAACTTAGCAGGAAAAGTCTGACTTGGTCTCCTCTACCTTGCTTATGGTGAAGTTAATTAATAAGCCTTTCTCATTCCTAGTGAGTTCAAAGAGGAGAAATAGTCATAATATAGACGTAGTGAGAGGAAGCTAATACAAAAAAGCATAAATGGCTTGCTTTAAGGGCAAGTGGCTCAATTAATACCAGGCAAAAGCTGGGAATAGTGGCCAAAGGAAACAATAATGAATGGGAAAGGCTTAAAAAGAGATAACCATATCAGACAAAGAGGAACCTAGAGATCCTACATACTGGCTGTCCTCACAAAGGACAGCACAACTGGACTGAATATCAAGGTGCTGCAACCTGCTTTAACTCTGAATCTGAAAATAAAGTTCCTATAACTGTTGGGCCTCATAAAAGCCCAGAATGACAATCTAAACGAGAAAGTGCAGAAACATCACAAGTCAACCTTCCCAGCCCATATGTAGCCCAGTGACAAGTGTTTATACAACATGATTGATTACCCTGCAATTTGCTTTGTCAATCAGTCACAGAGTTAATTACACGTTACTCTTGGGCACTGTTATACATGATGGTATGGCAAACAGTGCTAAATTTAATGGTCCTTAGCATTCAGTTCTTAAATTGATGACACAGCCACATTGGTATTGATGAACATGGACCTTCTCCATCAAGGATAATTTATGTCACTCAGTGTAATGGGCTATCCCATTCCCCTTTTTGCCAAGCCATTATTCACATTGATAGAGGCAATGAATCTGTCAATAAAGGAGGAATAAATATACTTTGTTTTGTACTTTAAACAATTCCTCTGTAAATGCTGATCATGAGGAAATAATGGGTTTTATATCACTGACATAGAGCTTAAAGGAAATATGAGGATCAGTATAGAATATACCAAAATGGAAGAAGATGAATTTAGGAGGCAACCTGCACCACTGTGGCCTCTCCAGGAGGAGACTTTGATTGTGCTGTCCGCCTTTCTAGAACACTCTTGATTTCCTCCACTCTATCTATCTGAAGGGCTCTACTCACATGTCAGAGATTGTTTTAGGTGCCATCTCTTCTAAGAAGCCTTTCCTGACTTTCTGGACTGGGTACAGTGGCTATCTTAGTTTGTGCCCTCCAGAAGCCAACCTGAGACGAGGTCTCCTGTGAGAGCGTTCCCAGGAATACCTGATAGGGCAGGGCAGAATTGGGACCAGAGAAGGGAAGAGGGAAAAGGTAGGATAGCAACTAAAAAATCACTAGAATTTTGCCAGAGATATCTGAAAACCATGTAATCACATATCAAAATTGGAAAGAGTTAGACTTCAGTGTGTGCCAGTCACAGATTAAGAGCTGCCCCAAGCACTTTAAGACATGCAGTGAAAACAATCTGACCAGCCTCAAGACAGTCCTCCAACAGAGACCTGGGAGCTGGGTGTTGACAGAGAAAAGAAATCAGGAGGTGGTGTACCCCCAACTTGTTAAAAAATACAATATGATGTGGGTGGGACAGATTGGTATTTTCTGCTACACTGGCCCTGAAAACCATTCTCCTACATGCTCTAAGAGAGTTTTCACCATGCTGTACTCTAATTGCTTCGTCCATTGTCTTTCCAGTGATTTGCAGGCTTGATGATGGCAGAAGCTGTGATTTGTTTACCGTTTTATTGCTGGTGATGAACAATTTGGTCCTTAGTATTCAAAAATTTTTTTGTGAAAGAAGGGGAAAAAGTAAGGAAGAAAGGAAAGAAGGGAGCTTAAAGGAAGGATTACACGCGTATAATGCACTGCACACAAAAAGAAAAGCAAGTCTATTTGAAGTACTATTTCTAAAGGAATTATACAGACATTACTGCACTCATTCTCAGCATGGAAACCTTGGCTCCAAAAGTTGGACAATGTCCATCCTGCCCAGGAGTTCATTTTTAATCGTCCATTAGAGGCTCTCAAATCAACTGGATGAGAGGAAAATAGTCAAACTCATGGTTTGGAGTTAAAGCTGGAATCATTTTACTATACAGTTAACCTGAAGGAAACACACACACACACACAGACACACACCCATACACACACACACACACTATGGCATCAAAGTTTCTATTAATTCTCACCTCCTTTTATTAAGAGTTATAAATCCTTAGCTATCTTGGCTAGATAACCAACTTCCAACTTTGTCCCAATCAGATACAGATAGTGGGGTTTTTTTTTAAATTTTTATTTGTTCTTTTTAGTTATACATGACAGTAGAATGTATTTTGACATATTATACAAAGATGGGGTGTAACTTCCCATTCTTGTGGTTGTACATGATGTGGAGTTACACTGGTCGTGTATCCATATATGAACATAGGAAAGTTATGTCCAATTCATTCTACTGTCTTCCCTGTTCCCAACCCCTCTCCACCCCTTCTATTCCCCTTTGTCTAATCCAAACTATTTCTATTCTTCCCTCCCTGTCCTTATTGTCTGTTAGCATCTGCATATCAGAGAGAATGTTTGACTTTTGATTTTTGGGGGGAATTGCTTATGTCATTTAGCATGATAGACTTCAGTTCCATCCATTTACCAGCAAATACCATAATTTCTGTCTTCTTTATGGCTAAGTAATATTCATTGTGCATATATACCACATTTTTTTATCCATTCATCTTTGAAGGGCACCTAGCTAGCTATTGTGAATTGAGCTATTATAAACATTGATGTGGTTGCATCACTATAGTATGCTGATTTTAAGTCCTTGGGTATATACCAAGGAATGGGATAACTGGTCAAATGATGGTTCCATTCCAAGTTTTCTGAGGAATCTTCATACTGCTTTCCTGAGTGTTTGCACCAATTTGCAGTCCCACCAGCAATGTATGAGTGTGCCTTTTCCACCATATCCCTGCCAACACTTATTGTTGCTTGTATTCTTGATAATTGCCATTCTGACTGGAGTGAGATGGAATCTCAGGTTAGTTTTGATTTGTGTTTCTCTAATTGCTAGAGATGTTGAACATCTTTTCTGAATTTTTTGACCTTCTTCTGTGAAATTTCTGTTCAGTTCAGATTGTGTTTTAATCTTCATTCATCCCTTTACATGCATTATTTACATATTTTAAAAACTGAATTCTCAGTGGCTTAGTTAAATGTAGATCAATTTCCCAGTCAAGGAAAATCAAATTAATTGGGTTTTCCATGGACAGCCTTCATACTATGATTTGGAGATCCAGTCTTCCAATACCCTCTAGCTTCCTCATTCCATCATCTTGATGGATAGGAAAAGATAATGAAGAAAGCATACCTCATTTTCAACTAGTTCAGTCCAGAGGTGAAGCACATCACACTCCTTGGTGGTAACTAGTCACATGGCTAGTCCATTCAACAGTGACCCTACCTTACACAAATCTAAGTAGATAGCTAATCAACTCTGCCAGTCATCCAACAAGTATTTTTACTAAGTACCTAGAATCCACAAAGGTCCATGGTAGCTGTTGGTAATAAAATAAAAAGTGAAGTAGAAGTGGTGATACCCCATAGACTAACTCACGGTTTTTAGAGGAGATATAAATTAATCAAATAATCATGAAAACATATAATCCCAAATGTGTATTGAAGGAAAAGTACAGGGAGATAAGTTTATAACAAGCTAGATCTAGCTTGAGTACCTGAGGAAGTGGCATTTGAACAGATATATCTAAAATTTGAGGAAAGATACCCTGGAAAAGTTGAAAAGAAAAAAAACATTCCAGGCAGAAGGAACAGCAGATGTCACAGCCTTGGACCAAGAGGGACTAGGAAAGACTGACTCTGTGGTTGAGCCTGGCAGTGAGAGGGGAAGGGAGGAAATGAGGCTAGAGAAGTAAGCAGAGGCTTTCAGAGACCCGTGAGCATGGTGAGGACTTGAATCTTCTTCCTAGTTCTGTGGGTTTCTGACCATGTGAGTTCTGCAACGTTCTGGTTGCACACCAATCTATGGAGGGTGTTTACATACACGTATTTATACAATCTTTTCAATACATGCCCTCAATTCTCCACTATTATGAACCTCCTTGACACACTTTCTTTAAGGATAGTTGACTTCAATGGATGTTTTCTCTCCTACCCACCTCCACCCCCACCTCCATCTCAACAGGCATGACCAGGCAGGTCCCCAGACAAGCTCTGGGTTCTCCTACCACAGTACACACAGCATACATTTGCCATTCCTTGTACCTCGAAGATTTATCACCCTCTCACACCTCAGGATTAATTGCAATCATCCTCCAAAACTCAGCTTCCCAATTCAGCTCCACTACACATCTATAATTGAATTTCCCCAAACTCCCCACCAAACCAGGTGCCATCTACTCTACATGAGCATTTCGGAATCTTTCGTGAGGATTTCCTGCAATTAGAGAACATGACTTAGCTTCTGTTATCCCAGGGTAACCCAAGCTTATTTGAGGATCCACTTCTATTTTTTTTCATTAAGACCTACTAACCTCCCATAGAACTGGTGCTCTGTAAAATAGACCATAGACCTAATGCTCTGGAAGTGAATTTTTAAAATGCTTTGCTACTACTATACATATGAATTAATAAATTTTGATTTTTGATGTTGCAAATGATAACCTCGATGTGGAGAATGGAATTTAGATGAAACCTTGGGTTCATTTATCAAAACCCACATTTGAAAACATGCTGAATATTATGACTGCCAGAATAAATGTCTAATTAGATTCCAGTACTTTTGCTGGCTTCCCAAAGTAGTTATTGATGAGGCTGTTATAAGGAGGGCCATTCCCATCAGCGAATGGATGGGTTTACACTTCTAGGTAAAAAAGATCTCTTTCATCTCCCCAAAGACAATAAAGCTATTGGTCTGTCCAGTCATGGAAACTGAATGAGAAGAAAAGTCCAATTACTTGGGTAATAAGCCTGATAAGATAGGTCAGTGACCCTGCTTAACACTGTCAAAATCTGAGCTCTGTGCTTGTCCATCTTGCCAATGTGTGTCTGACTCTATCTGGATGGAGAGAAGGGGATGTCTTCCTGACTGATTCATAGAATAGAATTCTTCTATCTCTCAGGAAAGTGTTCAGCCCAAAGTCTCTCCATAGTAATTATTGTTTAGAAGCAGAGAATTGCTTCTTTAAAAAAAAATAAAAAATAAAGCGTCACTGGTTGCAATTTTGGGTAATTTTTTGTTTTTCTCATTTCATCCAGGAGCTTCCAAACTGTTTTTGTCATCTTAGATAAATAAGCATCATAACTTGGCGAGATTGGTGCTGAATGGCTGAATCTAAGCAGAAAGGCTAAGTGATATATATAGAAAAAAAAAAAAGAAGCAGAGCTGCTAGTAACACAGAGGCACCCCCCCAAAAAAAAAAAAACCTAAATAAAACATTTTTAAAAAGAAATATTGGATTATCCTAGATGTGGCTTCTAGTTATTTAGAAAATGGTTAGAATAAATCTACGTAAGACTCCAGTCAGCTTCTAAGTGAGGAGCCAGGATCCAGACTTGGATCAGATGTAATTTAAAAATAAAAAAAGCTGTAAGTGATAGAATCCCAAGGTTAGGAAAGTCCTGAACTTCAAAGGTCAGATACTAATATGCTCAAGGATAAGTTAAATATCCAGCAAAGCAAGCCAAAGAAACAGACTCTAGAACAGAGCAGGAACCAAAATCAAGAGTAGTGATAAAACAGGGGTCTTGAGCAATTTTTGTTGATCTGTCTGAAATGCCTAAGTTTCTTTGATATTGTCAGATGGATGGATGGATGGATGGATGGATGGTTGGTCTGATTTGATCATTCACTATTGGCTTGGACATGGCAATAGTGTTTTAGTGTGTGTAGCAGGGGTTACTGGGGATCAAACCCAAGGGTGCTTTACCACTGAGTTACATCCCCAGCTCTTTTTCTTTTAAATTATGAGACAGGGTCTCCCTGAGTTGCTGAGGCTGGCCTTTATCTTGCCATCCTTCTGTCTCAGCCTCCTGAGTCTCTGGAATTGCAGGTGTACACCACCACACTGAGGCAAACTTTTATGTGGTTTGTGTGATTGGTTAGGAGTGACTAATTTCCCCCATGCTTCTAGGTTCTGATTTGCTCCCCCCTTTTTTTTAAACCTCTAAATCCTGAATACCTATAATGGTGGCATCAGGCAATAACTAAACAAGAGAAGCAAATAGATGAGCTTATGTTAGAAGCACACAGTAATCAAGTTGCCTGGCTGTGCCAAAATTTCCTCCTGGCTGCAAATTAATCCAAAATTGCAGTTTGTGGTTTCCAGACTGATTAAACCATACAAATGGAGTCATCTGTTCTTTTCCAGTCTTCAAACTTATTCCTTCACAAGGACCCAAAGGGAGGTTGTCCCCAGACATTAAATTACAGCAATCAATACACCAGGAGCAGTGTGGCTCATTTAGCAATGGAGGCACAGGCATTTTGCTAAAAGAAACAATGATTGAACAATGGTTGCCTATTATGGGTTCAGAGAATCCAGGTGTTTATTAGAGGTCAAGAAAGTGGAACTCTTCACAGCCAAGTTCTAAACTATCTCGTGGCCCTCAAATCCACTCTTCCTGTGATTCTCATCTAGGTGAATGGTTTCCCAAGCCAGAATTTTGAGGGTAATACTCAGTGTCTTCTTCCCTTTCTTCTCTGTCAGCCCCAACATTAACTTGGCGATTGAGACCTATAATTTCAACTTTCTTAATACTTCAATAATCTTTCCAGTGTCACAGATTTACCTAAAGACCCCACTGGACTTCAACTCCCCTTGCCCCCTTATTTGTTCCCTACTTAATAACTGGAATGACCTTTCTTAAATTGCTATCTGATTATGCCTGTCCTCTGCTTAAAATATTTTGCATCTCTGAATTGTCTGTAGACAACTAATCCAACAAAGGAATTTTGTACAGTGCTCCGGGGCTTGGTAAATATTGAAGTGGATTGACTTCACAAAAACATGGTGCAATCGTGGCCTGTCTCAACTGACATGTAATCAATTTCCAGAAAGTTGTCTAAAGTATAGAAGACACTCAATATAAGCTTATTCAGTGGTGAATAAATAGACAATATGGAGCACAGACAAGCGCAGAATCTCCCAAGAGAACAAAGTTTAAATCTCAACTTTACCACTTTCTTACAACCTCAGGAAAGTTACTTAACATCCTTGGACTTCAATTTCCTTTGAGATGTGGTTACCAAATCTGACCTTCAGGGTTTGACATGAGGATTAAAAGAGACACTTAGAGGACTTAGACGATGACTTCCTGGCACAGAAATGATTCAAACACTGACTATATTAGCAATGGAGAAACTGAGGGGGCAAATGGAACTTACCTATTAACCATTGCCTATACAGGGTAACTTACAAGGCAGTTAGGGAGTTGTGACCTCTAACCTCCAAGACTGGAAGCCTTCATTAAACACTTCATCCCCATTCAGTCAGTCAAAGGGCATTTGCTGAGTGCTCATCATTTAATGGTAGTTCACCTTTTTTCAACAGGGTTAGGAAATCTTTCTCTCATATCAAAACAGATTTTGCAATTTTAAAAGTTTAACTTACCAGGAATGGAGGTGCACGCCTGTCATCCCACCAACTTGGGAGGCTGAGACAGGAGGATCGCAAGTTCAAAGCCAGCCTCAGCAATGGCCAGGCACTAAGCAACTCAGTGAGAGCCTGTCTCTAAATAAAATGCAAAATAGGGCTGGGGATGTGGCTCAGTGGTTGAGTGCTTCTGAGTTCAATCCCTGGTACCAATGACAACAAAAAAAAGTTAATTTGATGTTTCCAGAGGAGAGATCAACACCAGTAGAAGTTAGCTCTACTTTAAGTAGAAATGAAATAAGGTCATTCTAGAAATTGCTGCCTAGTAGATTTTACCTTGTTGAGTCTCACCACCCAGAATGGAAGCAATGATAGAAGAGTAGGGGTCCAGGGGCGTGTGGTTCTATTAATAAGAAGTGAGATGCAGTGGTTATACCCAGTTGACTGTGATCCTGCTGCCAGGTGGGAATGATACTCCTTAAGGAAAAGGAAGTCACAATTTTTTTCAATTATTTTAAGAATAGGACAAGAACTTGAAAACTATTGGATCTATCCTTTCTGTTTCTGGATGAGATAATCTTGAGCCCATGGAAAGTGAAAAATTCTCCCCACACAAGGTAGTGGTCATTCTGAAATCAACAGTACTCCCTTCTGAGGATTACGCAGAACAATTGTTCATGCAACTCAGAATACGGAGATGGTTTTCTCCAAAATGCCATCTTCCCTGAATCTCCCCAATATGAGATGTGGATAGACTTCTGTTTCATTTCATAGCACACATTGTGGACACTGTGTCCCAGATTCTTGAGCTCAAGAAGTCTTATAACTCTGAGGTTATAAGGCCATAAGCTAAACTAAATTCTAAATGAAATGGGGATTTCTATATCAGATCCTACTGAGACTCCAAAATATTTGGAGAGATTTATTACTTAGCATTTGGGAAAAGCACTCCAAGACCCTTGCACAAAAATGCCTTTATACTTTGGTTTTATTCACTCATTCATTTATCAAAACAATGCTTATTGGGTTCCTATTATGTACCCACATTAGTTTCACATTTTTTCTTATGTAATTAATGTCTGATTTCCCCACTGGACTGTAAGCTTTTATAGGGAAAGATTGATCCACCTATCTTTCTTATCTTTTTCTTTATTGCTCTGAGTACTATACTTATGTATCTTTGTTCCTCTAGGTCACGAAGCTCATTTCCTGATGCAGTGGAGGGGTTCAATAAAGGTTTAATAACAAATGAAAAGCATAAAGTGTGGGGGAGGAGATTCACAATATTTTTTCTGCTTCCTGCTATAGATTAAATTGATCCAAGTAAGTCAAAGAAATACACTGAGAGGTGGAGAAATAGATAGATACAGAGAGATGGAGAAGAGGAAGGAGAAGGTTAAGGATGAAGGAAAAAACCTCCTCATAGCTGTGCTTCCTTGGATGTTCAAAGCAGCATGCATCATATCCCAACAGCCGACTAGACTGACTCATATTATTGATTATCTATGAAATAACTAGGGATCGCATTCACATTTGCAATTCATATCAGGATGTTTTCTTGGTCCATCCATCTGCCGGTCCCCAGATCAAATATCAGGTTCTCATATAGGTCTCACACCTGCAAATTTAGTAGGAAAGCACAGCTCTAGGTGAGCCAGTACAGAGTGACTCGGACCATGAAGCTAGAGCTTTCTCTGAAAGCTTGAGGCAGATGTCTCTGTCAATGCCCACCTCCTCACTCGGCCCACACAACCACAGGAGTCTCAATCTTCCTAAAAAGCAGCAGGTGTGAAGTTACAAAGGTTTGGACAAGCATCTGGGAGGCTTTGAAGCTGATCTGAACAAACCGAGTCTTCCAAGGCCATAAATCTCCAACGAAACTTCCAAGAGTGACACACTTCATTGTGGAATATCTCTGAGCTTGGCTGCACAAGCCAAGAAAAGCACCAAAGTGTGAACTATCAAAATACCCTTCCCTCCTGGGCACCTGTCAGTCTAGACATCGTGAGTTAACGTGTCGGGATTCTGGGTGCCTATTTACAACCATTGTACAGGAAATGATCATTAAGTAGCCAGGATGGCCCCTTGAATGTGGTTTCTGTCTGATTTTTATTGAATCGAGGAAGACTTTGTGAGCCAGGATATAATTGTAATTACTAACCTCATAGTCACAGACCATGGGACTCCTAGATTTTCTATCCAGTGTTTCTCAGTGTGTCTAGAGACAACAGGCATCTGAACTAGCAAATTTCTTACTTCAAAGGCAAATTCTTAGAAATAAATAAAATAATTTTTTAATTTGTTGTTTTTAGATATACATGACAGTAGGGTGTATTTTGACATATTATGCATACATCAGGTGATATGTGAATGCTAACCCATAATAAGGAAGGATAGGGAGGGGAAGAGTAGAAGTTCATTAGATTAGACAAAGGGGAATGAAGGGAAGCGGGGTGGGGGATGGGAATAGGAAAGACGGTAGACTGAATCAGACTTAACTTTCCTGTGCTCATGTATGAACACACCACCTGTATTACTTCACATCATGTTCAACCACAAGAATAGGATAAAGTAAAATTTTTAAAAGGTAAATTCTTGCGACCCATCTGAGACAACTGGATCAGAATATCTGAATTTGGGCCTGGGAAGCTAAAATTTTGCAAGCTCTTCTTAGGCATACTAAATTTCTAAGCCTCAGAATTTTGATTACTATTTCTCCAATGCAAGATAGTCATTTTCAGATGAGGGCTGAAGCCCAGAGAGGTGGGATGACCTGCCCAGGTTATTAACATCAAAGGTCACATGGGACTTAAGTCTGGGCCTTCCCAGGTTTGTATTTCCTCTCCATAACTTTTTTTTTTTTTGGTTCTGGGGATTGAACCCAGGGGACCTTAACCACGGAGCCACATCTCTAGCCTCCAACCCCTTTTACTTTCATTTTTATTTTGAGACAGGGTCAAAAGGACTGGGATAGAGCTCAGTTGGTAGAGCGCTTGCCTCACATGTGCACAAGGCCCTGGGTTCAATCCCCAGCACCAAATATTTAAAAAAAAAAAAAAAAAAGGACTAGGAATGTGACTCAGTGGAAAAAGCACCCTGGGTTCAATTCCTGGTACGAAGGGCAAGTGTGGATTGTTTACAAAGTCGATGGTGGCCTAGAAGGGTCATATGCTCTGCTTGTGATAGCTACCCATACCGTCTCCAAGTTCTGTGTGGCCAGAACAACTACTGTAATTCATTTTGGAGGGGAACATGGCTAATGGAAAGTCTGACTTATTAATGTGAGTTTCTTCTATGTGAATACTGAGACTACCATGTGATACTCTAAACATGGTTGCCTATAGAAATTGGGGCTCTGTGATTAGGTGAGGGGGTCTTCTTTGAAGTGTGAGGAACATTATTTCAAGTATCCCTTATGGAATAGAAATCAAGTCCTTAGAGTTGTGAAAGAGAGGATTCTGTATCTCTGTATGGACGTCTCTCTGTGAGGCTTAGACTAGGATGGCAAAGGCATCATCGTTCACCCCACACACACTAACTCTTGCCTGTCTTGTTATCTTTGTCCATGGCAGACATCATCAATCAAGCACAGTCATTCCTCACTGATAAAACCTTAGCCTCTTCATTCCAGCATTCCAAGCACTGTCTATTGATCAGAGCTGGAATAAAAATTAATACTTATTTCATGCTGTTGTTCTCAGTTCTGATGTGTCAGGATGCATGCATGTTTGTGAAGGACAGTGACCGCGGTATGGGGGCAGGGGAGGGGTCGGGGGGACTGCCATCACCTCGTGCACTGGGTCAGAGCTGCAAGTGCTGGAGAGTGAGCCATATCTTTTGAATCAGATCATCTTAGCTCTGTACGACCTTTGGGTTTATTTTCTTTGTTCTCCCTAGTCTTCTAGTGATATTTGGTTTGAATGGTCTGGCCTTGTCACAGCTGGGCCACCGAGTACCTAGAAGAGTCTGTGGTTGGGTCAGAGTTAACCGAGAAGCTGGGTTACCCTGAAAACAAAGTACAGTGACTGCTAATTAGGAAGTCTAGGTCCTATGGTTCAGCAGCTCTCTCTTGCTGCAAAATTCTTCCTCCTACTGATGACGTTAGTGATCTTGAGTGCTATTTTATTAAAGAAGGCAGCTTTCCTTTTTGCCACTCTGCTACTACTATTAAGAACTCATAATGAGACAGCTGGAAACTACTTCATTCACAGAAGTTTCCATCCTCGCTTTCTCTCACCTCCCTTTTTTTTTTTTTTTTTAACAAAGCCATACATTTTCCATGGCAGGTCCTTTTAGTTTTATATGTTGCTAAAGTCACATGATCAGGAAGCAATTGCCAAAGTCACCTGATGACTCAAGGCCCCCATATCCCATGAACAAAATGCTGATGATTTCCTCAGCCCAAGTTTCTACGACAGCCACAGGAATCTTGTCTTCTTTTCCTTCTGTGTTTACCTAGAAGCATAGCTTTTAAGAGGCTCTATGCTGCTTTGATCTATGAAGTGCAGCAAATTGGCAATCATGGGCTTTGAGAAATGTTGTTCATATTTGCGAATAGTCACCTTGGCAGGCAGGTATGTGCTTTGTAAACTAAGTGTTACTTTGACATGTGACTCCAAAAGGAATTTGTAAGCAACCTTAGGCAGCTGCTCTTGGAAAGTTATAGTTTGGCATGTAATGTAGTTCAGATGAAAGATTTGAATACATAGTCATGGCTAAACAGATCATCGCTGTCCTCTTGTCTTTCTGGTCGTGTGCAAATCAATTGCTTGGCAGTTTCTTTGTTATCCCACTAATGGAGGGCATCCAATTGGTTCTTTTGGCTCTGAGTCAGGATTCTTTTATTTTTTTAATTTTTTAATTATATTTTTTATTTCGACAGACTGCATTTTGATTCATTGCACGCAAATGGGGTACATCTTTTCATTTCTATGGTTGTGTCAAATGTAGATTCATACCATTCATATAATCATACATGTACATTGGGTAATGATGTCTGTCTCATTCCATGATCTTTCATACCCCCGCCCCCTCCTCCCTCTCATTTCCCTCTATGTAATCTAAAGTTCCTCCATTCTTCTCTCACCTCCGACCCCCTCACTTCCATGATATATCATCATCCACTTATCAGGGAAAACATTCAGCTTTTGGTGTTTTGGGGATTGGCTTAGTTCACTTAGCATGATATTCTCCAATTCCATCCATTAATCTGCAAATGCCTTAATATTATTCTTCTTTATGACTAAATAATATTCCATTGTGTATATATACCACAGTTTCTTTATCCATTCATCTGTTGAAGGGCATCTAGGTTTGTTCCATAATCTAGCTATTGTGAATTGAGCTGCTATGAACATTGATGTGGCTGCATCACTGTAGTATGCTGATTTTAAGTCCTTTGGGTATAAAGCGAGGAGTGGGATGACTGGGTCAAAACATGGGTCCATTCCAAATTTGAGTAAGGATTCTTAACATTTTTTTCTTCAAAACCCAAGCATCATCCCAAACAAAAGCAAGGAGGGAATAAAGGCATACTTTTAAAATTTATTTTTAACAGAAATATAACTATCAGTAAGCATTACTGGGTATATAGTCAAAGGAACTAAAATCAGTATGTTTAAGAGATATCTTCAGTCTTTTTTCTTTTTGATACTGGAGATTTAACTCTAAGCACTCAACCACTGATCCACATCCCCAGCCCTTTCATATTTTTTATTTTTATTTTGAGACAGGGTCCACTAAGTTGCTTAGGGCCTTGCTAAGTTGCCGAGGCTGGCCTTGAATTTGAGATCCTCCTGCCTCCACCTCCTGAACCTCTGGGATTACAGGTGTGCACCACTGCGTCTGGCACATCTGTAGTCTTATGCTTATTGCAGCGCTATTCACAGTTGCCAAGACATAAAATCAACCAAAGTGTCCATCAATGAATGATGGATAAAGAGAACATAAGATGTATATTGTGTCTACTAAAAATAAAAATACCATATAGAATACCAAATAGCAGGATAGAAGATACAGAGATAAACCAATATAAATACAGTTATCTCATACTAGACAAAGGAGCCAAAAACATACAATGGAGAAAAGATAGCCTTCTTAACAAGTGGGACTGGGAAAACTAGAAATCCATGTGCAGTAAAATGAAATTAAACCCCTATCTCTCACCCTTCTCAAAACGCAACTCAAAATGGATCAAGGACTTAGGAATTAGACCAGGGACCCTGCAGCAAACAGAAGACAAGGTAGGCCTGAATCTTCATCATGTTGGCTTAGGATCTGACTTCCTTAACAAGTCTCTCAAAGCACAAGAAATGAAATCAAGAATCAATAAATGGGATGGATTCAAACTAAAAAGTTTTTCTTAGCAAAGGATACAATCAATACTGTGAAAAGAGAGCCTACAGAGTGGGAGAAAATCTTTTCCACCCACACTTCAGATAGAACACTTATCTCCAAAATTTATAAAGAACTTAAAAAACTTTACACCAAAAATATAAAGAACCCAATCAATAAATGGGCCAAGGAAATGGGCAGGCACTTCACAGAAGAAGATATCGGGTGATCAACAAATATGTGAAAAAGTGTTCAACATGTCTAGTAATTAGAGAAATGCAAATTAAAACAACTCTTAAGATTTCATCTTACTCCAATTAGAATGGCTATTATCAAGAACACAATAATAGATGTTGGTGCGAATGTGGGGGAAAAGGCACACTCATACATTGCTGGTGGAGTTGCAAATTGGTGCAACCACTCTGGAAAGCAGTATGGAGATTCCTCAGAAAACTTGGAATGGACCCACCTTTTGACCCAGTTATCCCACTCCTCGCTTTATACCCAAAGGACTTAAAATTAGCATACTACAGTGATGCAGTCACATCAATGTTTATAGCAGCTCAATTCACAATAGCTATATTGTGGAACCAACCTAGATGCCCTTCAACAGTTGAATGGATAAAGAAACTGTGGTATATATGCACAATGGAATATTATTTAGTCATAAAGAAGAATAATATTATGACATTTGCAGGAAATGGATGGAATTGGAGAATATCATGCTAAGTGAAATAAGCCAATCCCAAAAAACTAAAGGCCGAATGTTTTCCCTGATAAGTGGATGATGATATATCATGGGGATGGGGGGAAGGGGGCTGAGAGAAGAATGGAGGAACTTTAGATTACGTAGAGGGAAATGAGAGAGGGGAGGCAGAGGGGGTAAAATAGATGGTGGAATGAGACAGACATCATTACCCTATGTACATGTATAATTACATGAATGATATGAATCTACATTGTGCACAACCATAGAAATGAAAAGATGTACCCCATTTGTGTACAATGAATCAAAATGCAATCTGTAAAAATAAAAAAAATAAATAAAAAATGCATTTTCAATTGCATAACAACTGTTCTATCTGAATGACCTACTTGTACCTTGAAATCAGCATGAGCAAACCCAAATTTATTACTTTGGCTCCAAAATCAGCAACTCCTGTTGATTTGCATGTTTTAATTAATGGCACTTGTAGTATTTGACTTTTCTGGAATTAAATCTCTGATATATCTTTGAAAAAAATGTATTTAAAAAGAAAATTAAAATGTATTTAATATGAAAAAATATTTTTAAAAAGAAACATGTAATTCATTTTCCAAAAATTTTTTTGGTTTTAAACTTAAGGGTTTGGTGAATTGGCACTGTACTGGCTGACCTGGTGCTTTTTTGATTCCTCCCTATCCCAGCCTGGAGAAACATGGATTCACTTTTGCTCAAAAGGGTTGTCTTTGGGATTTTATTGTTTTCATTCCAGGGAAGTTGGCATAAGGTGGATCAAAGGGGAAAAGAATAAAAGAGAACCTTCCTATGAAGGTGTAGAATCTATTTGATCCATGTCTATACATAATTGCTACCATTTTCTATTCTTTTTATAAAATGCAAGGACAAAGATGTTCACATCAGTATTATTTGTAATATTCCCAAATTAGACACATCAAAATTTTCAACAGCAACATGAATAAGTATGATTTATTTGGACAATGAAATGTATTGCTGTTGCTCAGTAATGAAAATGAATGGCACATAGCAACATGAGTAATAAACATGATATCACAAAAAGCTCTATGTGTTTTTAAGTAAGCATGTGTTTTATAGATCACGGTTGCTATATTTCACAGGAAATTTGGGTCATATAGGCATCTCAGGGTCTGTTGTGGCACTGACATTGTCCTTTTCTGGACAAGAGGCTTCAGAGTGTGTTTCCCCCACCAGCCCCTTCTGAGGGGTTGTCTCCACCTAAGTCACCATATGGTGCATCACACCCATAGCCCCTGGACTGCAGATGAAGTAGTGGGCGGCTTGTCTAAGGACAACCAAACTGAAGGATGGATGGAGTCTATGAGGTGACTCCGTGTCCTGGACAATGGAGATTAAATGGGCAAACTTGAGACAAAGAAAAAGAATAAAATAGTTGGTTGCAGACATAGGAGCTTGAAGGGCACAGGGAGAATAGCTGAGTTGTCATCATGGTGAAGCATGAGAAAAAAACAAATGCCTGCTGTTTAGGAGGTTGACCAGATGGCCCAGTTGCCAGGGTTGCCCTGATCTCTGAATGTTTCTTAGGGTCTTGGACTGCTTAGCAAGTTCTCTGAAGACCTGGCTGTTTAGCTGTTCCTAGAATCTTGGCAGTGCAGCAAAATTCCCATTTTCACCTTTTTCAGGTGAATTTTTACATGACATTCCCAAACTCGAAGTAACCCAAATTCCTTTTAATAGAAATAGCTTAACCAACACAAATTCCCATGGAAAGTCCCCTGTGGCAGATTTGACACATAGTTGATGCTGCTGAGTGTCTTTATTTGCCAGTCTTCATTTCAGGTCTCTGTATACTCAGAGTCATTGTTCAGAATTGCAGAATTGGGATAGTACTTTTCTCCTTCCCCTTCTGATCCCTCTCAACTGATGGATCAGTCAGGTAAAAGCTGCACAACTTTGAATTTGTCAGAACTGAAGGCACATAAAAATGCAAGGAATTAAGGAACAGACAGAACATAAAAGAGAAAGAAAGAGTGAGAGAGTCAGGGAGATCAGCTCTCACCACAAAGAAAAGTGTGAAGCCTTTGATGAGCTGCATCTATAAATAATTAGCTTTACCAACTTCAGTAAGGCTTTGGCCAAATTGTCCAGGTCCATCAGGAATATTGAGGGCTAGGGACGTGCTGCCAACAAGCTCAGCTGTGACATAAGCTAGAGGTCAGTGAGTTTCAGATAGCCTGTGCTTGTGTTATATAGCTTTATGGAATCTGAACACTATTTGAATGAATGCCCCAAGGAGGCTGGTATTCTTTATTCATTAAATGGGAATTTATCATGCTTTGTCTCAAGTTGATTATGGAAATCTTAGTATCTTATGCTCATGGCAATTTTTAGATAGCTCCACCCTGGATCTCCTTAAAGATAAGAAAACTAGGGTTATAGAGGGAGAAATCATTTAACAAACACCACAAAACTTATTTGTGATAGCACTGCTTTTAAAAACTTGCTCTCTCTGCTTGTAGCTCAGAGTCAGTAAAAACTTCATCTTACTGACCTATTTAATCATGTATTTGTGGTGTCATTTATAATAGCTTCTGTGCTGACACATATCTCACTTGATCCTTTCAGTAACCTCTTCCTTTCAATAACCTCTTCTCAACAATTCAGGCAGATGGGCAGAAGTAGTTCCATTTTACCAAAAAAAAAAAAAAAAAAAAAAGGCTAAAGCTCAGAGGAATGATACCACTATATTTGGAAACCTGGATACTCTGACTTCTAATTCATATGCCTTTCCAATGGATAATATATTTGTAAACAATTTGTAGACTAAAAATTGCAATAGATATGCTTGTATTTATCATAAACCACACTGCATTCCCTGGAGTCTAGCAAAGTTCCACATACTTTCAGTTCTGTGCACAGCACTTTATAACTACAGATATTCTCAGATTAAGTCAGAATTTCCAGTGGGTTATAAATAAGTTTCTTTTGAATGGTAGTAACTTTCTTTGGTTCCCTGTAAACCATTTTCTTCATGGAATCAAAGGTTTTCATTCTGATTTTTTGCTTGATCATTGTGACCACTTTCTTTAAAGGCCTCTGCCTGACACCAACATTAACCCACCACTGTTCAAGCTGTTCATTCATTCATCTATTCAACATGTACATACACAACTTCCTGTGTGATCATTATGCACCAGATAACTGTGTTAAATACTCATGGTACACAGACAGTAAGGCATTGTACTTATTTTCCAGGAGCTTAAAATTTCATGTGTGCAGGGGAAGTGAGGTTGGGGTATGGGAGACATCACTCTGAAATTGGATATCAGGTAAATCCTGGAATCTGGACTGTCAAGCTAAGTGAAATAAGCCAATCCCCCCAAAACCAAAGGTAGAATAACCTACAATATGTGGATGGTGACCCACAATAAGGGAGGGGGAGGAGAGAAATAAGAATTCAGTGAATTACACAAAGGGAAATGAAGGGAAGGGCAGGGATAGGAATAGGAAAGACAGCGGAATGAATCGGACATAACTTTCCTATATACATATTTGAATACACAACCGTGAAACTCCACATTATATAAATCCACGAGACTGGGATCCCAATTAGAATAAGATATACTCCATGTTTGTATATAAATATACTAAAATAGATTCTACTGTCATGTATAACTCAAAAGAACAGATAAAAATTTTAAAAAGAGATAAATATTGGAGATGAAAGGGATTTCTCAATGGGGTGCACAAGAGGAGATATTGGATAACCAGGGTATGGGAGGGTGAGTATCATTGTGGTTTGGGACACACAGGCAGCACTAACAGCATGGAAAGGGATGATTCTGAAGATACATTTAACTCACTTTTAGAACTGATTTTTTAAATTGACAAATAATAATTGGGTATTTTTGTGGAGGTATAATGTTACATTTTGATCTATGCATAAATTGTAGAAAAATTCAATCAAGCTAATTAACTTATTCATCCCCCTTACCAACCTATGATTTTTCTGTGGAAGAATGTTAAAAATTCTATTCTTTTAGCAATTTGAAATGCATTATTATTAACAGTGGTCACCATGTACACTATACTTATTTCTTTGCTTACTATCCTATGTGCTTGAGAGAACTATATTAGTCCTTTAGTTTTCCACCTGCATGTTCTACAGTAACTGGGGCTTTTTACAGCACTTCTAAGATATTCTTGGAAAGAGAGTGCAGTCATGGTAGAATATATTTTCTCTGCATCTGCTCCAGGCTTCCAGGAACATGTTTTATTTCCACCAGAGATTAGGTGTTCAAGTCTGAGACATTTCTTAAAGACTTTTCCCAGTGCATAAAATACACATCATACCCATATATGTTCAGGAGGGTTCACCGTTGGGGTGGCAGAAGCAGGAGCCCCTGTCCCTAAGGAAGAAAACACCATTGGCCTACAACCCTTGGCTGGTTGAACAATAGAGTGCTTATGTAACCCAGGGTTTAAGGACCATCTGCACTCAGAGTGATGTTAGTGTGGGGACAATGGAAATGTCTCATGGGAAGCATTATGATGTGAGCTTTGAGAAACAAACAGTGTGACCTAAACGAGAAGGAAATGTTGTGGATGAGGTTGTGAGGTGGTTGCCCATGGAAAGGGAGAAAAATGATCTAATGGAACAGGGAGTGCGATTGCGAGAGACCAATGTTGGGGAAAGGGGTGTGATTGTAAGTACGATGGGGAGAGGAATTAAAGAGACCAGGGTAGAAGATCTTGGGAATGAACATTCCAAAATGTTTGGGAAAATCCTCGAGTCCCCACAATAGTGCACAAAGCCCACCATCAGCACCTGACAGTATCACTTACTGCCTGGTTACTCATTCTGTTCTCAACATGGCGGCCTCCTTACTCTTCCTTGTTTGGAATGTGTCTACCTTAGGGACTTTGTACTTGGGTTTGCTCTGCTTAAAACACCTTTCTTACAGATTTTGGCATGGCTGTTCCCTTCTCTCCTGATATGTGCTAATATGACACTTTCTTACGAGAACTTTTCCTGTCCACCCTATAGGTAATTATTTTCTTATCTGCTCTCTTCATTTCTCTTGCCTGCTTATTTTTTTTTTCATGAGAATTATCACCATCTGATATGCCAAAGAGTCTGCTTAATTATTTGGTTTTTGTATGTTTCCCTTACCAGAAAAAAAAAAAAAACATGAAGGGAGGATTTTTTTTTGTTATTGTTGCTTTATTAACTGCTACATCCTCAGTGTTTACAAATGTCTGACCTTAATAAATATGTTCAACAGAATTTTGTTGATGAAAGGAAGTAAGCGGGAAGGAAAGAAAGAAAGGAAAGAGAGAGGAAGAAAGGCTGTGAGTATTTTCACTTGGTAAGAAAGCTTGACAAGGGAAATGCATGGAACATTTTTGGAGCTGCTGATTTCTGCCTTCCTTCTTCCTAAGACCCCCTCACTAAGGAGGAGCTTAATCTGTGGTTAATTTGCTCCTCTCCTCATTTCCCATTTGTGGGAGAGGTTGATAGGTTGTTGACTGGCAAAACATCTACAAAGGTGAGGGGAAGAAGGAAGGAATAGAGAGAAGGGGGACAAAGGGAAAGAAGGTGGGTGTTATAGGAACAGTATTGCATATAATGTCTGCTTTTAAGACTCAGCTCTGCCACTCACTTGCAGTGTGACTTTAGCAAAGTCATTTCCTTTCTCTAGGTCTCAATCTCTTCAACTGTAAAAAGAGACCACAGAGAGCCAATGTCAGGGAAGACTGTTATGGGGCACATAGGCTATTCCGATCCCTTTGCAGACTCAGTAGCACACATCAGTACTTCACAGGGCTCTTCCTCATTGAACTTGGACATGACCTCAGCACACTGCTCAACACGGCCGCCAGTGTAGTCCACGGTACTGACTTGGAGCTCTCACAGTGGAGTCGACATCCCTGGATCCTTGGGTAGAGCATCTCGGCTCTCTTCCCATTTATTGAGCTTATTACATGTCAAAGTATGGAGAGAAGGTATGAAGAATGAGATAGTATCTCAATGTTTATGGGAGTGGGGAGAAGAAAATCAGAGGAAAAACAGAATTTAAATCAGATGAATTGGGATGTGGGAAAAATACCTAAGCATTCTACAGACAAGTCAGCAGGATTCTCAGCTACAAGCTTGGATGTGTTGTGAGGTTACTTTAAGGAGACAGCTGATAGGAGAGGACTGTAGTACAATGAATCTCAAACACAGTGCATCTGAATCAGCTAAGGCTTTTTAAAAATGGAGATTTCTGGGCCTCATTCCAAGAATTTCTGATTCAGTATATCTGGGATCGTGGCTTGAGAGTCTACATTTCTTACAGGTGCCAGGTGCTGCTGGTGATGACATGTTGGCACTTTATCAGTGTCAGGAGTGGGAAGGGATAGAGAGAAAAGCATCACGGTGGTTTGGGCAAGAACTGTCTCCAGTAACACCGAGTGGAGATCCTGATCATCACTCTGAATCTGCTACCATCACATTAAGAAGAAAAGGTGGATTGGGATAGGGGTAAAGGAAGAGGAGAAGAAAACAGCATAAGATCAACACTATCCACAGAGTCTTTGGAGCCTCTTAGAATCACTTTCCAATTCATGTCGACTCTAAAATTACCAAAAAGGAAATGTACGTGGTCTTTAAAATCTAGCGATTCCCCCAGCAAATGTTAAATGTATGCATCACAATCACATACAGCACGTGGCTTGTGGCATGCAGCATGTATTCGTGTGACGACCCTGCCGCAGGGAGACACACCTTGGTAACGGGAACTCTGACCAGCGGGGGTCCCTGCCCAGGATCCACTTCTAAGCTCACATGCTGGGTAGTACAATTGTCATGCTTCATTTTTTTTTTTTCCCCCCTGAATGAAACTGGGTCACTTCCTGGAACCACTTCCTAGAGCCATGGTTGACAGAGCTGTGGGAGAAGATGAGCTTTCTTTGTGTGGCCAGGTGCTCTGAGAAAGGGAAACCTCTGTGGACAGTTCCTTGGGAATGAGAAGGGGCTCCGCAGCAGGGAGGGCTCTGTGTGACTACAGGATGGAGCTGACCACTGTGGACAGGGAAGCTCCCGGCAGAGGGACTGACCAAGTGGTGCGGGTGGTCCTGCCATGATGTTTGCAGTCTGCCAACATCCCTCAGCCATGAGAACCACAATATGGCAGGTACTGTTGGAAGAGACGTGAAGGGCAGAGAGCCAGAAGATGATTGACAATGATGGAACTCCAGTCTCTGTGCCTGCGGTGAAATGCACACAGAAGCCTATTCAATTCTCCAGTCTATGAACTCTTTATCTTACAGGTTCAGGGTAGCTAAGAAACTCGTTCAGATTCACTAGCCTGAAATACGTTCAAAAGTGTGCTTAATTTCAAAGCTATTCTATTTTATCATGCCAGTCTTTCTCAACCTTGCCAGATAATAAGAATCTCTTGAGGTTGTTTGATTATTCATTAGTTTACCAAGGCTCCTGCTGGGAGTTAGAAAATCAGAATTTCTAAATGAGAAGCCCAGGAATCTGCATGTTGAATAGACACAGCCTAGGTAGTTCTTACAATCGAATCGTTTAGGGAAACCCTGCAATCTATCTTATTGCCTTGACAAGTGGCAGGAGGTTGGAGAGGGAGGTGGGAGGGATGGAGAGACCAAGGGTAGGCTTGACTGTGATTGCAGGAGGAGTAAGATCTTCAATCTTTGATCAGCATTTATGTCCAGAGTCCATAGTTGTAGAGTTCTGCCTCACCATAAAATTTTCCTCTTGGACAAAAGCAGTGAATGACCATTCTGCCATGTTCCCTGGGGTGTGAGCAGCCCAGGAGAGTTTCAGCCAGGACCCGGATGCATGTGGTTATACTGCTCTGATTACATAATGTGTTGGAGATGATTTTCATAATACTCATAAGTGAAAAGAATTGCAAAAGAATTTCTGGGACAGCAGCCAACTATCATGTCCCTGTTTTCAGAACACAAACATTACTGTAATTGTTTGGCTGATTAAAAACATAATGATGATGATGTATTGTGAGAAAGTGATTTAAAGAGATTTCTTGGAATAAGAAATTGTGTTAAAGGTTTTAAAGGTTTTAAATTGGCAAAATTGTGTGAGGGTTAAATCCTGTTTCTTTCTGCACAGTGGATGACTTTTCCTGAGCTCTTTGGGTCCTAGGTTACCTGCCCCTTCCAGGTCAGATATACGCTCATGTTTTGGCCTTCAGTGAGGATAACATCTATGGTAGGCAGAATAATTACTTTTCAAATATATCCCATTTCTTAAAATCCCTGGAACCTGTGAATATGTTACCTTACATGGCAAAATGGACTTTGCAGATGTGATTAAGTATCTTGAGATAGGAATATTATCCTGGATTATCCAAATGGCTCAGTATAAGCATAAGAGTCCTTTTAAGAGGGAGGCTGGTAGGTTAGAGTCAGAGTTGTCATGATAGGAGCCGAAGTCAGAATGACAGCTTAGAGGTTGGGGGGCAGTCAGAAGCTAAGGACTTGGAAAACCTCCTAGATATGGAAGAGGAAAATAAATTTGATTTCTCCCTAGAGCCTGCAGAAGGAATGCAACTCTGTTAATACTTCAGCCTACAGAAGCTCATTTTGGATTCTGACCTCCAGAACTATAAGATAAATAAACACATACTATTTCAACCCACCAACTTTGTGATAATTTGTTACAGCAGCAATAGGAAATGCAAACATCATTACCAAGTGGCTTTGTTATTACCACTTTGTGGCCAAGTGGGATCTTTAGGAAGATCCAGTACGGGGTCTAATTAAGACTCAAATTCAATGGTGTTGACCCTGAGTTAAAACTAACACTGGGCAGATAAGCCCTAATTTCTTCCCTTCCCTTCTTAATTTAAGGACAAGGAGTTTCTGTTCCTTACCAGAACAGTGAGAGTGTTTCATCTCTATGTCTTTCCTATGGTTGCTTTCTCTTACCTCTCTTTATGCTGCCACTTCAGGTGTCTTCTAGGCCACTGTCCCTAAGAAATTGCAGTTTCATGGCTAGCTTCAGAGATCTTCCCTGTTGACACTTCTAGTCTGTAAATCTTATTATGAGGAAATGAGCATAAATATTTCATAGAAATTCTGTCCTTAAATGACACGCACCTTGGTGTCACATTCCAGTATCTCCTTCCCTAACAGTAGTCACCAGACTTCTTCTGCTGAGGCCTATGTCTTATGATTCTATGTCCCAGAGAATGTTTTTTATTTGTAGCATTGGCCTGGCCGTGTTTTGGTTTCTGGCTTCACACTCTCAGGAAGCTCCTCTAACCTCACTTCTTTACTCTCCATTTTTGTTTTAGAGAGTGCAGTCACACCCTACAGTGAAGGTGATTTCACTTCCTCTACACACTTGGAAGAGTGGCAGTTTGAGTTTGCTCAACTTGTGAATAAATTAGAACATCCATTGCCCATGCAGGACCTTAAGATTGTTATGCTATGAAACATATATCATGGATCTTGTCCTAAAGTGTGCCTCCTTTGGAGGTTTTGACATACAGACATAAGCAGTTGTCAGCTGATCGTCGTAGCTGAGAGAGACTTAACAAATGGGGGCAGGTGACCAGTGTGGAACAGTTTAGGAACTCTCCATTTTGGATAAATCATTTGACATATGGAACTTGAATTCTTAGAATATATATGGTAATACCCATGGAAAGGGAGATGTTGGTTTGTATATGCAAGCAGATCAGCCAATTCTATAACATAAGGGGGCATAATTATGGGAAGGGGGACACTTTACAAGGCAGGTGAGAAGTGATTGTCTTCTGCACAGTGACAAGGAGGAGATGGTCTGCAATCCTCCAGGGGGTTTGCTTCTGTCCACAATGCTGAAGGTTCTCAGTCCCAGAACACACATTCTCATCGTGGCTCAAGTTGGGTTGCGATTTGCTGACCACACTGACAGACGTCCGGAAGAGACAGGAGGATGCTACAAATCTTCCATAAACCCAGACCACGTGCTACACTTCATAGAGGACAATAGTTACAAGGATAGAGGAGAGACAGGTATTTAATGAAAACTCCAAAGAGTTAATGCAGTAATTCTCGGTCTGCAAAGTCTATAGAGTTCCTATTTCTACACTCTTGCCACATAATCATCTCTATTTTTATATCAGCTTTTTATGTCACTAAACTCTACTGTGAGGATATATTTAAACTTAAAAAATAAACCTGAACTTTTATTTTTATGCCGCAAGACAGATGGAGTGTGCTGCAATGAAACCTATCGCAAGATGATGATTTTTGTTTAGGTTATAAAAAGTTGTGATGGCTACTGTGAATAAACAATTCTACAACTTCTCCCCACCCCACCCACCCCTCGAAAAAATCTCATGTGCAATTCTGGGTCATCAAGAGCTCCTCTTGCTGGGCTTGGGGCTATTAGCATTCACAGAGACTTTCTCAAAGCACTCCCCTAAAGGACAGTCATACTGGTCCTGACTTCAGCTCCTTCCTCCTCTAGCCTTCCCTCTTGAAATTGATTTATGCCTTAAAAATGTATATACTCTGCTGAGTCAAGGCCCGAGTTATCCAAATTGTGCTATGGATGGGTGTGATCTGTGAGTGGACAGCACTGTAGTTATGGGTGTTTTAGAAAGGCCATCTCTATCCTCATTCCAGATCTACTGAACCAAAGCATTCCTTTGGAGATCATCCCCAGGTGATATGTCCATGCCCACTAAAGTTTCAGAGGCAGTGGTCTGGCATATCAGTTGGTTGAATTAGAAAGGCCTGTCTCCAATATCTGAAATCTATTTGCTGAGCCTACTCATTCATATAACAGGTGATGACCATCAACTCTACACTCGTCACTGACCTTGGACCCCTGGATAAAAGGTAAAGAGGGTATAGCTATTTTTCTTTCCAGTTGCCCTGGCATTTGTTCAACCCTTTCCTCACTACCCTTCTTAATTTGGGGCACCTGGCTTTGTTTTACTCTGCTACAAAAGTCCTGCTGGGTTTGGCTGGTCAGTTTGGATTGCTGTTCCCTTTGTTCTGCTGTGAATCCATCTGGATTTTCTAATTCTCATTGGAGACATCTTTCTGGCCTCTGCTACTTGTCTCGGAGATCAAGTGTGTCGAGGCTGCTCCGACACCGGCTTTCTTCCCTGTGGCCATGTCCCATTGATACATCTGCCTTTGGAATGGAGTTTGTTTGCCCATGTCATGCACATTACCCTAGTTGCTTTTAAGGTCTGGGTCCAGGTTTCTAGGAATTGTGGCTGCCCCTGGAGACTGCCAGAGTCATAACTTGGGGAGAAGTGACAAGTCCTTCATAGAGGAAAACAAAAGGCCTTATTTCCTCACCACAAAAATATCCCCCACCCCAGAGCCTCCTTTTGTCCCTTCTTAATGGTCTCTTTTTAACAGCAGGTCAATGAGCCACACGTAGAATAACAAACAGCTGTGTTTCCTAGAAAGGTTGTTAACTTTCCATATTTTTCCCATTCTTTTTCATCAGTGATAGGACCTAGATACACATAATTCAACCCCAACCCTAAATAGATTTAATTGAGTTGAGAAACTTAGAATTGAACCTGCAGATCTTCATGTGGAACTTTTTTTTTTTTTTAAAGAAAACAAACATCATTTGTGCTTTCTTAAATGAAGTAACATTTTCCCTTAGTCTGAATTCATTTAAAACACTCTTGCTCCCTACTTTACCTTATAGCACTTTATAATCTTATCTGATGCTACAACTCTGAGGTTCATAGGGTGTGCCATTGCTACTTGGACTTCAGAGACACACTGCTTGTGCACAGAAGCTCATGAGAGCCTTCTTAAAACCTTCTGGTCCTTACCCTCTACCAGCGGGACTGGTCTAGTTAAAGATGATGTCCCATTCAATATGGTTTGCCATTTCTTTTCTGACAGGATTCTGACTGAAAAACTAATTATTAAGCCTCTCTCTGTCTCTTCACCTTGCGGGGATCTCATGTCTACTTGCTCTCATATCTCCCCTTTCCTCCAACCACACAAAAAAGTGCATTGAACCCCCTCAAATCATTTAGGGGGCCATGGAGCCATAATTTCAAGAAACATTCAAATTCTATGGCCCAATCTGTTCTTTATTTCCTTGTATCTCTTTCAATAAATGTTTATTAAGCCCTACGATGTATCAGAAATTATATTACCATATTGCATTGGCTCTGTTAGTACTGATTGAAGGAAGCACCATTATTTCAGTTCTCCTAATGAAATTAAGAACATGCAAGATAGGGAATTGTAACAAGAGTCCTTGGTGTTATCCTGGGATTCCATGGAGTTACCCTCTGAGGGTATGAGTAAATGAGAAAAAGGCCTGCCATGCAGGGAGGAAGAGCAGAAAAAGGCACATAGCTCAATTCTGGCATTGATTGGAGGGAAAAAAAGAAAAATCTCTTATGAGAACTTGAACTAAATCTGATACTCAGGGGCCCAGCCTGGATTCACAATATTAGGCACTCATAAAGCCTCAAGCTGAGAATTTAATTTTAAGGAGTCTCAGACTGGTCATTCCTTAGGTGAGTGGAAGAAACAAATGTAAATCCTTGGAAGAATTTGATATGTTCCTGTGTTGACCAATATGGTGGGCCTTAGACACGTGTCTATTTACATTTAAAACAATGAAAATTAAATGCAATTTAAAATTCAAACATTTGGTTGCACCAGCCACATTTCCAGTGCTCAGGAGCCATCTATGGCTGGTGACGACCATGTTGGACAGAACAGACATAGATGTCCACCATTAGAAAGTGTCCTTCTGAATGACACCAACACAATAGTAACTGACTGATGACTGATTTCCAAGACATAAAAAGGTGAACTAAATATATGTGTTAGGGCCAATAAAATAGAGTAACACAAAGGTTGGGAGACAAAAGTTTCTCTTGAGGTCTTGGCAGATGTGAGAATCAGGCTGCCTGAGGGTCACCTGGGACTGAGTCAAGGCCTCCAGAAGTTCTCAAGTCATGCATTACTCTTCAGCCTTCTGAGCTGCTAGAGCTCTCAGGAGCCACTTGGGCTGAGAGCTTTCTGTGTGTGACTAACTGGGGAATTAGCACAAAATCTCATTACTTGCATGACCTTCCAGGCCCCTTGTTCTGTGGAAATTAGAACTGAATGCAGAATGACACATTTTTCTGATATCTTTTTTCCACAACATGGTTACCTTTAACCTTTTGAAATTAAATTCATTTTTTATAATGTTACTGTGTAATCATTAGAGTAATATAATAATTTTCTGAGTCCCAAGAGAAGATAGAACCAGTGGGAGATCCCCAAGTAAAAGCTTTTAAAGAGTGATTTTCCACGTCTCTAGCTTTCCCTCAGCCTCCATCCTTTGACATATCTCTGATGAGTTTTGGTTTTGATTGAGAGTTTGGTATATAATAGTTTTATGTGCGGAAATGTGTGGAGTTACAGTATGCCTAGAAGATTTAGCTCCTGTTTTGAGTTTGCAGGTTCAAAACTACAGAAAGACTTAACACAGAATTAAATTCAATGGTGGGATGTTTTACTTCAAGAGAAATTGCTTTGTGACTCTGTATAATTTTAACTGCTACTTGTTTCTCTCCTAGTCCAATGTATTGCCCTTCACAGAAAAACTAAAATTATTAATACTATTCTTTTTCTTCAGTTCATAATAAGGGATAATTGAAGAATGATCTCCATCATAAGTGTGTTTTAATGAAAGAATTGTCCCCACAATACTTACTAGTCCCTTGAATGTGATAAAGTATTGAAGTGGTAATATTTTGTATGTGAAAGAGGTGGGAGGGGTATTCGTGAGGCAAGAGGTTGTAAATGAATGGAAGAGTAATGGAAGGAGATCTTAGATTTATTGAGTGCTTACTAAGGGCAAGTTTGGTGGTATATGCTTTATATACAGTTTTCACATTTTCTCATAAGACTCTATGAGTGAGGAGATAAAAACTCAGAGAGGCTAACTACCTTGCCCACAGTCACTTAGTAACAGAGTCAGAATTTTGCCAAAATTACTCTTGTCAAAGACCCCACAATGATAAATTCAATGGGCAGTTGGCAGTCCTTATCTTGATGGGCCAAGCAGCAACATTTGATGTGTTTGATCATGCCCTCCTCCTTAATAGATGATCTATACACTTCTAGGGCATTAACACCATCTTGAACTTCTTCCAGTTTTACTAGACACATACGTTTCTATGATTGTTCCAACCATATCTCCTTGAACCCATAGTAAGGATGCTCTAGGCCTGAGTCTTTGAATACCTTTTCTTCTCCTGTGAAGCTCAGGTTTTCTCAATCTCAACATCACTGACATTTTGGCTCAGATAATTTTAGGTTGTGTGGGGTTATCCTCTGCATCCTAAGTATCTGGCAGCATCCTTAACATCTACCCACTTGATACAAGTAGCACCCACCTCGGTTACCCCAGCTCAGAACCACTGTCTGTGGTGGTCTCATGTAGCCAAGATTTCCCAAGATTCTGTCTTCAGTCCAGACCTGTCTCTTGAACTGTGGTTACTGTGGGTATTTGGGTCTCCTTTCAAGTCTTCTCTCCCTAACTTGCTTCACTGCAGTCTTATCTTAGTTAATGGCATCCTCACATTTCAGTTGCTCAGGCTAAAAGTTCTCTTTCCCAAACTCCACATCCAATCCTTAAAATATGGCCACAACTCCATCCAATTCAATTCCAACTCAACATTATTATCATTATTTCTTAGTCTATTCCATCATCATTTCTTTCTTAAATTATTGCCATAGTCTCTTGTCTGGTTGGTCTCTTTGCTTCGACCTTGGCCCCTGTATAACTTCATTTACCTTCCTACCTCACCCATTGTATATTTTCTTTAATAGTTGCTCAAATGGTGTGTGTAGGGGAAGGGACAAGGTGACAATGATCATTAGAGCAAACTATTCCACCATCTTGATTTACCCCTTCTCCCTTGATGTCTAGCTACCCATTCTTCTCAAATATATAGGTAATCATTATGAAAATTCACCTGTGATCAGGGCTAGGTTATAGAGCAAATCTCCGAAAAGCCAAAGAATTAGTATAATGCAGACCATGTCCTATGGCTACACTATTAAGCTCAAAATTAAAAAAAAAAAATCAACAAGATCTCCGAATACTCAACTTAATTTTTTTAAAAAAAGGACAGAGCAAACCCAAAGGAAGTAGAAAGAAGGAAAAAAATTGTCAGATGCTTTTAGTTCACTTCCTCTTTTGTAACACTATTTTTTTCAGAGACACAGATTTATTTAGGAAACCAGATACACATCAAGGAAGAATGAGGGCCATCTCCATAGGGAGAGATAGCCTATAACATTATTTTTAATGTTAATGTTCTCAATGTTTAATTCTACTATTGTAGTTATTATTCACTTGTGATGATCATTCACTTAAAAATATGAAAACACATAATTATTTCCACAGAAAAAAAATTAAAAATAGAATTGAGAGGCTAAAAATTTTGCTCATGCTTAAGGACTTTGATATATTTGGGGATTAGGATGGTTAGTCATACTGACTTCAATTTGTGTTGAGATTATTTCCCAAGCCTTGGTAAATTTAAGAAGGATTTACTCCTATCCTTGGTCTTGCTTTTCTTGTGGTGTAACAATGCATCCTCAGTACCAAGATGGAAATTTATGCTCTGGATACTGGAGACATTTTGTATCTCATGAACTTCGTATATACTGAGCACTCCTTAACTGACTTACTGCTGTCAGAATATAGAAATGCCAAGATTGGCAAACAGTTTGCCGAAGCTTATCAATAGGAAATCTAGATGAGAAAGAGTTCTTTACTTTGAAATATTTCCCCAGATATAGCTGTCAGAATCCATGAAGAAAGTAAGTAATCATATTCACTTATTATCGCAAACCAATTTTGTAGCACTTCAGTCAGCAAAACAATTCTCAGGACAATTAAACCTGGGTCTGCAGTGATGGGGTCAGTAATATTTGCTAATTTCACAGTCAGTTCTTATTTGCTTACCTCCATTCTTCAGGTGAATATTTTAGATGGGGTAAATATTATTACCTCTGTGTTAAACCTACTCAGACCTTCAATACTGCTTTTCTTGAGCCCAGTAATACTTTTTTTCTGGAAGTGAGAATAGGAAAGAGAAGGTAAAGGTGAAACAATGTTCTTTCTGAATTCCATGACTCTATGAGAAACTGAGAACCCTAGCTCAGTTTTAAAATAGACTATTTTTGAGTTTTGTGTCATGGCTTTGTAACCTGAAATCATCTAAAGTGAAAAGTAAGGGGAGTTGGCATCCTTTCTCTTGGTCTAGAAAATTCCTGGACACTTAGAAATATCTGGAAAAATCAACTGACAACAATCAAATGATACTCAGATCTGGTTACATATAAGCTTTTAAGGTTCAAATTATTTTATTGGTAGGTTATTCTTTGAAAAACGTGATAATGAGAACTCTTCAAAATGTGACTTATTGTTCAGTCATAAAGAGAAAAAAAGAATTTCTGTTTTTGGAATATTCTTGTATGATTTCTCTTGAAGAACTGTTGTCTGTATATTCCATGATTTCTCTCACATTAGGATCCAGTAACCTTTTCTTCCCATTTAAAGTGGATTAGTGAAGAACTGAAGTTTTCAAATGTCTAAGAAAGCCTGCTGGTCTTAGAATGACCTAGCACCCTTCATGAACAGAAGTCTCCTCCTAACTTTGTTAAACTATCCTCATAATTGATTCAGACAAATTACTTTTGGACTAGCTCCCAAAGTACCTCCATCAATTTTAGAAAGCCTGTTCTAGACCACCATCTTTTAACTTTTCTAAATATTCTTCTAAAGTGTACAAACACCTTTTCACTGAATGAATTGTTGTGTAAGATATTAGATCAATATATTTAGATCTGTGTTATCTAGTGGTAGCGACTAGCCACATGTAAATTTAAATGCTATTTAAATGTGAACTCATTAAAATTAAATACAATTTAAAACTCTGTTCCTGATAGTAGAGTGAAACAGACATTATTACCTCATGTACTTATCTGACCACATGACCAATGTGATCCTACAATATGTATAATCATTGCATTCTACTGTCATGTACAACAAATTAGAACAAATAAAAAATATTAAAAAAAAAAAAACTATTTCTGTCTTATCACTAGCCATGTTTCAAGTAGTCAGTACCAACACCTGTCTAGTGGCTACCCTACTGGACAGAACCAATACTGAACATTCTGTAGAATGCACAAAAGGACATTACAGATAGTTCTACTGGGAAGTGTTTCCCATCAATCTGATATCATGCAAAAAGAGTAAATCATATCACAAACCCTGTGATATTTGAGGGTATTATGTATTTATAACCCTAGGATAGTCAAAATCTTATTTGAATTTGGGTAGAAAACACAAATATCTTGGAAGACCAGAAAGGTAGCATGCATATGCAAAGCATCCCATTGTAAGATTATAAAGAAACTTTATGCCCTCTTTGCATTGGAGTATATAATAAATATGCAACATCCAGAGAAATACCTGCCTGCATCTGGCAGTATCTCTCCTAGATCCTGCATTTTTAAGTCAGGCCTGTGACAACATTTGACTTTACTTAAATAAAACCTTGGACCTTGAAGAGTGTTAATTTTCCTTGTCTTCCTGGTAAAACAAAAGACTTGAAATTCAAACCTACTTGTGAAATCCCCAAAAACAATTTCATGCATTACTGGCCATTTAATGGCTGTATGAAATCAAGGTATACAACTGTGGCATAGTCTGTCCAATTGATTCTCAAACATTAGCACACATAAAAATTATGGGGAGGCCTGAATTCCTGCTTTTAGGTGTGGGATAGAGCATGAAATGTTATATTTCTACCAAGTTCCTAGGTGATGCTGATACTGCTAGTTAGAGGACTGAGAAATACTAGTGTATGTAATTGCTATTAGTTCTTTTCAACGTAGGCCATTTTCTGTGCCTGGTTTTTAGATGTGAATCATATTTATGCTCTTGGGAGAACAAGCCATCCCGGCAAGCAGTAAAAGATCCCAAAGTCAGTTTTATCCTCTGGGTCTTAGAATAGAAGAGGCCTTAAGGATACTATGGACTCTGGACAAAATTATCAGGAGTTTCAGCGGAGTATAATCACGGAAGGTAAAGGAAAGCTGGGCGCAATCTAAAGCCTTGATGGCTTTCCAATAACGAGCAGGAGTAAAGAAACAGCAAGTCATTTTTCTAGCTTTCGATAACTCAATTGCAATCAACAAAAGACAGTTTTCAGGTAAGGAAGAAGAGACCCAGAACAACATGAACAGGAAAGCCTCTGATGAATTGAGATTGGGATTGACTGCCAAGGGAGATGCTGGAGGTGCCAAATAATGTCTGCTTAGAGGAGAAAATGGGAAAGCTGGAAGACTGAAATCATTCTGGGGAGAAGTTCTCCAGGCTGACAGGACAAAACAGGTATTAAATTATATTTCTGTTATTGCCTCTATCCATCTGTGTTGTCCAGATGAATACTGAACCTACCCTGAAATGGCACTAGGCCTTCAGAACTAAGAGCTGGAGTTATCTCTTCAGGAGTCCTCTTGGTTACGATCACAATTAACATCTCCTTGTCTTTGAGATTGAGCCATTTATTCTTGGAAACCCTGAGACTCATTTTAGGAGTGGCAGATGCTTCAGAGAACACACTTGTATTTCACTTCATTGGTGTCTGGCCCACAAAGCACCTTAATGAATGATCTATCATTCGGTCTATTCCAAGGAACTTAGCTCCAGCTTCTTTATTACTTACTACATGCTGAATATGTAGCCTGCATTTCCCCTTTAATCCTTAAAATTCTAGGAGGTGGGAACTCTTTATATCCATTTTATTAATGATGGTGGTCCAGAGAAGTATCTTCCCTAGAGTCACATGAATTTTAAAAGATTCAAAGTTTCAAGTATTCAGTCTTTATACAATAAATTCACTTTTCATTCTTTGAAGTCTCAATTTTGTGGCACAAGTCTGCCTACCTAACTCTGGGACCTTGACTGTAAAGAAAGCACTTTTGAGACCACAGATTCATAATAGAAATCCAAAATGCTTTTTAGACTTTCTTACTGACTTTAAAAAGAAAATGTCATTGAGAGGTGGGAGGGGGAGGGCATTGCCATTGTAAATTGTAGGTTGTACAATTTAAGCACAGAAAAGATTTTTTTTTGTTGTTCAGAATTGTGAGAGGAACGCACATCTTGACCTTGGAGAGGGACTCAGGTAACTCAAGGATCTGCCCCAAAAGGCCTTTCTTTCCAACAGTTGCAGGGTATCCAATTTCTGATGCAAGGGTTACTTTGCACAGAAAGTGGTTAGAATCTCACTATATGTGACTCATTCTGGACACAAACTCTGGGAAAAGGTGACAAACTATAAACAAATAGGAGAAAACTAATAGGGAATCTGTCATTGCGTATCAGTCCAGGGTACTGAAGGGTTCAGTTATATTTCTCAAAACATACAATACTCCAAAAGGAAATGCTCTACAAGGTATTTTTTCCCCTTTTCATATCAATATATTTCTTACTGTAAACTGAATCAATAGGAAAATAAATTTTTTTTTGATAATTCTCACATTGCAACCACCTATTTCATTAAACAAAGAAAATTCTTTCCCTTACATATTACCATAGCAGAAAACCTCACAGGGTCAAATTCTGTCCTAGGAAACCACCTCTGAAAACCTCTTCCACATCTCCCAGGTCCAACAGAGGTCACAGGGCTAAATTTAGAGATTCCTCCTGAAGGTAGTCACAGTGAATACAACACTAGGAACCCATCTCAACTCTGGGCCATTACTAGTCTTTGAAATTTTCATTGGCAATTTGGAGCCAAAGTTAATGGATGGATTGAACAAAAAGACACACATGAGTACATCAGGATGGAGAAAGTGATGGGCAGCCACCTGAGTACCATTTCTGGGCTCCATTGCTGCTTAGCAATATCTTTGTTACCTTGGAAATCATTATTGAAGATGCAGAGCTTTGGTACACAGATGGCAGGTGCCTAAAAGATACTCAGTTAGTTGCTTAAACATTTAAAATGGAGATGGTTGTCAAATTCTGGTTTTGATCCCTGATTATAATTTCTTCATGTGGATGACTGAGGCTGTTATAGATGTGTTGGATGAATGAGAGAATGAATGGATGAATGAGAGAATGAATAAATGAATGAAACAACCCTGTGAAATACAGACTTATTATTATTATTTCCACTTGCTAAATGAACAAAGCAAAGCTCCAAAAGGGTGATACTAAATTCTGACCCAGTCGTCTGTAAGTAGGTGGTAGAACCAGGCAGGTCTGCCTGCCTGCTATTCTGGTTTAGAAAGAAAACCTTAGTAGAGTAAAACAGCAGGTAGTTTGGCAAGAATGGAAGCTGGGTATTTTCCTCCTTCACTCTGGGTTCCTGGATTTGGGTTGGTGATGGGTTTTCAAATCCTGGAACCTGGAAACATATGGACAACAGCTGCTAGGATGGCTGTGCCCAAGTGAAAAATTGATAAAGCAGGAGCTTTGGCACGCAGTTCCACGGCAGAATGAAAGAAGGTCATATCGAATGGCTTCTCTAAACTCCAAGCTCCATTAATATTGAACCATTCAACTGTCTGCAGTCTGCAGTCCAGTGTCTTCACAGCCCCCACAGATGGTTCCCACACAGCCTCCTTCTCCCGCGTAACAGCTACACACAGAACCTACTGTCACCACTGAAAAGATGCAGGCCCCACAATGCATCAGGTCTGAATCAGAAGCCACTCACGAATAGCATGAGTGAAAACCCAGCAGAAAGTCTTGTTGGGAGGCACTGGCAGGAGAGGGAAGTGCCCTAGAATTAGTTTTGTGTTGTGGTACACTCTATGGCCAGTTGGTTGCAACAAAGACAAAGCTAGAACTTTCTTTATTCTCAGGTCCAGGCTTGGCTTTCAATTTCCTCGCCTTTCAGTGTTAATGATGGGATGCAGGGAAAGTTGCTTAATCCTACTGAATCTCAATTCCTCATTCTCAAAATGGGTACAAATATATCAATTCCTCCAAGGTTTGGGGGAAGATGAAATGTGAGATATTTTTGTGTGTAACATGCTGAGAGAGTGCCTAGCTCCTGGTAGGTGTTCAAATTCTTTCATTAGAAACAAAGGTGAGGGTGGATCTCCTAAAAAATCAAAGGGAGATCAGTAGAGGAAAGGGACTTAGGGGTGGGAGTGGGGAGGGAGGGGGAAAGCTGGGGAGTGATTTTGGCCAAATTCTATTGTTACATTATGTGCATGTATGAATATGTAACAACAAATTCCATCAATATGTACAAGTACAATGCACCAATAAAAAATGAGGAAAGAAAAACATCTTTTCTAATAAAGTTCTTTTATTAGAAAATAAAGTGTGTAAAACCAAGTGGGCACAAGAGATCATCCACTGTGTATTAGGGTCATTGCTAGGTGACAATTTACCACGGAAGAATACCCATCTGTTATCTCACAATTTCTGTGGGTCAGGAGTCTGACACCTTACCCAGATTCTCTGTTCAGGGTCTCACAAGGCTGAAATCTAGTTGTTGGCTCCCAGATTACCATCTGCATGCTTGACCAGGGAAGGATCTACTTTCAAACTCCCTCAGGTTTTTGGCCGTAGTATTTACTGCAGCTTGCTTCTTAAAAGCCAGCAGCAGAGAGACAGAGTATGCTGGTTGGAATCTCTAACTTTAGGGAAGACTCAGGCCATCTTTTAATGGTCTTATATGATTAGGTCAGGCCACCAATACAATTTCTCTTGGATTAAGTCGAAGTCGATTGATTAGAGATCTTAACTACATCTTCACCTTCACTGTCTAAGGTAACATAAACACAAGAATAATATCCCATCTCCTCTGTCAAATCTACTGGCTAGAAGGTCAGAGGTCCTGCTGATAGTCAAAGGGAGGGAATGACACAAAGATACAGAGACTGCAAGGTGGGAATCATGAGGGTACTAGGGTGTGTGCACCACAATTGTGAGGAAGGAAGAAATTACCAACATGTTCATTTATATTCATTGTTGCTACATCCTTTAAAAATTCTATTACTGTATCAAATTTAAAATATACAAGCAATATAGGAATATATAATAAAATACTGTAATCCATTCTAAGCAATGGCTTTCTTTCCTACTTTCTCTTTTTTTAGATTTATTTTTAATTTTTATTGGTGTATTATACCTATATATAACACTGAGATTTATTATGCCATATTCATACATGGACATAAGCACAATTCAATCACATTCACCAGCATCTTTCTTTCCAAGCTTCTCTTCCTACTTCTGCAAGTTATTTATGAAATCCCATGCAGATTGCTCAATCTGTATCTTCCTTCCTTCATCCGTAAAATGGGAATAACCATTCCTGCCCTGACTACCTCCTGGGCGAGGCTCTGAAGAGGAAATGTTGAGAAGTGCCAGGAAATGGGTAGACTACATACAACGTAGATAGAAAAGAAAAAAAAATTTTTTTCGATCATTTTTAAAAGCAAGAAAAAAACTCTCTAAGGTATCTTCTCCTTTCTTCCCTTACATAATTTCTCCCACATAGATGCAGTGTCCTCCTGAGATATTCAAAACACTTTACGGCTCCTGGGCTTTTGTAACAAGCTTAGAACAACTCTTGAGGTTCTGTTTCCTGGCTGCTCAAAGCTGAGGGCACTTCACCTGAAACACGATAGGTGCTATTAAGCCACTGAAGGTTGTTGGCACTTCAGGCTTCAGGTTTTATCCCCAAGAGGTTTGTGAATTTTTAGGAGCTTACTCTACTCGCTCAGCTTTGGCTTCGTTGTTAATTTTGTTGCATGGATTAGAGGGGTTACTAGAACATCCCTGTGCATGGTAGGACATTCAGTGAACTTCTACCTACTTGTTGAGAGTAGCCTCTCCCAGTTATTACAACCAAAAATGTCTCCATACACTGCCAAAGGTCCCCAAGTGGGGAAGTGCATGGCATCGTTTCTGGCATACATCGGGGGTAGGATAATGACTTCATTTTTTTTTTTTCCTGTAAATCCATATTCAAGTCTTGTTCTGACTTCTAATCAGCCATGTGGTCCAGGGAAAGTCATTTCTCTTTTCTGGTTCTCTGGTTCTCCCCGACACCCCCACTCAGGGAAGATTAAGTGGTTGGAATCCCTGAAGGACTCTATCATGTGGTTCTGAGGAATCCCAGGCTTCACGTCCCAGCACCACTGTGCACAGTTCCACAGGATCTGGGAGAACCCTTGCAGGTTTCCCATGTAGTCTGACTGGCTTTAGAGTGAGGACTGGCGTCAACATTCCTAGTTCATGGTTTTAAAGAATAGTCAATGAATCGTTGGCCATGGGCTTTGCAAAGTTAGATGGTATAGCTACAGTCCCAAATATATACTTAAAAACTGTGGTATAGGTTGTCTTTGTCTTTTTTTTTTTTTTTTTTTTGGTGGTGCCGGGGATTGAACCCAGGGCCTTGTGCATGCAAGGCAAGCACTCTACCAACTGAGCTATATTCCCTGACCTAGGCTGTCTTTCTGAAATGAACAACCCAGGAATGTGGTATATGACAAACTCATTTTAGGAAAATAATGGAAATTGAAAGGGATGGCAGCCTTTCTGTTTGTTTGAGTTCATATCACCAAGTAGTCACTCTATTGCCAGGTTGCTTTAAGCCTACATAGACACTGGAATTTAAGAGATGATAAGCCAGATTGATCCATAGTCTATTCCTAACTTTTAATAATGTCACCATACAAAAATAGAATATGCTTGCCCATCACCAGCACAACCCGCTGGGACTTTAAAAATAGTTGTTTCAATTCTGAATGTTTAAGTAAGAACCAAAAAGGTCTAAGCAAATATAACAAATTGGCACACATATTAAAAATGTGTGTGAATTTCAAACCAGCATTTTTGTTTTTCCTTATTGCAAATGTAGCACATCAGTAAGGTAGAAAATTTTTTTAAAAATCCTAAAAAATAAGTAGCTTTATGATTTAACCATCAAGAAATGTATACTGTTACCTGTGTGTTTGCATTATACACATGAGCACTTAGATGTATGTCTGCACACAAGCTTTCCATCTATTTATTGATTCTTACATTTATTACACAGCTCAGTTCTCTCCTCTGAGAGTCAAATTCATGTAGCCAACTGCCATGTTGTCTAGCTGCCCTGGTTGGCCCAGGACTGAGTGGTGTCCTGAGACATGGGACTTCCTGTGCTGAATGTGAGATAATCCTGGGTCAATGTGCCCACTGAATAGTCCATAAATGCCTTAAATTCAGTAAGTAAAAAACTGAGCTCATCTTTCCCATTCCAAACCTCCTGCTATTTCAGTGGCCTCATCTTAAAGTATGGTACCATCTTCCATCCATGGGACCAAGCCAAGAATCAAGGACTAATTTTTGAGTCTTCCCTCTTTCTCTCTCCATATGCAGCAGGAATCTGGCACCAAGTTCTGGTCATCCCACCTGGTTTATTGCTATGACTTCTAACCAGATCTTCTACTTCATTCAGTCTTATTCTCATTCAACACAAGTTCCATGAAACATGCACAGCATCGTTCCCAAGGATTCAAACATCATCACATCACTCTCCTGCATAGAACCCATCATTGCAGCCTGTTGCTCTTGAGATAAAAATATGAGCTCCTTAGCATGACCCACAAGGCTCCTTAGCAAGATCCACAGTCTTGGTCATCTCTTATCCTTCCCTGAGGTCTCTTTCTCAACACATTAAAATGCCACATCATTGAGCCTATTAATCACAAACTTCTAGGGCTCTGCAGATACTTTCCAGAACCTAGTTCAGATACCATGTTCTCCTAGGAAGCCTACTTTGAAGCCAACACATGTTATGCTCTTTCTAAGAAGTTTATGTGACTTATACATCAGAAGAATTTTGAGGACTAGTTGGCTGAAAAAAGCCTTAGGAAACTTACTGGAAACTCTTGTTTCAGTCTGGCTGGTTATTTTCTTAATACTCTTAAGAAAAATATCCCAACAAGGAGGCCAGCTGTGGTGGTACACACCTATAATCCCAGCTACTTGGGAGGCTGAGGAAGGAGGCTCTCCAATGTGAGGCTAGCCTGGACAACATAGCAAGACCCTGTCTCTTATAAGAAAAATAATGGGGCTAGTGCTGTAGCTCAGTAGTAGAGCACATACCCAAGGACCTCAGTTCAATCTCAGCACCTCCCTGTCTCCCCAAATCCCAAGGGATTGTTTTTTCTTAGTCCATTAAATTAAGCAGTGGTCCTTCATTTCAACTAACATTAGAATCACCTTGGAAGCTTTTAAAAATTTCTGATACTTTGACCCTTTACCCAGAAATTATGTTTGTTTGAGGTGGGGTCTAGTAATGAATATTTTTAAAGCTCCCCAGGTGATTTTAATATGTATCCTAGGATGAGAACCACAACATTAGCTATGCCACTGCAGTCCTGCCTGGTATTTATACAAATCTTTTCTTCCCAGCCTAATATTGATTATGGGCTTCCTCACTTATTGTTAATGACACACCAACCTGAAAGTCCCCCCCGCCCCGGGGAGAAACTTTCCTACCTGTGCATCGGGGGCCAACTTTAGCCACAATAAAATGATATTTTGATAGCCATGTTTCTGAATTGTGTCCCTATTTCCCTATCACTCCAAATTCAGGAAGGGACACAATGCATTTTAACCCTTCAGTCACAATAAAGAGGAAGAGACTAAAGATGCAATTGACTAAAGTAGTGGTTCTTATCCAGGGACCATTCTACTCCACTGGGGACCTTTGGCAGTGTATGGAGACATTTTTGGTTGTAACTACTGGGAGAGGCTACTCTCTACAAGCAGGTAGAAGTTCACTAAATGTCCTACCATGCACAGGGATGTTATAGACTGTCCTAGGATGCACAGGTCCATCCACATCCCCTGCCCCTGGCTGCTGCAAAGAATTATCCAGCTGAAAATGTCAGTAGTGTTGAAGTTGAGAAGCCCTGATTGAGATGTGACTCCAAAGCTTCCTTCTAGCTTTAAAATGCATTTGTCAATGAGTAGCTAGGAAAGAGTCCTTGAACGATATGAGAGACTGGTGTGAAGTAGGCAGATGAATGTTGGTTTGGGAAAGAAAGAAAGAATGGATGCAGACATAAAGCAATTTTCAGGTGGAGGTGGGTGAGCTGAGGGAAACATGCTGTGGAGGTTGTCTCTTAATTAGTTCTACAGTATTTATTCTCTAACATGAACTCTGGACCAGCAGCATCAGAAGCATCCGAGAACCTGTTAGAAATGCAAATCCTCAGGCCTCACCCTCCATCTACTGCATCATGAACTCTGGGGATGGGACCCAGCAATCTGTTTTCACAAGCCCTCCAGGAGATTCTGATGTGGCCGACATTGACGAGACTGTACTAGATCACATGCGGACCTTGTCCTGATGTCTGTTGTGGTTTGCCACATTGCATGCCCTCAGGAGTCACTTTCATTATTGGGAGTAGCAGGGTTGAGGCAACTGTAAGAGAGTTTATGAAGAGAGCCAGCTGGTCTGCAGGGGAGATGAGCTGGAGGTAATGCTTCCCGACAAGTCCATTTAGTGATTTTATTCTTTCAGGGGATAGCTGTCATAAAGTGTTTTAAATGCCAGTGCAATCAGGCATGGGTGGTCAACAACGGTAATGTCAGGCAGAGATTTTATTTCCAAGGGAAAGGCAAGGGGAAGAAGATGTAAGTCAATTGCTGGAAAAGTTCGGAGGATCAGAATTTAGAGGATGGCCCTTTCTTTTCTCACGCACTTGGAGACTTAATTGAATCCTGTTTGTCTCCCTCACCCCTACCTCCCTCTCGTGATTTATTCCTTTGAAAATCTCATGGCTTAAAGGTAAGCCAGGATTTACCATTCTTAGCTCTGGACTTGGTCCTTGCTATTTCAGAGACTGTTCAAAGGAAGTCAAGTACTAACCCACGAAGTTATGCCAGTGAAATGAAAGGGACTTGACATTTGGAAAATCCACACAGCTGCTTTCTTTCCTGTTTCTTTTCTAAGAAAAATTTAGTCCCCTTTGTCCTCTGAAATCGCTGCTGTGAAAGCCAGCTATGACCAAGATTCTGTTTCTTCTTTTTGTGACTTTCCTTCTGGCCCCTCATTCCCAAAGGAATGTTTTTCTTGTTGGCTTCTTCCCCATCAAGACTCTTCCTTTCTGTCCTTTATTTCTTGTAACCTGGGGTTGGTGGAGGGAAATAAATTTTGACCTAAGGGGAAAAACTGTAAGGAGGGGATATGATGATAAAGAGGCTCAATGGGGGTGTTCTCAAAGGGAAACAATGAGGGGAAAAAGTTTCTATGATGAATTTAGGCCCTGCCTTAAATGAAAGGAGGTGCCCCGACCAGTAATGATGTGATGGAAATATTAAACTAATGAGTAGATCATTATATGCAGGGGTAAGGATAAGTAGAAGAGAGGGGTATTTTTCCAGGGATCTAAATAGCAAAACCTGGCAGGGATGTCTTCCATAAGATCTGGTTGATGTGACTGTGAGTTTGTGCACATAACCATCCATCCGTCCATCCTCTAAGCAGATATTTATTAAGAGCTATTACATATATGCCAAGCACTGTTTTAGAGCTGAAGATGTACAGGTGAATTAGATAGTCCAGTTCCTTTCCCTTAGACCTTGGAATTTACATTTCAGTAGAGGAGACAAACCATAAACATGTAAACAAATAAACAAGATGATTACAGATGATGGTAAGGGCTGTGAGGGAGATGAATAGGGTGGTAAATTAGAGAATAACTGGAGAAACGCAAGTATGAACGATCTCTGGGAAGACATCTCTGAGTGACTGAGTTTTGAGCTGATAATCTGAAGGTTAGAAATGTGCCAACTATACAGGGATGGGGAGAAGGTGTAACGGACAGACAGGAACTTCAAGCTTACAGCGGGATCTAGAAATGTGAACTGAGTGGGCTATTTCAGCCTGCCAGGAGAATTATCTACAATCCGGAATTCAGTCCAAGAGTAAAACTGCAGTCCTTTCAATGCCACACTGAAACTGTGTTTCACAGGTCCTTTCAAGGATGACGTATTTTCCTGCTAGAATGTACCATTGCTTTGTTCTGATATTTACCATTTGTTAATCAGAAGCTCAGACTCTGTAAAATCATGCATGTTAAACTATATGTTCGTGTATATATATATATATATATATACACACACATATATATATCATATACATATATATATATATATGATATATATTTAGTTATATAGCGTAATGATTTTTGTCTGAAAGCAAAGATAACCCTGAAGTTTATGGTGTGTTACCCTGAAGGACAGGGACCAGTTTTGTATCTAGAAATCTTAGTCCTATTTAAAAGAGAAAATGACTATATAGACTGAATGCCTCAAAATTCTCTCGGAGAACAGTTTTATCATCTCATTGGTTTTCTAATTAATTAATGAGTTGAATAAAATTTTTGACACATGTTCATTTGGTAGCCCAGTGAGAGTCATGCTTTTTAACTTTTTGAAAATTATACTTTGACAAGACTAACTATGGCACAACTCAGGAGTCTACAGCCCACAATTAGCTTTAATGAATCCATGAAGGCCTAGAATTTTCTGCATTTTAAGAACAAATATCTTATGAATCTAATCTGATTCTCCAGATTCTTGAGATTCTGAGTCAAAACTGCTTACCAGAGTGGAATCTTTCAAGGCTCCTTATAGTCCCTTGCCCTGAAATGTCCATGCTCACCCAGGTAGTGTCGCTAATTCTGCTTCATAAGTGTCAAGATACAGGAAAATGTTCATGGTATGAAGCATGGGGATTATAGTTTTTGTAAATCAATGTGAAGTGTATTGGCTTCCTGACTGGGGCACCTGCCTCTTGCATGAGTTGATTCTTTCCAGTCTCATCAAATCTGAGCGATGGACAGAGCTGAGTTCCTATATTAGTAAAGAAGTTGGAGACCAGGTCAAGTGAAAGGGGAACCATCTAGCACAAGCATGAGCAGCTTCTGCAGGCAACTGGAGATGGCATTTCTCCATCTCTTGCTTTCCATCCTTCAAATAGTGTGGGGTAGAGGTGGGGGTGATCATTACACTAACTTTCTTCTCTTTACTGAGATTGTCCAAAAATCATTTGTGCTCTTTTGCAGCAAGTTCAAGGTTACATATAAGAAGGTAATTCACATGCTCTCAAAAAGAAAATAATTTCCTAAGAAGCAACTTGCTCTTCCTTAACATTTGTTTCATGTACTCCACACAAACAAAACCCTGGCCTTCTGCAACCCCTTTCTGGAAGCCTGAGCATTTTTCAGACAGATGGGGTCTCCTGAGGAAATGTTGATACCTCCTCCTGCTCCTCAGGAAGGTCTCTAGGTTTTTCTCGCAGTCACCCAAGAAAGGGTTATTTCTCTTGACTTCAAGGACTTTCTGTGTTTTAAAGCTGAACTTCTCATGTTCAGCTCTGAGGAGCTGAGAAAACTCTCTTCATGTTTTATTTGATGATTTTATTGAAAATAAATACTTTACAGAAAGAAATGCCCAAAATAGCTGGATTGGGATATTTTTTTCAAGTACCCTGTGTAATGTTTAAAATATGGGAGAGAAGCTGCATGCTCTGCAGATGCTGAATCAATGCAAAGGCCTCTTGGGAAGTCAACCCAGTTTGTGAAGATCCTCCTATTGATAAGGCTGCGTTAAAAACAACTTTTCCAAATGTGCAGAGATAAAAATCAAGATCTTGAAGCAATGTTTTCAGTTTCAGTGTTAAAAAAGTGGCCCAATAAATAATGAAATAGCTCACATAAACACAAGTAAGCAAAAAAGAAAAAAAAAGGTCAATAAATAAATGCAAAGAAGAGCAATCAGCATAGCCAGTGTCAACAGTATGGGGCACCATTTGAACAAAACTCTGAGTCCCACCAGTTTGAATTATGCTACAAAACTGTATTAGGGAATTCTCAAAATTTCTACTCAGAATATTCCTCCCATTCATCATTAAACTTCATCCAACTCCCCATTTTTTCTTAAGCATCTTCCCAAGAACTGGTTACTTACCAGTTTTCAGTGCAGAACTGGACCATAAGTATGGTTAAATAATGTGAGGAAACTGCTTCCAGTCACAGGGATGGAGATTTGTTCAGATGCATGTTCTCTCTACTGGGGAGATGTCCATCTCAATGACAAGAGGACTCCCACTCTTTCATCTAGAGAGCTCATTAGGGACTGACTAATGTTCATTTGGTGCTCCTAAATCAGAATTGAAAGTTGTTTTCCAAAGGTAATTTCTTCAAAAACATTTTGAACCAAAGACTGACAGGCAGACTCTCTGTCTTGACAGCTAAATACACAGCATGACCATGGACAAATTTCACAATAAAATTGTCCAGATTGTGCCACCTCTTCTGTGTTCTTTTTTCATAATGGTTGGACACGGAAGGACCTCCCCCGCCACCCACAAAAATCTCTGAAACTGAGGAACTGAGAATCAGAAGGAATCTCTTAGGAACTGCCATACATACCCCCATGCTAGGTTACGGAGAGAACAGGAGCCATCAGAGGTACGGCCACCAGATAGAGACAGACGTCACACATTCCTTCGTACACGGTCAGGTAGCCTCACAAGGGGCAAGTTTGAGGTCATATTAACAGGAAATATTTTTATTTATTTACTTTTTATGGTGGTAAAAGGTACATAACAAAAAATTTACCATTTTAACCATTCTTAAGTGTACACTCTGTGGCACTCAATGTACTCACAGTGTGTGGAAACATTACCATGCCTATTACCAGAACTTTCCATTTTCCTCACTGAAATTCTATATCCATTTATCCATTAAAAACTCCCAAGATTCTTTTTAATCTAAGACCAGCTTGTTTGGTTTCCTGGAAAAAAAAGCAAAACAACAGTACTTGCTTTGGCAAAGTATGCTCTCTTTTTAGATGTTGAGGAAATCAGACCTGATTCTCACAGTCTGACACGGAAGCACCTACTGCTGACCCTATTTGTAGAAGACTATTTTGCCCCCTTTGGAGTCATTGAGGACTGGAAGAAGAGGATCCTCACTTGTAGCAGTGTCTCGACACACGAAGGGGTGGAATTTTCCTTGATAAATGAAAAGGATGGTGTTTTTGGAGAAAAGGGATGGGAAGCTGAAAATAAGAAGGAGGTTTGAAGAGAAAGGGGAGAGACAGGGAGAGAAGTGATCTGGCTATATGTGGGTGGGGCTACTCTTCAGAACAGTTTAGATAGAGAATATTTCTATCATCACAGAAAGACTTATTGGACAGTGCTAGTGTGGAGTTTAGGTTCCAAAGTCAGACAGACTTGACTCTGCTCATGCCACTTATAAACTCTGTGAATTCAGTTATTTCACCTGAATCTCAGTGTTGTCATCTGCAAAATGGGATCATAAAAGTCTCTCTCTCTGTGGAAGAGGCAGCTAGCTGATCACACACATATACACAATCTGGTTTTTTTTTTTTTGGTTGTCGTTAGTTTTGTTTTTCCTTTGTGGGCATCCACATAGACCAAATTTCCCAGTTCCACTTGCAGCTATGTGGCTATGTGACTGATTTCTGGTCACTGGAATATAGGCAGCAATGCCAATACTGTTTTCAGCACTAAAACTCCTAGAGAGGCCCTCCTCCACATTTTTCCCTTCTGCCTATTGAATGCAAACAAAACCAAGGCCCTAAGGTATGGACAAGACACAAGACAAAAGAAAGCTGGGTTTTTGAACCACTCATAAAGGAGAGGCAGACATTGACTTGGAAATTTTACCTTGGATTGTTATGTAAGCAATAAACAAACTTCTATTATGGGGGCTCTTTTTTTTTAATGGCAGAATTGTTTAATTTACAATAATTAGACAGTTCAATGAGGAAATTTAAGCATAGTGCCTAACCCAGTTCCTGATACCTGATAAAAAGCTCAGTAGAATTCAGAGCAGAGACCATGCAGCATGAGAGTCCTGGGTTTAAACTCTGACTGTGCTAACTTGGCTGTGTAATCCTAAGCAATTTTCTAAGATACAGAATCTTGAATTCCTGTAAAATAAGGGGATAATATTAATGAAAAGAATTATTAAAATGAAGAGAATATGTAGTTTTCTTCTCAGTTCAGAAACCTCCTTGGTTCCTGCATGATTTAACATTCTTTAAGTCGGTCTGCTCTTCCAAGCAGCAATATTGATCATAAGATCTCAGGAGAGGTGGCCTGATAGCCTCAGGGGTGCCATTTACTTAAGTGGAGTCAAGAATTCCTGTGCCATAGTTGATCCAATATAGAGACGCTTTGATGAGTCTGCAATCCTCTTGTGAATTCCTGGACGTTTAAGCAGAGTGAACTATGGACAGGCATAAAACCAGCAGCCCTCGATTCCAGAAGATTGAAAAGAAAGCCCTTGGATTTCAATAAATCTCAAGAAAACTTAAGAAGACCATAAACCATTCAATTTTCCCCCTTTACAATTATAAGGTAGTAGAGAGGGAAGTAAAATTGCTTTCAATTGTCTGAGAATCAGGTTCTCTATTACAGGTGTTTCCAACAATCCTGGAAATAGTTGCTAATGGACTCCTCAATTCCAACTGCCTGTGTTTTGCACCAAGAATCAGCAATTGTTGAAATAACACATGGGTTATCTAATGATTGAAGTCCCTTCTATGGATTTGGGGGATGATAGGACTGAGCTAAGGCCACTGTCAGGGATTGAGATCTGGGCGTTGGAACTGGGATGGGTTTCTTCCTTTCTAAACAGTAAGAACCAGAAGATTTGTTAGAGAAAATAAGCATGAAAGAGGAAGGAAACAAACATAGCAATTAAATCTAAATGATCAGAGAAGAATGAAGGAACTTTGGATGGTGTAGAGGAAAATGGGGTGGGAGGGGTGGGGGATGGAAAGAGAGTAGAATGAAACAGACAGTATTACCCTCTGTATATGTATAATTATGTGAATGGTGTGAATCTACATGTGTACAACCATAGAAATGAAAAAATGTACCCCATTTGTGTACAATGAATCAAAATGCAGTCTGTAGAAGTAAAAAAAATTTAAAAAATCTAAATGATCAGAGACAAAATTATAGGCACATAGGGATCCAGAAGTTAAGAATTATAGGACTGGGAACAAAGAGGGCAAGATTCAAGACAAAGAACACACTCGAGGAGTCAAATCCACTTGGTGGTTGTGCATCAGTCTGGTTCAGAGTGTCCAAACAAAAACCATGCATTTGTGGAGAAAATATGATTTTAATTCAAGAAGGCCTGGTCACACATGGGAAAGGAAAACCATGGAGAACTGGATGTAATTAAAGGAGAAAGGCTAAGGATTTTGTATTAGGGCAAGAACAGAGTGCACACATGCAAGTACTCTATGCAGTAAGATGGTAAGATAAGAAAAAAAGATGCTAAACTACCTAAGGGAAGTACCTGCAGTAAGTTGGTTAGGCCTGCAGAATCGGTAAGAGGACAACATTGCTCAATGCATGCAAACACCTTGCACCAGCTTCGTTGATGAGGGTTGTTCAAAAGAGGATGCCAGGGTCACTGGTCTGGGATTTTTATTCAATAGGGCACTTTTCTGATTGACCAGGTGTCCAACTTTGGGAATGTCAGAAAGCAACTCATGCATGTGGCTGTTTTAAGTCAGTCAGGCATGGCAGCTCAAGAGGAAGGGCAGGAAGACAAGCAAGATAAATTGTGAGTGAAAATGTCATTTGTTGATTGCTAACTTGTATTGGTCTTTATGGGTTCCTGGGTTTTACTTGCTTCCACTTTGGTTTTAGGGAGCTGCTTCTCTTTCCCTTCTGCTACTTCCTTCTGCCTGGTTGTGTCTTATTTGTCCCACTCCACCATGATCTCACTTAATAACCCTGACCTCTTTCCTGCGTGAGGCACAGGGGCCAGGGGACACAGAAGCAACTGTTCCCTGCAACTTAGTTCCCTCTTCAAGACATCCAGCTTCAATCAACCCTACTCAGAGAATGCCAGATAGACTCTGTATAGGGGAGTCGCCAAATTACCTATGTGGTTTGCATGTTAGAGGAGGAGATGGAAAATGGCCCTGTGATATATATATATGATGAAATGGTCTTAGGGTGCTTGTATGGTGTTCTGGCAGGAATATTCCCCCAGTACTCGGCACAATTAGGGTGCTAATCAATGCTTACTAATGGTGCCCTCTCACCTTCTTCAAGACCCCAGCACCCCATCTGGAAGAATCTGTTTTAAACACCAGCATTGAATCTTAAAAATATGTACTGGTTGTTAACAATATGTTGATTAAATCAAAGGGAATGATTAAGACTGTATTTCATTCAGTCTCAGAGGTACATGCTTTCTTAAGAAGCACACATTCATAAGAAAGCATTATGTTAGTTTTATTGACACCACTTCTTTCCTATATGTTTCATCAAATAATTAATAGTGTCTCAGACTTTCTGTAGTATGTTACATATAGACAATTTTTCTCTGTTAAATGTTAGGATGATAGTAAATAAAACATTTTGGTCGAAAGAGTCATGGGATATGCTTATCAGGATGATTTATTTTCTAGAAAGGTGAAATACAACAAAATTGAGGTGCCACAACCTGATAAAAAGAGCATTAAATCTGGAGTTTGACAACATGGATTTTTAAGCCTCAGTTTCCAAATCTATAAAATGAAGATAATGGAAATTACCTCACAGTGTGGTTGGAAGTAAATGAAATCATGATTTTGATAAAGGCTTTATTAACTCTGGTATTTATTAACTCTGATATATAATGTCATTAAATTGTTAACATTAAATGTAACCCTAAATCTATATATGAAGTTGTGTCATGTCTTTTACATAGTTTAGAAGACATTTTGCATGGTGTGATTTCTTTACAGGGTTGCCATAACAAATAAGAATCCTCTCTGAATGTTGAAGGTATTTAAGTGCGTCTATCTAAAATCACAGGAATTTCAGGCTCAGTAGACATGGCTGAGAAAACGCTAAACTCTGACATCTTCAGAATCACTTAAAAAAAAACTATTCTCTGTCATTGTAGGACTTTATACTTCACTGATGAATAAGACAAGGAAGCCCTCTCTCTCCACTACTCCTTAACACTCTAGTGGGTGTACTTGCCCATGCAATTAGAGAAGAGAAATAACTAGAGCCACGAGAGGTAAGTAAGTAGGGGAAAAAATCTTGGAAAGACCCCCAAATTAATAGAAAAATTATGATAAACACTAAGAGAACTTAATGAAATAGCTGTTTAAGAAAACAAAATTTGGTGACCTCTATGTATGCAAACAATAGTTAGAGGGTCTAATGGAAGACTCCACTTATACTAGCAGAATAAATAAATAAATAAACAAATAAGTAAAATAACTGGCATAAGCTTAAAACTTAATGTTCTAAACCTGTAAGAGAGAAACATCAAGTACTCTTGCAACACACAAAGGGATGCTTGGACAAATGGAAAGACATGCTATTTTTGGGGTAGAAAGACAGTATTAAAAATAGGAAATTCTGCCTAATTTAAAAATTTAATGCAATCTCAATGGAAATACCATCAGGACTTTTTTTTTTCTCCTTGATAAGGTATTTATAAAGCAAAACAGATATAAGACACAGGTCACATGTCCAGGAAAATGCTTAAAAGATAAGGAACACAGAAGTGGAAGGGACCAGTTTTCCCAGGTATTAAAATACACTATAAGATGATTACCAACAAGAAAAGGAATAAAAGGTGAAAGGAACAGGAACAGAAGCTACCTTTCCTAAATATACTTTGGTAGTTTTGTCGTTGGAACCATGTTACCATTTTTATAATTATGAAAAAAATTAAATTAGAATAAAAATTGCCCCCAGTGAAAACAAAATGAAAGAAATGAATCTGACAGTTCTGTGAGCTAGAATATTACCTTTGGGGAGGAATTAAAACATGAGTCAGTATCTGTGGAAAGATATATACTATGGATAAAATTGCAAAATTTCATAATTCATGAATTTCAAAAATTCCTTCCATAAAGCAAGGAAACTATTAAGCACTTATACCAGATTTATGTCAAGAGAACTCAAGGGTCAACGTAAAGGGGTTTTCATTGGTCAAATAAGGAACAATTCAATATTTCATAGAAATAATAATAACTGAAGTAGATTGAAACACTCATAAAAAAAACATGAATTCTTAATAATACTAAGGGCACTGTTGCCAGAAGACAGACCCTGAATCTGATCAAGTCTCAACTGCCATTTTTTGGGAAACAGAGATTGTGAGAAATGCTACAAGACAAACCAACCTGGTTTCTTCATTAAGGAAACTGCAAAGGAAGAAAATTAAAAGAGGGACAGACAACTAACCAATAAAAAAATACTTCAGAGACATATTCAAATTCAGTACCAGGACCTTGTTTAAATCCTAACTTAAAAACAAACAGACAAAACCAATTAATAAATGAGAGAATCAGGCAAATCTAAATAATGGCAGAATTTAAGGACATTTATTTAATATTTTCAGGTATGATAATGGTTTTGAGTCTATGTTTACAGAGATTCTTTATCCTTTTAGCAATACATATTGAAGCATTTTTGATTGAGATTTGTTTCAAAATGATCCAGTAGTGGGGAAAGAGACGGGAAGTGACTGCTCGGGGAGTAGGTGACATAAATGTCAATAATGCAGCAGTTGAGAAACTCCGACCCATTCTCCATTCCTTCTCTCTTCCTTCCCTCCCTCTCTTTTGTCTCCTTCCATTCTTCTTTTTCTGTCTTCCTCTCTCACTCTTTATTTTCTGCCTTTCTACTCTGTCTCTCTGTTTATCTGTCTGTTCATCAGCCCACTCACCCAACCATGTCCTTTATTGCCCCTTGTTCTTATAGAGACATTAGGACATCCAAAAGGCTGCAAACTGCTCTTTTTTATACATTTTTATTTATTCAGTTACAGAAAACCTTTTAGCCACTTAATAACTCCCCATGACAAAACTGATCCTTGGCTAAAGGAGGTATTCTTTTACTTCTGACCAAAGGCGGGCATTTATCTCCCTGGGAATGGGATAGTGCTGCTCAGAGTACAGGTGAAAATATCCATGCCATGCCTAAAGCTGTAGCTCTTGGCCATCTTGCATAGGATCATCCACCTGAAACTCAAATGGTCAGGAGTTTCTATTTTGGTATAAAACAGTTTCCAGCCGGAATCAAGTCTCGAGCTACCTTGGCTTTTACAGGTGATATCAGATGGAATTGACTTGCTCCTCAGGAATATGGAAGTAAATGTGTCCATTGAGAGTTCGGTCCAGGGATTCACACAATGGGTTCAAGCAAAGATGCATAAAGTCACTTTAAAGAGACTAGGAATAACCAACCAGATGAGATTCTAACCTGGTTGAAACATGGACAAATCAAAAGAACTTTATCCATTGGAACAAAGACTGTGGGGTGAAAGGAGTGAGGAGAATGTAAAGTTACAAAGGCAAACATCTCACACTTTCTGGGGAACAGGTGCCCTTAAAGGTCAATGTGAGTGTTTACTCTGCCTGATGGACCATTATTCCCATAGTGGAGGTAGATGCCCTGGCTTTCCAAATCTGAAGTCATGGACAGTCTCAATTATCTAACATCCCTGGGTGCATATTCAGGCTCTAAGAGTCACCTTCTGAATATTGTCTTCCCTATGATTTTCCCACATCAAAATGCCAGGTGGAGTTGATTGACTGCCAAGTCTGCTTGATAGTCATGTTTGTCAATGAACATTAATCAACTGTTTTTTCTGGCTTATAGTCTCCAGTGAGTTACTTAATTATCATGAACTGATAGTATCAACTCTGGCATTGGCAGCCTGGAGGTTCTGGACTTCCAAGGTAACAGGACCATGAACCTTAATGGGGACTATCTCCTGGAGTCTGCTTCTGGTGTAGCCCTTTGTCTTTCTTTGGTAATTACTGACCTTCCCAATGCATCTTTTCTTCCAACTTCTGCATTCTCATAGTGCTCAAAAAAACGTTTTTTGGTATTTTGGAAAAATACCCACAATACTTTTTAGTTCCTCCTATCAAGAGGAGGAGTCTATCTCCTCATCCTTGAATCTGGAATAACCACATGACTTGCTTTGGTTTATGGACTATGAAAAAAGTGACCCGTATAAGTTCTGAGCCTAAGTTTCCAAGAGGTCTTGCAGCTTCTGTTTTGGCTTCTTGGAACCCAAAGTTCACTGCATGAATAAGTCCAAACTAGCCTGTAGGATGATGAGAGCCATACGGCCCAATCCACCAGACATTTCAGATGTCAGCCAGCCAACCCCTAGAAGCAGAGCCAACCTGCTCATGGGCAGCTGATTGCAAATGCATGAGAGAATCCAAGGAAGAACAACCTGAGAACCACTTAGATGGGTTCAGTGTAGTTTGCCGAAGCACAGAACCATAAGCTAAACAAATGACTATTATTTTAAACTACTAAATTGTGGGCTAGCATGTTATATGACAATAGATAATTGATACGGAAATATTTTTTAAAAAATAACTCCCAAGTATAATCAGAAGTTATTGTCACAGTTTTGTTTCTGAGAAGCCAGAGGTTTTATCTTTTGATATACCACAATTAGGATTTATTTTATTAGATCATTGATTAAGCTTCAATGGCTTTAACAGAAAAATAACCTCTCTTTCCTCCATTAAGATACTAAAAGGTGGAAGCGTTGGGTGAATGAAGCAGAAAATTTGGGGTTTGCCAACGTTTATATGAGGAGAAAAAGGAAGGTTATTATTTTAAAATGGAGGTAGATTTCTGACCTTGAGCCGGCGGTCTGGATCTCCACTGCATAGAGAATTTACTGATACTTTGAATGATTTCCAGGCTGGGCTTAAGTTATTCATCACAACCTGGGAAAAGAAAGAGAGTCCTGGTGAGTGGGGAGCACATGAGGGACATTTTTACATTTCAACATGTAAAATTCTGGAGAAACCATTGTGATGCTTATGAAAAGGACAGTTGTCTGGAACAGGTAGGTGCCTGAAGGAAAATTTGGAGTAATAGATCTATTAAGGGTGCTCACTAAGCAGGTGATTGTGGGCAGAACTCCTCTGGTCACTGGTCTGGCTGTTTCATGAATAATGACAATAATGTCATCCAACGTTTGGATACTGAGATTGATCCCTGCCATATCAAAAGGACTAGGATTAAGGAGATGAGGCTGCTTCTGACTGTTGATGAAGGACCCCCCAGTTCTGTAAGACTGCCAGGCCTGTGGCATACATTTCTTTCTCTTGGTATTAGCAGAGATAAAGACTTGGTAAAAGTGAAGGGTATGCAGGACAATTCTGCTCCTAAAGAATTGGATGATGTTTGAGTCATGTCAGATTGTAAGAGAAGTTTCTAGAAGAAAAATCCTAGAAACATTCTGACATAGCTCATCACCATCTCAACTAGAATATACTAGAAAGGCATAACCAGGCAGCTCTTCAGATTACAAAGTCTATAACATGGTGAAAGCATTTTCAAAGCAGCTAATTAATCATGAACTTAGCTAAACCCCGCCCAAAAGCTCCTAAAAACAAAGTCAAATCCTGCCATCATGATGGTACAAAAAAATTCAGTTTGGTTCAGCATGCAAAAGGGGCTGCTCTATATCTACTTTAGGGTGGGGTTCCCAGACCAGGTGCTATGTCCCCTGGGGACTGAAAATGGAAAAGCCTCTGCTCCACCCAGTCCCACTTGCACTCTGCGGGGTAGGTCTCTTGGGTGATTCTGATGCATAAAGTTTGAGAACCACTGTTCTAGGGGATGTACACATAAAGTTAAAAGAAGCTGTCATACTGATTTTTCTTCCTATGAAGTTTATAGTTAGTGGAAGTCTTAGTGTTTAAAAAAATTCTCTATCCAAATAACATAATTATTTTGTAAATGGTTCCCTCTTTCTTCTACTGGATTCCTTAATATAATATGAATTATTGATTAGCTCCTGGGCTCATTATTAAATTTATTTTAATGCATTAGAGAAATGATGTTCCTGTGTGACTTTGTCTTGTCTCCTGACACCCTGAGGATGATCAAAGTGATAGTGAGAAGGAAAATTAGATAAAATTGTTTGGGTTAATTTCAGATTTCTCACCTTTTTAATAAAAATGCAGAAGTGAACATGTCTCATTGCAGCAGTTTTGAAAAAAGTCATTAGTAGATCAAAATTTCAACTAGAAAGTTCATCTAAAATTTAAAAGCTGTGTATGTGCTTATGTACATGTGTGTCTGTCTGCACATATGTGTGCCTTCCCTAAGAGAATAGTAATCCCGGGAATTTATTTTCTATCTACTGAGTAAGCAAGAGGAAAGATCAATGTTATGTTACTTGACCTATTGAAAGTTCTACAATCAAAATATCTCATGAGACTCCATGAACCCTTCAGTTTCAGGTAAGGGGGCAGTTCTAGAGATTCTTGGGAAAAGGAGAATTTACCAATATCAATCATGAAGTCTGCTATCAGGAGCAGAAGGAGGATCTTGTGAGAGAAGAAATTTAATAATATGGTAGACATATACTTTCTCCCTGGTTGAAGCCCCTATTCATGATTAAATCAAAAGCATGAATGAATAAATACCACTATTGACTCCATCCAAAGTTTACTTCTCCCCAAAGTTTATGTCCCCAAAGAAATCTTTGTGTATGAAGGGGACTCTGATTGGTGGTGGTGATGAAGGACCACTTTTGGCAACTGTGTGAGCCGTACTTTAGTCCCTTTTCCGGGGGTTAAGTTCCACAGAATCTCATTGTTCTACAGCACAGAGCAGACATATTATTTTTATCCAACTCCACTCATTTTTTTACTTTTATTAAATATATTTTACTAGATGCTAATGATATAATAAATGATATCCATGGCCATCCAAGATTATTTAATTCTTGTCCCCTAAGAACAACAGGAAAATCCCCCTAATAACACCTGCAACTCTGTTACTTCAGGAAAACAGAGTTGGATTTACAGTTTGGGGTGGTGAGAATATGGTACTTGCACCATATCCCATGAAGATCATGGGTTTCTTCTTTCTTTACCCTGTCACTGGTATATTCACACAAGAAGATCTTCTCTGAACTCCAAGTTGTTCACCACAATTGTTCCATTTCCTCCTTAGTGAGGCACTATAGAATCCCTTCTGGACTGGCTTGTAAGTCAAAAACAACAAATGGAGAATGGGATTGGTTGCTACCTGTGTGTATGAGATGGTGTAATAGGGATTAGGCTCATGAGGGATGAGCTTTAGGGTTGTTTGCACAAAGAAGAGGGAAGGTGGGGAGAAGTAATGTAGCTTGAACAAGTGGCCCTTGGGACAGGGCTGCTATTCACATGACAAGTCTGACATCAGTCCAGTGGAGGTACTTTCCCTGGTGAAGTAGATTGACTTCCAAAACTGCAGTGCAGCTCAGAGCTAAACAACCTCAGTGCAAACTTTATCTCTGCCCCTTGCTAACTGTAAGACCTGGAAAAATGATAAAACCTCCCCCAAGTTCCGTTTGTTCATCTATAAAGTAGGAGTAATAATAATAATTCTATCAAGGGATTATTGTGAGAAGCAAGTAAAATAATGCATGTAAATCACTTAATACAATGCTTGGTACCTAGCTATCCTCATCAAATGTTAACTAGTTTTCATATTTTGCTAATAAGTTGCTGGTTATCTCTGTTGAAAGATCAATAATGGAAAATTGGGGCTATAGGGGCTCTTCTCACTGAACACATAAATTGAGAATAAAGAAACCAAGCTAAAAAGGCAAAGACATCTTGGGGGCATTGCAGTCTCCAGGTCTCAGTGCATATTTACAGAGATTAAGACATAGAAGGTGCTTCTCAAAACAGGTCAATTTATCGTCTTTGGATGAAACGGCATAGCTGGAGATGACTCTTCTTACCTCAGTTCGGTGCACAAGCTGCTGGGTTGCATCGTCATTCATGCGAAAAATTTCCAGAAATGGGTCAGATTTACTGAAGAAATCCTAAAATAGATTAATAGCAACAAAATGGGTTTTTTTGCTCTTCATTTACTCCATCCCTGAACAGTTAGAGAGATTAGCCACCTGAACCCCTCCCTGATATTCTACTGTCCACATGTGGAGTGGGGGCCAGCTCCTCATCTCTTCCCAAATCCTGCTCCTGTCCCACCCACACTCTCCTCTCCTTGCCCTGTGACAGTGCACAATGCCTTCACTTGCTTTGTTCTTTATCCTTGTGATCCACTCCTGGCTAGAATAAGCTGCATCTGAACTCCAAGTCCTTTGTGAAATAAGTACTTGGTTGAAATCCAAAGTAATCTTCAAAGATCAATGCACACCCCAGTTCCTTGAGAAGCAACGTATTTGTTGCTTTAAACACATTCATCAGCGTTCTCATAAAGTCTACGTCTGATGACTACAATATCTGCATCACCCGTGGGTCTGTTTCTATTATCTGTTTTTTTGGTATGCTTCATTTTTGATTAAATGCACACCATGTGAGAAAGGTTATAAAGATTTTAGATGAGTCTTTAGTTTCTAGGAAGCTATTGGAATGGGGGGGGAGTCCCTCGTATCCAATCAGGATTAAACTATTCAGAGGTTGGATTTCTTTGGAAGTCCTTAACAAAAGGCCTGATCTATTTCTGACTCCTTTTCTCCTTAGGTGTGGTCCTTGGAGTGTACTAAATGAATACCTGAATGTTTGTGAGAGCTGTTTCTCCTTGATAAGTCCTTACTGCTGGCTTTGGCTTGAGCCTCTCCAGGTCTCTCTTATCCCCGTTGGTCTCCTGGTTCTAGATTTTTGGTTCAGTTTCTCTCTATGCTGCTATTTACTAATGAGTGAATATCTTAGGAGGATAATCCACTCAGATGATTGAGCTACAGCCTCTCTGAAGCGTCTCTTAATTGTCCTAAACTTCAGTTATTCTTTCCCAGTCCCAGGAGGCCATCCAGACCTGTGCTCGGTTTCTCTGTTCCTTCATAGGTATTTTCTGGTAGACTTTCCAGACTCTAAATCCACAGTGCCTTAGGAATCAGACTTGGATGGAAAGTCTGCACAGAATGTCTGAATCACTTTGATGACTTTCTCCTCTCTCCAGAATCTTGGCCCCTCAAATCTGTACTATCTCACGACCCTCAAACAGATGTCTCTTGTGTCTTTTCTAATGCATAAAGTTGTTTTCAGTGGGAGAATGATCTAAAGCAAACAAATAACCCAATCAATAAATGGGCTAAGGAAATGAGCAGACACGTCACAGAAGAAGATTCACAAGCAATCAACAGATATGTGAAAAAATGTTCAACATCTCTAGTAATAAGAAAGATACAAATCGAAACTACCCTAAGATTTCATCTCACCCCAATTAGAATGTCTATTATCAAGAATACAGGCAACGATAGGTGTTGGCGAGGATGTGGGGAAAAAGGTTCACTAATACATTGCTGGTAGGATTGCAAATTGGTGCAGCCACTCTGGAAAGCAGTATAGAGATTCCTCAGGAAACTTGGAATGGAACCACCATTTGACCCTGCTGTCCCACTCCTTGGCCTATACCCAAAGGACTTAAAATCAGCATACTACAGTGACACAGCTACATCAATGTTTATAGCAGCTCAATTCACAATAGCTAGATTGTGGAACCAAACTAGATGCCCTTCAATAGATGAATGAATACAGAAACTGTGGTATATATACACAACGGAATATTGTTCATCCATAAAGAAGAATAAAATTACGGCATTTGCAGGTAAATGGATGGAGTTGGAGAGTATCATGCTAAGTGAAATAAGCCAATCCTAAAAATCCAAAGGCCAAATGAGTTCTCTGATAAGTGGATGATGATACATAATAGGGGGTGGGAGGGAGGCAAGAATGGAGGAAGGAAGGATTGTATAGAGGAAAATGAGGGGTGGGGAGAAGGTGGGAAGGAAAAATAGTAGAGTGAGACAGACATAATTACCCTGTGTACATGTATGATTATGCAAATGGTGTGACTCCGCTTCATGTACAACCAGAGGAAAGATGGTTGTGTCCCATTTGTGTACAATGAATCAAAATAAAAAAAGTTAAAAAAAGCCAGGCATGCTGGCACATGCCTGTAATCTCCGGGGCTCAGAAGGCTGAGCAGGAGGATTGTGAGTTCAAAGCCAGCCTCAGCAGCAGCGAGGCGCTAAGCAACTCAGTGAGACCCTGTCTCTAAATAAATACAAAAATAGGGCTGGGGATGTGACTCAGTGGTTGAGTGCCCCTGATTTCAATCCCCAGTACCAAAAAAAAAAAAAAAAAAAAATAGGTGCTTCTTAACTGCAGGCAGAAACTATCTACATCCTTTCCTCCTTGTAACTTTATTTTTTACCCAATGGGTTATAAATTTTGAGAGAGGAGGAATTAGGTCTTACTTTGCTTTATATTTCTGTTACTTCCTCAGCATCTTCCAGAACATTTGGATTTTAGCACTTCATGGTATTTATTGGTTGAATGAATGAATACATAAACAAATGGATGAAGGACACAAGTATGTGGTGTAGGATAGCAAGCTATTTGTGCAATTGCCTTATTTATCAGACTCTTATTATATATTTCACTGGGTGTTATTTTAGAAATCTAAACTGCAACAAAACAGAATTAAGTCTATATTTGCCTTAACAGTCATCTTTTATCCCTAAAAATTAATAAGCTAGAGTCAAATTCATAATTTCCTCTTGTGCAATTTTTTGGCTTCTACTTCTAAGTATTTCCTCACAATCCATGTCTTTACCAGCCATCCTAGTCTTGAGATCAGCAGAATATCTGCAGGTTGTATTGTAAAACTTTCATGCTTAATTTAAGATATAAGGAGAGCTAGACCCTTCTCTCAGTCCTGCAAATACCATCCAGTCTGGTGGTAAGACAGGTATTCAAACCAAATAACCCAGGGCTAATAATGAATAAATCAATGAACAAGGAATCTTTATGGAAGAGAAGAGAGCTGATGAATTTTGGCTGGAGAAGATGGTTGTAAGGAAGATACGTTAGAGAGAGAATAGCCTGAGTGAGAGTGTGAAAGTGTAAACAGAGAGAGGGATACATCAAGTCCCTTAACTTGACTGTAGCCCAAGAACACGGCAGGGAGTTGCTGGGGCAACGCTGGCCTACCGAGGAAGCAGGCAGCCCTCTAAGGAGTCTAAGCAGGGACACAATATGATCGGCTCTGTAGGGGAGAATATCAGCCCAGGATATTCCAGAAAGAGAAGAGATGGGAGGTGGGGGTTACTATCTTCTCTTTTGCTTTCCTCTTTACCCAAGAGGAACTGAACACCAGGCTGCACAGTACCTAGTTGTATCCTTCTGTTCTGCTTCTGAAAGTACCAGATGATCACAGCCTTTCTCTTGTCCAGAACACACAATGTGTCCATCACAAGCCTGCTTGGTAAACCTAGTGTCCTCCTGAAATGGTCCATTTCTTTCCCAGACACTCTTCCAGCTGCTTTCTTTGCTATGAATTTGTTGAGACATTTGCCTATTTGTTTCAACACTCATCTTAAAAAATTGGAACTCCCCCTTCTCTCCCCTCCTGAGTGGCTGTGGGCTACCCTCGCTTGTTCCTATGTGCCCTTGGGCTCCCTCTCCAGCAGTTTTGTATCCATGAATAATGTTGGATCCTCTGGGGATGTGTTTACTAATTATACTTAAAAACTGCTGACCACAATGGAAGACCTCTATCCATTATTTTACTTTTTCCTTGTTATAGAGAATTTAAGCTTTTGCTACCATTTTTTATTTAAAATTGCAGCATACAGAAAAATAGAAAGAGGACAAAAATGAAAAGAAGGAAAAAAAATGACCCATAACCCCACTTATAATTCCATAAATATCAACAGGTATTTTTGTAAATCTTTTTCTAGAATCCAGACATCATTTTATTTTCTCGCTTCCTTTTAAAATACATACATATATCTGTAGTCATACTCTATGTATAATTCAATATCCTGTTTCTTCCACTTGTTAGTATATTGAAATGCTCTGATTTATTTCACATTCTTTTAAAATTACTATTTAGGGTTAGCATGGAGTTGTCAGAAGGGCATAGCATAAGACAAAAAAATAAAGATTAGATACAGTCTATCTTCAAATAACTGAAAATCCAATATGCAGCCATTGGCTTTAACAATGCTTTAAAATTCCAACTCCCTTCCAAGTTTTCTAAGGAATCTGCATACCTCTTTTCACAGTCACTTAGATTTCCAATTATTTGAAGACTGAGACTATATCTGATCTTTATTTTTTTGTCTTATAGTATGCTCTCCTGACAACTCCATGCTAACCTAAATAGTAATTTTAAAAGAATGTGAAATAAAATAGAGCATTTCAATATACCAGCTATCCCACTCCTTAGCCTATACCCAAAGGACTTAAAATCAGCACACTACAGTGATGCAGCCACAGCAATGCTCATAGCTGCTCAATTCACAATAGCTAGATTATGGAACCAACCTAGATGCCCTTCAATAGATGAATGAATAAAGAAACTGTGGTATATATACACAATGGAATATTACTCAGCCATAAAGAAGAATAAAATTATGACATTTGCAGGTAAATGGATGCAGTTGGAGGATATCATGCTAAGTGAGATAAGCCAATCCCAGAAAACAAAAGATGGAATGATCTCTCTGATAAGCAGATGATGATACATAATGTGGGGTGGGAGGGAGGCAAGAATGGAGGAAGGATGGATTGTATAGTGGAAAAAGAGGGGTGAGGAGGGGATGGGGGAAAGGAAAAATAACAGAATGAGATAAACATCATTACCCTATGTACATGTATGATTACACAAATGGTGCTACTCTACTTTGTGTACACCCAGAGAAACAACAGTTGTACCCCATTTGTGTACAATGAATCAAAATAAAAAAATTAATAATTAAAAATAAAATTCCAACACCCTACATATAATCTGGCTGTCCTTAGGTAAGATATTTAACTTCTCCAAATCTCAGTTTCCCATTCATTAGTGGAAAGAGTATCACCCTTTGCCTTGGCAGGGTGAGAGAAGAAAAGATGATACTTGTGAGTCCAGTGCATGGCCCGTGCTAAGTAAGCACTTGAAAATGTTGGCTGCTATGATTATTATCAACAGAAGATCGAGTGCATGAAGATCCTTTTTAAAGAACTATATAAATATCAGGATGATCACTATTAAGGAGGCATCTGATTCCTGGAAAACCACCCAAAAATATCTGCTCAAAAATATCGTGTACGTTCCAGATATTTGTAGCTTCTAAATAACAATTCTAGGTCTAATCATATTGTCACTTTAATCAGGAATTCTCAGCTTTCTTTGCTTGATCATCAGCCATAAGATGGTCCTTGGACCATCTTAAGTCAAGTACAATGGTCTGTGCAATGAACATGAAAGAATTAGGCTTTTTACTGCAGTTTTGCTATGGTGATATTCTTTAATATTCTGAAGGCCATATTACTCTGCCCTATAGTCCAATGTGGAAGAAATTTTTAAAGTGAAAGGGTGAAACAGTGGTCACCTGGAAATAGGAAGGGACTGGGGGACAGAAAAGGTTAGATAATAGGTTCCAAAATACAGATAGGTAGAGGCACTAATTCTGGTGTTCTATAGCTGAGTAGGGTAACTGTGCACTTAATTATATATTCAAAATAACTAGAAGTGCCCAAAAAGTTCCTAACACAGAGAAATGAAAAATGTTTGAGGAGATGAAAAATCTGGGCTGGGGTTATGACTCATTTGTAACCAACAAATAGTATAAACCAGTTGTTAACGTAAGTTACTGGGCTCGTGGTGGTTTGCTATGTGTCCTTGGGTGATCATCAGACCAAACTGAGACTTTGTTTCCTGCAGAGGTTGTGTGAGATCATCTTTATGGTCTCCTCCTGCTCCTCCATTCTTTGCCCTCTTTCCACCTGAGTCTGTTCACGTTTCAATCCAAACTGGAGCAAAGTACCTCTACTTTGTTCTCTGGATTCCTAAGGAATCTGCATAAGACACAGTCACATTTCAAAGGAACTGGGATCTGCAGTACCGGGTCATTGAGGCCCCGCAGTGACCCTGGACCCTGGACAATCAGTGCTGTTAATGGTGGGAATGGTCATTTAGAACCACATTAAGTGCTATTTAGAGCTCATTCAGTTCCGTGAGCAAGTGTTCATTTGACTGAAGGGAAACTGTTCAAACACAACGGGTCCCTTCCAAACTTTCAAGTCCCCTTGCACTGTAATGTAAGTCAGTTAGAGGACAAATTAGAGGTACTTAAGAGACTACTAGATGGACAGAAACCATTAAAAGCCATTAAGTGAATAGCTTAAAATTGTTACCTACTGACCCAATGGCTCATAATGGCACCAGCGTAGACACTGCAGATCAGTTCTGTGAACTCTTCTGAAATGTAGGTAGATGATACAAGAGAAGGAATACAATAGTGGAAAGGGAGTGAAAAGTTAAAATAGTGGAAAGGGAGTGAATAGTTAAAAGCTCGCTGCCAGCTGACCATGCAACCTACAGGCCTCAGCACCTAGCTCGTGCAAATGCCAAAAGACAGCAGTTTCTAAAGATTCCACACAGTCTGCTCAGGACATTAAACATATCAAAATGTGTTTAGTTTATAAGGGTAAAGTATTTTCTGATGTTCCCAGGCAGAATCAATTACCTTTGCCCGGACACTCCTATTATACATTGATGATCATATTCTAACGTGGCAGTAACATTTTTGTTTTTTTAAATGTATGTTTTACTTAGATGATGAATTCCAGGTGGTGGTGGGAGAGGGCATTTCTTTTTGAGTATGCATTTCCCCCAGGACTTCGTGCATAATAAACTCCTAACACAGTTTGGCAAATGAATGATGAATGAGTGAATAAATCAGCAAATAAGAGAGTGAACCAGTGAATGCATAAACGGGCTGAGTACCTTTTCTAGGTGGAAAGTGAACGAGATAGGCCAAGATACAAGCTGCTGCTTAAGATGTTAAACAGTTCTTGGAGAGATTACTTTACTGCTTTCAATCTAATGACATAAATCAGTCTTTGAGAAAGTGCTATGGCATCCCTAAATCCCCAATTCTTTAGTAATACTCTAGGAAAATGGAGATCTATGAGAATATATTTATTGATGTGATGTGATTTTTCTCTTAAGGACATATAGAAATCACAGGTATCACGTGGTGAGGTTGGGGAGGACACCTCCACCTCTTTTAATGGTGTGGAGGCTGCAATTTAAGGTGTGTGTGTGTGCACGTGTGTGTAAGCATGTGACTGACATGGCCTATGATTGGGTGGAAGTTGCATTAGAAAAAGTGCAGACAGAAATTAAACTGACATGGGATTGAATCTTCAGTTTTACCACTTACTAGCAAGATCATGAAAATGTGCCTTGCAGACCTCCAACTGTATAGAAAATAACTGTAGGGAAAATAATTCCAGGCCATTGATCTCTGATATCCATCCCTGCATTTGCACTGCGGACAAGCTTCCTGAGGCAGCTCCTGGCCAGTAACCAAGGGCACAGGGATGCTAAGGCAGGTCCCTTCCTGGAAGTAGCTGACTGTGGCCCTAGGACTTCCCGACTGCCTTGCTGAAACTTCCTGTCTGCCTGGTGTTCCCGACTTCCACCTGCAAATTTTCCTTCCTCTTTCCTCCATTCAGCATCAGACTTTCATCATGGCCTGTTGGTTTTCCCTACCTGTCTCTGTTATGTTCCCCACTCAGGCATTTCTACCATTAAAACCCTTGCCTATTTAATCCTGTCTTGGTGTCTGCTACTCAGAAGATCTGGAATAACATACGGCCTGACCTTAGGCAAGTTATTTTATCTTTGAAAATCTTCCCTCTCCTGCAAAAGTGTTAATAATATTTGTTACATGGAAGTTGTGCAAATGACTAAATAAGACAATGTATGTAAAGCTCTTAACCCCGTATCTGGCAAACACAGGTACTTAATAAATGTCACTTTTCTTCCCTCTCTTAGAATATCCCTGACAATGGGGTTAAATCATATTTTCCTGTGCACATCTGACCTGTGGCATCTGGAAATAAATGAAGTCTTTGTGTAATGAGATTATCCTGTTTTAATTACAGTTCCATCCCCTTCTCATTAACTGCTTCTCAATTTGGGGAGAGAGCCTTACTTTGAAGACCTTGCTGAAATCTTTGATCTGTTTAATAATGTGGGTTGAAAGGGAAAAATAGCTTCGGGGAGAAATCTGATTAAACTGTGTGTGCTAGCTTTATTAGTTCCCTCAATAAGGTTAATGCCAAACACTTTACCTTGTCATCCAATTTTCGTGCATTGAATGCCAGTTCCACATAGTCGTCATTGCCAGATAATTCTTCAGCGATCACCTGGAGGAAAAAGCACACATCAGCTGCAGTGGAGGATCGACCTGTTAGCCCAGAAAACCGCAGGCAAATTTAACTCATGCTTGGTCTGAAAATCAACAAGAACAGACATTGGGCAAGGAGTTTTTCTATAACCCTGGTAAAGGTGGTTTTCCCTTCAACACCATTTCTAGGTGTTGAAGGGAAATTCCTGGAAAAGACAGCAGTGGACAACTAGATTACATTTATGCTGAGCCTGAGAATATGGGAGATGGGACCCATATTGGAGGAAGAAATATCGAGGATAGCAATTTGGAAGAGCTTCTTTCTTTAAAGGTCATTTGGCATTGTATGGTACCTCCATAAATAGTGATATGTATATTTTTTTCCTTGGGGAGTTATGAAGAAGGAAGGACAACCATATTTCTCTACTATTCAGAGTCAGATCAACAAGGGATGAAGGGATAAACTTGTCTTTGTGTCTTTTGCAGACCCTGATCGTCAAAAACATGTTTTAATTCCTGTTTTTCACAAGATTGCCCTTGGGCTTTCTGAGATGAAAAGAGAAAGAAAGAAAAGAAAGAAAGAAAGAAAAGAAAGAAAGGAAGAAAGAAAGAAAGAAAGAAAGAGAAAGAGAAAGAAAGAGAGAAAGAAAGAGAAAGAAAGAGAAAGAAAGAGAAAGAAAGAGAAAGAAAGAGAAAGAAAAGAGGGAAGGAAAGGAAGGGAGAGATGGGAAGGAAGGGAGAGATGGGAAGGAAGGGAGAGATGGGAAGGAAGAAAGAGGAAGGGGAAGGGAAGGGAAGGGAAGAGGAAGGAAAATAAAGAGAAAGAAACATCTACACTTTGACAAAGATTTGCAAAAATGAGAAGATACTCCTGTCCAATAGGCTCTTTCATAATGTCACTTTCCAATACCTACTAGCCCGTGACTCTCAAAATCTTAGAGCAGAAGTTGGCGAAAAAAGTCAAGAGAAAAGCAGTAACAAAAAAGGCAACAAAATCTAGGGGCTAGGCTAGTTGCTTATGACATTTATATGCTAGGATTTCACATGTACTCAGGAACCACAGCACAAAATCATCCTTATCAAATTGGTTATATTAAGACACTGAGATTTAATTCAATTTTAATTCCATTTTATCTGAGCTCAACTTTTCCATTAGGACTTGCTCTGAATACTGACTGGCAGCCTCTGGGAAAATGTAAAGTTATTTACATCTAAAATTAAGGCTAAAAATGTTGAAAGTAAAAGGGATCACCCCCAAAAGTGTGAGCAACTAAAAGTTGGAAACACAAGTTTATGGGTATACAAGAAAAACTCAGGTATATGAGAAAAGACTCAAGTCATACAGGAAAAACTCCAGAACTGCTTGGTAAGTTGGGAATCATATCTATATTTTTATTTGGTTCACTTTTGTCCCTTACCACCCCATACCTTTTACACTCTATTTGAGTGGTGGTCCTTACCTATTTTGTGGTCACAGATACTTTTGGGAAGCTGATCAAAGTTCTGATCTTTTCTATCTGCAGAGACCTCAAAAATTTCACATGTTTTTTAGGTGTTTTCCAGGAGCTACTAAAGCCAATGTTTTAGGCTTAAAACAAGATTCCAAGATTAAAGGAACTATTTAAATGTTTAAAATTAAGAAGACGATTAAGTTTTTCTGGGATTTATGGAGGAAGAACATCTCCAAGACATCTTAGAGCATAGGTGGGAAGATGAGGTTTATTCTTCAGGGAAAGAACCACAGCAAATTTTATACCTGGGTTCACTGGGTTTGCAGCCTTTGGGAGTAAACCTTTGACTTTTTAGAGCATTACTGAGCTCTTCAAAGACCATTTGATTCATTATCCAGTATAGCAGAAAGAAGCTTTGACTTGACAATGTCATTTAAAATATTCAAGTCACAGGAGTTGGGGGTGTAGTTTGGAGGTACAGTATGTGTTTAGCATGTATGAAATTTGGGTTCAACCTGCAGTACCACAAAAATAAATTAATTAAATATTCAAGCAACAAACTCAGTTAAAAGTTCTTAACATAATGACCACAATTCATAAAGAGACCCTTTTGAATTTTTCCCTTTTAAAAAACTGCTTTCTTCTTTCAGAAAATGAGCGAGTCAGTCTCAAGTTAAAAAGTAGTAATTGAAATAAGTCAGGAGCTTTGCCTCCTTGCAATTTGCCTTCCTGGCAATTTAGATTTTCTTAGTACTTTTTTTGAACTTTCTCTTTCTTTTTATCCACACAGTTAAATGGTTAGACAACTTTCTCTACTTTTCTCAAAGACTCAAATATAAGATGTCAAAGTTTCAACTTCCAGGAGTGCTATATGAAAATTTCCACTACTATTTAGAAATACTTTCAGCATTTTACAAAAGAACATTCTGCATTGATAAAAATGTCCTATAATTTGCACTATCCAGTAAAGTAGCTGCCATTCAAATGTAACTATTGAGCTATATGGATGTGTGAACTAAATGAACTATATGGCTAAATGAACTATATGGCTAGTGTGACTAAGGAACTGAATAGTAGCATTTATTTAATTTTAAATAATTTTGTTTGTTTAAATGATCACTTCTAGCAGCTACAGAATCAGATTGGACAAATTAGCTCTAAACTATTATATCAAAGAGGGTGTTAAACGCTGGGCTATCTGCTTCTCAGGCAACAAATCCAATCTTGGACTAAATGCTACTAAACACAAAACACAAATTTTAATTCTAAATCGAGGGCAGGGGTGGGTAGCTTTGATGATTTGAAAACCCAAGACAATTCCTTATTATTACTGTATTCAGCAGTATCAACTTTCTCCTCTACTAAAACCTGTATCGCAATTGCAGAAGTGCTTAGGAGAAGTGAGTAACCTCATTTTCAAATCCTTTTTCTTCCCCATTTCCCCTAAGGGTAGAAGGATCAAAACTGCATTGTCAGGAAGGAGAAAGAAGAAAAAAAAGAAAGAGGTAATTTAGATAGCTCAGCAGTTGTAGCATCAAATGCCCAGTAGGCAGAGGGTCTATTTCCCAAGTGTTGGGTTTGCTTGGGCAAACCTGGGCCTGGGGCTGCCCAGGGAGCTCTCACCGTGATAGAAGACTTCCCTGCTGTGTTCCCGTGCTTCAGCAAGGATTTGGACAGCTTTCTCTGCGAAACAATCTGCACAAAAGGAAACAAAATGAGAGATGCTAGTCATGGAACTGCAGGTCTATTTAAAATTTTTTTTCCCTTACAAAATTCTGCATTCACAGCTCTACTTGAAATTATGCTATTGATGTCCATTTATATTCCAAGGTTCTTCCACGAGTTTCTTTTAATACTGGTTACTCCTTTCTTTTTTTCTTTCCTCCTATGGTGTGTGGCATAAGAAAGGGAGTGAGGGATTATAGACAATTCAGTCAATTAGGAAGAAGGAGGTTTAATAGTTGCTGAGGCCTTTGTATCAAAGTTAAATGGACAATGTTGAACGTGTACATTAAGATAATAGAAATGAAGCTTCAGAATGATCTCAGATTAGCACCATACCTCCCTGCAATGTGGGGGATGGGGTGCAGGGAGGGAAAGCAACCCAACATCTAGATATGCAGCTTCTATGTCTACAACCTCTAGAGTTCTGTTCTTAATATATTCATTGGGAGGATACAAAGTCAATCATCAGGAAACTGATGCTCAGACAAGCCAAGAGGCATAGCTGGGGTCCTCTCCCATGATCCAGTAACAGTGGTGCACATGTGTAATTGACAACTAAAATCATTATCATATTGGAAATTATCCTTAGCAGAACCTGCCCATTCTCTGATTTCCCTCTTTGTTTTTTGAAAGAGAAGTTTGGAAAGGTACTGAGGTCCAGGTGTATATAGTCCATGATTCCCAAAGAGAAAAGGGTCAAAGAATCATTCTTGGGGACAACATCACCCATTGTGGTAGGCATCTTCTATTTAAGATGGTCCTCAAAGATCCTAACTTCCTGGTATTCTTGTTATTGTGTAATCCCCTTCTCTTGAATGTGGGGTGGATCCACTGACTTGCTTCTAATGAACAAAATGTCACCAAAATAATGCTATACCACTTCTGAGATTGGGTTATACAATGCCCATGACTTCATCTTTCTCATTCCATTCTCTCTCTCTCCCCCCCCCTCTCTCTCTGTCTCTCTCATCTCTCTGAGACTTTGTTCTGGGGAAAGCATGCTGGAAGTAAGTTAGTCCTATAGAGAGACTTGTGTGGAAAGGAAATGATGTCCCCAACCAACAGCCTGTGAGAACTTGAGGCTGCCAACAGCTATATGCACAAGCTAGGATGGAGATCTACCCCTAAATTGAACCCAGAGATAACTAACTACACATTATTTCAGATCTAGAGGCCCAGAAAAACTGTATCCTGATTTTTTATTTGTTCTAACTAGTTATAAGTAACAGCAGAATTCATTTTGACACATCATATGTAAATGGAGTATAATTTCTCCTTCTTCTGGTTGTATGTGATGTGGAATTATGCCGGTCGTGCTTGATGCACAGAAATTGTGAGATAGTAAATGCTTATTTTTTTAAGCTATGAAGTTTTGGTGTATTTTTTTCAGTAATAGAATATAATACATAGTCACAGGAAAACTGGAGAGGAAATCCCCATGCCAGGCAGGGAAACACACCCTTTCGATATTCTCATACTACACATTTTTGTCTCTGTGTTAGAGCAGCGAAAACATCAAGAGCATTTAAGTGCCAATTGCAGAAAGTCCAGAAAACCTGCCTAGGTCAAGCTGACTTAAGGATCTGAAGAAGAAGAAATTTTTGTATAAAAAGTTACCTGGTGATGATATGATGATGATGATGAAGATGATGATGAAGATGATGACAACCTCCATGGTAACAATGACGACCTCTATTTAAAGAGTACATATGGCAGATGTTTTGTTCAACTCCACAAATATTTGCACAGTATCTCCTGTGTGCTAGACTTGATGCAAGACACTTAGTGTGGAAGCAAACTCAGATGCACCATCTGGCCTCATGGAGCTAATAGTTTCTCTCTATGGGTCTTTCATTAAGTGGATTGGAAAGACACATGAATAAATGACAAAGTAAGGTTCACCTGGAAGCAGCAGCCAGGCCAACGTCTGAATGAAATGAGGCAACATATCCCATTTCCCAAGTAGAATAGAAATATTTCTTTCTATTGTCATTGTGTTTCATTGCTTACCTACCCATGACTTCAACTGATGCCAACAGCCATCTCAACCATCTCTGTACTGTCATAACCCATTCATGAGCTTGCCAGGATTGGGTCAACTATTTTTTAAGCCATCTTACAAGATCCACATTATCATTCCTCAAGGAAGGACTCAGCCTGAGAACCTGGATGGCATAGTTCACTCTCCTCTTATCTAGAAACACCAACTTTTCCATTTACAGGGTGGGAAGAGAATGCTACCATGACCAGCTTCTGCCATTTGCAAGTACTAGGAAGATAAGCAAGTTACCCAGGACATATTCCTTCTTTGGAAATGGCTATACAAGTGACTAAACAAACTTGCTTTGTAGTCTCCAAGTCTCCTTCTCAGCTCTAAAGAATGAGTAAATAATGTGGGTTTCAAACCTTTCATTGCAATAATGATGGACAAGCACAGGGCTGCTATGGGTGTTGCCAAAATAGCAGGGATGCCCAGCTGGAGCCGTGATCTATGGAGAAAAGCCTCTTTGTTGCAAATCTCGCTTATCATGTATGCTTTGTTGCTTCTGAGCTGCACCAGCCTGAGAAAGACCTTAGGTCTTGTGAGAGAATGAGGAGAGTGACAAGGACTCACCCTGACCTCAGCTGACATAGGAGGCCAACAAATAGTAAGGTCTGCCTGGCATCAAGGTTAAAGGGGATGCATTTGTCAGAAATTCTCTAATTTGATTCTTTTCACGCTGTAGTAGGGTCGCAGCTGCAAACCTCAGCATTCAACAAGAGGGCAAAGTGCAGAGGGAGCAAATAGAAGTTGAAGCATTCTTTTTAGCAAGGTTGGACCAGAGGGACATTAGGACCTTGAGGTCCCTGATCTATATCCCACATAGATTTGGGGGTGGAGGCAGGTCTTCTCCCATGGACAACAGCTTCTGATAGCATAGATCCTCTTTTTTTCTTTTTTTTTCAGAAAAGCTCAGAGTTTCACTTAAAAGATGTAAAGAAAGCCAGTATTTAAAAAAAAAAAAACACTTTTAAGTCAATATTTTAACAAGTTTATATTCAACTGTTTTTTTCCCCCAAAGTCTTCAAAATAATTAGACTAGAAAATGATTTTTCATGAGGCTATTGTTAATAAAAATATCTTCAGAATGCTTTTTGTGGAATTGCTTTACAACTGTTGCAATAAAAAATATTTATTGAACACCTTCTATGTGTCAGGGGCAGGGTGACAGAAACTGATTGAAAACCTCTTTACAAACTTCACAGTCACATCTCTATTAGCTTGAACTGGTATTTCCCAACTGTATTATAGAAACATTCACTTTTTTAAAAAGGTGAGTACTTATTAAATGAATAGTCTTTGTGTAAATAAAATTGGAGCGCATAGAATTAAAACAAGCTTAACATCTCAACGGCAGGACCTCACAGAGCTCTGGTTGTAAATCCCCCCGGGGACATAAATGTCATGACATAAAGCATGACATTCCGTACATGCATTTGGCCTCAGGAACTTTCTGTCAAGGAGCATCTCCTGTATACTGTGAACTAGAATTACACTTTCTATGACCACCATTATAGAGAACAACTAAGAGGTCCTGGTAGCTCACTGTGGCAAACAGGAAACCTGCCCAGAACCTCTCATTCCTTCCTCTTACAGAGCTGGTCTGGTTTCCAACAGTTTTCTCTGGTATCCTTGCTTCTTGTTACAGGCAGAACAAGCTGGAAGTGAGATTTTGGGGGAGATTAACACCCCTTGGGAGCAGACCTCAACCAATGATTGATGGGCTCTGGTGTACAGATACCCCAGTACCTACGTTCTAAGACTTGAAGTGTTTGTTCTCTGCAGATGCCCAGATTTTTGCTCACAGGGGTGATTTGTTAAGTAACGTACCTCTTATTTTATTGACTACTTTCTCTTTTCCCATCTCATTTCTCTGCTCTTCCCTTGCCATTTCCTTCACCTTTCCAAAGATCTACCTACCCTCCAAGGCTTGTCTGTTTCTCGGGAACACAACCAAGACCCTTGCTCTCTGTGTCAGAGAATACATGGGACATTCCTCATGTAACAGCATTTCTTGCCATTTCATGAACAAACTCTCTTCTTCCCAAGAAACTGGGATGAAGGAAGCAAGGCTTAGAGAAGTTTAGGGGTTTGTTTCAGGGACTACAGTGTCATGCACTGAATCGTGTCCCTCCCCAAATTCATACATTGGAGCCCTAACCTTCAAAGTGACTATTTGGAGATGGTGACTTTAAGGAGATGATTAATGTTAAACAAGATCATAAGGGCAGGGTTCTAACCTGATAGAATTAGTGGCCTTATAGGAAGAGGAAGACGCATGACACACAAATGAGCTCTTTTCTTCCCCTCCTCACCACCTTCCTTCTCCCTCCCCCCTTCCTACTTCCTACCTCCTCTCTGCCCTCCCCCGCCCTTCTTCCTTCATCCTCTGTCCCCCTCTCCCTCCCTCTTCCTTCCTCCCCCTCCCCCTCTCAGGGTGCACTATCTGTAAGCTAGGAAAAGAAGCCTCAAAAGATGCCACAGGGGTGGCACAGACCTGTAACCCCAGCTAATCAAGGCTGAGGCATGAGGGTCACAAGTTCAAAGCCAGCCTGGGCAATCTGGAAAGACCCTATCTCAAAATTAAAAAAAGAAACAAATATTTAAAGGGTTGGAAATGTAGATTCCCCCCTGGATTCAATCCCCTCCCCACTCCAAAAAAAAAAAAAAAAGAAGGAAAGTCAATTCTGATAGCACTTGCTCTGGGACTTCAAGCCTCCAAAGCCGTGAGAATATAGATTTCTGCTGTTTAAGTCACCCAATCTTGGGTATTTTGTGGCAGCAGCCTGAGTCAACTCACACACCCAGCCTGCAGGAGCTGAAGCCAAGATTCACTCCCTCATTTTTACTGAACACCTATTATGTGCCGGGTGTTGAGATTGAAGTGATGACACAGAGCAGGCAGGGAAATTGCCTCCCAGAGATAGGTCAGGTTCCAACTTGGAAAGGAGAAGCAAGTGGTTCCCTGGCCTGGCCCACCCAGAAGATCAGGGAAGGCATTTCTACAGGAACTGCCCGAGTCCTGAAGGCTCATGGAAGAGAACTGAATAGTCAAAGAGGGATGGGAGAAGGCTCCATGTACAAGAGCTGCAGGGAAACAGGAGCATGAGGAGCAGGGAGCACATGAAGGACAGAGAGAAGACCCTTGGTTTATCCTGAGACCAGCCTCTCTGCTCTGTCGAACTCTGCAATGTGGTTCTGATGAGCTAAAGCTGACAATACTCACATCTTCCCCCCGGATATCAAAGCTTTAATCCCTGAAACTGGCGTATAAAACCTATGTGGCAAAACAGAAAAGGGCTTTGCAGCTGTGATGAGGTCAAGGATCCTGAGACAGGAAACTACTGCTCCCAGTGTCCTCCCAAGTGCCCTTACAAGAGGGACCCGGGGAGGTTGATGATACCTATAATGTAAAGCTGCTCCCTTGCCCATCAGGTGCAGTAATTTTCCCAGCCTCCCAACCACTTGTCAATCTGTGAACATCCTGGCTAGCTATTGGTTCATCAGTCAGTTTGCAAGTATCCTTCTCTGATATTGGTCCTCTGTTAGCCCAGCGGAATTCAACTGTTTTACTGTAGCTTCCCCACCATCTTTTTCCATTCTTCTTCTGTCTGTCCTACACACTTTTCTCTATCCTCCTGGCTTTCCACTCTTGAGCGCGCGCCCTTTCTTTTCCTTTCTCTTTTCCTCTCATTTTCTCTCTTACTCTGCAGGGAGACACTGTTTGCTTAATAAATTCCCTTATGTGATTTCCTGTGTCTGGCGTGGTTCCGTGAAATTCCCTTACAATACCCACTCCAAAGAAAAGGCAGATCAGAGAGAGATGGGAAGATGCTGGACATTCGGAGTAATGTGGTCACAAGGCAGGGAACAGCAGCTGCCCGAAGGTGCAAGGAATGGATTCTCCCCTTCGGCCTCTAGAGAGAGGGTAGTCCTACCAACACTGTGATGTAGGACTTCTGCCTCTCAAAACTGTGAGAGAAGAAATTTCTTTGTTTTAAGCTACCAAGTTGGTGGTAATTTGTAACAGTAGGTGTGGGAGACTATGAGTTTGGTTTAGCCCAAGGTCAGGTTCAAAGTCCTAGGAAGGTTTGTAGTGATAATCACAATGATGGCTATTTTAAGGAAATCCCCACCTGTACGTTCCCCTTCCCAAGACTTCCGGGGGATATCACTTTACCTGGTAGCAATTAGACTGCCTCAAGATAGGTAGTACACCAGAAGCCCCTTGTCTTGGTGCTCTGCCTCCATGTCCTGGTCACCTGTTCCCGTTGCTGAGCCAGAGGACCCACAGTCTTGCCCAAATCTCAAGTAACCCCTTAAAACTATTGCCTGTCAAATGCACGACAAGTAAAGAGAAAATCAAAATATATTTTAAAGAACATTTTTTAAAAAACTTTAAAGACTTGTGCTTTGTCTTGTGATGTTGCCTGTGCACTGGATGGCTTACACCCTTTTCCTGCCATTGACAGGTGTTATTTATTTTTCAAGATCTACATTAGAAGGTTGGAAGAGTTGCTGTGGTAGGAGGGAGAGGAAGTCACTCATGGGACTAAGAAGGACTTTTCCTTTGCCACACACATGTGCCCCTTCCCCAGTCTGTGCACTCTGGCCCCCAGCAGTAGTAGCAGCATGACCTGGAATCTTGTTAGCAATGCAGAGTCTCAGTCTCCAACCCCAGACAGATGGATTCACAAGCATACCCAGGTGTTTTGCATGCACATTAAAATTGAGAAGCTGTGAGCTAGAAAGTGCAAAGGTATGCAGACAAAGAATTTCAGTGCCATATGATCAGATTTAAAAGATGTATTTTCAAATTTACTACTGATCTCTTCTGCTGATTCGGACTTGATGCACTAATGGGGAAAAGTTGCAGGAACTAGGAAAGGTACAGTTCTGAAGATTTCTCAGTCATGTGGGTGAGGAATGGGGTGATGGGTCTGTGCTTCCATTTTATATAAATTCAGGACAGTCCTCAGCTTTCCAAAGGACCACCCTGGGGTGGGTGATCGGCGTGATATCATAGGTAATGATATCCATGGTAATCTATTGGCTTGGTCTTCCTGTCTTCAGCTTTCTATTAAGCAGGGTTCTAATTACTTCAAGTAATTAAAGGCCTTTACCCTTTCTCTGACTTCATTTGCAAGAGATGGAGTGAAGAGAGAGCTTCGAGGGGGAGGGAGGGATTTAAGGACGGCGTGTGCAGTAATTATCCACCGTGGCCTCAGCTCTGGGGTTAGGCCTCACCACCATCGCAAATGATCCGGCTCCGTGATTAGTCAAGAGGCCACCTGCCCCCTCACTCCAGCCACCCTCTGCCTGCTCCCCGAGTCAAGCCAGGAAAAAGAGGAAAGGACGCTTCTCCAAGGCAGTGTCCACCCAGAGCGTTTTGTCTGGTCAGGGGCACATGGCAGTTTTCGACCACGACCTTTGGCGGGTTGTGCCTTGTCTACAGGGAGGCTGGCAACCAAATATCAGCAGTCCACAGAGCAGAGGGGCAGTGAGGGGATTTGCTGACCATTTTTAAATGGAAAGAGCTAACTCTGACTTTGAGGAAGACCAAGTATTTTCATTATTACCAGTTAAAGATCTCGCAGCTGTTGGAGAGTCACCGTCAATACTGCTTTGGGAGCGCTTGTTATGTGGTAGCTACGGCTCTCAAGTGCTTTACCTGCATGGATTCATTCAACCTTCGTGGCAGGATCATCATACGACCATGTGCAGATGAGAGATGAGAGGTGCAGAGAATACTCGTTTGCTAAGTCTGCCAATAACAAACTACCACAAACTGGGCAGTTAAGGACAACAGAAATGTACTCTCGGGATTCTGGAGACCAAATGCCTGAAATCAAGGCATTAGCAGGGCAAACTCCCTCCGGGGTCTCCAGAGGAGATTCCAAATCTTGTCTCTTCCAGATTCTGGAAGCTGCCCTCTCTGATTTGCTTGTGACGGTCTCACTCCACCTCCATCTTCCCGTGGCCATTCATCTTCTGTCTGTGTCTCTCCTCCATGCATCTCTTATTATAAGGACACTTGTTGCTGGATTTGGGTCCCACCTGGTTAATCTAGGATGATCTCCTCATCTTGAGATCTCTCTTTTCAATGGGTAAAGAATTTTTCCAAATAAGGTCACATTCACAGGTTCTGGTTCTCAGGCATGGACACACCTTTTTGGGGGCCAGCTCTTACTTAGTCCATGACAGAAAGGCTAGGTGACATGCTCAAGTTTTTACACCAGCAAGCAGCAGAGCTGGGGTTTGAATCCAGATGGTCTAGCTCCAGACTGCCAAACTCTCCTGCCTCCCATAAATGACAGAAGTGGTACTTGACCCAGGCCCTGGACTAAATACTACCAGATGTGCAAAGTGATCCAAACTTATACTTGACCTCAAGAAGGGGGAGAATTTCATTTCAGGTAGGCTGCTGCCATGTTCACCCAGCTGAACCCCTATCTTCCCTCGTGCTACATAACCTAGATTAAGAATCACACGCAAGGTTGGCCCTGGAGTGGGCCTTGGACAGCTAAATCTCTGGGCACTTCAGTTTCCTCACCTGTGAAATGGTGATAATATCATCTTCCACTTGTGTTTACCATGTGCAGTATGAGTATTAAAATGGCAGCATGGGTACTTAGGAAATACTACTTTCTTCCTCTTTTCTCTCCCGTAGAATCAGTCCCCACTTGGAGATAGTTACAGGGATCTATTGACTTGGATTGGGATATTGGCAATGGAAGGGGTTAAGATACTGGAGATATTTAAGACACTGAATTGATGGGACTTCATGATTGATTGATGGGCAGGGGTGGAGAGTGGGATGAATGCAGGAAGTTTCCCAGGTCCCAGAGCTCTGGCATCTGGCAGGATGGAGGCACCATTCTCTGAGTGGGGTACATTGGAGGAGAGGCCGATGGAAGGGCTGTGGGAAAAGCAAGAGGAAATGGCGCACTTGGGTCAAGGTGCTGGATTGGAGATTTGGTTTGGATCTGTGAGTTATCCAAGTGGAGCTAAGATCCAGTGACTGCTGTTGTCAGGGGCGGGCTCTGAGGGCCCCAGAGCCGCACCCTGGCCTGATCTCTAAGATGGTGCCTGGCAGCTTGCCAGAATAAGCCCTACTCATAAACAAGTTTCAGGAAGTAACTCTGATTGGCTGCTGTATATGAGGCGATTCTTGTAACTGCCTGGAGACTGTTCCTTGATAGGCTGACTTTCCTGGTAGTCTACTCTCTGATAGGCTGATGTTCTCATTATAAGTCTGAGACTTGTGGAATAAAGCCTTTTCTTTTTTGGTTCCTGTGATCGAGAGCGTATGTGTTGTGATTGTCCCCGCGGGCGGTGGGCGATCATATGCTGTATCCACGAGTCTCGGGTTCAGAAGAGAGTCCTGACTTGGGGTTCTCTAAAGCATGGACGATAAGTGGAAGGGCAGGGGTGGTAGGGAGTCTATGAGGGAAAAAATAGAAGCAGGTCTGAGAGTGAGGCCGACTTCCAGGCCAAGGCCCACTTTAGTGTCTCCATGCTTCACTGTCACCTCGGCCCCAGAACAAGCCCTCTGGGTGTGGGGGGACCTACTTCCAGGGCCATGAGGCGACTGAGCATGAGGGGATTCAGTGCTCCGGTCCTTCCTGTTCATCTGGGGCTAGCGCAGGCTCTGTGGGGGGACATCCAATTCAGGACCAGGGCTGTCTTCCTGTCTGTGTGGCGACTGAAGCTTTGACCAAATTATGCTACGTACTCATATGAACACACCACAGTGAATTCCACCTTTATCTACATCCATAAGGCACCCATTTAATAAAGCAATGAATAAATGGATAGAAGAGAGACCAGTGGAACAGAGAAAGGGGAAAGGGGAGGAAGCAGGGGAGGAAAAAGGGAAGTACTAGGGACAAAAATGAAGCAAATTATGTTCTATGTATGTCAAATAGAAAAAAAAAAAGACACACAATGAAAAGTTGGAGGTGTTACTGAGGATACAGTTAATACCTCTGCATGGTGCCCTGTATGAGGCTGTGTAAGTTGCTAGAGTGTTTCTATACAAATATATGAATATTTAGCAATTTGTATAAAAGACCTTAAAAGGCTTACATGGACTTTAGTTGATATTAATGTATTGATGTCGGTTCATTAATTTAAATAATTTGGAATTCCAGGTGCTAATAATAGGGGAAACCGCATATGGAGGGGGCATACATTAAACTTTCCATACTATATTTTCAATTTTCCTGCAAATGTGAAACTTTTCTTTAAAAAATAGAATAAAATCCTTTTTTTAGCATTGGAAAAAAAAGGTATACCCAAATATTCCACTGTTAACTTATTCTAAAAAATAATAATATTCCATGTCAGTGGGGCAGAAGTGTATTCAATAGACTCATCAAAAAGTTTATAATTCTTGAAAACTGGAAATGTTCACAGTAGGAGACATATTACATGAATTTTGTTATTATGGAATACCATGTAGCCCTTAAAACAAATAATGCAGAAGAAGTATATGCATGAACATTGAAAGTTGCTCACTATATATCTTTATTTAAAAAAGCAAACAATAAAAGCATGAATAAATAAGTGACCATATGTTTATTTTAAAAAGAAGTATATGTAAAAAAAAAAGTGAAAGAAAGGAGTATATGTATCTGTATCATAAGAAAAAAATTTGTAGGATTACGCACCAGAGTATTTAGTAGTCATCTTTCAATGGTGGGATGAGGGGTGATTTTATTTTTTCTTTATATTTCTAAATAGTTTTTGCAACAATCCCGTATTGCCTGCACATATAGAAAACCAACAAAGCCATTTCCTGAAAGACATGCAATGGAGGGATGGAAAGTCTGGCTTGGCTTAAACTCATGTCATATGGAGGAAACCCTGGAGTGTCAGGAAGAGGAGCCAGACCTGTGGCCCCTGCAGCTCCAACAGAATGGAGGGAGGGTCTCGGGAGCAAGAGACTGCAGCAGCTATCACAGTCCAATGTCTGTTGAGCTTGGGGACCTGAAGACATAAGACCCCATTCCGTGGACCCCGACGATGCAGACTTGGCAGATGTTGCTTCCCAGTGACCAGTCATTCTTTGTATCTGGTGTTAAAAGTGCTGGTAAAAAGATTGTTGCAAACTGACCAAGGCACAGGATTGCTTAAGCGTCAGAAAATCTGGGTTTAACTCGGGGTTTCCCCACTTGAAAATGATGTGCACCTCATATACCAAAGGACTTAAAATCAGCATACTACAGTGATGCAGTCACATCAATGTTCATAGCAGCTGAATTCACAATAGTTAAACTATGGAACCAACCTAGGTGACCTTCAGCAGATAACTGGATAAAGAAAATGTGGTATATACACAATGGAATATTATTCAGCCATAAAGAAGAATGAAATTATAGCATTTGCTGGTGAATAGATGAAACTGGAGACTATTATGCTACGTGAAATAAGCCAATCCCCCCAAAAATCAAAGGTCAAATGTTCTCTCTGATATGCGGATGCTAACACACAATAAGGGGTGGGGAGGGTGGAATAGAAGTTCACTGGATTAGACAAAGGAGAATGAAAGGAAGGGAGAGGTGATGGGAATAGGAAAGACAATAGAATGAATCAGACATGACTTTCCTATGTTCTTATATGAATACACAACCAGTGTAACTCCACATCATGTACAACCACAAGAATGGGAAGTTATACTTCATGTATGTATAATATGTCAAAATAAATTCTATGGTCATGTGTAACTAAAAAGAGCAAATGAAAAATTTTAAAAAAGAAAATGGTGTCTACCTAAGTAACTGGAAGCAAGTCAAGGTTTAGGTGACTAGCAGAAAAATGGGAAAATAATGGCACTTACCCCTTGGGGATTTTGTGAGAATTAATTCAGATAATTGGCTCAAAGCTTTCAGCAGAGGGACTGGCAGTAGTATTCCATTATTAGTATTATTGTTATTAATATTAGCATCATCATCATGATGCAATAAGTGCATTATTCATGAATTAGATGAATGAATGAATACATATCAGAGACATATTATTGTTGTCTTCAATGGCTAATGAGCAAAATAGATTCATGTGAAGAGAAGAACAGGACCTAACTGCTATGAGTTGCTGAGATTATTTGCTCCAGAAGTGTTTTAGATAAACATTCACAAATAGATGGCCACTTGCAAATGGCTGTCACAGATCCTCCTGAGCTGAGAGAAAGACTTTCCAGATTGAGGCATCGATTTAACACCTTGTGGGGAAGGATGCTTCATGCTGGACCTCTTGAAAGCAGTTATTTAATGATGGCATTTAGGAAGAATTACTACTCTGCTTTTCAGATCTACAAAGGCTTGTAAGCATGCACTTTGACGAACAATGTGGTGTAATGGGAAGGCAGATGTTCAGATCAGATTAATTTGAATTGCAGGTCTGCAACTTGCAGTCAGTGTGATCTAGGGTGAATCCATTGCGTTCTCAGAGTTTACCTCCTAATCAAGTGGAGTTGCCTCATTTAACAAATATCTGGAATGCAACTAGGTCCCTGAAAATCAATCTCCTCTGTTCAAATGACCACTGATGAGGAAGTCGGTGGGAAGAGAAGACTTGGGGGTTCTGAAAGGGCATCTTCTCATTGAGCATATGAAACAGAGGCCCAGAGGCAGTGCAGCTCAGGAAGAGCCGCTGAGTGCTCTGTGAAGCCAAAGGCCTGGTGTTGAACTTCTGCTGAGCCACTGGCTTGTCATCTTAGCTTATCGAGGATGGTGTTGATATGGTTGATAGCACCAAGCTCACAATACCTGACCTGTGAGCAACTCTTAGTGGAGCCGCCCTAGGTGGCCCTTCTAGAAGGGGTGACACTCCTGTGCTCAGAGGTGTTTAAGCAGGAGCCAGGAGTGCCAGAGAGCAGTACAGGGACTCCTGCACTGGTTGGGTTAAAGTCAGCACTACTTTGTCTTCCTCATTTCAAGCTTTCCTGAATCCACTGGGGCCCTGTCAGCACATTAACACCAGCTCTCCTGGTTTGAATCTCAGTGGGGAGAGAGCGGTTTGGAGGATTTCTGCTCCTTTGTTTCTGATGACTGGCGAGGGGGGTGCCTGACTTGAGTCTCCTGGTGGACACCTGCACCAGGAAGAGGGACTGAGGCACAGGGATCAGCTCCCTTGGGCCCCCCTCAGGGCTGGGCTCAGGAGTAGGTACCTTTGCTGATCTGTGTTGGTGCACGGAGGAGTCCGAGGCTCCTGTTCCATCTACAACAAAGTTAATTAATTCAAACCTGGCCTCATTTTGTCCTTGGATCTGAAACTAAGACTCTTGGGAATGATTTTGTAAACTAAGCAGTTATTGTTTTTCTCCATCTAAACTTCATTAAGTTAATTCAAAACACAAATAATCTCTTTCTGAATTTAGGCTTAAGCTGGTCCTAGGCTTTGGGGGGATCTCGGAACCTCTTTGCAGATTCAGTGGTTCTCCCCTAACTTCTCTGTTATTAGTGCTCCATGTCCTCCCAGGTCTCTTCTGTCATCAAAAATAATATTACAGAAGATGAGAATCAGATTAGCCAAGCCAACTTTCCTCCCTGTGGGCAAGGAGTGAGCACTGAGGCTTTATCCGAAGTATCTGCAAAATGGCTTTTCGAAAACCTCAGCAAATCCCTCACCCAAAAGGATTCCTCACAAATTTCCCAGATTGAAATGCCTTGCAGGTTTTCAAAGTTCTAAAGTTTAAGAATTTATACAATGCATGTATGCCTTACTCCTTCATTTGAGGGTGAGTGCTTTGAAGTCAGTCACACAGGCCTTATTATGATGTTTTTACTACAATTTTTTTTCTGAGCATAGATGTGATAAAATGTCCTATGGAGAAACACAGATGTGACCCTACAAATCACCCATAAACCTACAACTTAGATGTCATCACTAGGAACATAAAAACAGTCTTCTAGGCCTTTGACCTTTGAAGAAGTAAGTATTTTAATAGTTGGTATCATGTGTTTCTGCCCTTTGGGAAGAGAAGACTATTTTATATTCACAAAAGTTTATGGTTATTACTCACTAAATTGCATATACAGCCTAAACAAACAAAAGTAATTCAGAAATCTTCACAATGTAGTAAACATTATAAGTAGTTGAACAATCTTATTTTCAGTAAATAGAAAGATTAGGTAGAGAATTGGTTTGGGATCAAATACATTATTTGATGACTAGGCTTTTTGGTTACTGAACTTCTGCAAATATGGCACATATTGGTTCTTTCATGGTACTGTAGGGTCTCTGCCTTAGGACTGGGACAAGGACAGGATATTTTTATATAAGACAGGTGGGATACTGGTCATTGAGTAGGTGCAGCCAGACTGCATTTGTAGAGGTGAGACAAGGCTGCTCAGTGGGAAGGGTGTGGACCAACACCGTGGAGACAGGGATCCAGGTTGGATTCACATCCAGGAGTTCTGAGCTGGGTGGAAGTGAGATTGGAATGAAAGTGGGTTGGAAACAAGATAAGTGGGAGCTATGATGGGAGTCTCAGGCAGCTGCCTTTAATCCCAGGTGGCTTGTGTGGGGTAGGCTGGGGACCAAGTATCCTACACCAGCCTGGCTTAGAAGGTTAAGACCAAGGCAAATACTGAGAGCTGCATTTTAGCATTGACATAGTAGGTCCTTCAGTGCCAGTTCTCTTGCCCTCCTCCCCTGCACCAATATGAGGCTAAGAGAGAGACTGTATAACTGCCAAAGCATGTGAGATAGGGCCTATAAACAGGGCCCATTTAAATTGCTACTGAATGTATCTTTTCACAACTCTCTTTGAAATCAAATAGGCGCAAGGATTGCTTTCCCTAGGGGGAGTGCTGAGGTAGGAGGATACCATCTGTGATTGGGTGACATCTGTTTTTTAGCCCGAGGGAAATGCTAAGTATCCTCATGCTAAATCATAGATGAGAAGAGATGTCGGGGTGGGCAGCATCCTGAAAAGGAATAGGAATGTAGGAAAGGATGCTTTATTTTAGAAAGGTAAAAGGTAAGAGATGGATGAGAAGCACTGGCGATTAGATCTGAAAGGAATTTAGAGATGAACTCATCTACAGGTAAGTCCACCATATCACAAAGAGGTTAAGTAAATTGTCCAAAACCATGTAGCGAGTTGGTGGTAGATCCAAGATGTAGGACTCAGGACTCCAGTTCAGAGAGTCTAAAGGAAATTTAAGGGTATAAAAGGAGAACTTCAGGGAAAGCAGAGAGAGTTTCCTGGGATCTGACCATAAGAGGATTCTTTGCCTGCCAAAGGTAGCAAAGCCAAAGGTAAGAATATTCTTCTTGGAGAACTGGGGAACTGGTCACCTTCAACTACTCTATACCACCTGTCCATGAGCAGGAGAGTAGAAAGTAGCACTTCTCCCTGGGATCCCCAGGCTTAGCCATAGGAGTGGAGATGATGTGGTTTACTTATGATATCATTCATCACACATGTGACTGTTGCTTGCAGTGATTCTGCAAAGTCAGGGAAAGCTTTACATATGAGAAGCTGGAAGGAAATGAGTTGCCTGCTATGATGTGTAAATTTGACTTCCCTGGACCATCAGTTTCAAGCCATGAGGGTATTCGATGTTATACAACAAAATGCTAACCTTGGAATCTTGCTGTGGGCATTACATCGAATTTAGATAGTACCCTTGGCATCATTATACCCCCAGTGCCCACCAATTGGGGTCATATTGACCCTAAACCAAAGTCCCATTGATCATGACAGCATGCAATCTGCTAGTCCTTTTAAGGGCCCCTGGGTTGACATAATCCTAACATTCATCTGCGTCAGGAAAGAAACCAATAGTCTGGATAATAGGTGCATCCAGCTACATTTAATGGAATGGGAAAAACAAACTTGGGCAATCAAGATCTCCCTCAAGAACATAAACTTCAAGCCCTTGCAGGACTGTAAACTTTATGAAGCATTTTTCCCCTGCCTTTAGAAGTTTTCTTAGTCCTCCTTAATTGCTCCAGAAAATTTCCTAAATCATTAGTTCTTTTCAAATGAAAACAAGATACTGAGTTCACCGTTCATTAGTAGGCCCAGGGGTTTCCAAAATATGGTCTCTGGTCCAGCAGAATCAGCATCACCTGGGAATTTAGAAATACAAAGATGGAGTCCTTCAGCAGATCTTCTGAATCAGAAACTCTGGGGGCGGACCCAGCACTCTGCAGTGCAATGTTTCCACGTGATCCTGAGGCTCGCTAGAGTTTAAGAACCACTGCCTGGAGGGAAGATGGTATGTGACCCCTCCCTCATGAATAAGGGTCAGAGTTGCTCCAGACAGCCTGAGTCCTCCAAGGGTTGCAGATTTCTCTGCTCCACTTAACATGACAGAAAGCAGAAAGGTCTTGGTTTTAACAGATGTCCTCAGAACTTTGTAAGAAAATACACTAAGGAACAGCCCCAGGGCAAAGAAGAAAAGGTTTATATAGTTGTAACTATCCCTTGAACCTTGGAGAAGAGAAAGTACCTCCAGGAAAAGCAGTGTTGAAGCTCTGGGGCAACTACTGGACTTAGATAATGGATTCATTTGACACGGTTGAGGTTGAAAGGAAGGTCAGGAGGGGACACTTCCTAGACACTGAGTTCGAAAGGTCCTGGTTTGGGGACGTTGACAGTTACACTGATACTTTTTAAAAAGCCACATCATATTTTTAAAGCAAATTCAGAATACAACCTTGAGGGAAGATAACCAAGGCTATTTCTCTGCAAGAGGATGTTAGGTTGCCTCTATTATTTCTGTATAAAACAAAACCAAAAAAGAAAAATCAAGGGAACAAAATCAATAAAACATGAGCAAGGTCAACTCCAATTCAATTTTGCATTAAAAATGCTACTTTGTAATTTACACTGGTTAGTGATAAACTATGGGAATAAATGAAAAAGCTCATGGGGGGCTTTGGAGCTGGGCGGATCTACACTGGCGTTCCAGTTCTGCTGCTTTCTAGCTAGTGATGTTGGTTAGCTTATCTAAGTAGCCATGGAAAGTCATTATTTTTATTATTTATGACTCAACCTCCACTGGTTTTGGTGGATAATGGAGTGTGACATCTTGGGAATGTACAGAGGAGTTAACCAAAGAGAGGTTGAAGGCGGCGTCTTGGAGGTTGGCGCCCCGTCTGGAGAGCGAGCCGTCTCCTCTCTCCTTGGCATGCCCTCTGTGGGGTGTGGCGCAAGAGGGGCTTAGCAGCTGCCTCCTTTCGGGCAACAGAAATCCAAGGAGGGCCTCTGTGCTCACTCAGATGGAGGACACAGCTTTCTGAGCACCCTGTGTCCCCAGCGTCACCCCCCTCATCCATCTGCTGGGAATGTGGAGTTCTGCCTCCAGTCTTCTCGAGGACACCGACTTGCGTTTGCTTCATTTGTGGCATTTTCCGCTCAGTGCGGAGTCGCTTGCTGTGCTCGTGCCCAGCGTCACGGCCAACTCCAGTTTCTAGCACGCCGAGGGCTGCTCTTTTCCTTTCCTAAGCCAAGAGCCCTGCTGTTCCACGGGGCAGAGGGAGGCTGGGGCAAACATGAACAGAGCCAGCACCTTAGACGCCGGAGGCAGGCGGGCTCTGCACGTGCGACTTCTTGCCTGGTTGGGGCGATTCACCAATTCACCTTCGCTCACCTTTGGGACCTTTTTTTAAAGGCAAGATAAAGATTGGAATAGCTGCCCAAATTATTTCAGAGACCTGATTTAAAAACACTGTTACATCAAAATCATCTCAGAAGAGCAACTATTAGGACAGACACCTGCAGGAGCGCACGCTTACACTTTGAATCGCTTGGACTTAAAACACTCGACAAATTCGAGGTAAAATTCCAAGTTGTGTTTTACTGATTGCCCCGGAGGTGGGTGCTCCCTCCTGGTCTTTTCACCTTTTGTCTGTCCACCTTGGCTCTGAAGATAATGCTGACTCTTCTTACAATTTCCTGGATTCTTACCACCTTGACAAGAGCTTCCACACCGCCTCCAGTAACATGGAGTGCTCCTTCATGCCAAGGACCCTGCCAAGCACTTTCTATACACTACTCCACTGCATATCCCTGAGGTCATTGCTATTATGATCCCCGTTTTGCAAATGAAGAAACCAAGGCTTCAGGAGAGGTAGGAATTTGCCTCTGGACCAACAACTTGAGAGAACTGAGCTGGGATGTGACCTCAGATCATCAGGCTCCGTAGTGTGTTCGCTTGCGTGTTATGGAACAGCCTCAGAACCTGACCCTGCCATTCCCCGGGTTGTGCAACAGCTCCTGCGCCTGGCCACACCCTGCCTACCTGCGCACAGGAGAAGGAATCTTCCTTTACCTCTACAGTTAGGAAGAAGGGAAATGTTGACGGTTTTTCATTTGCTTGACCATACTACAGAGAACAGCAATTTAGAGAAAGAAGAAAAATTCCTACTTATGCTCAAGTGTTACAGCCTGTGAAACCCTGAAGGGTATAGGAGTCTGCATGCTCACTAAACTTCCAGGACAAGTGCATTCTTACCTGAAACTGAAGAGAGATGGCCTTAGCTACTCAATGATTTTTAAAGACCCACTGTTTTTCCATATATGTTATGTTCAATAGGTTTCCTTCCAAACATAAAAATAAAAGGACCACATTTGTGGGCATCTGTGGGGTGTCAGATCCTAAATCAATATGATCTACTTCAGATTCATGTGGTCAGCTGCCAACTGGAAACCTCCTCTGATTTCTAGGCAAACATCCTGAGCATAACAGGTAGGTATCACCTGCTATTTTTCACCCCCACTCCCATACGATTTCCCTGAGGGACCACCCAAGGGTTCCTCCAGTTACCTAAGCCAGACACCTGCAAACACCTCCTCCCCCACCTGGTCTTCCAGGTTTGTTGATTCTGCTCTTGAACAGAACAGACTCTCCTCTGGAGCTTCCCTGCCTCCACGCCTGCCCTCACCTGTCTGCCCTTCATGGGAACACCAAAGTGCTCTTTGCACCTGTAAAACACACATCCCATTTTATCCTGGCCCCAGTGACCAGGGCTTCAGTGCATCAATCCCAAGCTCTGCAAACGTGAACGCCTCGTGGTCTGGCTCCTCCTTTCCAGTCTGGCGTCCTCTATCCTCTTCCCGCACTCCCTCGACCACCCATCCATGCTGTCACTTAAAGAGTGCTCTGCCGTTCCCTTCACGCCCCTGTGTCTTGTGTCTTTGCATGTTGTTTTGTGTGCCAGTCATTCTCCCCCAGAGTCCTGTTTCTTTTCTCTGCTGGTGAATTCCCATTCATTCTTCAGGATCCAAGTCTAGAGTCCTCTTTAGTTGTGAGACCTTGCTGGGTCCCTCTAGGCAGAACTAGGTTTCCCCCCCCCCGACAGCTCCTAGAATGTATTTCAATAGTAGTGCTAAGTAATATGCACTTTGATTATTTATTTACAGTTCTGTGTCTCCCAACTAATTATAAGCTCCTCGGGGGCAGGACCTCTGTCTTTCATCTTTTTGTCTCTAGCACCTAGCACAGTACTTGGCATATCCAGGGCACTTGGTGAATGCTTGTTGGAAGGAAAAATAAATGAAACGTAATCATCGTTAAAACAAAAAAGTTACACGATCTTCCTTGAACCAGTCATGACAGTCATAAAGATGGAATATTCTTGAAGTGTGGGAAAGGCAATTCCACCAATCAGTTGGTCAACAAAATGAAAACATTGTTGCCAATCAATATGCACAATATCCAGAGAGGCCGGCATGTCACTTGGAGGTAGAGTGGTGTGCCTTTGCAAAAATGGCTACGGGTACACCAGAGTCTAACGTAGGGCTCATTTACTTCATCTAAGCTGCAAACTTAAGAGTTCTCAGACCAGGTAGCCTCTTCGCGTTTCCTTCTCTAGGTCATGTCAAAAGACAGTTCTGAATTAGGAATCAAAAGTTCCTACATGTGTGACTCAGTGGTAGCATGCTCGCCTAGCACAGGTTCCATCTTTAGCAACACATAAAAATAAATAAAGATACTGTGCCTACCTACAAAATATATATATATATATATATATATATATATATATATACTTTTTTTTTAAAGTTCCTACATGCCATAAACATACATTGGAGAAAAGATAGCCTCTTCAACAAATGATGCTGGGAAAACTGGAAACCCATATATAGCAGAACGAAATCTAACCCCTATCTCTCACCCTGTACAAAACTCAACTCACAGTGGAGCAAGGACCCAGGCATTAGACCAGAGACCCTGCACCTACTAGAAGAAAAAGTAGGCCTAACTCTCCATCATGTCGACTTAGGAACTAAATTCCTCAACAAGACTTCTAAAGCACAAGGAATGAAATCAAAATTCAATAAATGGGATGGTATCAAACTAAAAATCTTCACAGCAAAGGAAGCAATCAGGAATGTGAAGAGAGAACCTACAGAATGGGAGAAAATCTTTTTCACCTGCACCTCAGATATAGCATTAATCTCCAGGATATATAAAGAACTCAAAAAACTTAACTCCAAAACAAACAAACAAACAAAAAATCCAACCCAATGAATAAATGGGTAAAGGAACCAGACAGGGACTTCACAGAAGAGGAAATATGAATGGTCAACAAATATTTGAAAAAATGTTCAATATCTCTAGCAATTGGAGAAATGCAAATTAAAACTACACTGAGATTCCATCTCACTCCAGTGAGAATGGCAATTATCAAGGATACCAGCACCAATAAATGTTGGTGAGGATGTGGGGAAAAGGTACACTCGTACATTGCTGGTGGGACTGGAAATTGGTACAACCACTCTGGAAAGCAATATGGAGACTCCTCAGGAAACTGGGAACAGAATCACCATTTGATTCAGTTATCCCACTCCTTGGTTTATACCCAAAGGACTTAAAATCAGCAATAATACACTGATGCAGCCACAACAATGTTTATAGCAGCTCAATTGACAATAGCTAAGCTATGGAACCAACTTAGGTGCTCTTCAACAGATGAGTGGATAAAGAAAATGTGATATATATATATATATATATATATATATATATATATATATATATATATATAACTCAGCCATAAAGAAGAATGATATTATGGTATTTGCCGGTAAATGGATAGAACTATAGATTATCATGCTAGGTGAGATAAGCCAATCCCCCAAAACCAAAGTCCGAATGTGCTCTCTGATATGTGGATGCTAACACACAATAGGGTGGGTGGAAGCATAGAAGTTCATTGAATTAGACAAAAGGGAATGAAGGGAAGGGAGGGGGTATAGGAATAGGAAAGACCATAGAATGAATGTTACATGACTTTCCTATGTTCATATATGAATACACAACCAATGAAACTCCACATTATGTACAACCACAGAATGGGATCCTAATTAGGATGTTATATTTCGTTTATGTATAAAATGTCAAAATATACTCTACTATCATATATATCTAAAAAGAGCAAATAATTTTTAAAAGACATAAAGAAAAGCAGCAGTGGAAAAGCATCACTACCCTCTTCCTGGTATTAGTAGGAAAGCTTTAAATTTCTCAGCACTAAGTATGGCTTTGGCTGTAGGTTGTGCAGATGTTCTTCATCACATTGAAGAAATTGTTTCTATTATTATCTGGCTGAGATGTTCTGTTATGAATGGGTGTTGAATTTTACCAAATGCTGTCCTGCATGTATTGATAGGATCCTGTGGTTTTTCTTCTTTTGCTTGATAATGTGATGGATTATATTCATTGATTTTCAAATGTTGAACAGGACTTGCATTCTTGGAATAAATCCCACTTGATCATGGTACATAATTATTATTATTAAAAAGAAAAGAATCAAAATTCCTGACTGTCGGGGTTTCGGCCGGACCCCTGGCCCTAGGTGTGGCAAGGCTAAGATGGCGCCTGGCAGGCTGCCAGAGCAGTTAACTTTTGCATAAACAACTGACATTATTTTAAGGAAGTTCCAGGGATTGGCTGAGCTCCCTGATGGACAGTGCAGGTCCACTGTATGCCTGCCTTTGCTGCCTGTATCTGTGCATGCTCTCCCCTCGTGCTCAAAGGCTGATTGGTTACAAGTACTGTATATATTGGAGTGTAAGTTCCTCAAATAAAGAGAACAAAGAAAGAACTATGAGGAAGTAAGCGCGCAAAATAAAGAGCTCAAAAGAACCAGGTTTGCGTCTCGTCTCTCTGCGGGCAGGGAGCGCGACACCTGACTACCAGTCTTGGCTCTGTCAAGACACTGAATCTTTCTGATCCTCGGTTTTCTTAACTGTAATAATGATACTTGCCCTCTCAACACAGTCAAGAAGGTCAAATAAGAGTCTCAGCATGGAAACTCTTTCCAAAGTATCAAAACATATTTAGAAGGACTGTTTGCAATTTCCTGCTCAGCGCTCACCTCTACATAATCTTGATAGATTAAGAAAATTAACTGTTTTTTCCTCATCTGTAGAAGCTAGACCAAAATAAGGGGGAAAAAAGGAAGTAAATTGTGTATGTGTATGTGTGTGGGGGGGAATTCCATGAAAATAGTAGAGGAAGGGGAGTAAGGGGAAGGGAGGAAGGAATGGAAAGGTAGGAGCAGTGGAAAGGAACTCTCCTATGTACATATATGCATAGACTACAGTGAGTTTCATCTTTATGTACATTTATAATGTACTAATTTAAATAAGAGAATCTCCATACTGCTTTCCAGAGTGGCTGCACCAATTTGCAATCCCACCAGCAATGTATGAGTGTGTATTTTCTCACTCTGGAAAGCAGTACAGAGGTTCCTTAGAAAACTTGGAATGAAATCACCATTTGACCTAGCTATCCCACTCCTTGGCCTATACCCAAAGGACTTAAAATCAGCATACTACAGAGATACAGCCACATCAATGTTCATAGCTGCTCAATTCACAATAGCCAGATTGTGGAACCAACCTAGATGTCCTTCAATTGATGAATGGATAAAGAAACTGTGGTATATATATACATATATATATATACAATGGAATATTATTCAGTCATAAAGAAGAATAAAATTATGGCATTTTCAGGTAAATGGATGGATTTGGAGAATATCATGCTAAGTGAAATAAACCAATTCCAAAAAACCAAAGGTCAAATGATTTCTCTGATAAGTGGATGCTGACATATAAGGGGGGGGAGGTAAGAATGGAGGAAGGGTGGATTGCATAGAGGAAAATGAGGGGGAGGAAGGGGGTAGGGTAAAGAAAAGATAATAGAATGAGACAAACTTGTTTACATGTATGTGACTCTACTTTGTGTACAAACAGAGAAATGAAAGTTGTACCCCATTTGTGTACAATGAATCAAAATTTTAAAAATAAATAAATAAATAGGAGAAAAATCAAGAGAGTAGAGGAAAGGGAACAGGAGGAGAGAGGAGGAAGAGAAAAGGGAAGTAATGGGAAGTGAATTGGAGCAAATTATATTCCATGCTTGTATGATTATGAACCCTAATATTATGTATAACTATAATGAGCTAATAAAAAATTGACAAAAAAAAAAAAGAACATTAACTGGAAAACCCAGTGTCCCTCTGCCCCACGCCAGCCAGCCTGGTCTTGTTTCGGTTTCTCATATATCAATCATGATGCTTTTAACTGAAGGAATGGAATGTCACAGCCAGATGGCTTCAACAGCAGAACAGTTCACTCTTCCAGAACAAGGAGCCGGTGGTTGGAAGGGCTCCGGGTGCCGCAGGTCAGGCCTGGGCCTCCACATCCCTGGGCTCTGATCCTGCTCAGGGAGGATCCCATCCTCGGCCTCACTGCAAGATGGCTGCAGTGGTTCCTGCAGCAGAGCCGTTTCTTCATATGTCTCTAACCTAGGGACTTTTCGAGGAAAACCCTCAAGTTTTATTGATTAGAACTCACCATAGGTGCACCCATTAGCCAATCTCTGGCAAGGAGGAATGGAATCTGTGATTGACTGAATTATGCAGGACTCATTCTTTTTTAAAACTTTTTTATTTTTACAAATTGCATTTTGATTCATTGTAGACAAACGGGGCACATCATTTTGTTTCTATGGTTGTACACGATGTAGAGTCATATCATTTGTGTCATCATACATGTACATGGGGTAATGGTATCTGTCTTGTTCCATGATTTTTCATATCCCCTCCCTCTCATTTCCCTCTATGTAATCTAAGGTCTTGAGCCAGAGATGGGGCAATTTTCTACAAGGCTACGTGGTAGAAAATGATCTCAAAACGATCAGGAACTGACTGCTAAGAGAGCGGTTTCCTGGGTATGATACAGGCAAAATATAGGTGCTATTGGCTCTGCTCATGTCACCAGGCCCAATGAATCTGGGTGCACATGACTGCCCACATAGTCAGCCAGGACTGTTCCTACCCTGGGAATCTTCCGTCAAGGACAAATGACAGCATGCATAGCCCCAAGGTTACACATGCCCTGATTTCCTCATCCTAGGACGAGATAATTCCCTGGGGTTTGCTCTGCCCTGGCTCCCGGAATCTCCTCAGCAGAATTAAGCTCCAGTTGGCCGTCATAGCATCTGGCTTGACCATACACCCTGACTGGCTGCCTTTCTTTCCCTGTCTCGCTTTTCTAGACCTTTAGGGTGTTTCTTTCCCCTCTTTTGACTTCCAATCTCAGACTGGCTTCTTGGGAAAATCAAACAAAGATGCTCTGCACCATATGTCAGACTCCTTCCTGAATCCTGAGGCTTTGTGTATAATGTTCCCATCTGCTCAGAATGCGTTTCCTCTTTCTTCTCACCTGCTGTACTCTCACGCTCCTTTCACGTTTCAGTGTTAATGTCACTCTCCTTGGGAGGCCTTCTTTGACTTCCTTTCACCTGGGGCCAGTCTCCCAAGGCTCACTCTCCTGTCCTGCACTTGACCATGCTACGAGAGCTGCAGTTTAGTCACTTGCATTATGAGTTGCTTTCTGTCTTGAATCCAGCTTGGCTGTGAGCTGTTTGAGGATGTGGACAATGTTTTTTGGCTCACCAACATATTGCTGGCATTTAGCACAATGTCTGGTACAAAAGAGCGAGCCAAAGACTTGTTGGCTTTTGGAAAGATGATCCTTTCCAAAGAGAGACTAAAGATGTAAGTTTGGGGGTCAATCATATATTAAAATCACCTATTAAAATTATTAAAGTTTTGGATGGAAAATATTAAAGTTATGACTTCTACATAGATCTAAATTTAGTTCTTGTGACAAAATATAATGTTTCTCTAGGAGGGATGCCTATTGTCTGAGGGAGAATTTTGGTGTGACTCATTTATATCTAAAGAAGATATTAGCCAGGTGCAGTGGCGCATGCTTGTAATCCTACCAGCTTGGGAGGCTGAAGCAGGAGAATTGCAAGTTCAAAGCCAATTTCATCAACTTAGTGAGGCACTAAGCAACTCAGTGAGACCCTATCTCTAAATAAAATACAAAAAAAGAATAGGTTTATACCCAAAGAACTTAAAATCAGCACACTACAGTGATGTAGCCACATCAACGTTTATAGCAGCTCAATTCACAATAACTAGATTGTGGAACCAACCTAGATGCCCTTCAAAAGATGAATAATACACAATGGAATATTATTCAGCCATAGAGAAGAATAATAGTATGGCATTTACAGATAAATGGATAGAATTGGAGAATATCATGCTAAGTGAAATAAACCAATACCAAAAAACCAAAGGCGGAATGTTTTCCCTGTTAAGTAGATGATGATATATAATGAGGGTGGCAGGAGGTGAGGGTGAGAGAAGAATGAAGAAACTTTAGATTATGCAGATGGAAATGAGAGGGGGGTATCAAAAATGGTGGAATGAGACAGATATCATTACCCTATGTACGTGTATGATTACACGAATGGTATGAATCTACATTGGGCACAACCATAGAAATGAAAAGATGTACCCCATTTGTGTACAATGAATCAAAATGTAGTCTGTAAAAATTAAAAAATAATTTTAAAAAAAGGGCTGGGGATGTGGTTCAGTGGTTGAGAGTCCCTGAGTTCAATCCCTGGTACCCTCCTCTAATTATATTTATAGAAGATATCATTTTAATCACATTTTAGCTTTTTAAAATAGGAGCAGGATTCCACCCTAAATCCATACATACACTGTATGTACCTGGCAAATAGAACTATTCGCCACCAACTCTTCTCAAAATTCATTAGGGAGAGTATATTAATGGAGAATATGCTAGGATCTCTGTTTCTCTCTCTGCACACCCCCCCAGCTATATTTCTATATTGGGATTTTGGCTTTCATTAAAGAAACAAGGAACAATCCCATTGAATCAATCTCTGTATTCACTGGAAAAGAACAACCAAAGACACTGTCCATTTTGTCACTCAGTACTCACATGGGAGAAATTTAGTGATAAGTGGCCTGAGTACAAACTAGCACATCAACTCCTATCCTTGCCATCTCTTTACCAGATGGGCTCTTTCTTACAAATCCCTAAGCTAGACTCTTCCTTCAGTGGGGAGGGGGAGTGAATCTAGATTTTGTGGGATTTCAGGCTTATACAATTTCAAATCCCTCCATGAGAAAAAATAATGACAAAACTACCAACAAAAATGAAACGCAGAGCCTTGGAAGGTGCCCATGTGACTGAGGGGCTCTGAAGTTTAATCTTCACTAATTTCACAGTTAATCAGCATTGGACCTTGATTCAGTAAAACTGGTCTCTTCCTGCTGCCTACCTGGATATGCCTGTCCTGAACCCTAGGATTTGTTCATGTGCTTTATTACTAGGAAAGCCTCCCTCCTCCTTCAATCCTGGGCCATATTGTTTCAAAGTTGGCTTCCACAGTGCCTTCTTTGACTCTTGCCAGCTGAGAAGATCTCCCTTCCTGAAGGCCCTCGACCCCAGGCATGGAGCCCAGGATATTTTGTCATGAATTGCTCCATTTGAAGCACACATATCATGCCTTCTCCAACTAATTTGTCCACTTTCTGGGAATGTTGACTGCTTCTTTTTGTTGTTCTGTTTTTCCATTTAGATCCCACGTCAACGCTTACCACAGTTCTGGGTTTAGCATGAAGGGAAGGGAATAAAGGGAAAGAAAATGAAATGAAATGGTTTGGAGTCAAGCAGGAGTGTGGGGCCCTGGCTCTGCTATTTATGAGTGCAGGGTCTTCAGCAAGTCTCTTAACCTCTCTGAGTCTGATTTCTCACTGATTAAATGGACATAATAATATTTATTTCACATTAGTGTTAGGATTAAATTAAAGCATCTATTCATTTGCCAAGTATTCATTTAGCTCCTACTTTGACACCAGAGATTTGGAAAAAACATGAGTGAGAAACACTTCCTGTGAGAGCATTCTCACAGTTGAGTTGGGAGGTGGAAATTGGTAAGAGGACAGAGTAAGGCTGTGACAGACACACGAACAGAGCATAGAGCCACACATACAGTAAGTAGCTAAATGAAGTTGAATAAAGGACTGAAATAATGAGGGCATTCAGTGGAAAAATTAATTTTGCAAAATAGGTTTGTAGGATCATCCCTACATAGATGGATATGAAGACAATACCCGGGATGTCGTGAGATGCTAAATGTTAAAAAAAAAAAAAAAGTAAAAAGAAAGCCAAGATTAGACAAGGGGGGAAAAGGAACAAAGTCCAAAGGAGCCAAGGAGGAAGCAGCAATCTCCGTGGCCTCACCTGGCCCAGCGTGCACTCCATGCCTCCTAGGAAGTCAGCCTCCTTCAGCCCATTATGGTTGCTGCTGATGTCATGGACTTCAAATCGCAGGCGCTGAACCTCTTCAAAGTAAAAGTCCACAGTAAACAGTTTTGAGTACACTGGGTTTATGCAGGTACGGATCACCTCTGTCCTGTCAACCTGCAAGGAGAAAGAAAGAAAAAATCTATCAGGGTCTAGGGCTTTTTTCTTTTTATCCTTCAAACAAATTAACCTTGTAGTGCGTCCTCTTCTTTCAAACCATCAATTATGGTCACAAAGTCACCAGAGTTGGCAGTTTGAAAGTTCACATTTTGGCTACCTGCTGAAAATGAGCCAAGTTTCAAGGTAGAAAATCTTATTAGACATAATAAAGAATCTGAAGTTTGTATTTGCAGATTTAGGACATATTATATTATCAGGTTACAGGGCAAGATGTATCAATCATTGGCTACCTGGACCATTTATGCAGAAGAGTCCGAGGGCACATCTGAGCTCAGGGAGGAAAGAAATCTGTGATCTGTTAGTGATGTCTGATGGGCACAATAAAGGGAAAATGGCAGGGTAGGTGTCTCATTGTAGGCGGCTCTAGTAGGAATGTCCTAACTAATGAAGTAGAAAGGCCATGGGAGGAGTATGAAGATAACACTGCCTTTGTTTTCAAGTATGCCCTTACTTGGGTACATAATGTCTACTCATTTCAAATTCCTTAGACATTAGTTTCTTCATAAGCAAAATAAAAATTAGAAGATTAGAGGATGAAAAGTCAGAAAACCACCTCTAGTCTGAAATCCATTCTCCAGCATACTGTTGATTAGGATTTTGAGTTACTGTTCATAGCAATAGTTATTAACTATCCTGGCTTCCCATGAAGACCCAGCCTCTCTCTTTTAGCTAATTTTTATATTCATATATAAAATTATGTATATATATAATATTAATTTGGTGGGGGCGGGGTTAGTCCCAATTATGCTTCTGGCTGTGAAAGTACCAGGATTTACCACATTAACATAAATATTTTTTTTCAGTTGTTTGGAGATGGCAGTTTTAAATAATGGTATACATCAGAGGTCACAAACTCATAGTCCACAAGTATAAGTCCACTTAGAAGTATCTCATTTACCTTAAATACTTTTTTCTTAATTTGCCAACACGTAAAGGGGTGTTTCAATAGCCCTGCCTTTGGAAATAAAGAAGAATATCTGGCAACTTGGGCCACAATCCTACAGGGCGACAATTGGGGACCACCCCACTCAGACAGAACAGCCACTCTGTAGTCTTCTAGTTCCTTCCAGACCCTTCTCCCTCATTGAACTCCCCCACATTCCCCCGAGGCATTTTTGCAACAGCTGGTCCAAATGAATGGAATAATGAGTCATATAAGAGATTTAATTATATTCATGTGGTGCCTTTTGATACAGGGTTTCAAAATAACCCCCAAGAAATAAGTTATAAGTGGATTTGACATCCTCAGGACACAGAAAATATATCTTCTCTCCTTGTGACAGACAGAAGAGAGTCCTGGGAAGTTTCAAATGATAAGAGGTAGGAGATAGAAACTACAGTCTTTGTTACTCTGCTGTAACTACCCTCAAATGGCACAAATAGGTAATGTGCACCAATTCTGCTGCTATCCTTGATTTTCATAAGGCATTCCCACATAAATATAAAGTTCAGGTTGGCATCAAGCCTCATGCTATCCAAGGTGAGCTGCCGGCATGTAACACTGACTTGTAGGTTTTTTGTTGTTGTTGTTTTTGCTTTTATTATTATTATTATTTATTTATTTATTTTTTAGGAAATGAGAAGATGGAAAGAAATTAAGCAATATGCCTTTGCATTACCAAGACAGACAATATCCAAGGATAATCTCTGGCCAATAAGAACCCTAAGAGCATAAGTGCTCAGGAAAAGAACAAGTGCCAAGGAAAGGAGAAGGGAGGGACTTGGGATACCACGAGCATATTAAGATGTTTCAAAGTGTTCCACATTCCCGTCATTAGGGGAGATGCCCTGTCTTTCACTGCAGCTGAAGCCAGGTTTTGTTGAATGACAGACGAGGACAGCTCATATTTCTCATTGAGAGGTCTCAAGGTCAAGGCAGTTCCTTTCAAAAGATCTTCCACTTAACTGGTGCTACCAGCTGCAGCAGAATCAACCGGAGGAACTAGCTTTTTTTCTTTCTTTCTGGTCTTTTTTATTGGTGCATTATAATTATATATAATAGTGGAATTCATTATTACCGCTTCAGACATGCACACAATATAACAATAGAATTTCGTTAATTTCATTCCCCAGTACCTCAACTTTTCCTTTCCTCCTCTCTTGGGGGAGTTTTCTTTAAAAATCAATTCCTGCTGGGGGTGGGCATGATGGCACATGCCTGTAATTTCAGTGGTTTGGGAGGCTGAGGCAGGAGGATCATGAGTTCAAAGCCAGCTTCAGTGACTTAGCAAGGCCCTAAGTAACTTAGCAAGACTCTGTCTCTAAATAAAATATAAAAAGGACTGGGGATGTGGCTCAGTGGTTGAGTGCCCTGGGTTCAATCCCTGGTATCAAAAAATAAAAATGAAAATCGATTCCTGTTTTCACCCCCAGATGATTCTATTCAGTGAGTGTTTTAGTTGGCTAGGCATCACTGTGACCAGGATCTTACAAGAAAAACTCAGAGGAGGAAAAGTTTATTTTGGCTCATAGTTTCAGACATTCCCACTGGGTCAGAGGGGGTGCAGAACATGATGGAGGAAGGCTGGGGCAGAGGAAAGCATCTCAAGGCAGGACAACAGGAAGCCCAGAGAACTCTACCCACCAGGACAAAATACAAACCCTGAAAGCACATGCCCAGTGACCTACTTCCTCCAGTCACATCCCACCTACCTACTATTATTACCCAGTTAATCCATATCAGTGGGTTAATCCACCGATTAGGTTCTGACTCTCATATTCTACTCATTTCACCTCCGAACCTCCTTGTATTGACTCACACATGAGCTTTTGGGGTATAGCTCATATCTAAACCACAACAGTGAGTGAGTGTAGGATAGGGATATCAGTCTAGGAAAAATAAGAAGCTGTGGGGTGTACCCCTTGCTCCTGTGTGAGGTGAGGGTTTTTTTGGTTTTTGGTGTTTGGTCAAAGTTTATTTTAATCTTGCTGGCCCTCTGTTACCCAGTCTGCAAAAATGTGAAGCTTATCTCTTCTCTTTCTTAGTCATAATGAATGAGATGTTCACATCACTTTATAGTTTGCAGAACATGCTTGTATCCATTTAAAAAGTGTAATTCTTAGAACAATCATGTGGTGTACCTTTATATTATTTTACATATAAAAATTCAAGGTCAGCACAAGGCACTGGATGTCAGAGTGTGCCCTTGAACTCAGGCTTCTGACCTCAAGGCCTGGCTGTTCCCCTTAATTCCTATTTATTCATAAGCATCCCTAGAAAGAGAGGGGGCTGAAGTAGCAGTGTTATGGTGGGATGGCTATAGAAGCTATCATTGAATATTGCTTTGGGTGAGATGCTGTTTTACAAAATTTATTTAAAATATTTTTGGTACAGTGAGAACATTTATAATAACTAATACTTTCAGAAGACACTCATTGAAAAAATACGACAGTATTGAGGTGTAACTACATAACCCACACTTTTAAAAATTCAATATATTTTGATATGTGCATTAAACCATCACCACAATCAAGACAGTGAATGTATCCAACCCCCCACTTACAAGTTTCTTTGCTCTTTTTTATAACCCCTTGCTCTGGCCCAACTCCCCCTATTCCCAAGAAACTACTGATTTGCTTTCTGCCACTATAGATTATTGTTGATATTCTCTGTATCATTGTATCAATGGTACCTCGTGTATAGTCCTGTTTTGCTTTCACTCAATGTAATTATTTTGAGATTTATCCATTGTAGCATATCTACAGTTCATCACTTTTATTGCTGAGTAGTATTTCACTGATGGACATTTGGGTTGTTTCCAGATTTTGCCTATTACATGTAAAGTTGCTGTGTATATTCACCTATAAGCTTTTGCATAGACATATATTTCCTCTTCTCTTGGGTAAATTCCTAGGAGTGACCTAAGTGTGTTTAACTTTTTAGGTTCTGATAGGGATAAGATGGTATCATGGTGGTTTTAATTTGTATTTTCCTAAAACCAATAATGTTAAGAATCTTTTCATATGCCTATTTGCCATCTGTATATCTTAATGATTAACTGGCTGTTCAAATCTTTTGACAGGCACTTAATTTTCATCCTTACGATGACACTACCAAGTAGGTACTTGTTATTATCTCCTCCTACTGGGAGATAAAAATACTCCATAACTTTTCCAATTTGAAAGTAGCTGAGGTGGATTTGAACCGAGCAGTTTCGCTCCACAGCCTACTTGATTAATCCCCAGGCTATATCGTCATGCAAATTTGAAGCTTTTCCTCATAAACCCTGTTGTTCAAAGTAACACATAAGAGAGCAAACAAAATGTGGAGCTGTTGGGGAAAGTCAATGAGCAAGACTGCAGTTGTGTGTCTGGAGATCTGGCTTGTCCACTGGACATGTCGGAAATAGTGAGGCCCTGAACGCTGCCCACAGAAATTAGGTGGTGTGTTGGACAAGGTCCCTGGGCCACCAATGACCAGTTCAAGACCAGGCACACAATGGGCAATACCCTCTAGGACTCTCAAGGGCTGGCACTGCCACAGGTGAAGTGGTAAGAGAAATGAGGGCTAAATAATGCAATGCTATTAGTGGGGAGGCACTGGAGGGAGGAGCCAGAAATTGGTGCCAGTCACTGGACACTCTGAGATTTCCTGGAGAAGTACAGACCCTCATCCCAAGGGTACCAGGGTCCTGGTGAAGAATGCTATCACAGGCCAGAGAAATACGCCCAGGCCCTCTGGGCAGGATCATAATTAGATATTCCTTCAAACTGATATTCTTCAAGTATTTCTTCAATATATATTTAGTAAGGGTAGAAAACTAATTTTCCCTGAATAAAGAACAGCTAACTTTATGTTAAAAAATAAAGGATTTATTACAGGCGATTTTTCAAATCATATAACTTCCAAGACCTATGAAACCATATAAAGCTTAGATAATAAATCATTGAGCCAGCAGAAAAAAAATTACTCAATTTCGGGATTTCAGCTGTGTGTGGCACTATGTGACACACAGAGTTCAGACGTTTAGCCTCCACAAGAGTGAGAGAATTTTTTATTGTTTAAGCCACCCGGTTTGTGGTACTTAGTTATAGCAGCTCTAGCAAACTCATGTACCTCCTGCCTCTCAAGAAACATCCAGCCAGGAACCTCTCAGGGACCTAACTTCAAAAAGGCATTCTTGGCCCACCATGCAGTAACCCCTCAAGCACTCTAGATGAGACTAAATCCAATTCAATTCATTGAGCCCTCTCTTGATCCTGCAGTGTACTTAACCTGGTTCTCCATAACAGGGCTGCTGGTGCCAGTGGGGTTCCCTATTTTGGAGCCCTAGGATCAGTCCACTGGAGGACCTGCAGCTCGTCATTCCTTTCACCCCTAAACAGAGTCTGGGGCTTGTGTGGTTCAAAGCAAGCAGCAGAAATGTACCACCCTGCCTGAGCGTGTTGTTCAGAAGTTAATGAAATGAACATCGCCCTGTTGGTGCCTTTAGAGAGTTCTCCAGAGCCAACCATGCGTTCTAGGTCTTCTACTTCCTTCAGTGACTTTCCTAATCCCTCTAGGCTGCTGACTCCATCCATGCAGAGGCTGAGCCAATCCTGACTGAACTGGCAGATAGGCCTGGGTCTCAAATATGTCTTCCAGTGCTGGATGCCTCATGTCCTCTGCAGGGGTTCCTTCCCCCCCGTGTGAGCATTCAGCTTGTGAGATTGAGGTTCCTGATTTCTGCTCCATTTTTCTACCTTAAGCCCAAGACATATAGTTTTGGGTTCCTACCACAGACCCAGTGCTGTATGCTAGGACTTTCCAAAATGTTTTGCATGATCTAGATGGTAGCCACCAGTCACTTGTGGCTATTTAGCATGGCTAGTAGGACTGAGGAACTGAATTTAAAATTTTAATTTTAATAGTCACACATGGACAGCACTGTTCTAGCCTTTGTCCACTCTGTCCCTGCAATGAAATCTTGTATGGTATGCACATGATTATTTAATTAGCCTGGAGATTCCTAGTTGATTTTAATATGTACCAGTATTTCTCAAACTTTGTTGCATATTGAAACCATCTGGGAATCTCCAGACCCCCCAAAAATTAGAATCTCTGTGGGTGAAACATAGGCATTGGCAGCTTAAAAATCTATCCAGATGATTTCAGGGCATAGTTAAGTTTAGAACTGGTGACATTATTATTACTAACTGTTATGACTCAGCTCCAAAGTGGATGGCGGCCAGGAACCTGAGCTGCACCCCAATCTCTGAACCACATTGTGTCCTACATCTTTGGAAATTGTCATTTTGCTTCTCACCTCAACACTGGACATGATGACTGAATGACACGACCACGTAATGGAAAAGGTTGGTTTGTTTGGATGTTTTATCTAACTAAGCACTTCATTAGCTGGCCCACACCCTTCTTGAGAATTAGTAAATATGGTGGTCATTTCTCCTTTGCATCTCCAGATATTTCCACTCCGCTGTGTCCCAGGAGCCTGGCCTGCAGGGATTGTTTTATTCAGGTTTCTTTGCCAGCTCTCCCTCCTTCAGTCAGTGGGGAGGCACAGGAGATCAGAAGGTGCGGAGAGAGAGACGCTGGTGTAATTTTCTCTCTCTCTCCCTGCGCCATGTTATAATTTTGGCAGTGACTATGTCCCTCCACTTACAGACCTTCCTAGCTGCCTTTTCTGCAAAGTTCCAGCTCTTGCTGAGTTCCAGGATATCACCTCTGCCTGCCACCAGACCCCACTAAGAGTAGAATCCCACCGTTGCTAGTCCCAGGGCATCTTAGTATCCCTGGATGATTCCTTCGATCTTGCCCATGTATCTATATGGGGGCACTTCACCAACATCTTTTTTTCTGATAGAACCTTGACTGGTTCTGTGATGTTCTTTAAAATACTCTCAGATATTAAACAAACAAACAAAAAAGACAAACTAGAAAAGTCTTCTATATCTCAAGGCAGATGAAATTGTGTCTAGTCTGGTCACCTGTGATTAATGAATTATATATAGGCTTTTAAGATTTTGAAATCTGGCAAATCATATGTGATTCCTGTGGCAAAATCCCCTTTGCAAGAGCACCCTGTTCCTCAGCCATGTTAATGACTCATAAGACACACCTACTGAGTACCAGACACTGTTCCAAACACTTCACTTGACATCCCAACAGCCGTAAATTACCACTATTCCTATTTTACACATGAGGAAACTTAGGCTCATGTGCATCTTCCCCAAAGTCAGTCAGCTATAAAGTGATGGATTTCCCATAAAGCTCTGTCCTGGGACATGGCACCTCTCCTGAAGAGGACAAGTCTACTCAGCTAACATTTTACCAGAATGATTTCAGGCAAGACCACTCTGAACACGCAGTACTCTTGAAGCTTTTTGAGAGAACACCAATTTGTAACACCCTCAGCTGCACAATAGAACCTGAAAATTCTTTTCAGTGTGACTATTGAATATCCAACAAAGCCTTTCCCAGTCTCCAAACTTTCTCTTCTTCCTCCTGTTATGTTTTTCTCCTCAAGTTTTTTCCACCAAGCTAGAGTCCTTCTAGAAGGGCTCAGAAGAAATCTTGAGGTTCAGTCCTAAATCAAATGCCTTATAAGCCAAGCAGAGTCCACCAGGATTAGGAGTGGGAAGGTGTTGGATTGCAGCCACTCCAAGTTGTAGTCAGATCCTAAGCATACAGGAGCTTGGAGGCCAATATCACATGAATATAAAGCAGTTTGCACTTCACCCAGATGTTGGTTATTGATAGGATGTTCCCACCATCTCTCCTCCCTGTCACAGCTGCAGAGTTCTCCAGAGAGGTCATCCAAGGATGGAGAGCCTTGGTTTTCTTAATAATCGATGTTTGAAAATACTGCCGAGAAACTCATCTGCAGGATGCTGCATGTGCATCCTAAGTCTGCCATCTCCCCAGCCAGCAGGCTGTGCAGGTGAGCTGCCTGAGGCCTCTTAGTCCTCCTCACCATCGGAGTCCCATGTAGGGACAAAGTGATGGGAGTTATCCTGTGGCTTGGGATCAGCTTCCCTAGGTTCCAACTTGCCCTCTCTTGATTCCTTCAGAATATTCAGTGGCCATTCTGCATATGAGTCAATCCCCAATTGTCCAAAGGATCCAAGTGGACCTTCTCAAAGGCCATAGGGGAGGGAGGGAGGAGCACGTCGGCCTTACGCCCACTGCTTTCTCCCGCAGCACTCTGTCGTTCATGAGGGAGTGCTCACCTCTCCCTGACACTTTTCTTCTATCAGGAAAAAAAGGTAGATCTAACTGCATGTGCTGGCAGCAGTCATTTTAGGTTTTACCTTCTCAGGGTTTATCAAGCCTGGGAATGGCAGCAGGTTCGTCATGCCTTTTGGTTCTGAGTGACAGAAGGTTCTCTTGGCTGCCTCTAAACCTTGTGGGAAGAATGCTCACCTTAGCAAGGCCTGCCCTGCAGGTAGGAGGGGGATGAGTGGCTCTTGCGTCACATGTCTGTCACTCCTCATCTCCTCCTGTGTTTTGAGGAAACCAAGGTCCACGGGTGTTAAAATGATGTTCTCAAATTTCTGTGGATACACGCTAGCAGTTGATCACCAGATCTAGCTTGGTCCCGATTCCTGGTGCAGTTCTCCATGCCACCACCCAAAGTCCAGGACATCCTACGTTGTGTGCCTACAAAATTCGGGGCTCGTACATACATATATCTATATTCAGCCTTTATGTGTGTGTATGTGGTTGTGTCAGTGAAGCCTAATCCCTTCCAACACTGGAAGCAAATTCCAAAAACCAAAAACAAAACAAGCACGAACAAACACAAGAGAATAACAAAATTCCATGCAGGAGGCAATCCCATGCAAAGACGCCATGGCGGAAAGTGGGATCTCAGGGACGGGACTGGCCCAGCTCCTTACTACTTAGGCATCAGTGAAGAGGACCTGAGGCCCAGCCAGCCTGGCATGGCCAGCTAACAGCAGCCCATTGCACATCACTGCCCGTCCTCTGTGTGGGATGATTCATACTCTGAGGTAGCATTTCTTTTCAGTTCATGATAATTGGCCAAGTAGCTCCTGGAAGTATCTTCCCACTGAATCCTTTTCTTAGAAAGTCATAATGCAGAGTACATATTAAAGACTCTAAAGAAGCCACACAGCCAATAAATGTTTTAGCTCCTCTAATATTTTCCAAACTTTCTACGTTCTCCTTTTCCATCTCATGAAGTATGCATGCATGAGTATGTGCCAAATATATTAAAGTATTAAAAAATTAGACATCTCCATTAAATGTCTTAAGGACACTTTCTTTGAGAACAAAAAATGTCCAAATATACATGGGGAAAGTTGATTCACATGCAACATACTTTATGCAAAGTGACATAAATATGTACATACTGTGTGTTCAGTATTTATATATCAAATTAGTAAAGGAATTCTTAACTCATGAATGTGTTCGATATTTTCTACAATTTCCATAGGCTCTGCCTCTATTCTTTCTTGATGTCTCTCTCGACCACTTCTCTCCCCTACCATCTTACTGAAATGTTAAACTTTTATCTGAAGCCAGACCCATGTGATCACAAATTCTTATTATCACGAAACCCTAGCTCAGGAGCTAGAAGACAGCATGGCAGAGATGCCTAGGTTTCTTTTCAGACTGGGGTGGATTCCAATATGTGGCACAGGTCTCCTGCCTTCTCTCCGTGTCAAGTGAGGCCACACGGCTTTGATAGACCTTGCCCAGACACAGATCTAGGGTGTCACCTCTATGACAGTCACGAACTGTATAACATACCTGGACTTTCTTCCCACAGTGGCTCAGTACCCAAAACCTACTCCTTTTGCTCCATTTCCAGACAATTTGTTCATCATTTTCCAAGTTCCTGAAAGAGTTCCTTTGGAAATGAAAGAATTTATAATACTTTACAACAGTTGGTAATTTAAAAGTTGAAACTGACTACATAAGGGTAGTGGGATAGATACCCAGAATTTAGGAGTCGCACTTTCTTTCTTGAATCCTGTTTGTGGGAACCTTGTGTCTACCCTGCAATAGGCTGAGTGATAGAAGGTTCTATTCCACATACCACAAAACTTTCCAAATATAGACTTTCCCCCCTCCTATTTGCTTCTTCCTATGTAAACATCAGAGAGAGTTCCTGACAAATGAAAAGCATTGGCAAACAGGATATTAATCTGAATGGATTTTCAATTTGTGGATGACCACTTGGGTAGAATGAATCATTGTGGCAATTACCCTAAGACTGTTGTTTCTAGATAACATCTTTATTATAAGATGTGAACACCCTTTCAAGTGTTTTTCTCCTTCCCATTCTTAATCCTACTTCCTCTGTCTTTAATACATGCATACATATGGCAATAGACCTCTTTTCTGAAATAACAAGACTCTCTTAGAGGCACCTCCCACTGCCACTAATTCTGTTAGTACACTGAGGAGCTCACGCTACCTGGTCCTTCTTAAGGTACAACAACTACCAGTGGGCATGGTCAAATCTCTAAGGGGCAAAATTTCCCATCATCAACAGCATCATTACAATAATCATCAAGCAATCAATATTTATTACACACACATTTCACAAGCACTGGGGTTCTGCAAACTCATGATTACAAAGCAGCAGCAAATCAATACTAGCTAGAGAGTTTTGAGAGCCTCTGCTAAATCCTCAAGGTTCTTTGTCATTTTGAAGCTATAAAACAGGTCTTCTATGTTGATCCCTTGCTCAAGAGATTAAAGAGTTCAGGAAATATCATCTAAAATATATTGCTTCCTTGTTATAACATCAGTGATCTCAGTCCCTCAACTTGGCCTTCCAGAAGATTCTTTTTCTTTGAAGAGCAATCAAACCTTTATTTTCTTATTTATTAATCCAGCTAATGTAAACATTTTGCAAAATGTTTCTGATCAGCAGTCTCTACTAATTTCCATGTCGTCACTTATTCACCGAAGGAAGATTTAATGAGTGCACGTGATTTTCCCAGCACTGACTAAGCCCCAGGAGTTCAGTATTAAACTTGATACATTGCCATGCATCCCAAATCATGCAGTCCAACGTGTGACAGATGTCCTACTCAAGGTCCTATTCATTCTGCTGAAAACCTCAGATGCACCTGAAAGACAGTCTTGCGTGGCGGTGGCTGTTGGGCACTCGGATGCCTTGCAGTGTAGGTCCCCCCACCCCAGCTCAGAGAGAGACAGAGACACATTCTCATCTTCAGATGTACAATGTGTGTGACAAATACAAGTGACTCTTCACTGTGGCCATACATGGCAGTTCTGCAAGCCCATTATACACAATTTACCTCATCTGGCTGCTGTTCTGGAGGTTGGGCGGGGTGTGTTTCGTATTTGTACAATAAGACATCAGGTTCTTTAGGCATTAACAGGCAGAGACCAAAAGGAAGCAGATGCTGACCCCATAAAGAGAAGTAAAAAGAAAGAAAGAAGACACAGGCAGGAAGAAGAGATTCAAGCAACAGGTTAGGGAAGGTGAAGGGGACAAGGCCGCAGGCATTTCTCCCCTGATTCTGCCCCCGCCTCAGACACCATTTTACAGTCTAGATTGTTAACTTCCTCGTCAGTCATTGGTTGGATTGGCCTGTGAACTTCCACTACTTAGGAATAGTTCCACTTATCAGGGAACACATTCGGCTTTGGGTTTTTGGGATTGGCTTATTTCACTTAGCATGATATTCTCCAATTCCATCCATTTATCTGCAAATGCCATAATATCAAATGTTTTCCCTGATAAGTGGATGATGATATTTAATGGGGGTGGGGGTGGGTGGTGAGAGAAGAATGGAGGAACTTTAGATTACGTAGAGGGAAATGAGAGGGAGGGGCTATGAAAGATGGTGGAATGCGGCAGACATCATTCCCCTAGGTACATGTATGATTACACGAATGGTATGAATCTACGTCGTGCACAACCATAGAAACAAAATGATGTACCCCGTTTGTGTACAATGAATCAAAAAGAAGTCTGTAAAACTAAAAACAAAAAATAAATTAATAAATTAAAAGAAAAATAGTTCCCCTGCCATTTGCTTGCCTCTCGCTCTCACTCTCTTTCTCTCTCTCTCTTTTGCCCTTAAGGGCAGACTCTCTGTTTGTCTGTTTATTAACATCTCTTATGTGAGGTCCCTCCTCTAGAGTGGTTTTCTGGGTGCTTTCAGAAGGGATGAGGTATGGATTAAAATTCTTAGGGTTCCTTCCAAAACTTGGAATTTTAACTGTATAACTGAATCCAAAGATGATTTCTTAAAACATACTGGCTCTGGGAGCTAGAGAGTGGATCGTTTTTAATTACCTACTGGATATGTCTAGGGGTTATGGATTGTCTATGGCTCATTTTCAGTTCCTGATTTTGCTTGGTCCCATGTGAACCATCTTTCTTGGTCCAATGCACATGTGCAAACACATAGACAAAATAAAATATGTGCATTAGTCCTACTTTTTTATTTGCTCTGTTTTTCCATACTTTGACTTCCGAGGACCTTGCTGTTCCTGGAGAATTTGCCCTGTCAGGGCCAGCCAATTGCTAGTGATATAATTATCTTTGAGTGTGACTTTCATATGCAAACCATGTGACTGCAAGCCCATACCCAAACCACCTCCTCTATCCAGCTTTTATCCTCAGGCCACTGTTCTCCTGCCCTAGTTACCCCAAGGCCAGGGGAGGAGGAACAGTCCTTTTGCCCTAGAGCCCTCTGAAATTACTCAAACCAATCCTACACCTCCCTACTCTACCTCACCTATTCCTTCCCACAAAAAATGACAATAAAAACTCTTGCTCCTGTCTCCCCTTCTCCCTCTGCCTCCTGACTGACCCTGGTGGATCTGCATGGTGTGCCCTGCTTCCTGTTTCTAGGGAACTGAGAGTAAAAATAAATTTCTTCTTTCATAACAGTTTCCATGTCTGCATGTTTTATCATACCTGATCAAAAAAAAAAAAAAATCCTGGGTAGCCTTAAAAGAATCTGACTATAGGAAGGTAGATAGTTTGATAGAGAAGGAACAACTACAATAGGAATTCCTTGGTGGACTCAGATTTTGTTTCCCTGCCCTCTGTGGTTAGTAAAGGAAAGAAGCTTATGTTTATTGAGCATCTACTACATGCTACCTTAATTACCTTATGCCACTTACGTTTTAGAACTCAACACCATTGCAAGGTAGATACAATCAACGACTTCATTTTAAAAGCAAAGAAAATGATACTTGAGGAAGTTAAGAGACCTGCCCAGGTTACACATTCAGCTCCTTGAACTGCTGAACCTGCAGTCGGGTTTTCTGCTTCCGCCTTTATTTGCTTTATCCGTCATACCCCAGTACTTCTCTCCACACCAACCATGAATGTCAAAGTTGCCTGCCCTGATTCTGCTTCAAGATAGCAAGCACAGTCAGGATAGGAAGGGATTCTTCTTATCTCCCACCCACGGAGCCAAAGGAATTCTTGAGAGGAGGCATATTTACACCTGATGAATGGAAGAAGCACATTTATAACCAAGTCATAGGAGGATAAGTCTCCCAAGGTAGTGAGGCTCAAACTGTCCCTGTATTCAGATGGAGCTGGCCTGTGGCTGATGGAGCCGTGTTCCTGGCTCTGGTCTCAGGAGAGGAGAGCTAAATGCCTTAGCTCAGCTCTGCATGTTGGCCTCTTCCGAGGCTTCTTCTTGGATTGCTTTTGTTTTCTCTGTGTAGGGCAGTTCACTCAATCTCGTGGTTGTAAATAAAACGCACAAACTGATGACTTCCAAACTGGTCTCTCAGGCCCGGATGTCTTCCCTAGCGGCTACCTATCTCTTAACAGAGCTGTCTCTACTCTGCACACAGGTTCTGCCCAACGGGAGAAACGAGCTGAGGAGGAAAACCCTGCCTGGGAGGAATGGTTTATACTTGAAATAAAACTTGGAGACGTTCTTATCTAGATGCCTTGTCACAACCAGGGAGGTTTTGTTGAAGAGCAATGAAGAGAGGGCTGGTAGTCCCACGTCACTCGGCAACAAGCCACCTGGTAGAGCAGCCAGATGTTTTAACAGAGAGAACCAGGAAGAGGAAGGGCCAAGAAGACCCCTCCAGGGCACTCATCCCCTGGGACCAGGAAGGCTACAACCTGCATGCCTCACTCAGGAACAATCAGAGCAGGACAGGGGCAGCCCCGAAAGCACCCCCAAGGCACTCAACACAGACCACCAGCAAAACAGGGAGGCCTTGCTAGCTTCCCTACCTCAGGGGGAAAAGTACGACTTCATACCAAACACTGGCTAAAATCTAAGCTTTGGTGGCCTGGGCTTGCCTCCCAGGAAGTCAGGGCCTTACAAATAAAACCAGTCACGTCCGACGGTAGGCACCCTCTTCCGACTGGCTGGGAAGAGAACCTGAGAGCCACTGTCCTGTTGCTGAACACCTGTCACTGGATGGTGTGAGAATGAGCCCGGAAAGGGAACTTGAATCTTGCACCGGACTGTCCACCGTCCCCCTGACATTTTGTGGGCACCAAGACCTTACGTGTCAAGACAGCTCCTGGGAAGCCCTCTGCCCTGAGCTCCCACGGCTGCCCCATCCCAGCCAATGCCCACACCATTCCAGCTGCTGAAGTAAAAACCCGGGGGCTGAACGGGAGACCTTCTCTCCTCACATGCCAAATCCAACACATGGACACATCCTGTCTTCTCTTCAGAGTAGACACTGAATCTGGTCACTTCTCACCTTCCTCACTGCTGCCACTGTCCCCCCACCCCTCAGATTATTAGGATACCCACTTAACGGTCATTTCCTTTACCTCCCCGTCCCTCGTAATCTAGTCTCATCACAGTGATCCTGTTACAACTCAAGTCAGATGATAATTCTTTTCTTTAAAATCTTCCAACAGTTTCTCGTGTTACTCAGAATTCCCAGTGTGGTCCTTCAAGTCCGACCCTTATGCCCACCAGCCCCACCTTGCCATTCTGACGTACCGGAACGTAATCCGACCCTTGTCCCCATTCACTCTGCCCTCCTTGCTCTTCCTCTGAGAGCCCAAAGTGCACTCTGACCTCAGGGCCTTTGCCTTTGTTATCGCCTCTGCCAGGAATGCTCTTGCTCCAGATATTCACATGACACCTGCTTTGGCTTAAATATGTCCCCCAAAGTTATGTTTTGGAAACTTCATTCCCACCACAACATTATTGGGAGATAGGGCTTAATAAGAGAAGATTGTGTCATGGGGACTGTGCACGGATTCATGTTGTTTCAATGGCAACATGAAAGTGGGCTTATTATTAAAGTGAATTTGGTTGGGTGTAGTGGTACATGCCTGTAATCCCAGCGGCTCAGGAGGCTGAGGCAGGAGGATCGCAAATTCAAAGCCAGCCTCAGTAACTGAGAGGACCTAAGCAACTTAATGAAGATCCTGTCTCAATAAAGAAAAAAGACTGGGGATGGGGATGTGGCTTAGTAGTTAAGCTCCCCTGAGTTCAATGCCCCAGTACTAAAAAAATAAAAGGGTTGGGGATGTAACTCAGTGGTAAAGCACCCCTGGATTTAATCCTGGGTTACCCCCACCCCCCCAAAAAAAGTGAGTCTGACCTACTCTTGTTCTCACTCTTTCTTGCTCTTCTCCCTTCCACCATGGGATGATTCGGCTCAAAGGCCCTCACCAGATGCCAGTAACGTGCCCTTGGACTTCCCACCCTCCAGAACTGTGGACCGAGTAAACTTCCACTTTTTTGAAACTATTCAGTCTCAGGTTGTGTTAGTCAGTTTTCCAGCCGTGGCTTACCTGCCCTCAGTTACCACCCAGTTAGTCCATTCAAACTAGGAGGCATGATTAAGTTGTAGCTCTCATAATCTAATCATTCCACCTCTGAATATTAATACATAACACAGGAGCTTTGTGGGGTGGGGGGCAGCTCATTTCCACACTATAAAACAGGAATTGTTATAGCAAAAGAAAACAGACCAAGACAGGACCTTCTCTCACTTCCGTCACATCTGTACCCTAACTCCTCTCATGGAAGCCTTTCCCAGAGCTCTATAATGTTCATTCTTCTAATAGTTCTCATTTTCAGTTGTTGCTTTAATTCTTCTCCTTAGCACTTATCACTATCTAACATATTATAAATTCTATAATTTTCTTGGTTTATTGTTTGTATATTCCAGTGGGATACACAAAGTACATGAGGACAGTATTTAAAACACTTAACATAACCTAGATGCCCTTCAACAGATGACTGGATAAAGAAAATGTGGTATGTGAGTGTGTGTGTGTGTGTGTGTGTGTGTGTGTGTGTGTGTATATATATATATATATATATATATATATATATATATTACTCAGCTTTAAAGAAGAAAGAAATTATGGCATTTGCTGGTAAATGGATGGAATTAGAGAATATCATGCTAAGTGAAATAGGCCAAAAATCACAATGGGGGTGGATAAGGAAGAACAGAGTTACTTTATATTAGGTAGAGGGGAGTAAAGGGCAGGAAGGGGTAGGGGGTAGGAAGGAGAGTGGACTGAAACAGACATTACTAACTCATGTACATATGTGACTGCATGACCAATGTGATCCTACAGTATGTACAAATCAGAAAAATGAGAGATTACACCCCATTCATGTATGATCTATCACAATGTATAAGTGCATTCTACTGTCATGTATAACTAATTAGAACAAATAAAATAAAATAATTTAAAAAATAAAAAATAAAAGACTTCGCAAGTGAGTCAGTAAAGGCATCACCCAATCAAAGCGAATGCTGACCCAGTCCTAATGGATAGTTACCTTAAGCAACCAAGATGAGTAAACTAGGGTGAACTGGCTGAATATCAGATCCACGTTTATATCCAAAAATCTTACAGTTGGAATGAGGTGGGGTAAGAGCAGAGGATTCCAAAGTTCTCATGTGAGGAGGAAGGAAAAAAATCAGGGAAGTTTTTTGAAAATCTTTTTTTTTTTTTTTTTAGTTGGAGTAGGGGGTGGAAGCAGGGGACAAAAAGCATACTGGCATGGGACAGAGTTGATATTTTATTCCTGAATAAGAGAGAAACATGTGTCTGACTAGGAAGGCAAGCAGGAGTCTTGGCAGACACTCCTGGTTGTGTACCCAATAACCATTCTCTCTTTCTTCTTACTGCTGATCCAGTCTCCCCCTAGGGAGACTCACTATCCCAGCTTCTCTCAAACCCTGCCCATACAACCCTGTCCTGCCCAGTGGAATTGGAGAAGATAGCTACTGGAAGCTTCTGGAAATAAACATTTCCTTCCTTCATAAAGAAAGGGTACAAGGGTGCACGTTTTTGCCCTCCCTTCCTTAGGACTTTGTCATGTGAGGATGTGATGTTTGAAGGTGAACCTTCACCTTGAGGGGTGTAAGGGTTAATTCTGTGTTCATTTGACTGGGCCACAGGGTGCCCAGATTTATGATTAAGCATCTTTTTTCTGGTGTGTCCATGCCCTCATGCCCTGGATGAGATTAATATTGGAAACAGTAGAATAAGTAAAGCCAATCGCCTTCTCCAGTGTCCATTCGATTCCTTGATGGCCTGAAGGGAACACACAGCCCGAGAAAGACAGAATTCACTCTTGGTGTGTCTTCAGCTGAGACATTGTTCTTCTGGCCTCTGAACTCAGGCTTGGACTAGAACTTGCATCCCAGGATCTCTGGGTTCTTGGGTCTTTGGGCTCAGACTACGACTGACACTGTTGAGTCTCCTACCTGCCAGGTCTTTATATGTGGACTGGAAGGACCCCATCATCTGTCCTGGGTCTCCAATTGCCAACTGAAGACTGAAGATCTTGGGACTTCTTGGTCACCATGATTTCATGAATCGATTCCTTATAATAAATCTCAGTGTATGTGTGTACTTACATAATACGTGTGTGAGTATGTGTATATATATATAAATACACACATGTGTATAGATACATATAATTTATACACACAGAGATGTGTACATACATACCATATCCTCATTGAATAGGAGTCATTTTTCTTTATGTTCATTAAGCAGTAATGTACATTAGCTTGATAACTAGCTACTAAGTTATCCTTAAGAAAGGTTAAACAGTGGGATTTTATAGGACACACATTCTGAACGCAACTAAATAAAAAAAGAAATGAAAAATTTAAAAATAATGACTGAAAATGTTTACTTATTTTGAAATTTTAAAACAAACTTCCTTAAAAATTATTGTTTTAAAGAAACAATAAAAGTGGAAATTTCAAATCATCTTGTAAGGCAACTGAAAAAATGCTTCCCAGAAGAACCTATGGGACTCGGTGACAATTCTTCTCTTTGGAAAAAGTATAGCCTTAAATGTCTTTACTACTAAAGAATAGAAAGTAAAATCATGGCAAATTAGTATTCATCATAAGAACCTAGAATTATACAACAAACCAGAAGAAACTGTGAAGAATTAATAAAGATAAAAGGTTATATCAACAAAATAAAATAAACACAAACAAATATTAAAAGGATAAATAAATTCAGGAGGTGGTTCTTTGAAAAACAAAATAAAATAGACCAACATTTAGCAGTCTGATAATAGATAAAAGAGAACAATCACAAATGCAGGAAGGACTGAAAAATATGCTAATTATTTTTCAAAGGGAAATTTTTTTTAGCAAAATACAAATTACTCAAACTTATCTAAGAAGTAGAAAGTGTGGACAGACTTAAGTTTGAGTGTCTGCAACTATAGACAAAGCGATAAAGGTCATTAGATCTATCACTGCAGTTCACAGTTAAGACTTACCTAACCTTTACAGGACAGATAATTATGTTGTTTCAATTGTTCCAGGCCATAGAGAAAGTTAGACAGCTCGCCAATTAATTTCATGGTACAGCACAAATGTATTAGCAAAACTTGACAAAGAACAGTAGAAAAGTAATACAAGTAATCATTTAGTAATATAGATATAAAAATTCTAAATAAAACATCGGCTGAAGAATCTGGCAGTGCATACAAAATACACTATGATCAAATAGAGTTTATTCCAGCAATATAAACAGAGTTAAATATAAGGAAATTTCCATGTGATCATATCTATAGATGTTGAAAACGATACGGAGTAAATTAGGGATGATGAGAAACCACTCAAAATAACCAAGAGCAAATCAAATCTAAGTGGAACAAATAAAGCAACAAAACAATTGTAATTAAAATCAGTAATAGAGTCAGACTGGATAAAAGTGCCTATTAATATTATGGTTTAGTATTGTCTAGAAAGTCATTTGAAAGCAATATGACAAGAAAATTAAAAGAAAACTGGCAGATAATTAGAAAATATAGCTAAAGTGCCTTTTCTTTCTTTTGCTAATTATAGGATTGTAAATCTCTAAAGAACCAATACACTCAAATAAAGTCTACCAGTATTGCAAATTAAAACTACACTGTGATTTCATCTTACTCTAGTCAGAATGGCAATTATCAAGAATTCAAGTAACAATAAATGTTGGTGAAGATGTGGGGAAAAGGTACACTCATACACTCACTGCTGATGGGACTGCAAATTGGTTCAACCACTCTGGAAAGCAGTATAGAGATTCCTCAGAAAACTTGGAATGGAACCACCATTTGACCCAGCTATCCCACTTCTCAGTATATACCAAAAGGACTTAAAGTCAGCATACTACGTTGACACAACCACATCAATGTTTATAGTAGCTCAGTTCACAATAGCTAAGCTATGGAACCACCGAGGTGCTCTTTGACAGATGAATGGATAAAGAAATTGTGGTGTATAATCACAATGGAATATTACTCAGCCATAAAGAAGAATGAAATTATTGCATTTGTGAGTAAATGGATGGAACTGAAGACTACCATGCTAGGTGAAATAAGCCAATCCCCAAAACAAAGGCTGAATGTTCTCTCTGATATGCAGATACTAACATGCTATAAGCAGGGTGGGGAGGGAAGAATAGAAGTTCATTAGATTAGACAAAGGGAAATTAAGGGAAGTGGGACTAGGAATAGGGAAGACAGTAGAATGAACTGGACATATTGACCAGGTAATTCCACATCCTATACAACCACAAGAATGGGAAGTTATACTCCATGTACATATATGTCAAAATACATTCTACTATCATGTATAACTAAAAAGAACAAATAAAAAAAAAAGTCTACCAGAATTAACAAGAAGAATTGTAAGGGTGTTTGAAAATAAAAAAGCTATTGGTATTTATTTTAATAATAAGTACCTCAATAAGTCCATCAAAGATGGAAATAGGGGAAGCAGTATGCTTATTAATATCAAGAAGATATTTTTAATCTCACAAGTACATTTATTTTATTTTTTTACTTCAACTTTTTATTTTGAGTTAATGGTAGATTTTCATTCAACGGTAAGAAATGATACAAAGAGACCCCTTCTACGCTTTACTCAGTTTCCCCCAAAAGCAGCCACTGACAGGAGCACAGGATAGCATCAGAACCAGGAAACCGACATTCGGACAGCATATCCGGTGGACCCCTCAGCTGCACCCTCACATCTCCACCCTCTTCTTATCTGAGGCGTCCACTTATTTGTTCTCCGCGTGCTCCATGTTATTTAGACTGACAAGTACAGTATGTTTGCTTTGGGGATTGATGTTTTTCTCACACAGCATAATTCTCTGGGGATTGATCCAGGTGAATGTGAGTGTGTATATCAGCAGTTTGTTCTTTATCACTAAGAAAAATGCCACAATATGCAGGCACCACAGTATCACCATTTATCTGTTGAAGAACATCCGTTTCCGTTTTTGCGCTATTTTAGATAAAATGTTATAAAGATTTGTTTACAACGAGACTTGTAAACACAAATCTTAGTTTCTCTGGGATCAGTGCCCGGGAGTACAATTGCTGAGTCACGTGGCAGTTGTGTGTTAACTTTTACAGATGCTGACAGACTGTTTTGGAGTGGGGCCCTTCCATTTTACATTTCCATTAGCAAAATGTGAGTGATTCGGTTTCTGAAAATCCCCTGTCGCTTTTGTTGTGTCATTTAAAACTTTTTTAGCCATTCTGATAGGTATGTAGTGCTAGCTCATTGTGGTTTTAATTTTAATATCCCTAAGTCACTAGGGATCCGAGTAGCTAACACCCTTCATGTGCTTAGTTGCTGTCTGTATGTCCTCTTTGGTGAACTGTCTCCTTGTATATTTGGTTGATTTTCTAATTGGATTGTTGTTGACTGTTGAGATTTGAAAATCTTTAAATATATTCAAGATATTAGTACTGGGTTGGATATACTCTTTGCAAATATTTTTCCTCATAGTTTGCAGTTTCTTTCTTCATCCTCTTAAAAGGGTCTTCTGCAGACCAAAGTTTTTAATTTGGAGGAATTACAGTTTATCAGTGTGTTGCTCTCATGGATTGTTCTTCTTTTGGTGTCAAGTCGAAACTTTGGATCCCAAAAATTTCCTTCTAATTTTTTTTTTCTAAAAGTTTTAGTTTTAGGTTGTACACGGTATAATTGTAGCTGTGTTACATCTGTGATTTTTCTGAGTTAATTTTTTAGTAAGATGTAAGACTTTGATCAAAAGTATTTTTGTTGCTGTTTTAATATGCATCTCTGCTTGCACCAGAAATACTATCTGAATTGATTTTGTACCTTTGTCAAAAGTCAGTTGGTGGAAATTCATATGTAGCAAAATGAAATTAAACTTCTATCTTTCATCCTGTACAAAATTCAACTCAAAGTGGATCAAGGACTGAGGCACGAGAACAGAGACCCTGCACCTAATAGAAGGAAAAGTAGGCCCAAATCTCCACCATGTCGGCTTAGAAATTGACTTCCTTAACAAGACACCTGAAGTACAAGAAGTAAAATCAAGACTCAATAAATGAGATGGTATCAAACTAAAAATCTTCTTCCCAGGAAAGGAAACAATCAATAATATGAAGAGAGAGCCTACAGAGTGGGAGAAAATCTTTACCACCTGCACTTCAGATATAGCATCAATCTCCAGGATATATAAAGAACTCAAAAAACTTAACACCAAAAAACCAAATAATCCAATCAATAAATGGGCTAGGGAACTGAACAGGCACTTTACAGAAGAAATACAATCAATCAACAAACATATGAAAAAATGTTCATCATTTCTTGCAATTAGAGAAATTCAAATCAAAACTACTCTAAGATTTCATCCTACTGCAGTCAGAATGGAAATTATCAAGAATACAAGCAACAATAAATGTTGGCGAGGATGTGGGGGAAAAGGTACACTCATACATTGCTTGTGGGACTGCAGATTGATGCAACCACTCTGGAAAGCAGTATGGAGGTTCCTTAGGAAACTTGGAATGGAACCACCATGTGACCCAGTTATCCTGCTCCTCAGTATATACCCAAAGGAATTAAAATCAGCATGCTACAAGTGATGCAGCCACATCAAAGTTATAGCAGCTCAATTCACAATAGCTAACCTATGGAACCAACCTAGGTGTTCTTCAGCAAATGAATGGATAAAGAAATTGTGGCATATATACACAATGGGTATATTACTCAGCCATAAAGAAGAATGAAATTATAGCATTTGCCAGTAAATGGATAGAACTGAAGATTATCATGCTAAGCAAAATAAATCAATCCCAAAGAACCAAAGTCTGAATGTTTTCTCTGATATGTGGATGCTAGTTTACAGTGGGGTTGGGGCTAGGGAAGAATAGAGGTACTTTGGATTAGACAGAGGAAAGTGAAGGGAGTGGAGGGGTTGTGGAGGTCAGAATGATAGAATGAATTGGAGGACATCATTATCCTATGTGCATACATGATTGACTACACAACCGGTGTAAGTACATCATCTACAACCAGATGAATGAGAAATTATACTCCATTTATGTATGATGTGTCAAAATGCATTCTACTGCCACTTGTAACTAATTAGTACAACCAAAAAAATCAGTTGGGAGAAAAAGTTGGGCATATTTCCGTGGTTATGTTTGGGGTTCTTTGTTCTTTTCCACTGTGTTATGCATCTACTCCCTGGTCAGAACTACACAATCCTTATTCCTGTAGTTGTATGATAAAGTCTTGAAATCAGGTAGACTTTTTCCTCCCATCTAGTCTTCATTTTCAAAGTTGTTTTATTTAGTTATTCTAGTTCTTCTACCATTTAGAACAATCTTGTCCACATCTACAAAAAAGTCTTGCATATATTTTGAAAGAAATTGTGTTAAATTTGCTTATCAATTTGGAGAGATTTGACATCTTTATTATGTTGAGTCTTTTATTCCATGAAAATGGCATGTTCTCCATGCAATTAAATCTTCAATTTCTCTCATTTTATTTGTATGGTTTTCAGCATACACATTCTGTTCATGTTTTGTTAGATTTATAGCTAAGTAGCTCAGGGTTACCCCTCATTGACTTTCTCTTTGCTTTTCAATTTTTATTTTATTTATTTGATTTTATCTTTTTTATTATGGCTTTCCTTGCTTTGGATTTATTTTGATATTCTTTTGTAAGTTCTTGAAGTGGGAGTTTAAGTTATTGACTTGAGACTTTTCGTTTCTTCCAATATATAGTTTAGTGGTCTAAATATCCAATTCAGTCCTTCCTTAAGGACATGCTGCATGTTTTGATGTTACATTTTCATTTTTATTCAATCCAATGTATCTTTTTATTTTCTTCGCGATTGCATTTGGTATCAAGATAATACAAGTTTCCGCCCATGGATTATTTATAAGTGTGTTGTTTGTTTTTCAGTGCTTTTTCCTGTTGTCTATCTGTTATTGCTTTCTAGTTTGATTTGATTGTGGCTGGAGAACAAAGTCTTCTTTCAATTCTTCTAAATTTGTTGAAGTTTGTTTTAAGGCCCAGAATATGGTCTCAGTATATGTTGTGTGGACAGTTGTAAAGACACTTGTATATTTTGCTCTTGGGTGGAGTGTTCCATTAATATCAATGAGATCCTGTCTGTTGATGATGTTGAATTCTTCCGTATCTTTGCTGGTTTTCCTTCTCATTATTTATTAATTACTGAATGATGGTCTTGAGGTCTCCAGTTATAATCATGAATTCGTCTCTTACTCCTTTCAGTTTTTTTCTGCTTTTTCATATTGTACTTTGAAGTTCTGTTGGTTCAAAGTCATTATGTCTTGTGATGAATTGACACTCTTCACACTATATAGCAGTCCTCTCTGTCAATTTTCTTGGCTCTAAAGTGTATTTTATCTGATATTAATGTAGTCACTTCAGTTTTTCTTTGATTAATACTTGCATGATACATCTCTTTTCACCCTTTTACTTTTAAGCCATTCTATTATTATACTCAAAGTAAGATTCTTACAGACAGCATGTAGGTAGGTCATGTTCATTAATCCAACCTGTCAATCCTTCTCTTTCCATGGGTATATTTAAACTATTTGTATTTATTGTAATTATTGGTACATTGGAACTTAAGCTTGCTAGTTTGTGGTTGATCTCTGTTTTATTTTTTCTGACTTTCAGTGAGTTGCTTGAACTTTTTTTTTTTTTTTTTTTTTTTTTTTGCTACAGGGGATTGAACTTGGGGCACTTGGACACTAGGTCACATCCCCAGATCTATTTTGTATTTTATTTAGAGACAGGGTCTCACCGAGTTGCTTAGTGCCTTGCTTTTGCTGAGGCTGGCTTTGAACTCATGATCCTCCTGTCTTAGCCTCCTGAGCTGCTGGGATTACAGATGTGCACCCAGCTGCTTGAACATTTTGTAAGAATGTTATTTGGACTCATCTGTGTTTTCTGGTGCAATTCTTTGAATAGCATTTTTAGCAATTGCTTTAGGTATTACATCATATATACATAACCTATCACAATCTACTGGTATTACCCTTTTACCAGATCAAATGACAAGACAGAAATTTCTCTTTCCTCTGTGTCCTTTGTCATCCTGTCTATAGTATAATTATCTTAAATATTTTCTATGTACTTAAAAACCATATCAGAAATATTTATAATTTTTGCCTCAACTATCAGACACAATGTAGAATTTAAGAGGAAGAGTAAAACTATTATATTATAGATTATAGTTTGTGTAACTATTGTATTATAGCTTATAGTTTGCTTTCTTCCCAATGCTCTAAGCTTCTTTATTTTTTACTTTCCTTCTATTCAGAGATCTGTTAGCCCTGTTTTAAGGGCTACTGGTGATGTATTCTCTTAATTTTCCTTATTTGAGAATGAATTTATTACGTCTTCATTTGTGGACATTTTTCCTAGGTATAGAATTCTAGGATTATAGGATTCAGCCCTTTTTCTCAGAACTTGAGCAATATTGTGTCACTCCCTTTTCTAAGTCTTTTGAAGATAAATTATTGTTATTTAAATTATTCTTGCCTTATAGGTGAGGTATCACTTTTCTCCAACTGCTTTGAGATTTTTTTTTCATTTTCTTTGCTTTTCAAAAGATTAACTCTGATGTCTCTTGTCAATAATTTATTTGGGTTTATCTTGTTTGGAGTTCATTTAGCTTCTTGAGTTTGTAGGTTTATATCTCTCTAAATTTTCTGCCTTGTTCTCAAGTACTTTTTCAGTTCTGGGTATTTCTCCTCTCCTTTGACTCTGATAATACCAATGCTATATCTTTTGTTACATTTCCACTGGTTCCTGAAGCTTTATTAATTTTTTTCAATCTATCTTTCTTTCTATTTATCAGTCTGGGTAATTTCTGGTGTTCTGTTTTCCAGTTCACTGATTCTTTCATCTGTTCCTTCCATCCTGCCGTTGAACCCATCCACTGAGCTTTTTATCTCAGTTGGTACATCTTTTAGTTCTAGAATTCCCCTTTGGTTCTTCTTTAGATCTTTATTTCTTTGCTTAGGCTTTTAATCTTTTTGTTTGTTTTAAGTGTATTTGTAATTGCTCTTTGAAGTTTTTTAATTATGGCTGTTTTAAAGTCATTGTCAGACAATTTCAGCATCTCTGCGATCTTAATACTGGTAACCACTACTTATCTTTTTAAAATTTGGTTTGAGATCCTCTGGTTTTTGGTATAACAAATGAAACTGGATATTTTTCTACTATGTTATGAGACTCTGGATCTAATTTATAATATTTTGTTTCACTGTTTTTAACTTTTTTTCCTGATACAACTGTGACAGGTGGTGGGCACTGCCCATTACTGCCAGGCAGAGGGAGGAGTCCAGATCTCTCTCTTGTCCACTACTGACACCACTAACTGTGGGTTCCTTATTCTTGTTGGGCAGGGATGGAAGTTCTGGCTCTCTACCTGGTCTTCACTGACACTATGGTGGGCTGGCCTTATTGCCGCTGGGAAATGGTTACATTCCTGACCCCATACGAGGCCTTTTCTGACACCTCCCCACTAGGGAAGAGGAAGGTGCCTATCCTTTCCCACTGTGGGAGGTGGAAGTCCACAGTTAAAAATAAATCTGGACACTAAATATTAAACAAACATAAGAAGTCTCTAAAAGTTGAAAAGTAAAAGGTAGATTGAACCTGAAAAAAATCAACCACCTAGAAACACTGAAGTATGTAGACAAAAAAGTTTATTCTCCCTACCCAAAGGACCAGGAAATTGGCAACCAAGCAAGAGAGAATAGTTACAGACATATCCACTTTTCTTCAGCTGAACACCACAGGAAAAAAAAAAAGGCTATATCCTTTCTACACCAGCAAAAGCCAGGTGGGCAGCCTTGACTTCTACCTTCCCAAGGCTGCACTGAGCTTCCCCAACAATCCCTATAGATGGTGTCAGAGACTCTGCATAGCAATCTGACAATAGCTCCCAGCTGCAGTGGGATTGAAGACCTGTGGTAAGTGCTTAAAAAACTTACAGGGAAGATAGGAAAAAGTACATCTATGTCTTCTTGAAAGTGTAAGTCTCTCTCGCAATTAATTGTAATGTAATAGATAACAATATTTTAGCAAAGAGAAGTATATAACTTTTGAAAGAACAGTGTGCATTTAGAGTTTTGAATGGGAAAATTTTGTGCCATAGTATGACAATTTTCCCATAACTAATCCATGAATTGAATGCAATTCTAATATGAACCTCTACAGGTCTTAGGGGAGTTAACATAATGGTCATAGAATTCATACTGAATAAGAAATGCCCAGGTCTGCTCAAGAAAAATATGGTAACAAAATACCAGGAGAAATTTCCTTTATCAGATATCAGAGTACATTACAAAACTAATGTTGACCAAATAAAAATGGTCTTAGTATTAGAATAAACTGATATGATAATGAAATAGAGATTTTGGAAAAGTTTGCCAACGCTTATGGTAATTTATTCATAAAAGTCCATTTCAGTGGAAAGAAATAAATTATGTAATAAATCTTCAACTAATAGCCTGAGTAAAATGTAGAACCATTTCTTATACCATATTAAAATTTAACAATAATGTCTAGAGAGATTAAATTCTTAATTGTGATGGAAAAGTAAAATAATAGAAAATATTTCAGGAATATCTATGTAATTCCACATGTTTAATTTAGGAGAGAAGAAATCCTGCTTAATTAAGAGGTTCTAGAATGTAGACCTATTTGACTATATAAAATATAAAAAGATTGTTTGACCAAAAAATATCATAAGGAAAGTCAACAAATAAATTATAGATTTAGAAGAAATTTGAATGCCAGATAATTCAGATGATGCAAAGTTAATACCAGTCATGTGTAATGAAATGTTGCAAATTGTTATGAGAAAAGCAAACAAACCAGCAGAAAGTTTGGTAATAGACATAAACAGGTATTTCCCAGAAATGAAAATCCAAATGGTCCACATATTTTAGAATGCTCAAATTCATGAGTGTTCAAGAAAATTGAAACTGAAACAAGAACAAGATACATAGCCCTTGATTTCCACCAGGCTGGTTAAAATTTGAAGATAAGAAGTATCCATTCTGCTGAGGTATGGCAGCAAAGAGCCCTCACACACTGTTGGTTGGGAGTGTGAATATTATGGCCTTTCAGGGCAAGCTATTAAACAATGATGACTTTAAAAATTTAATATAAATATGCCCCTGAATCTATAATTCTATACCTGAGAATTTATCCTTAAGAATAAAAACACCAATATGGAAGAAAATATCAACAAAGCTGTGAACTGTAGCACCAAGCTGAGCATTGGCGGGACAAAGAACTGTGGTTCATCCACACAATGTGATATTATGTAGCCATTTGAAAGAATAAACTAAGGCCATATGAACTGACTTAAATGGACTTTCACAAGGTAGAAGAAACATGTGTAATGTGTTCCCAGCATGGAAATCAATGACCAGTGTCCACATCACTGTGTTTATCCATACCTGTAGAAGACCACATGAGTAAAGAAGAAAACCTTGGTTATATTCTGAGTTATTTACATTGAAATAAGAGTAAACACTGAGGGAGAGGAAGATGAAGGTAGAACCAAGCAAGAAAGTACAAGAATAAAAGAGAGTGCTCTTTTTTTGGCAGGGAGTACTGGACTATTGAACTCAGGAGCACTTGACACTGAGCCACATCCCAGCTCTATTTTGTATTTTATTTAAAGACAGGGTCTCATTGAGTTGCTTAGTGCCTTACTTTGGCTGAAGCTGGCTTTGAACTGGAGATTCTCCTGCCTCACCCTCCCCAGCCGCTGGGATTATGGGCGTGTTCCACCATGCCCAGGGAGAGTGCTCTTAAGAGAGGTGAGGATAGAGCCACACTTAGGTATTTATGCAACATGATGTGCTTGTGTGTGCATGTGGGTATTGTGCATTTGAAAAAAGTTTTAAAATTAAATGTATAACTTAAGTCACCACCAAATATACCCTCCCAGAAGTCAAACACAACTCACTTTTCCTCCCATGTTGAACTAGATTCTGATTCTTTGTATGAGTTCTATTGCATTAGTTGATATACATTTAGGGACCAGGCTGTGTAAAAAATATGTAACTTTGAAGATAAATATAGTTTCCAGCAACAAGAATCTAAGTGAAATTGTATAAGATAAGTGCTCCTGTGGTATGAAGCTATGGGCCATGGCTCTAAGCTGCGTACACAAAGATACCCTAGGGCATCCCAGTGAACTCATATGGACAACACCAGACACTTTCAAGAAAAAAAAAATGGAGATATTTGGTATCTGCTGGATATCGTGGAAACTACTAGCTTGAAGTTATTCACAGTGATCCAAGATGGTGGACTAGAGGGTGACTGCATCTCCTGTCACTCCAGAACCCAGGATTCAAGAAGGGGAGGCATTGAGAGACTCGGACCAACATAGAGCTATGGGGTAAGTCTTCCCCACCGGGTGAAGCTCGGCCCGGGTGGCAGGCCCGACGGGGTGGCTTCTCAGAGCAGGGCAGGGCAACTAGAGTCTTCCCCAGGCAGCCCTGGCTTCCTCCAGCGGTGGGCTCCTTCCACGGCCAGCTTCTCGGAGCAGGCCGCCCAGTGAGAGCCTTTCTGCACAGAGCCAGCTCCAAGTCCCAGACCCAGCAGTGAGCTCCAGCCTGCAGGCAGCTTCGGGGACCAGGGCAGGGCAGCCAGGGACTTCCCCAAACAGCCCTGCTCCCTCCGGCGGCAGGCTCCTTCCATGGCCAGCTTCTCAGAGCAGGCCGCCCAGTGAGAGCCTTTCTGCACAGAGCCAGCTCCAAGCCCTGGAGCCAGTAGCGGGCTAGGGGCAGCTTTCTTCGGAAGCACTGCATTATCAAGTTCCTCCAAGACTTCAGGCCACTGAAGGCTGGGAGGTGATATACTGGAAATCTACAGGGACACTATAAGCCAATAGAGGAAATCTGCAATATCTCAGAGTGCTGCTGGTATCTGCCCAATATGAGAAAACAAGGGAAGAAAATGTCCCAAATAAACCTAGATACTATATCAATAAAACCCAATATGAAAGAGTAAATGCAGGCATTAAATGATTGCACCAATCAACAGTTAAAAGACCAAATATGGGAAGCAAGAGATCATTTCAATAAAGAGTTAGAGACACAGAAAAAAAAAAAAAAAAAACACAGAGAAATCCTTGAAATGAAGGAAACAATAAATCAAGTAAAAAACTCCATAGAAAGCATAACCAATAGGATGGAACACCTGGAAGACAGAACCTCAGACATTGAAGACAAAATATTTAACCTTGAAAACAAAGTTGAACAAACAGAGAAGATGGTAAGAAATCATGAACAGAATCTACAAGAATTATGGGATATCATGAAAAGGCCAAATTTAAGAATTATTGGGATTGAGGAAGGCTTAGAGAAACAAACCAAAAGAATGAACAATCTATTCAATTAAATAATATCAGAAAATTTGCAAATCTGAAAAATGAAATGGAAAATCAAGTACAAGAGGCTTATAGGACTCCAAATATACAAAATTACAACAGACCCACACCAAGGCACATTATTAGAAAAATACCTATATACAAAATAAAGACAGCATTTTAAAGGCCACGAGAGAAAAGAATCAAATTACATTCAGGAGAAACCAATAAGAATATCAGCAGATTTTTCAATCCAGACCCTAAAACCTAGAAGGGCCTGGAGCAACATTTATCAAACCCTGAAGAAAACAGATGCCAACCAAGAATCTTATACCCAGCAAAACTTACTTTCAGATTTGACGACGAAATAAGATCCTTCCATGATAAACAAAAGCTAAAGGAATTTACAAAAAGAAAGCCGGCATTACAGAACATTCTCAGCAAAATATTCCATGAGGAAGAGATGAAAAACAATGATGCAAATCAGCAACAGGAGGAACTAGCCTAAAGGAATAGCCAAATAAAGGAGAAACCAAATCATGTCAAAAAACAAAAATGAGTCGAATGACTGGGAATACAAATCATATCACAATAATAACCCTGAATATTAATGGCCTGAACTCATCAATCAAAAGACATAGACTGGCAGATTGCATTAAAAAGAAAAATCCAACAATATGCTGCCTGCAAGAGACTCATCTCATAGAAAGAGATACCCATAGACTAAAGGTGAAAGGATGGGAAAAAACATTCCATGCACATGGACACAGCAAAAAAGTTGGAGTATCCATCCTCATTTCAGATAATGTGAACTTCAAGCCAAAATTAGTCAGAAGGGATAAAGAAGGACATTACATACTGCTTAAGGGAAACATAAATCAGCAAGACATAGCAATCATAAATATCTATGCCCTGAACATTGGCTCATCCATGTATGTCAAACAAATCCTTCTCAATTCCAGAAATCAAAGAGACCACAACACAATAACACTAGGCGATTTTAACACACCTCTCTCACCACTGGATAAATCTTCCAAACAAAAATTGAATAAAGAAACCATAGACCTCAATAACACAATCAAAAATTTAGACTTAAGGGACATATATAGAATATACCATCCAACAAAGAACAAATATACTTTCTTCTCAGCAGCACATGGATCCTTCTCTAAAATAGACCATATTTTATGCCACAAAGCTACTGTTAGCAAATACAAGAAGATAGAGATACTACCTTGTACTCTATCAGATCATAATGGATTGAAATTAGAAATAAATGACAGAATAAAAAACAGAAACTTCTCCAATACCTGGAGATTAAATAATACACTATTATATGATGAATGGATAACAGAAGACATCAGGAGGGAAATAAAAAAATTCTTAGAAGTAAATGAGAACAAAGACACATCATATCGAAATCTCTGGGACACTATAAAAGCAGAACTTAGAGGAAGATTTATTTCATGGGGCGCATTCAACAAAAGAAGTAGAAATCAACAAATAAACCACTTAACACTACAGCTCAAAGCCCTAGAAAAGGAAGAGAGGACCATCACCAAAAGTAGTAGGAGAGAGGAAATAGTTAAAATCAGAGCTGAAATCAACAAAATTGAAACAAAAGAAACAATTGGAAAAATTAACAAAATAAATAGTTGGTTCTTTGAAAAAATAAACAAAATTGATAAACACTTAGACAAAGGGTTAACAAAGAGAAAGAGGGGAGAAAGCTCAAATTACTAAAATTCAGAATGAACAAGGAAATATCACAACAGACACGAGTGAAATACAAAACATAATTAGAAGCTATTTTGAAAATCTATATTCCAACAAAACAGAAAACCTCGAAGACATCAACAAGTTTCTAGAGACATATGAATTACCTAAATTGAACGAGGAGGAAATACACACTTAAATAAATCAATTTCAAGCAATGAAATAGAAGAGGTTATCAAAAGCCTACCAACAAAGAAAAGTCTGGGACCAGATGGGTTCTCAGCCGAGTTCTACAAAACCTTTAAAGAAGAGCTCATTCCAATACTCCTCAAAGTATTCTATGAAATAGAAGAGGAGGGAACCCTCCCAAACTCATTCTATGAAGCCAATATCATCCTGATACCTAAACCAGACAGAGAAACATCAAGGAAAGAAAATTTCAGACCAATACCCTTAATGAACATCGACGCAAAAATTTTAAACAAAATTTTAGTAAATCGCATACAAAAATATATTAAAAAGATAGTGCACCACGACCAAGTGGGATTGATCCCAGGGATGCAAGGTTGGTTCAACATTCGGAAATCAATAAATGTCATTCATATCAACAGACTTAAAGTTAAGAATCACATGATTATTTCAATAGATGCAGAAAAAGAATTTGATAAAATACAGCATCCCTTCATATTCAAAACACTAGAAAAAATTGGGATAGTGGGAACATTCCTTAACATTGTAAAGGCCATCTACGCTAAGCCCATGGCCAACATCATTCTAAGTGGTGAAAAACTGAAAGTATTCCCCCTAAAAACTGGAAAAAGACAGGGATGCCTGCTTTCACGACTTCTATTCAACATTGTTCTTGAAACTCTAGCCAGAGCAATTAAACAAACCGAAGAAATTAAAGGGATACGAATTGGAAAAGAAGAACTCAAACTATCCCTGTTCACTGATGACATGATTATATATTTAGAGGAACCTGGAAATTCCACCAGAAAACTTTTAGAACTCATAAGTGAATTCAGTAAAGTAGCAGGTTACAAGATCAATGCTCATAAATTCAATGCATTTTTATACATAAGTGATGAATCTTCAGAAAGAGAAGTTAGGAAAGCTACCCAATTCACAATAGCATTGAAAAAAATAAAATACTTGGGAATCGATCTCACAAAAGAGCTGAAAGACCTCTACAATGAGAACTACACAACACTAAAGAAAGAAAGTAAAGAAAACCTTAGAAGATGGAAAGATCTTCCATGCTCTTGGATAGGCAGAATTAATACTGTCAGAATGGCCATACTATCAAAAGTGCTATACAGATTCAATGCAATTCCAATTAAAATCCCAATGATGTACCTTACAGAAATAGAGCAAGCAATTATGAAATTCATCTGGAAGAATAAGAAACCCAGAATAGCTAAAGCATCCTCAGTAGAAAGAGCGAAGCAGGGGGAATCAAAATACCAGATCTTCAACTCTACTACAAAGCAATTGTAACAAAAACAGCATGGTATTGGTACCAAAATAGACAGGTAGATCAATGGTACAGAATAGAGGACACGGACCCAAACCCAAGTAAATACAATTTTCTCATACTAGACAAAGGGGTCAAAAATATGCAATGGAGAAAAGATAGCCTCTTCAACAAATGGTGCTGGGAAAACTGGAAAATCATATGCAACGGAATTAAATTAAACCCTTATCTCTCAGCCTGCACAAAACTCAACTCAATATGGATCAAGGACCTTGGAATCAGTCCAGAGACCCTGCATCTTATAGAAGAAAAAGTAGGTCCATATCTTCAACTTGTTGGCTTAGGATCAGACTTCCTTAACAGGACTCCCATAGCACAAGAAATAAAAGCAAGAATCAATAACTGGGATAGATTCAAACTAAATACCTTTCTCTCAGCAAAGGAGGCTATCAGTAATGTGAAGAGAGAGCCTACAGAGTGGGAGAATATCTTTGCCACTCATACTTCAGATAGAGCGCTAATTTCCAGAATCTATAAAGAACTCAAAAAACTCTACACCAAGAATACAAATAATCCAATCAACAAATGGGCTAAGGAAATGAACAGACACTTCACAGAAGAAGATGTACAAGCAATCAACAGATATATGAAAAAATGTTCAACATCTTTAGTAATAAGAGAAATGCAAATCAAAACTACCCTAAGATTTCATCTCACCCCAATTAGAATGGCAATTATCAAGAACACAAGCAACAATAGGTGTTGGCGAGGATGTGGGGAAAAAGGTACACTCATACATTGTTGGTGGGGTTGCAAATTAGTGCAGCCACTCTGGAAAGCAGTATGGAGATTCCTCAGAAAGCTTGGAATGGAACCACCATTTGACGCAGCTATCTCACTCCTTGGCCTATACCCGAAGGACTTAAAATCAGCATACTACAGAGATACAGTCACATCAATGTTCATTGCTGCTCAATTCACCATAGCCAGATTGTGGAACCAACCTAGATGTCCTTCAATTGATGAATGGATAAAGAAACTGTGGCATATATATATATACAATGGAATATTACTCTGCCATGAAGAATGATAAAATTATGGCATTTGCAGGCAAATGGATGAAATTGGAGAATATCATGCTAGGTGAGATAAGCCAATCTCAAAAAACTAAAGGACGAATGATCTCTCTGATAAGCAGATGAGGACATATAATGGGGGGTGGGAGGGGTTAGTGTTAGTGTTAGGGTTAGGGTTAAGGAGGGTGGCAAGAATGGAGGAAGGAAGGACTGTATGGAGGGGAAAGAGTGGTGGCAGGGGTGGGGGGGAAGGAAAAAAAGTAACAGAATGAATCAAACAACATTACCCTATGTAAATTTATGATTACACAAATGGTATGCCTTGACTCCATGTACAAACAGAGAAACAACATGTATCCCATTTGTTTACAATAAAAAAAAGGTCAAAAAAAAAGTTATTCACATTTTCAGTATTACATTCTCGTAACACGCCTTTTCAATGACACGCTATCCCTATGAAGCTAGATTTTTGACAGTTTAAATGTGGAAGAGAAAATGAGGATAATGGGGTCCAGTATGACCTCAGAGTCTGGAAGTTGTGCAATGTTCAACAGGCACACATGTTCCATTATTAAGTATGATTATTAAGGAGCAAAATTAAATATAAATTTTTTTCTTTTAAATTTAGGTATACAAGTTTTTCAAATGGCTTGGTCAATTATTTGAATTTTACTTAGTAGATGAAATAGGTAGGTATTTCTTTAAGCCCAGATACATGTAAGAAAATTATTGAGCAAGCACATCATCTGTTTTAGGATGATACTAACTTAACCCCTGATTGAGGGAAAAAAGAGATCATTCAAACCTCCACAGGGGAAGAGGTGATGATTATAAGTACTCTGAAATCAGTGATGTGGACCTATAACAGATGACCTTGATTAAATAAAATAAACTCTTTCCTCTTTATATGTAAAAAACAAAATCAAAATCCTAAAGTGCTACCACTGACTTCATTCATATTTACTCCAAGGAGTTAATTGATATTCTATCCACTGTCTCCATTACAACCTGCAGGGATGAAAGAACACAAAACAATTACAAATCGATTACTGTTATACTGGGTTTTCAAGAGTCATAAATCTGAGAGCTGCTTTACAGGGAGACGCAGTAAGTTTGACAAGTTTCTTAATATTCAGACGCCAGGCATCAGACCTAGTCAGAATCTGCACATTTTAGTGTTGATTACTTCCTTTGTGTGTTTCACAATGGGAATTGTTAAATACAGAGGCCACATGTCTACCTCATTATATTATTATTAAATAAATCATCTTAGGATCATCCGCCCCATTGCAGTAGGCTGGAGACGGCCATGGTTGCTCTATTTTGAAGTTTGTTACAAGGGAGACTCAATCTAAAGTCAAAGGGCAAAACTACTCTGGCACATCCAGGAGAAATTCTTGAGAGTGTGCTTCTATAAAGTCTCTGTTGCCTTCTAAGAGAACTCCAATAAACTCATCTCAATCTTCCTGATCCAATTATATGTCACCAGGAATGCTTTCAAGGGCACTGTACCTTGTGCCAAGTGTGATGCTTTGTGGGTGGCTATAGTCAGTGGGCAAAAAGGAACAGAAAGCTTTGGTACTTAAAACCCTTGACATCTCACTTGCCAAACACAAGAAGCGTTGATGTCGTCTTAGTGATTGGGTCCTCAAATCCTCCTTTGTGCTGAAGTGTTAATGAGCTAAAAATTAACTATACTTTACCCGTTCAGTAGCCCCTTATCAGGTGCTGAGAAAAGACTAGGTGTTTCTCAAGAGCATTTGTTCTTCTTAGTTAACATTCTTATTTTCACTTTATGAAATGTAAAGCTTCATGGTCCACCATGACCTCATGGGAGCCCACCTAGACAGGGGTCTCACCATCCAGAGCCAGAATCAGAGAGGACCATCATGGTTGGAGCTTCTTGTCCTTTGCTACCACCTCAGTTATTCCAAAGTGACTACACCTAGAAAATGGAATTCCATTATCACAGACTCATGCTCTGCCTTGGAAGATGGAAAAGATAAATGGTTTAAGACAGTGGATCTGCCTCAGGGGCCTGGAGATTGAGAGAGGGCCATCTCACTGGAGAAAGCCACCCTGTAGGGGGCCCCATTTGACATTGAGCTATCAGTGACAGTTCTCAGGGATTTGGTAAGTTCAGAACAAAGGCCTGAGTTTGAGACCCAGGATCAGGAGCTGAAACATACCCAACTCAGAGAGATTCAAGCAGGTTGGGCTACCAATGGGAATCTAGTCAGACCTCGTTACATGATGGAGATGCCCACAAGTAGTCAGAGCCAAGCAAAAAGGAGGAAAAAAAATCAGAAATGATGGTCTTAGCATAGGTCACTGGGCAGTAAGGAGCAGGTCAGATGAATGCACCAAAGACTCTGCACTTGGCTGGACCTACGGACAAGTGGGTTTGGAGACAGAGCCTGAAGTTACCAGGGTAGGTTTGTATCAGGGTGGGTTTGATGCCCCAAACTCTCTGCCAAGGTGATCCTCAGCAGAATCTTCACTACAACCCAGTCTTCCTCATAAAACATGTTACTAAAAGTCCAGAAATTTGAGTTCTTGGAACCTTCCATTCTCATGTTTACTGTGGCCATGCCAAGTTACCAGTTCTTTCTCATTCCCTTGCCTAATGGTAGAACCCATTGTCCTTCCTCCTGCCACTCAGATAAGCAAATGAACATGGAACTCTTGACCCAAGCAAGAAAGAAGATAGATTAAATCCCTAAGGAGCTATTTAATATGGAAAAGAAAAAGCAAGAGAGGGGACGCTGTGATCAAGTATCCATGTTGTATTTGTGTGGCTACATCAACTGCATTGTATTGCTGAGATAAAGAATAGAGAATTGCTTAAGGGCTTAAGGAAAGTTTATCAGCTCTTTAAAACATATCTATAGGGAAGTTCTTTAAGGAAGCAATTAGCATTAATGAGGAATCAGAAAATTCCAGGACTATCCCTCTTGCAAATGTGAATAAATCTATAAGGTACCTCACAAGCTAATGACAGAATTTTAGTGTCCCTTAAGTGTTGTAGAGGGCAGAAGGTCATTGAAACCATGACAATATCAGGCATCCATTTCACAGCACAGACTCTAGAGAGCTTTGCCACTTCTAAAATAGCACTTCCTCTATCCCAAAGAAAATGCCCTGGTCACTGTGACTTGTTAGGATACCCACTCATCCAAGACTCTTACTAACATCTTTAATGCATCTTGGTCAGAGTGCATATAGTATATATTTCTTTTTAAGGAGTCAATTCCATCAATCCTGGAACTGCCACCATAGCTATTACCTCAAGAGCAATTTTACTGAAATAAAATGCACGATGACAAGGCTTGCCTATGTTGTGACTGTAGAGTGTGTCTGGACTATGGGAGGAAAGGGGACTGACATTATTTGAGACTTTTTTTCATGTTTTTGTAATTTAATCTTCATAGCATCTCCATTAAGGTGGAAATCCTTCCGACTATTTCATAGATGAAGGAAAGGAGGTTCAGGCAGGATGTTTATGTCACTGTGGGTATGTCCTTGAAAGGAATAACCTGCCTCTGAACCCTGCTTATCTCTTCCTTTCTGCTTCCTGGCTGCCATGAAGTGTGCAGCTTCATTCTGCTATACGCTCCCTGCCATGATGTCCTGCCTTGCCACAGACCCACAGAAACAGAGTCAAGCAACCATGGACAGAAGCCTCTGAAACCATGAGCCAAAATAAATCTTTTCTCCTTTAAGTTATTTTTCTCAGGTATTTTGTCACAGTAATGGAAAGCTGACTAACACAGTGGCTAACTTTCCTCCAAATGTACCAGAAAGCCTGAATCTCCTTCTATTTAATTTCCCCAAATCACCTGAATCACCCTCAAAGTGTGGAGTGCATGCCCATTTGCTTTTCTCATGGGATAGGATAAATCATTTTTCTTACAAGGATGATTTGCTAAGCAAAGCTTTGGAAGTTCTCATTTGCTGAACAACCAGAAGTTTCATACCCAGGAAAACAAATATGTGACAATTTTTTTTTTTTTTTACTTTTAAAAAGGCAATTTGGAAATGTACAATTATAGCAGCCCTTTTTCACAAATGGAAATGACCAGTTCTGTCCATTGATGTCTTGGGGCAGGGCAATTGGGATAAAGTGATGGTTAGTGAGATGGGGCATATGAGCTTAGTCACAGCATTGGCACCTTCGTTGATGAGATGATGCCTAGGTGATTTCACTCTGGGATTGAAGCTGAGCCTTCAGGGTTTGAAAGAGGATAGAACTGTTATGCCTGAGACCTGGAGTAAGGTGTGCTTCTTTCTCCAAAAAACAGAGGAAATAGGAAGAGGAAGACAGGGCAAGGAAAGAACAGCACATGAACTAATGAAAGGCCTCTCGCCTCATTTTCTACCTCCAACTTTTAATCATTTTACCAAAGTCATAAAGTGCTTGAGAAAAATATAAATTTTCTAATGGAAATTCATGAAAAGGCTGAGCATATTGCCTGGGATGACAGAAGGATGGTATAAGAAAAAGACTGGGGGGGGCACAGAAGCCCCATCTATCACCCATAAGAAAGTATGCTTCTGAAAACTTTTATTGACTGGCAGGTGGTGAGGAGGACTCTAGACTCCCACAGGCCACAAGACAACCTGGGTGATTTTTAAACAGACACCTGAGGCAGGGGACACTGCCCTTAGTGCCTTTACAATTCTGTGCTCTTGCCGTTTCTAATTCCACTTGCTTTTCTTGGGATCCCAGGACTCTCAGCCCCCTATCCCACCCCATGTGATGTCTCAGGTTAACTTCCCATAACACTGTGAAGGGAAAAAAGCAAAAACAAATTCTCTAGCCAAGAAGAGATGAAGATATGTATTAGCTTTGCTTTAATGCTAACATGAACAAATAAGGCTGTTTTTTTTTTTTTTTTTTAGAACAGAAATAAATGGCTGGGTTACATTTTATACTCCATTAATTAGGGAGCAAAAATGATAGTATTCAAATGCAGCTCCCCTGCTTGGCAAAACAGAAGGGACGATCCATCATGATGCCCATTTTATTAAGGATCTTTCCAGCAACTCTGGTGCTCCCTTCAAAAGGGAACTCATATTTAACATAAATGACTCCTGTCTCTTCCATCAAACACTCATTCTCCCCCTGTGGTTAAATTTGCTACTTATTCTCAGTAAGGAAAGCTTTAGTTGCCTTGAAATTGCCCTTTCTCTCAGTATGCTGAATATTAAGGAATATCCAAGAAGACAGTATCTAAATCTATTTTATAACCTTTCTAAAATCCATTTAGTGCACCTAAGTGGATACTCAAATTAATAACTACTGATTATTTTCCTGGTTCCATGCTACGTATTTTATATACCTGATCTCATTCAATCATCACAAGAGCCCCAGATGAAGGTAATTTTATTCCTAACTTGAAGATGAAGGAACTGAGGGTCATAGTGCTTACAATACCCAGTTCACTCATTTATTTGTTCCTTCAATGACTGTTTATAGAGTGCCTCCTCTGGGTCAGGCACCAGTCTTGTTGCTGAAGTCACAATAGTGAATATAACAGAAAAAGTCCTTAGACTCTTAGAATTTATATCTGAGGGTAATGCAGACAATGAACTAAACATGTAAGGTATACAACATGTTGATTGATTACATTATTATAGAGAAAAGTAAGGCACGAATAGGGAATAGGAAGCATTAAAGAAATCACAATTTTATGTGGGAGAGACAGGGAAGACACGTAGTGAGCTAAAGATCTTGCAAATTCTTTGACACTCTAATTAAAAGAAGGGGTCTATTTACACCTTTCCCATTGAATCTGGGTTGTTCTGTGTCTTCTTTCGCCAACAGCATTTGCCAGAAATTATACTATGAATATTTGCAGGTCTAGCTTTAAGAGGACAGGGAACTTCCACTTTGGTGTCTTGGAGCTCTGAGCTGCCAAACCAGAAATTTTACTACTTTAAAGACGCCATGCTATGAGGAAGCCCAAGTTATACTCAGAGAGAAGTATACAGAGCAGGAGAGAAAGAGAATGAACCCCAGCCATGCTGACCTCTGTTCGAGCCATCCCAGCTGAGGCCCCAGACATCAGGACCAGAAGACAAATTGTCCTCTCTGTGCCCTGTCTGGTTTCCTGACCCACGGAATCCCAAACTTTAACAATAATAAATTATCATTTAAAGCACTGATTTTTGAGGCTGTTCATCACACAGTGATAGATGATCAGAACAGAAGGTAGATTATCAACATGCACGTTTTAACTATTTTCTCAGGGATTAACAACTTCAAAGGCACGTGAACTGCAGGGGTTAATCAGAAAAGAAGACAGCTAACATCTGGATGGTATTAAGCAAGAACTAGATAACCACTCCTAGAAATTAAAAGATCTGATAAGTACAGCTTCATTCCTTTTTGCAGGAAGTCTCAGGTCCCATAAAAGAATATCAAATGGTTTCCCTTTACTTGGTATATGTATATATTACTTTTTCCTTGACCAAGTTACCACCACACAGAGGTTTATTAAGGCCTTTTTGTCATTACAAGTTAAAGCTTGTATATGCCAAGGCAGGAAAAAAAAAAAAAAGTCAGTACCACATAGGTGACTAGGCCAACCCCACAGAATTCCTATGGGGAAGGAAGTAAGAAAGTATATATCTAGTATATATAAAGTATGTATATAGGACAAAATGATTTTGTTTAGGAAAAAAATAATAATTGATTCTATATAAGATATGACCATTTAGGATCTCCTTTAGAAAGAATAACATACAATCACCCAAAAAGTTCTGGGTCGTTGCATGTGTTTAATTATGAAAAAAACGGCCAGCATTTGATTCTCTTGTACAATGCATTTCTTCCCTTTAAACTGGACATGTAGTAAAGTATCATGTTAATGTGATTTAGAAAATGACTTAATAACATAACATGAACCACAGATGCTACATTTAACCTTTGTTTGATGGAGCTGATCTGCTGTTCATACCTCTCAAGTGTCCGTTATGATAAACCTGTCCAGGGCTCACTGTGCTTATGTGTAGTTATAATAAATTAGATTGTCATTCCCCCAGATCTTCCATTTATTTCTGAAGATGTCTCATTGTAATTTAGCTCAAGTTAATGATAACCCTAAATGCAATATTACTAGCTATTATCTCTCACTTTAAAATAGTACCTAAGTGGCTGATGTTCTCTGGTATGAAGTCCTAGCCCAGCTTAATAAGGAGATTTTGATGGAGGGAACAAGGAGGCCTCAGGAAATTGTGCCTCTGTCTCTCTGATCAAATCATGTTTACCTCTGAGACTCTGCCTGTCTCAGGCAGGCAAAGGACCTAAAGGAAATTATTTGCTAACCCCAAGGAAGAACTAAGTGCTCACCTACAATGTGTATGGTCTACACTTTTTGGAGGAAAATTTAGCAATATGAAACAGAAACCTTAACCATTGTATGTGCTCTTCAATTTAATATGACAGAATTTTTCTTAAGAAATGTTCAAAGCAGGATATTTTCTGTAATAGAAATAAGGAAACAACTGAAATGACCAACAATATGGAACTGATGATATAATGAGAGTACAACCATTATTGTTCCTAGCAGAACCTTACATGGTGCATGCAATGTGCCAGACCCTAAAAATTATCAATTTTAATATAATTAATCTTTACTACAACCCTATGAGGCAATATTATTATGCTCAATGTTTCACAGATGAGTAAATAAATCACAAGGTTTCCATAACTTGCACAGTCACATGACTTCTACAGGACTGACCTGGCATTTGATCAGTCAGTGCTCTTGACCTCTATTTCTGCTGTCTCATACCAGTGGAATAATCTTTAGTAAGTATGACAGATGGTAGGGATACATATTATTTCATAGAAAAACGTTTAAAATTTGTAGGTGAATGAAGAAGCAGGTTATAAAATAGGTTGAAGAGTTTGACCCTGGCTGGTGTTGTTTGTTTGTTTTGTTTTGTTTTGTTTTTCTGGTTCTAGGGATTTGGTACTGAACTATATATCCCTAGCCCTTTTAATTTTTATTTTGAGATGGAGTCTCACTTAGTTGCTTAGGCCTTCCCTAAGTTGCTGGTCTCAAACTTGCAATCCTTCTGCCTCAGCCCCCTGTGACCCTGGTTTTATAGAAGAAAAAGAATTTATTTCTAGAAAGAAAACTTCAAGTTCTATCACGATATATCAAACTATTATAGCTATATTAACAAATAACCGTGGTTGTTTGGGAGTAGCATCTTTAGATGCTTCTGAATCTTTTTTTTTTTTTTTTTGCCCATCTCTTAGTTCTCATCCTGTTACAAAAACCATGCGTTCAAATTTTAACCCTTCTTAGAAATCAAAGTAGAAATTTAAATATGAGAAATAATATTATAAGTATGCACACAAATATACACATATACAGTTGGAACCATGAAATCTAATGCTAGTCACATTGAGGTGAAAACAGTACATTTCTGCATTGCTGCCACCAGTATAAATTTCTACAACCCTCTAGAGAAAGTGATTTGGCATTTTAAATCAAGAGCCAGGAAAATGTTCATGTTCCACTATCCTGTAGTCCCACTTTTGGAAATCATCTTGTCATGGAAGTTCAAAAAGAAGAAAACTGCCCCCTGTGTGTAGTAAAAACTACATAGCTGAACTACTTACTCATGCACATGGCTGGAAGAAGTCTGAGCTGGGCAGGTTACCAGTTCCCATTTGTACAGCCTTTGCAAGGTTCATGAGGAAATCAGTGATTACAGACATGTCGAAGAGCTCTGAGATCACTTAACCAAGGCCTCATGTGAGTGTCCCAGGAATCGCTTCAACCAAGATATGCACCCAGGAAAATGTAGAAGAGATCTAAATTCAGGACGCCAGCCCTACAGGATAGCCAAGGAGAATGAGTCCTATCTGGCTTTTGATAGGGAAGAATGGGTCTTGACAGCCTTGGCCCTCAGGGAGTTCATTTGTTTGGGCTCAGAGCTAGATTTATAGGACTGCTACTCTGTACACTGTGGCTCAGAGGAAGATCTCTGGTGTTAGCTTGCCAGCGTTTGGACCCTGGCCCTGCCACTTACCAGTTGCCTGGCTTTGGGTAAGCTCCCTGACTTAGGTCCAATTACACCAAGTTTCAATTTTCTCATCTATAAAATGAAATTACAAATCATAATACCTACCATGCAGCACTATTTTGAGGATTAAATAATGCAGTTGACATATCAGACACCTGGTAAGTACTCAAAAACTGTCACCCTTTATTTATTATTAGTTCATCATTATTATAAATTCCCGGTGGAATTCTTCCAGGATTCTGGAGGGGAAGTTTAGTCAAAGATACTCATTATGGTACTATTGATAACAGCATACATGGAGTACTGGTAAATTTGTAACATTTGCCAATTTTCATGTTTTCATGGTATAAATACCCCCACCATAGTCAATTCCCAGTTACTAATTTGAAGTCACTGAACTTGGAGTAGGGAAGAGAAATACATACTTGGCTCCCAAGAACTGGTACAAGCTGGCTTCAGCATGCCACTAGGAAGAGACTTAACTATTTGCCAAAGCAGAATAACCAGTAGAATGTCCTTTGATGACATAATATGATGCTATGAAAACTAGAATTGTAAAGACTAGATGCAAAACTCAAAATAATAGAAAAGTCTCATATCATGAGGTGGCGGGTCACGTGTTCCTTATGCAATCATGAAAACATGATGCAGTTTTCAATTTTGCTGATTTTCTATATTCATGATCCACTTTTACCATTGCTGTTAATGCTCTCTCTCTCTCTCTTTCTCTCTCTCTCTCTTGTTCCAGGAAGCTGTTAATAAATCCATGATGCTCATTGTAAGTGATGGTGTTTGAAACTAAAGGATAAAGCCACCTCAAATGCTACCAACACTGGGAGAGGACAGGAAAGGAGGAGTACAAGATGAAAACAGTCAGATTTGTTGTTGAAGCAGCGCTGCAAGAAAAATTTCCCCCGCATTTGGATGCCTGTTAATATTGTATGCAAAATAAATCATAACAGAAACATCAAATTAGAATCTAAACTTGGGCATTAATGCATGTGTGCAAGGAAGAGGAAAAGTTTCTCCCTGTTCTGTTTTGGTCTTTGGTCTGCATCTGATGTGTAACATTCTGATTATGGGGTAGAGCAGACTCACGGAGGGTGGGGTGCTCAGTGTGAGTGAGTGAGTGAGTGAGTGTGTGTATGTATGTGTGTGTGCACACATAAGGGTTGAGGTCAAACAACTACAGGACCAATCGGAACAGCAGAGATGAGAACTAGCCAATTCCTAAAATGGTAGACTTCCTGGCTTCTTCCTCTTTTAACTCCTCTAATGCTCATTTTTCTTGTAAAAACATTTTTCTCCTGCTTTGTTAACCTTATACAGAAGCAACTTCTTGACAAGGTGACCCATCTAACCCAGACCACCTCCCAAGAATATGCAAAAGCCATTCTCCTCTTTCACTCACAACGCGACTCTCCTGAGACCCGTAAGGAAGGAATCACCCATGACGATGTCAAAGTTCCCTCCCTCTATACCCACCTCAAGCCATGACCTCCAGGACTAGGAGCCTAAAACACCTCCCACCTCCTGATCCTCTTCCAGATCTCTGACAGGGGATCCCCTACTCTGCCCTTCTCAGAAGGAAGTAGCCAGATAAGATGACATTTCCCCAACTCATACTCCTTTCAGAGTCTGGAAAGAAGGATATGGACAATAGGCCCCAGGGAACTTCCCGTACTGTTCCCCTACCTGCCCTCCTGCCCTGCCCTAAATGAGCCCACTACCAAAATTCCTCCCATGACCTGGCCCTGCTAAACCCTATAAAACCCAGACCCTTGTCGCAGCCTGCCACCAATTTCCCTCTCAAAACTGTGGCCCTCCACTGCTTAATCACTGGTCCGTCGAGGTCTGCCTCCATTTCCTTTTCCTTTTTGTGTTCTCTTTCATGTGCTTTCACAGATACTACAGCGTTCTGTGTTTAGATATTTAAGAAAAGATCTTTCATCACTTCGGTTTACTCTCTACCCAGGAGTAGTAAACCATATTGCAACTTATATAACTTGTATTTAGAGCTGGCCCCTTTCAAAAAAAGAAAAACAAAAAACAAAACTGAAGACAAAGCATTTCAGATGACTCGTTGCCAAACAAACAGGATTCCATAAGAAGGACTGGACCTGTCCGAGCCCCGTAAATGGTTTTTTTGGCGTTTTTTTCATATCAACATCCCAGTTGGCTCCCTCAGCCTAGGTAGGGCACTGATGGGGCTGTTGGGGAGATACCTGGGACCCTTTTCCCTTTTGGGCAAGGAGAAAGCACTGCCTATGCTTTGTCGTACATAAAAGAAAAACAAAAGTCATACACAATTTTTCTCTCTGTTTTATCAGTAAATATTTCTTCAAAACAACAGCTTCAGATCCAATCTGCCTACCCAAAAGATAGCTCCGAGCTAGAAAGACTTTTAATTCCCCAAATCCTCTGTCTCCAAACACCCATACTCGGGCTTCATGTTTTCGATTTTGTTTTTAGAAGAAATGGGTTTCTAGGGTCTGCATCTCAAAAGTCAAGTACCCTTAGCGAACAGAACCTGCACCTAGTATTCTATCTGGAATCCAAGCATCTTGCTTACAGAGTAGCTTGGTCTCAGATTTTCTGATATCTTGCTGCTTTATTTCTTCATTCGAGTCTAGCTCAGAGGAACGGGGGAAAGGAAAAGTCCCTTGATGCAGCCACGTGCTGGGATATCTGGGGTCTGAAGCTTGGTGGAGGAGGAGCTGATATTTATTGTTGAAATCAGGCTTAGCCAACTTTTCATGAACCCAAAGTTCGACTGTTCTCTTGCTCCCACCGTATCTGCAGAAAACCAAGAGCATGTTTTCAGGAACATTAGCACCCACTCATTCCAGAACCAATTCTGATTCCTGGTGACTTGTACAGATCACCAAAGATGCCCATAAAGAGAGATTGTGATAGAGCCCAAGAATTTCAATTTCTCATGTTGCAAGGAGAGGTGGAAATAAATACAGACCCCTAGGCAGGCTAAACTGGATACACCAGAGATATGAAAAAAATCCTATTATAAATGTAATATCTTGAGCCCAGAATGAACCCATCCATGGGGATAGAAATCGAATCAGAAATCCTCCGTTGTATAAATGCCCTTCGTGTTGATCTTTTCTTTCCATCCAGTGCTGTTTTGTATCAAACAGAATCTCTCAATTAAAAAAAAAATTGCAGCACTTAACAGACTTTTCACTGACTGAAATTTGGCTAACACTGTGCAAAACCTACTTGTATCAGAAGGGTTCAAAGGGATGTTTGCCGAACAACTCCATCTCAAGCAGGATGGGAATGGCTCCCTCTAATCAACTGCAGGAAGGCCTAGGAACAGCAGAATTGATTTGCTTCTACTGTTGTGGATGATTTTGCCTTGGTTTTTATTCTCGGCACCAGGAATTCAATGCCATACTTCCCTGCAGTGCAACCAGATTGGACATGAATACTGAATGAGACCCCTGGAAAGGGATTTAAGCCCCAAACTAGGCCACAGTTCAAGAGAAAGGGTACCTCCAACCCCCTCAAAGCTGTTTTCTTATTCAAAGAAAATTCTAAGCGCGTTGCATCTTACGCTAGAAAAAAGATGTTTTGAATATTTCATAGCCCCAAGGACTAGACAAAAATTATTATAAATTATATTTTAATGTAATATTAAAATTGCAGCTTGAGGGTGTGGTTTTTCATCAAATGTCTGCGAGCCTTGATCCTCATCCAAGCTCACATTCATCCTCTGGTGCTATTGGAAACCACCACATTCTGTTTCCTATGCGATTTTCCAGTGCTTACGGATTTCCCAGTGGTAGGTGAGATCACTTGCTTTACTTCAACAACCCTCTCCTTGAATATGCATCCTCAGAAGGAAAACTCAGAGATAGGGTTTGGGAAGCTCTAAACTCAATTTGCTACACAAGCGAAAATAGAGACATACAACTGGTGGTTATTTCCCTCCAGGTTGTGGGAAGATGTGAAAAACAAAACAAACAAACAAAAAAAAACAAAAACAAAAAAAATCCCTCAAGTGCCAGGTTCCCTTCCTCTGACAAACTGTGAGACGTGGCCATCTGTACGTGAGAGTGTATGCTTGTGAGAAGAATATATGTGTATTAAATGGAACAGCTAACTTTGTAAACAAGATGGCTAACTGCTGGTTGGTCTGCACTGAAGAGGAAAGATTCAGACTCTTTCCTATTCATTAGTAAGGAGCTCAGACCTGAATGATGTCCAGAGGGAATTGAGTGCTTGAGACTCCAAGCCACTTGTCTGAGGAGGGGCAAGCAAACCCTGCTCCTCAGGTGGTCATGGAACAGCTGGGAAAAGAAAAGAAAAGAAAAACACACAAGAGTAGGATAGATTGTATGTTGAAGGAAACTTTTCTTCGCTCCTATCTTCTTACTTCCTCCCTGAAAAGCCATCTTGCAGAATTTTCAGGTCGACTTTAATGAGGGGGAAAGTCGTTTCCCTCCCCACTTTGAGTTGAACTCTGAACATTATGTGTCTGCTCTATCTTATAGCCCCTTATAAAAAGTCAAATAATTAGAATTACATTATAAGATGAACCTTACTTATTTATTTATTTATTTTGGCTAAGAGGGCCAAAGCTAAGGCTTCCATTTATTCTCAGAGTTAACTTGTTCTTGGCCTGGGCCCCAAAACACTCAAGAGAAGCTAGCGCAGTTCATGACGCACTCACTTCAGTAACAAAGCAAGAACCTTAAGCCTTCAAGTGACTTCAAGTTATTCAACGTCTGGAACGTTTTATTTGTTTTCACGATATGAAATGCTTTTTGTGCCCCAACCCAGGCAGCATGTGGACTCACAGGCAGTTGTTGAATTCTTAGTTTGTGTTAATGTATTACAAATCTGAAAAGATTCCTGTTGCCCTGGAATTATTGAAAGCTGAGGACACAAATATCAAGTACCCCATATTTTAAAGGGAAGAGTAAATCTGGGGACAAGCAACCTCTTTGAGGATACAACCAAATCTATAATCGCAGCCTCCAACAAAAGCTAAATACTAGGGCCGGAGTTGTGGCTCAGTAGGAGAGCGCTTGCGTAGCATGTGTGAGGCACTGGGTTCGATTCTCAGCACCACATATGAATAAATGAATAAAATGAATATCTAAAAAATACATTTAAAAAAAGCTAAATAATGGGAAGGGTGCTGTGGTGACTTCCCATTCCCTTCAACAGGACAGACTCCGGCAGAGGAGCTGCAGGAGAGCCCTCAGCAGAGACGGCTGGGGCTGTTGGGAAGGGCAGAGGAGTGTTAAGTGTCATCCTGTGTGGCTGAGCACCTGCTTATGCATGTGGGCTTGCTAAATTTCTTTGGTGTCTATTTAAGCAGGAAGGAAAGAGAGTTGGAGGGGAAATCCAGGACATCGAGGTCCTCCATCATTACATAAAGATGGTGGCAGAGGTGAGTGACTGTCCTGTTGGTCAAGTGGCCGTCCTAGGAGACAGACAGCATTGAGCTGTCTTGTGCGTATCCCCACGTCGAGGGCTGACACCTGGAGGAAGTGAAGTTGGGATGGTGGGCGGAGGACAGGGCTCCTCTACCCAGGGCCTACAAACACCCGATTACCTATAAAAGGCAACTTTCTAGAGTGGATATTCTGAGATCTCTGCCTCCCGAGAACCAGTTTAGGCTGTGTTCTTGCCACTGAGCATTCTCATCTTGGCAAACCTCCCTGACCTGCCTCCCTCATGGGGTTGTATGCTGTGATCTGGATCCATGAATCCAAACTGCACAGAATGCACATCACTCGAAAGCTGAGCACTAGAGTTGTCACCTGAAAAAATATGGAGCGGCCACATACCTTTTCAAAAGTTGGTGTTTTTGTTTTATTGACTGAATCAAAATCCACAAAATTCTGTTCATAAAAGTAATAGTTAAATGCAATGTCCAATGACCAATATAGACCTTGATTATACATATGTGTTCATTATACGTTGTATATTGACATACATGTTCAAGTTTTAACTCCACTGAGTTTTTTAAACTCCATGAAAATGGGAAGCGGCCTGACTTCTGTATCCCAGTGCTATCCTAATATCTAGTGAAGATTCTTCCCCATAATAGATGCTCAATAAATATTTGTTGGAGAAACAACAAATAGATCTGCAAAATGTCAGAAATGGACATGTGCATATTATAAGGTATATAGTATGTATATATGTATAACCAGGGTTGAAGAAATTTGGTTCTGGAATCTATCAATTTTTCAAAATCTCCATTCTAATCCTAGGTTGATACTATCCAACATGGCTTCATGTGCTCCTGCATACTTAGAGATGAGCACTGGGCTTTATTTTTCCAGTACATGATCATTCTTTTCCATGGACTACAGTGAATTCAACTGACTTTAAGAGAGTTATAGCCCTTTTCTGAGCCATCACCAACACTCCTAATCATCAGTAGGCACCTGAACAGGCTACAGATGGAGGAAGACTCTGGTGAAGTTCCTCGAAGGAGATATCCTAGGAGGTTAAGCAGGTTTCTTATCCCTCAGAGTGGGTTTCCTTGTTCTATCACAGGAGTTGGGCCACTATGCATAGCAACATCCTAATTGCATTGCCACTGCAATTGAAAGGAAGAAATGTCAAGGAAAAGAAGGATACTTGGTCTATATGTATATCACACCAAAAAATTGTCCAGGGTAATGTAGGTGATGAACAGATGCATGTTATGTGAATGGATGGATGGAATACATTTTATTAAAGTTACTGCTACTAGCGAGAAGCTAGTGAGACCTCAAGCATCTTTCCACAGGTGGGTAAACATTGTGGAATCTCTGCTGGTGTCCACAGAGCATGCGAACTATGGGGTGACATCTCTGCATTAGTCACATGTCAGGAAGTTCCACCTGGGGTTCCTCGACAGCCTCAGAATCACAAAATGCATCTCCTCCTCTAGTAGATTCATCAGGCAGCCACAAATGCCATAATTTCCCACTGAAATAGAAATTATTGATGTGAAGTCACCTGGTCCTTCCACTCTGATTTGTGAAACACAGATGGTCTGGTAATGCCCTGTCAGTCGAAAGGAATGAGCGCAGTGGGGAAGGATGTTTATCCCAGATCTCACTGTGCATGATGCATTAGGACATTTCTTCCATTTGTGTTCCTGTTGGCATCCTACTTGTGATTTCTGGGCTTCATCATTCATGTGTATAGGAAAGCCCGGACTCAGAGCTGCCCAGTGAAGGCAGGGCTGCCCTTGGATTCATGTGCTCCTGCACCTACCATGAACAGGCAACCATGAAGGACAGTGTTTTCTCAAGTCCTAACAAGTGATCACTTGTCTAAAGGTGTATTTAAACCTTTTTAGGATGTATTCAGTCTTTTGGACCTAACTCAGGATAAATTTTGAAGGATATCTAGTACTGCTTAAGCAGTACTAGAATCCAGTGTAGGCAAGAGATCCTTGACTCTCAATTTGGGAATCTCATAAGTCTGAAAGAACAAGTCATGGTTTGTTAAGGCAGCATCGTAATCTTTATACAGAAAATATAGGGAACTTTAAGGAGGATTCCCTAGCTGTTGTCAGCAAGGACACACTTGTTCTCTTTTAATATACAAATTAATGTTTGTTTTTTAAAATGATACTCAGCACATGATTATTAATGATTTGGAAAAGACTGAAATGTGAAAAAACAAGCTCAATCATGAACCCACAGTCACTACAGAATTTCGATATCTTTTATATCAACTATTTTATAAAATCCCCTTAAGCGAGGAATGCTATTCAGCTCTTGATTTTTAATAGCTGCACAATCTTGTGTTATGGTTTGGATACGTGGTATCCCCCCAAAAGCTCACGTGTGAGAAAACGGAACATTCAGAGGTGAAATGATTAGATTGAGAGTTGGAAACTAATCAATGGCTTAATCCATTGATAACAGATTAACCAGGTGGCAACTGTAGGCAGGCAGGGTGCAGCTGGGGGAGGTAGGTCACTGGGACCTCTGGGATATATATTTTGTCCCGGGTGAGGGACCTTCTCTCTGCTTCCTAACCATGCCCTGGGCTGTTTTCCCCTGCCATGCCCTTCTGCCATTATGTTCTGCCTCAACTTGGGCCTGGAACCTTGGGGTTAGCCAGGTATGGACTGTGACCTCTGAAACTCTAAGCCAAAATCAATTTTTCCTCCTTTTAATTGTTCTTGTCAGGGTTTTTGGTCACAGTGACTCAAAAGCTAACTAAAACATCTTACATCCTGTTTTCCTTCTTCAGGTTCTAATGTGAACATTTTAATTCACTGTGAACATTTTAAATATTCAAAATGGCTAATATTCTGCTATGTGGCTTAACCAAATTTACATAGCAATTTTATATTGCTCAACATTTTTAGTCACTTCCAAATGACTCCTCTTTTAAAAGAATGGTGTGATGCATGCCCAGTATTTTCTCACATTTTGGGATTATTTCATTGAAAATAATTCTCTGAAGCATAATTATTGGCTCATAAACATGTAGCCAAACTACTTTCCAAATAGTCACACAGGTGAATGTTTATATCTCAACCCGCAAAATATGGGAATATGGGGACTGAAGTCCTTCTGCTTTCAACAGTTGTATAGAAAGGGAAATATTTTTTCCCTCCTCCTCCTTATTCCAATTTTTTTTTTTTTTTTTTTTTTTTTTTTTTTTTTTTTTTTTTTTTTTGTACCAGGGATAAACACAGGTATAGAACCCAGGGGTGCTTAACCACTGAACCACATCCCTAGCCTGAAAATTTTTTTCTTAAAGTATTAAGCAAGGAAGATACGTTGAATAATTCACATCCACATATTTACTCAGAAGTGTATTTATCTTTCAAATGCTGTCACTGATACATCATGGAGAGGTGTCGTAAAGAGGGAAATAAAATGCCTTTGCTTGAAAAGGATTGCATCCAGTAATGAAGTGCACTGAATGAAATGGTTTACCTTGAATATTTCTTGAAAATTTTTTTTACTAAAATAAGGAATATTTGTAAAATCTCTGAAACCATATTAGTGTAACTTCACACGTTTGATATTTTTAGGATAATTCTGATTTCATGTGACTTTTAGTCCTTTCAGTGAGAGAAGTCAGTCAAATTTACAACTAATAGGGATTTTAAAAACATTTATAAGAGTAGTTCTATAAATTCAGAAAATTGAATAACATACTCTCTTTCAGGATAAGTCCATTATACCACGACAACTTAAAATCAGAACACATGGTCTCACCAACGATCACAGCAGCCTGAGCAAAACTATCAGATGAAAATTGCCTTTTTGCTTGGATTTTTGTCCCTGAAAGTAGTGGGCTACCTTTGAGGTTAGTTTTTGTAAGCAAGTAATTCATGAAGGGTGGAACTGTTCTGAACTTATTAAACTGATAACTCAGTCAACCCACACTTGAAGTTGTTATTCTGAGGGTGAGTGACTTCATTGGAATTTGGATGGCAGAAGATAGCACACCTTACGAGAAAGATGCAGATGAATTTCATGCACAAAGACATAGTCTTTACTTAGTCTTCCAGGAAATTCCAAACTTTACAGGGAAGAAGAGGTCTAAAAATATCTCTTCTGAGCATGTTACTGACTTTATCTTGTACTGGTCTTCCAGCATGTATGTGAGATAGGTTTTGCTTCCTCTGTTTTTCAGAGAGGGAAACTGAGGGTGGGTATCACCAGATACTAGATTGTCTGTCCAAAAGATATTCTTCCCCTCCTCCTTGCTACCAGGGTATTCTTTCTCTCCTCCTTGCTACCAGGGCTCCAGCTTTGTCCAGCAGGCAGGGTGGTCATGGAAAGGGGGCCCCCCTCCCAGAAGTGAACCATGAGAATCTCCAAATGATAATATCATTCTCTTTGGCCAGTGATTGCTTCAGAGGTGAGCCTCTATCTAGTTTTAGTCAAAAATACAGTGGGGTCAGTCTGGTGAGGAACTTTTACTCCAGAAAACAAAAACAAAAACAGATAATCAAATAGAATGGACCTCTTTTCTTCTGGTGGACATGGGAAAATAACACCTTGTGTTGTGACTACCTTCTTAGTACTATGCAGAATCAGTGTGAATGTAAAAGCCAGCATGTCTGGGGTGGAGGAGCAAACAGATGAAAGTACTTTGGTTCACAGTAACATTAATAATTAATAATAAACACTTGAATATTCTATTGCTTGCAGTCAAAATCATTCTAGCTGGGAGAGTGACCAAGATAAGATTTAAACCCAAGCCTGATGGACCACCAAGTCCATGAAATGACCCAGTTCATGGTGGTCCCTGGAAACTCTTCTCTTTGGTGTTTGAGGGACAGCTACCAAGAATAGGGGTAAACCAAGCTAGAGAGACTCCATGCCACCCCTCCTGGTTCCTGGTACTGCCACTGTCCCTGCTTCAGCTCAGAGATTCTGAGTTAGTTATTGCTCCTAAAATGCTTCTCCTGATTAAAAATAATAGAAAACCACAGTGCTTTGAAAATTAATTTTATTTTTCATGTCAACTCTAAGCCAGTAGTTGTCTTTTGCTTGAAAGGATCTCTCTTAAAATCTTGGTCTACCGTTAGCTTCAACTATTTTTAGCTGATTCAGGATGGGGCAAAAAGGAAGGAAAGATGAAACCCAAAGGCAATTCAGAAACTGTTCTTTACTTGACCTACTCTGATTTTTTTTTTCTTACCTAGATCTTGGTTTCCCCAGAATATATAATAAGTAACCAAATCAGTTTGTTTTCTATCCTAGTTTTTTTTTTTTTTCTTTTGCTTCTGTAACTTTTCACTCATAGGGATGGCCCTGAAGAGGAGTGGGATGGCCCTGGGTCCTGCAGGAGGGAAGAGAAAGGGGGTTGATACTGAGGCTGTGAGGCAGGAGAATTTGTGACTAACAGCCCAGAGCACAGATAAAATATGATTCTTCTTAAGATAGGTTTTAGTGATCATTTTGTTGTTGTTTCAGGAAATTAACCACCTCTGGTGGGAAAGAATTTCACTTCATATATAATAAATGCTGAAAAGATGTTAGGAAATGTGAATGGGGAGAGAAGAAAGGGGGATGGGAGGAGGAGAGGAAGACACTCTTGTTACCATTCTCTTCATCAGCTCAAATGCCTGTTTTAGTCAACATTTTCATGGTTGTCACCAAAAGACCCGACAAGAACAATTAGAGGAGGAAAAGTTTATTTGGGGGCTTATGGTTTCAGAGGTCTCAGTTCATAGAAGGCCAGCTCCATTCCTCAGGGTTTAAGGTGAGGCAGAACATCATGGTGGAAGAGTGTGGTGGAGCAAAGTGACTCAGGGCATCGCACCAAGAAGCAGAGAGAGAGTTCCACTCGACATTGACAAAATATGTACCCTAAAGGCACACCCCCAGGAACCCATCTCCTCCAACCACACCCCACCAGCCTACAGTTACCATCTCGTTAATCCCTATCAGTGGATTAACATGCTGATTGGGTTAAGACTCTCACAACCCAACCATTTCATCTCTAAGCTTCTCGCATTGTCTCACTCATGAGCTTGTGGGGGACACTTAATATCGAAACCGTAACAATGCTATTGAATGCATACGTGGACATGGAAGTATGGGAGGTTGCTACCTGACTTCTAGTGAAGCATTCTGGGATACAGGTGAGAGATGCAGGAGAGAGATGGGAAGGATAACAGAATGTATCTAAGCCTGGAATCTTCAGGTCCTACCTTCTGAGGGTTAGTGTTCCTGCTGTAAGCTTGCACAAGACTAGAGAACAAATTGGGGGGGGAAATCCAGAAATCTTACAGCTGTAAAACAAGGAAAGTTCAGGACTATCCAATTTCCTTTTATTCTGTATTTGTCTCAAACTGCAATCTGAAGTTTCAGAACTAAAAGGGGAAAGGAAACAGTGCAAATGTTATGGCTTTTCTGCATTTGGGAGAGATGCCTTCATGAACAAAGCACAACCTGAAAATCAATGCATAGCAAATGCACCTGTCTAAACAGGCTATGAGCTTCCTAAACCTTCATGCACAAATGTGATTCAGTGGTAGATAAGGCAAAGCACCCAGGTTCTGGGTCCATGTATCCTCTTTTTTGTTTCAATATCCTTTTTCATGCTTACCCCTACTCCTCCCTGGCTTATTCTGAAATTATTTTCTGTTATGGTCTCTGTCTCACTCCTATTCCTACTTCCCACTGGTTTTCCAATGTTTTCAAACCAAGTAAGCATTTTACTCAGGTAATGATGGTACATTCTCTCTCTCTCAGCAGAGCAGCAAGGGTTATTCAAAGCATAAAGTGGACCACTGTTACATTTCCCCACTGTCAATTTCTACATTCCATTTCTATGGAAAAATGGGCAATGGCATCTCCAAACTACTTCCTGCTTGGTTCCTGAAGTAACTAGAAGTCCTTGTTTTCTCTCAGGTGGGGGCATGCATGGATACATTGTCTTTTAATATATTTGCCTTGGACCTGATATCAGTGCCTCCTGCAATGAGACTGTCTTCCTTTTCATAGGTCAGAAAGCCAAAGTTCAAAGATTTCAAGAAAGTTTCTCAGAATTTCACTGGAAGAACAGCCCATGGAGTATAGAACCTGTGCTCTTTTCATAGCCTGAGCACCCTCCAAGCCCTGATGGGATGCTCTGCAAGAGGAGAGGGAGGAGGTTGAAAGCATCTTTCCTGAACATTCACCTCAGCATCCTGTCACCACCCACAAGGGATAAGGAGAGAGTGTGATAATGGGAACTTTATTTCAGATAAAACCATTCCAGTCAGCTTCAAATTGATGTATTGAAGCCAAGCAAGAGAAGTACCCCTAGAGATAAAGCAGATGCCAATTTGGGAAAGGCCCTGAACAAAAGCACTTAGACTGGAAGCAATCAGCATTTCCAAAAGCCAACATTTTTTTAGACAAACCATTGAAATGGGGCTTGCCGCATGTAATACATGGCATCTATTGCATCTTTTTGGACAATGCCTTTTAGTTCTTCAGGAACTGACAGTTGACTAAAGGCCTTTCTTTGGGGAGAAAATTGCTCCACTCCTTGCTCTCTGCCTGCCACACAAATATTTAGGGAGACCTGGTAAACGTTGAGAAACACAATGAAGCAAGTGTATAGACTGAACTAAGAAGTGACAGGGTGATTCATTGAGTTTTATATCAGTAATTCTTGCCCCTATACCTCGTAGCTCAGGAAGGCTAGCTAGAGGTTGCTGTATTTTCATATTTTCTGGCTAGGGATTCATGTTATACCTGTCTTCAGACATACAGCCCTTGGACTATATCCCACCTGCAGACTTTGCCTTATCCTAGAAGATTCAAATTGCACACATTAATCTTCCTGAAAAGGGATTCATATTACAGTTAAAATGCATCTTTAATATGGAAGTGCCAGTACCTTATGCAGTTCTGTTGATGCAACATCCCTTCAGCACCCCTAGAGAATCTCAAATTCCTCAAGAAAAAGAGTTGTCCTTGGGCACATGGAGGGGTACTAAGGATGTGGAATGAAGGCACCCACCATCTGTTCTTGGGTGAGGCTGAAAGGAACCACATAGAGATATCCTCTTGAGCTGTTCTGGAAGGAAGCACATTCCCCTTCCTTATAGCACTTTGAGGAATCATCAGAGCACCGTCGATGTAGTGATGATGCATTGAGGGAATTTCAAAGCTCTGTTTTCAGGGGAGGGTCTCACATTGACTCTGTATGATTCTGTCTCAGTTGTCAAAACCAAAGTCCTCCGGCATGATGGAGCTTTGCTCCCCAGTGACTGTTTATCCATCTTCACAGACTGCTCTGTGCCCAGGAAGTCTGCTTTGGTCTTTCTCTGTTCTCTGGGGGTAGAATCTGAGTCTGAACTCCAAAATCAGGCTTCTCCCCTGGAATCAGTGACAGCTTTCCCTTTGTCAACTGGAGCTCCATGTTGTTTACTCCTATCCCTCTCCCAGGGACATTACACTGACTCATGCTGGACCTTCCAAAAACCAGCTCCTTGCCTGATACCAACCAGATACCATCGCCCCTCCTCCCACTGGGTGCCCTTTCCAGAAGCAAATGGCTAGTTCGGGTCTCATGAGAAGCAGCCTGTCTAGGGCAGAGCATGAGTTTGGAGTAAGGCTCAAAACCTGATCTGGCACTTACGAGTGATGTGACATTGGGAAAAAATCATAGAACTTCAGCTTCCTCATCTGCAGAGTGGGGATTACAATCTCTACCATCACAGCAAATAGATGGAAAGTGCAGTTTCTGGCATAATAAGGGGACAGAAATGGCAGATCTTTCTATTCCTCTCCATAGGCAGCTTGTCTGTTTCAGTGTTTTTGTGTGATATATGAGAATTTATTTCTTTTGTAGAGTGTGCCTGCCTCTGAGCAAGCCGGGAACATTTCCAGGGTGGCCAAATCCTGTGCACAACAGGATCTAGATGGTTTATCCCCTTTCTAGATTATCTTTCCTCTCGTGAGCTGGGGCCTAGCCCTGAGGATGCACTGGCAAGTCATAGAGATGGAGGACCATACACAGCCAGGGCCCAGGGAGAAGCTCCCCAGAGATAAACTAAAGAAGCTAAGATCAGTCCACAGAACCAAAGCGGGAGGTATGGAGCCAGTACCTAGAGGCACGGCCTGAGGTCAGTTGGGAATGACAGGGCCTTTTTGCTCAGGTATCTACTAAAAGTTACCGAAACAAGCCTGGTTGGATATTTTTCTGAGGTGGGAGTGGAGTGTAACAATTTACCCTGTCTGTTGTATAAAATGAAGTTGGGTCTAATTTTGGTTCCACTCTTACCAAGAACTCAAAGTCCCTGACTGAGAAGCAAAACAACTTTTTCCCCGGTATTTAACATAAATTGTCTAGCTATGGCTGGAAGAAGGCAGTTCTCAGAACAAATATGCTGAAAGAGTGGAAAATCTGTTGAAAGAGACATTTTTGTCCTGCCTCCCATAAGGAAGGATTTCATCTTGAGTTTAGCAGAGTTAAAACTTCAAACTTTATCCCAGGTATTGGAATATTAAGTGAAAAAAACCAGGAAAGAAAAATAACCAATGAAAAACAAGCAAAGGCCATTTGGAATCTTAATGGCAGAGCAACATACAGAATCCTTCTAAATAAAAGACCTGAAGTGAATGAAATTCAAAGCATTTTCAGACAAGATATGCAGAGCAGTTCACAGTCAAGTTGAACGAAGCCAAAGAAACACACTCATTGGATAAGAACACACTGGAGGAAGTTCACTGCACATTCTTCACAAGTAATACTTCCCCTCTGAGTCATGACTGGCTGAAAAATCAACATTTTGGCTGGACACAGTGGTGCATGCCTGCAATCTCAGCAGCTCAGAAGGCTGAGGCAGGAGGATCATAAGTTCAAAGCCAGCCTTGGCAATTTAATGAGGCCCTAAGTAACTTAGTAAGACCTTGTTTCTAAATAAAATATAAAAAAGGGCTGGGGATGTGGCTCAGTGGTTAAGTACCCCTGGGTTCTATCCCTAGTACTTAAAAAAAAATCAACATTTTGGGTTTATATGCCAAGTGAGACTCCTATGAAATATATCACCTTAAAAACTTTTGGGGGCTAGGGAGATAGCTCAGTCGGTAGAGTGCTTGCCTTGCAAGCACAAGGCTCTGGGTTCGATCCCCAGCACCACAAAACAACAACAACAACAACAACAACAACAACAACAACAACAACAACCACCACCACCACCACCACCACCACCACCACCACCACCACCTTTTGGGCTTCTCATTGAAGCCAGGGGGCCTGGTTAAAGTTTCAGCCCTTTTAGACACTCACGACTTGTTCCTTAGCTAAGGAGTTTATCCTTTTAAAGTCCTCTTTTCCTCCCTGTTCAGAGCACTCGGAAAGACCTCACCACCCTTTCCCTAATATGGGAGCTTCCTGAAGCACAGGTGGAATTTTCAGATCTCCTCCTCCTCTCTGGCACAGAGTGGGTGCTCAGTAGTGGTCTGTGAAATGACTGAGTGAATGAGGAAGCACAGGAAGGAGAACAAGGGCTTTGAAATTGTGTGTTTTAAAGATATATTTCTGATATATATATATAGATAGATAGATATAAAGATATATATACATACATATATATATGTATATATATATTTCTGCCATTCTTTATTTGCTCCATTCAGTATGTTTTAAGCATCTTCAGAACCCTAAGAACTGCAAACCAAAGAGCTCAGACTCTGCAGTATGTGAAAGGAATGATCAGTTTGGTTGATTCTGATCAAAACCATAACAAAAATGTATTAGTGGAAGAAGTTCAACACAAAATGTTTTCATATATCATCATAGTTTCACCTCTACTAAGATTTAATGCTCACTAAAAACATTTTACAAATACTTTATAATTATATCAAATTACATCAACGTGTTTAATAATTTAATCCATATCCTTATGCATGCATTTTAGTCAGCTATTTTACCACTGTGACTAAAGGACCCAGCCAGAACAATTGTAGAGGAGGAAGGGTTTATTTGAAAGCTCATGGTTTCAGAGGTCTCAGTCCATGAAAGGGTGGCTCCATTCCTTGGGGCTCAAGGTGAGGCTGAACATCATGGCAGGAGAGGGTGGCAGAAGGAAGCAGTTCATGTCATGGTGATCAGGAAGCAGAGAGAGACTCTGCTTGTCAGATATAAATACACAAAACCACGCACCAACTTCCACCTTCTCCAACCACATCCTACTACTTCAGTCATTCCTCAGTTAATCCCTATCAGGGGATTAAATCATTGATTGGGTGAAGACTCTTATGACCCAATCATTTCTCCTCTCTTCATGCACTGTCTCACACAAGAGCTTTTGGGGGACACCTCACATCCAAACAATAACAGCATGCAATACCCTTGGACACATCTGAAAAGATTCATCTCAGTTTGTTTCATCTAGTTTAAACAATACATAGGCATGCAGTAGAATTCACTGTTCCTAGTTATTTTGAAAATTAATTTCATTCCAAAGATGCTTTCTGGAATTAGGCAACTGGACCCAAAATGTTCTGTTGAAGAATATAATTTGTGGGGCTGGGGGTATAGCTCAGTTGGTAGCTGCCTCGCAAGCACAAGGCCCTGGGTTCAATCCCCAGCACCCCCCCAAAAATAGAATATAATTTGTGAGGAAAGAGATGGCAGCTAGAGGGTAAAAGTCCTAGGCAGAGAAAGATGAATGGAAATGCAGATCCCTTGGGTAGTTTTCTGTTCTTGTTATTTCATGCACTGCTGAAATTCTCCCTAGAAGAAAATGGTAAAATCCATTTCTCTCAATAGAAGTGAGCCTTCAAGGTTTTAACAGATATAGGAACCTCCCTTTGGAGGCTGCTAGGTGTTTGACCTCATGCTGTTGACTTTAGATAAGTGGGTGATGATAAGCAAGATGCTTGAGGCCAACTCTGGGATGCTCAATTATAGTTTCCAAGGAAATAATCTCCTTATGGTCTAGGGATCCTGGCTGGGAGAGGAAAGTATGATGTACACTGCTTAGCTTCAGTCATCCTTGATGACAACCTCACTAACGTGAGAACCCATAAGGCAGAGGAACAGAAGTCACTTCTCTAATGCTGAAAATCAGAATGACAAATGCAGTCTATAGAATTAAGACTTGTGACCTTTTCTCTAATTCCTTTGTCTCATGATAAAAATGTAACCTCCATTTCATAAGCAGGTGCTTATAATCCTCTCAGTCACCCAATGAGATTGACCTAGTAGTGAATAACAAGCAATCCTTTGACTGTCCTACACCTGAACTCCCTTTCTATGTTCAGCAACCCACAATCTTGTTGGGAGCTTTCCCAGCTTCCTTTGAAGGTCAAAGTGGGCATGAGACCAGGGTTCTGCTAATCAAATGACCTGAGCTGGATATTTGTCTCAGGTTCAAGTAGAGTTCCCTTTTCTCTGGAGGTGATGGCAGTAGTAGTGGTCACAAGATGGAATTTCCAGCACATACTAGCAATGATGCAAAGCATAGTGTCTAATGCTTCATGATTGTGATTTCTTTATGATACCACTTCTGCAACCTGATTACAGAAATTGTTGTGTGCCTTAACTGGGTTTCTCAGCTCTTCAATTTCTCTGAGTAAGAATACTAACATTCCCTAAGTAAGATCAAAGTTTAATCAAAGCCAATACCATCTACTTTCAAGGTTTGTGCTCTTAAACCTAATGTAGTGGTCCTACAATAGCAGAGTCTCTTCACCTAGCAGCTTCCATTAGGGCCAGGAAAGAGGCATAAAGCTTGATGGAAGGCAAGTTAATGCATTTAGGCAAAGACATTTCCTCTTGCTTCTAGCACTCTGGCCAGACATTCTGGTTAAAGGATAAGTGAGCTGACTCCACAGACTTGTCCAGGAAAAGCAGAATTCACTTTTTACTTCAGATAGTCCAACATGATTTAGTTCTGCCATTCAACTAAAATTTGGTGAGAAGTCCTGGATTTTCAACTCGATAAGAAAGCAATTGATATTCTCAGAGAATTTTTGCTCAGCAATATGGATTTTTAAAATAAACTCTATTGGTGTGAAAGTTTTAAGGTTTCATCTTTCATTGGTGCTGATATTTCAGACAAGGAATATACATTTAAATTATATATTTAATAAATCCTCAATGTCATGAACTGCCAGGTTTGGAATGTTCTTAAAAATGATCTGGTCCATCCACATGACCAATATCAAGCTCCTAACCTGTGAGCTTCCTGCCTGGCATTTTTAATGATGGAGTCAAATTACTACCTGAACCACTGTCCCATGTTTGAATGTTTCTGATTACCATACAGGTTTTCCTTTTAATCAGTCCATATAGATTTCTAGGTGATCCCTTCTCAATGGTTCCTACACCTGTACTTTGTAGGAAAAAAAAGAATATTAAACTAACTTTTCACACATTAGCTTTAACAGACTTTTTGTACCCCCTGCCCTAGTCCACCTGATTTCTCCTACAGTTAGAGTAGACAGTCTCAAGCCCTGTTGAATTTCTTTCTCTTTTCAGCCTCTGAATCCTCTCTGAAGTTATGGGAGCCCATGTAAGAAGACAACCAGAAAGTGGGTGAATTGTCATTCCCAGGAGGAATCCTAAACCAGTGAAAGTCCAGAACTGATGGTTGAATGTCTCAGACTTTGAAGAGAAAATTCTGAGGTACATTCTACACAGCTGCTTAGAAGTCTCCAATGGGATGGGCCCCAGTTGCCCACGGTGATAATAACCTTCTACTGTCTTTCATTCTTCTGTCTCACTTTCCCCCTTCCTTCATTCTCATTTCCTGGCATCACCTCCTCAGTCAAACATCTTCATTTAAATCCTTGTCTTCAGCTCTACTTAAAGAAGAACCAAAACTAAGACAGCATTCACCACTGATGCATCTGGTTTGGGGATAAGAAAATAAAATAGAATTACAGTAACTTGTGATGTACTCTACATCTGTCTCTGCATTTGGCTTCTTCACATGAAGACCACAGAAAGACCTTGGGCTTTGGAGACAAAGGGCCCATGTTTAAGTTCAAGTTATGCCTCTTATTAGCTTTATGGTCAGAGTATTTAAATTCTTAAAGCCTCAATGTCCTCATTTGTCAAATGAAGATAGTAAATCCAAACAGACTTAGTGTGAGGATTAAATAGCAGACATAAAGTATAATTCCATAAGAATGACTTGTTTTTTTTTTTATTTTACCTCTGAGAAATAGATAATTCCCATTCTACAGTGGAGTCAAATGGGGTTCAGGGGTATTAAGAAACTTGGCTTTCCTCCTTAGCCCCTTCTGGTTATACCCACAGTCGTACCTGACTTTCTTTGTTCTCCAACCCCTTGTAACTCTCCTCCCAGATTCTTGCTTGAATAACTCCTTCATGTCTCTACTTATTTTTCACTTCCTATATGATTCCCACCCTGACCACTTCTTTCCCATTGCTTCTTCAATCTCCAGAGCTTCTATTTCTATTCTGTCTTATTTTTGCCTTGGTGTTTCTCTTCCTTTAGCTTAATGCCTATTTTAAAAATACTTCTTTCAAGTTTCTTTTGGATTGTGCTAATACTTCTAGTTCTTTGGGTACAAATATGACAGTTTGTTACATCTGCCAACTCTCTCTCATGCTGTCTTATCTCCCATGTTTTGTAATTTTTACTGTGAGCTCATCTTCAGGAGGAATTGTGTTCCTTGTGAATCTGAGTGTTTTGGATTTGGTGCAGTCCCTAATGGATGGGTTTTAAGTTTGCTTCTGCCAAAACCCTAAAGGAGCCATAATTTTTAAACTGCTTGTTTCACATGTTGATATCCTTTGCATGTTTAGATACAGTAAATCGGAATCGTTAACTATTTTGAGGGGACTCTTTTTATTTGCGAATTTAGTATATGACCAGTTTTCTGGATTCTTCTCCAGGTTCCCTTTTTCATTTTCTAATCAAAGTACTCCCAGATATATGTAGGAACTGAATTGCAAGGTCCAGAGCCTCTTCTCTTATTCTATATGGGAGCTAAAACACCACCTCCCCTGGTCTTAGAGCTGATGGTTAGGCCTTAAAGCAACATGAACTGATCATCAACAGCTTCTGCCCAACACTCTTGATTTATTCCCTTCTTTGTTTCTGGCACTGCAATTGCCTTGTCTTTCTTACAAGATCAGCTCTGTATTTACTTTATACTTCTGTTATATTTCATCTATGGTTTCTTTGTGTTTGGAGGATAGGGTTCTCTCTGCATAAGATCAACTTGCCAGAGTTATTGGAAGTCTCTAAGTACTTTCCTTATGTAATCCCTTATCAGAAATGAAACATGCTCTAGACAAGATGAAAATTCATATGCTATGGTTTGAACATGTCCTTCCAAAATTCATGTGTTGGAAACTTAATCCTAATGCAATAATGTTAGGAGGTGACTGTGGGAAGGCTCTGTCTTCATGAATAAATTGATGTTGCCAAAAAGGTTTGTAGTATCTTTTCTGCCATGTGTGGACCAAAAGTTCATCTCTCTCTGATCCTTCTACCTTCTGCCATGTGAGGGTATAGTAAAACATATCCACTTCAGATGCCAACCTCTTCATCTTGAACTTTCTCGAAGTATGAGAGAATAAATTTCTGTTCTTCATGAATTACCCAATCTCAGGTATTGTGTTATAGTGGCAAAAAAAAGGGAATAAGACACCATGCCAGAACTTAAAAAATAACAAAAAAGACACTGATTTTCTCTCTCTCTCTTTCTGTGTGTGTGTGTGTATGTGTACTGGACATTGAATCCATGCTAGGCAAATGCTCTACTGCTGATCTACATTCCTCCAAACACCGATTTTGACAACTGACATTTATGGAGAATTTGTTTTGTGACAGATAAATGTTAGAATGTGTATAATACATTATCTAATCATCAAAGCAACTCTGAGCTAGACACTACTATGCCTATTTTTCTTTTAAAAATTTGTTCTTTTTCGATATACATGACAATAGAGTGTATTTTGACATATTATACATACAAGAAGTATAATTTATTCTAATTAGGATTTCATTATTGTGGTTGTACATGATGTGGAGTTTCACTGGTCACATATTCATAAATGAACATAGGAAAGTTATGTCCAATTCATCTTTCCTAATCCTTTCTCCCTTCCCTTTCCTTCATTCCTCTTTGTCTAATCCAATAAATTTCTATTCTTCTCTCCTCCCTCCTTATTGTGTGTTAGCATCCACATATCAGAGAGAATATTCATACTATGCCTATTTTTGAGAAGAATAAAGTGAAGTAGGAGTAACTTTCCAAGGTCACACAGCTGGTTAGTGGTTGAGGAACCTAGAATAAGTTAGTGCTGAGCTGCTGGGGCATATATCCTGGCTCCATCATATTCAACGTGTATTACATCGGGCAAGGTACCCCTTAAAGTACAGATGACGCTAATAATGTCCATTGTGAAGATTGTTTTCAATGTGAAAATATTTTTAGAAAGTACCTAGTACAGTGCTTGACCCCTATAAATGCCCTATAAATGTCAGGTATTGTTACACAGCACCCATTTAGAAACCATATTTGTTTTGCACAGAGAAGAAAGAAAATTTTCATTTGGGACATGAAGGGATGGTTCTTTGCTTCATTCGTCACATCCTGAGAAGTTAGCACCAGCATGCGTTCTCTCTGACTACCAGGCGGTTCCCTGCACACCTTCTGTGAGCACATCAGTTATTACTGACTTGAACTTCTGCCTCTCTATTTGTATCCTCACACATTTTAATTTCAGATTTCTTGCTAATTGATGCACCCATCATGCTCCAACTCATTTCTTAATATACCAAAGTCATTTGTAAGATTTCTCCAGGGTCTCCAGAATTAAGTTTGTACAGATACCTTGGAAGGACTGATTTGCCAAGTTGTTCCAGACTTTGAGGTAGGAAAAGAGAAGGGAATATCACAGATTGGGCTTTCCACAAGCAGATACTGAAGTGGGTTTAGGGGTACCTATGTTTATTAGGGATTAGTGTCTGTGAGAAGGAGGAGAGGAAATGCAATTCAGTAAGGGGAGGCAGAACTGCAATGTAGGGCTTGACCAATATAAGTCTCTTCTAACCTGGTGGAAGAGATCTGGAACAAATATGGCTGATCAGAGCTGCCCTGGCCTGGGTCACTCAGTCACTGGATGCCCCAGGAACATGGTTTAATTTATTCTGACACCAAATCTATATTGAATGTAAATTCCATTTCTCCAACCTGTGTCAACTGTAATATCTTTTCAAAATCTGTCTTTTAAGTCCATAAAAATCTTTCCCCTCAGTTTTAAAATTGTAATCCATTGATTAAGGAGGCTAAACTTTTTCTGTGTAACTCTTAGTCAGTTGACTTTTTTCTTTTTGAAATAATATATTCATATTATTTGCCCCTTTTTTCCATTAGGGCATTTTTATTATTCCAATTAATCTGCATAATTCCTTTTCTTTCATTCTTCAAATATTTTAAATTAAAAAAAAATTTAATTTGTTCTAATTAGTTATACATGATAGTAGTATGCATTTATGCATTTGATAAATCATACATAAATGGAGTATAATTTCTCATTTTTCTGATTGTACATATTGTAGGATCACGTCAGTCATGCAGTCATATGTGTATGTGAGGTTTTCCTTATGTAGCAAGAAGACTTAATCTGTTCCAAACACTTGCAATTGCTCATTTTTCTTTCTTTTCTCTGTCTGTGCTGGGTCTTTTACCCATGCTAGGCATGCTTGGGTGAGGTAATTTGCAATCCAGGAAGACCCTGAAGGATCTGACAGCTGAAAGCTCTCTGATGTCCATCCTCCTGCAGTTGGACATCAGCCTTCCTTGAAAGGGGAACTGGGTAGTTCATCTCTGGATGGAGAGATGAAGCTACACATGAGATTTCATCAATCTTCTAATGGAAACTTTAGGTCATTATCAAGATGATTGCTTTCCCCCTCCCTGTCCTCTTATATGAAATTTAACATGGTAGCTAAACTCTCCCACATTTGGTTATGAGCTCCTGGAGGGCAGGATCTGGGAATGATGCATCCATAGACTCCAAAGCACATTTCATGATCCCTTTGGATCCCTTTGGATCATGAAAGTGGAGCTGATTTTTGTTAAATTAAAAAAAAAATTAGGTGAGAACTGCACTAGGAACCATAGAGCAAAGAACAGTCCACTATGTAATATTTGAGGAATTATTTAATTTAAAAAAATGTTAATTAGCACCTACATCATGCCAGCTAACAAAATGAATGGCAAATGTATTACAATTATAAATATAAAAATTGAAACCATATATCTAAGATAATATAGCTAAATAGGTCTCTGATTTTGAGGTATTCATATTTTAGAAGCAATGGAGGAAACCATGAACTAAATTCATAGCATACTTATGTAATTTTAAATTATCCATGTGTAAGAAAAACTTTTAAAGACAAATGAGCAATTGGAATTAAAGATTGAAAGGCGTGAGGCTGTGGATGTAGCTCAGTGGTAGAGTGCTTGCCTAGCATGCGTGAGAGGTCCACTCACTCCTACCCCACCCTCCAAAAACAGGATAAACAAGAAACTGGAAGAGTGTAAGAGATCAAGTCTTATTACTACATAAATTAATTATGCAAATTGATTGGAATAATAAGAATACCCTAATGAATAAAAGGGCAAATAATATGAATGTAAAATTTCAAAAAAGAAAAAATCAACTGACTAAGAATTACACAGAAAAAGTTTAACCTCCTTAATAATCAATGGATTACAATTTTAAAACTGAGGGGAAAGTTTTTCAAGTACCTAAGAGACAGATTTTGAAAAGACATCACTGTTGACAAAGGTTGGAGAGATGGAATTTACATCTAACATAGATTTGGTGACAGAATAAATTTATACAACTCTTCTTGAGGTCATTTTGGCCATATGTATAAAAAGTTTTTGATCCAACCATTCTATTTTGAACATTTTCTCTACATAAAATATCTGAGACATAAACAATGATAAACAGCAATAGGAGAATCCAGATTAAATAAATTATAGTTGATTCACTTACCATCCAGCTATTAAAAATCACACTGCTAAAAGAGTATTTTGTGACATTAGAAAATTCTCAGGTTAAAATGTTAAGTGGGAAAAGTCAAATATAAATGGTGTGAGTCTAAATTTACTTATAAATATATTTATCTATACATACACACACAGGCATACATGCTAGGTGAATATAAATTAACAAATCATGTGTCTGAATGATGATAATTATGGTTTTTCCTTATTTTTAATTTGAAAATGTTCATACTGTGCACATATTAATTTGGTATTCAGAGAACTCAACCAAATACACATTCTCTCTCTCTCTCTCTGTTTCTCTCTCTCTCATGCACACACACATACATACACACACTCACATACTTTTAAATAAGTGACTAGTAACAGAAGAGAGTTCAGCTTAGTCCTGCCCTGCCCTGACCATGCATCTTAGGCAGCTCTCTCTACATCCTTGAAGAAAGGATACCTTAACCCTCTCACCTTCTTCAAAGTAATTAAGATAACTATTTTTATATTGAGAATTTACAAATTGCTCTGGAGTGTAATAAAGATGAATTTGGAATTGTACACATTTGAATCTAAATCCCAGATCAGGCAGTTGTGTGTCTTGGGCAGTTCCCTTGCACTTAAATAGACTCCCTTTGCAAAATGAGGTTATAAATACCCACCTATAGTATTGTGGTAGGAACAGCACAGTGTACCATTTAAAACACAGACTTGGGAACCATATTGGCTTGGTTTGAATCCTAGCTCTGCTACCACTTGCTATGAAAGTATAACCAAGTTATTTAACCTTTATTTGACTGGGCACTGTGTCCATGTCTGCTTTCATTTTCTAATCCTTTCTCCTTCTAACTTACCTCGTCTTGTCAAATTTCCAAGTGGAGATTTTGTAACATGAAACTCAACTCACTGTGAATCAAAGACTTGGGCACTAGAACACAGACCCTGGGACTACTAAAAGAAAAAGTAGGCCCAAATCTTCACTGTGTTGGCCTAGGACCTGACTTTATTAACAAGTCTCCTAAAGCGCAAGATGTTAAATCAAGAATCAGTAAATGGGTATGAAAAATGGTGGAAGGAAACAGACATCATTACCCTATGTACATGTATGATTACATGAATGATATGATTCTACATCTTGTACAATCATAGAAATGAAATGATGTACCCCATTTGTGTACAATGAATCAAAATGCAGTCTAATATAAAAATAAATAAGTAAAAAAAAGATAGCCTGCATTCTCCCTTGATTGTACATTGCTTTCCCAAATATATCTCTTGTCTGTGCCTTGGGAAAAAAAAAAGAATCAATAAATGGGATGGATTCAAACTAAAAAGCTTCTTCTCAGCAAAAGAAACAATGAATAATGTGAAGAGAGAGCCTACATATTCAGAAAAAATCTCTACCACATGCACCTCAGATAAATCATTAATCTCTAGGATATATAAAAAATCAAAAAACTTAACACCAAAAAAAACCCCAATCAATAAATGGGCTAAGGAACTGAACAGGCACTTCACAGAAGAAGATAAACAATCAATCAATAAATATATGAAAAAATGTTCAATATCTCTAGCAATTAGAGAAATACAAATCAAAACTACTCTAATATTTCATATTACTTTAGTTAGAATGGCAATCATCAAGAAAACAGCAAGCAACAATAAATGTTGGAGAGGATGTGAAGAAAAAGGTACACTCATACATTGCTGATGGGACTGCAAATTGGTACAACCACTCTGGAAAGCAGTATGAAGATTCCTCAGAAAACCTGAAATGAAACCACCATTTGACCCAGTTATCCCACTCCTCAGTTTGTACCCAAAGAACTTAAAACCAACATACTACAGTGATACATCAATGTATATAGCAGCTTAATTCACAATAGCTAAACTATGGAACCAAACTAGATGCCCTTCAACAAATGAATGGATAAAGAAAATGTGGTATATATACACGACGGAATATTACTCAGCTTTAAAGAAGAATACACTTCTGGCATTTGTTGGTAAATGGATGGAGTTAGAGAATATCATGTTAAGTGAAATAAACCAAGCCCCAAAATCCAAAAACCAAATGTTTTCTCTGATATTCAGAAGCTAATTCACAATAAGGAGGTGGGAATAGGGAAGAATAGAGTTACTTTATATTAGGTAGAGGGGAGTGAAGGAAGGGGAGGGGTATGGGGGAAGGAATGATAGTAGAGTGAAACAGACATTATTACCTCATGTACATGTATGACTGCACGACCGATGTGATCCTATAATATGTATAATCAGAAAAATGAGAGATTAAACTCTATGTGTGCTCTCTTAAAATGTATAAATGCTTTAAACTGTCATATACAACTAATTAGAACACATAAAGTAAAAAATTAAAAAAAATAGTAGAGGAAATTAGAAGCATGCTTGTTCTTCTCCCCAGTTCCACATACCCCTCCCAATTTAGGCAGCCTGGCAGTATGATATCAACTTGTACTCATACATGTCCACTCTGGCAGTCCAGGGTCCTTTCTCCTGTTCCCACCAACCAGAGAGAGGACTTATGTATACTTCTTCTCCATGAGTTGGTTTGACCTTAGTGATAAACTATGCTAACCCCTGTGCATAAAATAAGTAAATACCCATATCTTGCTGTCACAGTTTTAGGAACACAGAGACATCTGAGAATTAGTTCAGCCAAACCTCACCTTTCCCTGGGTGTTTCTGTGTTCTGAAGCTGTCTGGTTACCCCTCAGACTAAAATAGCTGGTTTCATTTGCCATTCACTCCTTGCCTGCCTCTAAGTGACATCGTTCTTAACAGAATGTCAAATTTAGAATGTTAAATTTCTCCAACACAGGTCAAGACGAGGGCTATTTGGGAAAGTTAAATGCTCCCTCTGACTAGAAATTCTTTTCTTCATTTTGCTAATTCCAATTTGTCTTCTAAGATTGCTGACCTTTTCTAGATATCTTTTTCTGGCTCAGTTAAGTGCTCCTCAGCTTCCAACATCAGAACTTACCCTACTGGTAACACTTGGAATAATTCTCTGTCACACCAGGCCATGAGTTTCCTCATGGTGATAACTTGGTATATAGTAGGTATCTAATCAATGTTTGATGGATTAATGAATGAAAAAAATGAACTTCCCAGAAAGATCAGATACATAACTTAATATAAAGGTAATAGAAGAAGTTTTGGGCACAGGAAAATCCCACAGCTCAGACACTGTCTTGGTCTGTTTCTCCAGGGAGTCAAAAGAGTTCTCTATCTTTAAGAGCTGAGCATATAGCTCACCTCCTTTGGTAAAGGCATCCAACCATCTCCTTTTATTTTATATTTTATCAGATAAGGAATACATGATTATTGCAGGAGTAAAAAAATAAAACAAATAACCCAACCTCTGCTAGCATTTTTTAAATCAAATTCTTCCTGAAACCTGACTGCTAGGAGATATTTTTCACATGGGACTTTTGAGGCAGCATAGAGTAAACAAAACTCTCAATCAGAAGTATACGGAAAATAAGGTAAACAGTTCCACATGTCTAGCTTTCTCTTAGCAACCATCAATAAGTACAACTTATAGATGGTAAATATGTGAGGCACTAAATAATTTTTTAAAACTGTTTTCATGGTAGTGATATTTCTACCACAATATGAAAGTGTTTAATGCCACAGAGCTGTACACTTGAAGATGGTTAATATGGTAAATTTTATGCTATATATATATTTTACCATATATATATATATTACACACACTCACACACGTGTAATTTCTGGTTATCCTTTGGAATTAGTCTGAATTAAGATAGCAATGCTAATACTCAGTGGCCCAAGAGTAGCCTCTTGGAATGAAGATTTGTGTCCTTGGCCTAAGAGGAAATGAAATGGCCCATAAGAATATTTATCACATAGAGAGTCATCTTCTAACTTTTTTGTTCATATGCCCCCCAAAAGAACTTTAAAAATCTACACACCCATTTGAGCACTCCTAGGCTGGCATCTAAAATATTTCATCGCAGGTTTTCAAAGCTCCAAAGAACATAATAGTTAACGTATTTTAATTCTACCATCTTAAATCTGTTCGAGATCGTAAGAGGTGGCAATTTGCTGTCACTGTGATTTAATGTGATCATCTATTGAAAAAAATACAGTCAAGCTAATTTTTAACAAATTTTATGACCTTCCTTTTCTCCCTTCAAATTGTATTTCCATTTTACTTTCCTCATAGGATTTTAGCCTAAAGAAATATAATTTTATACTTTAAAATGTTGTATTGATCAGTCTCTCATATCTCTCTGTGACAAAAATATCTGTAAATGTAAAGATTTTTAAAAATACCACACACTTGTTACCCTAAGTTAAAGACTTTCATTTGAATTAAACTATCATTACAATTATGAGTGAAAAATTGATCAAAACTTTGATAAAATTGTTCAAAATTTTGATAAGTAATTCTTGAAGTTAAAATTATAATTCAAAATTGTGTCTTCATGAGATGAATGGCCGCTCTTCCTACAAATTGCTTCATGTATCATGAATGAAAATAACTAACCACTAGAAAAAATGAGAGTCAGCCATAATTTCATTTCTATTTTTCATTTTTATAAATGCTTAGAACTGAGAAACTTTTCCTTGTAAATAAATAGACACAAATGGAAGTTTGGTAATAAGGGTGTCACTCAACTTTTTGTACTCCCTCCAAGTTGTATGTCAAAATCACAGAGTGATTTATCATCAAAAATTATTTCTAATCATCCAGCAGCTGACAAGCTAATTAGGTCCACCTTCAATTTTGTGGAAAGCACAAAACTGGAAAAACTGGCTTTTGGGAAGATTTATTGATTACTGAGTCAAGTTAGCCATCCATTTTCTCAACGCCCACGCTATTTAAATGTGCCCTTGTTTCATCTGGGAGGTTTTTGTAAACCACAGGGTAGGAAACATCCCAGTGCTGACAAATTCCCTTTATTCTACTGTTCTTAGACAGTTCAATCTCAGTAAACGGTTCAGATAGAACCTGAAGAGTTCCACCTTTGGAAAATCGTCATGCTTCCTCAGCAGTGGGTCTCCCTGAAGACTGAAGACTGCTGTTCTAAGTCAACTAAGGCACAGGCCACTTAGGTCTGGGAAAGGCACCAAGCACGGTGGTACACTCCTGTATCCCCTTGAGAGGCTGAGGCAGGAGGATTGCAAGCTTGAGGTAACTTAGTAAGACCCTGTCTCAAAATACAATAAAAAGGGCTGGGGATGTTGCTCCATGGCAAAGCATCCCTGGGTTCAATCCTAATACCAACAAGAAGAGAGAGATGAAAAGAGAGAGAGAGAGAGAGAGAGAGAGAGAGAGAGAGAGAGAGAGAGAGAGAGAGAGAGAGAAAGAGAGGGAGAGAGAGTGTTTGGGAAAGGAGACGAAGAGATTAATTACTGATATAACTTTCTGGGATAGAGAAACAGAGAGAGAGAGAGAGAGAGAGAGAGAGAGAGAGAGAGAGAGAGAGAGATTGAGAAAGGAGATGAATTACTGATATAACTCTCTTCTGGGATAGAAAAACTCATCATGATTCTTTGAGAAGCCCTTCCCCAAGGCCACAGGTGACCTGGGTCCATTTTGATGCCTGATTTCTTCTGTCTTGGGTCATCTACAGCCATGCTATGTTTTCTCTACTATTTCACCCATTAATCCTGTAACAACAGGAGTCATTTTTATTATTAAGAAAGATATGATTAGAGATATCATGAAGTTATTTGGGATATCGAACTATAATTATTTCAGTAACAAAACTGGCAATTTTCTGCTTGACTCAGAATTAAAGGAAAGAAGGAACTGAAGGTATGGAGGTATTCCCTGCTAGGGAGAACCAGCCGAGGGTGAGAGGCAGGGAGGATTGATGATAATGATTTACCTGGTAGATTCGCCTTTGGCTGTCATAACATAAAAGGATTCAGGGCTGTTGTTACTGAAAAATTTATTCTTGCCCCCACCTCCACACCATCTATATCTGTTTCCATTCAATTTCTTTCTTAAGAGAAAAATCAATCAACAAGAATTCATATATAATGAACTGTTTGATTCTGTATCTTTCTACCTCAGATTCTTTTCTTTCTTTTTTTCAGTAAAGATATTTTAATACCAGTGAAGAGGTATTCTGCACAGAGCCATTATTCTCAATTCTAATTCACTTCCAAAGTACCCGTTTGCCCTAAATTTTACCATACCCTCAAAACTGTCCCCACATTTGCTCTTGAGGAAATCTCACCCTGTGGCTTGAAATACCAAAGATATTTCATGTAAACTTACACACTTCTCTGCATAGCCCTAATCTTTTTTTCTAAATTTCTAGTATGACTGTACAATTAACGATCAGACAACAAAACCTGAAATCTCTCATATGTCTTCAACATCATACACTGGAAACACAATTTTTGTTTATTCCACTCCTCCACCTCCCCCAAAAACTTGGTCTCTTCTCAGGATCCAGTTTCTATAACTGTCACAATACACACTAAGCTAATTCAACCAAAAATCTATCAGTCACCCGTCTTTTCCCATACCCTCAAATGCAAATGAACATTTCAGGCAATGTTGTGAAAGACATGCCTTCACAAATTTTCACACAGGAACCACTTGTTGCTCACGAGTTAAGCCTCTGGGGTTATGTTCCACAGCTTTTTGATAGATTCCCTCTTTCTTGCCTCCCTCTGTCCTTTCCATTCATTCTCTACACAGGAGCCAGAAGAGGGGCACTCTAACCATGGAAAGCGTGTCATGTCACCCCCTTGCTTACAATTCTTCATGGTGTCCCATTGCTCTTAAAATACATTCCAAGCTTCTCACCATAGCCCCTAAGAGTCTGTATCAGTGATTTTTAACCTGTGACTAGAATTACCTGGAGAAGCCGAAAATAACAACAAGAGCAGCAGCAACAATAACGACAACAAAAACCAAACATCAAGGCCTGGGCTCCACCTGAGACTAACCAATCATTATCTCTACAGGTGGAGCAACTTCTGATATGCAGAAATACACCTGACATGATCAGACCTCCCTCCCCTGCTCTGGGGATTTCTCCAATCACTGTCTCACAACTCAAACATGCTGAGCTATTTCTTTTGTTTGTTTTCTCTTAAGCATGCTAGATTTGTGACTGCCCCAGGACTCCTGTTTCCTCTTTCTGGAATGCTTTATTTCCCAAACTGCCACATCGACTGGCCCCTTCCTCATTCGGTCTCAGCTCAAATATCATATTTTCCAAGAGGGGAGGGTGGCTGAGAAGAAGACAACAGATTTGCACATCTTCAAGTTTATACACGTGAGATCAGAGTCCGCCACTTAGGAGTCACCCTCCTGTATGTGCCAGTCACTAACTAACACTCCACGTCCTGTTCCTGGGGTCAGTAGTTGGCCTTTGATTTCCTTGCCTATGCGTGGAAGACTCTGATACCAGGGTCTCTGCAATTGAGTGTGATGCTTGTGTCCTATAAAAGCAAGCCTGGAATGAAAACTTGGGGAATAAAATCCAGCCACACCCCAAGCCAGTTCCCTGCCACAGGGTATCATCAGTCCAGAAGAAAGGGTGTGTTTCTCAAATTCAGCCACTAGAGGGGGCATTTTTTTTTCATTTCTGCAAAGGTACCATCTGTGGTGGCAGGTAGTCCTGCAAGTACTATTATTTTTGTTTGTTATCTATTGTCTTTGTTTGTTTGTTTGTTTGTTTTTAAGATGACAATATTGCTCAAAGAGGGTACCCTGTCCCAATATAAATTCTTCCAGGTAACCAGAAATCTGGTAGTGAGTTGACAAAAGAAGTTCAGAACTTTTCTCATGATCACATGAAAATGAATCTGCCTCTTACTTTGGGATGATCCCTGGTTTGTAACCAAAGCCTAAAGGCTACTGGTTGGGTTCACAATTTCTAAGTGAGAGGCATAAAAACCAAAGCACAGAACGGAACATTAATATAGCCTCCAACTCCACAGGAGTCTTTTAAACTACCAGGGTTCCTTCTCCTTTCTTGGAAAGTGAGGGGGTGGACTCCACACCAGGTAAGTTGCCTTTGGGCTCTAATATCTTTGACTTAAGGAAGAGATAGAGAGGTTTTAAAATGGAGCACCTTCTTTACTTTTTCTTCACAGCTGACCAACATCATGTGAATCAAAGCCATCTTGTGAGAAAACTTCTGCAACATTAAGTCATTCTGGAATCATCTTCAGCTTTGTGAACTATATAAGAAGGTTATTTAGACACTACTGACCTCCCCTTTTATCAAGCTTGCTGTTGTACTGAAGCCCTAACTTGGAGGTGTCCAGGTGTCCTGTCCCCAGGAACATATAGATACACTCATTGATTCTGTATAGATACACTCAGATCAACAGCAACACAATGACCCCATAGCTTCCTATAAAGAGGACATGTTTTCCAAGTCTTATGCCTGCTGTCTCTCTGGAGGAAATAATGAAGGTTGGAAGAAGGATGGAAATAAAAAACATTTTCTCTAAATCAGTTCAAACTAAGTCATTGCTACATACCATCTGCCCTTCCTCCCCAGGCTGCCCCCTCCACTCCCCCAGACCCTCCCTCAGTAAATGGATTTAACCTCATTTGCTGCTCTCTAGGGAGAATGCATTCAACCACAAGCTTCCCAAGGTGCTTCCTTTCCTGGTACAAAAAACTGAAAATGTCATCGCATTTGCAAATGAACAGAAACCTCCCACTCAAAGAGCATCAGAGCCACTGTGGCTCACTGAAGCAGACGGCAGGAGCCTTCCTCCGGCTGCCATAACTTTTTGTTAGAATAACACACAAATATTCTTTTCATCTAATGATGTCCGGCAAGCTTAACTTTCTTTGCAAAGGTAATGACTTTTTACCTCTAACCAGAAGACTGCTCTCTCTTTCTTTGGAAAGGAGCAGAATGGTTCCTATTCACTCCCCACGGGGGTTCCCGTCACCTCCAACCTCTAGACACGTCTCCACTTCAGCTTCACCTGAACTGAATAATTCAACTCCACAGGCCACAGTGGGTTGGGTATTCTTGAACTATGGAAGTCTGAATTCTGGAGAGACAGTCTGGCCCCTCCCAGCCCATCTTTTCTGGCCTTCCCATTTATCAAGGAGAAGTGAGCTAAAAACAAAACACTTCCTGACCCTCGTGAGTTGCAATGACCCAGGGCTTTGATATATTTTAAAATTTCATATTTAAATCTGATTTAATATTTCCTGAACAAGGGTCTCAAGGTCTGGTAAGACAAGGTATTTGGGTAAGGCAATGTAGGATTTTTCCAATTTCCTTGGCACTTGTCTTTCATTTCTTGAGCTTGAATGAACCATCTGGTGCCTAGCTTCATGCTACTGGCTAAATCCAGACTAGTAGTTCATTCTATCATAGAGAGCTCAGTCTGTGTTGCTCGGACATACCACATCAATGCCTTTTACATTCAAACTCACTGGATGAACAGGGTAGAGAGAACTGACTCAGAAAATAAAATTGCCTGGAGTCTTAGTCAGCTCAAGCTGCTATAACAAAATGCCAAGATAGGGGTTTAAACAATTGAAATTTATTTTCTCACAATCTGGGGGGTGGAAAGTCCATGATCCAAAATCCAACCTGTCAATTTGGTTCCTGGTAAGGGTTCTCCTTCTGGTTTAGAGACCTACTTCTTGCTGTGTTCTCATATAACTAAGAGAGCTCAGAGTTTGTTCCTTTTCTCATAAGGGGCAACAACCCTATCAGATTAGGGACCCACTCTTATGACCTCACTCAACTTTCACAACTTTCTCACAGGTATTATCTTCAAATACAGTTATATTTGGGGTAAAGGCTTTAACATATGAATTTTAAAGGGATATATTTGGTTTATAACATACAGTGAATGGAGAATTCAAGAAAATATGACCTCAGATGCTCTACCTCTGCAGTAATTATAAGAATACTCTTCAAAGGCATCATTCCCAGACTTCTGCCAACAAAAATGTATATGTGGAGATGCTACAATACTCATTCAATAACTACCAATGACCACCTACTTTACTTCATGACAAAGATGTTATAGAGACAGACAATTGCAAACAAAAAAATAACAGTCTGTTTGATGTTAAAGATGCGAACAGAGTGATGTGCAAATTAATGCCCAGGGACATCAAGTACCCAGCCTAAGAAGGGCCAATGATAGGATGCTTCCTGGAAAAGTGATCTTTGAGTTTGATGGCACAGTTTTTTGGGGTATGTGGGAGTCTGCAGAGGAAATTCTTCAGTCTTCCAGTTTTCTCTCAACTAAATAAGTGTTGAGAAGCAAGAAGGCAGTTACTTCTTATTTTCTTTTCAGCCTTATCAAATAATTAGTTGAAGTGTGACACACAAATGAACATAAAGTTGTGTCAAATCAGTGATATTTTGGTAACACGACATTAGTGACAATGGTACCATAACTCAAATCATGCAAAGAAAAGCAATTGCTTAAAAGTTTGTATTTTTTTTTCTTTTTCTTTTTTAAACCAGATATCCAAAAGAGATTAATAAGATAAAATTGTTCAAGGTTTAACTCGTTCACACTTTGGAATTTAAATTGAACTTGCGTGCCCCATATTCAATTAAAGAGACTTTTCTCCAAACTCTCCTGAAAAGGCATTTCTAAAGGGTTTCAGATATATTTATTCACTTTCTGGAGTTTTGAAGACTGACTCTCAAGTAGACAATGTCCTGAATGTGATTTTAGGTATGTTTTTAACTTTTTAAAGTTGTCTTGAGAGAGATTTGATATAACTGAGTTTGAAAAACAACAATTAAAAACAAAAACCAGAGGACTGGACCAGGACTTTTTCTCAAAGTAAAAATAAATCATTAAAGGTTAGATGTGTGTCTTTAAGTCCAAGACAAGGAGCAGAGATGCAATACCAGATGGGACCATCATGATAAACTCATCCAAGGCAGGCACCCAAAAAATTGGGTTAGGCTCATAATCCTGCCTTGTACACTGAGCCCATTCTTAAGGCAAGACTAACTGCTGCAGTATTACATTTGATTTTAATTTTTTTTTAAAAAAGTTCTTGTTGCTACTCTCTTTGGTCTCTGAATTTAATTATGAAATAAACTGGAATAATCTTCTTTAGCAATGTCTTCCCTTTCCTCCATCCCTTGGCTCAGGTCCCATGACTGAGGCTTCATCACTAGCACTACAGGGGCATCAGTCACTGCTTTAAATGACAGCCTGGAACTCTCTTCACCTAGTACTGGTAACACACATGGGGAGTGATAATTCAGTGGCTTGCATGTGTAGAAAATCCTAGGTTAGTGAAGAAGAGGCCAAAGTGCCAGCAGCTAGGGTTACCACCTTCTCTCTACCATCAAAGAACAAATTCAAGATCTCGGAATGGAGCAACCTTTCATCTTCAAGAACCTTCAACATCAGGTCAGAGTCTCCTTAAGAACCGTTTATATTACTCTTGTGTGGTTATTTACTTTATATATCTCCTCCTCCTGGAAATCTTCCTAACCACCCCAAGAGAGTTCGTGCCCCCATGTAACCCTTCAGATTATAATTGCAGCTCTTGTAATGCTTATAATTATTCATAATTACAGACCCATTTACAGGTTTCTACCTCTATTACATAGCAAGCTGCTTAAAAACCTATATATCCTCATTTTTTTTTTGCAAATGCCTAACAGAGTGGTTGCTTAATAAATATTTACTGATGATTTGATGGATATATACATGGTAAAAAGGTGCTGCTTTGAGGATTGTAGTGTAGTCTAACAATGAAAATTTTTTAAAAGTTGTATAGAACTGACTACCCTGCTAATTCTGTCACATTCTGTCAATCCACTACGAGTGGAAAAGGAGGAATCAATAGTATTCTGATCTTAAATGTACCAATAAGTCAAATTCGTAGATGCTCAGAATATCAGGGTTGGACTGGTTCTGAACTATTACTTGCCAAAATACTTAATGGGTGAGAAAACAGGGTCTCATTCCATTCTGTTCAGTGCAATACATTTTGTGGGATATCGAGTCTGTGTGAGACCCTCCCACTGTGTGTCTCCTACTGATGTTGCCTGTGAGCGTGTTGGGAAGGCTGGGTTGGAGATAATCTAGAAAAGTAATTTTAAGGTTACAGTTGTGAAGGCTTTGAATGTTATACAGAGTGTGGTCCTAATTTCATAATGAAGATTTTAAACAAGTGAGTGGTAGAAACATATATATGTTCTTGGGCACCTATGGTAGCAAGGGAAGAAGGCCAAGGTCAAGGGTGGACATATCTAGTAGGAACTATTCAGTCCTCTATGAGAAACATCAAATGCTTGGTGAGAGTGAAAAGAAAAAAGAACATAGGATTGAGAGCTATTTTAAGGATGAACACATCAGATCATTATATCAAGAAATCATCTAGAAAGATTCCCAAAGAACTCCCATGTTAGTTGTAAAAAAAGGAAAGTAGAAATGACAAAAGGGACAGAGTTTAATGCACCAGCAGGGGCTTATGTCAAGTACAGTAAGCATCCAGAACCCTGTACTATAATGTGGAACATGAACATATACTTCCTCAGGTGGCACTTGCAGGTGGTCTCCATCATTGTGTTCAAAGGGCCTGGAAGAAATGACCTATTTCTATTAGTATTGCCCCAAGCAGGCCAATCAATCAGTACTCAGGCAGTGCCTTGAATTTTGTTAAAAGCTCATGCTGCTTTCCTGATTGAAATGGGGTCAGGTTTATTTTTGTACTTTGCTGCACTTTCCAATGAATTCCTTTCCAATCACTCCAGACCATATATGCCACTGCCAAAGAGCTGACTCTATAAAATTCAGGCAAAAATGTTGCCCTGTGACCCTAAACGAAGCAAAAGTGGAATCAAACTCAAATCTCTCATCTGTTAAGGTCTCTAACAAAGTCCTATGTCACCAGAAGACAAACTGGGGGCTAGAGAGCTCTGGGTCATTACTTCTCACTGAAGGCATGACTCCACCATAGATTAACTCTTTCAAAAAAAGGGAATCGTAGTGCTAAACTTTCCTGGGCATAAAAGGTAATGCACTGAATAAGTATTTCTCAGACTTCAAAGTGTTGATAAAAATTTGGTAAATGCTCATTATCAGGATGTATTCTGGCTATATTGACTAGTGGAAGCAACCCCAAGGTATGCTGGGAATTAAATAAGAACTAAACCAGAAGCCAGCTGGAATGTAGAGAAGGGGGCACATTCCTAGGATTCCCAGCTGAGATGGTAATAATTCATCTTCCAGGCCAAGTAAATTGGTAAATAAATAAATAAATAGGGTGAGGGAAGTTCAGGGAAAAGATAAAAGAAGGGTACACTTCATGCCAAATTTTATACAAATATTATACAAAGTGAAAGAGAAAAAGAATAATATAGAAAATGGCTCAGAAGGGCTAAAGTCCTTCTGAGCATCAGTTTCTGGACAATTGGTTGAATTAGGGTATAAGAGTTCCTTTCCAATGGACACCAGGGAATCAAAGCCTTTAGAAACCCAGGGTGTCCAAGACAGAAAATAACCAAGTGTACTAAGGGCTATCATTCAAATGCCTTGAACCTCTGGTCTTGGGTGTAGAACAGCAGACTATCAGAAACTCTTCAGGTTTGCACAACAGAAACAACAACAACAAAGTGTTCACAAAGTGCCCAGCTGCTCCTTCTGGGATCCAAAATTGCAGTGAAGTGAGGCAGTCAGCAGATACTGGATATGCATTGAACTTGGGATGGGGCTAGGATAGTGCTGTGATTAAATGGAAAGACCTAAGTCACAAGCACTGAAGTTTTCCCAGCAAGCCTGTGAATGACAGATCTAAGATGAACCCCTTAGCAGCATCCCCAAACCACAAAATGCTCACAGAGGGAAAACCTGAAATCTCCCCCCAAATTGTTAATGTATCCAAGGACTCAGAATAGAATCAAGCAGTAAATATAGAACATTTATGGACATGGAGAGAGATGTTATTTCTCCCCCAATAATTTTCAAAGAGAGACCAGGTCATGATAATAAGAAAGCTCAAAATTACTGTATGACAGGTCAGCAGCCTGCAGAGACAATTGTCCCTGAATCAGCAGGCACTTCAAGCTGTTGCCTTGGGTTTTAAGATCCTGGTCTCAGATCGAAAATGTGAATGAATTGAGGAATGGGATTGTAAGTTTTTCAAGTACTTTGTTGGAGCATTTTCTAAATTATAGATCCAATTTGGTTCTCAAGGAGGTAGTGAGAAAAAAATATATAAGAAGTGCTTTTAAGTCAGACAAATTTTAATTCAAATCCTGGCTCTACCATTAGCTAGATGGGTGACCTTGCACCGGGAAAGCTGAATAATCATTCAGAGGCTGGGATTTTCACTTGAATTCATGCATAACTGTACCCACTTGAAGATGCCATGAGAAGATATAAGCATCATGGCTGGCATAGTGCCTGGCACGTGGTAGGTAGTAGAAAATGTTGGCTCTCTGCCTCTTCTCTCTCCAGTTTTCAACTACAATCAGTCCCAATCAAATTTAGTTCCTTGTCTTCTCAGAGAACAAAGTAAAAAGAAAGTTGGCAGATAATTGTTGATATATTTCACACTGAAAATACACTGGGTGTGTAGATTCATTCTCCTTAAAGGAAAGGATTGGACAAGAGTACTTGGGTGTAGAACAGCAGACTATCAGAAACTCTTCAGGTTTGCACAACAGAAACAACAACAACAACAACAAAGTGTTCACAAAGTGCCCAGCTGCTCCTTCTGGGATCCAAAATTGCAGTGAAGTGAGGCAGTCAGCAGATACTGGATATGCATTGAACTTGGGATGGGGCTAGGATAGTGCTGTGATTAAATGGAAAGACCTAAGTCACAAGCACTGAAGTTTTCCCAGCAAGCCTGTGAATGACAGATCTAAGATGAACCCCTTAGCAGCATCCCCAAACCACAAAGTGCTCACAGAGGGAAAACCTGAAATCTCCCCCCAAATTGTTAATGTATCCAAGGGCTTTGTCATCTGGGAATCTCTCCCAAGTAAAGAATTTAAAATATGAGGAAAACTCTATCCATTAAAAAAGATGTTCAACTAACCTTGCTTAAGCACCTATTCTGTGCTAGGTACCATTATTGGCACCGGAGATAAATAGATGACTTCTGCCTTCTTGAAACATATACATAAGTGGGGAGAACATATTGTGTTTGGAGAGGTTTACTGCAGCATGATTTCTAATGATATGAAACTAGAAACAATGTTAGTGTTTAGCAAGAGGGAAACAGTTAAGTAGATTACATACTTCTAATTGCCAGAATATAATGCAGTCATCAAAATGACAGCTAGAGAGTAGACAACCATAAATAAGAATTGCTTCTTGGGCTGGGAGTATAGCTTAGTGGTACAGTACTTGCCTATTATGCATGAAGCCCTGAGTTCAAACTAGCAAAACACACACACACACACACACACACACACACACACACATACACTCAGAAAAAGAGAGAAAGAGAGAGAATCAATGAAAGAAAAATAATTAATAAATTGATAAATTTAATAAGAGGTTAAGGTTCTTATTAAGGTTTGACTCCATCTCTGAGCATCTGGGTTTATAAATATGGTTCCTGGTACAGTAAATATTTTTTTTCTTAATTTATTTTTATTGTAAACAAACTGGATACATCTTGTTTCTCTGTTTGTACATAAAGTAGAGGCATACTATTTGTGTAATCATACATGTACATAGGGTAATAGTGTTTGATTCATTCTGTTATTTTTTCCTTCCCCCCACCCCTCCCACCCCTCTTATCCCTCTATAAAGTCCCTCTTCCTCCATTCTTGCCCCGCTCCCACCACCCATTATATGTCATCATTCGTCCTTTGGTTTTTTGAGATTGGCTTATCTCAGTTAGCATGATATTCTCCAATTTCATCCATTTGCCTGCAAATGCCATAATTTTATTATTCTTTGTGGCTGAGTAATATTCCATTGTACAAATATACCACAGTTTCTTTATCCATTCATCAATTGAAGGGCATTTAGGTTGGTTCCACAATCTGGCTATTGTGAATTGAGTAGCTATGAACATTGATGTGGCTGTATCTCTGTAATATGCTGATTTTAAGTCCTTTGGGTATAGGCCAAGGAGTGGGATAGCTGGGTCAAATGGTGGTTCCATTCCAAGTTTCTAAAGAATCTCCACACTGCTTTCCAGAGTGCCTGCAACTAATTTGCAACCCCACCAGCAATGTATGAGTGTTCCTTTTTCACCACATCCTCGCCAACACCTATTGTTGCTTGTATTCTTGATAATTGTCATTCTAATTGGGGTGAGATGGAATCTTAGGGTAGTTTTGATTTGCATTTCTCTTATTACTAGAGATGTTGAACATTTTTTCACATATCTGTTGATTGCTTTAGATCTTCTTCTGTGAAGTGTCTGTTCATATCCTTAGCCCATTTGTTGATTGGGTTATTTGTATTCTTGGTGTAGAGTTTTTTGAGTTCTTTATATATTCTGGAAATTAGTGCTCTATCTGAAGCATGAGTGGCAAAGATTTTCTCCCACTCTGTAGGTTCTCTCTTTGCATTGCTGATAGTTTCCTTTGCTGAGAGAAAGGTATTTAGTTTGAATCTATCCCCGTTATTGATTCTTGCTTTTATTTCTTGTGCTATGAGAGACCTGTTAAGGAAGTCATGTTGAAGCTGACATGATGAAGATTTAGACCTACTTTTTCTTCTATAAGATGCAGGGTCTCTGGTCTGATTTCAAGGTCCTTGATCCATTTTGAGTTGATTTTTGTGCAGGGTGAGAGATAAGGGTTTAGTTTCATTCTGCTGCATATGGATTTCCAGTTTTCCCAGCACCATTTGTTGAAGAGGCTATCTTTTCTCCATTGCATATTTTTGGCACCTTTGTCTAGTATGAGAAAATTGTATTTATTTGGGTTTGTGTCCGTGTCCTCTCTTCTGTATCATTGATCTTCCTATCTATTTCGGTGCCAATACCATGTCGTTTTAGTTACTATTGCTTTGTAGTATGGTTGAAGTTCTGGTATTGTGATACTCCCTGCTTTACTCTTCCTGCTAAGGATTGCTTTAGCTATTCTGGGTTTCTTATTCTTCCAGATGAATTTCATGATTGTTTGCTCTATTTCTGTGAGGTACATCATTGGAAATTTAATTGGAATTGCATTTAATCTGTATAGCACTTTTGGTAGTATGGCCATTTTGACAATATTAATTCTGTCTATCCAGGAACATGGGAGATCTTTCCATCTTCTAAGGTTTTCTTTAATTTCTTTCTTTAGTGTTCTGTAGTTCTCATTGTAAAGGTCTTTCTCCTCTTTTGTTAGATTGATTCCCAAGTTTTTAATTTTTTTCAAGGCTATTGTGAATGGGGTAGTTTTCCTAACTCCTCTTTGTGAAGATTCATCATTTATGAATAAATAAGCGTTAGATTTATGAGCATTGATCTTATATCCTGCTACTTTACTGAATTCACTTATGAGTTCTAAAAGTTTTCTGGTGGAATTTCCTGGTTCCTCTAAATATAGAATCATGTCATCAGCAAATAGGGATAGTTTGAGTTCTTCTTTTCCTATTCGTATCCCTTTAATTTCTTTGATCTCTCTAATTGCTCTGGCAAGAGTTTCAAGGACGATGTTGAATAGAAGTGGTGAAAGAGGGCATCCCTGCCTTGTTCCAGTTCTTAGGGGGAATACTTTCAGTTTTTCACCATTTAGAATGATATTGGCCATGGGCTTAGCGTAGATGGCCTTTACAATGTTAAGGAATGTTTCTACTGTCCCTATTTTTTTAGTGTTTTGAGCATGAAGGGGTGCTGTATTTTATCAAATGCTTTTTCCACATCTATCAAAATAATCATGTGATTCTTAACTTTAAGTCTGTTGATATGGTGAATGACATTTATTGATTTTCAGATGTGGAACCAACCTTGCATCCCTGGGATAAAACCCACTTGATCGTGATGCACTATCTTTTTAATGTTTTTGTATGTGATTTGCTAAAATTTTGTTGAGAATTTTTGCATTGATATTCATTAAGGATATTCGCCTGAAATTTTCTTTCCTCGATGTGTCTCTGTCTGGTTTAGGTATCAGGGTGATATTGGCTTCATAGAATGAGTTTGGGAGGGTTCCCTCCTCTTCTATTTTATGGAATACTTTGAGGAGTATTGGAATGAGCTCTTCTTTAAAGGTTTTGTAGAACTCAGCTGAGAACCCATCTGGTCTTGGACTTTTCTTTGTTGGTAGGCTTTTGATGACTTCTTCTATTTCATTACTTGAAATTGATCTATTTAAATTGTGTATGTCCTCCTGGTTCAGTTTAGGTAATTCATATGTCTCTAGAAACCTGTTGATGTCTTCAAGATTTTCTATTTTGTTGGAGTATAGATTTTCAAAATAGCTTCATATTATGTTTTGTATTTCACTCGTGTCTGTTGTGTTATTTCCTTGTTCATTCTGAATTTTAGTAATTTGAGTTTTCTCTCTCCTTCTCTTTGTTAGTGTGGCTAAAGAGTTTATCAATTTTGTTTATTTTTTCAATGAAACAACTATTTATTTTGTCAATTTTTTCTATTGTTTCAATTTTATTGATTTCAACTCTGATTTAAACTATTTCCTGTCTTCTACTACTTTTGGTGTTGCTCTGTTCTTCTTTGTCTAAGGCTTTGAGCTGTAGTGTTAGGTGGTTTATTTGTTGATTTTTTTCTTCTTTTATTGAATGAGCTCCATGAAATAAATTTTCCTCTAATTAGTGCTTTCATAGTGTCCCAGAGATTTTGATATGATGTATGTTTGTTCTCGTTTACCTCTAAGAATTTTTTTATTTCCCTCCTGATGTCTTCTGTTATCCATTCATCATATAATAGTGTATTATTTAATCTATAGGTAGTGGTGTAGTTTCTGTTTTTTATTCTGTCATTTATTTCTAATTTCAATCCATTATGATCTCATAGAATACAAGGTAGTATCTCTATCTTCTTGTATTTGCTAACAGTAACTTTGTGGCATAAAATATGGTCTATTTTAGAGAAGGATCCATGTGCTGCTGAGAAGAAAGTGTATTCGTTCTTTGTTGGATGGTATATTATTTATATGTCTGTTAAGTCTAAATTATTAAGTGTGTTATTAAGATCTATGGTTTCTTTGTTCAATTTTTGTTTGGAAGATCTGTCCAGTTGTGAGAGAGGTGTGTTAAAATCACCCAGTATTATTGTGTTGTGGTCTATTTGATTTCTGGAATTGAGAAGGATTCCTTTGACGTACATGGATGAGCCACTGTTTGGGGCATAGATATTTATGATTGTTACGTCTTGCTGATTTATGGTTCCCTTAAGCAGAATGAAATGTCCTTCTTTATCCCTTCTGACTAACTTTGGCTTGAAGTTCACATTATCTGATATGAGCATGGACACTCTGGCTTTTTTGCCGTGTCCATGCGCATGGTATGTTTTTTCCCATCCTTTCACCTTTAGTCTTTCTATGAGATGTGTCTCTTGCAGGCAGCATATTGTTGGATCTTTCTTTTTAATCCAATCTGCCAGTCTATGTCTTTTGATTGATGAGTTCAGGTCATTAACATTCAGGTTATTATTGAGATATGATTTGTATTCCTGGTCATTTGGCTCATTTTTGTTTTTTTGACACGACTTGGTTTCTCCTTTATTTGGCTGTTCCTTTAGGGTAGTTCCTCCTTTTGCTTATTTGCATCATTGTTTTTCATCTCTTCCTCATGGAATGTTTTGCTAAGAATGTTCTGTAATGCCGGCTCTCTTTTTGTAAATTCTTTTAGCTTTTGTTTATCATGGAATGATTTTATTTCATCATCAAATCTGAAGGTAAGTTTTGCTGGGTATAAGATTCTTGGTTGGCATCCATTTTCTTTCAGAGCTTGAAAAATGTTCTACCTTTTAGGGTCTAGTTGAAAAATCTGCTGATATCCTTATTGGTTTCCCACTGAATGTAATTTGATTTTTTTCTCTTGCAGCCTTTAAAATTCTGTATTTATTTTGTATGTTAGGTATTTTCATTATAATGTTCCTTGGTGTGGGTCTATTCTAATTTTGTATATTTGGAGTCCTATAAGCCTTTTGTATTTGATTTTCCATTTCATTCTTCAGATTTGGGAAATTTTCTGATATTATTTCATTGAATAGATTGTTCACTCCTTTGGTTTTTTTCTCTGTGCCTTCCTCAATCCCAATAATTCTCAAATTTGGCCTTTTCATGATATCCCATAATTCTTGTAGACTCTGTTCATGATTTATTACCATCTTCTCTGTTTGGTCAACTTTGTTTTCAAGATTAAATATTTTTTCTTCAATGTCTGAGGTTCTGTCTTCCAGGTGTTCTATCCTATTGGTTATGCTTTCTATGGAGTCCTTAATTTGGTTTATTGTTTCCTTCATTTCAAGGATTTCTGTTTGTTTTTTTTTTTCAGTATCTCTAACTCTTTATTGAAATGATCTTTTGTTTCCTGCATTTGCTCTTTTAACTGTTGAGTGATGCGATCATTCAAAGCCTGCTTTTGCTCTTTCATCTCATCGTTTGCTTCTCTGATGATTTTAATTATGTACATTCTGAACTCCCTTTCTGACATTTCTTCTGCCATGCTGTCGTTGGATTTTATTGCTGTAGCATGTAGGTTTGTTCGGGACATTTTCTTCCCTTGTTTTCTCGTATTGCTCAGGTATCTACCCCTCTAGTAGTGAAACGCTGAGATATTGCAGACTTCCTCTATTGACTACTATTGTCCCTGTAGATTTCCAATAACTCACCTCCTAGCTTTCAGGAGCCTGAAATCTTGGAGGAACTTGATAGTGCAGTGCTCCACAAGGAAGCTGCCCCTCTAGGGGTGATGGCTTTCAGGTGGGGTATATTCCCTGTCAGTGGGCAGAGGTACCTCCACTTGTTGATCAATGGTCAGCCAAAGGGGGTCTAGACTGCGAACTGGAGCATATCTGGTCTGGGCCTGTGTCTCTGGTTCTACTGCCCTGGTGGGAAATCCTTACCCTGCGGGGAAGACTCACCCAGTGGGGAAGTTTCACTGGGCAGCTCTCCTTTGAGAAGTTCCCTTCAGTCCAGAAGTACCACCTGGGCTGGGCAGCCTTCCTCTGTGATGTTCCCAGGGGTTTGGACCTACCACCTGGGCTGGGGAGCCTGGCCCTGTGAGGTACTCTTTTGCTGAGTAGCCCTCCTCTGCTACGGTCCCTGGGGAGCAGACCTAACACCCAGGCCTGGGACCCTCACTCTGCGTAGAAGCCTCTTGCTGGGCAGTCCTCCTCTACAATGCTCCCGGTTGTCTGGGTTCATGGCTCCAGCGGGGAAGTTTCACTGGGCCACTCTACTCCATGAAGTTCTCTGTGTTCCGGGACTACTGCCTCATCCGGGGATCCTCCCCCAGTGGGAGAGACTCACCCGGTGCCTCTGAGTTGGTCCCGAGTCTCTCAATACCTCCTCTTCTTGATTCCTTAGTCCTCCAGTCTCCTGTAGGTGTCTCAGAAAGGAAGCCACCCTTCCCATGATGATGGCCACACCCTCAGGAATAATTCAAAATGCCTGCACCAGCCTCCAAAAAAGCTGGAGAGCCCCAGTGAGGGTGTGCTGAGTCAGCACAGAGGCAAGTGCTGTGTCCCTCAGCAGTAGCGGGGCAGGCAGGCAGACTCAGCCATGGCATCCGACCTCCGTGTGGGGGTTGGACAGGCTGGTTTGCCCACCGGCTTGCTCCACAATGGTGATTGGCTGGGTTTGGGTGTCAGGCGGGCACAGTAAATATTAATTCTTCTTTCATCTCATTGTATTCCTTACAATACCTAGAGTCAGTTAGTCTCAGTCTCTGTTTCTCATACCCACATAAATCATTTTTTGAGGTGGGGTACCAGGGAATGAACTTAGGGGCACTTTCCACTGAGCCACACCCCCAACCCTATTTTGTATTTTATTTAGAGACAGGGTCTCACTGAGCTGCTTAGTGCCTTGCTTTTGCTGAGGCTGGCTTTGAACTCTGGATCCTCCTGCCTCCGCTTCCCAAGCCACTGGGATTCCCCCTAAATCATTGTTAATTAATCAACTCCATCAGAGAAGCAGTTGGTTGAAATCAACTTCTATCCACTAAAGGTTTGTGATTCTCCCTTTCTACTATCAGGTATAAGTTCTGAGAGTTAATATTACTTCTGCCTTCTCTGTCCATTCACATTGGATTTTATCATTACTAGAATTTATATTCTGTAGAACCCATCTGCTATAAGCAGAGCCCAAAGAAATTGAATTACAGGAATGGATTTAATGTCAAGGAGTTGGTAAAACTCAAAATACAAATTATAAATATTTGTGGAATATGTGATTTGAAAACTACTCATAAATCCAGTTATATTTCCCCCAAGTATGACTTCAGCCTGTGAATAAATGCCTAGCATAGAGCTATATTATCAGGTTTCCCTACATAACCTGATCCATAGAGCAAGCAAAATAGTCAACCAAGACTAAGGACAAGTGATTGCAAAAACAGATTTATTCACTCCCTCTCTCAGTGTCCAGTCTCCTTTACAGTATGATTTTTCAACTCATCTCATGGAAAGGCCTAGTGTATTTCCCTATCCTTTGTATCCGGACTGGCTTTATAACTTGCTTTAAATAATGGAATGTAGTAAAAGTGCAGTGTGCCAGTCCTAAGCACAAACCAGGAATAGCTTGAATGCTTCTGATCCATCTCTTGGAACTGTGATACTTCCATGTACCTAAACCCTGGGTAACCAGTTAGGAGAAGGAGCTTGTGACCAGTTAACCCCATTGCCCTTGCCATTTGCCAGGATTTACATGCAGTTGAACACAAATGCACAAGACATTCCATCTAAGACCAGAAGAACTGCACGGTTAGGTACAGCATAAACTGCTGACCCACATAATAGTGAGTTAAAGAAATAGTTGTCTTTAGATGGTCTACTATTTAAGGAAAATACTTAGAAACAGATTAGATTTTAAAATGAGCAGATCCTGAGTCCTTCCCAAGTTCATTTATTGCAAGTACAGCCAGGAGAATTCTCATTGCCCATTCTGTGATTTTCCTATCCTCATTCTGATCTAATCAGTCTGTGACTGAATCACAAGCTACCTGCTGCAAAACCGGGAAAAGTGCATAGTGCATTCCCCCTGAAGGGCCATTTCTTGCTTTCCTTGTTGCTCTGGGGAGATGCAGGAGATACATCATTCTGGATAGCTAATTGGAAATAAAATTTTGCAGAAATAAATGTGGTAGGGAGCTTTTATGCTTTCCAAGTATTTGTGGAAAAATGAAGAAGTGAATGGGAAAAAAATTAGCATCAGTAAAATGAAAAGCAGGTGATTTCATCAACTTTTATACTTATAATTGAGGATTGTTTTTGTCCCTGGGCCAGTGGGTTGTTCTAGCTATCTATGTTTGTCCAAAAAGAAAAAGAAAAAAAAAAAAGGCATCATTATTATCTCACAGTTCCTCCTGTATGTGGGGTAACTGGCTTAGTCAGTTGATGCTTACTCAGGGTCTCATGAAGTTGTAGCCAGATGGTGGCAGGAGGTGGAGTCTCCTTGAAGACTTCCTCACTCACGTGTCTGGGGTTGATGCTGGCTCTCAGCCAGAACACCTGCGAGTGGCCTCTTCATATGACCCACAGCAGGGACTTGGTACCAGAAGCAAATGTTCTACAATAGATCCAGGCAGAAGCTGTTCTTCATTGCTTCATAAGTCAGAATGTCCGTTGGCTAAAGCAGTCACAGGGGCATAAAGGTATCCCCAGATGCAAGAAAAGGGAACAGAGATTCTACTGCTTCTACCTATGACTATGGAAGGTCACACTTCAAGAGCATGTGGAATACAAGAGATTATTATGGCCTTCTTTGGAAATGCACTCTACCAGATGTGCATATAAATAATGGGAAATTGCAAAATACTAGTCATTTAACTTTTATGAACATGCATCTGGAATCATGTTGGCTAATGATTTAGCTATTAAATACTGTTTGGTCATATTTAAGCAGGTCTTGGATATAATTAGATACTTGAAACTTTATCTGAGTCTTCCTAAATGCATCTTGGCAGTTAATGAGGACTTTTCTGTTGGCTGGATGCCATCCTTCTGCATATAACTAAATGGCATTTAATTTAAAATATGAACTTCACCTTAAAATATTAATTAGAATATAGCAGTTTTACAGTTATTAGCTTAGAGCAAGAAAACAGAGTCAACTTGGTCTGCTGATGTTAAGACCCAGGTGTAGGAAAATAGTGAAAATTCAAAAAAATTCATAGACATTTTAAAAAGTGACAAATTATAACAAAGCTATTCCCTCATTCTCGCTCTGAATTTTTTAAAGGCGATCTACTCTATGTCCTTTGTAGGGTCAAGAGAGACAGGACAGAATGCAAGCCTTCCTGGAGTTGTTTCCAAAATGATGATGATGATGATGATGATAATAATAATAATAATAATAATAATAATAATAAGGTCTATGTAGAGAAATGGGGGAGGAGGGAAGAAATTTGTGATTCTCAAAATTTGTTCAACAAAATTAAAAAATTCTAGTTATTTAGTCCACATGTGTACATGCATATGCATATATTTTTGTGGGGGGTACCAAGGATTGAACTCGGGGCACTTGACCACTGAGCCATATCCCCGGCCCTATTTCATATTTTATTTAGAGACAGGGTCTCACTGAGTTGCTTAGCATCTGGCTTTTGCTGAGGCTGGCTTTGATTTTGTGATCCTTCTGCCTCCACCTCCTGAGCTGCTGAGATTACAGGCATGCACCATGGTGCCCAGCTCTATAGAAATGTTGAAAATTAGATTTTATATATTCATTGGTAAAATTTTAAATTTTCGGTGCATCTGAATCCCAAAGTTACTTTTCACATCTGAGCTTTAGATACATGCATGTTTGATTTTAATTACACATATTTAAAGAAATTGTTCAATAGAAGCAAGAGGTAAGGTTCTTCTTATCTACACTAGAGGTTTCCCAGATTATGAGGAAAAGAGTAGAGAAAAAGGAAGTTGTGTATAACTCCAGACCAAGGGGACCTGTATTCCTCACACTGATGGAAAATTCAGAGAGGTGTGGAAGAATTTAGAGATTAAGAATTAGTATTCTATGCTGGCAGTGCCCTGGAAGGTTGAGCACACAACTCATTTTTAGGGAGAACTTGCTACGGTGGGTTTAGTTAAGGAGGCAATGGAAGCATTGAATAAAAGGTTTTGTTTATTTGTATGTTTGTTTTGTTTTTGTCCCAGGTCAAACACAGAAACCTGATTAAGTCATGAGTCCTGAGCCCAGGGCCTCTCTGGGGCAACTTCATAGTTTTAGGTTTCCAATATAACTTCTTAAAATGTGTATTGCATATGTCATTTTACACCTTTTAAAAAACAGTTTGTCTTGGAGCTATGTAGGTCACTACACACTACCTCTGCTGCATATTCTTTCACAGTGTGGGCATGAAATAGAATATATTTTCTTCTTGATGAACGTTTATTTTCCCGCATTTTTTTCTCTAAAACAAAATGTGGCAGTGAATAATCATATGGCAGCCTCCCTGTAATCATGTGCATTTAGTCCTTTAAGGTGGGCAAAGAGATGTGAAATCTAAGAATCACAGGAGATTTTTTTTTAATTTCAATTATGTATAATTATCCTATGAAGTGAATACGGTCATTAATATGTTAATCTGAAAAACCTGAGACAAGTTATTTCCTCATTATTACTTTTTATTATGACTTCAATATATTTTTAAAATTTATGCTGCATTTTTAAAACAAAGGAAATAGTGTAGAATGTTCAAATATATCTTCCATGAGAATAAGAACGTTGCCACTTTTATCTTTATGTGATTAGAATGGTGTTTGACACATGATAGAAGAGATTTTTTTTTCAGGATTGGTTGAATAGATGATTGAATGATTATAAAGGAGAAATTTACCTTTCTGAAATCTTCATTGAAATGTGAATTTCTGCCTAGGTTGCTGAAAGCTGGAAAGAGTATTTCTCCTATCCTAGCAAACAGAAAGAGCAGATAATCTAAAAATGCACAACTTTCCTTAAACCCACCATAGGACTGAGGTCACAGGATCACCACCAGCCTGAAATCTAAGGAAAGACAAGTGTCTGCAAGGAGAGATAGAGTTCAAGCACTAGCACATCAGTAGTAAAAGTAAACCACAGAACACAGGTAAAGTCAGGTGTGATGGCACATGCCTGTAATTCCAGCAGCTTGGGAGGTTGAGGCAGGAGGGTGACAGGTTCAAAGCCAGTATCAGCCACTTAGCAAGACACTAAGCCAATGAGTGAAATCCTGTCTCAAAATTAAAAAAAAAAAATCACAAAGGAACTGGGGATGTGGCTCAGTGGTTAAGTCTCCCTGGGTTCAATCCCCAGTACCAAAAAAAGAAAGAAAGAAAAAAAAAAAACACACACACACAGTTAAAATTTTAATGAATTACCAAACACATGTGTGGACTTGGGAAAGATTAAGAACATGGTACCCCATGAAGCACAGATAGAAGCAGAGTTCACACCTATTCAAAGGTTCTTTTCCTGAGACATTGTTGGTTGCTCATGAAAATAACGGAAGGTAGCCAGGATGAGGAAGCTCCCTTCAGTGATCCAAGCCTGGAGGAGAGGACTCAGCACTGTGAGAAAGGCATGAATCCCCACCGGAAACTTCTCTCTTCAATCAAAAGGGGCAAGCCCTGTTACCCTCAAGAACCTTCTTCCAATGGGGTTAGAAGAAGAAAAAATTTTGAAAGCAAACAACAAAACCACCCCCCTAATATCTATCTTTGGAAAAGGAATTCTGGGACAGGATCATTAGCAGCCTCTCACTAATGAGTGGGGTGTGACTCCTGCCAATGGCCCACTTCTGAGAACCAGGAATCTGGTCTGCCTATGACTGAGGCTGGACTGACAATTGAGAACCATTTCTCCCCAAACAGATTAGCAATTACAGGTAACATGCAAAAGCCATCCTTCACTGGGAAGAGGAAAGACCATGCGGGAGATCCTCTTTGAGGGGCAGATGGAAGGGAAAGATTAAGGCTGAGGACCGAGGAGAAAGAAAACCCTTCAGGCACACCAATCTCTGCTTGCTATAAGATAATGCTAGGGGGATTTGAAGCCAGTGGTGACCATAGCAACAACACTAAAACCCAGATCAACTTCTGTCTAGTAAGGACTTCCCTCTCCACACTAAATGCATAGCAACAGAGAAGGCATGTGCAGGTACAAATACACTGTCCTTCAGAGCCTACTGTCCCACACATGGTGGCTATCATTCAGGTAGAAACTACAAAATGCATTACAAAGAAAAATCTAACCCACTGTTAAGAGACATACTGATCAAAGTACCAGACTGAGAGATGACCCAGTGTTAGGACTATTCATTAGAAAAGGGATTGAAAATAACAATTGACTGATATTTTAAGGACTCTAATGGAAGAGGTGGACAATATGCATGAGTAAGGCATTTCGACAGAGTGATAGAAACTATGAGTCAAATGGAAATTTTGTAAATAAAAACCACCATCACAGACAGGAGGAATGACTTTGATGATGTCATATACTGACTTGATGCTGAACTTGAAGATAGATCAATAGAAACGACTCCAACTGAACACACACAGAGGAAAAAAAAATAGATAAAAGAGAATTCTTCATTTAAAAATGGTCATCAAAATCGGTGACAAGCCTATTTTACCCTACTTCATTTGAATTTTTTTTAAAAAAAAGCTCACTTATATAATATTTAAGATATTTTAGGTAAAATTATTTCATGTGTCATTTGTGAAATTAGAAGAAAACAGTAAAGAAATCTTCTGGGAAGAAACTGATTGAATCAACGTAGTATTGAGTTTCCTAGAATCCAGAATAAGAAAGAAACATGATAATTTGCCAGTGTGAACTATGAAATTGCAGGGAATAAATTTCTTTTTTGCCTAATATTTTCAGATTAGTGGAGGGCAGGACACTATCATAAAAGTGCGTAATTTTTTTCTAGAAGGAAAGATGTTTCCTCCAGAAAAAAATGACTTTCTTCATTCTGAATGGACAGAACTTGAATCTTGGGTAAAAGTAAAAGTAACCTGTAGTCTTTCCAGTGGTGCAAATTGTCTTTCCAGAAAGTGTATGCATGTACCCATGTGCCTGCATGTGCATGTGTGGGGGGGGGCGGTTAATATGCTAGGTTACAGAGCAAAGGGAGACTAAAGTTGAAGAAGGAATTTATGCTGCTAATCACTTAATGTTTCAATAGGGAAATTATTTTGGATCATCCTGGTGGCCCAAAGCAATTACAAAGGATCCTAAAAAGTAGAGGAGGGAGGAAGAAGAGTAGGTCAGAGTACTTTGCTCCAACCCAACATTAGGAAAAGGAAGCCATGAACACAGCATGCAGGAAGCCCCCCACTCCCGAAGCTGGAAAAGATTAGGAAATGGAGTTTTCCTTAGATCTCCCAGAGTGGACACCGCTCTGCTAATACCCTCATTCCACCCAGTGAGACTTGAATCACACATATAATGTACAGAATGTAAAATAATCCATTTGCGTTATTGCAGATTTTGGGGAATTTGTTATAATAGCAGGAGAAAATAAATATATCCTCTCCCCTCATCCACAGAGCTTCAATAAATACCTAGAGAAAGGTGAGGGATTCTGATATAAAGGGTCAAACCACAACTGTGTGGTACAAAAATCAGATAGGATTGAAATTAAAATACACTAGGGCTAACGAAAATCCAATAGAACATGTGCTAATAAGAAATCAGATGTGGCTAAATCATAAGCTACAATGTTTACTTATACAAGTGAGAACAGGCCATATCACCTGATAGATTAGTATAGAGATTTGTAGACCCTAATACAAAAAGGCAAGAAACAACTTCAATTGGACCATGCTGAAAAAGCAAACAGAGTTTCTTAAGGGTCATCAAATAATTATCTTCTTGGTCTAATGAATCAGGATTTTAGATTTCATTCTTTCATTGCCCCACGATCATCTTGTCTAATGTGAGTGTACACACACACACACACATACATTGAAAAGGAGTCATGGGAAGAGGGAGAAAACAGTGGAGAAGAAGGAGGAAGTGGAGAAGGGAAAGGAGAACAGGAGAAGGAGGAGAAAGAAGAGGAAGGGGAGGAGTAAGAGGAGGAGAAGGAGAGATAGGGGTGACAAGGTAAAAATACATAAAGATGTTACTACGTTAGAGGTAAGATCTGAAACCATAAAACTCTTAGGAGAAGACATAGAAGAAAAGTTTCTTGGCAATGGATATTTTTTTGGATACAACAACAAAAACATAGGTAGTAAAAGCAAAAATAAGTAAGAGGGACTATCTAAAACCAAAGGCTTCTGCACAACAAAGATAGTTAATAAAATAAAAGGATGGTGCATAATGGACCAAATGGAACAAAATAGTTGTAAACCACATATCTGAGAAGGTGTTAGTACCCAAAATACACAAGGAACTCTTAACTCATATAACTCAAGAGCAAAGCAAAAAACCAGAACAGAACAAAATCTGACTGAGACATGGCAATGGACATTTCTACAGAAAAGATATAAGACTGATCAAAAGACATCTGAAAATGCGCTTAACGTCACAATCTTCAGGAAAACGCAAATCAGAATCCCAAGAAGATAGCCACATACCTGTTAGCATGGTCATTAGCAAAAAGCAAAACAAGCAAAAAACAGAAGCCAGCAAATGCTGAAGAGGATGTGGAGACAAGAGAACCCTTGTACATGGTGGGTGGGAACGTAAGTGGGCTCAGCCTTTATGGAAAACAGGTTGGAGGTTCCTCAAAAGACTAGATGTACCATGAGTCAGCAAGCCCAACACTGGGTGGCATCCAAAGGAACTGAAATCAGTATCTGGTGGAGAAATCTGCATTTTCATGTTTATTTCAGCATTATTCACAATAACCCAGACTTGGAAACAACCTCAACATATATCCAATGAATGGGAAAAGAAAAAGTGGGGTGTGTTTACTTATGTACATATGTCAGAGAAAGACAAATACTGTATGACCTCACTTACATGTGGAATCTAAAAGAGTCATGTTCATAGAAGCAGAGAGTGGAATGCTGGTGACCAGGGACTAGGAGGAGGAGACAGGGAGAAGTGTCCCTAAAGGGCATAAAATTCCAGTCACATAAGATAAGTAGACAGCATGGTAGCACAGTGCCTGTAACTAGCAACACTGTCTTGTGTACTTAAAACTTGGTAAAAGGGTAGCTCTTAGGCTGAGTATTCTTATGGCAAACACAAAAATTAATCATAATAAAGGAGGTGGGAGGGACCTGGGAGGTGATGGATATTCATGACCCTGATGGTGGTGATGGTCTCACAGGTCGTATGGTTTTGCCCAAACTCATCAAGCAGAATACATTAAACATATGCAGCTTTTTGTATGTAAATCATACCTTAATACAGTGGAGTAAAGTCTATAATAAGATGATCATACCTGGAAATAAACTAAATATGTTGGGCTGGAACACTGGCACGGAAAGAGAAATAACAGGAGACAACTCAGTGACAGGCTCATGTCCAGCTGGAGGATCTCCTAGGACAGACTGAACTGGCTACTCTCCATTCCAAACTGTTCCCCAGAAGTCTACTTTTCCATGTTTTCTTTCTGTCCCAATGCTGCCTCTAATTCTTTCCCTGAGAGTGTTATTCAAATTAGCCTTTATATAAAAGTTCTTAGTCCTCTGAGTGTCCCAGAGGGAGGTTATTATGTAGATTTTCTCGAGTTAACAATTACTATAGAGAATCGAAATGCACACATTCCGAAATAAAGAGGACACCATTCCAAAATAAAGAGGACAGGGATGCCTGGGGTCATGTTAGCACTGTGTTAAAAAGCTTAGATATTAAATGAATCATCTCATTGAATCCCCTCATATTTTACATGGTAGATGTAAGTTTCCAGGTCAGAAAACTGAGTCTCAAGGAAGTTAAGCATCTTGATCAAGGTCACACAGCTATCAGTTGGCAAAAGTAGAGACCTGGTTTTACAGAAGGCTGTGTTGAAGGGTGCTTGATATTCAGGTATGGGAGAGTGAGCTGTCTAAGAAGGAAGTCTGGAAATCAATAGCGCTCACTAGGAATTTCAGTGTGCTGCCTGCCTGGTCATCTTTGGGGCTATAAAGAACAAATGAGAGCATTTTATTCCTCTGCCCTTGGAGTCTAAATCATCCAGGACCACAGTTAGGATCCAGCGTTTGTGGTTCCCTGAGAGGAAATAAACAAGATAGAAATTAAACTGGCCAAATTGAAAGGAAAAAAACCATGAAGTTTGGGGAGTACAGTTCTATTAAAAGAATCAATAAAGTTATAAATATTAAGATGAAAGCAAAGAGATTTAATGTGGAGAGGGGAGCGGAGGTGCAAAACAAATACTCAGGAAGGGGGGAAAACGTCAAAGATAAATATTTAGCTTGTATTTGCTTAATGCAAAGCAAGGTGAATCTCCAGTCAAGGTAGAAATCTGTGCTCAGGGACAAAAACAAAGATAACAGAGCCTGCTGCTTTGTCAACTGGCCCAAAGCACACTTTCCACCTCTTCAGATAGAAGCAGAAGAATCTGAGCTTTTCTGAGCTCTGCCCTGAGACCAATAGCCCAGGTGAAAAACATCAAATGTCACATGGGCATGTGTGCCTGAGAATATGCACCATCTTTTGTTCATTCTATCCTACAACACACATTGAGCACTTACTGAGTTCCAAGCACCACTGGCACCACTAATAACCTCCAGGATTGTATCATACAGCTCTTGCCCTAGAAGAGCTCAGAGGCCAGGGAAAGCAGACAAGTATGGAGAGCATTTTTAGCACTTGTGAATCCAATGGATATGATATAGACACAGTAGAATCTGAACCTAAGATGTGATCTATTCAAAATAGGCACTTCGTTGCAGAAGAGTCTAGGGGAATGCTGAAATTCTCCCCAAGGAGGAAACCATTTGAGCTGGATATCGCAGGATACATGGGAGTTCACCAGAGAGAATAAAGGAGAGAATAAATATTTTAGGCAGTAATTTCACATCTGAGACTATACACTACAAAGGTAGTTTTTAGAATAAATGCAAATGAATATTTAGAGCAGATTCATTTTAAGGAAATCTGGAAGTAATCTGCATGTTTGACCACTGAAATAGTTTTAAAATTTTCTTTATGTTGATTCAATTGTTTACTTAGCTATACATGGTCATTTCACATCATTTAACCCAATAGAATTTCAACCTAATGAAATTTCTTTCAATGAAAATAGGAGAAAAATCTGTGAAAAATATGTAGAACTGGAGAAAAAGAAGCCACTAAATAATGGGAACTGAAATTTAAAGAACAAAAGTTCCATGCATAATATAAATTCAAACATGTAAAATATGTTTCCAAATTTATAAAGATTAAAAAGAAAAGAGAGATGAAAGTGGTTACAATAGAATAGCAGATGCAATGAGAATATTAATATATATTCAAAAATATAAATATAATGCACACAGGTATATAAACATGCATGTAGAGTACATGAGCCAAGGAGATATTATGGTAAAAAAAAATTTTTAAAGTGGCTTATTGGGTTATCTAATATATTCCATTGTATCTAAGTATGAAAGAAATATTTCATTTCTCCAGGGGGAAGAGAAATTTACCTGTCCTATTCCTACATAGAATTATCTAACAGTGGCACTTGAAGGAAGTATTTGCATGCTGGGAAGCACTGGGTTCTGGCATGAGAACTCTCAGAACACATATTCCTGCTGCTGTCACACTATCTGAGTCTAAGATGTGATGTGCTTAATTACACCTGACATAACATGGCATTGAAAATTTGTGGTGGGAATATGGGGACACTTAAATTTTTCTGTATCTTGGATCTCCATGTCTTTGGCGAAAGCTTCTAATTATGCTACCTCTTCTGGGCTGATTTCTGTCTGACTGATAAATGGCAAGTGTTTAGGTCAAGGTACCAACTTGATATGCCACTGTGTCCAGTGATCTGCAGTGTTCGTACACCCCAAACTGTATTATAACCAGCTGCCGCATATACCGAAGATTCCTCTATACAAGGGTATATGCTGGAGTTGTAGGGTACACCAGGTGTCCTCTATCAGTGAGACAGACAAGGCTATTCCTCAACAACAAACAGATCCCCAATCTCAAAGGCTCAAAATGCCTGGAGTACATTCTTGTTCTTGTTACATGGACAACATGGCGGGTGAGAGGGTCTCAAGGAAATCAGACTAACAGAGTGGGCATTATCTCAAACATTAACAGCTACTGTTCAGAGGAAAAGACAGCACTCTGGACAGCACTCTGGATAGTGTTTCCCAGATCTGGTAGTAATTCATCCGCCAGAGTTCATCTGCCAGAGTTAGTCACAAAGCTCACCAATGATAGGGCCCAGGAAATGCAGTTCTATTGTGTTTCTAGTAGGTAGAGAACTGGAAATAATTGACAAACATCATTAACGACTTCCACATGATTCGTTCTTTCTGCATTGTTTATTTTTAATTGAGGCATGAAATACTGAGATGAGATTTTTAGCAATGCCTTCAAATGTCATCTCAGCGAGACAATCTGCCAGAGCACAGGGCATCAACAATCAAGAGGAGGTCTAAAGAAGAGCAACACAATTTTAAGAGACTGGTGGGCCTGGTGGATAAAGAAAGATTAGAAGAATTAAATATGTATCGTTTGGCTGAGCAGACCCAGTTGGGAGCCACAGTGGGTGGCAGAGGTGGACATAGTTGCAATCTAAAAATATCCATAAGATATAAAGATCTGAAGGAAGAATTATTTAGCATGAAAATCAGAAAGTAACCACAGACATTCTAGAGAAAGATATGAGGTATTAGGCTCTGGGATCATGAAACTGGACAAACTGATAACATTGTAAATAAAATGAGAATATCATGGAGAACGTGGTGGGTGGAGGGGTCCAAAGGCTGAGAATTGGCAAAGGGGTCGACTTTGGGGATGCAGATGAAGAGCCCCTGGGATAAACCAGATCTCCTGTGCTCATGCTGGAGAATCACATTTGCTAGTCAGAGTCCGGCTTGAGGAAGCAGGACAGAAGCAAATACATCTTCTTGATGATATTTCTTAGAGTTTAGTGCAAGTGAAATTTAATTAAACCATGGAACACTGAACAATGAACTCTCCTCTTCCATTATGGGAAGATTTCAGAACCTATCTATAGAGAATACTTGGAGTATGTTTGGAAAAAGTTCCTAAAATTCAGCATAATTACAGTTACTTAAGGTGCTTCCATAGGTATTGTAATAGGTTTTCAAACTTAGAGCCATAGTTTTTAATATTCCAGGGCTAACCTGGATACTTGGGTACTGACAGATTTTCTTAGACCTTCATACCATCATGGACACTTCAGAGGTAGCAGAATTTAGGTCTGTCTTCCCTTTCCTGCAGTTATTTCCCTTTTTGACAGCGTTACTCTCACATCTGAGGTTTGCCGGATTCATTTGGAAACATTTTAAACTGAAATTTTTTTGGAAGTTATTAGTACGAGGAGAGTTGTCATTTGCTGTTTTTCCTCACCTATTTTCGAAACAGGAAACATGAGCTTCTTTTTCTTTCAGATGAAAACTAGATGCTTTCAGAGTCAATAGAGTCTAATCCCCATCCCCTTGTGGGAGTGAAACAGGAATCAACTCTCTTCTGAAGAAGATACAACTAAACTGACATGAAATTTTCTGGTCTTTGGATTTCTAGATGAAGAGGAATTCTGCAAAAAGAAGTCAGCAAGGACAGAACCAACATCCTGAACATCGCGAGGCATGTGCTCAGAGCCAGAGGGAGTGACTTGCATTATGTAAATTTTAAATTATCGATCCCTTCATCCACACTATTTTCCAAGAAGAACTTTACCTTCCTAATACCAATACCCTATACTCTCAGCCCACCTCATACCAGCCTCATGACCAGAGGTTGATGGTTAAATTCTTTTTTCAAATCCAGTTTATGGAGGTATAATTTATATATAGCAAACTGCACCCTTTAAAGTGCATTGTTTAATGGGTTTGGGTAAGTGTGTACACCTAAGTAGTCACTACCCAAATCAAGATGAAGAACAGTTTCACCCCTTTCTTTAGGAAGAAGTCTTTCTGCCGATTGGAAATACTTACATTTGCCTAATGTGGGAGGAAAGGGCCTTGTCAGTCAAAATCAGCAATGTCAGGAAGGGGGAAGGATGTGAGGGGTTATTTTTACTGGAACTGTAGCTCACTGCATCTGAATAGGTTATAAGGCCTGTGGGAAAAAAGAAGTCAAGCAGGGTTGCGGGGTGGGTGGATCAGGAATGTGGCCATGGAGGTGGTCATCATTTGCAGTTTGCAGAATTAAATGAATAGTTGTAGCAGGCTTCATTAAGGAAGGTAGACTTGAAAGAGAAGAGGGAGTTACCAGGGTTGTCCCAGGTGGGTGCAGGGGCAGAGTTTAAGGTAAAGGAAACAGTCAAAGCAAAGGCCCTGAGGCAGAAATGTGCCTGGTATATTCAGGAACCAGTAAGGAAGCCCATGTGGATGGACCTCAGTAAAGGCAAAGAGGAGAAAAGAACAGAGAAGTTATGGAGGCACCAAACCATGTTGGGTCAAACCTGCTGCTGAGGGACTCTGGTGAGCAGTGTGTGCGAGTGAGCCTAGGGCCAATTTTCCAGGAAAAAGTGGCAGGTATGTATCAGTCTTGGTTCAAGATCCAATACAAGGGAGCAAAAAGAGCCAGCAGAGAATGAATGATGGAAGAGGGGGTGGCCCGAAGAGCACAGAAGTTCCAGCAAAGCTAGGAGACATAAAATGGTGTTGCTGATGTTTGCATTAGAAGTTAAAGAGAGAAACACTCCCTGGTCGCTGAAAAGGGATGCAGAAAGGTCCCTTCTCACATAAGAAGCATTTTTACCACATACCCTAAAAGAATATAAATAAAAGAAACACCACCTACCCACATCTGAAAGGTTGCCAACTCCAGCTTTGTAAAAATCCCAGGATCTCTTCAGCAAGGGGCTACATTCTGATCTTAAAATGCACAATGTCCCTGTACACAATTGCAACCACTTAGGTCTCCTAAGCCTTTGAGCCACAACTCCATTTTCAAATGAATACCCCAAGTCCACTTTAAAAAAAAAAAAAAAAAAACAGACATCAGATGAGTGAATCAAAAGGCAAAAAGCTCTCAATGCCGTGCTGTCGGTGTCAAGAAATTGATTTCTTTTCAGTGAAACATGATTTTGCATTATTAGTTGAATATATTAAAATGCCACAGGATTTATGTTCTTTCCCCAACACTGGCTTAGGTAACTCCCATTAGTAGCAGCAGGAGTGGGAACAGCACACAGAGGGAAAAAAATAGAAGTTTCACAGGGTAAGGCTCCAATAAGCAGCAGACACCCAACAGAGGTCATCTTGTGGACACTATGAGTTATGCTGGCCTGAGCCTTAGTTTCTCTATCTGGCAAATGTGTGTGAATTCTTGTGCTCTTCCATCCACAAAACATAGGACAGGGACCAGTTAAGGGCTCATACTAATAGTTTCAAATGCACCGACCACATATATGTGCCCAGTGGTAGTCTAACTTCTCACTACTCAAAGTGAGGCCAGCAGCATCCACATCACCTGGGAACCTGTTAGAAATGCAGAACCTCGGGAGCTCTATGACTCACCTGTTGAATCAGAGTCTATATTTTAACAAGACCTCTGTCTTCTACACTAAAGTCTGAGAAAAGCAGCACCTGGCTAAATTTATTTAAAACCCAATTTAACATTTGCAGCAACTCTACATGATAGATAATCTCAACCCCATTTTACTGATTAACCTGTTGAGACTGAACCCACAAGTCAAGTAATTGGCAAAACTAGGTTCAGATTCAGAAATACCTGATTCCAAGAAACACATGCTCTTGCGGTCATACGTCATGACCACATAATACATGTAACCAAGAGAACTAGGCTGAGAGAAAATGGGAGAAATATTTGTACTTTACCTCCCCATGATCTTCAAAATGAAAGGAAGAGGGCACCATTAGCATGGAGGAAAAGCCATTTACATGTATAAGAACACAGAGATCTCAACACAGGCCAGATCTAGTAGAAGGAATTATAACTAAAGAGGAAAAGTCAGTGTTCTGAAGACCACAAACCAGGACCCTTCTCCAATGTGTCCTGTACAGTAAAAAACCTTGTGTACACACACACACACACACACACACACACACACACACGTGCGCGTGCACTTTCCTTAAAACCAAACCCTGCTTGGCATGAATATGTATAATTAGATGTTCCTTGGAAGTGAGAAGTAGTAATTAATTCAGTGTTAAACATCACAATCTATTACTTGAACTCCATGGCAACCATGGTTGCCAATAGAGAGAAAACAAAAATTTCGGAGCCTATTTTTAAATAATTACATTGAAATTTTTGAAAATGTGTATAAGCTGACACTTTCTATTTTTAGGCTAAAACAATAGGCATTGGCTCAGGGAGTAGAGAAAGATGTTAAGAAATAAAGACAAAAGGAAAAGAAATTTCATCTGTAACAATCCAAATAGTTAGGTGGACAGTAGGATTCTGACCCTGCCCCAAAGCACAGAGCCCAGCTGCTCACTCTGGGAGAGAACATTGTTTTTTTCAGGCCAAAAAAAGTATATTAATAATCTCTTGAGAGACTTGGTCTTTGCAACCAAACTGGACTGGATCTGAGTCCCAGCTTTGTTTACTTAGATGATTTTCTTGATCCCTGAGTCTCAGCTCCTTCGTCTGTTACAATTGGGGGAAAATAGAAACCTCATAAAGTTCTAAAAAAGAGTCAATATGAAATGCTCAATATGGGATGTTGTTGCTTGGGTTCCCCTGGAAGCAGATTCTGACTTTAGCATCTGGAGTCTTAGGGGGATTAATATCTGTGGAAGGGAAGGAAGCAGAACCTGGCTGGAGAAGTCACACAGAGATAAGGACTCCACGACAGCCTTGGCTGTCCTGGGGGAAGCTCTGGAGTAATATGGCTTGAGAGCTGCTTGACAGTGGGCTGAAGTGGCCAGGACATTTACCCCACCTGTCAGTCAATACATGTGGGCTGCCCACGGAAGGACATGACCCGGGGCCAGGGGGCTATCTGTAGCTGAGGCAATCAATCCCCGAAGGGCTGCCAGTTGACAGGGTTCTCAACTGCTGGGCCACACGTCCTTTGAAATGCTGCATCACTATATCCATCACATACAATGCAAATAATGTTTGCCTTATTTTCTTTAGGTGTTTAGTCCTTACAAACATTTCTTACTAGTAGAGATTCTGGTATCCAGAAAAATCCCATTATGGTTCTAGGCTCTGAAATCTACACCCATTTAAACTTCCCAGTAATTCTGAGGTAGTGTTTATTTCGATTTGACAATTGAAAAAAATAAATGCAGAAAGTAAGTAGAAATAGCCAGTTCTGGCCAGCAGTCAAGGGTGGAAGGACATCATATTGGACAGGTTTCCAATGTACCTCTTGCCACACCATGCCTGTTTGTCCAACATCAACTCACCTATCAACAATCCAGCAACAGGGATCTGGGGGACCTGTGTTCCCTTTCTTCCCATTTGTTGGGAAAGGTGACTCATATTTTGCCAACTCACTTAACCTTTATGTCACAATGTTCTCACATTTTAAAGTGTAATCAACCCATGTCTCGCCCCCAACCCTGCAGAGAACTGCAGGAGGAGGAGGAGGGAGGATTACTGGATCTCCAGAGTCCCTTTTGTCTTGAGAATTCCCCTCTGATAGTCTAAGACATTAATTGATGGGGTGTAATATACTCTGAGACCAGCTTAGAATCAAGATCTAGATCAGTTATGGTCTCTGGGTTATAAGCAATAGAAACCAGATTTGGCTAATCTGCACCAAAGGGCATTTGTGTGGATTTAGGGAATCCAGGGAAGGTCAGAGGACTGGGTTGGGGAACTGGCAGAACCACACATCCCCAGAGAGCCAGCAAACAAGAAGCCAGCCATTTCTTTTTTGGGAGAGATCTGGACAGATGTCCATTCTGTGGATGAAGGCAGAGTAATGAATGACTCCCAAATACCCCCTCCCTCTCCATCCTCCAGAGAGGACAGAAGAGCCTGATCCTGCAGGTTTCCATGGTAGATAAGGTCACATGGAATTTTTCTCTCTGGCTGCACAGACTAGGGGAGAGTTCATTTCATAAAAGGAAATGGAGATGTGTTAGGGAGGAGAATGCAGCTGTGCACTACCATGAACACTTCCATGCTTACAACCACAGCTTGCTTATTCATGCTTTTTTTATGATTTCATTGTTTCGTTTTTTATTTGTTCTAGTTAGTTTTACATGACAGTAGAATGCACTTTGACACATCATACATAAATGGAGTATAATTTCTCATTCTTCTGGGTGTACATGATATAGACTCACACCAGTCATGTAGTCATATATGGGTATTAATGTCTGGTTCCTTTTACTCTTCTTCCTACCACCATATCCCCTCCCCTCCTTTCATTCTCCTCTACCTAATCTAAAGTAAATCTATTTTTTCCCTTATTGTGAAATTAGCGCCTGCATATCAGAAAAAACATTCAGTCTTTGGTTTTTGGGGATTGGCTTATTTCACTTAGCATGATATTCTCCATCTCCATCCATTTACCAGCAAATGCCACAATTTCATTCCTCTTTATGGCTGAGTAATAGTCCATTGTGTATATATACCACTTCTCTTTATCCATTCATCTGTTGAAGGGTATCTAGGTTGGTTCCATAGGTTAGCTACTGTGAGTTGAGTTACTATAAACATTGATATGGCTGTGTCACTGTAGTATGCTGAGTTTAAGTCCTTTGGTATAGACCAAGTCAAATGGTGGTTCCATTCCACATTTCTGAAGAATCTCCATACCACTTTCCATAATGGTTGCAACAATTTGCAGTCCAACCAACAATGTATGAGTGTACCTTTTTCCCTACATCCTTGCCAACACCTATTGTTGCTTGTATTCTTGATATTTGCAATTCTGACCGAAGAAATATGATTGATCAACAAATATATGAAAAAATGTTCAACATCTTTAACAATTAGAGAAATGCAAATCAAAACTACTCTAAGATTTCAGCTCATTTACTCTTATGCTCACAAACCAAATCAACTTATGTTTTGCATTACTATGCTGCTCAAATTCTTTCAGAACCCCATTTTTTACCAGAACTTTATGTTTCATCCAAGATCCTTATGCCTCCCATTTATATTTGATAGGCAGATTCCTTTGGAAAATTGGAAAACGTGACACAACTCTGAACATCTCTTTAAGGGATTGCCTATTTCTTATTATCAGTAACAATGTGATGTTAAATACCATTTCCAGGAAGTAAGAAGAACTTGGTCAATATTTCCAGTACCATGGGGAAATTAATATTTTACTTGTACTCCTAATAACTCAGGTAGGGGAAGCAAATTAATTCCAAACTTTAATAAATGTAGACAAACTGGATTTACCAGTCAATGGAGTTCAGGCATAAGCCAGCAATGTGGAATAAAGCTTTTCTTTCAAGTTCTAAAGCAAATTACTTAGATCTTTAATCTCTAGACAGACTATAACAAAAGATATTTGGTTGTTATACCTTCATGGGAGTCATTCCTGAGTCTCTCTGTAGGTTTCAAAATTTGGAATTTGGTTCTACACACACACACACACACACACAATTCCCCAAGAGGATTTTTATTTTGTCTGTAACATGGTTGCCCTGATCCTTGGAACATCAGAGACCACTGTCTATAACCCAGTCTTAGCTCAGATAGATCACTTTCCAAAGTGATGAATGAATAACAGAAAATAATCATTTTCTCCCTTTTCTCTTTAAATATCCACTCTTCTCCATAACTTGGGTAATTCAGAATTCGTTAACCAGGAGGAGAGAATTTGACCATGAATTTGCTGTTGAGTTATCAAAATCTATGTCCTTGTCTGCCTTGGGAAGCTGGCTGGCTTCTGCACCTGTGCAGGGAACTAAATGCCTGCCCAGCTGCCCTTTGCAGAGTCAGCAGATATTCAGGTCGCAGAGATGTAACACATCCAGGTCACCACTTCTCTCCTGCAGTCCCAGAAAAATCCATCTACCTCAGATCATTTGGACAGTATCCCTGTTCCATATACTTAAACTTGTTATTTTTATCCAGTACAGGATTTCTAAAATAATTTCCCTATTCCTATACATCCCAAGTTTTCTGATACAGGAAAATGAAGAAGGAAATTAATATTTATTGAAAGCTTCCTGTGTGCCTTGCACGGCAATAGATGCTTCGTTAATTATCCACATAACTATGCAGGAGGCTGTGTGATAGGCTGCTGGGCTATTTTCACTGAAGCAATGTTTGGAAAAGTTAGTAACCTGCCTGAGGTCCCAAAGCCTGAAAGTGGCAGAGCTGCATTTGACATTGACTACAAAGCCCTTGAACCTTCCACTGTGGCTCTGCCCTGGAGCCACAAGCTTGGCAGTGCTACTGACCAAAAATTGGCCTTTGGAGGTTGTCACATTGATACAGATACCAACACCCTGAGTTGTTAGGACTGAAATGTACCACATGTTCTGAATATAGGCAGGGTCAGGACTTTCATTTTCACTAAGCTCGTGGCAATTAAAAACCTTCTTGAAAGCAAATGATGGAGGATGAGTTTTGGAGTATCATCGAGGTAACTTCTGGTGAATATGAAAATAACTGGAGTTGTAAAATCATGTTGTAACCACAGTCTCCTTAAAGGCCAGGTATAAAGGCAAAGTTGCTTCCATCATTGCATTATTGCAAAAATATTCACAGCATATATTTTAGAGTTTAAATAAGACGATACATCAAAACAATATTGTCTCCAATCTGGTATTGAGTATAGGAAGTCAGGTATTTCTTCTCTTATTTAATGAAAAAGAAATGAAAGTGTTGGTGTGCACACTGAAACTTGTACTGAGAATATAAGATTTTGGTTCGGCAAATATTTCATGATTACTTGCATAGACACCTAGCCCAGAGATTACAATGAATTCTTGTTAAATGAATGAATGAGAGCTTGTTTTCTTAACCAGAGGGCAGAAGACAGAACCTAACACTAAGAATCTTTAATACATAATACAATACATAAGCTCTCTGTTCTGAAGACAGAAACCTTAATAGCTAACTCGTTGGGCAAACCATTTAAACTCTCTTGGCTTCAGTACTTTAGATGTTAAATAAGAGCATGTGAAAACCCCCATCTAACCCTGACTCCATGATTCTATAAAATCAAAACCCAAAGTTCTTCAGTTCATTCTCTCTGCTATTTTTAGCATAATGGTAACTTAAAAAGAAATATAGAACTCAATGATTAGAGAAAGAAATATAGAAATCAATATGAAGGGTCCTCAAAAGGCTAGGAATGGAACCATCATAGGATCTAGCTACCCACTCCTTAGTGTTGTTCCAAAAGAAATAGCATATTATAGTGATGCAGGTATACCCATGTTTATGGCAGCACAATTCACAAACTAGGGACCCTGTCTAGGATGAATGGAGAGAAAATATAGTATACATACACAACTGGGTTTTACTGAGTCATGAGGAACAAAATTATGTCATTTGGCGACATAAAAGGATGGAACTGGAGAACATCATGCTAAGCATAATAAGACAGATTCAGAAAGTCAAGGGTTGTATGTTTTCGGTCATATGAAGCCAGAGAGACAAAAAGGAATGAAAAAGGGATCTTTCAAAAACAGAATGGAGATCTGTAAAGTATGGGACTAGAGGGAGGGAGGTGGTAAGGGGAAGGAAAGGCACTAGGGAATGAAATTGGCCAATTTATGTTATGTGCATGTAAAAATATATCACAATGAATTCCACTATAATGTACAATTATAATGCACCATTTAAAAAAAAAACACAAAGCTATCTTCTGGGCACAGAGGCACACACCTGTAATCCCAGCTACTTGGAAGAGTAAGGCAGAAAGAATGCAAGTTCAAGGCCAGCCTGGGCAATTTAATGAAACTCATCTTAAAATTAAAAAGTGCTGGGGATGTAGTTCAGTGGTAGAATGTCCCCTGATTCAATCCCCAACACTGGGTGGGGGGTGGAGGGATGGGGAGAACTAGCCATCACTTGAAAGGCATCTTACCTAAAGGCCCTTCAGTAGATCATCAAAAGATAGAATTTTAGTCTTTATTGGATGCCACCACTGATTTTTGCAAATACAACATGACCTGTTGCCTAATATTACCCTTTTGTTGGGTATGGTGGAAAACAGGGTAGGATTGATAAACTTAATACAAGTCAGGGATCTGCAGGTCTTTTAACATCTTTGGGTCCCAGTTTTATCATAAAGTAAATCTGCATAAACTTCTCTCAGGGGCAAAACCTGTTTTCAGGAGAAAACCTGTTTGAGTGTCTGAGTCAAATGACTTTGCTGAAGCAGGACCCTATCAGGGACCATGAAGTGTCCTCAGTAGTTTGTGGTATCATAGTGACGAGTTGCCCAAAGGTAATTTAAAGAGAGAAACAGAGACTGTGTGAGTAATTCTTATATCAAATCCTTAAAAATGAGCCTCAAAGTTGACAGCAAAACACTGATGAAACCATTTTCACTGTTTTGAGGTCTAATCAACAAATAAAAAAAGTCATAACTTGTGTGAGTAACCAAGTCTAAAGACAGAGCTTTGCCTGAAGAAGAATATGGGAGTAAAGAAATAGACAAGAAGGCATTCTTTTCTCACCAGCGTCAGCTGCTCAGGGCCCTACCCCGATTTGCACTGAAGAGTGTGATGTGTGTATTAGCACAAAGTTCAGCGTAAGGTAGGGGATAGCAACTCAGTGGAGCTTCAGGTGAGGAGTGGTTGCAAGACCCTTTCCTGACTGGTGACTGCAGATTCAGGTTGCCAGAAGAGGGCTCATCAAGGTCCCTGGGCTTCATAAAGGTTAGATCAGTGAACTCTTGGTCACTTCATTCAATATTGCTCAGTCTCAAAAGGCAAACCTGAGGGTCATCTGCCCTTAGCATGGCAGAGGGCTCTGACCCAGAGCCCAGAACCTATGCCCCAGGTCTCAGTGAAGGCTTTCATAAAAATGAAGAGTTCTTCAAAAGCTTTGAGAGAATCTATGTTGAATTTTTTTTTTCATTCCTGAAGGAAAAAAATACTTGAATTCATATTTTTGGACACTAGAATTTAATAAAATCTCAAATCCACAGTGTAGAGACAGACATATAACAGATACTCAATACAAGTCCCGGATTTCATATATAAATAAATAAATAAATAAATAAATAAATAAATAAGATTAGTAAATACTTCAGGGATTTGGAATAGGACAGAAGGAGAGATAATGGGTTCTGGAATATAGTCCTATAAATCTTTCTTTCTCCCCTTGAAGCTGGGGGAGGCGAGGCCTGTTTTACAGGGTGGTGAGTGGAGTTGAAGTAGTGCGCGCAGGCGCACACGTGCCTGCGAGCTCAGCGGCGCGCTTGGTCTTCGGGAGACAGTCCAGATGTGTGTTGTTTGGGCCCTCGGTGATCTAATGGAACCTGAGGAAACCTAGGGAACTTTTGGCCAAGACAACACGAGAATCAAAGGATGTAAACTAAGCTACCTGAGGATGGGCAGGGGACAGCTGGGAAAAGAGGAGCTTTGGGGATCATTTTGTAATTGAGAAAGATGAAAGCCACAGTCACAGAAATTCAGGGCAGGTTGGAAGGAAATTTAGAAAAGTCTCATTTTTCTGTTCAGAGATTTCCACCTCCCTGAGTCATCCACATCCCCACCGCAACCCCCAGCCCACCTCTGAGGCCACTTCTCACCCCGTCTCTTTTACCATTTGGGTCAAAATAAGAGAAAAGCAGCCAAATGGAGCTGGGGTTAGAAGTCACTTTCTCAGAGAAAATTTCAAAGCAGCTTTTTGATTCAATGCGTGCAGGGCCTCTATAGTTTCCCTGTGGGTGAACACCTCTGCGACAGATCACTCAGAACAGAGGGACTTTACGTAAAGGAAGAATTTTTTTTGTCACCTATTCTTTGAGCTCCCATTCTTTCCCAAACCTCATCATAATTGTTTTCATCCAATAGGATCCTTCTGTGAGCTCTCAACAGCTGCCACAGATGGTTGTATGTACTCTGAAGTCATAACGTGTTATATGTCACATTAAAAGAGAAGAATTTGAATTAGCCTAAGAAATCTTCTTATTGGATTCAAATCAGTGTATCTAAAACTTCAGTCTCAGAGACGTGTATTTGAAAGGAGAAAGGAAAATGTCTCATAGGATCATCACTTTAAAGAAAAGCACCATTATGCCCTTTCAGTTCCCAATTGCTTTTGTGCTCAGACACTGGATTACCTAAAATGTGCTGTACTATACAATCAGATGCTATATTATAAAGATGATCGACTTGCAGCATACTACAGTGACACAGCCTCATCAATGTTTATAGCAGCTCAATTCACAATAGCTATGGAACCAACTGAGGTGCCCTTCCCCAGATAAAGACCCAGTGGAATATTACTCAGCCATAAAGAAGAACGAAATTATGACATTTGCTGGCAAATGGATGGAACTGGAGACTATCATGCTAAGTGAAATAAACCAATCCCCCAAATCCAAACACTGACTGTTCTCTCTGATGCTAATGTACAATAAGGAGTGGGGGAGGGGAGAATAGAAGTTCATTGGATTAGACAAAGGAGAATGAAGGGAAGGGAGGAGGGATGGAAATAAGAAAGATTGTAGAATGAATCAGACATAACTTTCCTATGTTCATATATGAATACACAACAGTGTAACTCCACATCAAGCACAACTACAAGAATGGGAAGTTATACTCCATGCCAAAATATATTCCACTGTCATGTATAACTAAAAAGAACAAATAAAAAATTAAATAAAATAAACGATCGATTTATTCCAAACTCTCATTGGCTGCACCAGAAATGGAAACCTACCTCAATACACATGTAACTTAAATGTGCACATACTCAAGGATAAAACGCTATAGTAAAAAAAGTAGACAAAGTAATACAAAGTAACCAGTATGGAGGCTGCTGTGACAGTCTCACAGTCTCACTTACAGTACAAACCTCTCACTTTATTTCTACAGAAAAAAAGACAACAATGGACAAATGGAATATAGCCCGTAGCACAGCAAGACACAAAGCATGTTGCAATTTAAACACAATAACCATAACACCAAACACCCTGCAATATAGAAATGAGTGACTCAAATCCACTAGAGAATTTTTAGATTTTTGCCACAATGACTATTATGTTTTCGAGCACTTCATTTCAGTCTTGAGCCTTATTTAAAAATATATCATAAGGAAGAATGTTAAATTGGGACTGAAATGAAGGAAGTATGCTTTTGAAGTTAGATTTGTGATAGAAACAAATGGGGAATTAATATGAAAAAAGAAAGGGTCAAACATGGACAGACACAGATGGGGCAACGTGTAAGTACAGGGTGGCTCTAGAACAAGCCCTGCAGGAGTCATATTGTCACCGTGGTTCCTTGTATGATTTTCTTAGGATGATAACATGAGAGGTTCCAGGATGATTCTTTGAGACAATCACTATGCTCTCCACAGAGGTAAATTAGTGACTCCTTCCTCCAAGGAGCTCATATTTCAATGCAGAGAAACAGAAGCGACAACTAAAATTAACCTAATGTAGTAAGTCATATATATATATCATATATATATATATATCCTATATATGTCCTATATATAGTGATAAATATGACTATATATATAGTGATAGTATCCCTCTTCAATCTAGAACAAATCAATATACCATTGTACCGATTACATTCTAAATGTGATTAATTAATCTAATTTTCTTATTGTATGATTCTCAAATTTTATTCCCCTCACTGTTCTTTACTTTTTCTTGAAGGTATAATTTACCTCCAATAAAACACAGATTTAAAGAGTACAATTCAATGAGTGTTAGCAAATGTATATACTAATATAACCAAGAGCATGACCAAAATATAGAACATTTCCATCATCTAAGCATGTTATCCCCTCTACTAATTTATATCCCTTTAACTCAGTTTTGCTTGGTTTTGGTTCATGTACATGGAATCATACAGCATATACTTTTTAAATATTTGACTCTCTTTAGTAAAAGAAAGCCTGTGAGCTTTACCCATGTCATTGTATGCTTTATACTTTGTTCTTTTGATTGCTGAGTGGTGTTCCATTGTATGCATATTCTAAAATGTGCTTATTCTCAAGTTGAAGGCCATTTGAATTGTTTCCAGTTTGGTGGTTGTAAGGAAAGTTGTCATGAGCATTCTTCTATAAGTCCTTGTGTGGATATGTTTCTTTATTTTGGATGAATGGGAAGGAAGGGAATTGTCGAGTTTACACCTTGTCTCCTTGAAGGCTTATTTTAATTTTTTGGTTTGGACCCTGTCTTTGAATGCTTTTGCTAAAATGTTTGATTAATGGTATTTCTTGAGAAATGGTATATTTCTTGAGAACTTATGCAGCATAACTTTGTTTCTCTCATTCCTCTTAATGCCATTGCTCCAGAACAGACCTTATCAACGTTCATTTGGAATTCTACAACTGCAGGTAGGGACAGTATCCGTATCAGGACCTCAATGCCTGGCACACAAAGAAAAGTGAATACTTGTCATTCAAAATGTATGCTTTTGCCGAACTGTCCAAACTGACATTTCACTGGTATAGTTTATTCACTTTTATTCACGACCCAATCTCATTAGTACAAGATGGAAAGTTATAAGAACCAGGAATTAACATTCAAATTCCCAACGGACCTGATGAGGCATCTAATGCAAGAAAAGAGGCCCAGAATATCAACTATACAATTCTATGAAATGGCACCATAACTACATTATTAAAAAAAAAATCAAACAAATTAATGAGTGAAGAGCCCAGTGGGACACTGTTTGACAAATGCTGAAGATACTAAGATAGAATAAATCATAAGTGACACCCCTTTACAAGTGGAATGGGAGAAATTGATTGGATTTACATGTCAGCTGTCCTTGAAATAGCTTGATACATATCACTGCCATCCAGACTGTTTATCAGCAAAACATGATGTTGGATTTCAGTTAGAACACTAGGTGACAATTTTTAGAGTCGAAAATTAGCAAGATCCTATGTGCATGCAAACATAGAGACACACACATACCACCTTGAAAAGGAGTGATGGTCATCATCTAAGCTTACTTGGTTACACATGCAAAATCCAAGTATTTTACAGATTCCTTTTTCTTCTGAATTAACTAAGTATTTGGAGCTTAGAAGAGGTACCTCATGAAAACAGAAGGAAGATCAGCAGAGTTGAGAAAGGGAGCTAGGGAGGGAGGAGGGGGCATAAAGGGGAAGCACTAGGGAGTGAATTGATTGAATTATGTTATGTGCATGTATAAATATATCACGAATCCACATTATGTATTAACATACTGTACCAATAAAGACCAACCCCCCCAAAAAAACATATATATCATTGTATAAACCTCAGCCAGTAAACCAATATGCCATCCCTTCAAAGGGGTAAACAATGACAACAGCAAAGTTAAAAAGACCAAGGACAACCTGTGGAGGCCCTGGTGGCCTCCACTGAAAGGGAAGAAGGAGAGTGGAAGAGAAGCGTGTGCACACACATGTACGTGACCACCCCAGAGCAGGCCTGGAGAAAGGACAACAGAAATTGTTTATCCTGGGTGGCTGTCCGGTGTTGCCAGGAAAGGCAACACAGAAGCTGTCTCACATCTGAGCTACCTCATTAGAACCCATACCCGCTGGATGACCTACTAGCTCACCAGTACTGACCAGGCCCAAATCCTGTGCCTTCTGACCCCAAGGTCCGTTGATTCTGACCCACTCAGCAGCATGACTATGGCATTTGGTACACACCAAAATTATTTGCTGGAAAAGAAAGCTCAGTCATATCCATTCTCAGAGAGTGCTTCAAGACCACATCTGACCTAGCCAGGAACTGAAGATCTAACTGTACCTACCATGATTTCATTCTGCCCCAAGGGGAGACTTCCCAGATGCAGACAGGGGTTATCAGATTTGGTGTTCTCCAGTCCAGTCCTCTCTCTTGTCCTGCTTACTGCCTTTGGAGCCGTAGCCACCATGACCCAGGAGAGAACAGATTCCATCTTTTTGGGGGGACTGCTGGGTCAGTATTGAAGTTTGGTTTCCCATGCATTTGTTAGCTGTATCAAAAACATCCTCAAGGGGTGTTAATTGGAGCAACCTAAACTTTCTTCTGGAAACACTAGGAGCCTAGTCATGCTATATGAACCACATAGTGTTCAAAAACTGCTCATGATCGCATCCTCCAGTTAACAAAAATCAATAATGTTGTGATCAATATTGATGTAAAAAATATGGTGCACGCCTGGAATCCCAGTGGCTCCGGAGGCTGAGGCCCTCAGCAATTTAGCGAGATCCTGTCTCAAAATAAAAAAAATAAAAAGGGCTGGGTACGTTGCTCAGTGGTGAAGTGCTCCTGGGTTCAAAAATAAGAAAAGAAGAAATTTTTTACCTACCATATAAATCCAGAACATGACTTTTCATTAGAACTGTTATTCACCTCCACCCTGGTCTAAGTCACCGTCACTCTGGCCTGTATTATTACAATGCACTACGACTTCATCATCCTGCTTTCATCCATAATGCTCCCAGTTTATTGTCTACTCAGCTGACAGTGTGATTCCTGTGGAAGACGAGATCATTGTCACTCTGCTACCTTCCAGACACTCACATCCTACCACAGTCCTTCTTTGTGCTCTCCATTCCAGCTACTCAGGCCTCTCTGATATTCTGGAATATTCCAAGCATGCTCCTCCCTTGGGACTGTGATGGAAGTTCCCTTTCCTTGCTCTTACTCACGACCTTCAAATCTTTACTCCAATGTCACCCTCTCACTGAAGCCTGCCTTGACCACTGTCATCAAATCCCAATACCTTGCTTCCCCATCTTCTGTAGCTCAAAGTTCTGACCACATTGTAGCTTTCTACTACTTATTTATTTATCATAGATTAGTTATTGTCTCTCTTCTCTAACTAGGTCCACAAAGGCCACCCCCTATGAATTCTTATCTATTTTCTTTATTGATATATCCCAAAAGTGTCTAATGTCTACTACACAGTAGGAATAAATAATTGTGGAGGAAATGAATAACCTTACATCAAAGGTATCTGGGAGTGAAGGTCTTCCTTGAGGTAAGCGTCAGTAAGGAAAAATTTACAAAACACACAGGAAGATATTGCTAGAATTATTGTTCCAGGTCAAACTTTAAATTCCAGGTAGAACTCCAAGTAGAAGTCAGTCTCACATGGGCTTGGAGGAAGGTTTTTCAAGGAAGAAAACCCACAATTTACTTGGCAGGTCAACTAGTATATAACATTGCTGGAATATCAAAATCCAGAACAATGAGCTTTTCTTTACTGTGTGGGAAAAAGCATTCTCATGTTCTGGCACTGCTATTTTTCAAATGTAGTGTCTAAGGCACAGGATGAATGCTGAGAATTCCTTAAGGAAGGGCTCATACATCACATCGTTCAAGCATTAACACTGTTCTAAGAATTTATGAATCACACCTGCAACAGCATGCTTCCCTACATCGATCTTTCCCATACCACTAACGGTTGAACATAGATGTTGCCTTTTCTTTAAAGTCACATATGAATAATTACATATATATAAAATATATGTATATAATGCTGAAACTTTGCATAACTACCACTAATGAAAAGGCTTTTCCACTTGCCATAAAGAGAACAATAAACACACACACACACACACACAGGCACACACATAACAAGAAGTTTTCAAAGTGTTAAAGTACAGCTAGATACTGTTGCCAGGCCAATGCTCTGAGTCAGAGGTATATTCTTGTTGAAAATGGAAAACATAAAATGTTTAAAAGGGATGAAAACATATAACTCCCAACTACCTTTTTGCCATCATCAGGATAGAAAGGAGTGAGATTCAATATGTCTGGATTTCTCCTAAAATCTTCTGCTGTGTCACTGGCACCATATGGCAGTTAGTGTGCCCTTCACTGTCCAACATCTGGATTTAAATGCTGACCGCCTTGCTTACTGATGCTGTCACCCTGAGCCAGAGGCAATCTCCCCAAGTCGCATTTTCCTTCTTCTGCGATGTGAGACTAGAAATGCCTCCGTTATACAGATGTGACAGTCACAGGACAACATATGGAAACGCACAAAGCAAGCATTTTGACGTTAATCCCCTTCTCAGTCAAAAAAGATTCTTGGCCATTAATTTCAATGACCCAAATCCTCCCTGATCAGTCAGGCTATCCTGAGTCTTCACTGTCAAGAGTTCGAGGTTTTCTTGCGCACAACCATAGAAAGGAAAGGTTGTATCCCATTTGTGTGCAATGGATCAAAATGCAGTCCGAAAAATAAAAAAATTAAAAAATTAAAAAAGAGTTCAAGGTTTTCTTTAATGTGTTTATGGTTTATACTTTGTAATCACCATATATTAGATGTCATTATAGTTTTATAGGGGTTTGTGGCGGATATTCTTAAATGGCAAGTGTTGTGGACTGAATGTTTGTGTCCTGCTGAAATGCATATGCTAAAATCGAACTTAAATGTGATGGAGAGGGTAAGGAATGAGGGAGAGCTGTTAGATTTCCTGAATTTTTACAGGAGAACCATGGAGTGAGTGTACTCTTCTTCAAGCTAAGAGAAGAACACCAGGAAGGCCCACCTCCTGGGTTTTGAAAGGGGAAACCACGGCCTTACTTTCAACAAGCCAGTCTCTTCCCAGAGGTGTGCAGCAGAGTCCTGGGGACACAGAGGAGGACTTAGAGGCCTGGAGGGCAAAAACAGAGCCAAAGAGGGTTTCTCTGGCTGCTTAGGGATGCTCGGATTTTGCTTTGGAGTTTGGACTCACTTGGATTCTTTACCTCTTTCTTCTTTCCCATTTCTCCCTTTTAAAATAGAAATGTCTTTCCTTCCTACCTCTGCCCACTATCGTAGCTTGGAAGTATTTATTCTGATTTCACAGGTTCAAAGCTGGAGAGAAATCTGCCTCAGGATGAATTGTATCTTGAGACTTGCCTCTATCTGATTTAGGTGAAATTAGATGAGACTTTGAATTTTAGACTTTGGAGTTGATATGTCTGGGGCTGTTTGGACGTAACCAATGTATTTTGCATGTGAGAAGTATGTGAATTTGAGGGGTCAAATGCAGAATACTATAAATTGAATTTTGGTGTCTCTTCAAAATGTATATGTTGAACCAGGCATGGTGGCTCTGGAGGCTGAGGCAGGAGGATTGCAGTTTCGAAGCCAGCCTCATCAACTTAGTGAGGCTGTAAGCAACCTAGGGGGACCCTGTCTCAAAATAAAAAATAAAAAGGGCTGGGGATGTGGCTCAGTGGTTAAGCACCCTTGGGTTCAATCCCTGGTATCAAAAAAAAAAAAAAATTATATGTTGCAATCCTAACTACCAAAGTATTAGGAAGTAGGGCTCTTTATAAATGATTCATGAAGGCATAGCCCTCAGGAATAGAACTAATGTCCTTCTAAAAGAAACCTCAGAGGGCTTCCTTGCACCTTGAGAACTCAGCAAGAAGGTGCCCTCTGTGATTCAGGAAGTGCCCCCTCATCAGGCACTGAATCTACTGTTACCTTGACCTTGGGTTTTCCAGTCCACAGAACCGTGAGAAATAAATTTCTGCTGTTGACAGGCCACCCAGTTTACAGTGTTTTGGTATATCCTCATGAATGGACGGAGACAGCAAGCCTAGCCAGTTTTGAATGGAGAGTGGCAGTAAAGGACAGGAGCTGGATGAAATTTCTTTGGGAACAGAATGATCTCTCAATTTCTATAGCTAGAAATCCATCTACACCCGGGGAGCGCTGGCCGAGAATCAAGACGTAAAACTTGGTTTGGGCTGACTGACTCAAGGAAAATTCATCGAAATTGGGGAGATTTACAAAGGTCACCACTGACTCATCAAGAACACCCAGCATTTCCAATTATCCCCTGTAACCCACATTTTGCCATGCACCCTCCTTCCACTGCCAGAGCCACATGCATCCTGGCAAGAGGAAATCGACATTCCGAGTAAATTTCCCCATCTGTGCAAAAGCAGGGGCAAAACTGAGAGCTAATGTGTGTCTTTATATTTATATAGCTGTTAAACTAGTCAATTAAAATTATTTGAATAATTCAGTGGAAAGAAGAAATATCTGCAAATTAAGAAAGACACAATTACTCCTTGAAACACCCATTTTATAATTCCATATTTTGAAAAGATAAGAGGACAATAAATATTTATTTGCTTCACGTTTTTAAAAGAGGCAAAAGTGAGGGAGAAAAATGCACACTACAGTGAAAGCCTGTGGTTTAAATTCCCTTTTTAGATTTTATAATAACCTTTATCTTCCTGCATTTTCTCCCTTTATTAGTATCATGGGACAGCCAGTCTTAATTATCTCCTTCTAAATTATGTTTCTTGTTTCTTTTGCTTGGTTCATTTACTTGTTTATTCCTTTAGATGTGGATTGATGTGGGCGGAGTGGAAGAGTGGAGACAAGTAGATTTTTTCCCTGGGTCACCTTTTATGAAACAAGTTACATTTTATTTTCTTATTTAGATTCCAAGAGAGAGTTTGTTGGGATTGAGGTGTGGGTGGCAGAGAAATTCTTCTTTGAAGGAGAAAGGGCTTATTCATTCAGTAATTATATCTGTTAGTGAAGAAAGAACGAATCAGTAAGTAAGCAAGGACCCTGGGACAATTAACTATTTAGAGGGGAAAAAAAATTAAGTTACATCACCTCTCACCACAGAATATAAATAAATTCAAAATGGGCTGACATTTAAATATAAAATAAGTAAAATAGAAGAAGAAAAAAATGCTTATCTTAGGACATAAAAACAAAAAGTCACAGTAAAAAAAAAAAAAAAAAACCAGCTCTATATTTACAAACAAATAATAAAATTGCAAAGACAAAAAAAACTGGTGAAATTACTTGACAATAAAGAAATTATAAACAAACAGAAAATGTAAATATATGAAGTGTTCATTTTAAATATTATGAACTACATTTCAATATCATTTGAAATTTGCCAAAGGACATAAACAAGTAACTAAAAGAAGAAGTAAAAATTAATAATACACACAGAAAACAAATTACATCTCACTAGGAATAAAAGTATAAGGATAGGTTCATGTAATGGTTAAGATGGTTATGAGCACATTATTCCAGTCTACTTCTGTTAATTTCAACTAAAGTTCTGGATATACATAAAACAAATTTCTAGAAGATTCTGAAAGATGAACTCAAGAAATTTATTGGGTCATTGGCAAAGGAAGATTTGGTTGTGAGTTTCTTATATATTTTTGTTTCATATATATTTTGATCTAGGTGCTACAGCTGCCTTGCAATTACCAAAGGATATGGAAAAAAAAAAAAATCCAGGAAGTCTGCTTCCTCTTTCCATAGAACTGAGATGGGGAGGCTCTGCAGGGAGGACCCTCTTACCCCACCTGCCTCATTAACACCTCAGAAGAAGCAATTTCCTTTTCATTCCTCGTCAACACAGCTATGTCATAAAGATGGTACCCTTTCCTTCCCTGTCCTCAATGGCTGTACCCTCCAATGGGTCTGTGCAATGGAGTATTCCCAACCCATCCCCAACTGCAGGTGGCAAATGCCAGTAAAATGGAGGTGACCCTCCAGCTTCCCCTGGCAGAGTGGAGTGGATCTCTATAGGATGATCCAGCCCTTCAATGTAAACAGGGACAGCATCTCTCCACCTCCCTTCTGGATCCTTCTCCCCTCAGCTGGACAGTGGGGAAAGGATCATTGAGAAGAGGAAATTAGAGGGAGGAATCCTTCAATCTGTATGTGAAATCCTATACATATACAGTGGTCCATGCATGAAAATGAGCACAATCAATACAGCAAAAATGTTAGAGCTAGATTATACATAAAACATCACCCAGGCATCAGATTGGTCTCTGGGTACTGCATAAGTTGGGTAGAGCAGAATAACACTTTAAAGGCTTTGAAAATAAAACTGACATTTAAGCCACAGTCCTTATGATCATAGATACAAAATTTATCAACAAAATATCATAAATACGTAATGGGAGTAATGTACCATGACCAAGTGGGGTTTATTCCAGGATGAAAGTTGGTTCAATACTCAAAAATCAATGAATGCAATTTGCCATACTTAGAGTTTAAAGAAAAAAGTCCATATGAGCATATTAACTGAAGCAGAAAAATCTGATAAAATTTAATAACCATTCAACACTAAAAATGCTCACCAAGGTAGAAATAGAAGGGAACTTCCTCAACATGACAAAGAGCGTCTATTAAACCACCTGCAGGTGACATTCTATATAATGGTGACAGACTAGTTTCTTTCTCTCTAGGATCAGAAGCAAGGTGAGATGGCTACTATCAACATTCCCACTCAACAAAGCACTGGGCATTCTAGCCAGAGCCACAGCGTGAGCAGAAGAAAGACAGTAGGAAGGGACAAATACATTTTTTCCCTTCATGACCAGATTAGGCCAAGAATTCTTAAACATGAACACAAAAACATGATCCATAATAGAAAGAATTGATAAATGAGACTTTATTAAAGCAAATATCTATCTAGCTATAGATAAATAGATAGGTAGATAGATAGATTGATAGATAAGCAGATAGATATTTGTTCTGCTAATGGCACTGTTAGAATTAAAAGACAAGCTCCAGACAGGGAGAAAATATATGTAAACCACATGTCCAACAAAGGACCTGTACCCAGAATAAAGAATCCTCTAAACTCAGTAGTAAGAAATAAAGTAATTCAATTTTTAAATGGGTAAAATACTTGAACATAGACTTCCATTGTGAATGAGCACTTGAGAAAAGGGTCAACATCACTGGACATTAGAGAGATAAAGTCAAGGTGAGGTATCACTGCACACCTATTAGAATTGCTAGAATAGCAAAATATTGGCAATGCCAATAAGACCACAGAACAACTGGATCTCTCACTGTCAGAGCAAATGCAAAATGATACCACCTTTGCAGGAAAACATGTGGCCCTTTCTTATAAATCAATCCATTATATAACTGAGCAAGCCCACTTCTGATGGTTTGCACAAGAGAAAGAAAAATTTATATGTACACAAAAATCTGTATATAAGTGTTAGTAGCCACAAACTGGAAACAACCCAAATGTCCTGCACTAGGTAAATAAACTGTTAGATATCCATGCCATGAACTATTACACAACAATAAAAAAGGATAAACTATTGATATACAATAACTTGGGATGAGGGGGGGAAATCCAGTCTAATGTGGGTTACATAATGAATGAATTCATGTTACTTTATAAACGGCAAAACTATAGTGACAGAGAACAGATGTGTGTTTGCTGGAGTTATAGATGGGAGTTGGAAGTGGCAATAACAAGACAATACAGGAAGTTTTTGTGGAGGGTGATGGAACGGCTTTCTACTCTGTCTATGGTGGTGACTGTACAAATCTATGCAGATAATAAAAATCATAGGACTGTATATTGTTCCCCAACACTAAGGGGGAATAAGGGAAATACGAAAACAAGAGGAAAAATGGAAGTGAGTGGGAAACCTGGTAAAATCCAAAGTCTGTCATTTCAGTTTGTACCAAAGTCAAGTTTTGGTCTTGATAATGTGCTAAGGTTATGTATCTATGATATTATTTTTAAGAGAAACAGAATGAAGCACACATAGGAACTCTCTGCACTATATTTTTAAGAGCGTTATTGAAGTAAAATATATACACCATAAAATTAGCTCTTTTTCAGTATATAAAAGTTTATAGAAGTTGCAAAACCATCATCACAATTTTTAAACATTTTTATCACCCCCAAAGATATCAACTTCTCATTTAGTATCTCCTTCCCATCCTCAGTTCCAGGCTACTCTCTGTTCCTGTTGATACACACTTTCTAGTCTCTGTACCATTTTTTCAACTTCTATATTAGTCCAAAATTATTTCAAAATAAAGGTGTTCAAATTAATTTTAAAAATTGATGAACTTAAGACTTATTTTACTAAGAAATCTGACAAAATCTTCAGATATTCATATCAAGACTTTCTAGGCATATTTAAGGACTTCATATACAATGTATATTTGAAAAAACACAAAATACAGGATTTTGATGTTTTTGTTAATGCTTAGAAGCACTAATCTTATTAGAACATGGAAGATAATTCAACACAGAACAGAGAAAATTCAGCTATTGTTGGTGACATATTTACCCCACAGGGACCAATAAGAAATAAACAACCTGCAAAGCATTTAACAAGCTTCTTTCCGTAGGTGATATAACAAAAAATAATTCCTACAAACTTTGGAAATCAATGGTAAAACAAGGAGAACAGATGAAAATTTCAGAGTAAAATTACAATAATGATCATTTGATTAACATGAAAGTGTTTAAGACTTTTACCAAAAGAAAATTTAGATAAAAGAAAAATCATTATAAGATTCTCATGGAACTAAATAAATAAATAAAAACTCAGGCGATAGGACATTATTATGAAAGTACTTCAAAACTGCTATAAATTACAAAGTTATTATATGTTTGTTTGCATACGTACAAAGGCCATCAAAGCAACAAGACAAATATTTGTGTTAGTCTATAAATTTAGTAAATAAAACTTATGATTTAAAACAAGCAATTTCAGAATGGAAATTTAAATAAGATCAAATAAATAAAATATATTCTTCATTTGCAAAAAAAACTAATATATTTTAAAATAAAGCAATTTGAACACAACATTAACCTTGTAGAGAGTGGGTTGAAAAAATTTTAAGTCCACATAATGGTTTTTAAGCTAATATTTAGAAGTCATATTGGTAGAGATGGCATAATTTCATTGAAAGATGCTTAAAACATAATGCTAAATGAATTTTAAAACCAGAATACAAAATTATACATATGTATACACTATCTATAAAGGTGTTTACATTTTATATAATTTCTACCAGCTAACATATACTTAATAGGATAAATATTTACAAATAGATTCTATAATCTGTACAGTATATTTTTATACATCAATATGTTATAATGTCTATTACATATTTATATATCAATATAATATTGATAGCGACCAATTATTTTGGATTAGCAGGTACCTGTAGTTTGTGCTTTATATTTTTGTCACAGATTAGAGACATATTTGTATATAATGTATATAAGCATGTAATTATGATCAGGAAAGATCATTGGCTGGAGTGAGGAGACCTGGCACCTGGTTTCTTTGTTGTTGCTACCATGTAACTTGAAGCAGATTAGGAAATCCTAGTTCTTAATTCTGTCACTCATCCATGGAGGAGTTAGAACATGCCATTTCAAAGTTCCTGTAGCGCTGTATTTGACAGCTCAATTACCCAGCACGTGTGAGGCACTATACAAGACAAGACAGATAAGGCAGGCTTAATCTCAAGGACCTGAATGTCTAGTCAGAAGGAAACAATCACACACATAGACGAACAGACATGAATACACGTGTCATGTGGGCGATCTGGGTGGCCGCCACCAGGGGTTCGGTTGGTGAAGGGCGCCGAAGTGGCACCTGGCAGGGCGAGTGGAAACATTTTCAAGAAGGAGTTAGCACAATCAGCCTTATCTCTTCCACTCCCAGTTCAGCTGATTTTCTCCTCTATAATTTTCTCAATTGGTTTCCAATTTTATTACATTAGTCGCTTGGATCATTATTAGTTTTTATTTCAGTTTCCTCTACAGTAAGCCCTGTCAGCAGCCAAAGAGTGACACAGAACTAGTGAATTGGAATCCAAAAGAACAAATCAACACTCAGTTAACAAATATGTTGGCTAAATGCCGGACTCAAGTAGGAAACAGTCAGCCAAAATATTTATCAACAGGATTTGAATTCTACAGTTTGATTTAAATTTCTGCTCAGTTGAGTGTGTGGTATATCTAGATGGTTAACTCTAGATTTCTAACCACAAGGCCATCAAAGCGGCAAGACAAATATTTGTGCTAGTGCCACAGTTGCTAACTTCAGATGATACGGCATTTGAACACATTCAGACAGCACTCTAAGTCCTTGGCAGCCCTTAAAGAAGTCTCTTAGGGTATTTATTATTTGTTATTAACTAGGTTTTTTTTTTATTATATTGTTTCAGCTGAATATCCTTGCATCCCCTGTTGGGCTTTTAGAACAGAAATCCTGACTTGTTAAGGATTGTACAGTGGTAGAAAATGCACTTGGAATTGTTTTGCAATACTAACAACACAAGCAGGCATTCACACCACCTCAGGGGGACTCGAGTGGATGTAGGGCCCCTGCTATGTCATCTCCTTGGGGAGACTTCTCCAGGAGTGGAGTGACTTCCTCTAACCTTTATTTCTCTCTCTGAAGCCTCCCTCTGCCTGCACCCACCCACACATTTCTCCTGAACATAATTCTTCCCCAGACCATCACTGCTTCTTAAGGAGGAAAAATACTGTCCTTTCAGTTCCAGAAACAAATGTCGCCCCATCACCATAATGAGGTTGAAACTACTGAGCTACTGCAGAAACAGAGGGGTTACACATTCAATATCAATTTTTCGTGTATCAACCCCTGGTTATGGAGGAAAATATAGGGAATCAAGTTTTGGCTTAGATTCCCATGGAGAAATGATTGTTCCCTCCCAAAGGAGTATAAACTGCCCCTCCTCTCACTGACACGAGGCAAAGAAGTTCCTAAATAGGAAAAGAGCATAGGTTATTTGGATATAAACACAGTGTTTAAAGAATAGGGCCAAATTACATCACTAAGCAAATATAGAAATCATCCATCATTATGCTGGACATGGAGTGGGACCACCCAGATCTCCCATCCTGCTTATTGTCCCAGCAGATGCAAGTGCTCTCAGGAGACACCCTGAGATGTCCTTAGATGGCACCCTCTTTGAGGATCACCTAGTTGCAAAGTTAGCGATAAACTATAGAGAAGGAAATACCATTATAAGACGTTGAAGGTGGTTTCCCGCCGTGTTGGAAGGACTTGAGAGTTCCGCCTGGGTTAGGGAAGCCGGGAGAGGGTGGCAAAGTGAAACATGGATGCTGAAACAAAAGATGAGGCCTGATCCCTGCCACCTTCTTCAGGAATAGGTGGAATAGAAACCTTAGATGGGCTTGGGTTTGGGGCTCTCCCAAAGTGGCCAGGCCAACTGGTCTATGGTAACAGGACAGAAATGATAGAATGGCATAATGAAGGAGAGGACAGGAATGAGAAAACACATTTCAGTTTTCCAGGGGCCGAATGTGATCTGTGCAAATTTCCATAAAGCCATCGAGGTGACAAAAACCGGTACTTGGAATAAGGGGGACAGAGAGAGGAAATTGGCAGGGATCATGGACATCAGCAGGTCCTGGAGTTCCACCAATGACCAAAAGGGTTCATTTCCAAGAACACTTGGTACAGTGTATTCAAGTATCCACTCAGAGGTGGTCAGCATATGCGAGAGCTGAACAGCCTTCCTCTGATGTAGAGTTACACAAGTGCCCTTCTGAAACTAAGAATGTTGGAAAGAGGACAGAAAGATGAGGCTCCTTGGAAGCGGGGGATCACTTGGATAAGAAGTGTGAATTTAAAACTGGTTCCATTCAAGTCCTAAATTAGCTATTTACACCCAAATGATTACATTAACCTGGAAGAATCTGTGGTGAAAGGAAAGTGACATAGTTACTCCCAACAGGCAAGTTAGGGTCTCCATCACCACTATGAAGAAATTGGGACTCAGAAACAGGTTATGTCATGTTGTAGAAAACAAAGCCATATCTTTCCACCCCTGAATTATCACTGAAATATTGAAGACAAGTATAAACAAATGTGTGTGTGTGTGTGTGTGTGTGTGTGTGTGTATGTATATACATAAAACATTATGTTCTGGTAGACATATACCTGAAAAGGGTCTCAGGATGAAAAGAACCAGTAAGCATGTTTACTTGGGGCAAATAAAATATGTAAGAACAAAACTTAAAAATCAAAACCTTGAATCCTATACTGGCTCGTGTAGGGAGCCCTATACCCCTCTCACAAACATGCAATGGTACCTTGGCCTACCTTTAAGGATCTTAGCATCTCAATTTGCCCATTGGCAAAAGTAAGTAAAACTCAACAATATTCATCACGAAACATATTAAGAAAATGCTAAAAGACAATAATTAGATTCAGAGAAAACAAATCTTTTCTCTTCCATTCCCATCTCCCTATACCATGCCTGAGAGATTCTGAGAGATTTCTGGAAGGCAGTGGCGGGTGGAGGATGGGGGATTGTTGGCAGAAATCCAGAGAATCAGCAAATTATTTATGCAAAAACTGAGTGGGACAGGGCTTGCTATTTGAATTATGCATGCTTCTGTTTTATCAAATCCATTCCACCCCCACACATATTATAGAAGTTGTCATCTCTTATTTACACACTGCAGGGTACATTGCTTAAATAAAGAGGGCAAAGCGATTTGGTGCACATAGGGGAAAAAAAAGAGTGTTTACATTGAAAGTATGAGTATTCATTAATCAATTCAACACATTTTAGATACATTTGAAAAAGACGAAGAAATGTGTGTTGACAATGTCCACAGTGAAAAGCAGCTATTTTCTCTGTTGCTACTCAGCAGGCTGCTTGGACAGGCAGCACACTATTTCTACACTGTCCTTGGAAATTTTTTCACTAGCTCCTGATTTTGATTTCCCTGCTTGGTTTCATCATGTGCAAAGTGGGGACAATGAGACCTCTCTTGCAAGAGTGCTGTGAAGATGAAATAACACACCATCTGGGACAATAGAAGACCTGTCCCCTCTGTCCCTGGGTCAAAGGGGGACCCTCTGTTTATTTTTCCCAGCCCTGTATTCTTAGAGGAATCTAAGGGGATTTTCCCATGAAGCCTACAAACACGGATTGTTTTTCCCTGACCTGATCTGAACACAGCCTTAACACGCACTGATGAATATCCCTGAAATAGAGCAGCTGGAAAATGTGGAAATCATAGGGGAAATGAGCAGCAAAGAAGAAATATAAAGGTGTGGGGGGAAAGCTAGTTAAAGAGAGGTTGTTTTCCTCTCCATTTTCTTATCTTTAATCATGGCCTTTGTACAATGCCCCTGCACAACGTCCCGTGTGGTTCCCATCTGTTTTCCAAACACAGCACAAGCAAATGTCTGCTCACTTTCTGAGGCCTCCATCACATTTAATTTGAGGCTTTAAGACAGATTAAAGCAACTCCTTCCTCTATGAATGAGCCCAAGAATTTTTTCTTTCTCCCTCCATGCTATGTTCTCATTGCTTATCTCAAGTTCATTCATATGAACCAGACTATGAGCTCTTGAAATTAACCTGCCATTCTAATACTATCTGTTAACACATTATTTCTGTTACTCTATGCCAAACAAATAGTTTTAATAGATAATAACTAATATTCATGCCAGCTGTCAGTTTATGCATTACTATTATTTACTTTGCATGGATAGCTAATGGAGGCTCTGGAAGGATTGATATACTGAAGGTCAATAGAGCTATGAAGGAAAAGAATAGTATTTCAATCCAGGTTGTTAGTTCACAGGCCTAAGCTCTTCATAATTGTGCTATGGAGTTCATATCTCATGACTCTTTCCACAATAGAGACCCTCATGATGCTGGGTATCCAGTAGAAACTCATTCATGATGGTTGCCTGATTTCAACCTTGAAAGAGCGAACAAAATAATATATGGGAAATATATTAACTTCCTCTTCCATTGTTTATTTTTAAATTTCAGAACCTATATGCATGCTATAGTTTGGATCTGGAATATCTCTCAAGGTCCATGTTTTAAAGGCTTGGTCCTCAGTGTGGCACTACTAGAAGGTGGTAGAAACCTCTAAGCGGTGGGGCCTCACAGGAGGTCTGAGGTCATTGTGGGTGTGCCCTTGAAGGGGACTGTGGGATGTCCTCTTTCTCTTTGCTTTCTGGCTGTCATGAGTCATGCGCTTCTTCTGCCATGTGCTCCTTCCACAGGCCTCAAAGCAATGGGGATGGTGGATTATGGATTGAAACCTCCAAAACCGTGATCCAGAGTTAACCTTTCCTCCATACGAGTTTATTATCTCCTGAATTGTGTTGCAGTAGTGGAAAGCTGACTGACAATGTGTAACCACATGGCATCTTTTCTGACTTCGACCTTTTCTGTCTTTTGAAGTTCTTCAGAAATGGCTCCCATTAGACCCCTTTTAAAGCACTTTCTGTGTACTCTACAAGCCACACTCTTGAAAAAGCACAGATTCTCTGAGTTGTGGGTTTCCTCTCGTCTGCAACCTCACCTTATGCCTTCACTATATAACAATCATTTGCCTTACTAGTTCATTCATACTGCATTTCAACATCAGGGGAGACAAAAAGATGATTTGGGAAAATACTCAAAGAACAAGAAAAATAGACTCAATGTCTATTCTGTTTATGTGTACTCAACAGAATAGACTTGCTGGGCTGTCTAATAGCATTGACTTAAATACTGAATCCTCACTACATATGACTGTAGCATGTGGAAATGGAGGCTGAATATAGCCAAGAAGCAAAGAGGAAGTAACCCCCACCAACTTATATTGAGTATTAATTCTTTGCCAGGAATCACGCTCAACCATTGTAATATATTACCCCACTTTACCTTCCCAACAACCCAACTTTATCTTATTAACTCCATTTCACAAACAGGCCACCAAGGTTTAAAGGAGATAAACATCTTACTCAAGGTTGCGTCTAAGCAGCAGACCCAGTACTCAAACCCAGTGCTCTCTGATATCAGTTTTTGTTCTGTGCTGTAGAGTTCCGCCTTCCAAAGTTCACAATGCTCACCCATTTCATGATAGTCAAATCTTCTGAAGACTAAAGTTAACAGTAACATAATTCTGTTAATTGACTTAACTTCAGCATGAAGAACACATTATACTTTTGAGAACTTACAATAGTCAAGAGGGGAAATGGAATGCAGTCCAAGTCAGTTAATGAATTTTTCTGCTACTTTCATGTTCTGTCTTTAACAGAATAGACATGTATTAAATGTTGATTGATTGATTGATTAAATGTATGAATGAATAATCAGTGAAATAGAAATTTGACCTAGGAATAAAATTGTTGGTCCATAATCTTTCTGATTCCTAAGGCTATGTAGATGTTGTCCAGTTATTCTCTAACATTTAATGTGGCAGAGATTGGATACCAGCTTGATTTTGAGTTCCTTTTAGGACAAAAAACCTTTTTGGATGTATAGAACCTTTGTATTGTGACAAAAATTTAGTCTCAATGAGTTGAGGACTTAATCTCCTTTATTTTTCACTGAAATGGGTTAAACCTTCTCAGTTTGGATCATTAAGTCTATTCTAGTTCTGAAAAGTTAACTGAAATTAAATTAAGTACTTGAACCTGATAGCAAAGAGGTCAACAGCACAGGGACTGGGGCCAAAGTGCTTACATTCTGATTTTTACCAGTTGTGCAATTGGGACACAACACTTAACCTCTCGGTGCTATTTCCTGGAGGCAAAATGGAGAAAATAAAGTACTTAGCTCATCAAGTTACGGAAATGAGTTAATATATGCACAACACTTATTGTTCTTGACACTAAGTAAGTCTGTCTTCTTCAAGAACAACTAGTACAGTTTTCAAAATCCAAGAAGTATTTGTTTAGTACAAATCCTCTAGAATGAGCTTGTATCTTCTTCTCTACTTCATTTCCTTACTTCCTTCCAACACTCATGAAAGAATAAATTAACAGAAATCACTGCATGTCTAGCTTCCTGAATATTTCCTTTCCCCTGCATTTGTTATGCTTCATTGTCAGATTTCTATCAGTAAAATCACCGTCTCGCTCCAGCTTCCTCAGCACAACCTGCAACCCCTTATGCCCACGCTTTTTTTTTTTCTTAAGTTAATTTTTTTTGTTATGAAAGGCATATCTATTCTTTTAATTGGAAGCAATGAGAATATTTAGGAAGAAGTGATCCTTTTTATAGTATTAGTTTTTTGCCTTTCCTTATACTTGTTCTTTTTTTTTTTGCATTTTTTGTTCTTTTTAGGTATATATGACAGTAGAGTGTACTTTGACATATTATACATACATGGAGTATGACTTATTCTAATTAAGATCCCATTCTCGTGGTTGAACATTATGTGGAGTTACACTGGCCATAGATGAGCATAGGAAAGTTATGTCTGATTCATTCTACTGTCTTTCCTATTGCCATCCCCCTCCCTTCCCTTCATTCCCCTTTCTTTGATCCCACAAGCCTCTATTCTCCCCCCAACCCAACCCCCCTTATTGTGTGTCAGCATCCATGTAACAGAGAGAAGATAAGGCCTTTGGGTTTTTTGGGGTTTTTTTTTTGTTTGTTTGTTTGTTTGTTTGTTCTTAAACTATTGAAAAGGAAAATCAGCATTGAGTGGTGCTAAGGGTCCAGTTTCAGGAGGTGTAAAAAGGTGAATAAAGCATACACACACACACACACACACACACACACACACACACACCACACACCCCTATCAGGTAATGAACCAGACTAGAACTCTTTAAAAATATTTACAGAAGGAATGGCAAAGACAGAATGAACCATCTTCTTCATGAGCCAACGCCCACATAATGAAAGGATGAAAGCTTGGTTTGGGGGTTCAGACCCTGGTAGGAAAGTGAGAAAACATTTCCTTATGTCTATTGGCTGAACCCACTCGTGGCCTCTGCATGTGGCTGCTCTGGCTTCCCCACAGCATGACAGTTAAATTCCCAGAGTGAACTGCCCCAGAAAACCAGGCCGAGGTGGGATCTCCTCCCATGATCTTGCTTCAACAATCCGGAAACGTCACACTTGCTGTCATCTCAGCTGTCAGCTCAGCTCTGCCCTGGGCCAGCTGGCCACCTGTGCTTTGCTTTGCCCATGGCACCTGTTCTGCTCCGTGTCAGTTTTGTATCATGCAAGTTCCATACACATGCCCATCATCTCCCTGTTTCTTCTCCAGGTTAGAAAAAACAAATCAAATTCCCATTATTTCCATATATTTAGTTATAACTAGTATACCTAGTTCCAGAAACTAACCTAGTTCCAAAACTCCAACAATACTAGGCATATATGATTAATTACCATTGAATGCACTGCTGCCCCTGTCTACTTAGAAAATCTGATTATTTTCTGACTTAAAGCAGAACTAGAAAGAGAACTGGGGTCAGTAGTAGTTATTCTCAAGGATGCTGCTAACCAGGTATTAAAATGTCAAAATGATAGGGGTTCACTCAAATCTCACCTAGCCTGAGTCTGTCCAGGTGGGTGCAATGAGTGTTAATAACCAGCCCAGGAGCAAGGACATTACAAGTCTGCTGTAGAGACCCCATTGTTTAACAAATGGCACTATTTCAAGAGTACAAAAGGATTTAAATGGTGTGAGAAAACAGATGTTCACTGCAGCAGATGGGCTATTAAACAAGTTGTAAGAAAGAAAATCTTAATTTTTAAGACCATGGTCTTAAAAATAGAATTTTTACTTGATTATTGAACACTGTTTGGAATACACCAAAAATAATATAGGAGGAAACGGAAACCTCCCATTTGTTCATAACCTGGAGACAAGAGTATACACATTTTAGTGAACTTTTCCTTCTGGGAATTTTGTGTATAATACAACATATTTTGTTTTCATAATTTTAACAGAAACTAGATCATATTACCCCTACAGTGAAGTGTACTTCTTTTTAAAGTGACATTATTTCATGAGCTAAGTCATGAAATTTTGTTTTGCAAATCACGTTGTTAGTGAATGAGCATTACTGACTTTTTTTCTTTTTCCTTTTTTGTTTTCTTTTCTCTCTCTTTTTTTTATTTTTATTTTTATTTTTTTCGGTGGTGCTGGGGATTGAACCTAGGGCCTCAATGCGTACTAGGCAAATGCTCTACCACTGAACTATACCCACTGCCTGCATTATTGAATTGAATGAATATAATTTATACAATCACTTCCCTATTGTAGTATGTTGTAGTAGGTTGCTATCATTGTTTTTGTATTTTCACTATTCTAAACAGCATTGAGAGGAGTAACCTCCTTTATACATAAGGTTTACATATTCATTAGCTCCTGGTTTTCTACCGGCAATCATAAGGGGTTCAGAACATCTCTCCTTGCACTCTCAACAATATTGGATATTATAATTTGTAAAAACCTAAGTAATTAAGATAATTGAAAAATTGTATCCTTTTAAAATTCACACTTATTTGATTATTAATAGAGTAGAGCACTTTATGTATTTAGCAGTCACTTAAGAGTTTGCGTTAGGAATCATCAAGGGACTATTCATAGCTTGTGCACATTTATCTTTTGGGGTCTGATAATATTGGAGGCATGGATTTATATATCAGTCAGGAATCATAATCTTAAGCAGAGAGAGAGAGAAGAAAAAAGGACTATTTTAAAACGACTTGAGTTAGTTCACAGGGTCTTTAAGAAGGCTGGAAAACAAATCTTGAGGCTAAGCAGACAGGAGAAATGACTAATGACTCCCTTTTCAAATAATTCTGGGGATGAAATTACCAACCTGATGACAGCTGCCACTTCTGAGGAAGAACCCCTTGTCCCCTGTGCCTCATCTGACTATCTTCTGAGTCAAATCCAGCCCTGGCCTGAGTAATCCAGAGCCTGAGACTAATGGGAAAAAGAAGACTGTAGTCCTTTGCCCAACCTCATAAGATGTATATTTCTTAAATATAGAAAGGAGCTTGGAAGGCTGGCAGCTAGAACAAATAGGAAGAGTCTGCTATGCTTGGAGGGCAGATTGTACCCCTTCACCCTGGGCTGGGCCCACAGTAATAAGATGAATAGAAATCAGTGATGTGGGTTCACCCGAAGGCAAAATTACCTGCAAGGATGATATCATTCATGACTTATTATAGCCCATTACCTGAGCAGAAGTTCCTTCTGGGCAGCCCCACCTGAATCCCCCAAGGACAGTCCCTGTGGAACAGATTAAGTAAGAAGCACAAATCCAGAGGAAACACAATGCCACAAATGCTTCTCTTGAGAAAGGTCTCTAGTGGCTCTGACTTTCTCAACCATGCAGTCCAGCAGGCCACTAAGTCTGCCAGCGTTGGCCAGATGTGCACAGCTGAGAACACACATTCATGCTACCAACAGAGCTGTTGGGATTTGCCATTTGCTATGAGACCAGGAGCCCCACTGGAAATAAAAACCCACCCCATAAAGACAACGATATAATTTGCCTTTCCTTTTACCCTCTGGCTTCTAACTGGGTTTGGCTCTGAATGGGGACACCATCAAGGGGCTGGAGGAAAGGAGGAGGGAGAGGTCCGTGCTGATTCTTCCACTCCCTCCCTGCATTTCTCTGTCCAGCGTCCTCTCCCACACAGCTGTCTCCAGTTCTAGTAAGCACTCATTCCTTTACCCCTCCAGGCCCCAGAGTGTTATTAGTGTCACTACCACTTGCCCTCGACAGCATTGTCTCTGTGAACTCTATCCAAATTTCCCAATTTGACATGTCACCTCTCTTCCCATGACCTTCACGGCTCTATCAACTAATAATATAAGAATATTATGCTATTCAAAGAAATAAGCTATTTTTCTTTCAAAATTCTATTACCATGTCTGCAATTATTTTTAATGCCTGCATAGATGGACTGGCAGATACAAATGCAATAAACCTACATCGCAGTTATACAGAAACGCTTTGCCAAACGACTTCCTAAAAATCAAGAGGTTAAGGGAATGAGGAGGGGCACTGTGGCTTGATTTGTTTATTCTTACCCAAGACTTTTGGTTTTATAGGCTAAGTACCACACTCCACAGCAGTGTCACCACAGCCATTTTTCAGTATGTCCACGGGTGGCCCAAGGCCCTGGTAACAATAGAAGTTGCCAGGCAGCACTGTGTCTCTCTAGGGGTCATGAGAATGGATACTGGGACCTCTGCACCTCTCTCTCCTCCCATGGCTGCGGACCACTGACAGAGGCCCACCAGACCACAGGAGAGCTCTGCCATAGCAAAGAGCAGGTACGCTGATGCTTTAGAGGTAATCTCCACACACCGATAAAAGGAGCAAGCCAAGGAAGGAGCAACAGAAACGCAGGACCCGGAAGAAGAAGGAGACAAGGAAGAGAAACAAATGCTATTGCAGAGTCTTAACGGGCAAGCATACATTTTTGAAGAGTATGAAACACAGGACGTGAAAGCATGTCAACTTGGCATTCAGCCTTGGCTAGAAGGACAGCGATCACTTATGAGTCATGTTATATAGGACATGTTTTCTGTAAGTAAGCCTTTCTGAGCCTCTAGTTCCCCATCTGGAAACTGAAAAACCACCACCTACATCACAAGATTTTCTGAAAAGGTTATTTTAAATAATATATTAGATGCCAATACAATGGCTGACACATAAAAAGATGCTTGGTATCTACTGTCACTCAGATATCAGCTGAGGTCTCACTGCCCACAAAGAGCGAGGGTTCTAAGTCCATACACTATACATGCTAAAGATCCCACCACATTTTCTAACGTGTGTGTTTGTGTGTGCTCATGTGTGTCAAGGTGTAGGGACAGGGAAGAGATTTTCCTCAAATTAGATTACAAAACAATGTAGCTTCTTTTCTTCTAACTCATTCTCAATTTTGGAAGAAAACAAGCACATGTCAATAAAAAGGAATACTATTCTCATTAAAATAAATTTTCCAGTTATTTCCACATCTTTGGGTATACACTGTTTTTTTTTCTTTTTAAATATTTTTATTAGTTGTTGATGAATCTTTATTTTTTAAAATTTATTTATATCTGGTGCTCAGAATGGCACCTAGGGCCTCACACGTGCTAGGCCAGCGCTGTGCCACTGAGCCACAACCCCAGCCCATGGGTATCTTGTCAACACAAGTCAAATTCCTTGTCAAGGCTGCCTCTCACTTTTTCTTTCTTTCCTTTCTTTTTTCTTTCTTTTCTTTCCTTTCCTTTCCTTTCCTTTCCTTTCCTTTCCTTTCCTTTCCTTTCCCTTTCCCTTTCTTTCCTTTCCCTTTCCCTTTCTTTCCTCTCTCTCTCTCTTTCAGTTCTGAGCCAGGGTCTCGCCATGTTACCATGTTAGCCAGGCTAGTCTGGACCTCCTGGGTTCCCTCCTCATACTCCCAAAAGGCATGTGGCACCATGTTCTACCACTTCTCTTATTTGTTAAGAAGTCTTCCCACCCCACACCCCAACCTTTCTACAAGCACATCTGGGAGCAGGGGGACGCTCATGTGCTCCTGGCAGCAGGGAAGAACTGTCTGGTCACGTGCCACCCTTTGTGGTCTCTGCAGAACTTGAGGCTGAGAGCAGCTCTTCTCATCCAGGATTAGGCAGTGGGTGTTTGACCTTGGTGCATCTTCTGCTCTGCCCATCTGGTGTCACCTGTGGCACCTTAGATTCCTAAACTCTCTCCCTCCTCCTCATCCTACAAAGGACTTCCATGTTCCCTTCTTGTCACGCGCACCTCCCCTATGCTCAGAGTGTGGGTCTTCTCTATACCAAGGTTTAGAATAAAATTCTACCATCACCGCCAGACAGACTCTGATATGTAAGGAAAGATTCTACAATTTACGATATCCTTTTACTCTTCAAGGGCAGTAAAAGTTGCACATTAACTCTGTTATTGCTTTATGGCTTTAATAATCCCACATTTCCTTGAGGCACAGGTTTCTTCTAGGTGAATACTGAGGTCACAAGCAAATAAGAAAAGGAGAAAATATATTAATATATTCCAAAATATTCTCATGCTGCCAATATCTCCTTGGTTGTGTCTTATTTCATTCATTCCCCACTCTTCTGCCCACTTTATCTCATCAATGAATGACAATTGTCATTTAAGAGAGCATTAACTCTAAGCAGACTTCCTTTCAAGCCTACACCATGTGAGCAAAAATGACAAACACAGAGACAAAAACTTCTTGTTGTTAAATATGCTACTGGAAAGGGGGAAGAATACCAAGCCAATGAGGTGCAGTTTGCCAAGGAGGCTTCTAAATCTGTTCTGCTGTGAAATCAAACCGGGACACTGCGAACTTCACATCTTGGCCACTTTCTTAGGCAATTAGTAATTAAAAGTGCATCAAAAAAAAAAAAAAAAAAAAAAAAAGCCCGGAAGAATTGTGCCCAACCTCTCTTTGGCGCATCTGAACACAGAAACACTTGAGAAATGCAAAATTCTTTAATCACTCTAAATTGCCCAAGCACAAACCAGGCCAAGAGCATCAATTGCTTCCAAAATAAGATGCAGGTGTTCTGAAAAAAAAATAATCTACACACTGTCTGCTCATTTCAAGCTCCTCTTTGTTTGCTGCACCCAGAGGAGAGCGAGGATGGAAGGGGTATTTTCCATCACAGTTTTAATAGTGGAATGACATGGGGGTCAGTCAGAAGGGAAAAGAAAAAGGAAGAAAAGAAAGAAAGGAAGGGGAAGAAACAAACAGGTGCCATCCACCTCTACCTTTTGTTTTAGCTGCCCAACCAAAGTTGGAGGAGCAGCACCCATCCTCAGGGACACTCTGACCATAACCCGAGTGGTGGGTTGTATTGTGGCCTCCATTTTCCACCTGGCCTGAATGCATGTGCTCTGCTGAATGATTCAGAAGTTCCTCCCACTAGAAGTACAGGGTGTTTTTCTCCACACCTTGACTTTGGCTCAGAATGAAGCAGGAGGGACAGTGTGATAGTTCTGAGCCCAGGTCCTAACAGGCCTGTGTGATTCTGAAACTTTTGTCATCACCACAGGTAGAATATGACCTGGCCATCCCTCTGGTCCAAGAGCAGGATAATCACCGAACAGAACTGTCATGGCCCAAGAGAATGTGAAGAGGCCAGCCTCAAGAATTGATGCTCTCCAACCAGACACCTGAGGCTAAATAACGCCCTTTCTATTCCCAGCCCACAGTGTCTGTGGTTATGGGTTCCACAGCACCATTGTGGCAGTAGCATACTGAGACACAAACTGGGCATAAAGAGCTAGGTGGACCCCATTCTTAGTTTGTTGCTACAAATGTATCCTTCAGTGTGAATATTTATGCTAATTCTACTGCATATTAATACTAGAGTATCACTTTGGTTACAGCAGTCTGTGCAATCCATCCTGTTTTCCTGAATTTTAAAACACTTCTTAGATCCAGTATTCCTCTCATTAACTTAATGCTACCTAGATCTTAAGGTGGTACCCACTTTGAACAGGATGCTTTCTAAGGGTCCTTGATGTAGGTTTATAATATCACCAGGAAATATACATCTTGCTCCACAGGAACTAGGCCTATGGGAACTGCCAGTCTTCTGCTATCTGTCCAAGGAGTGCATAATAAGGCAGACTCTGACTTCAAATTCAGACTTACTCTGTTTCCTTGAATGAGATACACAATGTCTCTGAACCTCAATTATTTGATATATAAAATGGGACCCTGTAGGGCAGTTAAAGAATGGAGATTATCCAGCATGGTTCCTGACAGATGCCAATAGCAGACAGTCAATAAATGGTTATTTCTTCCTTGCTTCAACCCTTATGTAAGAAGACACGGCTATGTGGGAGAATAGCTATACATGATTACGATTATTTAATAAGGACTTACAGAACTCCTGATATTTGTCACCCATAAAACATTACTAGAAATGCAATATAAGTGAAACGTAGTCCTTTGCTTCAATGAAATGACTGTGGTGGAGGATGCTCTAGGTGCTATTTCAAGTGCTTCACAGGTATTATCTTATTTAACCTCCATTTGTGGAGTGGTTAACCTGACCCAAACTACACATCCAGGAGACAGCAGAGCAAGAATTCAAACCTGGGTGGTCTAATTCCAGAATTCATATTCTTAACCATTCTGCTATGATAATAGCTGTTAAAATTAAATACGTCCATGCCCCAAGATAACATTTTGCCTTCTTTCACTTCTCCATGTACTTGTTGATGAGACAACCTAAGAACCTTTGCTGCAGAGTAAGAACTTTGATTCAGCATAAGAAACTTCACTGCAGAATAATTTATGATATTGATAAACTGTAACAAGATAATGATCTGATGAGGGAATGTATTTATTATGTGCATTGCATGATATCATTTATGTTAGTATTTAAAATTCCTTTAGGTTCATGTAGGTATGCACACAAATATATATAAAAAGTCACCAAATGGTTAATCACATGGGAAGTGACCAGGAAAGAAGGTGGGTGATTCAGGATTTAGACATTATTGGTAATATTTAAAGCTTTAAAAAAGAGACTGTATTTGTATATTACTTGTTCAATTAAAAGTATTTTTTTCTCCTTAACAGAAAACCAAATGAGAAACTCCAAAGGCTAACTAAAGAATATTCTCTGAAATTAGCATCAACTGTGTAAAAGTTGGGCAAAGAAACTATAACAAGATGAAAAAAAAATTGGACTAGAAAAAAAATAAAACATAGATAGGGTTATTACCCTACAAACAGATCATAAACACAGATAGGAGGTTAACAGTTAGTACATAGAGGTTTTGACTTCCACTCTCACATTGATGTAGACTGGCATGATAGACCTTACAGTTATTCCTTGGGAATTGGTGATGGAAGAAAAGAAGAACAGATATTCCTGTGTTGAATAATTTTACTAAACCTCCAAACAACCAGCAGAAAACAGGATTAGAAAAAGGAAGGCAGAGAAATCCAGTGGAACAAAGAGAGCTGGTTTCTCTTCCTGGCTTTCCCTCATTTCAGTCACCACTTCCAAACACAGACTTGTATACACCGAAGGGCCTTGGGGACCATATAGCTTTGTTACTTCACAGACAAGGAAACAGAGACATGGGCAGGGAAAGTGGGTTGCCCCAGATCTCTTGTTAGCAGAGATCGAACTAGTATATTCTTATCATTGCATGATGATGATTCCTCCATTTACAAGTGAAATGGAGTCCTAATAAGACCTGTCTGCACCATGACACACATCTGTATAAGGCACTCTGACCTATGCAAAGGGGAAGACGCTAAGCCTGAACATTTTATTAAGCAAAACCTACTCTCAAGACACACTGGGGAATCAAGGCATATCCCTTAATTTGCTCATTCATGAATTGTTTTTTTTTAAATTGTAAACAAATGGGGTATAACTTGTTTCTCTGGTTGTACATGGAGTAACAGCATACCATTTGTGTATAGCATACCATTTGTGTAATCATACATTTACAAAGGGTAATGATGTTTGATTCATTCTGCTATTTTTCCTTCCCCCCTCCCATCCCACCCCTCTTTTCCCTCTCTAAAGTCCCTCCTTCCTCCATTCTTGCCTCCCTCCCACCCCCCATTATGTGTCATCATCCGCTTATCAGCGAGATCATTCATCCTTTGGTTTTTTGAGATTGGCTTATCTCACTTAGCATGATATTTTCCAACTTCATCCATTTGCCTGCAAATGCCATAATTTATTCTTCTTTATGGCTGAATAATATTCCATTGTATATATATATATATACACACCACAACTTTTTTTTTTCCATTCACCAATTGAAGGACATCTAGGTTGGTTCCACAATCTGGCTATTGTGAACTGAGCAGCTATGAACATTGATGTGGCTATATCTCTGTAGTATGCTGATTTTAAGTCCTTTGAATATAGGTCAAGGAGTGGGATAGCTGGGTCAAATGGTGGTTCCATTCCAAGTTTTCTAAGGAGTCTCCATACTGCTTTCCAGAGTGGCTGCACTAATTTGCAGCCCCACCAGCAATGTATGAATGTACCTTCTTCCCCACATCCTCTCCAATACCTATTGTTGCTTATATTCTTGATAATCGCCATGCTAATTGGGGTGAGATGGAATCTTTGGGTAGTTTTGATTTGCATTTCTATTATTACTAAAGATGTTGAATATTTTTTTTCATATATCTATTGATTGCTTGGAGATCTTCTTCTGTGAAGTGTCTGTTCATATCCTTAGCCCATTTGTTGATTGGGTTATTTGTATTCTTGGTGTAGAGTTTTTTGAGTTCTTTATATATTTTGGAAATTCGTGGTCTATCTGAAGTATGAGTGGCAAAGATTTTCTCCCACTCTGTAGGCTCTCTCTTCACATTGCTGATAGTTTCCTTTGCTGAGAGAAAGCTTTTTAGTTTGAATCTATCCCAGTTATTGATTCTTGCTTTTATTTCTTGTGCTATGGGAGTCCTGTTGAGGAAGTCTGATCCTAGGCCGATATGTTGAAGATTTGGACCTACTTTTTCTTCTATAAGATGCAGGGTCTCTGGTCTGATTCCGAGGTCCTTGATCCATTTTGAGTTGAGTTTTGTGCAAGGTGAGAGATAGGGGTTTAGTTTCATTCTGTTGCATATGGATTTCCAGTTTTCCCAGCACCATTTGTTGAAGAGGTTATCTTTTCTCTATTGCATATTTTTGGCACCTTTGTCTAGTATGAGAAAACTGTATTTATTTGGGTTTGTGTCCTCTATTTTGTACCATTGATCTACCTGTCTATTTTGGTGCCAATACCATGCTGTTTTTCTTACTATTGCTTTGTAGTATAGTTGAAGTTCTGATATTGCAATACCCCTTGCTTCACTCTTCCCGCTAAGGATTGCTTTAGCTATTCAGGGTTTCTTATTCTTCCAGATGGATTTCATGATTGTTTGCTCTATTTCTGTGAGGTATGTCATTGGAAATTTAATTGGAATTGCACTGAATCTGTATAGCACTTTTGGTAATATGGCCATTTTGACAATATTAATTCTGCCTATCCAAGAACATGGGAGATCTTTCCATCTTCTAAGGTTTTCTTTAATTTCTTCTTTAGTGTTCTGTAGTCTCACTGTAGAGGTATATCACCTCTTTTGTTATACTGATTCCCAAGTTTTTTATTTTTTTCAAGGCTATTGTGAATGGGGTAGTTTTCCTAACTTCTCTTTGTGAAGATTCATCATTTATGAATAAATATGCATTAGATTTATGAGCATTGATCTTATATCCTGCTACTTTACTGAATTCATTTATGAGTTCTAGAAGTTTTCCAGTGGAATTTCTCGATTCCTCTAAATATAGAATCATGTCATCAACAAATAGGGATAGTTCGAGTTCTTCTTTTCCTATTCATGTCCCTTTAATGACTTTGGTCTGTCTAATTCCTCTGGCTAGAGTTTCAAGGACGATATTGAAAAGAAGTGGTGAAAGAGGGCATCCCTGCCTTGTTCCAGTTCTTAGGGGGAATGCTTTCAGTTTTTCACCATTTAGAATGATATAGGCCATGGACTTGGCATAGATGGCCTTTATAATGTTAAGGAATGTTCCTACTCTCCCTATTTTTTCTAGTGTTTTGAGCATGAAGGGGTGCTATATTTTATCAAATGCTTTTTTGCATCTATCAAAATAAGCATGTGATTCTTGACTTTAAGTCTGTTGATATTGTGAATGACATTTATTGATTTCTGGATGTTGAACCAACCTTGCATCCCTGGGATGAAACCCACTTGATCATGGTGCACTATCTTTTTAATATATTTTTGTATGTGATTTACTAAAATTTTGTTGAGAATTTTTGCATTGATATTCATTAAGGATATTCACCTGAAATTTTCTTTCCTCGATGTGTCTCTGTCTGGTTTAGGTATGGGGGTGATATTGGCTTCATAGAATGAGTTTGGGAGGGTTCCCTCCTCTTCTATTTCATGGAATACTTTGAGGAGTATTGGAATGAGCTCTTCTTTAAAGGTTTTGTAGAACTTGGCTGAGAACTCATCTGGTCCCGGACTTTTCTTTGTTGGTAGACTTTTGATGACTTCTTCTATTTCATTACTTGAAATTGATCTATTTAAACTGTGTATGTCCTCCTGATTCAGTTTGGGTGAATCATATGTCTCTAGAAACCTGTTGATGTCTTCGAGATTTTCTAAAAGAAAGATCCAACAATATGCTGCTTGCAAGTGACTCATCTCACAGAAAGAGATACCCACAGACTAAAGGTGAAAGGATTGGAAAAAACATACCATGCACATGGACTCAGCAAAAAAGCCGGAGTATCCATCCTCATATCAGACAATGTGGACTTCAAGCCAAAGTTAGTCATAAGGGATAAAGAAGGACATTTCACACTGCTTAAGGGAAGCATAAATCAGCAAGACATAACAATCATCAATATCTATGCCCCAAACAGTGGTTCGACCGTGTTCATCAAACAAATTCTTCTCAATTCCAGGAATCAAATAGACTACTGCACAATAATACTACGTGACTTTAACACACCTCTCTCACCACTGGACAGATCTTCCAAACAAAAATTGAACAAAAAAACCCCGTAGATCTCAATAACACAATCAATAATTTAGACTTAATGGACATATATAGAATATTCCGTCCAACAAAGAGTGAATATACTTTCTTCTCAGCAGCACATGGATCCTTCTCTAAAATAGACCATATATTATGCCATAAAGCTGCTGTTAGCAAATACAAGAAGATAGAGACACTACCTTGTATTCTATTAGATCATAATTGATTGAAATTAGAAATAAATGACACAATAAAAAACAGAAACTACTCCAACACCTGGAGATTCAATAATATGTGATTGAATGATGCATGGATAACAGAAGACATCAGGGGGGAAATAAAAAAATTCTTAGAGGTAAATGAAAACAAAGACACATCATATCAAAATCTCTGAGACACAATGAAAGAAGTACTTAGAGGAAATTTTATTTCATGGAGCACATTCAATAAAAGAAGAAAAAAGTCAACAAATAAATGACTACAGCTAACATTACAGCTCAAAGCCCTAGAAAAAGAACAGATCAACACCAAAAGTAGTAGAAGACAGGAAATAGTTAAAATCAGAGCTGAAATCAATAAAATTGAAAGAAAAGAAACAATTGAAAAAATTGACAAAATAAAAAGTTGGTTCTTTGAAAAAATAAACAAAATTGATAAACCCTTAGCCACACTAACAAAGAGGAGAGAGAAAAATCAAATTACTAAAATTTAGGATGAATAAGGAAATATCATGACAGACACGATTGAAATACAAAACATAATTAGAAGCTATTTTGAAAATCTATACTCCAACAAAATCGAAAATCATGAATTAATTCTTGATTCTTTATTTTGCGGGGAGTGTACTGGGGCACTTGACCACTGAGTTACATCCCCAGCTCTATTTTTTTATTTTGACACAAGGTCTTGCTAAGTTGCCCAGTTTGGCCTCAAACTTGTGGTCCTCCTTCCTCAGCCTCCCAAGTAGCTGAGATCATAGGTGTGTACCACTGTGTCTGGTCATCAATCCTTTTATTCATAAAATATTTTCTATGTATGGGCATTATGAGTATGATACAGTGATGTGTAGTTTTAGAGATTAGAAATAAATTCCCTTCTCAAGAATTAAAACTAGTAGGAGAATATAATGGACATATGTCCTTGAAATAATAACAAATGTAAGTGATATAAAAAATTTAATCAGGGCTGGGGATGTGGCTCAGTGGTGGAGTGCTCATCTAGAATGTGTGAGGCACTGGGTTCAATCCTCAGCACCACATAAAAATAAATAAATAAAATAAAGGTATTGTGTCTGTCTACAACCAAAACAATTTTTTTTTAAAAAAACTCCAATCATAAGTAAGAAAGATAAGATACCATTAACAAGTGGGGTTGATCTGAGGAATTCAGGTTGGTCTAACATTTGAAAATGAATCAATTTGATTCACCAGAAGGAAGAATAAAGGAAGGCTGAGGATGTAGCTTAGTGGTAGAGCAATTGCCTAGCATGAGTGAGACCCTGGGTTTAATCCCCAGCATCAATTTTTTAGAAAGGGAATAAAGCAGAAAAAACAACATCATCATGAGAAATGCAGAAAAGACATTTGACAAAACTTAAAAGGCTATCTATGGTTAAACCTCTCATACTGAAAATAGAAGGAATCCTCCTGAGCATAATAAAGCATATCTCTAATGAACCAATAGCTAACATCATATTTAACGGTGAAACATTCTACACCTTTCTCTGAGACCACGAATAAGGCAGAAATTTCAACTCTCACTACATCTAGTCAACATGTACTAGATGTTCTAGCTAATGCAATAAATAAGCAAGAAAACAAAAAACTCAGCTCAAAAGGAAAAACTATAATAACTCACAGTGTTATTAGTTGGAAAGCCCTATGTAACTTAAAAAATAAACAAGAAAAACTAAGTAAATGAAGTAGCAAAGCCACAGGGCACAATGTCAATGTACAAAAATTGTGTGATTTTACAGTAAATTATTCAAAAATAATAAAATTGAAAAATAACAAAGATAAAGCACTTAGTAATAAATTTAGTAAAACACATGCCACCTATGTAGTGAAAACTATACAAAATTAATAGAAATTGTAAAAATACTTTTGAAGAAAGATATAACATACACATGTTAAGACATACATGTTAAGATGTCAATTTTCACTAAATTGATAGATTCGAAACAATCCAAATCAAGATACTAGCAGAATTTTCCATAGGAAATGCCCAGCAGATCTTACAATTTCTATGAAAACTTATGTGATCTAGAAGATTGAAAACAACATTAAAAAGTTAAGAATTTTGGAGGTCTCAGATTATACGAATTCAGCATTTTATCATGAAAATACAATAATTAAGAAGTGTGACGCTGATGTAAGGACAGATAAATAGATATGCAAATAGAAAAGAATGAGTATGGACATGGACCTGAGTACTTTTGATTTTCAACAAGGAACCAAAGCAATTCAATATGGAAAAATAAAATGTTTACAATTTTGTAACAAGTGGCACTCAAACCATTGGACATGTGTATATCTATTTTTAAAAAACTCAAATCCTCTCACTTTACAAACAAAACTGAATTTGAGATTAATTACAGGCTGAAATAAAAGCTGGAATTATAAAGTTTCTAGAAGAAAACACACAAAAAAAATTTCTGTGACCTGGAGAAAAAATTATTTCCTAGCACACAAATAGCCAAAGACATAAAAGAAAAAAAAAAAAAAGATATACTGATTTAACCAAAGTTAAAAAGAAAAACTCTTTTTAGAGATATATTAGAAAATGAAAAAGCAGACCATATAAGAATATTTACAAAATATAATATAAATATAAAGAACTATGAATCACCATCAATGATACAATCTGTTCTAGGTACTTCTTTAATGCGTATAAGGGTGAGAGGTCTGGAATTTGAACCCCAGTATTAAAAAAAAAAAAAAGACTAAAATACAAGCAACCTAAATTTTAAATATAGGGCAAAGATGCAACCAGACACTTCACAAAAGAAGATACATAGTGGCCAATAAAAATTACTGAATGTAATTTAATCATTAGACATGCAATCTAAACCACAATAAGGTAACATTTCCTGCCTACTATAATAGCTAAAATAAAAAGGACTGACAATACTAAATGTTGACAAGGATATAGAGCAACTGGAACTCTTGTTCCTCCCTGCTAGGTATGGAAAATTGTCTAACCACTTTATAAGACCATTTAAAGTTTCTTTAAAAGCTACGAATATACTTACTTTAGGAACCAGAAAGTTCATTTCTATTTAATTATCCCAAGAGAAAGAGTGAACTAGTGTTCCCTAGAACACTTATATAGGAATCTTCATAGCAGTTTTCTTTATAATTCCTGAAATCTAATAATAGTACAAATGTCTATAAACAGGGGCAGGAATGAAAATATTATATGCAAATAATGGAATACTGCTTGGGATAAACTACACATATATAAAACAGCACAGATGAAACTCCAAAATATCAAGTTGAGAGAAAGATTAGGCAGGCACATAAGAATATATTTATATGAAGTCCAAGAGCTTGTAAAACCAATCTAATCTATGGTACTCGAAATTTGAACAGTGGAGGGGACTTGAAAGGGGGAGGAGGGCATGAGAGGGCTCCCCGGAGGGATGAAACTCTTCTACACACTGTTTTGAGTGTGCATATATGCATCAAACATCGAATTGAATACATCTGTGCTTCTGGAAGTAAATTTTGTATGCAAACTTACTTCAATTAAAAAATAAGCAAAAGAATAGTTCTCCAAATCCCATCAAGGAAAGAATGCATGCATTCCATTTCAGAATGAGTAACTAACCTTTGCATTCAATCCATTACAAAACTACATTTTCCCATCTCATTACCAAAACAAAAAAAATATTCAGCATCATTAAATAGAGACTGTATGTCTGTTTCTTTTACTCACTCTCACCTTCTTTCTCTCCCTCACTTTTTCCTTTTCTTCCCCCGTTCCCTTCCCTCCTCCCCTTTCCCTTCCCTTCTCTTTCTCTCTCTCCCTTTCTTTCCCCTTCCCCTTCTTTTCCTTCTTCTTTTGAGGATCCTCAGAAAATAGGAAAATGTTCTTTGAAGAATACCATTTTACACAATCCAATAGTTCAAACCATGGGTGACCAGAGTATAACACATGTCTAAATGATTGTCAATCAAACCTTCCACAGGCCTGCACAACAAACAGGGTTTTAGCTCCTTTAAAGAGGCATACAATGACAGGGGAGATTTTGCTTTCTTTCAGTGGCTATTCATCCAGGGGAAAACTCAAAAAGGTAGATACATTAAACTAAGGGCAGGAAGGAATTTATAATACATTTTGTTATATATGAGTTCACTATCTGTTTATTAGAAAGGATCCGTCTTGACTGCAGAGATAATAAAGATAAATATGGTCAGATATAGGGTGAAACATACCTTATGCTGATCCCAGGAGCATATTCTAGTGATTCAAAAGTGTATTTGAGGAACTTAAGCTTTGGGCCAATGAATGTCATATATTTTTAGTAGCAAAATTCACTATGTTTGCTTTCTTCTCCCTGAAAATCTGAGAGGGAACTCAATGTAAATGAAATGAAGAGTGGGTCCTCCGGCAGGAGTTGAGTCATTCACTGTTGGACAGGAAATGCTTCCTCGTTTGCAGGGCTCCTAAAACAAGTTGGTGGAACCCTAGGGTTGTCTGGTTGAGCCACAGGATTCAGTGGAAAGATCAATAAACTGGAATTAGAAAACCTGATTAGCTTAACTTTGGGAACACTTCTCCGTCCCTCTGAGCTTTACTCTATTTTACAGAAAAGGTTTGGGTATTTAGATATCGAAAACTTCAGATAGAATATTCTATGGAATTCGGGTTGGTTGACTTCAGGAAAAAATGTTCTTTCTGATCCCTATTTTCTGGGGAAGGGTCAGTGAAGGAAATACTCTGCGGGATAGCAGACAGAAATGCTGGTGTGGCTCTCCACGCCTCCCAACCTCTCTGCTACTCAAACAATTACACTCCTGGGCTGATTATGTTGTAGAATCCACTGAGAAATCCAATACAGCCCTCATTTCTCCTAACAACACAGCAATTTCCAGCAGGTGTTAGGTGGTTACAAAAATTAAAGAAATAGTGCAAAAACTCACACCAGATGTAGCCCATATAAATACTACCACACAGGTGTTGGAAGGGGAGTAAGTTCTCCAAATTATGCAAATAAATCTCTTTTCTTGATACCTCAACTTTTTAGAACAGTTATACAGGGATTTAAAAAATTAATTTTAAAATTTCAACTGTCTTTGTGAGTTAATTCACACAATTGTATCTTCAAATTCCTGTCACATTCTTGAAGTCAAGAAAATTAAAGGTCTGACTGTTAATTGTTCTCAGAGGAAGAAATTGCATCACACAGATAATGTAAAAACATCATTTCCACCCCAGCTTCCTACTCTCCTCAACCCTGTCACCACATCTATTAATGACAACACAGTTGAGTCTCTCCTTAGGTATATTGTTCTGTCTTCTGATGGATTCCAATGAATTACTGCCCAAAATAAAAGCAGCCCCAGAGAAAAGATAATAGAGAAGCACAGACTATCTGTGCAGCACTTTAGATTGGACAGGTTGACTGTGTTCACAAAGAGGCAGTGTTTGATATTTACTGGGGACGCCAGGAGTGATACTTCTGTTCCTTGTCATCCATGGAGACCATTTTTCAAATGGGCATAGAAGGAATCCTAAGGTAATAGCAGAGGACTCTAAAAGTTTTATCAAAGGGCTTTTAGATCTTGTCAAAGGCCATCACATCGATGAAACACTAGAAACCATCTCTGTCAAACTCTTCTTAAGGCTATGGCAACTTAAAGCACATAAGCCCCTAAACTATCACATAATCGTCAAAGAGTTTTAACAACAAATGGGTAAATTATACGGAAGACTTCTGACTGTAAAGCAATGTCCCATTCACAAGCCACCCAAATCTATCTTTATAATACTGCTATTTGCTACCAGTCAACTCTTCACAAAAGGTTGCTAATGTTTTTAGCATGAGTAACCCTTTCCCCCTTAAGAAATGTTTCTCAACCAAGGCAGCAAATTAGAATCACCTAGGAAGCTTTAAAAGAAGAGTGGTCATAGCTGAATGCTTCCCAAGGCTGTGGCCACTTCAAGGCCATGAATCATCACATAACAGTTACACAGTTTAACAGCAAAGGTGTAAATTACACCCATCAGACCAAAATCTGTATCTCCTGGGGATAAGGACCAAGATATTAGTATTTTTAAAAAGTTCTCTAGGTGATTCTAATGTGCAACTAATGTTGAGGATAACTATCTAAAGAAGCTGGTAGGAGATCCAAACACTAACCATTTCCTACTTACTAAGGACAAGTTTACACAAGACAAATGACATTAGTACCAGAAATCATAAATGAGATTCAAACCAAGAGAGGCCATACTTTCTAGTTTGTCCATACACCAAATCCTGGTGTCTGCATGTTGTTCCATGTAATAATTAAGAGTACACTCTTTCATTTTCACATACACATGGTTTTGATGATAATTTATATGGTAACCTCATTCATGAACCTACCCAGAAAGCAGACACAAATCTCTGCTGGGCTCCTTATCTCACCCACCCTTCACACAGTGGCATTTCAGTGGTCCTCAAGATGATTTTCACTACCCAATATTCATCACTGGAAAGCACCTGTGGTGGACTTCCTTCTATCTACCTTTGCTACTTAAGCTAGTCTTCTTCCACACTCCTTTCCCTCAAACTGAGCATCAATCTCAGCTGCACATCAGAAAGTCCTAGGAGAGGGGGTAAGTCTACCAACATCCAGGCTACAACCCAGACTACTAAAAATAGAACCTCTGGGGGCAGAACTTATGTGTTAGTATTTTTTATTAATTTCTCTAAGTAATTTGAATGTATAACCAAGATTGCAAAATGATGCTGTTCAAGCGATTCCAATTAGCACACTGAACTCTGTGCACTTCAGATTACAGGAATCCTTGGATTCTATGATTCTGCCGATGCTCAAAGTCTTTAATTTCTCAAGGACCTTATAATGGAAGGCAGTTCTTATGATAGTATTTAATGTGAAAAGATGCAATGGGAGGTTCTGACCCTGCTTGAAAATATTGCAATGCTCCCGACCTAATGGAACCTTGGCCAAAAACTAATAATAACTAGAATTTCAAGGCAAAACCATCCAAGAATGACTCTACCATTCCAGATTTTCTCACTCCATAATAACCCCTCAATTCCTTTTTCTTTATTTCAAACAAATCACTTTCTCCTGGGCTTCCTCTGTCTTTCATGTAATTAGAATTAGGATAACCTCAAAGGCATTATTTTGACTAAAGTACTTGGGTCTTCATTCATCAGTGTCTTTAAAGTTATCTTGGTGTTAGCCTTTCAGGGTCTTTAAAGTCATGTTGGTGCATCACTCCACAAACATGACAACAAGTGCTGGAGTTACATTTGGGAGAGAATGATGGTCCCGAAGAAGACCCAAACCAGCAGAGTTAATAGCTGCTGATGCTGTAGATCTACAAAAGTAAAAGTACTTCTAAATTCAATGACTATGTTTTGAAAACAGTATAGATATTTACTGAAGATTACTGGTTGCACAAAACCCAAGGATAGGAGGAATAAGACACACTCAAAAATGCCAAAAACTTAATTGAAATTATTTTAATTAACACTATAAAACAAATGAAAGAAATGCCAGGATCTGGAATGAGAAAGATTGAGACAAAGTCAACATATTCCCCAGCATCCCTGGAATGTCTATTGCTCAGACAATTAAGATCTGTTAGAACTATTTTCTTTCCATATTGAGGCACATTTCAATAAGGCACTTATTGGAAACACTGGGCATGTTTGAAAGCATACAGAATTTTAAGTCAAGCAGACCAAGGTTTTAATCCTAGGTCTAGGTAATGTGACAAGTCAATCAAACTCAGATTCTTGGTTTCTCTTTCTTTAAATGAAGGTTATATTGCTTATGCCACAGAAGCATTTGGAAGATGCTAGGAGAATAAAATAACTAGTATCTTCAGTGTGTCAAGCAATGAAAACAGACAATAACACAAATAAAGTACAGTGCTAAGCACACAGAAGATACTCAAATTTGACATATGAGTCTGACTTGAAGTACATAATGCCTGTTTAGTATTGCCTTTAAACCCAAAGAAGAACCCTGTCCAATTTCTGGACATAAGCAGCATTAACTAGGCTGGTACTTCCAATATATAAATCCCATGTCTAGTATGCCCTGCTCTCTCAACACTGATTTTCTATCAACCTCATATAAAAGTGAGGCTAGGTCTAATTCTTAAGTACAATCACAAATATTTTAACATTTACATTCATCTTAGCCTTTGTGGAACACACACACACACACACACACACACACACACACACACAAGTAACCATTTGCAGAAAACTTGGTGGTCATTGGAGTCAGGTGATCATGGTACATTATTCAGTGAAGACATTCACTTCCATCTGATTCAGTTCAATGAAAGGTTATTCAGCATTTACGCCTCACTAAAAATTAGTTGATTTCAAAGAGTTTATAGAGTAAGCACTTAGGACTGAGTTTGATTATTCTGCAAACAACTCTCCTGATTTGAAACTCTTCTGATTGAAGTCAGTCAGTCACCTTCTATTACTCTCAGTTTGGGGTATCCCATCTTGTTAGAAGAGAAATAAGAGTTTAGAAGTTGAAGACTTGAGAAAAATACCACATGTCCTTTAAGATGATTAACAAGGAGTATCAAAGGCATAGAAAATGGGCAAACTTTGGCCAGAAAATGCATGAAAGGATAAAATCATAAACCTAGTCTAGAATTTTCCAGTAAAAGAGGGAGTTATACTGCATGTTAAAGAAGAAAAATAAGTACACCAATATTTAGACATCACCACACTACTCAGGATTAAGCAGTATTTATTCAAGTCTCACTAGACACAAGTTTCCTGGGAACTCTTTCCTTTGCAATTTTTTCATATACACCCTCTGTTTGAACAACATCGCCCAAATGTATAGCTTCCAGTAAACATTTTGGTAAGTTATAAACCTATGTTTGCAGCCCAAAGATGTCTCCATACTGTAGAAGTCTAATCAAGCTGTCTTCCAGATGTCTTTGCTATCTCAAATGCCTCATGAATCCTAGCCTGACTCTTGAGGGTAATGTGACTCCATCTTCTCAGTCAAAATTCTCAGGCGCCTTTGATTCCTTCCTCTTCTCTACTCTTCTTGTCAAGCTAGACCCCTAACCTGTTAATTCATGCACAACATTTTCTAAACTTATCACATCCTTTCTGCACTACGGTTATTGTTCTAGTATAGTCTGTCACGTTGTGTTATCTAAATATCCCACCAAGTTCTTCAGTGGTTTCCTTACCTCTGGTCCCTGACTGTAATTTACCATTTATATCACCACTAATTGATCTGTGGACAACCCTAAAATTTTCATTCAACTCTAATCCAAACAAATATTGATGACTTCCTAAAGACTTATATAATGTCTCCCACTATCTGGCCTCAAGTCTACTGTATTGGCTCATTCCCTCTTGTACCAGAAAGTCATTGTCTTTTAAAACCATTCATGCCCTTGAAAGCTCTTACATTTAAAAAAAAATGCATGCTAATCCTTTAAACAATGCCCTTCACCTTCTGTTTTGAATGGTGAACACCACTGCATCCTTTTAGACTCCTCTCAGTCCTCACCTTCTCTGTGAGGCTTTCTCTAGCTCTTCCAGGCAACTTTTCAATCAATCCTTAAGTTCCCATATAACCACCCTTATAATTATACTTATCATCCTAAATAATAATTATTTATTTATGGGCCTGAGCCCCTTCTAGACTAGGGCTGTTTCCAAATGAGGACTGTGTCTTATTCATCTTGTGGTCCTAATATCCACCAACCAGCACCAATCAAGCATAGCAAAGAGCCCAGTACTGACTGGGATTCTAATACACATCTGTAGATGGAAAAGCGACAGATCAGGTGTCACAGCTTGGGTTCTTCCAGAAGCAAAACTGGAAACAGATTCTACTAGTGCATAGGTGTTTACTGAAATATGACTCTGGAATCGGTACCTGTGGAAGGGAATAATAGAAATCAGGAGTGGGCGAGAAAAATGTCAGACGGGGATGTAGGACCGGTGACAAGCCACTGATGCTTCTATGAAGAGGTCTAAGTGGTCCTTTGGAGGTGTCTCAAGTTGGGTCAATATGTGCATGCTCACATTGAAAGGGCATGACCTTTGGTGACCAAGGCCTCTGCAGTTTAGGCAATCCCTGAAGAAACTGAGAGCTAGGGTCATCTGCTGACAGCACTGTCAAACACCGAGGCATCAAGTTCTTCCTTGTGTGGGATTCAGGTGGCATGTCACAGGGTCCACCAGAGTCTTCACTCATTTAGTTATAATTAGATCAGTTAGGAACTGCAATTAATTGACAGTGGCAGAGTCCCCCATGAGAGTGGTGTAAACTCATTGGAGGTTTTGCTTTTCTTTTAACAATAATTCTGGGAGGTCATTTGGTGTCCAGAATTTAAGGGCTGAGGTCTCCAACATCTTCTGGGCGTTTCTCTCATGGTTGAAGAATGACAGTGGCAGCTTCACCCATTGTGTGCACATTCCAGGAAGCAGGACTGAGAGACCAGGAAGGAAAGGAAGCCAAGGTTCTTCAGAAACCCCTCACCAGACCTCCGCTCATATCTTACCAGTGGGAACACTATTACATGGCCAGCTCTCGATGCAAGAAAGGTTGGAAATGGTCATTTTTATAACTGGATGTAACTGTCCCTTCATCATATGCATAGTTCTGTTTGTAAGAAAGGAAATAATCAATATTATATAGGCACTCAGAATTTCTGCCATGTAAGTTTAGGAATCCAGGTGCTAAAGAAAAACAAGTGACGTGGAATAGGATTGGATAACATGGAGACAGGACAGATTCATAAAGTAATGGCTGTTTTGTAAAGTGGCTGTTTCCCACTTAGCATAGCAAAATTACACAACTTAATAAACCCTGCCAGAGGGGATTAAGGAAAGAGGGTGGCATAGAGCCTGAGGCTGCAGAAAACAGACTGCTGGAACCAAGAATTAAAAGTCGCCTTGAATTAAAGAGGGCAAAGAAAGGAACGACACAGAAAAGGGCAAAACAGGAAGAAGAAACCACTTAAAAAAGACAAAACACCAAGCATGAAACACAAAGCACAAACATTTCAGCAACACTCCTTAGAACAACAAGCGCAAAGTCAAAAAAGGCAGCCCATGTTGCTGGTCATGTTGAGAGCTTGTTGCCAGCGTTCACAAAGGAAACTAAAGGTCACATTCTGAAGACAAAAATAGGTTTCCTTGATGTGGGGACAGAGATGAAAAGAGGGCTAAGACCCTTCAGGGGAGCTGACCCTCCCCACCATCTTCTTGGAACAGCTATTACAAGAGCGGGTAAGAAAAGCTACCATAACATAAAGCATCAGGAGCTGATAAACTCAGCATCCCTGAATTCAGAATCCTGCAACCAAGGAACAAGTAAATGCTAAACAGCTCTTGAGGACGAGGTAAGAACGAAGCCATGGTGTAGCCAATGGGTGGTCAATATCCACTCCACAGCTGAGATGGAAAGGAAACAGGGAAGATGGCGGAACCACCGTGAATTGTCACAGCAGTCATCAGGAAAAGCTGGGGTTTGAGGTTACCTCAAGAGGTCAACTAATCCAGACCTCTGTGCGAATGGAGGTCCCACCCATGCTCAGAAAAGTCTGACAACACAACTTTCTTGGCAGGCTTCATCACCCATTACTTTATCACTGATTTTCATTTGGGGAAGGTAGGGTCCGTGTAGTGGACAAGATATTGAATATTTCACCAAGGATCCTGAGTTTTAATTCTGGATCTGCCCCTAACCAGCTTTATAACTTTGGAAATAATTTCCCTTCTCTGGATCTCATTTTCCCATCTGTAAAATGAGAGATGGATCATCTGTCTCTAGGTTCCCTTCAGCCTCCATGTGGATGGATAACGAAGGAGGTATTTCTGATACAATACACCTTCATAAAATACAATACGATAATTCTCCAGAACAAAACTTTACCTCAAAAGCACCCTGAAATGGGCATCACTAATTCCTTTAGTCCTCATTTTTTTTTTTTATTCCTACCCATAAAAATAGTACCAGTGACATTTTAATGATGAAATCTTTGAAAGATACAGGATTTAACAGTTTGTAGGAATGAATTTATATAATCCATCTTCACAATTCAGGTGTAGGAAGGTGACCAAGATGTAAAATTGGCTCCTAAGGTCCCTTCTTCTTTTCAGAGTATTTGGTCCCTAGTTTTTATCCTGACCCATGAATACCTGAATTAAATGCTTTCTTTCCTACCTTCCTATTACAATTATGTGTGAGGCCTCTCTCAGTTCTGGTAGAAGCAGTATTAATGACTTCCAGAAAGAGAGGCAACTGCAAACTCCTTCCTTCCTTCCTCATTCCTATTGGTTGAAATGCACTTCTATTTGGTTTAAATAAATAACTTACTTCTATTTGGCTTAAATAACTAATTTTGGGGGATGGGGGCAAGCACTGGCAATTGAACCCAAGGGTGCTTAACCACTGAGCCACATCCCCAGTCCTTTTTTAATATTTTATTTAGACACAGTATCTCGCTAAGTTGCTAAGGCTGGCTTTCAATTTGCAATCCTCCTGCCTCAGCCTTCAAAGCCACTGGAATTCCAGGCAAGTGCCACTGTGCCCAGCCCTAAATAATTAAGATTTTAATTACATCACTGGGACCCAGATAAGTCTGAACTGAATAAGTAAAGGAATTATGAACTTTATATTACAGATTTAATAATCTGTTGAAAACTTCACTAGAGCTAACATTTGAACACTGGACAATTTTAACACGTAAACCCAAGGCACTTTCCATTTCTTTGTAAATAGATAAAAGCAAACTTAGCACATATAAGGTGAAAGACAACCCTCTAACAAAGGACTAGAACATCTCAGGAATGGCTGCTGTAGTCTCCAGGTGAAAAAGCATCTCTATGAGAAGTTAAAGAGGGCAATCGAGAATGAAGTTGAAGATAATGGATAATCCTCTATGAAGGATTCTCATTCTACTTGAAGAATCTAAGTGTTGGCTTGGAAACGAGAACACCCTATAAGAAATACGAGGTAAATTAAAACAAAACAAAACAAAACCACCCACATTTTACTAAGATGCATTTCAAAGGCTTTGAGACATAAACCAGAGCTTCAAGAAGAAATTTTCAGGACAGAGGAAAAGAAGGGTTCCTTTCCTCCCCCAACCTCTCCACGCCAGCTCCCCTCTGGGGTGGGGGTGGGGGTGCCTGGATAAACCTTATCACTTCCACAAAGTGAAGGCGTGAAGAGGCCAGTCTTGCCTCTCTCTGCACTCAGGGACTCCACAGGTTTCACAGTGTTGCTTTCTAGAACGGTGTTCTGACAGCCCCTCGCAGCTGAAGCTTAAGGAACAGGAAATCTTATTCCAGAATGGGTTATATTAGGACTATTAATTTCCTTTGTCATTTCAGATAAAACTTTGCCACCTCTCTCACGGTAATGATGTTCTCCTCTGAGAAGCAGATGAATGGCACCCATAAAGCTCAAAATAGCTGGGAGAGTCCATTCACAATGAAGAGCAGAGGCGACTGAAGCCCATCAGTTAGCACAGCTTTACATAATTCAACAAAAACCTGCCGGCCGTGTATCCTCCACTTCTGCATATTTTATAGTAATGGAATATTTTTAGACAAAATCATAAATAAAAGATGCTGCTGGGTCTTTGAACAAGGCATTGTATGTGCTATATTTTATTGTGGTTTTATCTTTTTATAGCACAATCATAGCTACACAGATGATTAGACTTGTATGATGGGAAAAGAAAAGCGAGAGAAGACTATTCTAAGATCCATTGGAAAGGTTCTGCTTTAATTAATCGCTCACACATACTTTGATTCGCATTTATTGAGAGCCTGTGGTAGACCAGGCGTCTGTCTGGCACCAGCGGTACAGTGAGAGCAAGGTACATATGGACCTTCCTCTCTTGGGGCTGGTAGTTTGAAGGTGAATATAGATAACTAACCACCAAACAGTAAAAATTATGTCAGCTCCTATGACATGAGAAGTATAAGGGAACATGCACAGGACTCCTGAACTTGGTAAGAAAGGAAGAACAAAATTTGGTGAGAGGGACTTAGGGAAGTTTTCTCAAGAAAAATGACAGCTAAATTACAACCTTCTTACCATGAGTGGGAGATGCCCAGAATGATGGAAATGGGGTCTTCAGCAGAATGAACAACAGCAGGATTTTGGTGAGATGATGTCAGGGTACCATATTGGGTCCCCCATGGCTGCCTTACCCCAATGGAAAACAGCACTTAAATAATAATTTGTGTAGGCATTCGGTTGTTAAATGTTCACTGAGCATCTACTATGTGCCGTATGCTGTACTACAGTTCTAAAGCTCAAGAGGATGAATAAAACAGAATCCTTACTCTCAATGAGCAACCAGTCATGTGCGCAAAGCAGTCCTTCCATCAATTGATGATATGAGGACTTTAGTTGCTAATAATCAGGCATGGATGGGGCATAGTGCAGTCAATAAAGGACAAGGGGTTATAATTCCAGAAGGACAGGATAAGAAGGTGATGAGCAACAGGATGGAGGGATAGAGGAAGGATATCAAGGAAAAGAGAAAAGTCTAATAAATTTCACATGAAAAGTTCAGTAGGCAGAGCTGCACTTTTTCTCTTTTAAACCAGTCAACTTCTAAACTTCATTAGCTTTGTTGGGAGCACGTTGTTCTCCCAACCAGCTTCTTTTAGATGTTCTGAAAAAGGATGCTAATTAATGATGGTGCTACCAGAAGGTTTCTATTTAGAAATCATTTGACTCAGGGTAGCAGGCATTGCGTTAAAACCATGTTAGAGAGGTATAGGGAGCCACCCTCTGGGGAGGTGGGATCGTTCAGCCTGGAGAAGAAAAAGTTGAAATGTAATTCAATAACTGCCTTCTAGGAGAATCAAATATTTGTTCAATGTCCTCTATAAAGAGGTCCTATTGATGTTTAGCATGATAGAGGATAGGGAAAGACCATAGATTGGAAGACTAGCATTAAATCACTTCAATAATCCGGGGAGAACATTCTAAATATCTTGAGTGTTGGGGGCAAAGGAAATATGAAGGAATACAAAGAGGAAGAAATATTATAGAGATAGAAAACAATCCCTGGATAAAATAAGAATAACAAGGCAGAAAGATCCAGCAACATTAAAATATTTATAACTGGTTCTTTCCAGTCAAGGGTGTTAATGGTCTTACAACTCCATGAAAACGGAACAGAAGGTTATGCTCCCTGTGTCCTAGAAGGTCAACTGGGTTGGAAGATAAGACTCTGTTAGGGTTTGTCCCAATTAAAAGAGTTGATGGAGACTGAAATAAGATATACCAAGAAAGGTTGAAGAGTCTTGTTGGAGATATTTAAAAATAGAATTGTATTATCAGATGTCCGCAATGAGAATGATCTTCAGAATTTTGAAAACATCCTTCCAGTTACTTGGAATCCATCAGAGACACTGTCACCTGTAAGAATACTTTTTTCTGATCACCCCCCCTACCATAACCTCAGGCTGAGTAACATGCAGAAGCTACATCAGACAGATTGCATTTTTTAAAGATGCGATATATATATATATATATATATATATATATATATATATATATATATATATATATATTATCCCACCCCACATGTTCTTCTTACAATGTGACATTGACACTTCTCCAGTAGGGGATCCTTGTTCCCCTACTCTGAGCTGCACGGACTTTTGTAATTGCCTTAAACAAAACAGCATGACAGGAGAACCTGATTTCTGTGATGTTAGGGTTCTTGAAAGAAACAGAATCAATAGTGTGTGTGCGTGTGTGTGTGTGTGTGTGTGTGTGTGTGCGCACGCGCTCATTATAAGGAATGAGCTCATCTGATTATGCGAGTTGGAGACCAAGACAGTCAGTGGGGTAGTACTAGTCTGAGACTGAAGACTTAAGACCTGGGGAAACCAATAGTGAAGTTCCAGACTGAGACTGACTGGATCAAAACATGAGAAGAGCTAGTGTTTCAGTTCAAATCCAAAGACAAGAAAAAGTTGACGTCTCAATTTTAAGGCAGAATAACTTCTCTTACTTAAGGGAAGGTCAAATTTTTTGTTCTATCAGGCTCTGACTGATCAGATGAGACTCATCCAAATTAGGAAGGGGAGTTTGCTTTACTAAGTCTACCAACTTAAACGTTAGTCTTATCCAAAATACTCTCACAAAAACACCCAGAATAACGTGTGACTGAATATCTGGGCACCCTGTGCCTTAGTCAAGTTGACACTTAAAATTAACTATCACATGAGAATAGGCAATACAATTTCTGCCTTGTTCTCCCTCCCCTTCACCAATAATTTCCTGGGGGAATCCAAATGCCATATTGTGAGGCAGCTCAGACCAGATGAAGAAGGCTCATGTAGATGCTTTGAGCAACATCACCGGTTATGCTCTTAGTAACTACATCACACACTGAGGGACGAGTGAATGAGACTTCAGATAATTTCATCCTTCAACCTTCATATTTTCTAGCAGACTTTCCAGATATCATTAAGGAAGGACAGACTATCTTTGATGTGCTTTGTCTTGATTCTTGAACCAAAGAAGAGTGACATGATTTTCCTTCCTTTTAAAGCACCAAGGTATGAAGGAAAGTTTTGCACAGTAACAGAAAATGAATAAAGATGCTATCTTATACAGTCCTATAACATCAAGTTTTAATAAAATCATAACTCATCACATTATGTTGTCTCTCCATTTGCTTTAACTATCACAGCACTGGGAATTCTCATAGGGCTGAGATTAGGCCTTTTTTTTTTCTGTATATCTCTGGGCAATTGATACATATTTGCTGGGAAAATGAATTTCCAGAAGATTCATCTCATTCCACTCTCTCTACCCATGACACCCTCCACCCTGTACAACTCAAAGATCTACATAAAAAACACGAATTAATATTTACTGAGCTGTTATTCAACATCAGAGCTGTCGTAAGGGTTTTGTGTGCCTAAACTGATTAATACCCACATCAGCCCTAGTCATGCGAGGGAGATTCTTTTACTTAAGAAACTGAAGGAACTGAGTCGCCGAGGCAACGACTCTTGCTCACATAGTCAGTAGCTGAGTCAAGATAAAAGTTTTAGGTAAGATTCAAACTTCCAGAGTCTATTGTGGCCTGGACTTTAAACACTTTTAATATTAAAGATCCACAGGTTTAGATCTCAGACAAGAATGGGAAGTCCACTCTCTCCTACATAGAACTGCTGGTAATAAGAGGATAAAATCTAATTATTTAAGCATTAGTGATAGTAAATGTGGGAACTTGGCTGTCTTGTACAATGACTGCACGTGGCTCACGCCTCTGACTAGGAGAGCGTCTTGGGAAGGTAGATGGGCATGGGGATTATTAAAGTCTTGTTTCTTGGTTCCCAAGCCTGTCCTTCTACATTATTTTATGATGCTGGAGCTGAGACCCAAAGTCACTTTTGCTTTGGCACTGGATCCCTGGTAGGCTCTGCCAATGGAGGTCATTAGGTGTTATGGCCAGAGGAGGATTGTTCTTCACTCCGATGTTTCTTCCTGCACCCATGAGCACTATCAAACTTCCTCTAGCAACATTTCACCCAGAAATGGCACTTTGTTCCCCTGGGAGCTGCTGATTCTTCTTTGCCAACACTCAGTGGACCAGCCTCCTTGCCCTCCTTCAGAGACACAGTGCAGTCCCCTTCTCAAAGGTATGAGTTTTCATTAATAATTCCAACTTTTTTGCTTTTTACTTTCAGCGCCAAGGGCAGAAGCTGCTTCCTGCAACTGTATCTTTATTGATACTTGATATCTCCTGTTTCCCTTTTCACATCTTTAATTCCTAGTAAAGAATGCATTTTATTAAATTTTTTTTTCTCTTAAAATAATGTACTGTTTCTGTTTTCTGACTGGACTCTGACTGATATGGTGGAAATGGAAATGATTTCCTCTGGTACAAAGACGGGTTCTGAGATTCAGCCAGAGAAACCTATCTTCAGGAGACTGGAATACTTCTTAGAATGGATGTCTCATCTGCATATCCTAATCTTTCAGATCAAAGAGGACCTCTCTGGCTCTGTGACTAGGCCTCCAGAGCACACAGAGCCACCTGCTGCTCCTGGAGCTTCACCAACAGAGGACAAAATTCTGTTGCATGGGAAACACTTAATGCATCTGTGTGCCTCCTTCATGGCCCGAAGTACCTCTGAAACACTGCCTTCTGGGCTGGGTGCTGGGAATTCAGTAAAGACAGATGCCCAGTTTCTGCCCTCTTTGGAGGCTGACTGAACTATACATAGGCCATCTCTATGCAGCTTGGCAAGTGCTATGAGGTATGCACTGGGCATACCTGCAAGGCGGTGGTGATCCTTGTGCCTTCTCCCTGCCTCCTCGGCTTCCTCTTTCACTACCCAGTCCCTTTTTTCTCCTCTCAGGCCATTGTTGAGGGAATGGCTGACCCATCAGGCTGTGGGAACATGAGTGATAAGTAGGTATTGACTCTATCCGAATAATTTCTGTCTACTGGGGCTTTGGCATCCATAGTACAGGGGTTAACTAGTGTGAAATGTACCATTTCATCATTTAATCTTGATTAAAAAAAAACGACTTTAATAGCTTATGGCCTAGGATTCACTTATTCATTCATTCAGTTTTTATTTCACGAGTATTTGTTGAACACCATCCACTAGGCACTGGGCTAAACACTGGGACTCAGACAAGGAATGAGTTATGGTCTCAACCCTCAGGATGCTATGGTACACTTATAAATGGATGTTTTGAGAAATTACACATCTTTTCCTTTCCCAGGGTACACAGGCTGCTGTAGAGCTGGAGGTAACCAGACCTGCTTCATTGGTTGCATAACCTTGATAAAATCACAAGGTCTCTGAGCTTCGGTTTCTTTAGCTACAGTGAAAGTAATACCACGATGTGGCAGGATTGTTGTGGAGATGAGATGAACATATATTTATGAAAGTACCACATTCAGATTGGATTGAATTCAAAAGAAAATGATGCTCATTCATTTCCCTTGTTATATTTAATGTGCTCATTTAATTTACAAAGTTGTTTCACTGAAATGATTGAAATGCAACTTTATGGTAAATAATTACATTCAAAAATTCACGTCTGGAGTTCCACTTCTTACAATGGGAGAAATTGGTAAGATTCTGGTTTAAACTCAAACAAAAAAGGAAAATTACCTGTATATTATTGATGAAGGTTTCTCACATACCTATCTCCACTGTTAGACCCACACTCTCAACAGACCATACTGTGAGATCTTTAAATTGACATTGAAGGCTTTTGCTATCTGGTCTTGACAAAGGAGATTTGACAACACACTGCTTAATTGTCACAGAGAACGTATTAAATGGACATTGGGTTTGTCAGCTTTTTGTTGCTGGGACCAAAATACCTCAAACAGGCAACTTAGAGGAGGAAAGGTTTCTTTGGGCTCACAGTGTCACAGATTTCTTTCCATGATCAGCTGGTTCCATAGCTTTGGGCCCGAGGCAAGGCAGAACATCATGGTGGGATGGCATGGCAGAGGAAAGCTGCCCAGCTCTTGACAGCCAGGAAGGAGGAAGGGGATGGGGGAGAAGACATACCTGGTGATAAGAAAGACTCTTGCAAGGTCTGCTCCCAGTCACCTACTTCTCCCAACCATGCCACACCACCTATGATTTCCAGCACCCACAGGAGTCCATTCAGCTCTCGGTGGATCAATCAATCGATGAGGTCAGAGTCTTCATGACCCACTTACTTCTCAAAGTCCAACCTCTAAACATCGCTGTACCGTGGACCAAGCTTTCAGTATATGAGATTTTGGGGGACACTGCAGATGCGGACCATAACAGACATTGTTCCTATTATATAAATAAGAACACTGGAGGCTGAGATGTGGAGCAACCTGCCCAGACTTACTTAATGAGTATGGAGAAGACCTGAGATTCCACCGTTAGACTGTTAAACCCTGAAATTCATGGATTTTTTTCATAGTATATGGCATCTAACACAAAAGACATTAAATAAATAATTTATAACTTAAAAAATGATTAAATTAAGGAAAAACAGTGCATCTGAAAAGATAATATATTTAAGAAAATATTTTACCTTTTGTCATTTAGAAATTTTACTGGGGTTTTGAATAGGCCCTTGGGTTTTTGTTGGTTGATATTTTCATTAGTACAGTTAAAAATACAAATAAGCTACCTTTTCTATAATTAAACAAAGTTCCATATTGGTCAACAAATACCAAAAGCAAATAATACTTATCTAACTTATACAGTATTCCAAGTACAACCAAGTAGAAGGCATGCCCTTTATTTTTTTTGTGAGAGCTGTTTATCGTGAGACATTGTTTTTCTATTCCTCGCTGTGGGTTCACATGTGTGTGTGTGTGTCCATCAATTCTACTAAAGGTTAATCTGTGTGGTAACTGACAAAACATGGCAGAGACTAATGAAACGTAAGCATAACACCACCAATCGGAAAGGACAGCGAGGGACAACACAGCAAGTGCTGCCTAAATCCCGGTCCGGCACCAGGCGGAAGGTGCTCTGGCAGAAGCAAGGGGTACCACTTTTACACAAGCCATCTGAGTGGCATTGTCCCCCAGGCTAAAAGGGTGTTGCTGTTTGTAAGCCTACAGTAGACACTCTATGTTTGTCCCCTTGACTCTGAAAACATCCTTCTCCCTTGCCTTCCTCTGCTTTAGGAGTTTCAAAGCCAACCACTAATCTCCCAGCCTTCCTTGCAGCTAGTAGTAATCAAGGATGCAGTGGCCATCAAGTGACCACCGAGTATAAGCAGAAGTCAACGGATCAGTGTCCTGGAGACAAAACCTTGTCCATTAAAAAAGGGTCCAGACATGAATGGTATAGATTTCTGCCCATTCCCATGGTTTTCTGCCTATAATGTGAACACAATATTTAGTGATTCAGCAACCATATTATGTCCACAGGGCAACAACTCTGAAGACAAAAAGGCAACATGCTAGCTAAGGATGGGGTAAAAAAATGCTAAAAACAAAAACCCGAGATGGTGATATGGAGCAAGTGACCGAAGACTAGGAACTTCTTATGAGAACACTTAATGCTATTTGTTTAAGATCCTTTAACCCAGTTTTCTGCTATGCACAGCTGTGTTGTGAAGTCACTATGGGTGATTATTATAACTATTAAGTAATAGTTATAAGTCGAGAATAATATTTTGAACAGAAACATATCAATAATAATATAAATAATAACAGTGCAGAACTGAAAAAATAGAGTATTGGCAAAAGGAACTTGGTAGCTAAAATTAAAAGTGCATCCAATCATGACTCTAGAGATGAAATAGTTTAGAAAGAGAACAATTGTTGGGGTGAGGACACACAGAATGGAAAGCAATGGAAACAAAAATCCTTAAAATGTTTATCAAAAAATAGCATCCTCAAGTGCTCCGTGAATATATGAAATTGTTCATCTTCTTATTTGTAAAGAATATGTAGATTAAAACCCCAATGGGAGCTGGGCATGTTGGTGCAACCTCTAACGCAAGTGACCCAGGAGGTTGGTACAGGAGGATGGCAAGTTCCATGTTAACCTCAGAAATTTAGTGAGACCCTCTGCAATTTAGTGAGACCCTGTCTCGAAATAAAAGAAATAAATTAATAAAAAGGACTGGGGATGTAGCTCAGTGGTAAAGTGCCCCAGGGTTCAATCCCTAGTACCAAACCAAACCAAACCAAACCACCCCAATGGAAGAAGCCAGGGGTGTAGCATAGTGGTAGAGAATTTGCCTACCATGCATAAGACCCTGGGACCTACTCTAGCACTGCAGAAGAAAAGAAATCCTAGTGGAATACCACTACAGACCCACCACAATGACTAAGATGAATAATATAGATAATGTCAAATTTCAGGGGTCCCAGGAGTAACCATAATTGTCACATATTACTGAATGTATCTTGGTATAAACATTCTAGAAAATTATTTGGAAATATCAAACAATGCTAAGCATATCCTCATTATATCATTCAGCAATCATACTCCTAAGTATTTATGCAAAAGAATAAAAAGGATCTATAGGAATGATTGTAACAACATTATTTCTAATAGCCATAAACTGGAAACAACCCAAATGTTCATCAGCAAAATGGTACATTAAGTGCAGTATGGCCATACAATGGAACAGTATGCAGCAATGAAAATGAATGGACTAGACTACATGGAATAAAATGAATCCCACAAATAAAATGTCAAATAAAAGATGCAACAAGCTAAATGGTATATACTATATGATGTATATCTTATAAAAAGCACAAAATATTCAAGACCATCTATTCTATTAAAAGTAAAAGACTCTTTACTTCTGGCCCAGATGGAAAGTATAGTAAGCAGAAGTGGGCACAAGAGTGATTTCGGGAGTGCTGTTGATGTTCTGTTTCTTAATATGGATGCTGGTTTTATAATCGTATTCATTTTCTGGAAATGTATTTAGCTGTACAGTTAGGAATTATAGGATAAAAAGTTAATCAAAAAATATTTATCAGAGCACATTAATCTAAAGGAAGATTTGGGCAACATTTCTCATCAATAAGATGATTCAAATGAAAAGACATATTTTCAACCCATTTGCTATCAAGAAGTAAGATAGTTGGTTAAGAGAAGTGCTACAACTAGTCAGGCAAGCCTCCAAACCCCCAAAGACAGCAAGGGGGAACCTCATTTATCTATATGGTCAAATACTTACCTAATGCCTACATGGGGCCAGGCACCGGAAAGTCAGTGACAAAGGCCTTGACCTCGTGGAGTTACCTGGACCCACCCTTAGTTCCAAAATAAAGGACTCCTGGGAAAATGACCTTTTAATTCTGGAAGATTCCATCAAAAGTACAATGGGAACTGTTTCCTATTGCTTTGACTCTCTGAATCTGTTTCACTCAAAGTCCATGAACAACTATGAGCAGTGGGTGAGGGTGGACTGGGTTGAGAGAGACACATGAGGATGTCTGCTGGAGCTTACCAGTGACCTCAAAGTCCACAAAGTGGGTGAGATTGTCTGAAAGACGCAGATGTGTTGATGTGCACGGACAGAGTGATTGTGCAGCACTGCGGGAGATGTGCAAGTAAGTGTGTGCCTGAAGGGCTGAATCTTGTGACCAACCTAAGTCTGCTTCCATTAAGGAGCTCTCCTTAAGCCTCTCCATCCTTCCCCGGCGCCTGGTGAAGTAAAAGAAGTCAGCCGTCTCACCTGACATGACCGTGTTCTGTCTTCTGTGGTGAATTCGCAGGGAAAGGTCTGCATAGAAGCGATCTGATTTAATTCAGGCTCCAGGCTGCATCTACTCAAAGGATTGGACCCTCAAAACTGGCAGTTCCTCCTGGAATGTCCCTTCCTCTCCCCACTGAGAGCCATTGAGCACCATCTGTGCTAAAAAGGCTCAGAGACTCAAAATCCACTGGGGTCCCCAAGATGACTGTGACTCCTTTTCTCAAATGAGCTTTAAAAATAGAAGGTATTCTCTTCTGGGGTTAAGGCTTAGGTAGAGCTTTGCCAAGAAGATGTGGTCCCTTTATAAGATTCTATCAAGAACCAATCATCATCAGAAATCTTACTGGGGACAGGGCTTCACCTCCTGCTGAGGTCAGACTGTTGCAGAGTTTGTCCTTTTAAACAAGGTCGTTCCTGGCCCTGCGTACCAGGCAGACTCATTACCTACGGCCTGGTTCCATGGGTGTCTCCTCTATCAAACCTCCCGTGGCTCCTCTTCTCAATCTGGAGTTGAATGTACTTTCCTCTGACTTCTCCATCCAGATGTTTAAAGACTATTTTAGTTTACACATCTCTCTGTCCCTTGAGGACCCAAACTCTTCATTCCCATATCGAGTGACAAGGAAGGTACATGGCATACTGTTGGGATTCAAAAACTGTGTTGTTGAGTGAATGGTAATGACTAGATGATACTTTCAAAATGAGACTTTTGGAAAATGATGACTTTTCCCCAAAATACAACTAACCAGAACCTGGCTTAAGAAATGAGTCAGAAATGAAGGGATCCACCTGACCTTAAGAATTAGAAATATTCCCTTGGCTTGTTTCCTTGTAAAAACGCTGCCCTGTCTGATGGACTCAGGGTATTTTTTCAGGAAAGAGGGTATTAAATAACAGATGTGCAGGATAAGCAAATCCATAGATCTAATTAACGTACAGCACGACTATCAGGAATAAAATTGTACTATATTTGGGAGTCATGAGAAATAAGTAGATTGTAACTACTCTTGCCACACCCACAAAAAGGGTCACTATGTAAGTTGATGAATGTTAACTTGCCAGAATGTAGTAACTTTTTAAATATGCATATATGTATCCTATAACGTCGTGTTGTACACCTTAAATGCATACACAAATTTTATTTTTAAAGAGCTCTCAATAGAGGAGGTGAGTAGAGACTTGACTAACTTCCAAAGACTTCATGAGATTTTTCCCTCTAAATGATCAGGGAGATTCAGTGTTAAACAAAAGGAGAAAATTTAACTTATAGAATGTATGTAAATCAAACTCCATAAATAACCTTTCTGGGAAATAAAAGCCATTTTAGACACAAAACTATTGTTATGATCTATTTTTTTAAAATTTTCTTTGCTAAACCAAGAGCCTGGCCCATTGTTAAGATGTTTTTGAAGTGTAACAGCTTAACTTGTGGGTTTCATGCCACAAGAGAAACATGGCTGCCGAAATCTGGGACCAACTGACTGCCATCATCCTGGGCTTGTGCTGCTCACAGCTGGCCTGGCCCCACAGCTCAGCTCAGCTTTGTCCTGTGGAAAAAGGGCAATGTCCACAGCACACTGGAGTAGGACAAGGTTACTCTGTGCCCACCATGGAGCTAGGGAAAAACTAGACTCTTCCATAGTCATGTCTGAACTAGACAAAAACATAAACACTGTCCAAGCCACAAAAATGTCCAGACTTCTCCCTATCTTGGTTAAGATGAATGAAATCCACTCCTTTTTCCTCAGCCCTGGCCTGTTCTTCCCTTCCTGATAATATTTACAAAGGTTCTCAATCACAGGAATGTCTTAGCTTCCTGATGACATCCAATCCAGAATAAAGCCACCCTTCCTCAAACCCTTCCTAAGAGACCTATCCAAAAGCCAGCTTCTACGTGTCTCTTGCTAAGGAGCCTCACAGTTCCCCCTGGGGTGCACCTGCCCCGTGGTGATGAGCTATGACAAACAGGACTTACTCCATTCTAGGCATGTCCTTGGGGGGGGTCTCTGGATGGAAGGTATGGGCCATTCTCTAGTCATTGTTTGCTAGAATACAAACTAGCTTCTCTGGGATGCTGGAGTTCATATCAAGGTATTAAGCTCTTTTCCATAAACTCTACAAGTCTGCTATTATTATAATATTTTGTTTTGCTGTCCCACCACCGTTGAATAGAGTAGTTTAGAAATTTTCAGAGAAAATGACAAGAAATATACATTGTTTTAAGGAACAAGAAAAGGGAAGGAACAATGGAATTTCTGTTTCCTTACTCTCCTCACATAAGAGAAACAGTCATGCATATGGCGGAGCTCCATGGAGCAGTGGTCACTTTTACTCCAGGGAAGCAACATATTTCCTGACATCCTTGACTCGTTGCTGGAATTTCCACCAGTTCTCTCCACACAATGGTTTCTCCACAAGCTGTCACAATATTGTTCTTCCCACAAAGAATAACAGAGTGGTTTTTTTTCTTCTCAGTTCTTCATGTGTTGTATAATATGACAGGTTATTAAATAAATTTCTCTTCCTCTCTTTAAATAAAGCAAAGCATCAAGCACAGCAATCCTTCAGAATTAAAGATGACAACCTAGAGATGTTTGGATTCATTCTTTAGCTCAAACACACACAGTCCCAACCCACATGGCTCATGCAAAACCACACACACTGTATATAAGGATATGAATTAGTTAGGTTTAAATTATGCTAGCATTTTTATAATATCATTGTTATATTAATAATATGCTTATTAATATAAAGATGATTTTTGAAGGAGTAGGACAGAAATGTGATTAGAATCACTTAAATGAATGTAAGTCATGCCCAACCATGGAAATATGTGTTCTGTGACTGGGGTAGGAATTGGCAAAGAGTTTGGGGGCCTATACATTATACTTTAAATTTTTTAAATGTTCTTTAAAGAATTGCCTCTATTGCATTGCATATATTACTGGTAAAATATATTGGTGTCATCACTCCTGATAAGCATTTGTGTAATTTTTTAAAGTTTTTAAAAAGTGCATGCCTTGGGAAACTAACACTCCCCCTAAGAAAACAATCATGGGTTCACATAAATATATTAATAATAATATTGATGGTTAACTGCTAGGCAATGTTCAGTGCTAGGCACCATCATGTGATTCATTTTTATAACAACTCTATCCTATAAGTAATTTTGTTGTCCCATTATATGGATGAGAAAATGGAGATAATTTATATGTATAAGATTTTAGAACTGGCAATCAGTAGAGCTAGAATTCAAATGTAGACAGTCTGCGACAGAATTACACTGTACCAGTACACTGCACTGTTTTCCAACATTAGAAGCAGGCTCACTGTAGAATTACTGCTACAACCCCAAACTGGAGACAACCCATTCCTCCCCAGTACTACCCACCCTCATTCACACTCTTGTTGATACCTCTAGAATAATTCTTGACTTTTCACTTTTTCACATCCCCTACTTCCAATCTGTTGGTAAAGTCTAAGGGGTCTACTTTTAAAATGAAGTTCATTTGCAAACACTCTCCTCTTCTCTATGGTGACTCTCTGATCCAAACAGCCTCATCAGGACAAATGTAGCAGCCTCCTGAGTCCTCTCTAGGATTCACACTTGTCTCTGTACACTGGGGTGAGCAGACAGTGTTATTTTATTTTATTTGGTACCAGGGGCACTTAACCCTTGAGCAACATCCCAGACATTTTATTATTCTTTTTTATTACTTTGAGACAGGGTCTAACTAAATTGCATAGGGTCTTGCTAAGTGGCTGAGGCTGTGGCCTCAAACTTGCAATCTTTCTTTCTCAGCCTCCTGAGCCACTGGGATGATAGGTGTTCATCACTGTACCCATAAACAGTGTTATTTTTAAAAATGTAAATCACTTCCCTGTTCTAAGCCCTCCAATGACCTTGGAAGCATGTCATATATGGAATATCATATATGGAATAAAATCCCCAAACCCTCCCATTGCCCACAGACATGACTCTCAGCTGCCTCTTCAAAATCATTTCTTCTTGTTCTGAACTTCTGAGTTCACTGCCCTCCAGTCACCCTACCTCCTAGCTCTTCTTTGTTGTTGTTATTATTATTATGATTAGAACACTTAACATGAATTTTAACCTCTTACGCTTTCAAGTGTATGGTATTATTAACTAGAAGTGCAGTGTTGCACAGCAGGTCTCTAGGATTTAGTCCTCAGGCAGCACTGAAACTTCATTCCTTACATAGTCAAGCAAGTACCTTGCCTTGGCCTTTTTGTTTCCCTGTGTTGGAACATCTTTCCCTATATCTAGATGGCTCAGTCCTTACCCATTCAGTCTCCCGTATAAGTATTATCCCTTTGGTCCCTGAGCAAACTTTTTTTACTATTCTCACCTATCATTCCTTCCTCCCTACATCATTTTTCTTCGTCGCACTTGCTATCATCTAGTAGATGATACACTTAGTATTTATATTCTGTACTCCCCACTAACAGAAAACCTGAGACCATGTTATTCCCCACTGTATTCCCAGTCCCAAGAAAAGTGACACCTAATAGGAACTCAATAAATGTTTGCTGAGTGAATCAAAAGAATGAACCATTTACACATGCACTGCAAGTGGGCTGGTTGGTGAATCGTGGCTTACACACACACAGCACAATCTGCTTTGTGTCACTGAATTGTACAAATTCTTTATTAGAATTATAAAATGTTGTTGGAAATATCTCAAGGCAGTAGACGGAGAGTAGACAAGAAAAGGACCAAATATCAAAGAGATGGAGATTATTGTGTTTAGATTTAGCAGATCCACAGCCATACTCTGCAGCGGGGCAGGACGTGGGATAGTGGGTACCAGCAGGAGAAGGTTCACAGTATAACCAAGGGATCTGAAATCCAAAGTCAGGATTCTAGAGACACTTTCCACCTACACTGCCCATGTGATCTTGGAAGGGTTAATAGGCCATTGCTGAATTGTTCCCTCATTTATAAACTGGAGATGGAAAATATAGTACTGACCTCAATAGGCTATTATGAGGAATCATTGAAAAATATAGATGTGGAAGGGTTACGCGGATACTAGTTGCTTTTATTTCTCGTTCTTTATTATGTCTAGTGACAATAGCGTATATATGCACTTTCTTAAAACTGGTATTCAAAATCAAGAGAGACTTCAATTCATCTTCCCTTCCTGTTGTACTTCTTCAGGCTATGCATGTCCTAGATTTAACATTCAGGATAGAAAATGTTTCTTTTTACAAATTCCTACAATTGCATCTTTCGAAGTTTCAAGAGAGTTTCTTTAACAGGAGGTTTAAATGTGCATACATTCTTCCTATCATCCTTTAAAAAAAAAAAAAAAAAACGACTTTATTTTATTTATTTATTTCTATGCAGTGCTTAGGATGGAATCAGGCGTCTCACATGTGGTAGGCAAGTGCTCTACTGCTGAGCCACAACTCCAGCCCTCTGCTACTGTCCTTAGAGGTAATCGAGGATCATATGGTAATGAGATGGGCTACTGAGATAGCTCATGTTTCCAGCTCCAGGTCATGGCTTAGCTATGTGGCAAAAAGTAGGCCAAGAGGTTCTTTCTATGAAAAGCCAGGTCCGAATCCTCACCCTGAGACTGTCACGTGTGGAAGGCCACAGGTAGGTGACCCAATAGAAAAATCCAAGTCTCACCTAATTGTGTGAGTGAAGCTGGCTTCAGAAAATTTAAATCACCCCAGCCTTGTAGTCCTCCCAACTGAGGCCCTAGACATCTTGCTACAGGAATAGGCCAGCCCATTCCATCTGCGCCCTGCCTAAAGTCCTGGTACAGAAGCCACGTGTTTAATTAAGTGGTTGTTTCAAGCTGCTATGTTTTGGGGGTGATTGTTTTAGAATGGTAATAACTGCAACAAAACAGGGATGAAATGAACCTTCAAGAGGGAAAGGCCAAAGTAAGTTCCCTCAGTGTACTACCCAGTTTCTCAGAAGTTGTTTGGAAAAAGCTAACACTTGACCAAAGTAGGGGAAAAAGTTGTCCAACTTTCTTCGTTTGATACACTGTGATCTTTCAACAAAACCTAGTCTGTACACTCGAAAAGAAAATATCTAGGATTTAAATTCTCAGATGAGAGAAAGTGCTTGAAATATTGAATATTTGAAAACAGACTATCCAAGATAGGGAGTTGAACATTTCTGAGCTTGAATCAAGATAAGATATTTAATTAGCCTATAAACTGACCTTGAGAACATCTGGAGTTTCCAGGAGGGAAGAATTTTCTTGTCACTTCTCTTCTAATTCTGCCAAACAGTAGGGGCTGATGTTGGCATGGAGGCAAAAATGGGAAGGGGAGGTTATCAGCGTGGCCTCCCTGAGATTCCAAGTTTATAGATTAGAAAACACAGACAAGTGGAACGAACGTGCTCCAATCATATCCACCCTCTTCAAGATGCAGAGAGTGACGAGGATAAGGAGATGTAGATAATCCCCCACTAGGGGAACAGAAACAGATCAATCAAAGTGGTTAAGTCAGAGACTTGGAAGACACCTGGAGACCTGTTAAATTTTCCTACTTAACATTCTTAGAATGCATTTTGATACATCGTAAGTTAATGAAGGACAACTTGTCACTCTTCTAGTTCTACACGGTGTAGAATGACATCAGTCGTGTAATCATATATGCACATAAGGTAATCATGTCCAGTTCATTCTATATCTCACTCCAGTCAGAAAAGCCATTATCAAAAATACAAGCAATAATAAATGTTCTCGAAGATGTGGGGGAACAAAGGTCTACTCACACACTGCTGGTGGGACTGCAAATTGGTGCAACCATTGAAGTTCTTATGTTGAACACAGACAAGTAGAACTATGAATACTTCAGCTGGGGCAGCAGACCGAAAGCTTGACCCTGGCACTAAACACATAATTGTAGGCATCACATGAAAACTTGTTCCATATCCAGGCACTAAGTAATCTGCAACGTCATTAGTTTTGTGTGCATTTCTTTCTCTTTTTTTAATTTTTATTTGTTCTTTTTAGTTATATATGATTTCTTTTGAACATAATAGCATTCAACATTTTTTTCAAGTGCTTACTATATGTCAGGTATAATGTTAAGTAATTCTTAAGCATCATCTCATTTCATACTCACGATAAACCATGGAATAGGTTCAATAGTTATAATCTATAACTTTCATGTTATAGATTATAAAAATGCAAAGGGAAATCGAGGCATTTGCATAACCTTATACAGATAGAGCAAATGGTCTGATTCCAGAGCCTACACTATCAGTCACTTCATCAACCTGCCAGCCAACTATTCAATCTTCACAACCATTTATAGATGATATGGTATGAGAGGCTTAGAGATGTTAAGTGACTCTCTCAAGTCACACAGTTAACCCAGGGTGAACCCCTGATCAAGCTCACTCAAGATCTAACCTCAGACTAACCTCGGATCAAGCCAGGCTGCTCTGATAAACTTCCTAAATTTACTGGCAGAGTAATTTCAAATTGAATTGAAATCTGGCGGGCCCTGCCACAGACAGTTTAGTTTGATTATGGGATGAACTGGCTCGGGTTTTATTTTTCTTCTTATGGTACTCTTTCTCTGGGTTCTCAATTTTTGGGTTTTTTTTTAGAGAAACTGTATTTTTTTCTTGTAAGCCAAAATCTTATATAGAACCTCAACATGCTTCATAGAATGATACTTGATTAATGTAACTTTGAATTTCTAACACTTACTATAGTGTCAATCAATCAGTACAATCTGAGAACGAGTGGTTTCTAATGTGTTGCAATCTAAGCATATGTGTTGCCACATCTCCAGTTAGCTGATCTGTGACGAGGGTGCCAAGAACACCCAATGGGGAAAATAATCTCTTCAATAAATGATGTAAGGGAAACTGATATCCACAAGCAGAAGAATAAAACTGGGGCCTTATTTCACACCATAACTAAAATCTCATAATGGATTAAAGACTTAAACATAAGACCTGAAAGTATAAAAAGACTAGAAGAAAACATAAGAGCATTGATCTGAGCTATGAAATTTTGAATATGACACCAAAATCCAAGGCAACCAAAACGAAAACAGACAAGTGGGCCTGTATCAAACTAAAAAGTTTCAGAACAAGAAAGGAAAGAGTCAGTGCAAAGGGAAACTTACAGAACGGGAGAAAATATTTCTAAAATATACCTGACAAAAAACGAATTTCCAAAATATATTGGGAACTTCCAAATTCTGTAGCAAGGAACTGAAAACCAAAATAATAGACCAAACCAAATAATAACCTGATTTTAAAAATGGACAAAGTACCTGAATAGACAGTTTTCCAAAGAAGATATAAGAATGATGAGCAGGAATATGAGAAGGTACTCAACATCTTTAACTATCAGGGAAACACAAATCAAAACCATATTGAGGTATTGCCTAACACCTATTGGGATGACTACTATAAAAAAAGAGAAAGCTATTGTGCACTGTTGGTGGGATTGTAAAATGCTGTAGTCACTATGGAAAAAATTATTGGAAGTTCCTTGAAAATACAAATAGAACTTTCAAATGGTCCAACAATTCCACTTCCATGTATACATTCAAAAGAAGTGAAATCAGGATCTAGAAGAAATATTGATACTCAGGTGTTCACTGCAGCATTATTTACAATAACCGAGATATAGATACAACCTAAATGTCCATTGACAGATAAATGAAAAAAAAAAAAATGGAGTACAAACTACATCATTATAAAGAAAGGACCTTTCAGCATTTGCATCCTGGAAGGTATTATGGACATTATGCAGAGGGAAGTGATAAGTGATAGAAGAACAACTGATCACTGCATGACTTATATGAGGATTTCAAATAGTCCAATAAAGACAATAAGATAATATTTATTAGACAATAAAATAATAGTTATCAGGGGGTGGGAGAAGAAGAAATGGGGAGCTGTTTTTCAATGTATATAAAATTAGTTACACAAAATGAGGAAGTTCCAGAGATGTGCTGTGCCATGCAGTACCTATAGTTACACAAGATATTATGTATTTAAAATTTTGATTTTAAAATATTATTGAGAGGGTGGATCTCATGTTAAGTGTTCTTACCACAACAAACAAAATCAAAGGGACATGAGGAAACATGGAGTCGATGTGTGCATTTACCACTTGGATTGTGGTAATATTAAAATGAGTACATACATCTAAACTCACCAATTTTATACATTAATTATATGCAATATAATGAATGATAAAAAAAATTCATGATTTTTGTTTAACAATTATATCTTAGTAAAGCTGGGGGTGAGGAGAAATTCAAGCATGTGTGTTGTTTTCTGTTACAAATTTCAAGAACTAAAATATATTTTAGGACATATTCATTCTTAGTTGGGATAGTGATTTCACAGGTGAACACATTTGTCAAAACTCATCAACATTTAAAATGGATACATTCGGGCTTGGGTTGTGGTTCAGTGGTAGAGTGCTCACCTAGCACGCGTGAGGCGCCGAGTTCAGTCCTCAGCACCACATAAAAATAAAGGCATTGTGTCTACCGACAATTAAAACAAAATATTTTTTAAATGGATGTATTTAATGCATCTTCCATGTAAATTAGAACACTAGCATTGGCAAAAAGCAAACAATTACATTACATGTATATTTCTACTTCAAACAAATATTTGTACTCTCTGAAGTAACAAAGTTTTCTGCAGAACACTGTTGGGAAACACTTCAAGCAAGACTTTGGGTGACTCAAAATAGAAAGCTAAGAATTGTCTGTGTCCTGAAGTTCAAATAAAGACATTGAAGAACTCTAATTTTCATTCTAGGAAATTCAACTACTAAAAGTCTACCTAACCCCAGAGAGCCAACAATGAAAATTTGTAACCCCATGGACAGTCGGTCAATTTTGTAGGAGACAGAAACAAAAACTAAGTGAATGTCAGTTGGGTTTCAGCAAAGAATTTACTGTTTTCCTCATGGTCTCAAGGAAAGAACCAAGGAGTAGAATAGACTCAATAAACTCAGATCCTGGGGTGGAGAAGAAAAGAGACCAGGGGGCCTCTTTCTCTCCAAAACTGACCATAGCTACAGGGCTCTCTGTGTTTCACTCTCTCCAGATGGAAAAAAAAAGAGAGAGAAAGGGAGAGAGAAGAGGAAAATGTATAAGTTAGGATAAAAAAGGACTTATGATAGAAAAATTAAAGCTCATAGAACCTGGTTAGGAGCTATTTAGTCCACAGTCCTCGTCCCTGAGTTTCAGGAAATATAGTGACTGTTCAATATAGTCACAATTGTTGTATGCACAATTTAAATACAAACTGAAGCTCTTTTAAATGACACTTCTTGCCTCAGGCACCAAAAATCCCACTTCCATGAAAGGGATAAGTCCAGCAGGATAAATGCTTTCTATAAGAGAACAGGATGGTCCTTGAGAGTCCAAGTGTCTCTGGAGGTGAACATGGGGACATGGACCAGGAAAATGGCATCTACCTAACCACTCGATGATGAGCATCCTCCACCGTGCCAGGTGCTAAGGTGGACACTGAGATGCAAAACTGATAATGTTGTCACCACTTTACCATCCCAGAATTCACTTCCCCGGTAACCTCCAGATCAATTTCCACTCCTCTGCCACTAGCCGTGGAATTCTTAAATCATCTTAGTCCTCAGAAAAGTTGGAGACTGAACAACATATCTTTATTTAGAAAGTATTTTTCTCAAAAAAAAAATAACATGAGCAATAATACGTTCAACAATAGCAGCACTTAGGAGCACTTTCTAAGTACACCACTTGTATTGACTTAATCCTAATTAAGTAGGTAACATTATAATACCCATTTTACAGAGGAAACAGAGGCACAGACAAGTTTGATTGATTTTCCCATTCACACAGTTAATAATGGTTTGATACCATCTGGTGGCACATTATAAGAAGCATGAGCACCTTAGCTCATTTTGCCACCCTAAGATCAGGGGCCTTCACCATCAGCACTGAGATCTTCTCCTAATTATTTTAAAAAATTAAACATAACTTTTCTCTACAAAATATTCAGGAATCCTTAATCTAAAATCCATAGCCAGGAAAATGAATTTTTCTTTTTTTTTACTTTAGGAAAGATGAAGGAGTCCAAAGATATGTTTGATAGAAATGAATGTTCTCTATGAGAGAGGGCAGATTCTTAAAGCATAAGAATACCAACACCATTACAGCTGATCAACATTTAGTGCATGATTTAGTACATGATTTAGAGGACAATGACAAAAAGCAACAATTTGAATGCCTATCTTTATAGGAGAAGAAAACATGTTAATTTTAAAGACTAGGGGCATTTGGGTTATTATATCTCCACAAAGAAGATGAGAGGAGTGGAGTGTTGTATAGCTAACGTGGGCACTGGAGACACAAACATCTGAGTTCAAATTCGAATACACTTCTAATCTTTTGACCTTGATCATGTACTTTTCCTGTGTCAGTTTTCCCACCTGTAAAATGGGCAAACATAGTCCATCATATAACCTTCTCATAAGGACTGCATGAATGTGTATGTAAAGACTCACCACATGGTGCACAGAAAACACTAAACCAATGGTACCCAGTATTCTCAGAGGAGGGCCTCAAAGGCTAGTGAGAGCACAATTTGTGGAGTCAGCCTGAGTTCAATTTGCCATAGTCCCTCCACTTTCTAATTGTGTGACCCTCAAGCAAGTTACATAACTTCTCTGTGCCTTGATATCCATAATTTTTCTTTGTCAATTGTACTTGCATAAAGATGGGAAAAATAAGATATAGAGAGAGTCCAATTTGTAAGGTTGCTTTGATAATAAAATACGATCATACATATAAAGTGTTTAGGAGAGTCCCTGATACACTGCATAAATAAATACTCTCAATATATTTAAGATAGCATTAATACTAAATCACTTTCATCATTAATTTAAAAAGATAAAGCAGACTGAAATTACAAACAAAAGATCATTTTCTCAAGGATAATTATTCATAGTGAGTCCAGTTAAACATTACAGGCACACTTTGAGATGTCAAAAATATATCAAGGTGGAAACAGCGGCCTTCTAGTTCTTTCCTCAACCTGTAATTCCATCATTAAAATGAACAGCATGTGCACATAACTATATCAAGATATACAATGAAACTCCTTGGTGACCAAAGCTCATTTGAATGCCCAGAATTCAGTTTGCCAGTTCTTTGGGCTAAGGAGGCAGGGAGGCCAACCTCATGGTGATTTTCTCTCTGTAGGAGACCAGATATTATCCTTTCAGCTGATAAAATTATCTTCAGAATAGACATGAGCAGTGACAGCCAGCACAGATTCCAGTTTAAATGCTTTTTTCTCATTCATAGCCTGAATTCCCCATATTTTAAGATTCCACTTTCAGATATCATGACCTTAACAATTTTGAGGTTTTAGTTATAAGACAGCCAATTAGTCACATACTATACCCCAAAACTCTTTTTTCCCTTTGTCCAAGTGTATCACTTACAGGTAGAACATCACGGATCTGTCTGTCATTCTGATCACAGGAACATGAGCTCAGGCCATGGGAGGAAAGATCCTTTCTCTTTCCTTCCTAACTTCTTTGCTTTCTTTTCTATTCAGTGCTCAGAGTAAGAATTCTATTATCACTAAAATCAACTTTCTTTTACATTTTCTTAAAGAGAAGAACTTAGTAGGGATGTGTTAAGGGGGAGGTGGAAAGCAACATCAAAGTTTTCCCAAATGGGAGTTTGATGCAAAACCACAGTGGAAACTTTGTGAATAACTGCAGAAAACTGTTTTTTTGTTTTTGTTTTTTTTGTTGTTTTTTTAATCATCTGTCATGCTAGGTGTTAGCCATCCAAATGTTGCAAGTTAACAAAGTGTGAACAGAAAATCTTTTGAGAAAGGAGCTTGTCTGTGATATCCAGAGGGAATGCTTTAATTGCCTTAATTTTCATTTTTCAGCACTCATCTGAGTCCAAAACAGAGAGGTTAACTGTGTTTCAAAGACCAGGCTACAGTGGTGCAGAAGTATATTCTAAACCCAATGCCTCCAGGACCCATCCGAGTGGACAAATGAGTAAGGTGGGCTGCCTAGTGGGAACACAGAGACAATCCCTTACTCTCCTAAAGAGGGAAGCGGGTAACTATCTTCAGCTCATTGTTGCCAAAGGACTAAAAGTCTCAAGTTGCCAAATTTTCTGGCTACTCAAAGAAACCAGAAATCTATAGTTTCATGAAAAAACACCTGATCTTTTAGTGTTGGTAATCAATTCAAAACTTGTTAGAACACAATGAAAAATCAGACGAAATATGTCTACAGGCCAGAGAGAGAGGCCTCTGGTAAAATGTGAAGAGCAAGGATTTTGAAATCAACTAGAGTGCAGCTTTACTACCGACTAGTTATATGACTAGGGTAATTTATTAACTCAGCCCAAGCTATGGTTTCCTTATCTCGTTAGTAAAATTTATACTGCAGAGTATGATGATTAGAAAGAATACATAGGAAAAATATACATAGGTATAGTAATATATATACATCTATATCTATATCTATAAGTTAACTGGCATGAACACTGATTACTTAAAAGTTATTGCTTCAATATTTATATTGCCTATCCCATTTTTATAAAAATTCTTGGCTTTGGAGAATGGAAAATCAAGTATCTGGGGTACAAGTAAAACTACTCTTTTGGGTTCTGCTGGCCAGGACCCATACTTCCTCTTCTGTTGTGCCAGCAGGGATGCTAGGTCATACAGCAACCAGACCCTACATCTGGATAGGTGGGAACCGAGTGGGAGGAAAGAAGGTGGAGAGTAATAAAGATAGGGAAGAGTGGCTGATTTTTATCTCCAACCCACAGAAAGGTAGCCTCGGCACCCTCAAGCTGGTCTATCCACCAAACATTCAGGGATAGGAAGAAATTTAAAGCAAGACCTTGCTTTGAGCTCTTTCTCAAGGTCACTTGACTGTTGTACCTTCTGGCCCTCTGTCTCTAAGATGGAGTGAATTCTGCAGTCATTAAGAAAACAAGTCATGCTTTGTATATTGTGTTCAATACGGTCTCTGGTTGCTTTCAATGTCTTTGCGGCCTTTGCTCAGGGCTGTTATGAGCAGCAAATAAAATAATGTAGGTAGATAGACTCTTTGAGTATGAGGTGCTCTATGAATATACTATTATAAATAATAATCATCTTGTATCAGAACCCATTGATAATTGATGTGTTATATATAATCACACTAATTACTCACCAAAGCCCATGATTCATCAAAACTTGTTTTCACATGGAATTGATCCAAAGGTAATTAGTTCTCAAAATTACTTCGAGCTTCCTAGGAAGGAGCTCAATAATTGTGTGTTAAAATTAAATGGAAAAAAATAGAATTAATGGCAATGAGAGTAACATCCTAAAAGTCCATAGTAAAATTTGAAATTTCCCAATGAGGACAAGTACTCTGCCATTCACAGACTGTGCCAAGGCCCACAGACCATGAGCCTGGCTCTGCTCCATGGAGAACATCCAACCATGGCTGGTGGACAGAATAAAAGTCTTTAGTCACAAATATTTCCTTTTGAATCTCTGAGAAGTTTCCATTTATCCCACTTGGTTAAGATGCTTAGTTCCAGGTTCTAATGAACTTTCTACTTCTCACCAGAAGATAAAAAACATTCTAAAATTATCATTGTGCTTAACTGTCATCATATACTGTTATCATTATATAACAAGAAGTGAGTACAGGGAAGATTTTTAAAAATGGGTATGATCCTAAATTATGGAAATTAAAGAGCAGGTCTGAAACTCTCAGTTTGGAATGTATTTCTATACTGCAAGTTTTCTGTTCTGTCAATAAAAAATTATGGCCATCACCAAAGACTTAATGGAAGTTTTCACCCAATAAAAATATCATCCCATCCCATTTCCATATTCTAGAAGGAAAACAAAAGCATCTTCTCTGAAGTTTGGGTCCTCAGACACATAAACATAATGCTCATTTGCAAAGAGCAATCATGTGCTGAAGTTCACAACAATTGATTTCCAATAGTTCAATTGCACACTGGTTCATTCTCCTTGACCCTTAATACTGTTAACAGCACAAAAGGTCAGATCAATGTGTTCTCCTCCTGTGGGAAGCCAGCTGAAGTGGTTATAACCACTACAGTAGTGACATGAGTCGTATCCCAGGGCATCAGAAGGTCCCATCTCTGCTGGAGTTCCACTAGGAAAAACATAGTCCAGCAAGTAACAAACAAGTCCTGTCAATTTTTAGCTAAATCTTCCCCTCAAAATCTAAGCTGTAAGATTAAAAGGTAACATTTTTACAAAATGTATACACGGTAACATTTTTATGAATTATTTTCCTTCTTCTCCCCACCCCAGCCAAATGCCACAGCACACCAAAAATGCCCTGGAATCACATTAGCTATTGAGATTCATGTCAATTTAAATAAATGAATTAAAATTAAATGACCAAGAATTTATTTTTTAGTTGCAGGAGTCACCTTTCAGGTACTCAGCTACCACATGTGGTTAGCGTCTTCCTAACGGGACAGCACAGGTCTAGAACATGTCCATCACTGTGGAGAGTTCTGCTGGACAGTGCTGATCTACACAAAGACTTTCTTTGGCCAAACTTTAAAATTCTCTCTAACAGATAAAATCTCCTGGCTTTTCCCTCTCTCTTCCACTGACACTTCTCAAGGATCTCTTCATTAAGCAAATCAGTTTAGCCTCAGTTTTTTTTTACCCCTATTTAGTCAATTTTCAGATTCCCCATAACAAAGTTACTGAGGAAACTGATACAGATGAATTCTCTTATGTAAGGTTTTCTCTCAATTCTGTAATTCTGTATAGAGAAAAATCTCTCTAGAAATCACTGGGAGGAGCTATTATCAACAAACATAATTAAAAAAAAAATCTCTCTAAAAATAGAAATGTTTTCTAGGAGGTGTATACAGAATAATGCATACATCAATTAATCTAGTCCCTGTGCACTATGAATTGTGGTAGCTATATGGTTTAAATAGACTGACTGGCGCTTCCAGCACAGGTGTGGGGTGGTAAAGATCACTCACTGAGCTTGCATCAAAAAGTAGGAGTTGTCACTAAATAAAAATGCACTACTTGATTACTCAGCAAATGACTCTCCAAATTACAGTGAGTTGTTAGAAGATTTAGGTATTGGTCATTTACCTCTTTGCTTTCAAATGCATTCTGTATCTTTTTCCTGCAAACCTTGCCAACTGGCTTTCAGCCAAGTTTGCCCAATGGAAGGCACTTTTGGGAGATGAGAGAGCAAGGAAAAGGGAGAAGCCAGGGCATCCCCACCTGCCTTCAAGCACTTCCGACCCTATCTGCATCTTTTCTATCTTTCCGCCTCCATGGATCCAGCTTCTGCTAGATGACCAGCTCTTGGGTTCTGGTGTGACCAGCCCCTCATTTTGTCCCTTTTGTTCACTGGTGTGCTGGCACATCTTTAACAACTGACTTTCTCTCTCTGAGGGGGAAATGAAGGCCTGACTGAAATGTTTGCCAATGCTTATGGTATAAATATACCCTGGTTTGCAAAATTCCTGAATATGTAAAAATGGGATCTCAGGAGACTATCTAGCATAATTACTAATTCAAAAGGAATATAATAACTAAAGGAAATAATAGCTTTCTGTTGTTAATCTCTGAGATCCCTCATCATTCCTATTTAGTTTCAACTCTTTTGTTGCTAGTTGCCCAAATTAAATTCTTTGTTAAGAGCTACCAGGCATGGGCTCTGTTTTCCTGACTAACCAAACATACATCCTTAAGAGAGTAAAAATTGGGGCGATCCAAGATGGCGGCCTAGAGGGAGACTGCACCTCCGGTCGCTCCACAACCCAGGAGTTAAGAAGGGGAGGCATTGAGAGACTCGAACTGAAGTGGAGCCACGGGTGAGTCTGCCCACTGGGTAAAGCTCAGCCCGGGTGGCAGGCCCAGATAGAGGTGGCTTAGCAGAGCCGGGCAGGGCAGCTTGAGTCTTCCCAAGGTAGTCTTCCACACTCCGGCAGTGGGCTCTTCCCACACGGCCAGCTGCACGGTGCAGGCCCACAGTGAGAGCATTTCCGCACAGAGCCAGTTCCAAAACGTGGAACCAGTAGGGGGCTAGGGGCAGTATTCTTCGAATGAGCTGCTTTATCAGATTCCTCCAAGACATCAGGCTACTGAAGGCTGGGAGGTGATACACTGGAAATCTACTGGGACACTATAAGCCAATAGTGGAAAACTGCAATATCTCAGGGTCCCACTGACAACTGACCATTATGAGAAAACAAGGGAAGAAAATGTCCCAAACAAACCTAGATACTACATCAATAAAACCCAATGACAGCAGAGCAGAAGAAATGTCAGAAAGGGAGTTCAGAATGTACGTAATTAAAACGATCAGGGAAGCTAATGAGGAGATGAAAGAGCAAATGCAGGCATTGAAGGAGGAGATGAAAGAGCAAATGCAGGCATTAAATGATCGCACCAATCAACAGTTAAAAGACCAAATACGGGAAGCAAGAGATCATTTCAATAAAGAGTTAGAGATACTGAAAAAAAACCAAACTGAAATCCTTGAAATGAAGGAAACAATAAACCAAGTTAAAAACTCCATAGAAAGCATAACCAATAGGATAGAACACCTGGAAGACAGAACCTCAGACATTGAAGACAAAATATTTAACCTTGAAAACAAAGTGGAACAAACAGAGAAGATGGTAAGAAATCATGAACAGAATCTCCAAGAACTATGGGATATCATGAAAAGGCCAAATTTGAGAATTATTGGGATTGAGGAAGGCTTAGAGAAACAAACCAAAGGAATGAACAATCTATTCAATGAAATAATAACAGAAAATTTCCCAAATCTGAAGAACGAAATGGAAAACCAAGTACAAGAGGCTTATAGAACTCCAAACATACAAAATTACAACAGACCCACACCAAGGCACATTATTATGAAAATACCTAACATACAAAATAAAGACAGAATTTTAAAGGCCGCGAGAGAAAAGAATCAAATTACATTCAGAGGGAAACCAATAAGAATATCAGCAGATTTTTCAATCCAGACCCTAAAAGCTAGAAGGGCCTGGAACAACATATACCAAGCCCTGAAAGAAAATGGATGCCAACCAAGAATCTTATACCCAGCAAAACTTACCTTCAAATTTGACGATGAAATAAGATCCTTCCATGATAAACAAAAGCTAAAGGAATTTACAAAAAGAAAGCCAGCATTACAGAACATTCTCAGCAAAATATTCCATGAGGAAGAGATGAAAAACAACGATGCAAATCAGCAACAGGAGGCGCTAGCCTAAAGGAATAGCCAAATAAAGGAGAAACCGAATCATGTCAAAAACAAATATGAGTCAATTGACTGGGAATACAAATCATATCACAATAATAACCCTGAATGTTAATGGCCTGAATTCATCAATCAAAAGACACAGACTGGCAGATTGGATTAAAAAGAAAAATCCAACAATATGCTGCCTGCAAGAGACACATCTCATAGAAAGAGACACCCATAGACTAAAGGTGAAAGGATGGGGAAAAACATACCATGCACACGGACACAGCAAAAAAGCTGGAGTATCCATCCTCATCTCAGATAATGTGGACTTCAAACCAAAACTAGTCAGAAGGGATAAAGAAGGACACTACATGCTGCTTAAGGGAAGCATAAATCAGCAAGACATAACAATCATAAATATCTATGCCCCGAACATTGGCTCATCCACGTACGTCAAACAAATCCTTCTCAATTCCAGAAATCAAATAGACCACAACACAATAATACTAGGCGATTTTAACACACCTCTCTCACCACTGGATAGATCGTCCAAACAAAAATTGAATAAAGAAACTATAGATCTCAACAACACAATCAGCAATTTAGACTTAACGGACATATATAGAATATACCATCCAACAAAGAACGAATACACTTTCTTCTCAGCAGCACATGGATCCTTCTCTAAAATAGACCATATTTTATGCCACAAAGCTACTGTTAGTAAATACAAGAAGATAGAGATACTACCTTGTACTCTATCAGATCATAATGGATTGAAATTAGAAATAAATGACAGAATAAAAAACAGAAACTTCTCCAATACCTGGAGACTAAATAATACACTATTATATGATGAATGGATAACAGAAGACATCAGGAGGGAAATTAAAAAATTCTTAGAAGTAAACAAGAACAAAGACACATCATATCAAAATCTCTGGGACACTATGAAAGCAGTACTTAGAGGAAGATTTATTTCATGGGGTGCATTCAAAAAAAGAAGTAGAAATCAACAAATAAACGAGTTAACACTACAGCTCAAAGCACTAGAAAAAGAAGAGCAGACCAATACTAAAAGTAGTAGAAGACAGGAAATAGTTAAAATCAGAGCCGAAATCAACGAAATCGAAACAAAAGAAACAATCGGAAAAATTAATAAAATAAATAGTTGGTTCTTTGAAAAAATAAATAAAATTGATAAACCCTTAGCCACACTAACAAAGAGAAAAAGGGAGAAAACTCAAATTACTAAAATTCGGAATGAACAAGGAAACATCACAACAGACACGAGTGAAATACAAAACATAATTAGAAGCTATTTCGAAAATCTATACTCCAACAAAACAGAAAACCTTGAAGACATCAACAAATTTCTAGAGACATATGAACTACCTAAACTGAACGAGGAGGACATACACAACTTAAATAAACCAATTTCAAGCAATGAAATAGAAGAGGTCATCAAAAGCCTACCAACAAAGAAAAGTCCAGGACCAGATGGGTTCTCAGCCGAGTTCTATAAAACCTTTAAAGAAGAGCTCATTCCAATACTCCTCAAACTATTCCATGAAATAGAAGAGGAGGGAACCCTACCAAACTCGTTCTATGAAGCCAATATCACCCTGATACCTAAACCAGACAGAGACACATCAAGGAAAGAAAATTTCAGACCAATATCCTTAATGAACATCGATGCAAAAATTCTCAACAAAATTTTAGCAAATCGCATACAAATATATATTAAAAAGATAGTGCACCACGATCAAGTGGGTTTTATCCCAGGGATGCAAGGTTGGTTCAACATTCGGAAATCAATAAATGTCATTCACCATATCAACAGACTTAAAGTTAAGAATCACATGATTATTTCAATAGATGCAGAAAAAGCATTTGATAAAATACAGCATCCCTTCATGCTCAAAACACTAGAAAAAATTGGGGTAGTGGGAACATTCCTAAACATTATAAAGGCCATCTACGCTAAGCCCATGGCTAATATCATTCTAAATGGTGAAAAACTGAAAGCGTTCCCCCTAAAAACTGGAAGAAGGCAGGGATGCCCTCTTTCACCGCTTCTATTCAACATCGTCCTTGAGACTCTAGCCAGAGCAATCAGACAAACCAAAGAAATTAAAGGGATACGAATAGGAAAAGAAGAACTCAAACTATCCCTGTTCGCTGATGACATAATTATATATTTAGAGGAACCTGGAAATTCCACCAGAAAACTTTTAGAACTCATAAGTGAATTCAGTAAAGTAGCAGGTTACAAGATCAATGCTCATAAATCCAATGCATTTTTATACATAAGTGATGAATCTTCAGAAAGAGAAATTAGGAAAACTACTCCATTCACAATAGCATCGAAAAAAATAAAATACTTGGGAATCAATCTCACAAAAGAGGTGAAAGACCTCTACAATGAGAACTACAGAACACTAAAGAAAGAAATTCAAGAAAACCTTAGAAGATGGAAAGATCTCCCATGTTCCTGGATAGGCAGAATTAATATCGTCAAAATGGCTATACTACCTAAAGTTCTATACAGATTCAATGCAATTCCAATTAAAATCCCAATGATGTACCTCGCAGAAATAGAGCAAGCAATTATGAAATTCATCTGGAAGAATAAAAAACCTAGAATAGCTAAAGCAATCCTCAGTAGCAAGAGCGAAGCAGGGGGTATTGCAATACCAGATCTTCAACTCTACTACAAAGCAATAGTAACAAAAACGGCATGGTATTGGTACCAAAATAGACAGGTAGATCAATGGGACAGAATAGAGGACATGGACACAAACCCAAATAAATACAATTTTCTCATACTAGACAAAGGTTCCAACAATATGCAATGGAGAAAAGATAGCCTCTTCAACAAATGGTGCTGGGAAAACTGGAAAACTATATGCAATAGAATGAAACTAAACCCCTATCTCTCACCCTACACAAAACTCAACTCAAAATGGATCAAGGACCTCGGAATCAGACCAGAGACCCTGCATCTTATAGAAGAAAAAGTAGGTCCAAATCTTCAACTTGTTGGCTCAGGATCAGATTTCCTTAACAGGACTCCCATAGCACAAGAAATAAAAGCAAGAATAAACAACTGGGATAGATTCAAACTAAAAAGCTTTCTCTCAGCAAAGGAAACTATCAGCAATGTGAAGAGAGAGCCTACAGAGTGGGAGAATATCTTTGCCAACCATACCTCAGATAGAGCGCTAATTTCCAGAATCTATAAAGAACTCAAAAAACTCTACACCAAGAATACAAATAATCCAATCAACAAATGGGCTAAGGAAATGAACAGACACTTCACAGAAGAAGATGTACAAGTAATCACCAGATATATGAAAAAATGTTCAACATCCCTAGTAATAAGGGAAATGCAAATCAAAACTACCCTAAGATTTCATCTCACCCCAATTAGAATGGCGATTATCAAGAATACAAGCAACAATAGGTGTTGGCGAGGATGTGGTGAAAAAGGAACACTCATACATTGCTGGTGGGGTTGCAAATTAGTGCAACCACTCTGGAAAGCAGTGTGGAGATTCCTCAGAAAGCTTGGAATGGAAACACCATTTGACCCAGCTATCCCACTCCTTGGCCTATACCCAAAGGACTTAAAATCAGCATACTACAGAGATACAGCCACATCAATGTTCATTGCTGCTCAATTCACCATAGCCAGATTGTGGAACCAACCTAGATGTCCTTCAGTTGATGAATGGATAAAGAAACTGTGGCATATTTATACAATGGAATATTACTCCGCAATGAAGAATGATAAAATTATGGCATTTGTAGGCAAATGGTCGAAATTGGAGAATATCATGCTAAGTGAGATAAGCCAATCTCAAAAAACTAAAGGACGAATGATCTCGCTGATAAGATGATGAGGACATATAATGGGGGGTGGGAGGGGCTAGCATTAGGTTTAGGGTTAGGTTTAGAGTTAGGCTAAGGAGAGCAGTAAGAATGAAGGAAAGAAGGACTGTGTAGAGGGAAAAGAGGGGTGGGAGGGGTGGGAGGGGTGGGAGGGGTGGGGGGGAGGGGAAAAATATAATAAACATCATTACCCTATGTAAACGTAAAAAAAAATAAATAAATAAATAAATTAAAAAAAAATGTAAAAAAAAAAATAAATAAAAAAAAAAAATAAATAGAATCAGATCAAATAACAGCCTAATCTGTAGAGGGTGATATTGAGCAGCATTGAAGATATATAATATGCTATATAATTATATAAAATATATAAATAAATATATGTTTAATATAAAAATATAAAAAAAAAAAAGAGAGTAAAAATTGCTAGGAAAGTGTTGCTCAAACTATCAGAATATAAATCAGCCATATGATGGAGCATGTGAGAAATTAAGGTGATGTTACTTACTGACTATAAAGCGGAAGAGGTCCTATGAGAAAGAAGCAGTGAACAATTTTACATTTTGAAATAAGTTTCTATTTTATTGTGAAGTTTATGGATGGGTAGTGGTGTGTAGACCACACTTTGGGTAATGCAATAGGGTACTTAGAAAAAGCAATTTGGCAATGTGTATCAAAAGCCTTGAAAGTGTCCTATCTTTTATCCTGCCAGTTCTACTGTAGTAGAATCTCTTGTAGGAATTCATCCAAAAAGAAGGGGAAAATCTTATGCACAAAGATGTTCATGGCAGTAGTAGTTAAAATCAGATATTTTTGGAAGCAATTTCAAAGTGAAAAAATTGGAAGATAAGTCAATCCATTTGATGGAATACTTTGTGCTTTAAACTCTACAATTATCAATATTGTACTACTATGTAAAATGCATACACTACTGGCAATACAATAAGGGAAGAAAATTTTAAATGCATAAGAATCATATAATAATACATATGCCAGAAGGAAAAGACTGAAAAGAAACATATACAACTAATAGTCAAATTATGAAGTAAAGGAAGCATTAGGAGGCAATTACTTTCCCCTAAAGTTCAGAGTGATTTTTTAAAATTGTGAGCTGTGCAGTTAATTTTGTTAAATTAAAATTGAAAAAAATAGCCACCAACAAAGTCAATGAGAATATTTAGAAGTGATAAAAGGTATTACATATTAAGATACCTGTGGATCACTCTTTTTTTTAATATATAAACCTGGACCAGCCTGGAGTTAAGATCAAAACTCTGCCTGTCATAGATTCTGTATGCACACTGCCTCCTCACCTAAATTTCATCTGCTCACCAACAGCTATCAGAACTCACTTTCAGAGAAGTGGCTAATGTCACATGTATGTGTAGGTAAAAGTGCTGCCTCTCAAGTGGAGTCTTTGGATCCTCTTTCTATCATAGATGAACTGCCCTTAGAGGACATTCCAGCTGCTTATAAACAGAGGAGAGAAGTAGTGAAGGTCTGAAGAGCTGCTCTGGGGGGATCCATCTACTCTTGCTCTGCTCGGCATGGTTCAGACCCCTTACCCAAATTCCACTGAGGACCTGGTTTCCTTAGGAAGGGTTACACCTGCTTGCTCTGCTTTACCCTATTCTCCTGATCAGCCCATCTACCTTAGATCAGACCTTTAAAAACACTGTTGATTTAGACCAGGTACTTATCAGCAAAATCCAATTTATTTTGATTTATAAATACACAAATAAAATCCAACTGCAGAATTCAACCTGCAGTACTTCCACACAAACCATCAAAGATGAAACACCAGTATCCACCATGAGCACAAAATAACAATAAAACTATCACTTCCTGAAACTTGACTTCCTGGGTTTAAATATTAGACTTTCCATTTAGAAGCAGAATGGTCTTGAGCAAATCCTTAATCTTTCCATCTTTCAGTTTTCTCATCTGTAAACTGTGGAAAATATCTCAGAGGATTGTTGTGAGGACTAAATTAGTTATTTCACACACAGTATTTAGAAAAATTATAGGTACTTGATAAGCATCTGAAAACGTTTAACTAATATTGTTTTAAGCTTCCACTCAAAAGAATATATATTGTGTGATATGTCCTTTGTGAGGCAGTCCCTCCTGCCCTTCTCTAGGTACTGCCAGGTCTACATAAGCATTAGTCAGAGAAGCATCTGCCAAAAATAGCACCGTTGATAGAAGCTCACTGCACTTCCCATAATTTTTCTCCATTGAATTCCCTATGGTTTGGAATCTACCTAGTAAAAAAAAAAAAAAAATTTACCAAAAAAAACTTGAGATAAGATACCAAGTCATCATTTGACAATTTGGGAGCCCACCGCATTATCATTTCATTCATGCCATTAACCAAGTAAGCTGTCAAGCAAAAGCACAGCAAAGGGTATGTATTAAGACACTCTGACTGGATATCCTACTGGTGAGTCTTTGAGAATGTCTGAATGTGGTCTGCCCACCTTCCAAAGCCAGTTAAAACCGCTGGCCAGTGATATGAATTTATAGGCATCCGGTTCCCATTCCTGCCACCCGAATCTCTCTACTCATGATTTCCACAGGCAGTATTCCTCTCTCCCCAGTTCCCAACAACTCAGCCCCACCAACCCATGGGACTTAGAAGGAGTCACTCCTTCTGTCCTAAGGACTGTGTTTCATCACCATTTTTGAGTTTCCATGTGGCTCTCTTGAACGCCTGGTTGTAGATCAGCAATCCTCCTTAGAACTTATGTTTCTCCATGGACAATTCATTCAGTACCTGCTCCCCTCCTGTCATCCTATTGAGGCTTGATCAGAAGACTAACCACTGGCCGTGCTCCTTAGTCTTCATTCAGGACAGCTACCCTGGACAGCAAATACCCCAGCCCAGATCTCAGGACCAGAGCTTGCTCCCTGCCCCAACTGCAAACTAGTAGCAAGGGCTGACTTGCTCATACCAGTCCTCTTAGTTCCCTCCCTCAATTCAGGACCTACAGGAAAACCAAACCAAACAACCAAACACAATCGTTTACTGTGCTAATTCCATCTGAGTAGTCACTTCTCTCCTAATGCCCCATATTTGTTTCCTCAGAGCTACCATTCCCAGAATTGTAATTAAATCTAATCTAAATTCTGCCTTAGCCACAAGCCTTTATCTCTGGAACCAATTTTTAGAACATCAACTTTCTCATCCTGGCCCAGCCTGGGGACTGTTCCTGATCTACTTGCTGCGGATTACCATTTGCCAATGATTGTGCACGAGACAAAGAATGTATTATGATTACATCTTGGAAATTCACAGAACACCCTAAAAGTATTATGCTCATGAATTAAGGGTAAATGTCCAAATATCCACAGAGTCAAAACAGTTACATCAGAACATCATGCTAGAAACAGAAACATAATTGTATTTATTTGTACGGATTTTTCCTCTTATCAAAATAAAACACTTCAAGACAGGAAATATAAAAACATTTGTTTTGAACCAATCATCCAGGTGTTTTGTCTGTTTGGCTGGACACGCCTACCTCAAACCACTGTCCATGCGACTGCATCTTGAGGATGACACAGGGGTCCGGTTTGGAAAGAGCATCTCTGTCGGAGATGCCTTTGCACGCCACACGCAGCTCAACTTTGGTCAGGCAGGGACTGTTAAAGATTCCCAGCGTGTTGGCTGCTGACTCATAAATGTTGCTCATCTTCTTCATTCTGTTTGGGGCAAGAAAAGGAAGAAAAAGAGTATGTGCCGATAAATGGGATATTTGCAAAGAAGGAAGTCTCCCAATTGCCATTTAGGAAATTTTCAACGGACAGTTTCAAAGACTGAAGGTATTTATTATCTCACTTTCCAGAGGAGTGGCACAGTGTCAGTGAAACAAAAAATAAAAAAAAAAAAAAAAAAACCACATAAACAAAATAAAAAAAATTTAAAAAAACATAAAAACCAGATGACAGCACACTTGGCGAAGGACCCTATTCTCCTGTATGATTTGCATAGATTTGTATAGTAAACTTTCAGTCTGTGACATAAAATTAATGAATTAGTGCAACAGACTGCAAGCTGTAATCCAATTCTATATTAAATAGATGGTCTGTGTGAAATTTTACAGAATTGTTGGCTATTCAATTTAAACAAGTATTTATGACTCCCTAAAAATTCAACTCCTCCTATGTGATAAAACAGAGAAGAATATTGTCCTACCTGAAAAAAAAAAAAAAAAAAACAGTCCAAATGTCCCACTCCTAACTCTTGGCCTACCTTGTCAAGAAGTCTGAAGCATGCCAGATCCAAGAGAGCTACCACATCTGATTTTCCATTACAAGTGCCTAAGTTCATTCTCACCTTTCCCTTTTATGTTCCAACTTGGCACATCAGGACTCAGAATTCAAAGGGGGCAATGAAGTAAGAAGAAATACAGGAAGACTCTGATTCTGAACTTGGAAACAGTAGCCACAGATAAATAAATACTGGCCGGCCCCTGACCACCCCATATGATAAAATTTACAATAACACTTAGCTTATCTAAAGCACAGGGCTGCAGGGATTCACCAGAGTATACTAATGCTGTTCTCCTCCCTGAAGAGAACAAGACCTGCAAGGACACTGGAAGTTTCGGGAATAAAATTCAATAGCCTTCTTATAAAATTCTATATTTTCATAGATTGATTAGGAAAATCATCAGGGACTTCCTCAACTTCAGATGGCATTTGTTTTAGTTAGCTTTTGTGTTGCTGTGACCAAAATACCTGAAAAGAACAATTTAGAGAGGAGAAAATTTATCTGGGGGCTCACGGTGTCAGAGGTCTCAGTCTATAGATGGCCAACTCCATTGCTTGGTGCCCATGGTGGGGCAGTGCATTAAAGAGGAAAGGCCCAGGGGAGGAAAACTATTGGGGGTCAGAAAGTGGGGGTGGGAGGGACATAGGGAAGAGGCACCCTTTCAGGACAAGCCTTCAGTGACCCATTCCTCCAGTCCTGCGCCACTTGCCTAGAGTTACCACCCAGTCATTCAAATTAGGTCAGACTGATTAGATTACAGCTCTCACAATCCAATCACTTTATCTCTGAACATTCCAGCATTAACACAGGAGCTGTGGGGGGGAAATATCTCACATTTAAATCATAACAGCATTTGTGGTTTCGAGACAAATTACTTTATCTAAAGGCTGTAGATGACAAACTCGATATCATAGTGAATGGGGGAAAACTGAAAGCATTTCCTTTAAAATTTGGTATAAGACAAGGATGTCCATTCTCACTACTCTTATTCAATATAGTACTGGAAATTCTAGCCAGAGCAATTAGGCAAGAGGAAATAAAGGAATAATAACAGGATAGGAAGAAGTCAAATTATCACTGTTGGTCGGTGACATGATCCTATAAATAGAAGATTCAAACGCTCCACTAGAAGATTGCTAGAGTTAATAAACAAAGTAGCAAGTTACAAAATCAGTGAATATCAATAGCTTTCCCATATACCAATAATGAATTTGCAGAGAAAGAAATAAGGGGAATAAAACTAGGAATAAATCTAACCAAGGATATAGTTTCAATGAAAACTATAGAACACTGAAGAAAGAAAATACTGGAAAGACATCCCATGTTCATGAATAGGCAGAATTAATATTGTTAAAATGGCTATAAAACCAAAAGCAATATACCGATTCAGTGTGACTCCCATCAAAAATACCAATGACATTCTTCATAGAACTTGAAAAAACAGTTCTAGAATCTGTTTGGAGGAATTAAAGACCCAGACTAGACAAAGAAATTCTAAGCCAAAAAGCAAGACTGAAAGCATCACAATACTTGACTTCAAATTATACCACAGAGCTATAGTAACAAAAACTGCATGGTAGTGGCATAAAAATAGACACATAGACCAATGGAATAGAAGACACAAAGACAAATTCACACAGATACAGTCATCTGATCTTGACAGAGTTGCCAAAAACACACATAAGAGAAAGGATAGCCTTTTAAACAAATGGTGCTGAGAAAACTGGTTATTCATATGTAGAAGAATAAAACTAGATTCTTATCCCTTAACCTGCACAGAAGTGAACTACAGATGAATCAAAGACCTAGGAATTAGTCCATTAAACTTTGAAACTCCTAAAAGACAACATAGGGCCAACACTCCAACATATAGGGGAAGACAATAACTTTCTCAATAGAAAGCCTAATACTCAGGAAATAATGTCAAGAGTTAACAAATATGACAACATCAAATAAAGAAGCTTCTGCACAGCAAAAGAAACAATTAGAAATGTGAAGAAAAAATCTTCAAAATGGGAAAAAATCTTTGCTAGCTACTCTTCTGACAGAGGATTAATATCTAGAGAACTAAAAAAGCAAATAATCCAGTTAATAAATGGGCAAGTGAATTAGACACTTCTCAAAAGAAATACAAATGATCAACAAATATATGAAAAAATGTTCAACATCATTAGTAATTAGGGAAATGCAAATCAAAACTACACTGCAATCATCAAGAAAACAATCAGTAATAAATCCTGGAAAAGATATGGAGAAAAAAGAACACTTTTACACTGTTGGTGGGATTGTGAATTAGTACAACCACCATGGAAATCAGTATGCAGGTTCCTCAAAAGACTAGAAATGTAACCACCATATGATCCAGCTATATCACTCCTCAGTGTTTAACCTAAAGAACAAAAGTTATCATACTATAGTGATAGACACATACTCATGTTAATAGTAGAACAAATCATAATAGGCAAACTCTGGAACCAACCTAGGTGTCCATCAATGGATGAATAAAGAAAATGTGGTATATATACACAATGGAGTTTTATTCAGACATAAAGAATGAATGAAACTATGTCATTTATAGGAAAATGGATGGAATTTGAGAACATTATGTTAAGTGAAAGAAATCAAACTCAGAAAGTCAGGAGTTTTCTCTCAATATGTAGAAGCTGGAGAGGAAAATAGAAAAGAAAGGTGGGACAGGGAATCTCATGAAAATTGAAGGGAGATCAGTGGAGTAGAGAAAGGAGACCAGGGGATGGAGGAAAGAAAGGAAAAGGGGAAATGCTAGGGAATAATAGGGGCCATATTATATTGTTATGTTGTGTGCAAATATGTAACAATGAATCCTACTACTATGTATAATTATAATGCACCAATATAAAATGGGGGAAAAAAAGAAATTTCTTTATCTATAAAGTGGGGCAACTCCTCCACCTCTTTTTCCCTTCCTCCACAAATATTTTGTTTCTCAGTGGTGCTCAGCACCATACTAGTTCAAATGAGTACACCATACCACTTCTTTTATACGGTGATAGCTGTGCCTTATAATCTCTCTCTCTCTCTCTCTCTCTCTCTCTCTCTCTCTCTCTCTCTTTCTCTCTCTCACACACACACGCATGCATTCGCACACACATGAACACACACACATATTGCATACATTTATATATTATCTGTGGTTGTTTTCACTATACTGGCTGAATTGAGTAGTTGCAACCAAGATTCCATGGCCCACAGAGCCTAAAATGTTTGCCAACCCCAGTTCTAAAATATTAGGTAAGGCGAATATGTCATTGAGAGGAGTTGCAATTCTATTTTAGTTAAGTGCTGTGGAATTTATATGAGGATGAGAGTGGCTTTATCTTCAACCAAACTGAACATTAAGAAGGACTTTGGGACATGGTTTTTACAAATTAGAAAATCCAAGCTCAGAGAGCATTGGTGGTCCCCATGTCACAGAATTATTCCAGTAGCAGAGTTGGGGTTGCCATGGTTGTTTTTATCTCCCAGCCCAGTGCTATTTTTACCCATGTTAAACCTTCAGCCTAAGAGATGTTCAAATCTCCCAAGGAACAGGGGATACAACAACAACCTTGATTTATTTCAACCTCCATACAGAGTCATACTTTCTTTCTATTTTAAAGTAAATGTTATTCAAATATAAAAAGGCACAAATCATAAATCTACAGCTTAATAAGTTATTGTCCCTCTATTTTTATAAGTTGTGAGCAATACAGGAGACAAAGCAAACATGAGATGGAATTTATAATAAAGCAAAGAGAGGGAAGGGAAGGGGATCAACTAGGAAGATGGCCTTGTGTTGGAAGTGCTTTGTGGACTCTCTTCATTAACTTTTTAATAAGAACAGCTTATTCTTCCACCAGTGTCTTCCTGCACTGTTTACCCAGTGCATTGGCCGATTCCTTGGAGTCTGCATTGCTCTTCTGCATTCAGAAAGTTCTCCTATCTCTAGGGAACACCCTCTCTGTCCTATCTGTCCCTACCCTTGTAGGCTTGTGTCCATGCCAATCACCTTCTAGAGGCACTGTCTCCATTCTAGAGGACGCAAGCTCTTTCTACCCAATGGGGAATCTTCTCCAATGCCAGTCATAATCGTGAGGCATAGTGCCAAAAGGTCTGTGTCAAGGAGACACATAGATCCACGTTCAAATCCTGGCTCCTACACTGACTAAACATGTGACACTGAGCAGGGTACTTGACCTGTTTAATAGTAATACCTACCATGAAGACCTGTTGTGAAGAATATATAAAATAATATAAATGATGTGACTAATGCAATGCTAGGTATATAGTCAATGCTCCCAAAGTGTCAGTTATTATTATTACAAACTGACTTTGCTTAAGATGAAAGCATTCATCTCCCACTGCCATCTAGAAATCTCTGTGATGTCTCACCATTACTTTAAGACCAAAGTTCCACTTGCTCTTTAAATGCCTTCTGCCTTTGATGCTCACACAATCTAGTTATACCTTCTTCTCCCTAGGAACCTACATTCACTTCTCAAATCAGCAGTTTATGTGAAGATTCATATACACGAGCCAGTGCCTCTCACAGGTTCACAAGCAGACAGTAAAGCAAGGGTACCTGTTCTGCTAATATTGTGAAGATGCCTTATCAACGTCCTGAGATAGGGATGGGTAATGTGTTTCAATCAGTATTCTTCTGGAAGCATCATTTGGCTCCCTGGGAATCACATATTGCATATATATGCATATAACAGTCCTCTCTTGGTCCATATGACAGATGGTCACACATCGTGTGTGGAATTCATAAGGTGTCTGATGGGACCTGCAGGAGTCCCTAAATGCAGAAGGATCATCTCATCTTCCCTCAAATATTCATTTGCAAGTTTAACAACATATTTACTTCATGTGTACCTGGTGAAATGGACTTCAGATGATAGTATCTAGTTTTAACTATCACACCTCTACAACTGGATTACTGCAAAGAAATCTCTTATCAAATATAATACAATAACACAGACAAGAAAACACCATGAAATGCCAGAGAGGACGTGTCTGAGGTTTCCATCAGACATTTTACTTGCTTTAAAACTGAGGTAATTTAATCACATTTGACAAAAGTTACCTGAAACAATTGAAAAGTATCAAGGCTTCTTAAAAAACAGAGTGACACAATCATTAATCATATATTTTCCATTAAGCGTATGTAGTGCCATGAATTATTAGTTAACGATAGGAAATTTAAAAGTTTATAAATGGGTCAACAAATGAACTGGTTGCACAGGCTCAGAGATTTTTTTCAATCAATGGAAAACATAATCCAGAAACTCTATGGATCAGCCCTTTAAGCAGCGGAAAACCGAAAGGAACACAATCAAATAGACTAGACGCCCACTAAAGATAAGTCTGTCACCCACATGATGATGGTCATATCCGAAGAGGGAAAAATGTTTGTGCTTGTATAAGGTCATTAGGTTGGTCAATAATGGAGGAATGGTCCTCCCCTCCCCATTGATTCTACTTCCTTTCTTCTGCTCAAGGTCCTAAAAGATTGACTTCCATTGATTACCAGCACATTGTTGGCAAGTTTCCTGTTGGGTTTGGCTAAAGGGATGCCAACTTGGAAAAAGGAAGGAAAGAGAAGACAGCTGGGACTTCTTCCCGCTCCTGCCCTGGTCCTTCATAGGAGCCAAGTAACTATCCCCAAGGCTTTAGCTCTCCCTGAGTCATAGCAACATCCTCCCCTTCCTCCTTCAGCCTCCAGGGTAGTAATAGTGTCTTGCCAGTATTAAGATGGGCCTCCCGAATCAGAGATCCAGATGCACTTGACTGATTGAACAGAAGAGAGAAAGGAAATGAGGGAAGCAAGGTGGTGGGCTCCCCTGGAGTCTGGCATCAGTCTTGTTGTATGAAGGGCTCTGGAACATAATTTCTTCTGCAGGATCGATTCCACCTTAAGGAAAGGGGTTCAGCCTCTTCTAGCCCCATGTGACTCAGTTGTGCAAGGGATGGGAAAGCATAAATCCAAATTTGGTACTCCTTCCCCTGATGAGAGCAATCAGGAATGCTCTGGAAAAAGAGTAACCATGAGCCATTAGAATTCAACCCTCACTGACCTTGGTGGATGGATGCAGTAATCAGATAAAAGGCATCTGAGCGGAGTATTAACAGAGTTTACTTCATCTCAGGGGTTAGTCTCTGGGAACCTCCCATTGGTCTCCTTAACTCTGACCCTATCACTATAAACAACCTCTTATCAAAAACTTTATTCAACAAAGATGATTCTATTTCCTCCCTGAAAGAGACCCAAACTAGAGAACTAAAGCTGGAACAAAAATCAGGAGTGATGTGGTAGACAGAGCTTAGATGGCCTCATCCTGTCTACGTGCCCTGTGTAACCCCCTTCCTTGAATGTGAATGAGCCCTGTGACTTGCTTTTGCCAAATAAAACATGACAAAAGTAATGGAGTGTCTCCTTGGCAGTTGTGACACACTAGAGTAACAGCATCTTGCTGAGGGTCTCTCTCCCTCTATCACTTTGAAGGAGTGGCCACGCTGGGGAAGCCAGGAACAGGGAGTGGCCTTCAGTCAATAGCCAACAAGAAACTGAGACCCTCAGTTCCAGAGGCTGAAAGGAAATGAATTCCATCAACAAACACATATGTTCACTTGGAAGTAAATCATGTCTCCTCAAGCCTCAGACGATATACCAGTCTGGGCTAATTCGTAACCTGGAATCTGGTAAGACCTTCAAACAATGAATGCAGCTAACCTGTGACCATACTCCTGACCCACAGAAGCTGGGGATAAGAGGTATGTGCTGTTTTAAGATGCTGATTTTATGACAATGTTGTTATGCAGCAGTAGATAACTAACATAAACAGGTTCAAGAGGTACCCTGGGGTACACACACACTTATGCTTATATGTGCATGCATGTGAGGACATATACCCACATACAATCCTTTAAGTCAGGGACTATGTCTTATAACTTATTGTATACCTAATAGTGTTGATCTTATACTACTTGCAGACTGGTGATGGAACCAACATAAACCTTCATCTCCAGAGGGGTAGGGTACAGGAAAGAAATAAAAGCTACTGAAGATAAAATTCCTAACTTCTCATGATTATACTCAAGGTCTCTGGCTTAGCTCCCTGTCCATGTATAAACGAAAACCCCAGCCAGATATATTGGAGCTCATGAGTTGCTGTGCCTGCCCAGAGGGCATAACCATCCTGCCCTTGACTTTGGAGGTGGTACATAGGCCAGAGAATTCAAATTGTTTGACTTTGGCCCAGCTGAAGCTCACTGCTGAAAAGGGATCACAAAATATGGCTCTGCCAACGAGTGATCGGCTACCTCCATGGCTCCAGATAAGTGGAGTAAACAAGTAATTTCACACTCTGTTAGAGAACAGGATTAATATGGTCAGATTATCAATACATTTTCCATGGCCTATTTAAATCCTCTTTGTTGCCTCTCATACAATACCCTGATTTTACAGAGACTAATGTCTGCCGAGAATTATTTTGATGAAAACTGACTTTTGGCCAATTTTAGAAGTAAATTATAATTGTCCTTTCACTCAGATAATTTAAGTTATAAAAAAACCACCACTTCAGCATATCCGCACTCTCTAACGGGACAAATGGATCCTGAAACTTAATTAGTTTCTGAATGAGTTGCAAACACCGCCAAGACAATAGAGGGCTCAAGAGGGAAGGAAATCAGCTTCACAGGGGAACCAACTGAGCAGAGCTTGTCTTAGAACTGTTAAGAATAAGTGCATAATCACTGTTCTGCCTGCCTTGGCATTACTAAGCCTTTTTAAATGTCGCAGTAGATACAGGGAGGGCTCATGCGCTGGATGTCTCCATCACACCACGATTTCTATCCCCATTCAAAAAATATGGACAAGGAATCTGCCTTGTGTCTGGTGCTATGCTGGTTGGTAGAGATGCTGTGCTGGATAGGGGAGGCACTGAATATCCACACTCACTCTTTCAAAGATAAAGTAGGTGTTAGTCCACTGGTACCGAGTAGATCAACATCCCCTGATGTTAGACCAAGAGTAGATCTACTCTTAAATTTATTCTTAGGTGGCGAGTACTAAGCTGGACACCATAGGGATGGCTGTACCAAAAGACGAGATGTGTACCTGCCTAATGATTCATATTCCAGAGCAGAACTTCTCAGAGCTGACTGTGATCATAAACCACCTGGGTAGTATCTGTACAGCAGTACCTGTTTCAAGGGTCTCAAGTGGGGCTGAGGTTCTGCTTCCAGATGTTGATGCTACTGACCTGTGGACCCCACCTTGGATAGCAAGGTGAGTATAAACATACAAGCATCTGTACAACAAGGACAACTGGTCCAGTGTTTGCTTATTCTGGTATCCAACACTCATACCTGAGATGCAGGAAGACACAGGAGATGAGTGTGGATCTGGCACCAGAGCATCTGGGTTGGAATCCCAACTCTAGAACTCAGTCGTTGTGTGACTCTGGGCAACTGACTTGATTTTTATTTAATTTAATTTATAATTTTATTTTTTGGTACCGGGAATTGAACCCTGGGGCGCTTTACCACTGAGCCACTTACCCAGCCCCTTTTATTTTTTATTTTGAGACAGGTTCTTGCTAAGTTGCTGAGGGCCTCTCTAAGTTGCTGAGGCTGGTCTTGAATTTGCTGAAGGGTTATGGAAAATAATATTACTATAAGACAATTCCCCAAGAAAAATGGAAGGACAGTGTGGCTTGGGAATAGGAAGGGGAAACTAGCCAAGCATTAACCGCCCAGTAAATCCTTTCCTCATAACAAGGGCTCTGAAGGAAAGGGGCGTATTAGTGAATGCTGGGCCCTGGACTTTAACCTTCCCCATTGCAAATTAGTCCTAAATGGAGGCACAGCAAGTATGGAAACTCTGAGGAACAATGGATCCCAGAGAAAGAAAAGCAATGGGCAAGATTTGAGTACTCATCCCTCCGGATCTGGACCCCTATCCCCCCAGATAACAATGAATTTCAACCTTTTTACAACTGCCTTCCTAAGTTAAAGTTTTAACCTGCACAACTAGTCCCTGACTCTCCAAACTGCACGTCCTCAGTCCCCATTGAAACTATAAAACCCAGACTCCTTCTGTAATGTGGGGGCTATCTTCATATCCAGAAAATGGGCCCTCCCATGCCTGATTGATTAACTTAACTGCAGAATAAAGAAAAGCTTGCTGATCTGAGGTTTACTTCCCGTCTCCTGCCTCTGTCATTTCTGGGCCCTGAGCTTATACGCGTGATCCTCCTGACTCAGCCTCTTGAGTCACTGGGATCGCAGGCATGCACCACTGTACCTAGTTGGGCAACTGGAATATGTGCATCAACTTTACATTTTAAAAATGGGGATAATTATAGTTCCTACTTTGTAGAAGTATCTTTGTCTTTAAAATTAAATGAATGAATCCACATAAAATTCTCAGAAGAGTTCTGGGGCCATAGGGAATACTTAATAAATGCAAACAGTGTTTGTTGTTGTTTTAGATTATACCACTAAGTTCATGTAACATTTATCAAGCTCTTACATATCTGCCAAGCAGTTGACGTTAAGTCATCAGAGCTTCAGAATAATCCCTGCAGTGGATTCTATTCAGATGCTCTTTCACAGGCAAGGAACTGTACCTTAGGAAAAGGGCGACAACTGCAGGTAGCCATCCAGCCACCAAGTGATGAAACAAAGACTCAAACCCCAGGAACTTCAGGTCTTTAACCACTCTGCTACACTGCCTCCCAATAGCTAGCTACTTAGGAAGACTTAAAAAAAAAGTGGCAAGTGAGAACTCAAACCACATGTCTCCCCAAATTTGACTCACTCGCACCCGTGAATGTCATATGTTGGCTACCTCTCCTGTCTCCATTTTTACCCCAAAACTTCCAGCATTCTTTTCTCTCTGTCCTCTAGACTTTTAGACCCCCTCCCTTTTCAAATTAACCCTTTATGAAGTCATTTACCCTCCAGATTCCCTTCTTCTTGCATCTTTGGTCTTCACTCACCCAGTTCAACCCCCCTCATCTCTCCGTTAAGTGGTGTGAACACTGGCTCTTTCAAGAGGGCAGGTAAGGGAGAAAAGTGTGAATATTTATATTCTGTCCTCATTGAGCATATCATGCTTCATTCATCTTTTTAAAAAATATTTTTCTTTCCTAATCAGTACTATCAACTACCTAATAACAAACTGCACAAACACTGCTTCATTTAATGCATACACAACCTCTTGAGATGAGCATTGTCAGCTCTATGTCACAGATGTCCAATATGAGGTTCACAGTGGTGAAATAATTTGCCCCCGTGTCATACTTGGTAAGTGACAGAGTCAAGAACAAAGCCTGGGTCTAGCAACCTCCAAAACCCATGATTTTGACCATTTCTTATGAAATGATTTATCATTTGCTTAACAATTTCTTTTTAGCTCATGCAAAGGCAACCCTCAACCCTATTTCAGTCTTAAATCTCTAGGTGTGGTGTGTGCATTAATGAGATTGTGCTTTAACAGTCCTTCACAATTCATTTCTCTTCTATCCCTTTACTCCCAAGGCAGCTTAAGTCACTTCTGAACTCTTTTTGTAAATATAGGTGCATCAACAAGTTCAGGGGGCTGGGAACTCGGTGTCCCTACTCTGATTATTTCAAACACTGAGTTACAGATAAGTTAAAGATGGTGGAGCTATAACATCTGACAAACACAGCGTTATAAACCATATGAATCGCAAAAGAATATGACTTTAATAAAGAATATAGCAAGATGTTGAATTGACACCATGAAAATTATCATATGCATTCAAAAGTTACCATATGCCCTATGAGAATGTTTCTTTCTGGAATATACCACATCCGAATCACTCAGACACAATGAATTATTATTTCAAGCATTTCCTGAACTTTCTTATCTGTGACCACAAAGAGACCAAAAGAAAAAACACAAAAAATCCAGCAGAGATTCCATCTCCTAAAAAAAACAACATTCTGGGGAAAATGTGCTTAGGATCTATTGATGTTCGTAGGAACTTCTGGGCTCACAATTTTGGCTTTAATAGTGAGTCATAAGGATGAGATTTTTTTCTAGAAAGCAATTATGTCCATTGCATCACATTTATATTAATTTTATAGCACTCAAATGTCACCCATTTTTAGGAGAAGAACTGCATGTATAAATTTAACCAGATAATTATAAAGGCTGACAGAAACTTTTAAGTAAAACAGGAACTAAATATCAAGGGGAAAGATATGAATGACTTTCTCCTCCCTGCCGCAGCCCCTCCTTTCCCATTATATCAAAGGCAACTAGAGTTCCTGAATGAGAGAGAAAAAGCAAATTCAGATAATGGTTGATTATTTTGGCACCTGAAATAATTTCCTCCCTTTTCTCAGGCAACTAAATTTACCCAGTAGAAAGATCAAATCCCAGCTTTCCCTTGCTCTGTTATTTTCCCTTTTTAATATAATCACAGGTTGGGTCCTTCCACTAATGTCATGTTAACAGGAAGCAAGGGCTTCACAAAATGGATTTTGAGCTTCTCGTCTCGTACACGTGGCTAAACTTAAAAAATAAAATAAAATAAAAGAGCAAGATTATTTTTATGTTCAACAAGAGAAGCTACAGACACCATATGAAGCCAGAAGCCAATTTTCTTGAGAAAGCATGATAACTGATCTACTTATGGGTCTCGTTCTACTCCTACACCTTCTCCTTTAAGACTTGCTTTGCCTGCTTTTAATTACATCCTGGGGTTATCAGGCTTTTGCTCAGTAGGCAGGAGATGACAAGGTGTGTTTGGGGAAAAAAGAGGGGGTAGGGGAGAGAAGAGAGCAAAATGTAAAAGAAGTACCTGTTTGGAACATAGAACACAATCTCTAGTTCAGCACTGCCCAAAACATATGTGTGATGATGGAAATATTCTGTATCAGCGCTAGCCAATAAGTAACTTTTGAATACTTGAATTGCAGCTAGTACAACTGAGGAAATAACTCTTAATTTAAATTTAAATAGCCACCTGTGGCTAGTTACAACTGTATTAAACAAGCACGAGCATACCATTTTGGACTACTGTTCATAACATTTTTCTTTGTTTTTCATAAAGAACAAAGAAATTTGCAAAAACAGAATTGTCTTTTTTTATAAGAGAAATATGTCATGCCACTGTTTGGTGGAGACTGTTTGGTGCAGAAGTGCTAAAAGGACTTCACAGGCCAGGCATGGGCATAATCCTTGAGGCCTAGGATGCAGAGGTAGGAGGACCACAAGTTTGAGTCCAACCTCAGCAATTTAGTGAGGCCCTAAGCAACTTAGAAAGACCCTGACTCAAAATAAAACATTAAAAGGGCTGAGGATATGTCTCAGTGGTTAAGCGCCCCTGGGTTCAATCCCCGGTACCAAAATAAAAAAAAGTAATTAAAGGAATGAAGATGTCCAAGGGAAGTTCATAGACTTTTCCTTACCTGCTCTCACCAGTTGATTGGTGGTGATTGCCCAAAGTCCTATGTGCAGAGACAGTGTGAGAAAGAGTGACATGATGAACTTGCAATGGTTGTCACCGCATCCATGGAAACAAGTGACAGTTCATGAAGAAAGACTTTGGGGGTAACACTAGAGTGAAGTTCTCCTTAGAATGTCTTCCTAACATAGCATTAATTTATGCCTAATGTGCAATGATATTTCTACCAAAGATTTCAAAAGAGCAGAACCTAAGATTCATCCTCACTAGAACAGTTATGGATAAAAAACCAAAAAGAGATCAGAATCTTTGCTGAAGTAGCATGTGTACTGGGTGTGGGGCAAAACGTGTTAGAGGTCAGCATCCTGTCGCATTGGTCACGTGACCCACCATCATGGACACAAGAGTGATACTGCCACCTCCTCCCACCCCTGATTTTCTGAGTACCAGAATACTAGGTAGAACTGGAGGTAGAGTTACTTTCATGTAACGGTGTAAGAAATATACATTCGGGCTGGGGCTGGGGCTCAGTGGTAGAGCACTTGCCTAACGTGTGAGGCACTGAGTTCGATTCTCAGCACACATATAAATAAGTGAATAAAATAAGTTCCCTCAACATCTAAGAAAAATATTAGGAAAAATATTTAAAAAAATAAAAGAAATATACATTCATTGGAGAGGTTGGGGGGAAATAGGTAGGAAAAAATGGGGCCCTCCCATGACCACAGAGAAACATTGGGGGGCCTTTAGCCACAGGAAAAGATATCAGTTGAATGGATCAAGTCAGTCTTCCTAGGCAAGATTTTGTGGGAGATATTATCATACAGGGAAGAAATTTGGCCAACGTTATACCACATGGCACCTGAAAAGTTGGCAAATTTCTAATCCTCATCAAATGAGGAAAAGTCTAGTATAAGAAAACCAGCAGTCTCCAATATGGGCAGAGATAGATGAAAGGAACAAGTGCCAGATGTTAAATACGAATGGCAACAATAATATCAACTATAATGAGTGTTTGGGGATATTTATGTGTCTGTCCCTGTGCTAAACATTTTTTGCTGGGCTATCACATTTAATCTTTCAAGAGTTATGGGAAGTAGCTCTATTATTTCAGTTGAGTAAATAAGGAAAATGGGATTCAGAAAAATCTAAGTGCATGGCAAGTCACATATTCAAAAAACAAAGGAGGCAGGATTCAGTCAAATTCTGTAAATTCAGAAGTCAGAAATGTTATCTGTAATGTTGTTCTGCTTTCTCTTGCACCCCTAAAGATCTAGGTTCTGTTTCTAGTTCTATTTGAGCCCCTTAATGCTGGAAGTCCCAGAATGTTATATCTCATTCATTCATTCATAAAATATTTATTGGACACTTCAAGTATGTGCTGGGAACCACGCTGAGTGCTGGGAGATACAGAGATGAAAGGAGGGAGGCTGCCTTCCCCGCGCTCTCTGGCTGAGGGGCAAAAATGACAGGCGACCAAATATTTACAATAGATTAATTTTGCTTGTTCTGCTGTCTGCTGTATTCCCATTAAAAAAGGCACTGAGGGACTCAGAAATTGGCGATAGCAAGGAAAATAAATGCGTGGGATTCCTCTGTTCTCCGTGGAGCAATATGCTATAGAACTATTGTTCTGTGAGGTGCTAACAGATATCCTCCTTCTAAAATCTACCATAAAGCAGATTTGTTTACAGCAGGACATTTCAGAGTCCTCAGGATGTGAAAATACTTTGTGAATCTCCAAAAAGGAGGCATGATATAGAATATTTCCCAACCTTATATAATCACAGAAAAAAATTCATAGGACACATTAAAATATAAATGATTACCAAAGAAAATAAAAGCTCTAGAAAAATGGCAAAGGTTAAAGGGCAAGAGATAGGTGCATGCTATATTTGAGGATATTTTGTTTCCCATGTAAAATTTTGGGAACAGAGACAAAAATATCCCAGAAGAAATACAATATGGGAACTGCCATCTTTTACTATGAAGAATGAATACTGAGGTCCTGACTAAGTCAGAGAGCTCCAGCCCTGCATGGAGTCCTGCCCTAAGTACATGCCTGCTGGGCTCAGCAATGGAAGCCAGGGGTTCCATATCAAGGTGACCTTCAGATAATCAACTGAGATCGAAGATGCTAGCAGTGAGTGGATGGTGAGGAGCATTAATGATAACGCCACTAAGCCTGTCAACTGGCAAATGCCAGTCTGGATAGATTTCTTCCCAATCCTGAATGAGTAAACAGAAAACAACAGCAGCAACATGTGTCCTAAGAAAAGGATGAAGAAAACTAAGCTCCGATTAATTCACATGATGGACTGCCACATGACAGTGAAGTAAAGGACCCTTTGAAACACACATCAACATGGATGACTCTCTTCCACACAATGTTGAACCAACAATATGCCAGATACCAAAGGGATATGCAGTGCTATCCCAATTATTATGAATTACAAAAAAATTAATTATAGTTGATAGAAGTCAGAATAGCAGTTATCTTTTATGTAGGCAGTGATGGGAGGGACAAAAGAGAGGCACGATGGTTCAGAAATAGTCTATATCTTGCTTGGGAGTGTTTGCTGTTTAAAAGTTCACCACACTGTAGATGTACCAGGTGTGCACCCTTCTGTACGTTTGTTATACTTGGATAACTTTTTACTTAAAATAAATAATAGATGGCAGAAAAAAAAGGTCAGCATCATATCTAATGTGTTAGTAATCATAAAGAAGTTAAAACTCCCTTACTGAATCACTTAGGAAGGGAGTGAGTGAGTGGATTTATGGATAAAGAAAAAGTAAATTAATAATAGTAATAGTAATTAGAAAAATAGAAGCTATAAGGGGAAAAGACCTTAAATGAGATAATGAAAGTCATTTCTTTCATTTCTCCCGACCTGGACTTCATTGCAATGCAGGTGCCAGGTGCTCAGGGATATTTGCCAAATCGCTCAACTCAAATTTGATCAGGTGATTCTGATCCAATTTAGGTACCCCCATCTGTGTGTACCTAAATTCTACAGGCTAAAACACACATTTCTCAGCCTAGAATCACCAGGTTTCTTTTATCTACCATTATGCTCCAGTCACATAAAATTGTTTTATTCTTATTACCTCTTTTCACACTTTCAAATCTTTCTTGTTCCTCTCCTGAAATGCTCAGAAAAAAATACATACTTTTTTTCACATGAAAAATTCCTACTCATTTATTTTTCCTTCATGGCCCCTGACAAAGTTTCAAAATGTCCCTCAAACAGCTCTTTTTCAGTGCTTCATTTGTGCTCCTATAGCCCAGTTTAGAATTCTCTCACATCAACTATGACATATATGAAATAACTACTAGCTTAAGAGTCTGCAAAGTCCTGGGGGGTGGGGATCAAGGACTGCAACAAACTCTCAAAGTGGAACAGACTGGGATTGGAGTCTCCTAAACCAAATGATGACTGACCTCCTGGGTACAGGGCCCTTTAACAGGTAGCTCCCATTCTGGAAGAATAAATCTCCAGAATCCAAAGGAGGACTGGGGAGACATCCAGATCCTCAAAATGTCAGATGACTTAGAAACATAACCAGTATGAGCTAAGCTATCATCTCAGAACCAAATATGACATCTGGGTTAGACTCCATGCATTCTCACCAAGAGTTCTCTTCCATTTTCCCTCATTCTGCCCTGCATTATGCTTCTCACTGGTACTGCCTCAAACACAGACTTAGAGTAAATGTCTGAGGAAAGGGAGATCTCTAAAGGTCTGGAACTCTCACAGTGGGACTGAGTAAGCAGGAGTTGTCCCAACAGCCAGAACAGAGGCTTCCTTCCCACACCTGATAGACCAACATTGTTGACCCCACATAGTTGACACTCTCAGGCTGTGTCAAAGGGTGAGGATTTCAACAGTGACAGCATTGTTTCTGCACCTCAGAAACTCAATTCCCTGAGAAGAAAGTATGCCTGGAATAGATCATTGGCGCTCTCCTAATTCCATTATCAAATAAATTAGAACACGTGGGCACATTCCCTAACTCCCAGGTCCCTTAGATCCTGGTCTTCCTTTTTTGTCTATTTTGCTGGAGGCTAAAAGCTGAGGCAGCAATCAAGGTAACTTCTCATAATCATAGCCCACTGAAAAGAGATGCTGATGGTTAGGGATACTCTCCTTTTATCCCTAAGACCCCTAAAATTCATCTTGTCAAATAATTATTGAGTACACCATATGCCTAATACTCCATTGCATGCTAGAAGGGGTGCAGAAGTAATGAGATGTGGTCTTTGAAGAGCTTTCAGTGTGACTGCCTACAAGGAATATTTACTCAAGAAAAGCACACGAGTGAGATATTTAAGTGTGTAGGATTTTGAATCTGACAGCCTGGGGTTTGCATTCTGAATCCACAATTTACTAACTCCAACTGCAGGCAAGATGTACTTCAGTTTCCTCTTCTGCAAATGGAACTGATAATAGTATCTACCTTGACACCGTTAAGAGGATCCGTGAGCAATAATGCAGACATAAACCACAGAGTTAGTATGAAGCAATCATGATGTTACCCAGACTGATATGAGAGAGAGTTCTGAGTGGAATCTGATGAATTGTCAAAGTATTTCTAAAGATGAATTAAGGGATCCTAAAGCGTAGAGAACACAGAGATACTTCCATCCAAATTATGGCAAAAGAAGAAAAAAGCCAAGCAGCCTTCCTTATGCCGAAAGTGGTACTTTGTGCTTTACATTGAACTATCAATACCTAGCGGTGAAATGGAAAAGGCAGGTCTTAAGTTAAGCCCAAGAGCCTGGTCTGAATTTGAAGAGGCCAAGAAAAGAGGATAGGAAATGCCAATCTGTTTGGCCAGGCATCAAAACATGACAAAAATGTAAATCCACATGCTGTGCCTAAAGGTCACAAGTGACTTACTTTTGCATCACTGGGTGGGGAATGGTAGAATCAAAAGGGAAGTAGAGACCCAGGAACTTTGAGATCTAGTTGTGCCATGACTTTTCTGAGGTTTTCATTCCAAAGAAGATGATAATAGCTGCCTCTTGGGGTTATTATGAGAATTAGAGGAAATAATAGCACAATATAAAAAACCAAACATAATAATCAATACAGCAGATTCTCTAAAAATGTTATTTATGTTTTTATTTCTCCTGTCCTATGGTCCTGAATATAGCAAACATAGAGAGATCTCCATGATAAATTTTCAGATCATTTGAGGTAGTTATGACTCAAGGATAAATCATTAGCATAAATTAAGACTCTAAATTAAAAATCCATTCATGTTAAAAGTTATTCATATATTTTATTTGGGCCAAACACTTTAGAACAGATAGGTTCAATTTAAGTTTAACTGGTTCATTGGACATATGGGGTTTCGTTGCTAGTTTTGTAAAGAAATTAACTTGTAGGGTGGATAAAAAAAATTAGCTTCAATCTTACTTGAAGGTCAGAGTTTAGTTTAACTAAAAATTCTGTTATAAATAACTTTTTCTTTATAAAAGTTCTCTTTCATTTCCATAGTTGGGCCAAAGAAGCAGAGGTGTTAAAATATGAATATGCGTGTGTATGTGCATCTGTTTGTATTGTAAAATCCTCTCAGCAAACGTTTCATCTGCTCACTCAGCACAAGGAAAGTTAGGCAAAGCCATGTGACTCCTAGTTATGAAAAGTAATGGGCTTAGGGAGAAGGACAGAAAAGTCCGTTTTAATCCCTCTAGCCATCCTTTCCTGTGCCAGCTTGACCAAAGAGGAAGTTGAAATAGTGAAGCAAAATCAATGCACCTGGAATCCACTGGCTAGTGAAAGACTGCAGCTCTAGGGAAAAATATCTGGACTTAAAAAGGATTTTGTTAATGAGAAACAAACTTGGGCTTCATGGTTACTGCAATAGAAATGTTTTGGTCAGCTTTTTCACCATTGTGACACAAAGACCCGACAAGGACAATGTTAGAGGTGAAAAAGTTTATCATGGTTTCAGAGGTCTCAGTCCATAGACGGCCAACTCCAATGCTCTGTGCCTGTGATGGGGCAAAACATCATGGGGAAGAGTGTGGTAGAGGAAAGCAGTTCAAGACATGATAATCAGGACACAGAGAGACTCCTCACCAGGGATAACGCAGGTAATCCAAAGGTACCCCAGCAACTTATCACCTCCAGCTATACCCTACCTGCCAAAGTTATCACCCAGTTAATCTACTCGAGGGGACTAATGCACTGATCAGGTTAAGGCTCTCATGACCCAATCATCTCACCTCTAAACTTCCTCACACTGTCTCACATATGAACTTTGGAAGGACATGTCATATCTAAACCATAACACTAACCTATCCTGATCAAGACAATAGTCAGTCATTTCTTTTCTTGAATCAAACAAAACATATGTGTGTTGGGTGGGGTTTTACCAGCTGATTGCTAGACCTATCTCTTAGACCTAGGTGAGGGTATTCTATTATACATCATCTATAATGACAATTGAATGTTCCATCAATGGTTATTGATGGTTATTCCTAGAATGACTTTTATGTGGAGGGGACCCTGGAAATTCAATGCTTACCTTTTGTTAATCCATGCTTCAAATTTTTCTGTGATCTGTGATTTTTCTAAAACCAGTTACCAAGTACCTGTCATCCCACTATCACAGATATCTACACCATCTTCCCATGGATATTGCCTAATGTGCCATACATAGTCAAACCTGTCTCTAAATCCAATTTTATTTTATAACATTTTTTTCAGAAACCAGAAAAGTCAAGTTTGTGGTTTAAAAATAAAAAAGATTGAACTTGAGGGAAACAAAACTATTCATAATTTTACAGCCCAGAGAAAAACCACCATTATTCCTTGAGTATATTTTATTATAGCTTTTTTATGTTTATCATTTTAAATAGAACCAGGATTTGTTCATAGTTTTCTGTACTGCTTTTTAACCTAATGATATATTAAAGAGTATATCTCAGTATCATTGACTTTTTTTGTAAACATGTTTTAATGACTAATATTCCATAATACTGACATGTTAAATTTATTCTATTCATCTCTATAGTGTGTTGTTGTTATTTAAATATACTTTAATGGGTATACACATCATTTATATCTGAGTGCTCTAAAGATCACCTTTAGTGCAGATATCAAATCGAAATATTATAAATTACCAGTTCCTTAAAGCAATAGGACACCTTTGCTTTGTACTTATCAATGGGGATAAGAAGCCATCTGGCCTGTGAGAAACCAGGGGAAATTCAGAATTCAAAAACCCTAACAGGACCAAAGGGAGGTCTTTGCTGGTTAAGCATCAGGTCCCAGGGAAAATGATTTCCAGTTCACCCCCAGTCTTTCTTTCTAATCCTCCTCTCTCCAAGAGTAAGGCCCAGGAGTAAAGGACAAAGGGACAGAGGGGTCAACTGGATGAATTTAATCTTCTTTCACTTCAAAAGACCAAAGCAACCCTCCTGATTCTTCTGTGGTCCAGTTCAATTCAACAGAGTGGAAGACTAGAGATGGATTTGGGTCAAGAGCACACTGTGACAGTGTTTATCTACAGGGTCTTTCCTATTAGACATTTCCTGGAGACATATCAGGCACACCGAAGGAAAAACAGTCCTAAACCATTGCATCAGATACAGCTAACAACAGTAACCACATGACACATTTTGTCTCACTTATAGCTGCTAAATCCCCATTTCTTCCTTTCCTTGGACAATCATTCAAATTCATCCTCTACACCAATGTCCAACCTTAACAGATAGGGCAGAGAATAAAAGGATGTGAAGGAAAAGGCAAGAGAGGTAGACACTTGAGTTACACCACTTAATTCAGTCATGAACTTAGTTCAAACACTTCACTAAGTATCAACACCACCACACACACACACACAAAAATAGATTGAAGAGTAAAGGGTTCTGAATATGAAGAAATGACCAAATTATCTTCAAATGTGCAGATCAGTGGTTTTCAAAACCTTGCTCTACCTGGGAATCATTTGGGGAATCTTTATGAAAATACTTATACCTGCATTCCACCCCAGACATTCTAACTTTATTGGAGATTTGAGCAGTTGAGATCTTTTAAGAACTCCTTAGGTGACTCTAATCAAGTATTAACCAAAGTTTAGAAACCACAAATGTAGTAACTTATGTTACAGAAGGATGTGTCTAGACCACTTATATTGTTCTCATTCCCTGGAAAGGATAAGAATGGTGTCATGTGCTCTATTTGGGGGCTATATTGAAGACTAAGTCCTTGAACAAATGCATGCACCAGTTATGATAGAACGCTTGATGACTTAGGTGTCTTTGGGGTTCACACAGCAGGATCATAGTTACAACACCCCTTTGCTCCCTTTTGGCTTCCACCTGAGGTCACTCTTCCCTGGCTTTCAAAATGACACCATGACCTTGCTGGTGTCGACCATGAAGCATAGTCAAGTCAGCCCCAGATGCTATTTTTCTGACACAAACACCAAGTGCAAGATTCTCTCTTCACATGGAACTTTTCTGTGAATTCATCTTCACCAGGAATAGGTATTCTGATTTGGGGTGATGAATTATCATGTAGTTCTGTGCTTATTGAGAGTTTCATGGAACCTAAAGACATGTGACCTATCTTCCACCTTCCAGAACAGGTAAGTGAGAAAGTTAGAAACAGGGTTGGTCCTTTCCCATTTGCACATGGAACTGAGAAGATACAATAATGGCCTTCAGGCCATGGGAAATTTTACCTCCATATGTCTCAGTAACTGAGATTTGCTTAGTTCTGGTGGGTTTTAATAGCAAATCATTCTTTAAGGAAAAAGGGAAAGTAATTAGTTATCATAGTGAAGGATTAGTAGAAAATATATGGGTTCCTTCTACACACATTTAAAGCTTATTATAACCAAGTTAAAATAAAATATGAGGTACTTAAGGTAATAATAAGATGATCAACTTGAATGAGCTGTTGGGATCTTTTCATTAGAATTAACCGTGACAAAAATATACAGGTATGGATTAGAGAGATTTAAAAAAAAATCATATATGGTGAAAAACCTCCAAGGGGAGAGAAAACAAATGGAGAAAAACTTTTAACTATTTCAGCTGCTTCTCCTCTAAGTTAGCATGTGACAAATACTGTAAAAACAAAAATGGGGACTGTGGTTGTGGCTCAGTAGTAGAGCTCTTGCCTAGTATGTGTGAGGCACTGGGTTTGATTCTCATTACCACATATAAATAAATGAATAAAAGTCTATCAACTGCTGAAAAAAAATTAAAAAGACAATAGCTAACAAATATTTGTTGATCAAAGCAGAATTAGTGGAACAGCTGCATCAAGAATTTAAAATGGATAATAATAATACTTGCAAACATACTTGAACATAATGATATGAACTATATGAAATATGAAAATAATTATAATGAAAAGGAAGAATTAAAGATCTTAGAGACAAAAGAAGACAAAAGTATCAGTAAAATAAGAGAAGATTTTCAAGGAGGGAAAGGAGGAGGAGAACCCAGAGAAAGAAAGATAATCTGATAATGTTCCATCCACACACCTTCCTCCAGGGAAGAACAAGCTCACTGTAGTTTCAGTTATTTTTTTTTTACTATTTAAAAAAATTTTTATTTGTTCCAATTAGCCATACATGACAGTAGAATGCATTTATCCATTTTGATAAATCATGCATAAATGGAGTATAATCTCTCACCCCTCTGATTGTACACAATCTGAGCAGGATCACATGAGTCATGCAGTCATACATGAGGTAATAATGTCTGTTTCACTCTACTATCCTTCCTAGCCCCATACCACTTCCCCTCCCTTCACTCCCCTCTACCTAATCTAGAGTAAGTAATCTTTCCTAGCATCCCTCCCTCCTTATTGTGAATTAGCATCTGGGGTTTGACTTATTTTGCTTAGCATGGTATTCTTCAACTCCATTCATTTACTTGGAAAGCCACACGTAACAAAGTGAAATTAAACTTTTATCTCTCACCCTGCATGAAACTCAACTTAAAGTGGATCAAAGATTTAGGCACTAGAACAGAGACCCTGTACCTACTAGAAGCAAAAGTGGCCCAAATCTTCACCATTTCAGCCTAGGATCTGACTTCCTTAACAAGACCCCTAAAACACAAGAAGTTAAATCAAGAATCAATAAATGGGATGGATTTAAACTAAAAAGTTTCTTCTCAGCAAAAGAAACAATCAATACTGTGATAAGAGAGTCTACAGATTGGGAGAAAATCTTTACCACATGCATCTCAGATAAAGCATTAATCTCCAGGATATATAAGGTACTCGGAAAACATAACACCAAAAAGGCAAATAACCCAATCAATAAGCGGGCTAAGGAACTGAACACACACTTCACAGAAGATATACAATTGATCAACAAATATGTGAAAAAATGTTCATCATCTCTACCAATTAGAGAAATGCAAGTCAAAACTACTCTAAGATTTCATCTCACTCTAATCAGAATGGCAATTATCAAGAATACAAGCAACAATAAGTGTTGGTGAGGATATGGGGTAAAAGGTACACTCACACATTGCTGGTGGGAATGCAAATTGGTGCAGCCACTCTGGAAAGCAGTATGGAGATTCCTCAGAAAACTTGGAATGGAACCACTATTTGACCTGGCTCTTCCACTCCTCAATTTATAGGCAAAAGAAAATCAGCATACTACAGAGGTGCAACCACATCAATGTGTATAGCAGCTCAACTCATAATAGCTAAACAATGGAACCAACCTAGCTTCAGTTATTTTAAGTGGCAATGAATTATTTTAAAGTTTGTCTCTGCAAACCTCACTATGCAAAATGTCAGAGACTGTTAATTTCATTCTTTCAAACTCTTAATTTTGAGTGAGAAATTTTCCATTTCTCTCCTCCTATCTCTAAGCCTCCTGTAATAGGCTGGAGAAGGACTTGGGTCAGGGCCTGAAGGATGGGACACAGCTATTAAGGAAAGAGGAAAAGAGAATGCCAGGGAGATGGAAGAGCTTGGGCAAAGGAGCGGGGTCTGAGGATGGGATGGTGGGAGGAGAGGGCCATCTCTGAGTTAGTTTGTGGTTAGAACATTGAGTGTGGGGAAGAAGAGGAAGCAGGCTGGACCCACAGACTCTGCACACCTTGTGACTAACAATCGCTAGTGCCATTCACTCACCATCTAGTAGGTTTCAGCAATTTTGCTTCACGGTTTCATCTCAACCTCACAGGTAGTTATCATCATTGTCATTTATAGCTGTAAACTTGAGGTTCAAAGGATCTTGGTTTGCTTGGTTTTTGATTGTTTTGCCTTTCAGAGGACCTAGAGGCTATTTTTGAATGTCAAAAAAATATTTCCAACTCTGTTGGCCAAAATACAGAAATGATCATTTAGCTCACCTTTTATAATCCCCCTGTGGATCCCAGGCACTTTGAGGATTAAGAATAGACTTCTTAGCTTGGCACATAGAATCTTCTCCCACCACACCATCTCCACTAGTGCCTTTCATACCTATGTTGTTAATTTCCCACACACTCCGGTGGCTCAATCACTATTCTTACATGACATCTCATTTTCACTCCCATTATTTATCTGGTTCCTATCCCAGAGTAGGTACTCTTGAAGGCCAAGAGTGTGTCTTATTGTATTTTTATCTCATTGCCTGGTACCTGGCTCAAAATGAGGGCTCAGCCGATGTGTGTTATTGAATGGATAAATGAATGAATGTTATCTATCAAAGAAATCACCTGGGTGATCACCTATGAAACAATTTTCCAACTACATTCAGCTGGACAGTTCATCCTCTGATCTAGTCATTAACCGGATTTCATTTTTCTTCAACTGTTCTTATTTCCCCACTTACCAACCATGACTTTCTGGTTTTATCTTATTAGGAGGAGGTAGAAACAGTGAGTTTGTGTGGAGGGAACATTCATTCAAGGACAACCTTGCACATAGACCAGGAAAGTATTTTCCTTTTCTTTTTTATTTGCATTATTGATATCATTAGCTATCTATGTAAAAATCATGCAAAAACACTGGATATATGCATAGGATAAAACTCTAAAAGAAAACATACTGCAATGTTAATACTTATTTAAGAGTAATGGGATTATAGGGATTTTAATTTTTAGTGTTGCACAGTTTGGTATTTTCTAAATTGCAGGTAATGAACATGCATATATTATTTTAGTTACAAAATCAGTAGGGATTATGTTTTAAAATCATTAAGCAAAGTGAATAGATGTGAGCTCTTGTATAATAGTGGATGTTCAAAATCTAAAACAAGCATGTAATCATTATACAAAACATACCATATCAGAGCATTTAAAATTTTTAACAGTCTGATTTTCTTATTAAAAATACAGATATAATTGGGAATTGTATTTAACAAAAAAGCTTTGTGATTCATTCTATAAACCCGCTTGCCCACGAAATCTTAGAATTTCATCATGAAAGCAGCCCAAACCTGTTCAAAGAGCCAGCCTTTCAAGCCTGTGAACTCACTGCCCTCTTCCTTGTCATTCAGCAATACAAGTCCCCATCTATTACAGGTAGGAGTCTGAACAGGCATCAACAGCCTGGCAATGCCTGGCTATAAAAATCGTTCCCAAGTCTGCCTCTAGACCTGAAGCTATACCCAAGTGAGTGTGCCAGAGACACCCCGGGGACAAAACCATATTCTGCCCATGCCTTCACCTGGTCATACTTGGGCAAAGAAGTGGCAGTCTGAGGTTGGGATGGGGATAGAGGAGGTCCTCTATGGGGGGGGGGGTTATCTATAGGGAAGAAAAGGGAGCAGACTGGTCCAGTAGACTATGTACACCTTGCAACTAACAATAGCTAGTGCCAAACATCCTGGAAAGACCACTCTGCTGTCCACTCTCAAGCCAGGCCACACTGGAACAGATGGAGGAATTTAGGTCACCTGACATAAGCCAGGGGAATCTGTCATTTAGGTGCTTTCATTGACTTGGACAAAACCGGAAGGGAATGAACAGCAGCTGGCTGCTCTGCCAATCAAAGCCTGGCTTCTGGTGTGACAGGGAGTAATGAGGCGCTGGCTCTGGTCCAGCAAGAGGGACACTCCTAGGATTAGCTGAGGGGAAGCAGAGCTAAAAGGTCTTTCAAACAACGGCTGCTAAGAAAGTCACCTGCTTTCTAGGTTGTCCATCAAAGAGGCCCCAAAGGGAGAAGCAACTCCTCCAGCCTCTGGGCTGATTAAAAATTTTCAGTTCAGCCAGATTTGGATGTAATATATTCTACCACACTCTCCTTTGTTCACCAATTGGCAGCACCCAACTCATCCTCACACACCTAGATTTGCTGTGTTCTGGAAGACACCAATGAGCTGATGGGTACATTTGATGGATGCTCATTCATTTATGCCAGAAAAGCAGCACAGACATCACCTTAGGGCAAACACCAAGGCCCCCACAGACCAGAGATCTCAGGTAAAGATCAGGATTCAAATGATCTTTGGTAGCACCTAGATGTCCAAGCTCACACACATCAACATTCTATCAGTTCAGAGGTATTCACTGAGAATTGAACAAAAGAAAGTCTTTGCCCTCCTACAGTGTTAAAGCACCAAGTTTGATGCATGGTAGGGAGGAAGCAGTCAATGAGCATTTACTGAATTAATCAATAAAGCAACTATAACCTTGATTCTGTTGTTCAGTGCATTATTTTCTTCAAGTAAAGCATTGGTTAGCATCAGCAAGAAGCCAACCTTGACATTCAAAGTCAGGTTAAATGTCCCATCCTCCTCCTTTTCCTTTCTTTCTTTTCAGTGCACCCTTAGCACACTGACTCTCTCCCCACAACAGCACAAACCATCTTGTCTGATAATTAACTGTTCACTAGTCTCTTTCCCTCTCTCCCACTTTCAGACAAACTGCTTGAGAGAGGAACTTTGAATGCTCCCTCATATAGACCCAACATCTCCTTCAAGTCTTGGCATGTGGTAGACTCTCAAGAACTATTCATTAAGTGTACAAGTAACAAAGAGCACCCACAAGATGGTTTGGAGATGCACAGCAGGATCAGTTCCAATCAAACCCAAGACTCAGTAAGGTTTTTCTGGCACCCTTCCACTGACTGTTAATAGTGCTCCTTTCTGCTTTTTTTGCATAACAGTGATAATAATTATCATGCATAATATAGAGAGGGCCCTTAATATGAGGTTGGAGTGGTTCTAAGCATTTGAATCAACTTCTTCCAGTTCACAGCAGAACTGTGAGAGATATAAATTACGTGTGTGCCTGTGTGTATGTATGCAGGTATCATACTAATGACAGATGAGAAACTGAAGCTCATATAGGTCATCTAACTGGGCCAAAGTCTGATGATTACTAAGTACCAAGGTCTGATATGAGAGTTTATTCTTAACCTCCCTTCCATGGCTCTGAACTCCAATGCATATCACCTTTCCCATTCTATTCCTCTCTTATTCCTATTTAACCCATGATTATGGAAGCTGGGTTAGGGATGACACTAATACAAGTTCCAGGGACTACTAGGTAGCTCCTATCATGACCCTGGTCCCAATTAAAGGGATAAGTAATTAAGGAATGGATACGCACCCTCTAAAATTTTTCCATTCCCTTCTATTCTTGCCATCTCTTTCATGGGAACCCTCTCCAGTTTGTGGACCTGCTGATGATAATCTGCTCTGAACTACTGCTAGAAATTGTAGAGAAAACCAAAGTGGTTCTTTATGATGTGGTGGACAAATTAAACTCTAAACCAGTGTTTTTATCAGATTTTTCGTTGCTGTGGCTAAAAGACCTGAACAGAACAATTTTAGAGGAGGAAAAGTTTATTTAAGGGCTCACAGTTTCATACTCCCTCCATAGACAGAAGACTCCATTCTTGGGGCTCGAGGTGAGCTGAAATCATGATGGAAGAGTGTGGTTGAGGGAAGCACCTCACATGCTGATCAGGAAGCAGTGAGAGAGATCTCTGCTTACCAGATACAAGTATATACCCCAAAGCCATGCCCCAATTCCCACCTCCTCCAGCTACATCTTACCACTTCAATTACCACTCAGTTAATCCCTATTAGTGGATTAATTCACTGATTGGATTAAGACTCTCACAGTTCAATCATTTCTCCTCTGAACCTTCTTGCATTGTCTCACATATGAGCTTTGAGGGACATCTCACATCCAAACCATAACAGCCAGGAAGATGGTTTGCAAGAAATCTATAGTGGCATCCAAAGCCCACCAAGTAGGTAGAGACTGCAGTTTTGTCCCATGTCTCATTTCTACCTCTTTTCCACACCTGCAAATGCTGTTTCTCTGCACATTCTACCTCTCTTATCAAAGTGATCCCTTCTATGTCCCATTGTCTCCTGCCTAGCTAGCATTTTGGAAAGCTCACCAACTAATTAGCCTTTCCATCAAACACTTGACAGGGACATCTAATATTTAACTGACCACTCCTGGAGATGCCAAGCCTCTCTGTCATTGAATGAATCGACATCAATGTTACTGACTGCCAATGAAGTCCTTGTAGCAGGGAAACACTCATCACGGGAAATGTTATTCTCTCATGTCTCCATGGGCAATCACTTGAGCACCTCCTGTAAGAGGTACATGTTGCACAGGTCCTCTTGGCTACCAGTGCTATTGTAAAGATGTTGGGGAGAATTTGTGGTGCACCTGACATGCACCACTCTGGAAGTTCTTGCCAGTGCCTTCATTTAACTCAATAGTTGTGCAAAAATATTAAGTCTTTTCAAAGGGTGTTAATAAGAGATAGTCAGAAAGGTTCTTTCTAGTCAGAAAGGTTCATCTTGACATCTAACCTGTTGACTCAGAAAGCAGATGGCACATTCAAATTAGAACAAGTGTAGAGGAACATCAAGGGATATTGCAGTAACTCTTTGGTACAAAGAGATAATAGAAGGAGCTAGAACACACACACACAGAGGGAGGGAGGGAAGGAGGGAGTGGGGGAGGGAGAGAGAGAGAGAAAGAGAGAGAGAAAGGAAGGAAGGAAGGAAGGAAGGAAGGAAGGAAGGAAGGGTGGGTGAGTGAATGAGTGAGTAATGTAGAAGTGGGTGTCTTGAGATCAGTAACATAGCCAGCCCAGGGTGACTTCTCAAGGAAATGTATACCCTGACCTCATCCTTTTATTTTTTGATCTCCTGCTGGGGCTCCCAATTAAAAAAAACATTTAGAAGTCAAAGCATTTATTTATTGGTGTGATTAATATAGGTTGGTTCCTTAATTGTGATAATAAACCTAAGGATTCCTCACCGCAGAATTTTTGGTGGTACGTTTAACAGAAGCTGCAATGTGAATGATGTCCTCTGGAGTTCTACAATATGGCAACCCTATTTAGCACTTTGTCCCATACTTGACACAGCAAGTGCTGAGTGAATAGGAACTCCCTTCCCTCTTACAAATGGGACAAACTCAGTTGACAGTTCCCTATTATATGTGGGTCTTTTGGGCTCCTCACATACAGAAACATAAAGAACAGAGATGCACCCTTTAGATGACCTCTTTCCCTTAAGTAGCAAAGGGCTTACATCATGATGAGGAGTTCTCAAACTTGACTCCTATATTTGCAGAATTTTCAGAAACAGGTGTTTTCAAAATTCTGCTTTCTGTATCATATGCCTTTGCCTCCCCCAAGGTGAGATGAGGCAGATTAACTGTTGCAAGGTGAGAAAGAATGAGCTCATACACAGGATGCTAAGGGTGTTGATTAGAAATATTTCCAATCAACACATGGGCCAATACTTCATACAGGAAATATCACTACCTGATATTTTAGCAAAAGCAACTTACACTTACTCACTCCCCACAAATTTCAGGAAAGTTCAATCATGGTGGGAAGGACAGCCAATGAAACTTGCTCTACTGATTACACTGGCAGAATCTTTTTGCAATGTGCTCCTGTAATTCAACCACCACTGGACAAAATCCAGTCTCAGGGTAGCACCAAATGTCTGGAGAAAGGAAATTGAGACAGTAAAGAAGAAATCTAGGGGTTCATTTAATTAAAAAATCAGGAAGGAAACAGAAGGGAGGGGGAGGTGCTAGGGGAGTGATATGGGCCAAATTATATTGTTATATTGTGTGCCTGTAGAAATATGTAATAACAAATCCTACCATTATGTACAAATACAATGCACCAATAAAGAGGAGGGAAAAATCAGGGAGGAAGTGAGCTCTCCACAAGAAGGTGAAGAGTTAATTACATTTTTCATTAATGACACTCTTTTTTGCCAGGCACAGTGGTTAATGCCTATAATCCCAGAAACTCTGGAGGCTCAGGGAAGAGAATTGCTAGTTCAAAGCCAGCCTCAGCAATGGCAAGGTGCTAAGCAACTCAGTGAGACCCCGTCTCTAAATAAAATACAAAATAGGGCTGGGGATGTGGTTCAGAGGTTGAGTGCTCCTGAGTTCAATCCCTGGTATGCAAAAAAAAAAACCAAACAAACCAGAAAAACATTCTTTTCCAAGAACAATTGTATCCAAAAGAGATCAACCTTCATTCCTATTTATCTCAATGGTTAGCTTAGTATCGGTGGACCCAGAGACTGTACTTCAGGACCTCCACCAATGTTCAGGTCCATATGACTTCTGAGGACCTCTTCAATTTTGAGAGATGAAGAATTTCAGTCTTACCCTCTAATCATAAACAGCATTCATGTCCCCACCCCCATTTCATCTCCACCATTATTTTGTTCTAACATTTTTGCAAATGGAAAAAAGCCTTCCAAGAAATACAATCTAAAGTCAGCTGGAACATTTTTTGTCATTAAGATAAATGCAGGGTATAGTGAACAAAGAGCTCACACAATTGTGTAACCTTAGAAATCACTTTACTACTCTATGCTTCAAATTGTGTATCCATGCAAATGGGTTTGGATGAGCACTATAAGGTATTTACTAATTCTAACATCCTGTGACACTAAGAAAAAAAAATTCTCTTGGTTCTTACATGTCAAAGTTTATTGGCTTTTAAAATCTACTTTTTTCTTCTATTGTCACCATGCTACAAGTGAGCACCAATCAGATGTAGTTATAGTCACTACAATAAAAAGACAACATCTCCAATGTAAACGGGACAGGGAAAGTCAAAAGGCTTTCTGAATGACGTGGCTGTGAATATCAGAAAGAGCTCACATGACAGATAATGAGTTTGGACAGGAGAACAAAAGATCTCTAAGCCAGAGGTCAGCAGTGTCAACCGGAATGCATACATGCCAATCTGAAAGGCTCGTTACCATAATCACACCATAAGGGTTCTATATGACAGATTAAGCTACTAAGTACCTCAGTGTCAAAGCAAGATCTAAACTGAATTCCCTTCCATTAAGTCCACAAATATCTATTGAGCTCCTGCTTTAAATCATGTTCTAGGTGTTACTGATAAAGTAGAGAGCAAGACTGATATGGGGCCCACCCTCATGGAAAAGATAGACATTAAATACAGAGCATAAGTTTACAAATGTATTCCTACACACTTGAATATGAAGAAAGGTAAATAGTGTGATGAGCTATTGTAAGAATATCTTTTGAGGTCAGAGAAGAATTGTCCAAGGAAGAGATAGTTAAGTTGAACCTGGTAGCTAAGGAGAAGTCAGTCACATAAAGAGTTGCTAGGAGGACATCTAAGCAGAGGGAAGATATATGCAAAGACTCCAAGCTTCCTGGTGTTTGAAGTTGGTCATTGTGGCTGAGACATAGACAGCAGAAAGAATATGAGGACTGAGAGGAAGTAGAGAGTCGGGTCATGTCTTACAGATTTTGTTGAAGGTTTTGGATTTTCAAAGCAATGGCAGGTGACTTGTCACCATGCAGGTTCACAGAGTCACTCTTAAACTCTGTAAAGAATGGGTTGGGGAAGAACAAACACAGAGTAAACGGTGAGGAGGGCATTATAGCAATCAAAACAGAAAATAATGAAAGCTTGGATTGAGGTAGTAGAAGAAGGAGAGAAATGGGCATAGTTGAGAAGTATTCTAGGAGAGTGACAAGCTTTGTGAAAAGTGGGAAATAGGATCAAAAAAATGAAGGTGATGGCAAAATGATGCTAATGTTCACAGCATGAGATGAGACACTGGGGAGGAAGAGATACAGAGACCAGAGATGGAAATTGAGCATTCTGTTCTGATAGAACTATGTTAAGTGCTGCTATGAAGTAATTTAAGATAAAGGCTTAAAAGTGACTATTTGAATTTAGGCAGACCATTGGTCACTTTAGCAAGATCAGTGTGGAGAGAGTAAGGGGTGCAGAATCTGGTTGAGGGCCCAGTTGGTAGCTGGTGTTCATAAACTGGTGATGATGCCGTTCTTTCTCCAGAACTCTTGAGCTAGCTCTTTGACTGTGAGCATGTAATTAGGCTCATTTGGGTTATAATCAGGGACCCGAAACAGATGGAAAGAAGAGCAAGGAAGTTGAGAGGATTTGCAAAAGAGAGAGAAATTAAAATGAAGGCCCATGGCATACAATATGGATAGGATTGAAATGAAACTATCTAAGTTTCATTCATGAAGGGGCAGATGGAGAAACTGGAGAAATCAATAGCCTGGACAGATGAACAGGTCACAGAATCATTGTATAGAGGCCATCAAGCAGGGGGTATGGTTGAATTAGCAATACTGGACATGAGGCACATCGTACTTGTGACTGTCAAGAGCAGGAAAGACAGATGGGATAAATGAGATGGAAAAGAGCAAACTGTCCTTAAAAATAGGAAAGAGACCAGGAAATGAGAGAGCAGAGTCTTCTTTGGGGTGTCCAAATAGATGTCAACTTTTCTAGGATGAGAGCAGAAGGTAAGGAGTTGAGGAAGACTGAGCCCAGTCTTCAGTGATTGAAAGGGGGTGACCAGGAGTTAAGCAGAGAGGATAGTATAACATAGCTTTAAGAAATGGCCTCTTTTTGAAGAGTCAATAAGGAAGGTACTATCCTAGCACTTTAATCAGATGTCTTTCTAGGCAAGGTGGAGGACAGAATATTGGCAGAAGTTAAAGATTTAGAGAAGTTCATTGTTCAGAAAATTCTGGGGAACGCCAACTTGAAGTCCTTTGTGTGTATGTGTGTGTGTGTGTGTGTGTGTGTGTGTGTGTGTTTTGAGAGGGGATGTGTGGATTGATTGCGGGGTGTGACTTGCCCTTCATGTATTCAGAAAACCCAGGGATGATCAAGGCTAGACAGCCAATGCACAGTCCAGGATTATGAGTCTCCTGTTTTGCTTTGTTTGTTTTGTTTGGACAGAAATAATGTTCAGGGCTTCTGATGTGATCGTGGCTGCTTAAGTCAACACTTTTACTCCTCTCCTCATGAAAATCATATAAAAGTAACAAAGAGAATAAAAAGGAAACTGTCCAATTCCATTTTTAGTGAGACCAGGAGACAGATTGAATCCTCAGAGCCTCAAAACATATAAAAGAGCTGCCAAAGCTGCTGAGAGCAAAGCAGAAGCTGTTCTGGGAAGGGGGACAAAAATAAACAGAGTGAATAAACAGAGTGACGAGAGAACTCAGCATTGACAGCTTTCGGAAGGGATCAGCGAAATTCACTTGAAAGTAAAGGCTTCACCTGAAGGACAAAAGGTGTACTTCTCCTTTGCAACAGAGATGTGGGTGGGGTGACCAGGGGTGCCAGCAGAAGTCCTGCTCTTCTGAGTCTGACTCCAAGAAGATGAGAGGGGTTGAGAAGCACCAGGATGAGTCACTCTGTGCAGCAACAGAAAAGGAGAGAACTTTGGGCTGGGATGCTTATAAATTTACCCTGAACCCTCGCCACCTCAAAGAAAAATTTCCTGTGCATAACTTATTCAGGAAAATCCAACTTGTTCATGGAACAGGAACAAAAAATGAACTGGCAGAGACAAGATGCAAAGAAAATATTTATTTTAAATGTGGAAAAGAGCATAAAAACACAGACAATGCATAATTATTGGAGACTATCAAGGGCATGGGAAAGTCGTGATGAAAATATTTTATCACACTTTTTTTAATTTAATGAAATGATCCTATCTACTAAGGGAGACCATAGAGCAGAAAGATAAAGTATCAGAAAGAAGATAGGAAAACTACAAGAAGAAAAGGAAAGAGTAGAAGCCAGGAAGCAAACAGAAATCACAGACGAAAGTGAAATTTGAAAGGATATTCAAGAGTAGACATCACAGGAACCACAGTAATAAAGGTGGAGATCAGAAATGAGAAAAAGGAGGAAAGGGGCATATAAATAAAGAGAAAGAAGGACTAGATAGGTAACAAAAAATGTAAGAAAAAAAAGCAATGGGATCCAACCTGTGAACTCAGATTTCCCAATGAATAAAACTAAATGAACCAAATAATGTAATAAAAGAAAATAGAAAACATAATCAAGAAAACTGTCCTGAAATAAATGCATTAAACAAGCTTATTGAAAGGGTACTATACATACATACAGGAAACTTATTCAAAAACCGTCAGTTCTAAGACTCTCCTGTTAAAGTTTATCACACTTCAAAGAATTATTTGAGCAACTATGCAAAACCAGGAGAGATAAATCAGAACAGCATCAAATTTTGCTATGGAGAAATTCCACACCAGAAGACAATATAGAAATGCTTACAAGGTTTTCAAAGACTGAAATAATGAGCCGGAGATTTTAAAGTACAGTCCAGCTGTCCTTCATATAAAAAGTCCACTGACTGATGTTTTTGAATTTACAGGAATGAAGGGTATATTGTACTTATGAGCCTTTCTTAAGAAAATACAAGAGAACAAACTTCAGTCAATTTGAGATGACTGAGGAAACTAAGGCAAAGGAAGAGTGTACCAAATGTACCCGACTCTCAACCAATACTAAAATCAACATGAGCTTTAGGGTAGCAGGGCAGAATGAACGTGTGTTCATATCTTGATCAAGTGTGTGCTCAAATAATAGAAATTAGAGAGGGAAAGGAGGAGAACACTTAAGAGATGGAGCGAGATTGATGAGTGAGTTCTCACACAAAGTATCTAATAGCCACATCATATTATTTAAATCTGATAAATACTGCAAATGGAGTCATATTTATCAGCCAAAGTTAATCAGCAAGACACATACTATTGATTAAAATCAGATGGTAAATGAGAGGGAGAAAAAGAGGGGAAAACTGAGGGCTTCCTGATCACTACTAATTGATTCTGGTCTGATACATAGAAGATGAACTGCTGCATAAATTTATAATTATCAAGATATTATGAGAATAACAATATGGATCCTTCTAAATATCACAACTCTCAGGAGGGAAAGGAAAGGATCACATTGTAAACATGCTTTTAAAGCTTGACAAAATATCAATTGGGAATATATGGAGACAACTAAAAATAATCTCAAAAGATAGCACCAAGCTTAATGGGCAAACTCAGGGGACATCTCACTGAAGTTGGGAATAAGACAGTGATGTTCACTGTCACAAGTGCTCTGTAAGGGATTATGAAATTCAAACTGCATCAAAATGCCTGTCAAGTTACCAGAAACAAAAACAAAAGGTCTGTTGTCAATGCTGTGGAAATGCAATTTGGTTCAAGGTTGACCCTGGGAGACTTAGCAATGTCATTCAAAATTGCAAAGGTATAAACCCTTTGACCTAGCAGTTGTACTTTTTCATATCTATGTACACAATTATTCATTGCAGCATTACTTGAAGGAACTAAATACTACAAATAACCTAAAAGTTCATCAGTAGACAACTGGTAAAATAAGTTAATGATATATCCAAATAATATAATACCATGCAAAAGAAAAAGCATGAAACAGGAAGGTATGTCTGTGTTGATATGGAGTGATCTTTAGGATGTACTGTTGTTAAGTGAAAAAAAAAAAGAGCCTCTAAACAGTGTGTAGAAAATGCTGTCTTTTATGTAAAGGGGAGGTAATTAAAGAACGTGTATTTATATTTGCTTGCACATTCATAAAGAAACTCTAAGAGAATTTTTAGGAAATTACTAAGTGTAAAAATTTTGGGAAATGTTTGAGAGAGTGGGGTAGATGGATAGAGTAAACTAGGATTGTCCTGACTTGACCCAGATGGTCTTGGTTTATACCTGTTGTTCCAGTTAAATTACTGATAATGTACCTTTCATCTTCAAAACTCTCTCAATCTGGATAATAAATTATATGTTTAATAATTAATTCATACAAGAGCTGGAGCTAGTGGTAGCAAACACTTACATTACTCTTATTTTGTATCAGGCACAGTTCTAAAGACTTGATAGGCATTTAAGCCGCACAGTTCATCCTCTGGACTACTGCTTTTATAGTGAGTGGCTCATTCCATCATGGTTTCAAAACTGGCAGGATTGGGCAAAATAATAATAAAATGAATAATAGAAAATCATAGTTACTACCTTTCATAGGGTACCTATTATAAACTCTTTGCATTTTGAATGCATAATCTCATTATCTAATCTGATTAATAATTCTTCTAGGTAGGTATTAAAAGTATTCTCTGTTTATAGGTGAGGAGACTGAAGTGCAGAGTGGAAGTAACTAACTTGTCCAAAGTAACACACCAGGCTGAAGTTTTTGCCCAGGTTTTCCTGTCCCCAAGACATGTGTGCATGCAGTGTGCTTGTGTGTGTGTGTGTGTGTGTGTGTGTGTGTGTGCGTGTGTGTTTGAATCCCATAAAGTTTAATATGAGCAATAACACTTTGAATCGGCAAGTTTAATTTCTCACAACTCAATCATGAAATCAAGAGATTATGATGTTTTATAGAAAAAAAGGAAAACAGGTAGATTTATGCTTTTGATGAAACATTGCTTGCAGCACTCATAAATAAAGTGTGAATCTTCTAGATTAATTGTGGTTATCGAAAAATATCCATGATGAATACTACAGTATAATACCATCTGTGTAACTCACACACACAGGAAAAGAGAATAAAAGCGGACAGTGGCCTTCTCTGAGTTGCAGAATTATGAGCAACTTTGTTTTTGTCTTTATTTTTTTTAGAATTATTTCATTTTTTTTACATTGACCATGTGTTTACCTTTTGTAGTTTGAAAAGAAAAATGCTATTTATTTTTAAAGGAAAATATATGGACCTCACTCTGATACACATGGTCTTGGTGGCTTATAGTTAAAAATAAATAAAACAGAAATGACTAGATCAAAATCAGTGGAATGTATCTTGCTTCCAATCTACCCAGAACTCTCCCTTGAAGTTGAATAAAGCCACAGTTTGATTCTCTAATGAGATGGGTCTCTTCCAGGTCAACTGTAGGATAAGGAAAACTTGTTGTTGATTTAGAAAGGGGCAGTGGATATCAGGCAGGCAGGTAGGTCTCGTGAAAATGAACAAATGTTTACAAGGACAGATGAAGACACCTACGTTTTCCTTCCTCATATCCAAGCTGACCCTTCTCAGAAGACTGACGGAGAGCAAGTGAATCACATCAAGCTTTCCTGAATATTCTCTATAATGCATCAAGCTAATTTGTCTTTGGAGATGGTGTTAAAACTAGAGCTCTTATCATGGACTCTGAGGAGGAGAATGGAGCTTAATAAAACATGAAGGAAGTGGAGACAAAATTAAGATTTATGGAAGACCTATGATGTTCCAAGGCCCTATCAGGCATTAATGATTTCCTTTTAATCTTGATAATACCTAGTGAGTGGAATGTGGAAGCTGGCTTGTCCTGGCTCCAAGCACCAACTGCTAAATTTTCAGAAATCTTGCAAGTTGACTATTAAGCAAGAGCATTATTAAAATTAGATTATATAGATTTTAAATCATATTAAAAATAAAGGTAATAAATATTAAAAGGTCATAACTTCTTAAAAGCTTTTACTACATTTTACCTTTATTTGTGCTCTTAAGATTACTTGTAAGTAATCTGTTGTATAGGTAGAGGGAGGAAATGCTGTTATCATACTTCAGTGCTACATGGGTGGCTTGAAATCACCCACAGTAGGAATATTAATACCACAGAAGTTAGAAAACATTACAAATCAGAGTTCTTTTTTGTTGTTGTTGTTTTGGTTTTTGTTTTTTTAGAGCTAGTTGTTAAACATTTAACAGCATAACACCAGGCACACCTCTAAGAATTAGATCTTATTATCCCAACTACACCTGAGAAAACTGAGGCCCAAAGAGAAGCCATATTTGAAAAAAAAAAAAAAAAAAAAAAGCAGTCCATCTGTTGCTAATGTTACTTTAATGCAAAATGCTATAAAGGTGATTTGATGAAAGGGTGAAGAGAGTTAAAACTTCTGATTCAGAAGATAGAATATTTTAAAAAATCAAGGTTCAGTCAATGACTATCAGAGTCCCTTGATCATCCTGGCACATAATTAGGTGTTCACTTCAAAAAAACCAAATGCTGAATGTTCTCTCTGATATGTGGATGCTAACCCATAATGGGTGGGCAGGGGTGGGGTGGAGAAAGGAAGATCAGTGGATTAGACAAAGGGGAATGAAGGGAAGGGAGGGGGCATATGAACAGGAAAGAGTGGAATGAATCTGACATAACCTTCCTATGTACATATGTGAATACACCACAGTGAATCTCAGCATCGTGTACATCTACAAACCTAGGATTCTAAGTAGAATAAGACATATTCCATGCTTGTATAAATATATATAACAAAGTAGATCCTACCATCATGCATAACTAAAAAGAACAAATTTTAAAAAATAAACTCATAAAGAGAAAAAAAGACAAAATAAGGTGCACAGTAAAAATTACCCTCTGTGATTTACAGATGTTTTGTTTACTCTTAATGTTTGTAAATATCATAATCATATCTTGTTTGAACAAGAAAAGACATTTGTTAACATTAAAATCTAATACAGGTAAAATTTGGTTACAATAAGCACTAAAAGACTCCCTAAATTCTCCTATATTACTAGAATGTTATATACTAAGTATTGCTTTATTGTCTTACGAACAAGCCATTATGATGTAGAAATCACTTTATTCCTTTAAAAAAATTTTATGGCAATAAAATGGATAACCACAGCTTAAATATTTTAACAAAAGTCCTAGGAAAATATGAAATAATTCCAAGTAGTTGACAAAAACTCTACTTTGATACTTTCTAGTATTCATGAATCCTTAGTGAAGGAAATGAAAAAAGTAGTCTATCAATTAAGAAAATCAACACATTTATTGAATACCTATTTACAAGGTACTTACTGCCTCCTCCCAGCTCAAGATATAACACCTGTAATAGAAAAATTTAAAAGCATATTACCTGCCAGATACGGTGGTGCACACCTGTAATCCCAGTGGTTCGGGAGGCTGAGGCAGAAGGATGGGGAGTTCAAAGCCAGCCTCTCAGCAATAGTAAGGTGCTAAGCAACTCAGTGAGACCCTGTCTCTAAATAAAATACAAAATAGGTCTGGGGATGTGGCTCAGTGGTCGAGTGCCCCCGGGTTCAATCCCTGGTACGCCCCACCCCCCGCAAAAAAAAAAAAAAAAGAAAAGAAAAGAAAAGAAAAAAGCATATTACCTATCTATGAAAGTTAGGTAATGTGCCTTTTTGTGAACAAAGATGGAAAGGTTCAAGAACCAAAGCCAAAACCATCTATAATCTTGCCATCCAAAATCCACCACTGCTAAAAATTTGACATAATTCCTTCTAACCTGTGTGCCCATGAACACACATTTGCAATTCATTATTTCATTTTGCTGGGCTGGACCTGGATTGTATCCTAATTCCTCTGATTGGAGTCCCATGTCACTGAGCAGCTTGAAAATCTTTTACCTCTACCTAAAGAAACTCCCTAAGTGCACAACCAATCTCCATCCACAGAAATTTCCTCCCCTAGCCTATTATCTTTTTCTGTGGCTGAAAGGTTCATTTGAATAATATCTTTTAATATCTATAAAGCATAAAGCAGTTTCATACCCAGAGGAAAAGAAAAAGAAACAACAGTTGTCTTGTTGATAAAATGATTTCTGGGATCTCTTTCTGCCAATCCAGACAGAGTGCAGGCTCAGGGCTGAGGGTGCAGGCTAGATTATCATTCTGGTTCTGCTACCATTTAGTTGTGTGTTTCTGGAAAATTACTTACCCTCTCTGTGCCTCCATGTCCAGAGCTATAAGTGGAAACCACAGGCCCACGATCACTTACTGTAAATCCCTGGGGTCAGATGTGTTATGAAAGTCTATAATCTGTGGAATTTACAAAGGTAACGAAGTGGATATAAAGTATAATTTCATACACCACAGAGGGCATTGTATCATCTACTGTATTTTTTCATGTCCCTCAGAAGGGTCTGGGGCAGCACGGGGCACTTAGACACATTTATATTGCTACATCAAAATGTGTGGATATACACATTAGGTGATGCAAATAAAGCCTATGAATAGCATCCTGTCATTTCAGGTCAGATTTTTCCAACAAATGAGATCACAAGTCTGGTCAAGTTTGACTGAAAATGAGTTTGGGAAAAAATCTTTTGGTTTCAGGATTTTAGAAATTTCAGAATAAGGGACTGTGGGCCTGTAATACCTCCTAGTGTCATCATACATGAGAAGAGTGCTCACCTGTCACAGGGCCCGGTGCAGACACGAGAGCTCAGTTTTAATGTTACCACAGCAATAAAACCAAAGCATTATTACTACTGCTCACACTGCTGTTATTTATTGTTACTATTATTTCTTATTCAAATGCAACCTTACATTTTTTTCCTCTCCATTGCCACTGTCATTTGCATTAATTCTTATCTTCATCGTTTCCTGGGCCCCTGAATTCCTCTAGTGGCCTCCTAATCCAGTTCCCAGCCTCGATTTCTCCCATTAGCACAGGGTCATTCTCAAAACACCAAAGTGACCTCGAATCTACCCTGCTTACTTACTCCCCTACCAGGGCTTCCTGTCACTGAGGTGAGTGACATGAAGTCTAAGCTGTTTGGTATGATGTACAAAACATTCTCCTTTCTTCATCTAACACATTCCTTCTTGTCCTTCACATCCAGTGATACTTGTCACAGTCTCTCAGACACACCCACTGATTCCCATCTCCTGCCTTTGCAGTTTTTCCTTCACCTGTCATTCTAGCCACTGGTGAGTCCAAAATTAGCATCTGAAGTTCCCCTTGGCAGTACCTCCCCCGGCAGCCTTTCCCGCTGCCCTCAGGTACCCATCACACAACACACGCCCCGCACCATTGTCCTCTCTGTTCACTCTGCCACACACCATTTTAATTCTACCACCATGGTTATTACTGTGGGTTGGAACTTGTTTGTTTCTAAGTCTTCCTTTTTGAAGACAATGACCATTTTTCCCACACCAGATCTCTAGCACCTAGCCATTATCAGTACTAACAATGTGTAGAGAACTGAATTCCAGGCCTAACTATGTATTATAAGGTTAACTGGGTGCCAAAATTTTATCTCCTGAACATATCAAAGCTGAACTCCCTTCCTGCCCCGAACCAGAAAAGAGTCTGTACAGGAAAGCCCAGAGAAGACAGTTGAGTGTCACCCCTTCTGCAGTAGAAGGTGACGAATGACTCCAAGGTATGGGCACTTTGAGGTAGGAAGGGACAGGCTGGCTCTGTTCTCAATTAAAATTCAGAAAAGCAGGTGACAAATGGCTGAGAAGCCACAGGATACCATGTGACTTTAAGGTCTTCCCTGCCCATAGGTTGCTCCTGGCTATGAATATTGTTAATATTTTCCTCTCCACAATAGCAGGAGAAGCAGGGCAGATGTCATGGCTAGGACTCTCCTCAGGCCCTCAGCTGGCCACCTGCCATGATGCCAAAGCCCCAAACAAGGAGCAGCTGCCATTCCTCTCCTTCCCTTCAGATGACACAGGAGAAAAGGAGCCATTTCCAGTCTGCCTGTGTCAACTTAGTGGGTTTGTGTGGTGGAAATGGTGAGATTTAAATGAAACCAATTTACATCTTAATTTGTTTCCTCCTAAGATAGTGTTTCTCAGAGATGAATATTTCAGTGCTAGAAATGTTATAATCCTTCCAAAAGCTCCAAATGCCAATATGCATCTAATGATGAGAGACGATGCTTGGCACTTCTCCCTGATGTGTCAATGGAAAGTAGGAAATGAGGAAATTAAGTAAAATCCACATATGTGCACACACAGGGCTGGCAGATGTTTCTCCGTGGACAGCTTTATGGAATAAAGAGTGTTCTTACAGTCCCTAGTTCCAAACATGGGGAATAAATTCTTACCTAAGTACCTGCCTGAATGGAACATGTGTTGGATGTAGTCAGGCTGGGTTTTAGCCTTGTCCCTGCTCCTGCCACATGACCCACAGGTCGCTCTTATGCATAATGGGAAGGAAAACAGTGTTCAGTCAATTATGTTCATGCCACCCTCAATACCAGATAATCTTATATAACTTAGTCCTCCCAAAACCAGGTGATGAAGATGACATTAATTCCATTTGCCAATGATGTTCAGAGAGATGACAAGATTTGTCCTGTACCACACTGTGATGACCATGGAGGTGTGCTACTCAAATCTTCCTGGAAAAGAACCTGTTGCAGGAAGTATCATTGGTGGACACTCTTCAGCTGCCATACCTTCAAATCCACAGTAGCAGTCATCACTTGAGACCACACTCTTGCAGGGTCACTCCCAGCCAATGACAGAATGGATTGGGTGTTAGAGAGGAGCCATTCCAACACAATGCAGATGCCACTGAAGAGCAGTCTCTGCTCTTGAGCTCCTCAGTGCTTAGCTGGACGTTCTCAGAGCTGCATTGAAGTCTGAGGCCCTTCCTTCCTTTCTTTTCCTAAGTGGTGGGCCTGCATCACAGCCTGAAAGCTCTCCCTCTTCTACTCTGTTCTCCCTGCCTGCATTTATTCTTTCCAGTCATTTGTCCCAAATTAACCTCTTGAATATATAATTCTATATGCCTTCCAAAAGCCTATGCTCTTCCAAAAAAAAGCCGATGTTTTCTGGAAGACCCAATCTAACACACACAGTGAATATGACCACTGAGTCAAGTCTTATGAAGGTTAAAATAAGATAGAAATGGGATAATGAGGGAAGTGATATTTAAAGGTGAAACATCTAAGGCATTCATTTAATAAACATTTATTCATTACCTACTATTTGCTAGATTCTGAGTCAGGAAAAAATAAAAACATCTGCTACCCTAATGACTGTTCAATAAATTCTAGAAGTTCTACCTTATGAAATAAAAAGAGAGGATCATATTGTTATTTAGGCTTTTGTAAGGCAGCATTCCCTGGCCAATATATTTAAAAATTAAAAGTAATCCACCCCTCCAGGACTCACTTGCTGCTACTTCCCTTCTCTGCTTTATTTTCTATTACAATACTTACTGCCTTTTAACATAGTATATAGTTTATGTAGTTATTCTGTTTATTGTATATCCCTCCACTAAAGTTCTAACTATGAGAGTGTTAGAATAGATATCTGATAGATTGAATAGAGCACCATGTATTCATCCTTTCCCCTCCTGAAAGACATTAGGGTGGTAGGCACCATTATAAACAATGAACACTTTGATATGTGCCCCCTTTAACATATGTGAGTTTCTCTACAGCGTACAAAGTTGATTCTTGTATTTGCAGTAGTTATGTTCAACATAGTCACTGTAAACACTAAGTTAGCTATACTGAACCATTTCTGCTAGGGGAAATATGGGGTTAGCACCTGGCAAACCTCTTTTTTTAAGAAAAATTCTGTTGGAAGTTTTATTGGAGATACATCAATATTACAGGTTAATCTAAGGAGAATTAACATCATTAAAGTATCTCTTTCTTCTTTTATATGTTTAAGAGATGTTTTGCAATCAATCTTTTTTTCATTTTTTAAAATTTTTACAGACTGCATTTTGATTCTATACACAAATGGGGTACAACTTTTCATTTCTATGGTTGTACACAATGTAGATTCACACCATTCTTGTAATCATACATGTACATAGGGTAATGATGTCTGTCTCATTCCACCATATTTCATACCCCTGCCCCCTGTCCCCTCTCATTTCCCTCTACATAATCTAAAGTTCCTCCATTCTTCTCTTAACTCCCTACCCCACCACCCCCATTATGTATCATCATCCACTTATCAGGGAAAACATTCGGCCTTTGGTTTTTTGGGATTGGCTTATTTCACTTAGCATGATATTCCCCAATTCCATCCATTTACCTGCATTTACATTTTGGGATTTAGTTTATTCCTAGGTCTTACACAGTTTTGTACTATAATTTGTAGGCTTACTTATAACCTTTTCTAATTGTTGCTCTAGGGTTTCCTACTGAATTTTTTGTGTTAATGATTTATCTTGAAACACTCTGAACTCTCTTATGATTTTAATTATTTCTGATAGATTCTAGTGGTTTTATCCCATATAGATGTGGCAGAAAGTATTAATTATAGTCAAATATCCATTGCCACATTCTTATCTTGGACAGAGACATTCTTTACACAAATCAGTTTTAGGTGAGCACATGTCCACAGCTAGAGACTATCATTCTAAGTGAAATAAGCTAGTCTCCAAATCTAAAGGCCGAATGTTTTTTTCTGACATGTGGAAGCCATTCCACAATTAGAGGCGGGAATTTAAAAAAGAATAGAATTTCAGTGAAGTAGACAAAAGGGACTGGAGGGATGGAATAGGGAAAGAGTGAAATGAATCTGACCTAACATTCCTATGTACGTGTATGAATATACCACAGCGAATCTCATCAATTTGTACATCCACAAGAAATTAAAAAATAAATTATAAGTAAATGGCAGAAAGATCAGTAGAGTAGAGAGGAGTGTGCAGGGGGTGGAGAGAAGGGAGGGGAGGGGAAGTACCAGAGACTGAATAAGAAGAAGATATATTCCATGGTTTTATAATTATGCCAAAATGAATTCTACCATCATATATAACTAAAAAAGAAACATTTTTTTTAAATGGCATAACCCATCTCTCTTGTAATCACATGATTAAGGGCTGGACTTTTTTGGTTTTGCCATTTATTTATTTGATACCACAGACTGAACCCAGGGCCTCACACAGACTAAGCTCATGCTCTACCCCTGAGCCATAGCCCCAGCCCCAGCTTTTTGTTTTTAAGTGGTAAAGGCCAGGATCTCCAGTACAAGGTGGAATAGCAGCAGGGAAGGTGAACATCCTTGTCTTACATTTGACTAAATGAGACTATCTCTAAATTTGTGTCGAGATGAAATTTGCCATAGCATCTAGATAGATTTATTTGCTCATATTGTAGAACGTTCCTTTTTTCTTAGTAGGTGAAGACAGTTTCTCTTTGTTTTGGTTTTTATCATAAGGGCTACATTGCAGCCAATGCTACTTCTATGATGCATTGCACATGTTTTGCCTATATGTTCATGGTGGCCTTCTGTACTTCCTGGAGCTGCCTCTTTCTTCTCTCTCTTGGTTGGTACTCCAACTTTCTGAATCTCCCCTCCATTTCTGGGCTTAAGTGAAACGCTGCACAACAGGGCTTAGAATCTGGCTTCTGGTGCAGTTACCAAGCTTCTAGATATATAGAAGCATTAGATCTCAGTGGAATGAACATTGTCCAATAGGAAACAAGAGTCAGGAGGGAACTAGAAAGATACATCTCCTCTCCTTTTGCCCCTCTACATGGGCAGTCTCCTTTCATCTTGGAGATGTTCCCATCAGTTGAGGGAAAAGGACGGAGGATCTGCCACTGAATGTCTCTACCACTGCTTAGAACTGGTGGCCTATGTAACCATGCAGTTATTTCACATTTTTCCTCACCTTATATTGCCTGTTTTCCTCAAACTCACTGCTGGGACTTGTACTTCTCAAAATGTCAACAGGTCATCCATGTCTCTGACTGTTTTCCAGTTGAAATAGCCTGGGGTCCTCAGGATAAAATGTATTTTACCTATTAAGACAATGTTAATACTTTTCTATTTTAATCCTATTCAGAGATTAATAAGGCTATATATATATTGATACACCAATTTATTCTTCACTCCTCATACATTTTAATGTATAAACTCTTCATACATTTTAAAAATAAAATACTTTTAAAAATACATACATTTTTAAAATATTTTTAAATGCTAGTATATTTTTAAATGCTGGCATGTTTTAGGACTTATTCATTTATGACCCTAAATGAGATTAGTCATTAGAATTCTTTTATTTTACTGTATCTGGTTTTAATAACAAGTTAATACCCATCTATAAAATGAGCTAGTGGTTTTTACATTTATTTTCTGTTCTCTTAAATATATGTAATTATCAATTCAGTGAGGCTTGATGAAACTCACTTTCAAGTTTTATTGGCCAGATGTATTTCGTATATTTTAGAGATATGGGATTGATCGGGCATAATTTTGATGACCAAGTCAATTTTTTTAATGTATATTGGTTCTCTGAGGTTTTCTGTCTCTATCAGTCAATTAAATCTTACATATAAAAATGAATTACATAAAAATGTAGGCTGAAAATTACATAAAAATGTAGGCTAAAATGTGCAGAATAGCAAGCATACCTGTGTCCTGTGATCCAGTAAAATCATAATTTTGTGCAGTTTTCAACTGAAATTAACATAAATGTACAGAAATTTTGTATGGGTGGAAGATCAATAAAATATTTATTATAAAACCAATAATTTGAAAACTATATAAATATCAAAAAGCAGGATTGTTTAAAAGTACATTACATCCACCCAATTTAACACTTATGTAGTCAATAAAAGTTATATTCTTTTTCTTTCTTTGTTTTTGTTGCGGGGGAACCAGGGATTGAACCAGGGTGCTTAACCACTGAGCCACACCCCAGTCCTTTTTATTTTTTATTCAGAGTTAGGGTCTCACTAAGTTGCTTAGTGTCTCACTGAGTTGCTGAGGCTGGCTTTGAACTTGTGATCCTTCTGCCTCAGTCACCCAAGCCACTAGGATTACAGGCATGAACCACTACGGCTGGTTAATGTTGTATTCTTAAAGAGTATTTAGAGATTATGAGAAAATACTTGGTGTGGGAAAATATCTGTATATTCTATTACTTAATTTTGTTTGTAAGTAGAGAGGGACAGAAAGGCAAAAGAAGGAGCAGGGAGGTAGAGAAGAAGGGGACAGGGAGGGGAGAGGAGGGAGAAAATCAAAGACTCCAAAGTTTTAACCTTCTTATAGTCTTCACAAAATTTTTACATTTTTTAAATGTTACTTTTGTCATTAAGAACAAAACATGTTACACACATTTTTTTTCCAAGCATTTTTAAAGTCAGCACTATTTTCTACAATGTGTTAGGGCCACACTGATCTAGGATGGCGTGTTAGATCATCTGTGTGCAAGGCATTCTCTCCCAGTTCAGGGCCATGTCCTACTTAGACTGAGCTGGGATGCAAAACAGCCCCACACTGGAACTCGGGGAGAAACTGCTGACATTCACAACTGCTATCAGAGCACATCCCACTGGAGCCCAACTCTTGTAGGAATACCTCTAGGGCACCCTCCAACTGCAAAACAGCAGCCCATACCAAAGGATAATACCCATGCCTGATCCTGGGACAAATATGATAGCTTCGCGAATGGAGTCAAGGGGATATTGAAAAAGAAAATCCTCTCCAGTGTACGCTAACCTGGCTTATGCTCCATTCCATACCAGGTTCTGGGGAGGGAGACCCGTGCAAAAAACAAAGATAAAGAAGAGTATATATACATAGGGCCCTGGGCTACCAGCTTTATTATCAAGCTGTTGAATAAGAAATCATTTGCCCAGGGGAGTGTATATGTAACTGAAAATGTATGTATATATGAGTTCATTCTAGTGCACGCTTTTAAGTGAGGCTAAACAAACCCCTGAAGGGGAAGTGATCTATCCCAGGTGGCAGGGCTCCTCTGACCTTCCACATCCCTCACTTAGACATTCACTTCCCTGGTATTTGTCAGAAGGCTGCTAACTGTGGGAGGCATCTTTGCTCCACAGAGGAGCAAAGATCGGTTGCACGCAGCCCCTATCTTCAGGGAGTCTATTCTAGAAGATTTCTGAAGTAAAATGATTCTAACTTGGTCTTCAGTGCCAGAAGATGAACATGCCAAAGACAGCTAGAGATTATTAAAAGCCAGAAAGTTGGAAGTTTCATTTTATCCATGTAGAAATGGAAGCTTCTAAACAAGGCACTTTTGGTTGGGGGGAGAGAAACATGTGCTAGGGGCAGTAATTTGCTGAAGTTGGAAAAAAGACTACTTCAGAATTCCACAGAAAGTGATGTGGGTAGAATAAGCAAATAATGGGACCTCAGAAACAGAACATGGGCTGTCTCAGAGCCTGAGGAGGACTAGCAAAGTCCTAAAAGTGTAATTTGGTAAGAATAACAATGAGTGACTTTATAGAGTGATTTCTAGATCCCAAGCATTCTATGGGGCATGCAAAATACTTCATCTCATGTATACCTGCAGCTCAATGAGGCAGATATAGATGAGCAATAAGAAACTCAGAGATGAAGTGGATTTTCCCCAGTTCTTGCCCTTACTGAGTATGAGAGCCAGTATTTGAATCCAGGAAGCCTGATTAGAAATCCATTTTTGTACACCACACAGAGGTCTCAGTGCAGTCCTTAGACCAACTGCATCACCATCACATGGGAGCTTGCAAGAAATGCTCATTTCCAGGCACCCACCCCAGGCCTGCTAATTCGGAAACTGTGGTAACAGGTCCTGGGAGCTGCTTTAGCAGACCTTCCAAGGGACTCTGATGCACTTGATGTTTGAGGAACACTGCACTATTCTAGACTCTTAGAAATAAGAGATCTGGAGTGATGTCCCAACTCGACTGCAGCTCTACCTGCATGGTCTTGGCAATTTATGTACCTTTCTAAGCTTCAATTCTGCTATGTAGGAAATGGAGTTAATAATAAGGACCCTGTACTCCCCAATCCTGGAAGGTTTTTATAATTAATAAAATGCAAGTGAGGTATCCAAAGCAATGAAGGGGCCATAAATTACCCTTGGAGTTCAATTGCAGGCTGCACACTGATCACAGGCTGTGAATCAGGCAAAAGCCCTTTAATCTAAACCAAAAGACCAACAATTTAGAAAACAAGATTGGAGGGATTTGGGGTAATGAGTCTTGAAGTCCAGAGGAACTGGTTATGACTAAGCAATGAAGAGACCATAACCACCAAAATAATGGGAAAATGAGTCAGCAAACATTATGTCAGCAGGGGACAGGGATATTAGGCAGCAGGGGACAGAGAAGAGGCAAGCTAATTCTAATCAAAACCCATGAGAGAAAACTCAGCAGCATGGATTACTTAGGATCAGGATTCAAACACCATATCTTCAGAACAGATGACCAATCACCCAGGCCAGCATGCCTGAGCTGAACAGAGGTGGCACCAAGATAGAGATACCAGTTTCTTGAACGCTCTTACCAATAGCCATTGTGTAATTGTCAACACACATCATCAGTCTACCGAAAAGTGGGAAAATCGAAAAACCCTATTTAAAAAAAACACACCTACATTTAAGTCTAGCTTATTTGTGCAACTGCTTTTGACACTGAAACACAAAGATGCCTCTCTGGAAAACAGCAGAAGGTAGCAACCACCTGGTTGCAATTTAGGATGATCCCATTTTATTCCCCTGACTCACCCCACGCCCAGCTGTCTACTCACATGCAAAGTCACATACATTAAGACATAATACAGTGCCCTGAATTACAACGACATGAAACTATGAATATGAATGTCCAACAGAACTTTCTTTCTTTTCAATGAATAACCCAAGTATTTTAAAAAATATATCATCCAAATACTAAAACCCTATCACAAATTCAAGTAATATGCCACACTGCTGAGTACTTCTAAAGAGTCTAGTTATTAAAATGACTCAAGAATAGCCTTGAAAAGAGAAGAATTATGAGCCCTATAGTGCACTGTGTTATGCATATGAGACAGAGAGACTTTTATGCTAAATAGCATACAATGGATATATAATCATATTATTCCAGAAACCTTTATTGCTTGGAAAATGTTGATAATATCTTCTGACAATATTTATTTTCATGATATATTTATCTTACTTTTCAATACAGAGTTGATTTTTAAAAATTCAATCTCATTACCAATAATTTATATCATGAGAACAAGATGTGAAACTTATAGTCCAAACTTTGCAGATAGGTGAGACAAACTTAGATATCATTAAAAACAAGGGTCCAGAAATATTCCATGATTGTTCTAAGACCACAGAAGTGGTCAGAGGCAGAGCTTCATTCTCCCCTACATAAAAATGGAATTAATAATAAGGACCCTAACAATGACCAATCCTGGAGGATTTTCAAGTAATAAAATGAGATAAATGTAAGTAAAATAGCTAGAGAGTGAAGGTTCCATAAATTAAACCTGTAGCTAATTCCCTGGCTAAAAGTCTCATCTTTGTACCCTGGTCTTCTCCCAGGGTACTATCCTCCATATAAAATATTTGTGCAGAAAGGAAAAACAAACAAAACATGGAAGTAAAAACTTTCTAATCATCTCATAGAATAATGTTTTGTATTGGAATTTTAATCTTATATCCTAGAGGATTGAATTTCAGTAGTTCCTCTGTGAATGCAAGCAGGTCACATGATCACTCTGACCTTAGTTTCATCACTAGTTACAAAGCAGTAACTCTGGTGAGAACACACCTGAGTGACAATGCCTGATGCAGGAATCCACACAAAGCAGTGCTCAGCAAATCGGCAAGATCCTAAGGCCAAAGCACAGGAGTTAGGTCACCTACACTGTGTGTACACTGTTAGAGTCCTTCAGTGAGTAACCTCTGGTTGAAACAGTCATTGGAATATTCATTAAATATATTCTGCCATTACAAACAGTCCTCCAAACATATTAGTCCTTCAAAAGTATTCTCTTACGCCTTCTCAGCCACCTATTCCTCACTCTTATGGTACAAATCATAAGATTCGATTAAAATAAAAATGCATAGGGTTGAAGGGGACTCGTGACCCCTCATTGGAATCCTCAAACTATGGCCCTAAAGAAAGAGCAGCTGGTGAAGGAGTAGAGGCTACAGAGGTGACCGCACCGAGTCACACAAACTCATCACCACCAATTTCCCATTTATCTCTCCCTTATACCTCACCAAGTCCTATCCATTCTACTTCCAAAATGTTCCTCAACTCATCTCCATTCCAACTGACCAAATCTAGATTATCTCACTTATTAGTCATTCATTCATTCACCTAGCAAGTTTCTTGGGGTTCCTCTTACATATTAGGCATGGTAACTGGTACCAATGTTGGGATGGGGGACATTCATTGATAAATATCCTCTGTAGGAGATGCTCCACAGGAGAAGCTCACTTTGGCTACCATAGGTCACTTGGCACTATTCTCACCAGTGTAATCCATCCTTGATAGACAGCATTATTATCTTCCAACTCAAAGAAAATAATTAAAGGTACTGGCCTCTTTAAAGTTATCAAAATTCCATACAGATGCCATCATCCATACCTTTGCTATTCCCCTTTGATGAGACCTCTCTTGCAACCTGGAAAACTCTTTTGCATTCCTCAAGGTTCTGCCTCTTCCAGTGGTCCCATAGCAAGTTGTGCATGCTTCCATTACAGTAATTTCTGTTTTCTCCATACCTAACAAGCACCTAGTGCTCAGCAGGTACTCAGTCAAGAGTAGATGATATGACATCTTTCCTTTCCTCTGAAGTAGTTATGCTTCCATGACCACTGTAATGACCAGATCTGACAGTTATAATCAGTTCATTGTTTTATTTTCATTCGACATTTGTTTGGTCTTCTCTTAGCTCCTCTGGGTCCTGTTTATATGCTATGAACAACAACAAAAATGTGCTCAGATGCCCCCGTGAAAAGATCATCTTTCTGAGTGATAGCCACCAAGGAAAACAGAATGGATATGTCTCAAATATCCCTTCTTTCTTTTCTATTCACTCAATGAACAATATTTATTAGGTGCTACTCTAAGATATTAAGCATTGGTAATTGAAAGTTTACCTAATCCATGTAATCTTAAACAAATGGATGAGCTTGTGATAAGGAAAGCGTGTGGAGCCTCTTAAACTACATTAAAAAGAACTCCCAGTGTGTAAAGATTTTTTTTCCTATGAGAGGGAAGGGCTTTAGCAGATTCTCAGAGTTTCTGATTCAAAATATTTGCTATTATAAACTGCTCCAAATCCTGGTCAGAATAACATATATTTATACCTAAATTCTAAGAATTGCTATTTGTTATATAAAAGAAATCTTCAATTTTTACAAAACACCTTGTTCAAGCATCAAGAGATGCACCATGGTGTTAATTTACAAGCAGATTCTAAGTGTTTGCAGCCTTTTCTTAAAAGGGTATTTGTCTCTTCTATCTCAGGGTATAATAAACTCTACAAGGACACTGGAGCCTGTTTCCTGATTGTTTCTTCTCCTTGCAGACCAAGAGCAGCACTCTGAACACAGTGGGGACTCTGTAACTTACTAATCATCTCAGCACACTTCAGAGCACACGTGTGAGGAGGAGCAAAGTGGCTTATTAAGATGAAAGTGACCCCAAAATACAAATACAATTATTAAAATCTCTTCATTTCCTTTTGTTCTTTCTAGTTCTAAAATCACATGTCAAAGAGAAAAGAAGACAAAAGAAAAAAAAACAAGAAAAGAAAAGAGCAAGCACTTTGGAATCAGACCTGAGGAACTGGGTTTCATGCTTTTATCCAATTATTAGTTGTGTGATCATGAATGTTCTTTACCTCTGTATTCTACCTATAAAATGAATTTTTATTAGGGGCTGGAGGTATAGCTCAGTGGTAAAGTGCTTGTCTAGTATGTGTATGGCCCTGCTTTCAATCCCTGGCAATACAAATGCCTAGCAAAGTGCCTGCCCCATAATAGATACTTATGGTCATGATTGGTGCTGCTCACTAAGGATTTCTAGTTCTTCCTTCTTCCAGTCAAACTTCCTTTTCCTTTTCAAGTTGGATGGAGGACCACGTAACATGATTTTGTCATTGATGTGGTTTGGATATGAGTTGTTCCCCCAAAGCATCTGTGGTCATACAGGAGTATTCAGAGGTGAAATGATTACATTATGAGAGCCCTAACCTAATCAGCCCATATTAGTTTGAATGGACTAATTGGGTGGTAACTATAGGTAGGTGGGGTGTGACTGGAGGAGACACACTACTCTTACGTGCACAGGCTAGACCTGCAGTCATAAGATGGGTTGGGGGAAATAAACTTTTCTTAGGTCACTGATATTTGGGGCCTAGTTGTTACTGTGGCAATTAAATCCCAATTGTATTCTGAACAATACTGTGCTTAGTGAATATCAGTTCTCTGTCTCCATTAAATCTCACTAGGTGTGCATCAGGTTTGCACTTTTTGTTCTTAAAAACTGGCCTAACATCAGAATTTACTCTAACATGAATACAATAATTAACTTTGCTTTCTTAATGCATTTGGGCAAGAAGAATATAATTTTTAGAGTTTCTTAAAATTAAACTTTTATTCAAAGACATGTTGAGGTGATGAGAGTTAGATTCTTTCCTCAAGTTACACTTCCTAGGTTCTGTGGAGATTTTGCTCTTTACCACCTTCTCTACTTCCACAAATCAAAATGTCTTCAGTACTCAACAGTTCCACATTAGGACCAACTATCTAACTAGAACATTTATCACAGAAGACTGAAGGTGTATGTGTAGGTAAGGGTTAATGAAGGGTTGGTAACTTCCCATGTTGATGTGGATATAGGATGAATGGAAAGAATCAATTTGAGAGGGTTAGAACATTTTCCAATTATATATTGATACTTAACAAACTTCCCCCAAACTTAGTGGGTTAAAATAACAACTATTTTACATCTAATAATTTTGGTAAATCAGGAATCCATGAAAGGCTCTGCTGGATGATTCTTCTGTTGATGTAACATGGATGAGATCACTCAGTCCTGTCCATTTGGCAGCTGACTGGTCTGGAGAGTCCAAGATGGTTTCATTCATATGTCTGGCCCCTTGGTGTGCTACCTGGAAGGTGGGTCTATAAACTAGTTGTGCCTATAAACTGGAATACCAAGATGGTAGCCTGAAGGTACACAGATTTCTGACAGGATAGATCAAGGTTCACAGAGAAAGATTCTAAGATTAATCTGCAAGGCTTCTTATGACTTATACTTGGAAGTTCTATATTGTTTCTGCAGCATTTTTTTGGTCAAAAAGGACCAACTGGGTTATATCTAAGTGAAATGGAAGGAAGAGCAATCCTATGCCTCAATAGGAAGACAAAGCATTTTCAGCCATCTTTCTTTTACCATGGAACAGCAATCTCTTGACTGCTTCTCTCATTCTCTAAGACATCATTTGATCCCAAAACCTCTGCCACTACATTAAGCTTAGAGAAGAAAACATTAATTAATAATTCCCTTGTAAGTTTAAATATCTTCCCTTTGGCCAAAGAGGGTTATCTGGATTCATTTGCAAAACTCTACTGTGCTGAATACCTTCTTTGCCCCTTCAATTGCATTCTCTACTCTTCCTATATTCCTGGAAATTCTGAGCTGCATGAGTTACATTGGTACATCATTCACCCTTAGGTTTGTAGTTGGGTTCAGTCAGTAAGAGGCACTGGCAGGGAAGTAAAGACAAGAAGAGAATGAGCAAGGGCATATCCCCCCATTTTTTGGATCATTATGGTTGCTCAAGTGCTTATAGCTGAGCTGAGGACACAGCTCCTGTCAGGCAGGCCTCTCTAGAGTGACATCTATTTTCTCTTATCCCAATAAACTGTCTTGCCCCTTGTCCCTTCAGGCTGAAGTGTGATTTGCAGTTGTTCCCTCTATATTAGCTCAGTGCCCAGCACTTGGTAAATGTTTAATGAATGTTTTAGGAAGAATAGTTGAATGAAGGGATAAAAGAAAGAATTGGAAAGGACATGTATTTAAGAGAAGAAAAACTATATAACAACCAATTCTCAGAGTTAAGATTGAGGAAACTTCTTGTTTTCCTATCCCAGGAAGGATAAGACACAAGAAAAACACAAAAAAGAAATACCTATCCTTCCAGAGGATAGTAAATTCCATTCTCTCAGAAACTTTGAAGCCAGGAAAAATACTGAAGGTTATACACTGACACTCTTCTGGCATGCAAAGTTCTCTCTGCCTCTAACAAGTATATGCTCCAGTATAAGAGAGAAGTCTATAGCTCTCTGATGAATCCCCCAAGTTCAGCTGGCCAACTTGGGAGCCTTATCATGGCATTCCAAGTCACAGTTCCTGTCTGAGGAAAAGTAAGTACTCTGAGGAAAAGTAAGTCCCCAGAGCTAGAATGAATGTCAACCCACAGTGATCATTTATTTCCTTTTAAATAGATAAGATGCCATCACTGAGAACATGGAAGTCTGGTTTTTCCTACTAGAATTCCAAAGGACAAACATTGGGCACCACAGGAAGCTGCCGCTTTAATAAAGCAAAGAACATTCCTCATGTTGAGAAGAATTCTCTATCAGTGTCAATGGGCTAAGAAATCATATCTGTAGCTCAGACCAGGACTTGCAGAGGGTGGTAAAGAGAGGCCCAAAGGTACTGAAGATACAAGTCTTAAACAGTTCTCCATCTGAAGGTAGCTCTAGACTGGACCAGGATGCCTGCCCTCGCTTCCTAGGTGATCTTGGAAAGCTACTCATGTTTTCCAGAGTTCTTTCTCCTCCTCCATAAATAGAAAGATGGGATTAGATGTTCCCCATGAACTCACCCCAGACCTACCAGTCTGAGATCACAGGTCTCAAAGAAAGCCTGGCCTCTGTGCACTAATACAATAAATTTGACTCTTAAGCCTTATGAGAAAACTGAAAATGTTTTCGTATCCTTTTGAAAAGAGAACTGAGGCATAACAAAGTTCTACAACCCAGGTTGTCTCCCATTTCATTTCCAGCCAATGTACACACACTCCTTAACTCACCTCTTGGCTTCAAAAATCCCAACTGGTTCCAACAGAAAAGTGTGATCTAGCACAAATTCAGTGCTTCTGGTGACTTGGAGAAAAGTCATTACATAAAGCTGATCAATAGTATCACAGTCGCATGAAAAGCTACTCATTCTGAATTCAAGAGAAGAAAAGGGAGGCTGGAAAGTCTCAGATGTGTTCAAGATTTCTAGGTGATATTGAAAAATTGTCTGTCCTCCCAAAGTTCTATCTAGTTCTCTGTTCTATAGCCTTTCTTGTTTTTCTTCTTTTCCCCCAGAGTCTAAGAGTAGGACAGAAAATAAATATAATTTTTTTATACAACAAGAATATAATAATCATAACAGAAATAGTGATGATGATGATAGTGGTGATGGTGATGACGATGATGATGATGATGATGATGATATTTATGCAACCACCAGTAGGAATTAGGCATGAATCTAAGGGCTTTAAAATATTAATTAATTAATTTTTCAGGACAGCCCCAGATGATAGATGCTATTGTCATCCTTGCTGGCAGACAAGGAAGCTGAGGATCAAAAAGGTTAAGTAATTTTCTCAAGGTCTCCCAGCAGAGATGGTGGTACTCAGACTTATGCAATTTGATTTCAGCATTTATGTCTTCCACTCACTATGGTGAATGGCTTCCCCTACATGTGGATGTACTGATGCCAAAGAAACCTGAAAGTATGCTTTGAACAGTTTTTAAAGTGGAGGAATGATCATGAATTTTTATTTCTAAGCCCAATTTAATCTGTTGAATCAATTTAACAATTACCTGGGAATAGTAGGGATGTCAAAAACATTTATCTTGTTAAAAAAAAAAATGGTTCACCAAGCATAGCATTGATTTTTTTTTTTTTTTTAAGAATTGAGTACAGATTAGCAAGATATCACACCACAAAAATCTAAATTCCTAGGCTCCTTACCCTCACTCTTCAAACTATGTTATCCCAAACTGCAGGGCTGGGCCAATTGCTCTGAATCACCATAGCAACCACCATCAGTGGAGATGCCCCCATAGAAACAGACAGGGGAAGGGCTGTCTTTAGAATCCCATTGTTGTAGAAAGTGGATATTTGAAGAGAAACTGCCCTACTGAAGACCTTTCGTTTTAGGAAGAGGAACAATCTTGCTTTTGCCAGAACTTTCTGTTCTTAGATTTAATACAAGTTGTTTCTTTTTCTGTCCCTGGAAGAGATTTATGTAAGTCCTTAATTTCTGCTTTCTTTCACAATTGCACATTACAAAATCTACTATGCACATATATGTGGGTGCATATACATATGTAAACATACCTGCATTTATACATGCATAGGTGCTTATATGTATAAACACATATACAGTAAACACATATGTGTCTAGATAGATAATATATCCTTACATACCTAACATACAAACATGTATTCACTAACTTCCCAATTTCTCACCATTGGACTCTCAGCTTAAATAGCTCTGACAGATGACCTGCTCATCTGGAAACAGATTTAGCTGAGAAAGGACACCAAGCAGTATCTCTCCCTCTCTCTCTCTTTCTTGCCTCTAATGAGCAAAGGGCCTACTCAGATGTGATCTGATTCATTAAGGACAAAAAAGGTCTCTGCTTGCTCATCCCCTGACCCCATGCTATGTCAACAGGGCCAGCCAGGCCTGTCTGCCAGCTGTTTCCCCATCACTTCACACTGTTTAAAAGGGATGCAAGGGAGAGAAATAAAGATAGGGAACAGGTATTTTTTCTTTCTTCAAAAGTTGTATCATTAATTTTTAACAGTGGCTTTGAAACCATCATCAAATTGAGATTGGGGTCTTAGAGAAGTCGGAAAAATCTTTGCTGCAATAGGGAACTGCCCATCAAATTTTAACTAGGCTCTGGAAGTTGAATGAAATGGATTTTAAGTGTCCCTTTCAATTCTAAGTCTACAAGTGAAAAAAAATCTTGGCTAAGGTCATGAGGACAAATAATAAATGATAGGGGAGTCAGCCTGTGGGAAATACAGACATGAATGCACAGGTTTTTGTGGTGTGGTAGAAAAAGCCCTAGTTGGTGAGTTTGGAGGCTCTGCCCCTCACTTGAATGAGGGCTACAGTTTGGATCTGAAATACCCCCCAAATGTCCACGTGTTAAAGTCCCTGAATTAATTGGTACTGTTGAAGGTGATGGAAACGTTAAGAGGTAGGGCCCAATGAAAGGTCTTCTGGTCATTGGGGTCATGTCCCTTCCTGGTTCAGTCATAAGGTAAATGGTTTACCATGCTCTCCTGCCATGAGGTACAGCCCCCGACCAAAGGTGCAAGGCAGCAGGGCCAAATGAGCATGGACTGAAACCTCCAACGCTGTGAACCAAAGTAACTCTTTATAAGTTGGCTATTTCAGGTATTTTGCTACAGTGATGGAAAATGGACTAACCCAGTGAGTCATGTGGGCATGAGAATGACTTCCCTGAGATGCTCAGTCCCCAACTTTGAGAAAGAGGCATTGAGTTCAATTACCTTGAGCCCTCTTCCATTGCTTCTGTGCAAACATTTGATTCTAAAACTACCACAAGCCTCAGTGCTGCTGGCTCCAACCTCCAGTTTGCCTCCTATCCAGGGAAATCTACTCACACTGCTTCTGCAGGTACCGAGTGCTTCCACTACACAAATAAACACTCTGACACCTGCATCCACTGAGGGGAGATGAAAGTACCCCTGAAAGGAATGAGGTAGCCTTGCACTCATCATGATCCGAAGGCACTTTGTAAAGCAAGGGAATCATGTTCCAAGTGCTTCTGTTGTGTATGCAAGTTGTTAGTTACAAGCACATTTTTGCACGCATGGTCAGGCCTGTCCAGTGTGCACAGAGCTTAGCCAACAAACATACCAGGTTGTGAGGAAATGGCATACAAAAAGGATAATCACCACAGCATGGCCTGTAACAGTGAAATCAATAAACATAAATTTAAAATGAGATGATTTGAATGTCCACTGAAAGAGGGCAGATTAAACAGATTATAACACATCCATCCTATGCTGCTGTGACAAAGAGTGAAGTAAATTTCTAAGCCAAAAAAAAAAAAAAGAGTCACTAGTCCCTAATAATCTTTTTTTTTTTAAACAAAGGAATGTTCTCTCATTCTTTTCTCTCACCCCTCTCCTTCTCCTATACTGCAGTGTTCTGTCCTCACAGAACCTCTGAAGGGTCCTAATTAACTGGTGTGAGCTCATATCTGGGGAAGAAACCTGAGGTAGAAGGAAGACTTCCTTCTGAACAATTTAATATTTTTCAATACTATGATCATGGTTTACTTTTTCAATTAAAATGTCTGCCTCATATAAGAACAAGCAAATCAAAACCCAACAATGAGCCAGGCACGGTGGCATACTCCCATAATCCCAGCAGCTCGGGGGGCTGAGGCAGGAGGATCACAAGCTCAAAGTCAACCTTAGCAAATTAGTGAGGCCCTAAGCAACTTAGTGAGAACCTGTCTCAAAATAAAACATAAAAAGAGCTGGGGATGTGGCTCAGTGGTTAAGCACCCCTGGATTCAATCCCTAGTTTTAGAAAAAACAACAACAACAACAACAACAACAACAACAACAACCATGACAACAGAAAACTTCCTTACTTTCTTAACATTTACCTAACTACTTTTCCTTGAAAAAATCACACTATGAGGCAACGTGGGTTTGAGGCCAAGAGAAGAAAAGCTTTTTGGCTTTGTTTGTTTGTTGTGGTGGTTTTTAAGAGAGTGAAGAGGGAAAGCAAAAGGGAAGAAGAGAAAAAAACCAGTCTCTTCCAAACTAACCTTCTGTTGAAAAATTATGTCTAGCATCAGACTGTGCAATACCCATGAGGAAAAGCAATTAAGGGAAGCTCAGAGGGGGGAAATCATACACATGATCAAGGAAATTACTTAAGGCCAAAGGAAATGACCTGACTGTATCATGACTGGGGAAGGATTTGGCAGTTGGCTCCTGGATACCCAAAAGGGATAAATGTTCAACAATTAAAATCACTAAACACTAAAACATTAATAGATGTTAAAGTAAAAATATCAATCTTGATTTATCCATTTTAGGTGAAACTTACCTCATAGTTTCCCCGACAGGCTTTGTAAAATTGTAAATCAAATATAAACTATTTCTACTGAGCAGCTATGAAAGTATCTCAGCGTTAAAGGGGTAAAAGTAGAAGAGATTCAGAGAAAGATCCTAAAGATCAGCATCTCCTCTTCTACACGAGAAACTGACAGCAGCAGAGTTGGATGAAAAAGCACAAATTTCCCCCAAAGTTGCACTTAATTTGTTTATGAAGCAGAACAACTCACTGAGAAGAAATTTTTACAACTTAGTGGGTTAATGATTAGTCCAAGCAAGACACCATTTTGTTGTTACAGTAATAAATGGCATACAGTCATAATTAGCTATCACAATACTTTTCTCCTTTCAGGACTGTGAAAAATAGCACAAGATTGAAGAAGTTCGCATCTCAATTAGAGCATGCAAAAGTGGCATCTTATGCTGAAAATCCAGTAAATTCATATTTGACATTCCCCCGAAGAAGACCATACTTAACCCGTTTCCACCACCTCCCCAGGCACGCTGACAGAAACCAGGGCTGTGCTACTGAGTTTGGGGCATCTCTACTAGATGGTTCCTTTTAAAATAGAAGAAAGGATTTTGAATGTTTTCACCATAAAGAAATGACAAATGTTTGAGAGGAGAGAGGTGCTCACCCTGACTTGAATGTGACACAGTGTATACAGGTATTGAAATGTCACATGGTATTCCATAAAGGTATCCAATTTTTATGGATCAGTTTAAAAATTCCATTTACGGTTTCTGAGAGCTCCGCAAACCTGCTAAATCTATCTCATTGTCTTCATTTACCAACGTATCCTGTAAGATAAATTGACTTACTACTAAAGCTTTATCATTCAGATCTCTTAACAGATTAACTATTTTAAACTAATTAAAAATTCTGGTTTATATAATTTAGTAAAAGCACTTAGATACAAATATATTTGTCACAAGAGATAAGCTAATGAAAATATCAGAATTCAAAAGAGCTCAGTTTGTAGCTATTCACTATAGTTTTCCATGCACTGAATGCAAACATATATAGGTCCTTTAACTTGCAAAAACGAAGTGCTAGATTTAGAAACTAAAGTCACATGAAAGAAGTAATGTGTTTCTCAGATGCAATTATTATTTGCTGAATTATTATAAGCAAGTTTTCCTTCCTCCTTATCCCTTTATGAAGACTATAAATTATGGCTAACAAAGGGTCCTAACTTTTACTTTATTATTCATGTACTTTATTGCTGAGATGATTGATATAGTACATTATTGGTATTTATTTGTATGAGTTTTACTTATACATAAAAAAGGACACGTTTGGGATGTGGGTGTAGTTCAGAGGTAAAGTGCTTGCCTAGCAAGGGCCTGAGTTCAATCCTAGTACCACACATGCAAACATACACACACACACACACACACACACACACATACACACACACAGAAAGAAGACAAAAAGCACATGTTGATAGAGGAAAGACCAAAATTCATTTCATATAACATTCAGTAAATTAGTAAATTTTGACTTGGCTTGTAATAAAACTATTTACTGTGTATATATTTATATGTAAATATACACACACACAATCTAGAAACATTCTACCTACACTATCTTTATGAATGCTCTGAAATTTATGCTTCTGTTACAGTGATAGACGATGCTGACTTGAGCAAAGGAAACCTTCCAAATAAAAGAAAAAGATGAGAGAATGATTTCCTGTATCTTTAATGGCCTCATCATGCTTCTTTTATAACCATTTCATCACTTTTTTTTCTACAAATTAAAACTAGAAAATACCAAAATACCTCAATATTGAATAATATTTTGGTAAATTTTAGATTTTTCAGATTAACAATCCTTGAACTGTAAATACCTACATTCTCAGGTACTTGAATTCAGAGTGTTAGGAATTAACTCTGGTTAACTCCAAATTTGTCTAAATTTATATTTTTAAAAAGAGATAGTTATTTTTCTCCACCAGTGGGATGATTCTTACAACATATATAATTTTGCACTGCAATTTAAAACACAAAACCTGGCAGGACTAATTTACATTTATATCATACTGAGAGTGTTTAATTGCTAGAATGCTACATTGCATCTTTAAAATATGTACATATTATAACTATCTTGATGTGGAACTACTAGAAAAAACTTACATTAGATACACTAATTTATTTGAAAAGAGCTCTTTAAAGTTCACAATATGCACTAAATTCTAGGAATTCCAAAGTCTTCACTTAAATATTTACCCAGTTATAATTAGTTCAGTGATTCAAAACCAATACCTTGTATGTGAGTGGAGCCTAATTCATAGCATGGTAGGCAGTCACTAAGCCCTACAGTGAGTACCAAAATCCTGCTAAGGCACCCAGAAGCACCTTGCTCTGTTGACTGATGGAAGATCTGGCTGCTCCTGGGTGGATCTTGGCATCCAACACCATCTCTTTTCAAAGCACTGCTTCATGTCTCCAACCATAAAATAACTCGACAGACAATTTTTCCTCTCAGTGGTGATTCAGAGAGATTGTGTTCCTTTCAGGGGCTACACAAATGGAAAGTGACTAAGCCAGATTCCACAAAGATCTCCTAACCCCTCCACCTGTGGTTATTCTGCTTAACTGTACTGTCTAGATAAACCTAGATGGTGCTGTTACCCATCACTAAAGTAAAACTGAGTGAGGGTTTCCTGTGATTTTAATCTTCAAAAGCAGCAATATTGGGGCTGGGGATATGGCTCAGTTGATACAGTGACCCTGGATTCAATCTCCAGTACCACAAAAAAAAGGGGGGGGCAATGTTTGTACATACAAAATATACACAGGCCATAAGACATTTGTGAATATTAGAGCTTAAATGAACCTTACAAGAGGAACTAACGTTCATTTAACTATACTACCCTGCCTTTCTCACAGTAATTGATGCCAAACTAACTTCTGCTATGGGAAATTCTTCCATGTAGAGCTATGACTACTGAGTGTTTCTTGAATTACCACAGATGTCAGAACCTGCCTGTGTCCCCTTAAGCCTGAACTATTTCTGTGCACACCAGCCAACTCAACAGTCACCACCTACATCCCTCTGCTTGAGAGCTCACTCTAGACATTGGATCCTGCTCGGCTTATATGCATGGAAGGTTATAGTTCTGTGGAATAAAGAACCATTGACTGACAGGAGTTACTGGATTAACATGCCAGCTTCCTCTGTTTTCTAATGTGATAGCTAGCTCTGAGATCCATCTTCTACATTGTTTCTGAGAGTTCTCCAGTGGGATTAAGTTCCAACTGTTCAGTGCAAATTTTCCTGCTAATGTACAATTTATCAGTTTCCTCCCCTTCCCTGTTTCACTTCCCCACCTTCCCACCAGTATTTCCTGGGATCACCACTGTTGTAGTTTGGGCTGCTATAGCAAATCTTCATACACTGGGTGACTTATAAACAACAGAAATTTACTGCTCACGGTTCTGGAGACTGGAAGTCTGAGATCAGGGTGCTGGCATGGTTGGTTTCTGGTGAGGGTCCTCTTCTGAGTTGCATATGTCCAACTTCACATTGTATACTTATGTGGCAAAAAGGAAGCTAGAGGGCTCTCTGTGGTGACATTCTTTAGTGCACTAATCCCAATGAGGAAGGTTCTTACCCTCATGACCTAAATTACCTTCCAAAGTCTCCACCTCCTAATCACCACATGGGGGGATAGGAGTTCAACATATGAATTTGGGGGAATACACATTCAGTCCATAACAACCTCTCAGATTACTTGCACCCAACTCTTTGTCTTGGAATCTGCTCATGGTGCCCCAACTGAAGACACTGTTTTTACTATGTGTTAGGCTTTAAATTTAGTCCATTTTCTGTTTTAATTAATCCTCACAACAATTTCACAAGTACTTTTAATAATCATTTTGCAGATGCAGAACATGAAACTTACATATCATCCAACTAGGGGTAGAAGAGCCAGAATACAAAAACAGAGCTTGATGAGAGCTCTGAGGTCTTTTTTAACTACCAAGAATCATTAAGTCCTTTATCAGTGTTACCTTACAGGTTTACATACAAAATTTCTGCAGAATATCTTGAATCACTTTGTAATCAGTAGAATTCAGTGGCCAATAGAAACTAAATAAGTCCAAGACTTGCAAATACCCAGGTTAGGTAAGTGACTCTAAGAGAATACTAGATTTGCTATGGTGAGGATATGAGGTGTCTCCAGAAAACTTCTAGACCTCATCAATGAATTCAGCAAAATAGCAGGCTATAAAATCAACACACATAAATCTAAAGCATTTTTATACCGCAAGCGACGAAACAGCTGAAAGGGAAACGAGGAAAACAACTCCATTTGCAATGGCCTCAAAAAAAATAAAATACTTGGGAATCAATCTAACCAAAGAGGTAAAAGATCTCTACAATGAGAACTACAAAACATTGAAGAAAGAAATTGAGGAAGACCTTAGAAGATGGAAAGATCTCCCATGTTCTTGGATAGGGAGAATTAATATTGTCAAAATGACCATACTACCAAAAGTGCTATACAGATTCAATGCAATTCCAATTAAAATTCCAATGACGTATCTTACAGAAATAGAGCAAGCAATCATGAAATTCATCTGGAAGAATAAGAAACCCAGAATAGCTAAAGCAATCCTTAGCAGGAAGAATGAAACAGGGGATATCGCAATACCAGAACTTCAACTATACTACAAAGCAATAGTAACAAAAACGGCATGGTATTGGCACCAAAATAGACAGGTAGATCAATGGTACAGAATAGAGGACATGGACAAAAACCCAAATAAATACAATTTCCTCATACTAGACAAAGGGGCCAAAAATATGCAATGGAGAAAAGATAGCCTCTTCAAAAAATGGTGCTGGGAAAACTGGAAATCCATATGCAACAGAATGAAACTAAACCCCTATCTCTCACCCTGCACAAAAATCAACTCACAATGGATCAAGGACCTTGAAATCAGACCAGAGACCCTGCATCTTATAGAAGAAAAAGTAGGTCCAAATCTTCACCTTGTTGGCTTAGGATCAGACTTCCTTAACAGGACTCCGGTAGCACAAGAAATAAAAGCAAGAATCAATAACTGGGATAGATTCAAACTAAAAAGCTTTCTCTCAGCAAAGGAAACTATCAGCAATGTGTAGAGAGAGCCTACAGAGTGGGAGAATATCTTTGTCACTCATACTTCAGATAGAGCACTAATTTCCAGAATATATAAAGAACTCAAAAAATTCTACACAAAGAATACAAATAACCCAATTAACAAATGGGCTAAGGATATGAACAGACACTTCACAGAAGAAGATGTACAAGCAATCAACAAACATATGAAAAAATGTTCAACGTCTTTAGTAATAAGAGAAATGCAAATCAAAACTACACTAAGATTCCATCTCACCCCAATTAGAATGGCAATTATCAAGAATACAAGCAACAACAGGTGTTGGAGAGGATGAGGGGAAAAAGGTACACTCATACATTGCTGGTGGGGCTGCAAATTAGTGCAGTCACTCTGGAAAGCAGTGTGGAGACTCCTTAGAAAACTTGGAATGAACCCACTATTTGACCCAACTATCCCACTCCTTGGCCTATACCCAAAGGACTTAAAATTAGCATACTACAGAAATATAGCTACATCAATGTTCACAGCTGCTCAATTCACAATAGCCAGACTGTGGAACCAATCTAGATATCCTTCAATTGATGAATGGATAAAGAAACTGTGGTATATATATACAGTGGAATGTTACTCAGCTATAAAGAATAATAAAATTATGGCATTTGCAGGCAAATGGATGAAATTGGAGAATATCATGCTAAGTGAGATAAGCCAGTCTCAAAAATCCAAAAGACGAATGATCTCACTGATAAGCAGATGATGACACATAATGGGGGGTTGGAGGGGGGCAAAAATGGAGGAAGGAGGGACTGTATAGAGAGAAAAGAGGGGTGGGAGGTGTGGGAGGGAAGGAAAAAATAACAGAATGAATCAAACCTCATTACCCTATGTGAATGTATGACTATGCAAATGGTATGCTGTTACTCCATGTACAAACAGAAACAACAGGTATCCCATTTGTTTACAATAAAAATAAATTTAAAAAAAAAGGGTTGGGGATGTTGCTCAGTGGGCAAGCACCTCTGGATTCAAAATAATAATAATAATAATAATAATAATAATGTATTAAGTTGTTTTTGTTAATATGATTATACTTGCATTATTGTGGCACTGTTTATAATAATATATATTAATATAAGCATATAATAAATACAATTAAAATAATTAAAATTTAAAAAAAGAATATGAGGTATCCCCTAAAAGTTCCAGTGTTAGTGCTGGAATGTTCAAAGATGAGATGATTGGTTTGTAAGAGCTGTGACCTAATCAGTTCATCCTGGTTTGAATAGACTGGGTGGTAACTGTAGGCAGGGAGGGTGTTATGAGAGGAGGTGGGTCACTGAGGGAGTTCCCTGGAAGGGCTCATCTTCCCTGTAGCCCCTTTCCCTTTCCCTCTCTCTACTTCCTGGCTGCCTTAAGGGGAGCAGCTTCCCTCTGCTACACCCTTCCACCATCATGTGCTGCCTCACCTTGGGCCCAGAGCAATGGACTCTGTGACCATGGACTAAACCTCTGCAACTGTGAACCGAAATAAACTTTGGTTGCTCTGCTGCAGGAACAATTCCAAAACCAGCTTAGCACATTGTGGGCATAACATAAACCACCTGTTAGAAATAAAGGCATTTTTATCTATTAAAAAAATGCAGAGTTTGAAAAAATAAGAATACTGGTAACTTATAAATTCAAGAACTTGAGACTCTAATAAGCTAATTAATAAGCTAATTAGAAGTAAGCCCAAATGTTACCTCTGGGGAAATACTAACTGAAAAGAGGAAGCAGGAAAGCCTCTTGGGTACATTTGATCTGGGAAGAGTTGTATGCTTAAGTTAACAATAATCTGTGCATTTTGTTGCAAATATGCTATGCCTCAACAATAAAACAGTCATTCTGGTGGGGGGTGGGAGATACAGAACCAGGTGGGTCCCAAGTGTCAGCAATGCTATTGCTATTGGTCTGATCCCACTTTGAGATCCAACTCTAGACTAGTGTCAGGGTGACTTACAAGTCGATTTGCTATGCTTACCCAGTCCCCATGATGTGCCCACACAGGGCTGGGCCTTATAGGTGCTAAACATCATACCCATGACCAAGGGCCCAATGGCATCTACTTCTTTAAGGCAGTCACAGTCCACTGCAGCCAAATAATTAGCAAAACAATTTCATTTATTGAATACAAACATCTCAGTGAGTCTCTGCTGTGTGCAATAAGCAAGTGACCAAGACCTGAACAAGTTCAGGAAGATACCTGTGAGATCACAGGTCTCCTGAGGTAGGTAGATATTAGATCATGAAGTGTGTCAATGTTTACTCATCCCAAATGAGACAAATGCTACAAAAGCAGGGTGAAGGTGAGTTGCTGGAAGAAGGTCATTGTGTTTGGAAAGTGAGGAGCAATGGTAAATGAGACTGCTAATCCAGGCAGGAGCCAGAGAAAGCGGGACCTGGGGAGTCCCAGTAAGATTCTGGTCTTATCTTAGAGCAATGGGAATCCTTTGAAAGGTTTTAAGCAGAGGGGTGGCATAATCAGATTTGCATTTTTAAAAAGATCACTCCACTCAGTATGCCAAACTTGTTGGAGGGGGGCCAGAAAGAAGGCTAGACTAGTAGACCAAAGAAGAAATGATATCAGCTTGAACAAGAGCGACAGCTGGAGAGACAGAGATGGACTTAGTTAGGAGAGAACAGGGGCGGGCCTTGATGATGGATTCACCATGAGGGTGTTGAAGATGACTCTGAGCTTTCCCACGTGTACCCCTTTAAACTGCATGTGTCATTCACAGAAGTGGGGAACACTGACCCTTTTGTTTCCATACTCTCCAGGTTTGCCAAAATAATCCGGATTTCATGAAAATTTATTCTTTGGCTTACATAGCTCACCAAATAGGAGACTATTTCTAGAAATAAATTTATAAATCAAAAAAAATTTTGACAGCAATGTTATTTCCTTTCCTATGGTCAGCATAGCTGTAGAAGAAATAGTCACATAACCATGAATCACTGTGCTGCCAGGTGCACTTATTAGGACATAAAGCCACCAAAACTCAAAAAGAAAATCCAAATTTTCCTTCTCTAAGTATTTCCCCTCCTTCCCTTCAGCACCCATAAACTAATAGTTGACTACTGTGTATGGAGACATATGCTTAGGAGTCTGCAGTATGCTGATTTTACTTCCCAGAGTAGTGCATTTCGAAGGTGGCTTCAAAAAGTCCCCTGCCTGAATGATTGCCAGCACCCTGCATAGTGTGGCAGAGGATGACCATGAACTCTAGAAGGCAAGCAGCAGACCTGGAACAAACTGCCCCTGTGGAATACAAACCAGAGTTCTCATCAAACATTATTGGTGGGGCACCAGAGGCTTTGATGATAAATATGCTTATTTTCAAAAATACCTCTTGTATGGTAGGAATGAGCAACACTCCAAATTTGGGGATTCATAAGCCATTACAGTGCCATAATCTACCAATGAGACAGACATAGGGAAGAACAAAAGAAAAATCAAAATAGGATAAAATTAGCACTAAAAAAATAATAAAGCAGAGGAATATTTCTCTTACTGTGGAGATAGGAAGGATAAAAACAATAAAACCTGAAATGGTGGTCTAAGAAATAACATTGTTTTGTTCATAAAACATATCCTGCCAAAGAGAATACTATGTCAAAATCATAAGAAACAAAATTATATTTAAATTTTGGGAAACAGGCAGGAGTCAGGTGTGAATGAAGTTCTGGTAGCACTAGGGTGAACATTTAGAACCAAGTATGGAAGATTGAGAACCCTGGTCTACAGAGGATTGACTGTCACATCTGGGCTTTAGAAGCCATTGAAGGTTCTGGAGCAGGAGAGTTGCTGGACTAGGGGAATCATGCAGAGTGGTTTATTGTGGATTTATAGTCAAATTCCTACTCTCCCCAGGAGATGTGATGCTCATGGTTTCACAGACAACTTTGTATATCAAAGCGACATTTAAAATTGCATATCTTCATTTATCATTTTGTGTTTATCATGCAAGTCTCTATAGGCTTGTGTGACAATATCCCCAAGAGGCAAGAATTAATCTATATTCAAGTTTCTAAAAGGACAAACACAATCGGTAGGTTTGGTTTTGTGAAAAAATACTTTCAACATTTAAATTGTGATTATGCATGTTTTTATTTTCCTTTTAAAAGTCTTAGGTTAAGAACTGAGTTGAGTTTCAAGTTCTAGTCAGTTTTTTAGTGACAAAGCCCAAATGGGCACGGTTACACAGAAGTGACACAGTTGTTGACTATGCATGTCATGCTTGGAATAAGTGTTGTTTTAGGTTCTTTGTCTCTTTAAAATCTTCCAGCAAACACAATAACATTTATAATGTACAAAGCTTTTCAAGGACATAGGTAACAAGCATTTTACTTGACTTTTCAACATAATGGAAGTTTAGATAAGAATGTGGAATGAGGTCATCATTTCTTTGATCCTTCATAATGAAATAAACATCTGATTTGGAAATTCATTCTTCAAAATGATTAGAATAATCATTGGTGTAAGGTATAAAGCCCTTTTCTCCCGTTACAGGAATTTCCCACCTCCCAACCACTTGTCAATCTGTGATGCGACCTTCTCTTCCATTACAGGAATTTCCGGCTTCCCCACCACCTGTCAATCTGCGTTCCACCCGCCTCTTATGTTACAGGGCTTACGCTACCGGCATCTTCCTGCCTCCCCACGTTATGTCCTAACATGTTATTGGTCCATCAGTCAGTCTGCAAGAATTCTCCTCCACGATTGGTTCCTCCCAGCCCACGAAATTCCAATATCTGGGAGAAGCCACACGCCATCTTCTCTCTTTCTTTTCTTTTTCCAACCCAAGCGGACCTTATCCATCCCCATAAAATGAAGTCTTTTGCGTGAGTTCACGTGTCTGCAGAGCGTTTTTCTGGGAGCTACCGACAAGTCACAACTGAGCCAGTGACCCCTAACAATTGGTGTCTTTTCTTTTCCTGTTATAGTGTAATTTATTTGTCCAGAATGTCCACTGATAATGATAGAAAAGCAGGCAAATGAGGTTTGAGAAGATGATGAAGCATAAATCACATGGTAGAGGTGAAGAGGACCCTTTCCAACAGATCTAGATTATAAAGAATTGCATTACCTTGTAATGACAAGGCAGGCCCATACCAAAAACAAAAGAGTTTTCTCTTTTGTACTGCCATGAAAGTATCAAGCATAGTACTATGTTCTAAAGGAAGAACACATTTAATGTGTTCCTTTACTATGAGAAGCTAAGCAAATGGATAAATGCTACCCAAATTCAAGACCTTTAAAAAGGGTCTTGAATACAAGGACAGTATTTCATGGTCGTTTTTTTTAAAGAAGGAGAAGATAGTCACAGAGAAATAGTGTTAGAGCTATGGAGGTGTGGCTTGCCCAAGCAGAAAACACATATTTTGTATACAAGAATGGCGAGAAAAGAGACCTGGCTTCAGAAACTGAAGCTCTTGCATTTCCTAGCAAGGCTTTGTCTGTGAAAGTAGGTATGCAGGTGTGAACTCCAGCGTCCTAAAGTACAGCAGAAGCAGAAACAAAATGCTCAGTTAAAAGATGAACCCTGGAAAGATTTCTTTCTAAACTACCAGGAAAACTGTCCTTTGTAGTACAGTAACTATGAAAATAATACCCAAAAATAAGTTATAGATAATGGACCTTCAATTTAAGGCAGTACCCTTAGAAACTGCTCCAATGAAGCTCCAAGCTTTAAAAGAACCAATAGGGCTTTCTTATTCAACATCACACTAGAGATCTTTACTATTACAAAACAGTAAGAAAAGAGCATATGGGATTAGAAAGGAAGAAATAAAGTTGTCTCTATTTTCAGATAAAATGACTATTTCCCTAGAAAAATCTCAAAAGTCTACCCCCACCCCCACCCCCCCCAAAAAAAACAAACAAAAACCAAAACTATTAAAACTAATAAGAAGTGAGTTTGGCAAAGTTGCATAATACAAAGACAGTAAATGAAATGAAGACATTAGCATTTCTATATATTAGCCTTGGAATGGGAAATGAAAAATTTTCAAAAGCACTATTTATAATGGCACTAAGAATACAGGGTCTAAATCTAGATGAAATTTAAATTTAGATGAGTCTAAATCTAGCAAGATATGCCCAAGATTCACATGCTGAAACTGCAAAATATTAACATGAAAAATCAAGGACCCAAGTAAATGGAGATAGATATCCCCATTTCCTGGATTGGAAGATTTAATACTGAAACGCAGATTCAGTGTAAACTCAACCAAAAATATCAGTAAGGTGAGTTTTGCGGTTATGTGTTGAAAACTGTAATCTTATATAAGAGAAATTAAAGATAACCCCCAGCTGCAAGTGCAAAGGGATCACAGTTTGAAATGTCAGCTCCATGCGTCTTGAAGTGTGGTTTCTGGACCACCACCAGCCGCAGCTGCACCATCTGGCAGCTGCTTCAGACCTGCTAAGTCAGAATCTGCATTTTAACAAGATCCCCAGGCAATTCAATTCATATGCATGTTGGAGTTTGAGCTTTATTTCTGTGATTTTCACTTCCAACCTTTCCCTAAACAAATTGCTTTTAGGCAAAGACTTTTTCCTCTTGTAGGCAGCAAAGTGAAGGTAAAGGAAATTAATTAAGGTCTTTGAACATTTGTTTGTCTTTAAGAGAGCCCCAGGTAGTGGACCCTACAGCTATCTCTAAGGTCTGAATAAGTTAAGGCAAGTAATTAGCTCCATTAGCACCTACTCTTCCTGAAGGGCCTAAATTTCAGAGTAGCATATTCACCGGATGCGGGCAAGGATCAAACAAGTTTTAAAAAACCTTTTCTATAATGACACTGTCGATTGTGTCTGAAAACAGTTAATTTTATAAGAGAAGACAGCCATAGCCAAAAGCACATGCTACCCACAAATTGTTGAATAAAAACATATGGTCCTAACTGGGCCTGGTGGTGCACACCTGAAATCCCAGCAACTCCAGGAGCTGAAGCAAGAGGATCACAGGTTGGAGGCCAGCCGTGGCAACTTAGCAAGACCCTGTCTCCAAGTACAACAAAAAGGACTGGAGGTGTGGCTCAGTGGTGGAGCACTTGGCCTAGAATGTGTGAGACCCTGGGTTCAATCCCCAGAACTGTCACAAGAGAAGGGTCTGAGGAGCTGAAGGGGAAACTGGACTCAGAACTAGTCCCATTCGTGGCCTATGCAATGGGAAAGAATTTCAGCTCATGCCCCTCAAAGCATAGACAGAAGTTTACTTAAGAAAGTGGATTCATATTCAAGGGAGAATCTGGGCTATCTCAAAAGAGATACCTTTGGGAGGAAGAAAGGAATATGCATTCAAGGGAGAATGGAGGTTTTCAGGGGGAGAGACAGCAACCCCTTGGTGTGGGAGTTAATATTTATAGAGAGTTACTAGAGGCTGGCTATACAATTTGCACCAGTTTTCCTCGAGCTTGCATATTGCCCTCATGTTACAAGGGGTCAAGGGTGGCAGCCAAGGGCATGTCACTCAGGAATTGCAATTGTTCATGGGTGCTTTCTGCATTTCACTGGTTTGCAGACATTTCCTTTGGACTCGGTATCTTTCCCTTGATTCCAAAATTCCTATCTCAGTACCACACACACAGACATATAGCATGGCCCTCTTTACTGCTCAGCTATCAAGATGCCACTCTTCCTTACCTTTGACTCACAGTAATTTTCTCTAAGGTAGAATTTGTAATTTTTTTCTCAAAGCAGTTCTCTCTCTCTCTCTCTCTCTCTCACACACACACACACACACACACACACACAGCTTTTCATCTGAGTTAGTTTCCAAACCACAGCTGCTTCATGGGTTGATCCATGACATTTGAGGCCATGAGGCGTTAGATGTTTTCTGTAAAATTACTCCAACATTTCTTGGAGTTAGTATGTGTGTTTATTATTTCTAAACTCGGGATCAGGGTATTTTGTCCTCACAGGTCTCTGAATGATATTGCCTCCCATTATAAAAGTTCTGTTGATTTCATCCAGGCTGAAGACACTTCTTCACTTCACTCCAGAAAGTTTATTCACAAAATAGCAGATCCAGCTATGATGGCAAAACCTGAGACCTGCACTTTCGTGGCCACTACCTCAGCAAGATGCCTCAGCATGAGAGAAGACGGCACACAGTGTGACCACTCCAGAAGTAAACCAGCCCATCTTTTGGACAGCCTGAGAACTTGTAAAATGAACCATTGAGCCTGGCAACTGTCCCACAGCTGGGATTAGGGAAATCTTCTCGGCCTCCTTTGAGAATTGCCTATTCCTGAAACATCTTCTACAACAAACATGTTGACTGCTTTCTGAGCATTTACTAGTAAAAGAGTCTCATAAATTCATTACCGTGACACAATCTGTAAGAGAATCTCAATTCTCCAATTTACCAACCAGATTATTTCTAACAAATGAATTGCCCTTGAGGCACGTTTAGCAAGCAAGTGCTCAGAACTCACAATATTTCATTATGTAAAAGAAACATTATAAAGAAACAGCACCACTGGTCAATCAGTAAACTGTCACAATCACATGCGTCACAGTTGGGACTCCGTGGTTCATGCTGCTGAATTGGGAAGTGTCATTCCTGTCCAATATCTGATATTCATTAGCACGCTGCTTTTTTTTTTTTTTTTAAATATGCTGTTGATTGAACCAAACCTCAGCTTTCTTCCTTCTTGAAGTAATTGGCTATGACTCATCCATTTGCACAGGACACCATAAAATGCTCTCTGTGTTTTGAAGAAATTAAGTGCCTGATTTAATCCACGTGTCTTCCTTTGGAGTTTTAATTATTCATTTCTCCATGAGAGCAAAAGGTTGGATGCCTTGGGTTATTTATAGCTGGGAGATTGTGGAAGAACACAGAGAGTAGGAGGAGAAAGAAGAGAACCAGAGGATAATATTCCATTAAAAATAAAGTCAAATCAGGCAGGAAGGCAGAGAAGCTGGAGATGAAAAAGTCAACAAGTAGGAGGGAAAGGAATCACTGCACATGATTAAGGCAGAGGAAGAGGAGAGCTGGAAGGAGAAATGAACTACTGTCAGAGTGAAATGGAGAAATGAAAGAGGGAAAGGAGAGAGAACTCACAGATGGGCACATAACAAAATCCTCATAGCACCAAGCCTGTGGGAGCAGCAGGGGGGTACTGAGTGCAGCCTGGCACTTCCAGCTCGCAGACCCAGATGTGAGATGATCAGGTTTGTCAGACAGGTTATGACTGTGAGCAGAGCTCACGGGACCGTAGTAACTGTGGAATCCCCAGGTTCATGGGATTGTTCCGAGACAGCCTGCAAAGCAGGATCTGGTTTCTGAGTTAGGAGGGGATAAGGGAGGAATGGTTGTATCTCTTTGACAAAGTGCCTTAAGCCTGTCTCAAAGTGGAACAGACTAGAATTTCAGCAAACCTGGAAAGCTAGCACCAGCATTTTTGAAATATTCTAAAATGTACAAAGTATCTACTTAAAAAAATTATAGGAACCTACATGTTGATGAGAATAACCAAGCTACACCAAGAACATGGAAATAATAATACAGTGATAGACCTGGAGTGGAGAGGTCATAATAAATGCAAACACTAGCTTTCTTACTGAACATGGTCCTTCTAACTCAAGTAAGGCAAGAATCCCTCTCCACCACGGTTTTGAAAAAGACCTCTGGATTCTAGCACTCCTCCAATTTTCTAATTCATCTGCCTGGAAAAATAAAAATATATTTCCGAGGATAATAAAAGTCTACTGTTAACCAACAATGGAAAGGGCAAACCATTTGGGAATGAAATGTTCAGACATTCCAATAGCTACTGTTATCCAGAAATACAGATCCAGTTCCGCTGAAACAGTCCTCTCTCCTCCCCGTTGCATATACTGGTCCCCACATTTGAAGATGCTTAAAGCTGCAAGCATGGGCAGGCAAGGAGGCTCCTGAGAAATGGTCTACTTAAGGATGCAGTGAGTATTTATTTACTCTTCCTCTAGTCCTCGCCCTGCTATCTGGAAGCTATGTGATGTTGATCAAGTTTGTGAAATTCCATAGGCTTCTTTTTCTCTTTTTAATTTATACAAATAAAATGAAAGTGCTGTCCTAAAGGAGAGAAAAGGCACGTATTTTACAAAGTAAAATAACTGCATCTTTAAGGACCTACAGCTAGCATTAGTGGAACTACTATATGCCCCATATTTTTTATTTTAAGCTTGGGACCAGAACTTTTCTTCATGACATGCAAAATGGAGACATTTTTATGGGTACGAAAGTTAGCTTAGAATATCTAGAATGGTCCAGCTATAACTATTTAAAAAATTAAGTTGCTGGCAATAAAATGGCCAGGTTTTGCAGGGTCTTGAATGCTAGGCCATGGGGATCTTGCAAGCAGCTGAGAAAGACAGAAGGTTTAAGAAGGAAAGCGGCATAATGAGAGTGCTGGTTTCATGAATGCAATTTGCATTTCTGGGATAATGGTGATATCAGTGACAGAACATTAGGAAAACAGCTGGTCTGCAAATGACAACATGAGTTTGATTTGCTGCCTGTTGAGTTTAAAAGGTGGTCAAGCCATACACAGAGAAACACTTTTTAGGAAATCTGACATACTAAAATCAGAGGAAAAGGTCAGGACTTGATATACCAATCCAGTGATTGTATGAATATATATAAATAGCCAGGCATTTAACTTGTAAGAGTCCTTTAGTTGCAAACAACAGAAACTCACTGAAATTTTACTTAAAGAAATTTATTAGAAGGATGTGGACTTGATGACAGAATTAAATATCTGTCAGAACTCCCAGTTTGGTTGGAAGGACCAGTTGAGTAGAAATAAGATCTGGGTTCCTGTCCTGGCTATTCCACTATTGCTTTAAAATTTTGGTTGATTTATTTTTTCTATTTTCCCTGGTCCTTAAAAAAAGGAGAGATTGGACAGATGATATGGAAAATCCATTTTAAGTCCTTTTTTTTTCAAATATTTCAAAATCCAAGAAGACTGAAGGAAAACTCAAAAGTTATTTGTTTTATTTTTAATTTTGTAACTGTTATGGTTTAGATATGAGCTGTCCCCCCAAAAGCTCATGTGTGAGACAATGCAAGAGAGTTTAGAGATAAAATGATTGTATTATGAGAGCCTTAAACTAATTAGTGCATTAATCCACTTAAGTGGATTAACTGGATGGCAGCTGTATGCAGGTAGGGTGTGGCTGAAGGAGGCAGAACACTTGGGTTGTGCCTTTGGGGTCTATATTTTGTCCCTGGTGTGCAGAGCTCTCTCTGTTTCCTAATTGCCATGTCCTGAATTGTGTTTTCTCCACCACACCTTTCCACCCTGATGTTTTGCCTCACCTTGGGCCCAGAGCAATGGAGTTGGCCATCTATGGACTGAGACATATAAAACCATGAGCCCCAGATAAACTTTTCATCCTCTACATTATTCTTGTCAGGTCTTTCGATCTCAGTGACAAAGAAGCTGACTAAACAGTGCACATTATGCAGTGGTAGTATAAGTAGGGATATCAATTTGTCTTCAGATTTCTATCTCAACATATTACTTAGCATTTTTAAGTCACATAGTTTTTTTTTTTTTTAAATCTAGGAATAATTCCTTTTCAGAAGAGTTAACTACAAGCATAAAAATCCAAATTTCCCATAGATGTTATTTCCATTATGTTCTAGCTTCTAAAGTTGCAGATGAGAAATCCAAGGCCAGTTAATTTTTTTTTTCCTTTGCCAGCTTCTTCCTGCTCAGAAGCTTTTGATAGTTTCATCCATATTTTGGAAAACTAGGAGCTTAAAAGCCCAAGTGTGTGTCTTTATCTTTTTTTTCCCTTTAATCCTGCTCAGAATTCAGTGAAAAACTTCAGTTTATAGATTTCAGTTCTTCTTCAAAGTAAGAAAATTTATTTTATTGTTTTTAAAAATAACTGCCTCTGTTCCATCTGTTCTTGTGTGGACCTTCTGGAATGCTTATGTTAGGGTCCTGGGAACCTCGAGGTATTTTAGCATCCCTCATTATTTTAATATTTTTATGCCATTGCTCTGTGCTCTGAAACCTTTCTTATTATTCATCTTTTCAGGTCAGTCTTTTCAGTTCTTAATTTTAATCATTCTCCCTTTCAGCTGAACTATTCTATTTTTAATTTAAAAAATAATTTCCAATAACAATTCAAGCAACTTTTTTATGCTATAAATAAATCTTCCTAAATACTCTTATTATCATCATCATTGGTCATCTCACATCTCTAGCAACTCCATTTCACTAGCTGACATCTGTGTTAAGCATCCTGTTTGGCTCTCCTACCTATGGTTTCACTACTATTTCCTTTGACTAACTATGACTTACAGTCATTCCATACTCCACCTACCCTCCAGCAATTTGAGAAGAGTCACCCTCAATGGAAGTTTCCTTACAGACACTTTGCATGTGTGTGTGTGTGTGTGTGTGTGTGTGTGTGTGTGTGTGTGTATAGTGATGGGGACTGAACCCAGGGCCTTGCGCTTTCAAGGCAAGAACTCTACCAACTGAGCTGTATTCCCAGTCCCAGCAGTCACTTTTGCAATGAAGAACTGACAGCAACCAGCTGAATTCTGTTCATCCTCTTGGAAGAAGTCTTTCTGTTTCCAGAACTTCTAAGCTGCAAGAAATGGGGTGTTGCAGCCTCAGGAACCTGGAAGACTTCATCCAATCCACATAAACCCCTTGCAATTACTTAGTGTCCAAGAAGATTCTTCAGGCTCTTCAAAGCCCACCCTTGGATTCTTTCCTTTGAAGAGGTCCTTTTTATCTCTCCTAGGCCAATCTTTGGCCATCTTTACTGGTCTCTTAGTCTCTGAATTTCCTAGACCCTGTTTGGCTCAAAGCTCAACAAAATCTTCAACTTGCTCTCTTATCAAGAAATCCCAGGAAAAGTGACCTCAATTATACCCCATGACCTGTCAGCTTATCAATCACAGCTTCCACTTGTCTTTGCATTTATGGTTTAGATATGAGCTGCCCCCAAAAGCTTATACAGGAGGCAATAGAAGTATGTTCAGAGGTGAAATGATTAGATTATGAGTGCTTTGATATAATCAGTGGATTTATCCACTGATAAGGGTAAGGGGGTGGGAGGGAACCATAGGTAGATAAGTGTGACTGAAGGAAGTAGGTCATTGGGTGCATGCCTTTGCAGTTTCTATTTTGTCCCTGGTGAGCAGAGCTCTGTCTCTGCTTCCTGGTTGCCATGTCCTGAGCTAATTTCCTCTGCCACACCCTTCTGACATGATATTCTGCCTCACCTTGGGGCCCAGAGTAATGGAGTCAGCTGACCACAGACTGAACCAAAATGAACTTTTCCTCCTCTGTTCTTGTAAAGTCTTTTGGTCATAGTAATAAAAAGCTGACCCCACCCCCCAAAAAAAAAAAAAAAAAACCTGCAGAAGTAGTTAAATGACAGTCAGAATGGGATGATAGGAAGTAACCTTCATGCTGATGTCTTCTCAGAATTCTCTACCTCAAGATGTCCTTTAAACCTGGATATTTTAAAATTATGACTAGTAGATCGAAGTCCAAGTTTCTAAAAGATATAAAGTAAGGTGACTATTGGAATTACAGGATAAACTCTATTTTGTAAAATAGTATATTGCAGAATAGCTAGCCTCTCCTTAGAATTCTAAGATGTGTCTGTGGTTCTGAGCATCCTGGATAACAACAGCCTGGCTTACAAAATCTTGAGGAATGCTATGCCTACCACAGAAAGAGAGGCCCTCAGAAGCTTTTCCCATCATCCCTCTGCTCGAGATTGTCTGAATGCTATACATGTACCTGTCTTTCATTCCAAGGGAATTGCCAGAGTTTTGCTCAACTTGTGCCCTGAGGAGGGTGTTCATAAACATAAGCCATTTCCTATTAACAGAAGAGAAACAAGTGTTGAGTTGACAGTGAAAAGCAGAATGGAAGGTGGTTGCTGGAGTCTGGTGTCCAAACAAGTCGAATTCTCCCCTAGGCATTGTGGCAGAGGACCAGGGTTGACAGGAAGGGCAGTGGTTTGGGAGCTATGCATAACTTCAGTTACAACTTCTACTGTGCCTTTTTTCTTACCTGTTTATAAGATTCAGCACACATGCTTACCAGTGACCAATGCAAAGAGAAGTTGATACTGGGAAGATTACCAACCAATGCCCACCTCGACTGCCTATTTCTTTCACAAGGTTTTGGGAAACGCAGAGTCCTTTCTCAACTCACATGATGGGCAGGTCCAGTTCTTTGATTCTACATAGTACAAAGTCAACTTACTTGAGAAAGAAAGGACCTGGACAAAGATATCTCTGGACATTTTCTTGCCCCTCACTACAACACCAGGAATTCTAAAAAAACAAAGAAACACTGACCTATCCTGCCCATGAACTTCAAAGGTCCCCTGTTGCTGTGGTTCTAAGCATCCTGGATAACAATCCATGATCAAGAAAAGAAAACTATGTCCAATTGCAAACCCCACTGTGTGTTCTAATGACCCCATAAGGTAAGTGCTCCCTCCTTTGCCCTTACCCCCTTAGCTAGGATGACCGCTAGAAACCAAGTTTAGAAAAACGCATTTTGGCACCACTAAAGGGAAGATTCACAGGACAATCTGTTCATAAGAGTTCACAAGTGAGTTTTCCACTTTGCCACCAGCAAAACATATAGGATAGACACTTTCATCTCCAGCTGTGACCCATTTTAACCCAAGTACTGAACATGTTTAGGAATTGGATTATCCACCTTCAAATGACAAGAAAGCAAAGCAGACATTTCACAGAGTTTCATCATCTTAAGAGTTTATAACCCACCTAGAAACTGTTCTCATTTATTCATCTATCAGACACACAGTGAACATTTGACATATGTTGGCTCCTAAGGATACAGTAATGAATAAAATGGGTGGGATTCTAGCAATTTGGGATTTCATTTATTCATTCCTATATTCACTCGTTCATCATATATTTATTGAGTACCTACTTATGTATCATGCTATTTTTGACCACAGAATTTTTGAACGATTTAAAACTCAATTCTCATACAGCATTTTAGATTATGGAATGACAAAAGAAAAGCAGGCAGGCCCTATCCTAGGTTATATTATAATGATAGAAAAATAAAAAGTATCTGATGGTGAGAAATCTTACGCAGATAATCAAAATATATCCATGTATTAAAGAGGGACTGTGGAGTTATTTTTAAATGGGTGGCCACAACTGACATGAAAGAGCTCCATGATGCTAAGGAGCGAAGTATTTCATACACAGGACTGTGTCCAGACAAAGGAAAGAGGGAAAGCAAATGCTGCCGTGCAGGAAAAAGCTTGTTGTATCTGAGGAGCACAAAGAAGGGCAGTGCACTCTCTGACCCAGAAATCTCCATCCTAGGTGTTTACTGAGATGAAAAAGAAGCCTTTGTCCACACCACACGCGAACAGCAGCCTTGCTCATCATGTCCATTAATGTCCATTAAGTCGTGCGAGGACAAAAGGATCTCGGTGCATTCACACAATGGATCCTACTCAGTGCAAAAGGAAGGAGAGCATAATAGCATGGGTGAATCTCTGGAATGCTGATGAGTGAACCGTATGCAGAAGGGAATACATACTGCATATTTCCATTGATGTGAAGTTCCAGAAGAGGCAGAAGAATGCTGTGCTGGAAAACAATTCAGAATGGTGGTTGCAACACTTCACTTTAAAAAATAAAAACATTTTAGATGTTGACAGACCTTCCTGTTACTCATTTATTTATATGTGGTGTTGAGAATCGAACCTAGTGCTTCACACATGCTAGGTAAGCGTTCTACCACTGAGCCACAACCCCAGTCCCGCAATGCTTCACTTTAATCCAATATATATCCTGATGTGGTTAGGGACAGATGTACTGATGTCTACTGTTTGCTTTGAAATGCATCAAAGTATAAGATGGATTAATAGATATAAGGGTGGACAGATGGACAGAATGTGAAAAATCAAAAATCGTAATGGTAAAACCTAATTGGTGAGTACATGGGTGTTTACTGTAACAGTTTTTAAATATTTCTGATATTTAAAGTTTTTCATTGTAAAATCCTGGACAAGAAAATAAGGTCAGGGCAACTCAAGCAGCCTAATGTGATGGAGAGAATCACTAATCAAATAATTTGCTGAAGGAAAGAGGTACGAGTTATTTATTCCAGCTAACCAAAAGCTTGCAAAAAAAAAAAAAAGTTGGAAAGATTGGACCAACTCATAAGAAATAATCAGAGAACAAGATAGGAGAGAGAAAAGATAATGCTATCATAAAAATGGGATTTAAAGAAGGAAGAGACTGTCAGAGGAATTTGGGTGCAAAAAGATAAAATTAGATTTAGCTATAGAATTTTGTTAATAAATGAAAGAAGGCAGTGTGAGGCCTCCATGTCACAAGGTGATACTTATTAAGTACTTACTATGGGCTTAGTGTGCTAAGCACAGTACATAAATTTTAACAAATGTTTTATCCCTAGGTGTTGGTACAAAATTTTGTACAAAGGTACAAAATTTATTGATCTTATGGTCTACTGGTTGGGGAAATGACCACCAATAAGCAAGATAATAAATAAAAAATATCCAGTTTATGGAATAATGATAAGAACTACAAACAAAGAGGATATAACGCGTTAAGGGGGAGGTAAAATTTTAGACAAGAAAAATTCCTTCATTAAGAAGGAAATTTTTGAGTAAAAATCTAAAGGAAATAGAGAGCTCATGATCTGGGTGTTGGAAGGAAAAATCTCCAGACTTGACAGACTAAATAAGTGCAAAAGTCCTGGGTCAGCAGGATTTCAAATATGTTAAACTATTTTCAGGAAATGGGCAGTATGCTATTTTCTCCGTCCCTGCGACCCTCTGAGCTACGTACTGGAATCACCCACGAGTCACGGATGGGGACACCAAGGTACAGAAATGTCCAGACTTTGCCTACATCTGATCACAACAAAACATGGGCAAAACCAGTCACAGCCGTGTCAAAACAAAGCTGCTTTAACACAATTCCAGTCTCTCTACTATGCTCCTTGTAGATGGATGTGTCACAGGAAGGAAAAGGCCATGGCTCTGAACAGTATCTCCTGATCACAAAAGCAAGACAAATTCAATTAAATCCTGATTGCCCAATGATTTAGGCTGCTGGCTGGAGAGCAAAAAGGTCAACCAGGTCGACCAAAAGATTGCTTGATTTGAATGGATGATGATTATGGTTAATCTTAATTCAGAAGAACAAAAATAAAACACTTCCATAAAGGGGCAGAAGGGAAATCTTGTCCGAGTCTGATGAATAGATAATGTCAGTAATGCGGTTATTTTAATCAATATACCACGGATGAAATGATAAAGGCAATCTGGTTGTCAGGGAAAACTGTAAATGTCTCACAAATAGGAAGAGTGACTGTTGCCAGAAGAAACTCAGAGCGTATTGGCCTGGACAATCAGAAATGCCTAAATCTTCTATTTATTTAAAAAAACAAACTAACAAACAAGAAAAAACACCTCTCTGGGCCCAGAGGCACATCCGTGTAATTCCAGCATCTTGCATGGTTGAAATAGGAGGATTGTAAGTTCAAGGTCAACCTCAGCAATTTAGCAAGACTCTATCTCAAAATTAAAAAATAAAAAGGGCTGCAGATATAGCGAGAAAAAAAAAAAAAGAATTTCATTCATACTGAGTACATTATTCCAAGCAAAGATTCTTGAAAATGTCTTCAGTCCTCATGAAGAGGATGGAAGACTGAAAGATGGGTCTTAAGGCTTTCTCCTTCCATCCATTCCCCAAATGAAGAGATTCTTCAAGATGCTGAGGCTGAATCAAGGCTAAATGTCTATCCAAGAGTGACACCACTGAGTCCATCCAAATTATATAAGCTTCTCTAAGTTTTTCCCAGCGTAATAATCATTTGACATCGACTCTGGTAATCAATAGGCAACCGAATTCATTGTTCTCGCTTCCCACCATCAGCTGCTACTGAAAAGATTTTTCTTCCCTTTTGTGGTCCTTTCTAAAAGCTTTCATTTTCCTTAACCAGGTTATGTTGTTCCCAGTGAGTCCTGGGCTCCTTTCTGAAGGATGAGATCATCACAGACACAGCAGTACCAGCTAATAAAAGTCTGTAAGGCTGACAATCTTGTCATCACCTTTGGCTCCCACACCACTGTGTGACAGCCCCCCACGTCTGCTCTCCTGACCTCTCTTATTTGCCCCATCCGTCATCTTAAAAGCACACTATGGTGTTCATAGTGGAGTCACAAAGGTCAAAGACCAATTGCTGTAGAAATGGGGATATTAAATTAAACCTATGCCCTGGCAGAAAGCCTCCTAGGACGCAAAGGCGAGTGACAGGGACTAAGGCTCTCATTAAGGTGTTACCAGCTTGTCACTTTCTCAGGACTCCGGCAAGTAACCGAGCTCTGATTCAAGCAGGAATACAAGACAGTGCTGTTCCAGAGCAGTTTCTTCAATTTTTCTTGCCACATCATACTCAAATGCATAATTTTTTCCTTAAGTTCATCCTAATGATTCACAGTCGAAAAAATGTGGAGAATGACAAGTAAGACTTTATTAAGCACTTGTCTGCTTTGTCCTCCAGAAGTTTACAGTTTAAACAACATGAGGCAGGGTTAATGGGAACAGGTGTGTTTCTGTTAAGCCTGCGGAAAAGCGGTCAACCGTGTCCATTTAAACTTGATTTTCAACTTTTAAAAAAAAGATTGATTAGCGATTTCTTTCAAAAACAAACACCACAAATCAATCCCTTCCAAAAGTTATTGTGCATCAAAGTGTATATAAAAAATAATTATCTTCGGCAATAAAAATTTAAGTAGAATAATATATGAAGAGGTCAATCTTCCCCAATACGTTTCTAACAGGATGGTGACCCCAGTAAAGGCAAGGGCTGTCAGTTGGGTCCTCCCAACTCAGAGTGTGGTCCTGGGATGAGTAGCCTCTGAATTGCTCAGGAACTTGTGAGAAATGCAGAATCTCAGTCCCAGCTCCAGCTATGCTAAGTTAGAACCAGCGTTTTAACAAGGTCCCCAGGTGATTTATATGCACTTTGAGTTTTAAGAAACACAGTTACATGAATTAACTGTGGGTTCTGAATGGAAACCTTGCTTACTCGTCTTTGACCAGTGTGAGCTGGTGTGGCTTCCTTCTGCAGTGAACACACACACCAGACCCAGAAGTACTAGAGTCTGCGAGGACAGCACAGGTGATGTCATGGGCTGCCACTTCAGGGAAGCTTTGCATTGAGGGAGGACTGGAAAGAGTGTCACAGCGAGTGACTTCTCAGTCTGTTTTAGATGATGCTGTCTTGTCAGGCAGGCTTTGAGGTATCGGTCTGATCAGCCTCTTCACAAAGCATCCATCAGACAACTCACCATCCTGACCTCAGGACCTTGCCCACCTAGATGATTCCTTTCTGGGGAACAGGTGAGTGAAGTTCAGATCTCCTTCCTCTAGAGAGTCAGACAGCAAGGTGTGGGATGACCTTTGCAGCTCCTCAGCCCTGTCCCCAAGGGAAGCCATCTACACCACCTGCTTCTGGGAGACGGGACTTCTGCCCACCCAGGGTACCCTACGATGGATGAGGAGTCCGTGGAATCAAGACTCCAGCTGGGACGCTGTCCTTGCGTTGCATAAACCATCCTAATGTCACCTTCTTTGGTATATTTCCTGAGTGGAAAATGATTAAAATTCAACTAATGTCTCTCTCAATCCAAGTTCATTGGGATCTGGGAAAGTAAAAAGTGACTTGATGGAAGAGAGCAACGCAGGTCCTGATTAAAAAGACATGACGGCTGACAGCTGGGGGCCACGGAGGCTGCGATGCTGAAACTTGCCAGCACCAGCATCTTAATTGCAAGATGGCATTCATCAGAAGATGCCCCAAATTAACTAACCTGGGAGAGCAGAAGCGGGGAGTGAAGAGGGGCGGGCTGACCCTAATTAAATTGGATTCTGTGATGGAAATGATGGTTTCCTCATCTCTGAATGGCATCTCCCTCCCTCCCTTCCTTCCACACCCTTCTTTAAGCATTTTCTACAAGTTCTAAGTGGTTTTGTAAAGGAAGCAGATAATCTATCATGAGCATCATTTAATTCTCTTCTGTGAGGATTACATAAAAGTAGCCTTAAATATCTATTCTATAACCATGTGAAATATATTTTTTTTCTGATTCTAATAGAACAAAGCAAAAGAAAGGTGAATCTTTAGTATAAATTCATTTTAACAATTACGAACAAAGAAGAAAATAAAATAACCATTCATCTCAGAGATGAGAGCTGTTAATATTTTGATATATTAATTGACATTATGGTATGCACCGTGTGTGTTAGAGAAGTGGGAAGGTGGGAACAAAGGGAGAGAGACAGAAAGAGACTGAGAAATTGGGGATTATAATGTGTGTACTTTTTTTTCCTGTGGTACAGGGGATTGGAACCCAGGGCCCCACACAAGCTAGGCAGTTACTCTAATATGGTACAAGTCAGAATTCCCCTTCTCCACCTCCTCTGTAGCCAACAGGGCCATGTGACTAATTTTAGCCAGTAGGATGTGACAACAAGTGATGTGTGTCTCTTTGGTCCTCTTGTATTTTAAGATAGGGTCTCACTAAGTTGCCCAGGCAGGACTCCAACTTGTAATCCTCCTGCCTCCGCCTCCCAAATAGCTGGGATCACAGGCGTGCTCCATGGCACCCGACTTAATGTGTATATTTTCATATTATTAAATTCACTTAGCATTGTATTATGAAGAATCTTAACATTTTTACCCTGACATTGAAAAAAGCAAAATCTCAAGTCATGTCATCTTTTGAGAAATACTAAGAAAAGGAAACAATTCCTGAACTAAAACATTCCTGATGGTTTGGAAGAAGTATCTTTAAAGAAAGAAAAGAAAAAGAGAAAATGCAGCCATTGGTATAACCAACCTTGAGAAATTTCAAACAGACAAAGTTGGACAGAAGATTAATATGGTTAAGCAAATGAATTTAAATTAACATCACAGGCCTAATGAAACTGCCAATCTCTGAAACTGTTCTGAAGAAATCTCATGCTGTTACAACCATTGTCTGAAATCCTGTGATTCAATGGTAGCAATAAAATGAAGGACCAACATCACAGAGTAGAGTCTCTGGAGCTTACTCATATCAATTCTCGTCCCCTTCTAAGCACAAGGGAGAATTCCCCTTCTCCACCTCCTCTATAACCAACAGGGCAATGCAACTAATTTTAGCCAATAGGATGTTACAGGAAGTGATATGTGTCTCTTCAGTGACTGATACAAAACAGACCCAGCACCCAGTTCTGCTGTGATGATCTTGAAGGAAGCCTTGTGAGGAAATGGCAGAGCCAAAGACCTAAGCAAGCTCTCAGTTTGCTGATACGAAGCACAACTGCCCAGGAAAGCCACCCAGGAAAGCCACTCAGTGATGTTAAGCCATCAGGGTTATCTATCAAGTGAGCATGACCTATCTATTCTAATAGAATCGCCCAACAGCAAAACGAATGTGCCATTTCTATCTCAAATATATCCTAACCATATGCTGCTAGGCCTCACAGAAGGAAAACAACAATCTACTCACATGCCCTTCTTCTCCATCTGTCCAGGTGATACACCAGAGTTGGTCAGAATGTGTGAAGGGACCAAAGCACAGGCCAGAATCCAGGATCTGTTGACATTCATCATTCAGTGTACTTCAGGGTCAGTTGACATTCACCTAGTCAGTGTTTACGAAGTACCTACTATGGGAAAACCATTTTTCAGGGGGATTTAGGGATCAAGAAGCTAATGAGAGGCAATGCCTTCCTTCTACAAATTTAAAATCTAACAGAAGAAAACCATACAAGTACAAAGACAGGGTACTGGGGAAGCCATTTCTCTGTCTGGACCTTAGCTGGTCATCTGTCAAATGGGGATTAAGAACAGAACCCTCCTCACCGAAGCACAATACTGGACACAGAGTAATTGTTCATGAAAGGCCTTTGATTATTATTGTTTATTTACCTGCAGGGTATATTATAATTGACACAGAACTTGTTCCTCCTTCTATTTAAGTAAATTGGTCCCTCACTGACTTTCAAAATATGTTATTGTAAAAAGGTCATGAGCTATGCAGAAATTATTCCAGAGATAAAAATCTTAGACATAACACCCTGGAACATGTGATTTCTGAAGACCTCTATTTCTTCATCAATAAAATTGAAATAACAGTTTCTCCCTTGGGAAGAGTCAAGGAAATCAAGCATACAACTCAGAAACATAAATCTCTCCCTCCCTCCTCCATGCTTTAAGAAAGATGAACAGCACCAAAGGTGTAAATCCTGTTTACAACTGTTAAGTCAATTATCTCTAAGTATCTACAGGCTCTGAAATTCCAGGAGTCATTCACAGCATATGAAGCCAGATGTTTCCCAATCAGGTGTGCCACCTCCCTCTTTTGAAATCATATAATTCAAAACCCTCTGTTTCCTAAACAGAGGATTGTTATCCATAATTTTTGTTTATTGGCATAAATACCTTTCCTTCACTTTTTGTAGCTCTGAGTGAGGTTATTTTGTTAAAATGGTGGTTGAGAAATAAATTGCCTTGATGAGCAATAAGCAATCAGAAATGACTGGATTTCCCTAGTTACCTTGGGACATGACATGCCCAGACCTCAGAGGGTCAGTGTGGGACTGGAGTTGGGATTCCACCATCAGCTAAACTTCAGATGCCAACCCGACATTGTATTTATCCCATTTACTGCTGACTCAGATACAAAGAGGCATTAAGAATGAGTTAAAAAGCAAGAGCACATCAGAACTGGATGTAATTCCCCACTGAGAAGCTGATCGAAGGCTACAACAACTGCTTTTCACCTTAGCTGTTCCCCTTATTTTTTGTTAATAATGCATATGGTGTGCCCAGCACCTCAAGTGGGTAGGTTTTCCTGGGATCTTTGATCCAGTCTTTTCTTGTAGAGAGGAGGAAGAAGAGCTCAGAGCATGATGGGTTTTAAGTGGGAGAAAACAGGAGAAGCATCCTGACTTTGTGATGTGGAAAATAATCATTTCAGTGTCTCCATGTCTTCCTGTCGAAACTTAAGTATTGGTTCCAAGACAAGATTCCATCAAGTTTAATCTTTGATGGACTGTTTTCTCATATGCTCCAAGCAGGAACTTTCCATTAGATGCATCTGCATTCCAATTGAGGTTCCCCCTCACTGACTCACTAGGTAAGTAACAACCTCACTAAGTCCCAATGCCATGCCTGTAAGATGAGGAAAATACCACTTAAACAGAGTATTGGAAGGATTATGAAAGATAGAGTGTGTGTAAAGTGCTGGGCAGAGCTACTGCACTTGACCATGCAGGCTACACACCACCTCCACAATCTGAACTACAAGTTGTGCAATATGACACCTGCCCAGCCATACATGGCAGTCCTTTTCTTCATTCAACAGTTCATTCATCCACACATTCACTTACTTATTCCAGGTACTAGGCTCTTGACTTTCCTTAATAAACCTCAATGAATTATTCATCCATAAATTTATTCTAAAAAACAATTCTTGGATCATCATGGCACCTGTCATAATTTTGTTTTCCACCTCACAGCCAATTGCTCATGTGTCATTACCCCACACGCCCACCACCATTGCCTTATCCCAGCGTATCATCTGTTCATCACTGTATCCTGTTTCTCCAGCACAAAGCAGGGCACAAAGATGGTTCACAATGGATGTATCAAAAGCTGAATGCCAGACTTCTTTCCTGGATGCATGATAGAAGCACATTTGACATGTGAACTCCCAGAAGACAAAGTATTTTGTTTGATTTATGAATCCCCCAGACCATAGATTAGTGTCTGGCACACAATAGGTACTTCATAACTCTTTGTGGAATAAATGAATCCTGGGAGCCCTTACAGATGCTATGTGAACATAATTCAAATTTCTGGAATGTGACTTATTATTCTTTGTTGAACAAGGATTGAAAGAAAGTATATCAAAATGGAAAAACATCTAACCCCAGTGAAATCTACCTCCAGGAGTAAAATGGAATGAATAACAGGTATAACAGCCTGACTGCTGAAGAGTAACCTGAAAATGTTCACCCTGTTGCAGACTCACTACCTGCAATCCTCAAGGTTCGTGAGAGGATACTGTGTTGATAATAAGTGCCTTCTGTGCTTTGTCACTCTGAACACATCATCCCTAACCTTCACAATGCCATAGTGCTGTTATTCTCTTTTAAGGATCAGAAAACAGAACAAGTCCTTAAGTAACTCATTCACACTTTACCTGCAGGAAGTTACTGAGAAAGAATTTAAACAGCTTATCTGCTCTGAAACCCAATTTCTCCATGTGGAGAAGATATTGTAGGTGCACATTCACGCACAGACACATGTGCAGTGTGCACTGTCAGCTGTGGCTCAGGATATGCCCACAGTTACTTTCCTGAAGAAGGGGTCGCTGAACTTGACTTCTAAAGATTTTTCTTTTTGATTTTATTTATCTCCAAAACTTATGTTCCCGAAAATAAATCCCACAAAAACGCTCTTTATCTATATCTCTTGATGACAGCACCCAGAGGGAGAGATCTCACCGAAAATTCTGAAAATTCATAGGCAGTATACTTTGGGGGTCAAATACGCTGATGATCTTTTCCTGACCCGTGCATTCTGGGGTCAGTAAGCCAGTCTGCTGATCCAGTTTAATTATTTTCTGATGAATATGATGACGATCATCATGGAACAGATGATAGGCCCTACCCTCAGGAGCCTGTGCACACAGAATGCAGTGGGTCACTGCAGAAAGGCCCATATCCTCTCACCTAGAAGGTGGACCACCGCAGGGTGTCCACCTGGAGTCAGAGGAGGGGCTGGTGCTAGGCCACATAGTGCTCTAGGTCTCTCTCTGTGACAGATGTCAGGGTCTGCAGGGTGTTTTATTAACGAAATAAAATCCAACAGCTTCAAGGCACCAGCCGTGTTCTGCACAAAGCATTGGCCCACGTGGTGTCAGGATCCCTGAGGAAACTTGGTCCAGCTTCTCCTGGGGGAGAGGAGGTCCTGTTCTGCAAGCTTTCAGAGCTCAGCACAGCCTGTCCCCCTTCCCTTCACGCTTGTTAAATGCCCAGCATGGCTTTTCAGGGGCCAGGTTGATGCCATATGCTCATGCCACTGAAGCATTTTACTGCCTGAGCAGAGGCACTTAGCAGAGGAAAGAGCACACTGTTTTCATAGCTGGTTGGCTCTTAATACTTCTTTAGGAGGCACCAGGCTTCAAAGAGAAGATGTCTGGGAAATTTGGGAAGACGCCAGGAAGGTGAAGTGTTCCCAGTGACACACTCCAGGATGTCAGCCAGACAGGGAGAAGGGCCCAAGTCATTAATAACAGAATTCTTGTGCAAAAGGAAAAAAAAAAAAAAAACAGAGGACAGTAAAGAAATTATATAGGCAGAGATGCTTTCTTTAATGCCAAATTAACATTTGGGTTACAGGAATGATTCTCACTTAATCAAGGCCAATTCTGTCCTCCAAGGGGCATTTGGCAAAGTCAGGAGATATCGTAGGTTGTTAGAACTGAGTGGTGGTGTTGGGTTTGAGAAGGTTGCTACTGGCATTAAGTGGGTGGAGGGGCCAGGGATGATGCAGAACATCTGAGATTACACAGGGCAACCTCCAATAGCAAGCAGTTCTCTGGTCCAAAATGTCAATAGGTTAAGAAACCCTGGGTTATGTTAACTCTGAATAGATAAGGAAGCACTCTCTAGGGTATAGCCTTGTTGCTAGTAGCCATATTAGAGGGATGGGTAAGGCACCCTTACCTGGGTATAAGATCTGGATTTGAATTTTAGTGCAGAATATTCTAGCTCTATGGCCTTGAGCAGACTAGCTGACAGCAGGAAGCCTCAGTTTCCTCGTTGGCCAAGTGTAGTCCTAACCTGGTGTTAAGTTTAAAGCACATGGCATGGTAAGATGGCATTGTTTGCCCCCAGCTCTATACACAACTCCAAATCACTGAGCACTGATTATTAAGGCCCAACAAAGTTGGAGGAGGGGTGTGGGGAATTAATGGTTTTTCAGAGAAATTTACCAAGTGCTTGGTCAAGCTGAGAGGACCAATGCTTGAGTTTGCAAGATCTCATGGATAATCAGACCCGATGCCTCTCTGCGTAGAAGGTTCTTTGACTCTAGTCAGGTGAACCTCACCACTGTGTGCACTAAGCATACAGTGCACCTCAATGACCTTCCTCAATTACTATTGTCCCTTTGCTCAGCCCAGGTACCTGGACGCTCTTGAGTCCTGGTCTTTATTTTCAGAGGCCAAGCATAACCCCAGTCATACCCTGGTCAGAGAGAAAGCACTGTCAATACACAATACTTAGGCACATGTCACTGTTCACCTATGACATGAAGTCAGAGGGGCTATGGCCTCTCTTCACTGTTCCAAAACTGAGCAAAATAAGGCCACACCTGCCTGTGGTCTCTCCCACACATACCCTTTTATAACTAATATTTGCCTTGATGCTGTCACCTCCAACCTCAAAGCCCTGTCCTCACAGCAACCCAAGAGCTCCCTTCTCTTTAAGCTCCATGGACTTCCTGGCACATGGCTTTCCCTGCTGGCTTCAAAGGCACCTAGGCAGGGGAGCACCACAGAGCATTGTTTAGCCAGCCCACACAGACTACCTCAGAAGGCCTTCGAATCAACCAGCTAGAAGACGCCTTAGAAATCATCTAGCTCAGTCCAAGCTGGTGAAACGGAAGCTCAGAGAGAAGGAGGGTAGGACCACTGCTAGGCATCCTCTTGCAAATTATCAATGCTACCTGTCTAGATGGGGGCAGTTCTGAGCCAGGTAGAATCACCTGCTGAGTACAAGTGTCCCAGTCCTCAGGCCAACAGACAGAATACTTTGTATTCTAGGAAGAAGTTTGTTCCAAATCACAAAAACAAGTTAGCACAGAGCCAAGATCACCTGGACATCCTTTAGCACAAATAGGATTAGCCACACATGGAAAATAAATACTTCCTTATATTCTCACTATCTTTGCAAAACAAGGCTTCTTGGTCAAAAAACCTGGATGTCACACTTTACTTTAATAGTTTTCCTTGTGGTCCCTTTCATAACGCAAAGGGGATTGATCAAAAACTTGCCTTGGGTGGTGATTTCCATTTTACACATAGCCGGTGGCTCAGAAAAAAAAAAAAAAAAAATACCTGCAAAGAAGCTAATGGGTTCTGGTTTCTGGAGAAAGGGAATCTAATCATCCAGTTCAGAATCAATGCTTAAAGATGCAAGTTCAACTCCCAAAGGATGTTTTGTTCTGAAATTGTAAAAAGCTAGCATGTGCGGTTATGTGAAAACAGAGTCACATTTCAAAGAAACCCATTAAACTTCTCATCACTGTAGTATTTCATAAGACTTCTGTGATGAAAAACATATATGGCAACTTCAAGTTGGAATTAGAATACTTATTGCAATCTGCAGCTTAGGCAACAGGAGAATGTGCCAAAACTTCCGGTTAACACTTCATTCATTCCCTTTATTCTATCAGCAACCTTATCACTCTCATTCCATTTTCACACCCTAAACTTTCCTATCCATGGACCCTCAGTGAGTTCTGCCACTAGGTGACATTGGGAGGCCTTCTTCCTCTTCCTTATGCCATTGACATGTCTAATCTTTAGGTCAAGGGTCAACAAACTTTTTCTATAAAGGGTCGGACAGTACATTTGGGGGCTTTGTGGTCTCCATCATTGTAGCACATAAGCAGCCCCAGACTATAGATAAATTCATGGTGTACCTGTGTTCTGATAAAGCTTTATTAATAAAGATGGGTGGTTGATGACCACCTAAAAACAGGTGGTAGGCTAGATTTGGTTCCTTGGTCACAGTTATGCTGACCCCTGCTCTAAGTGGTGCTGGGCATGTGTGGGCAGAATCTGAGCCTAGTTTACAGACACAAGCTGAGAAAGCCACCATTAGGTAATGCTCCCAGAAAAACAGAAATTAGGTTGGGCATGATGACAGACACCTGTAATCCCAGTGGCGAAGGAGACTGAGGAAGGAGGATCAAAAGTTCAAAGCCAGCCTCAGCAATTTAGTGAGGCCCTAAGCAAATGAGCAAGATCCTTTCTCAAAATAAAAAATAAAAAAGGGCTGGGAATGTAACTCAGTGATGCTTAATTGAACGTGGATTCAATCCCTGGTACTAAAAAAGAAAAGAAAAGAATAGAAATCAGGAGCCAAGATGGCAACGGTGGGAAGTCTTTCCTCTGATCATACCTCCTTTGTCAGGAAGTTTGGAAGAGGATTACATGAGAAGATTGGTATCATGTTGTAAGAGGAGGGACTTATCCGGACATGAATGCTTCTTCTGAGATACACCTCCAACGCTAGCTTCCATGACAATTGCCCAAGCATCAGGACATTAATGGATTGATATAAGATTCTGCTGCTCAGGCTGATCTCCACATTTTCACAGGATACTAAATGGGAGACCGCCAAAACAAGGGTCTTAATAACAGTGGTACATTTAAGAATTCATGTTCTGTTAATCTGCTTTGGAAACTGTAATGTGCTAAATAAATGCAAGGCAACATTGTGGATTTTACCTGGCTGGCATTGCAGGTGCCTGATAAAGTACTATTAATATAAAAAAAATCATGTGGTGGTGCCAATTTAGGCAATTACATGAAATTATAGCTGAATAAACAAAAAAAAAATTTGAGTTGGATTCCTCAGGGGCCCATGATCAGGAAGGCATTACATGGGTTAGATGCTTTATCCTTTTCTGGGAGACAGAGCCTCTGCTTCCTCCCTGCCCAAACATGTTCTGTTTCCCAGATTAGACTGTAATTCTCCAGTGTAGTGAAGGGGTTTTGTACTTCTCAGTATTATTATACTGATCTCAGTACTATTATACAGTATCCCTGCAGTTTAAACTAATATATAAATGCTAACATTTGAGAACAATTAATTACTCCATGCCAGGCACTATTCAAATTAAGTTAAAGTCCTTCCCATTTAATGACCTTACAACAACCTATGAGCTGCGAACTATTTTTATGATTCCCCCTACTGACAAATAATGGCACTTGTACATGAGAGGTTGGATAACTTGCCCCATTTCATGCAGCTTCACGCAGCAGCGCCCAGGTTTGAACCCAGGTGTCGCAGCTCCAGAGCCTGCGCTGTTAAACTCTATGTAACACTGCTTCCAATGAGGCTACCAAGATAGGGGATCAGTGCAGGTTTGGGGTTGATGCCAGCAATGACCCAGAGAGGTAGGAAATGAAGAACAAGATCTGAGCTGAGGCTGAGCCAGCTTTTGCCTGGTTTTAGTTGCCAGTCACACTGCACCACGCTCTCCTGAGGTGGTAAATACTAAACCAATGGGAAGATGGGCTCTCAGAGTGCTATTGGAGGAGCCATAAAAACACAAAAGACATGTCTGCAACCCTGTAAAGAAAGCCCCTTCTTTCAATTTCCTCGGACTGGCAGACCCTGGAAAGATGCCTACAGCTGGGAAAGGTGCATTTTCTCAGAGCAAGTGGCTCCAAGGCCGGCTCCCTTCTCCCCAGCCCCATCACCTCTATCTGTCCTTTTCTCCAAGATCCTGCTTCTGGGAAGTGCAGGGATCAAGCCTTCTGAATTTCCTAGTGACTGGGGTGAGGTTGAAGAATAACTGAGGAGAAGGAGGAAGAGACACTATCGAACTTGGACTAGAAATTCTGACTGTGTTCATTAGATCACTTGATTTTTCCTTCACCAATAACCAGATTCTTTTCATTTTCTTCTTTGTCTTAAAATGCTTGTGATTAAAAAAATTGTTTTTAACTCATAAACTATTTTAATCTCTTTTTTTTTTCTTTTCTAACATTGACATTTGGAAGTAGGCAAAGTAGTTTCATTATAGTTTTAACTGCATTCCACTTTATAAGGAGAGGATCATACTTGTATTGTCTTTTCATATATTGTGTTCTTGGCTTCTGTCATTCATAAAACAATCATTTAATAGATTTTGAGCAATTGGATAATGTCTATCTTCTTCTTCTCTACCTCCAGAGTCATTTTGCCACGTTACAGAATGTAATGTGCAACAAGTCTGACTTTAACCAAGAATATTTTAATAAAAGCTCTCAGTATTCTCGAAACAATTTTATCCCCTATTTAAAAAAAATCCTTCATAATTCTGTTGTTACTCCTGATGAAATATGTAACAACACTGTTTGATATACTCTGCCTATTAAATATTTAATTTGTTTATCATTGCCTTCTTTGTCTAACATGTTTTCATAATAGGGTGCAAAGATTTCCTACATCTAAGTCAGGAGAGTCAGAATATGTGTTCAGATCTTGTTTTATCTTTAATCTGCTACATCGCTTTGGCTCAAATGATCTCACACATCTGGGCCGGGGTTTCCCTTACTTATAAGATACAAAGCTGAATAAAATTATTTCAAAACTGCCATTTGGCAATACCATTTGAGAATAGCTTCCAGTGAGGCTTATATTTGCCCCTTCCTTCTATAAGGCAACTCTTTCAACCAGGTTTCACCTGATAAAGAAAGGGTAGAAAAGTTCAGATGGGCCCCAGAAATCACCTGATGTTTTTAGAAGGAAAATGAATTCTTTTTTCAATTCCCTAGACACACATACCCACGTCCAATACACATATCATGTGTGATATGTTGGAATGTGAACTTTTCAATAATCAATCAAAATGTAGCCATGAGAACGTTTATATCCTAAGCAGCCAGCAAATATTTGATAAAGGGATTATTTCCTTTACTTAAGGGCAAAAATCAAAAGGTCATGAGCAGAGGGGACTTTAACTCCCCTATATCTCCCAAGCCCTGCTGCCGAGAGGGCTAAGCTGTCTGAAGGATCAGATGGAACAATCACAGGGAAATGCCAGCCTCAGAGGGAATAAACTTAGCATCTTCAACTTCCACAGCACAGAGTCTCAGCCAGATTTTGTGCAAGTCACTTTCAGAAAAGACCCAGACATGAAGCTAGGACCGGGTGCATCTGGCACTGGATACTGTTCTCCGTGACTATACCATGTTGCATATTTTCATTACATCTCCAGGGGCAGTCTTCACTATCACAGGGGATTTGTACATTGGCTGCATACGTTTGACTCAGTTTGAGCAAAAATTCATTTTACAATGATACTTATAGCTGTCAATTTAACTTTCTTCCCACAGCATTTCCTTGGGTTATCAAGTATGCCTCAATGACTCTGACTATACACAGAGGCACACACAATATAAAATACTGTCTCATCTATGGGCTTATTGATCTGTTATGTTACTAAGAAGATATTCCTTCATAGATTAGGGATGTTGAAACAATATAATTCCAATTGGTTTCAGCTTATACTATATATCTACTATGAAAACATCAAGAATGCAGGTTAAATGTATATATCGATGAATCAGAAGAGCAGGATAATTTTCTTTTATGGACAAAATAAAAGAGAAAAACAATCTCAAAGATCTTTTCAATTCTAAACTGCTGCAATAAAAAAGAGAGAGAGAGAGAGAGAGCTATGGATGTGACTCAGTGGTAGAGCACTTGCCTAGCATGCATGAGATTCTGGGTTCCATCCCTTGCACTGGGGAGAAAAATCCCACCAAACAACAACTCAAAGGAAAACAAATATCCAATGATACACCAGGCATGGATCAGCCAAACTAGAAATTCCAGCCCAAATCCTTGATTTCCAGGCACCCTGAGATCTCTATTTTGCCAGACAATTCCCTTTGTGTGCTTTGGCTCATCCAAGATCTGACAAAAACGAAAGGGTGGAATTTCAACCACCAAAGTAGGAACTGTTTCAATGCTCTCTCTGCAACACAGCCTTCTACTGCAGGCAGCTCTTTACCCGCAGCATGAAGTGACCAACTTACGGATCCACACAGGGTCTGAGATGAACTAGTTGAGTCCCCTGAGCCCATCACCAGCTGAAGAGAAACAGCACTTGAGGGAAACTAGAGAAGAGATGGTAATGCCCAGAAGTGGTGGAAAAGTTAAAGGAGCCCTCAGAGACAAAAATACTTCTCCTTGGAGAATGAAGATGACAAAAATAAAGACCATTGCCACTGAGCTTTCATTTACATCAGTTCCCTTTGTTGGACTGAAATTTTCTTTCTACTTTCAATATTAACATCCTATTTGGAAAGTATTTCCTCTTTAGAAGATTTTCCCAAAACTCATACACCCTACACACACACACACACACACACACACACACACACACAATTTGCACCATTCTTGAAACACAAAAGGTTCCTCATTCCACTTACCTGGTAAGAATGCCCATCCTGTCTTATATCACCTCACATTCTTGTTTTGTGGTATCGTGTAACTATTACCCTATTATTGAGCTTTTTACCTACTTGTACCATGATCCCTAAATATAATAGTTACCTTCCTGAGATTGAAATCCATCATTATTTTAGCTTTCTTCTCTAAATAACACATGGTAGGTGTTTGATATATGCCAGTTGACTACAAGATTAAGGAAGACAAGAAAGGGCAAAGGATTTGGAGAAGGTAACAGGGCAGAAATGTTTCTCAGTAGCATGAAGAGAGATGTGTTGCAAAAGAAAATTTCATGCAAGCTAAGAACAAACAGTAGCTGGTAGGCAACTGAGAATATGCCTGTGAATTAAAGGGTGGAGGTAAGGAAAGAAAAAAATGGATGAAGGGAGAGGAAGAGAAGATGAAAAGAAATGATAAAAGGGAAGAAAGTGAGAAAGGAAAGGACAGAAGAAGAGAGGGAAGGAGAAGAGAATTAAATGAAAGTAAAGAGAGAAAAAAGGCAGAAGGAAAGATGAAAGGAAGAGGATTTTTAAAAGGAGGAAAGTAGGGAATGGAGGACAAGTCTTACCCTTGCACTTCTGGATCTTCCATTTTTGTACTTGTTCTTTTTTCTATTTCCAAAATAGCTCTTGATACTTTACAGGGAACTTAGCACAGCACCCAGTTCCAAGCTCACCGATGCACCTGCATAAAGCTCTGTGTGAATCACTTCCAATATTGATTTGGAGCTTCACTGGGCAGCACCCACCATCTCCTGTGAGGACAGAGCCACAGAGCTGGAAAGTCAGCCCCAGGAAAGCTACACTTCATGACCCGGGGTGTGGAGCCCTGGAGAAGTCTTGGGCACCACTGGCCCTCCACCAGGAGTCGCAGAGGGAGATCTTCTACTTTTATTAGTCCCAAAGCATCACATGACATGCCCAGTCCACCGTCTTCCTGGGCAGCCCATCAGGGAAGCAGGGCTCAGAGGCTCCCTGGGGCACGGGTGGGGGGACTGCCTTTGAGGAAACTCACTGGCACACAGCCATGGCTCCCTCACCACCAGCACCCGCTAGCACTGCCCTCACTCCTTCTCTACCCAATCCAAGGACCCAGACGCTGGACAGAGTGCCCCAGACAACATCAGATGGTTGGATGCCCAAAGGTTGGCAAGTGCACAGCTGTTTGTGGTAAGCTAAAAAACTCCAGACCGTTCCAGGCTTCCCCAAATGTCCCCAGCTCTACGGTTCCCTTTTCCCTTTAACAGAAATGCTACAATGTTGTGCATGTTGAAGTCCATGTTTTTTTTTTTTTAAAAAAGAAGTTTGTCGTGGAGAGCACATCCATAAGACCATGAAGGGGCTCTTGATGGGAAAAGGAGAAGGTCTATACTTCAGGGAGGTCTGTAAACCCTTGAAACCGGATGCACACTTATGTGCCTGAGTAGATGTGTTTGATTTTTAGGTGAGAGATCCGTAGTTTTGAGCAGATTGTCCAAGGGAATTATGACCCAAACAGGATTTTAACAGCACCCCTCTGTGCCCTGAGGAGAAGCAAGGCAAGTTGTCAGGGGCTCATTAACCAGGCAAACAGGGTTTTCTTAGTTTGGCAAAGACAATCCAATTTCTGAAAAACGCATTTTCTAGAATTAACCTATTTTTGCCAAAATGACAACCAAATGTTAAAGTAGGGATTTTCTTCCCCTGCCACCTTTCATCTCAGAGGTGAAGTCATCTTTGTGTCTGTCTGTCTGTCCATGCCCAGCAGCTGTGCAGCCTGCATCTGCCAGAAAAGGCGATTTAAGCCTGTGACACTTCATTAAACGTACTCCCAGCACCATTGCGGTTCTCTAAATTAAAGTAAACCAATTCCAAATGGGCCAGCCTTGGAAACACTATCACTTCTAAACATCCAGACGCACTCTACAGAAACAAAATGAGCAGTTGTATAAGAAGTTGTGGTCTTAATACACCACATTGTCGCCATGAAACGTAAAATATCACTGGATGAATAGCCAGAAATATCTGTGAAATATTTAAGTAAGCCCCAATACACACCACTGGGACATGAAGAGTGATTTCATTGCTACAGAATAAAATGAAGCCCAGAAAAATCAGGGCGATACACTTGAGCAAGCACCGAAACACGAAATAATGGGAAAATCTGCTTTATCACTTTATTTTTAAAAAGCAGTTTGCAGACTCTGCAGCTGTTAATCACTGTTCACATATGGCATGACTGTCACCTTTATGAATCATGTTTTATCTTGAAAAGATTTTCCTTTATTACCTTTCCTTTTGCACATCGCTGAGGAGTTGTGAAACAAGAAAATAGGAAAGGCTCTGCGGTTCATGATGCTAGGATCAACATTCACAAATAAAGCCAGAAAGAAAGGGGGTTACTGTTTTAATTTACGTCCAGTTTTGTGAGACCAAATATGAGCATCTTCATTTCCAAGTCGCAAAAGCGGTCCTCTCTCTCACAAAAAGGAACTTTGACTCTAGGATTTCATCCTGATTGCATATAGAATGCCCTTTATGCCCTTCATGATGAATAGCAGAAGTAGTCAAATAACTCTTGCTTTAGATCAAAATTTAAATACCTTTGATTCAAAGAAATAGGTTTGATATGGCATCTGTCTGTGATATGATACACCTGAAAAATAAATTTGATGAATGAAGATGTACATTAGGAGATACAGCTGTACACCTATATATATACCTATCTATCTAATCTATATATAATATAGATATAGTTACAGTGATGCCACTTTTCTGAACTGTGACACTAACCTAACTTATGCAACTGATGAACTGACTATAAAAGCAATCCCTCTGCCTCTAGTTCCATGATGAAGATTTTCAGAAGTTCTAATAAGAATCAGGAGCCCTGAGAAACAAAAACCCCGGAAAGACACAATGGCCATGCCTTCAGCCGGGAGAACCAGGTGAGGTCTGTTCTTACAACATGCCTTTGTCGTCTGTCTGTCTGTGCCCACCAGCCCTGTACATGTGTTGGGAAAGGCCATTTCAGCTTGTGACACTTCATTAAGCACATTCCCAGCTCTGCCGGGGCTCTCAAAACTAAAGTAAACCAATGGCAAATTGAAGCTTAAAGGTACCAGTGTCAGAATACGGCACAAACTGCCCTCCACCAGTGTCAGCCCCATCCTGTCCCTTCTACCCTTCTCTTTCCAAGGAGGAAATAGTGGCCTGGGTCCTGCAGGTGCAAACGGAGAGCTTATGAGTGGACTTTCACTCGCCTCAGCCCAGGGCTCCACACAGCCAGCCTGCGTTCATCCTGACACAGTAAGTCACTTACCACGCGTGGGAGGCAGGCAGGGCTGCTCCGTCTAATCCCCAGTGCTCCGGAGGCTGGAGTGCCTAGGAGGAAATCTTGGGTGCACTGGGATTCTGATGTAGAGGCTGGGGCTCTGTTTGCATCTCAGCACAGCCAGCGTGTCTCTCTCCCAAATGTCTGAATTAATAAATGATAACCCATGGTCAAATCTGTGTTGCTGAGCAGATGGAAACCCTGGCTGTCTCCTCAGGAAGAAGGGGCCGTGGGAACTCCGGTTCCTAAAGAGCGCAGAGCATATGCTTGGGATCAGGAATCAGCTACCCAAATCTCACTGCAGAATGAGAGTCTTTCTCCCAGGATGACATGTCTCATTTCCACCCCCAAAGGGGTGGAGGACAATAAAACCAGGTGATCATCATCTCTTCTGACCCCTTTTGTCCCCAACAAATAATCAATTTATAGCTCTCCTCCTCTGTGTAATTTTGGAAACTAGTGGAAGTGTGAATTCCACCTGAGATTTTGGAATGTGAGTGAAGGGACCTTAGGCACTTGGGGTAGGGGATTATAGGGTGCTGTTAACCCAAGTTCTGTACATCTGTGAAGTGCCCAAGATTGTACTCACACACTTGAAAACAATGTAGAGAGTTGCTGAACACAAACAACAAACGTGTTTTTCAACTCCATCTCCATAAACCAACTCAGAACAAGCATCAAAACATAATTTTGATGCACTCAATTCTTAAATCCTCTTGTTTCTCTCCAGGTAAGATATTCAATAGCACTGTGGCAGCAGATGGTCAAGCTTTTTGCATCTGCCTAATAATTCCATCTGATACTTAATAAATTTGACAGATGGTACTCAAGAGACTGTGACTGTAACTTTGGTACATTGGAGCACAGAGGCACCTAGGGTATTTCTGTTTGCCTCACCTCTTCTCTCCCTAATACTGTAAGATGAGTCATGTAAGAAGAGTCTTTAGAGATTAAATAAGATCCCTTGATTTAAAAAGGGAGAAAATGAACTTACACCACAAATCATTCAACTAGAAATATACATTCATGCCCCAAGCACCTACTGTGTGCATGATCTTCACAATGCATAGCAACAGATCTATCACTTAGCTATTTAGTCTGTATTTCAGAATAATATCCCCTTAGATAGTTTGAAAACTATATATTTTTTCCTACATTGAGGAAATAGGCCCCAAGGACAAGGCTTGGTAAAGAGAGAGATAGCTGGGCCTTGCAGGCCATTTGATTTCTGTTGCAACTATTCAGTTCCACCACTGTAGTATGAAAGAAGCTGCATGCAATAACAGGCATAACTGTGTTCCAATAAAACTTTATTTACAAAAACAAACAAAAAACCTCCTCTGTATTGTAGAAGCTAGAATTCGTCTATGAGCTGTGTAGTTCATCCCTGCCCTGATGGATCTCATTTGACAATGACCTTTTTGGGCTACTATCAAGTTTGCCTTAGTCAGATCTTATTTAACTTCTCTTAGATTCATTAAAGTTAAGTTGTGTGTGTGTGTGTGTGTGTGTGTGTGTGTGTGTGTGTTTTAAACCAAGGTACTTAAAGAATATACATTGTAACCTGCTATTGGAATTACTCATAAAATGCACAGGTACAGAATGGCAATTATAAAAAAAACTGTTCTTTGACCATCTAAGCAAAGAGGGCCAGAGTTTCCATCTAAGTACCAAGCATTGAGCCTCCTTAATTGAGTATTAGCTCTTCTTCCAAGCTTAGGGAAGTGATGCTCACCTATTAGGCAAATTCTCATCATCCCATTCACACAGAAAATAATTCTCATTCATTCCTGCTGGAGGCACCAAGCCCATTTCCAGACTGCTTAGCTCCATGACAAGCCAAACTCAGAGCAGACACATAAGGTCAGGAAGCAAATGTGGTCTTTCCTGCGCACTGAGCCTAGGTGGGAGGGGTGGGTTAAGAACAAGGGGACCCATCTACCTTTCATGTTTGTGCTTGCTTTAGAGAAAAACAAGCATCTCAAAAGCAGTTCTAGCAATCTGCAAAGTCAACAGGGTTCATTGTTTAGAGTGAGGAAATAATTTGCTCACAAGAGCCCATCAAGTCAGAATCTTTAGAATTCTGAGTAAGAAGTTCTCAACTGAAAAACGGCACAAGCAACTCAACCAAAAGCATTTGCAGGAGGTGTCCTGTCATGGGACACATCACAGACTCCTGCTTGATGGGATGTGAAAAGGAAGTGTGACGTGCCAGTACAATCACTCGGACTCAGATCTTCCTGCAAGTATCTCTCTCCAGAAAGACACAGATGCCACACAAAGACACTGCTGCCTGAGGCCAGGTGGCAAAGAGACTTCATGATGAACTTCAGCGTCTACTGAAGATGACGAACGAGCACCTAACAGCACCCTTTTGGGTGTTTGTTTCTCTTGTTGATAGGTTGTGCCTCTGTGTCATCAAACAGTCAGATAGACATTTTTAAAAGATGCCCAGTGAGCCAGTGATTCCAGATACTTGGTGTCGAAAAGACCATAGTCAGACGGCTGTCTCACGCCCTCTTTCTTAACTTCTCATCCAAGAACCTGGTCCACCTAAGTAACACACTGATCCTGCTGCAGCATCCCCCTTCGTTCATTTGTCTCTACAAACATGAAGGGAGATTTGAATTCATTGATCATCAGTTGAGAATCATATTGAGTTGTGTCAGCTCCGATTCGGTTGATTTTACCCAGTAAAACTTAACGACACCAATAAAGCATTCAGAGTCAGCCAGGGCAGTAATGTGTCTGAACAACCACGGGCCATTACACACCAAAGGAAAATATCTACTAGAACTTCTCATTCCCATTAGATAATGAATAAAAATGATGGGGAAGGGCCATATTTCAGTCGTTAACCCACAATTAAACACGATTTAGCCACTGACATCACAGAAAGGCCTCCAGCGTTGTTTCTTTTACTGAAATGAAGCTGCAGAAATGACCCCTCCGCCTGCCACCGTGGGCTTCCCTTGCAGTGTCTTGCACCCCAAGGGACCCAAACGCAATGCTTGCCACAAACTTAGATGAGCTGTTATCTTTCAAAATGCTCTCGGCTAGGATTGAAGTCCATCAATGAATAACAATCTCCACATCTGAACTTGGTCCAGGATTGACACTTTAAAGGTTGCTTTTCCTTTAAACAAGCAAATAAATCTTTAAGTAATTTAAAAGGCATTTTCAAAGCAGATCAGCCTTTTCTTGAGGAGGTTACCATCAGCAGAAAATACAGGTTAAGTTTTAAAAGAGGCCCTTGCATTTAAAATATAAATGTGTTAGAGGAGATGAAAAGTCTCTCATCTTTCATGGTTACAAAAGTCATCAAAACAAATTAAGGTTCAGAACCTAGGAAAGATATTATAATTTATAGTGTGGTTTACGATAGCCATTTTCAAAGGGCAAATGGTTTTAATTGCTAATACAGCAAATATCAATAGATTAACACACACAAAAGATCTTTGGGGTCTTCGATAATTTTTCAGGATGGAAAAGAGCCCTGAAACCAAAAACCTCAAGGGCTTTTGTTTTAGTGGAAGGGATGAACATGATTTTTAAGTTTGTTTTGTCTTCTCTCCCATTTGCTGTGTAACCATAGCCAAGTGACTCAGCTTCTCTGATATTCCATTTTCTGTGGACCAGACTAATCACCCTTGTAATTATTTGCTTATACAAGGTTTCCCTTCTAAAATAAAATAGCCAGAAGGTCAAAATTATGGCAGACTTATTCATTCCATGTACCCAGCACCTAGCTTAGCACATTCCATGTTATATGATAGGGTCTCAATAACAATAGGGAACTGATTGACAGAGTGATTGTGAGGATAAAATAGGATATGTGTCAAGTGGCCAGTAAGGTATCTGGCCCATGGTAAATGTCATAGGTACTCAGTAAATGTCAGATCCCTTTCTTTACCACAAATGTTGCTCTCAGTTGAGCCATACAGGAGAGAAAATGCACAGTTGCTCTAAAGCAAGTAAATATTTAAGACTTTGACCCTCAAAGTGTTCTCTCCAAACCAGCAGCATCAGCACCACCTGGGAAATGGTTAAAAATACAAATCATTCAACCGGGTGCGGTATGCGTGCCTGTTATCCCAACAGCTTGGGAGGCTGAGGCAGGAGGATTCCTAGTTCAAAGTCAGCCTCAGAAAAGCAAGGCACTAAGTAACTCCATGAGACCCTGTCTCTAAATAAAAACAAATTAGGGCTGGGGATATGGCCCAGTGGTTCAATCACCGGTGCCCCAAAAAGAGAAAATACAAATCATTTGATAGCTAGCCCCCAGAGTTAGAAACTCCAAAGACAGGACTCATTACTGTGTTTTAATAAGCCCTCCAGATTCATCCTGAGGTGTGAGAAACACTGCTTGAAGATAAGCATGGGGTTTCCAACTGCCTAATAAAAAAGAGAGTATTTTATAGTAGTTACATTTTGAACTTCCATAGCAGAGAAAATGCCCAAAATGTTGTCTATTGCTGATGGCTTAAGATCCTTTTTGGACAAATGTAGGAGATACTTAAACACAATAAGTATCTGTTGCTGGTCTCGCAGAGTGGAGTGATTGATTTTGTATTCAGGCTACATGCCCAAGGCCAGTGCTAAACATACCTTGCATTTGAAATAAAATGAAAACCAGCAGGAACAGAGGAAGTGTTATCTTAGAGAAAGCTCAGCATAACCCTTGAGTCATCTTTTGTGGCTAGGAATAGGAACAGAGAGAGGGGTGAGCAGAGAGGGAGAAGGAAGGTAAATGGTTGCTTCCGAATCTATGAAAAGTATCCACTCTGTTGGTGAGTTCTACCAGAGTTTCGTAAATACACCCTAACTTCTATAACTCCCCTGCAATGCAGCAAACTATTACCACTGGAGTAATTAATTACTCAAGACTCTAACCTTTGAAAGATGCTGCCAGCCAATAATAGTTGAAATTTGAATAATTTCCATATGCCAGCAAGCTTCACAGATATCCTGGGCATAAACAATACCATTATTCTCATTTTATATTTGTGGAAACTGAGCTTCAACAGGTTAAACAGAACTGGAATGTGTGACTCAAAATTTATGCCCCTCACTGATAAAATGATCCTACCTGGCTAGGTATAACACAGTGCACAGTCTTACAAATATAATGGAGTGCATTTGAGGTGAGGGCTATGATTCAAAGTCACAAAGTAATACACATGCATAGTCAAAATAATCTTTGGAAAAAGTCCCATACACTGTTCATCAAGCACAACATACCACAGACACAACTGTGCATAGTAATAGATAATTCCAAACATTTATTTAGATCATATCATATAGAGCCAATAGTCAAAATAAGAGTATTTTTAACAAATGAGAGGGGACATGGAGCAGATTTTAAGTTAAATACATATTTGGCCTAGACACAGAATATTTACTGAGAGCATAGATGTGCACACAGGGTGACAGAGATGTATAGCTGGTCCTACACAGGCATGGGCTGAACCAACTGCAGATTGAAGATGTTTTTCTAAAGCTGTGTTTGTACTTAATGTGAGGAGACTCTTTCATCATTATTCCTCAAATAATGCAGTAATTGGGTATAACATTTCCGTTGTATTAGGTATTATAAGTAATCTAGAGATGATATAAAGTATACAGGAGGATGTGTATAGGAAATAGGCAAATACTACACCATTTTATTTAAGGGACCAAGCATCCAGAAATGTTAGTACCCATTGGGGTCCTGGAACAAATCCCTCATGGATACTGGGTGGATGACTATTCTATGTACCAGAGGGTTCCAGATCCTCTGGAGTCATATCAAGAAGCCATATGGTATAGCTGGTATAGCTGCTACCAGGAAGAGCTTGTGACATGCTAGGAGAGTAGGCACATTAATGCAACAAAGCCCATGATGCAAGGGCTAAGCATAGTCATGAGAGGATGTGAAAAAAGGAACTTCAACATCAGAGTTCTTTGATTGTGGTGTCTTGGGATTGTAGAGGGGGCACCCTAGATTTGGTTTCTCCTCCTCCCCACTTGCCAATGCTTTGACACTAACCAAATCAATTTTAAAACAAAACTAATCATATTTAACCTATAGAATATGTACATTTAATGACTGCATATGAGTTTCTTTGAATAATTTCATTTGTAATGTAAGTGGGTGTAAAATAATTTAAAAGTAAATTTTAAAGTACAATATCAGGAAGAGCAGACAGCAGGAATGGAAAGCAAGAAAAACCAACATGTCCTTGAGATGGTCAGGTCCCTTCTACTTCATGTAGTACTTTCCCCATTTTTATGAATGAGCAAATAAGGTACAAAGAGGTTAGATAATTTACCCCAAACCAAACAGCTGTTGAGAGACAGAGCCAGGGTTCAAACCAAGGCTGTTTACTTTCAAAGCCTAATCCGCTATCATAATAAAACGCCACAAATATTTTGTCTTTATCAAACTGCATGGCAACCAGTGATTTTTTTTTTTTTTTGTGGGGGGGCCCATTTCCTGAATAAGAATGAAGAAGAAAGAAACAGCCTGGTTTATTCAGTTCACCAAAATTTTTTGAGGAAATACTGGTGCCTGGCACTGGTTTGGGTTCAGCTCTGAATAAGAAAAAGAGGGTCCTGGCCTCATACCACAGATATAGGAAAGGAGAGATGGGTGGGGCATGAGCCAGAGGTACCCAGGACCAGGGGTGAGGAAGCCTCCACCTTTGCTGTCACTCTACCAGCACGGATGAGTCACCCCTGTCTTCTCAGGTAGAAAGGGGGAGGGAGCATGCCTAATTTCATGGGACTGCCCAGCTCACACATTCTCTGATTCCATACAAATCCCATCTCTTGAAACTCAAACCAGGTCAAGAGTTAGTACGAGTGCTATTAACTGTCCCCAAAATCAACTATTTCCACCCTTTTCCTTTTATTATCCCTTTTCTCCAGTAGGATTCACCATCAATAAAGTCATAGAATTTAAGGGGCACCAAGGAAAAGAAGTTCAACCACAGCTCCTTGGGAGCTCTGCAGCCCACCTGGCCAGACAACATTAACATACTTGGTCCCAGGTGCCAATTCTTGGTTTTACATCAACATAAAATCTCCTTGCTTTTTCTATTTTGCCACTGGAATTTGGGGCTCTAGGTTACCTGGTGAGTCAACTTCACAAAAGATAACAAAGACATCAAATCAGGCATTCTGCACCCCAGTGCCTGCTAACAAGCTAAAAGATTTTTTTATGTGTCATGTTAATAATAATGAGAAAAAATAATAATGATAAAACATGGTTTTTGCAATCCACTGCCCTTATTCTTTTTCATTTTCATTGATTTTGCATTAAATATAACTTTCAATATTTTAAAAATAGAATTCTAATTTGTTTCAGGTCCACCATTGAATGATCAGAATTCTTGGTGGTTGTGATTGTATTTCTATTACATTTCCTTCAAAATCATTTTCTTGTATAAATGCATTAAGCCCAATTAGGCTTTTATTTTATTGTGCTATTGATGAAATTAATACCCTTGGGACAATGGTACAAGTTGATTCAGATTTAAGAATCTCTATTAACAATGTTAAATGTATATTTAAATAAACCAAAATGCCTGCTGAATGAGATTCTACCACTCCCCCTTCCTCACCCTTGGAATTGCCCTCCACCGGCCTGGTTCCTGGAAACAGGAAATGAAGAAACCCCTGACGTAACAGAACTTGTAAAAGGACCATTTTCCAGGTTCTTTGAGACAAAAGGAACTGGCTCCTGTTATCTCTTCCTGGAATCATTTGTTCATCTCTCTCTTTACACTTCCACCTTGGATTTTAAAGCTTCTTCTCATGTCGCCAACTGCTCCTTAAGCCTGTGACATCAGACTGTAAGAACTTCACACTTACCCCCAGTGCCAAGCATATCTTTGGGCAGAAACACTGTGGCTCATTATCATTTAATAGATGAATGCATGAGACCTTTCTGCTGAAGGAGAGGGTGTGGGAATGAGGGAGAGGCTCTGAGAAAAAGGAAAGGCTGAAGTTTTGGGAGAATTTGCTTGCAAGAGAATGGGCATAGGAACCAGCATTTGCTTGTCTGTTAACATGACGGACACTTTAAACACTCCACGGTCATAACCATCACCAGTCCCATTTTCACACAAAGACCTATAGCTTAAAAACTGTATCACTAAGATTCAAACCAGGTATTTCTGCATTCTGAGCTCTTCCTCAGAAAACAGTATAAAGAAAGAAAAGAGCAATCAAATTCCAAATAGATCTGTCAGTTCTGAGAGCAGTCAGGCTGTCCATCCACTGAGCAACCTAGCCAGCCACAAGAAGAGATCCACGGACATACATCTGGGGTTCCATCAATACCCCATTCCTGGGCACATTTTCTAGGGTTCCAGCAAGCCTCCTGGTCCCCCGGAGGTGGGCTCCATCGGTGCTCCGGCGCCCTCTAGCGACCGCCTATTCCAATGCTAACTCTTTCTCCTCTCCTAGATTCACCAGCTCTTGAGGCTTGCCTGCCTTGTGCGAGGCCAGCCTGCTTCTGCTCCTCCTCTTCTTCAAGAAGCAATGAGCTGCCCCACAGATGTTGGGATCTTTTGGATAAGGACGGTCTTTTGATCAATTAACCTTAAACCTGAGAGGGTTAAACGGAAAATCTGTATTCCCCCCAGTCCAATGTTTCCAAGGAGAAATTTCACTAATTTTCTAAGTAATGAAGAAAAATAAAGTTAGATAACTTTTGTGTTATGAACCAGAGATTATAAAATAGCAACTTTTGAGGAAATCTTTTCTTTTTCAAATGGACCTTTAATTTAAAACAGAGTAAAGGATTCCCCCTGTGGATTCTTGGGACCATAAACACTTATAAAATCTCTTTGTTTACTTTATTGACTTAGTTGTGACATTTAAAATAGAAAGCTAAGATTGTGCATGGGAAATTCTTCACAGAACAAGCACACTAACAGAAATGGCTGCAGACAATGAGTTTGTACAAATTTAATCACATCTATTGGATAAATATTGTACTGGCTCCAGGAGAGAGAATGTAATAATCCCCAATGCTGCTGTTCCAAACATTCCAGTGGGAGGTGGGAGTCCCCTCTCCTGCCCCCAATTATTTCCAACTCGTACTCCATAAAGAAGATCAGAACACATGGCGACACCACGGAAATTTTCTCCAGGGAACCTGAGTCTCTTTAGGAGAGAGTCATCCACAGGGTTGTTGAATAAGTCTCCTGATCATGAACAAGTCACTTCTCTGAGTCTTAGTTTCCACATCAGTCAGATTAAACAGCTAGAGTCAATAGACTACCCTCAAGCTCTGGCCCAGTTCTGCAAGTCATAGATCCAAGGTGATGAAGTTGCTACTCACTGTTTAGAAATGAGTCCCACCAAAGATCTGCTTCAATGGGGCCACCCATCCCTGTGTACTAAAATCACAGGACCAAAATCGACCTTCCCAAGGAAGACCTCATTGTCTTCATTTCAAGACCTGCCCCGGGTCCTTCAATATTTACTGAGGTAAAAGCTAGTGGCTCTGAAGAGGCTTATACAGCAGACAAATAAAGGACATCTCAGGATTTGCCAATTCAGGGAAAATATATACACTATACATACATATTTAGTAGTTCATAGAGAAAACAGAAAGCTCCCATATAAATTAAATTTCTAGTACAGAAAAGGGTGAAAGGCACTACTATGTTTTTATTATGCAGTCAAGTTTTAGCAGATATTGACTGGGTGAACTTAATGCTAATTGAGCCCTTACTCTAGACTATCTATTTCAAATAGCATCGAAGAGACAGTGCATCTTATTTGACACATTTATTGAGCTTGATTTTGAACTTAGGGTTGACCTCCACATAAATACCTTACGCAGAGATTGAATTTATAACCCCAGCCTAAATTATTCCTATAACATGCTTCCCTCAAAAAACACATTGTAGGATTTTTAGGACATCCTAAAAAGAATTAAAATCTACAATCAGTTCTTTACCATCTACAGTAAACCAGGACAAAGGCAACTCTGTTATTAAATGCTGGAAGGTCAGTTTTAATGCACCAAAGGATGGTCTTGAACCATGTGACATTTTATTCTGAACGCATTTAAAATTTTCTGTTTTGATATTTTGAAACTGCAGCAGACTGGCTACTGTTGCCAAGGAAATATGGCTTTGGGTTATTGCATGGATCCAAGGGGGGATTTGTTTGTTTTGTTTTAAAACATTAACAAGACAAAAATGGAAAAATCAAATATAGGGAACAAATTTAGTCTTTTTCCTCTTCAAAATGCCTGAAATATAGATCTTCTTGCCACATCTCTGATTTAAAAACACGGAAGACTCACTAAGTGATTTTTCCAACTACTGTAGAGATGAATACCCGCTTAGTCAGGTGGATATCATCAGATACTCTTTTCACTCTTTGGATCCAAACCCCTCTGAAAGTGTGGGACACGAATTACACACAACATTGACTGTTGGTTTCCAATACATTTACCTCCAAATGGAAAAAAAAAAAAAATCTTGCTTAATGTGAGTAAAGGTGGCCCTAATGATCAGGGTGTCACATTTCAGAAAATTTGCAAAACGAAGATAGAGGAAGACATGGTGTAAGCCTTATGAATACATTCAGTTGAGTTCCAGAAGATTGTAATGCAAATGGGAATAGATTCCACCATTAACTCATTTTCCCCTCAGTGATCATTATTCATAAATCAGATAATCTTTAAGTTTTCAGTCATGATAATGGACTCCAAACAATCCAGTGATGAGAAGAATCAAAGCTCTCTTCTATTTTTTTGAATTGTTATATAAAACTTCTCTGGAATCAGAAAACACCTTTGCTTCCTAGTAACTAAAATGAGGTACTTTGAATCAAAAATCCACATGTAGATCAAGAAATACTTTACAACAAGACACCTTTTAATTAAAACCTCTAAAAGCAGAATCCCCCTAAGACAAACTGATAATTCAAACAAAATGTCACGTCCCTACTACACACCTGGAGATAAACAGGAAGTCTTTTCATTTCTTTTTGCAATTAAGAAACGACTCACAAACTTCAGAGCAACTGTTCGTAAATAAATATTTGGAACTTCCAGTAAGGTGGTTATTTCATGCTGGGAAACTCATTGCCTCTCTCTGTGCCTGTTCCCACTAATGTATGCTAGGCCTGTGTCTAGAGAACAAAACCAAGGTTGACCACTCATAGGAAAAGTTCAGGTTTGACGACCATGGGAGTTTTCATAAGGTAACACATGAGTAGACCTTTGATTTCATTATAAGCAAGTTTTTCTCATGCAACCACTGAAAACAGTTCAGGATTCAACATCACTCCTGCTATGGACCAATATATCCTTTTATGTAACGCTCAGGGGGAATCACCTACTTCTGACGTGCTTTCAGTTTGAACATGTGAAACCATCAGAATCTTTCAATCAGAGATAAATGAGGAAATTTTGGCCATTACTGGGATGTACTATTAACACAGGTATCCTGGCTATATTTCCCAACCCTCCCTCTATTTTTATCCACTTCTCTGCATGTGAGAACCTTTGACCAACTCTGAGCTTAGAGCCCTCATCTGCTAGATCAACTTTGTCAGGCTCTTTAAAAATGGGCAGGCAAATCTAATGAGTTCAACCCAGAAGCAGCAGCTCACTAAAGGAAATGAAAACATCAGAAGTCATCTAATCAGAGCCAAAGACAACGTGAGCTCTGCCTTATCCCCTGGTTAATAAAAAGAAATGGAACCTTTCTAAACTTGAAGGGCATCAAATAAAAAAGATGTTTCTTGCCTCTGACTTATGGGTGGATATATAACAATTTGAACAGTGAATATTAACTACAAAACATTGTCATGGATTCAAAACACCTATATCTTAGGAAAGTTTGGGGGCTTTATACTATTTGTTTCGATGCAAAGAAAAAAAGCACAAACACCTTTGAGAACAGAGGTAGTTAAGGTAGTAGAGGGTATGAGTAGGGAGAAAAGAATACTTCATTAGAAGCTAAGGTAGTATTTGTTGTTGTTTAAGGGCAGGGTTTAGTCTCAGTTGAAGTACAGTTGAGTGCCTTTACAGCTCAAAATGCTGTTCAGGAAACAGAAAAACAAGTGGGACAAGAGAAAGGAGAACAATGCTTTAAAAATCTCTGCAAACCAGTAAGAGGATGAAAGTTAGTTTTATACAGTTTCGAACATGAAGTGCAAAGGTGCTGAGACATCTCCTCCAAAAAGCACTGAACATTTAAGGGACCGGTAGGTTAGTTGTGCATGGGGGTGATCAGAGACTCTCAGATACTTCAGATACTTCTCTTGCAAAGTTTTCCTGGGTGCACTCTCCCACCCTCCCCCCCCCCCACTACTCTACTGGTCCTTCATGCCTCTACTGCCCCAACCCCCACATTGAGTCCTTCACAAGTTTGGGGTACAGGGATCATCTCTGCAGCCTGATTTTTTTTTTTTTTTTTTTTTTTTTTTTTTGCTTTTTGGTTTTGTTTTTCTTGGAGCCTGGCAAGTTCAGGGACTAGAAGCCAGTTCTGCAAGGCCACCCACGGCGGTGAATCTGGAGGGCAGAATGAACACTGGTGACTTAAAGCCCACTTATTTTAAGAGAAAGGAGGCGTTCAATGTTTAGAGTACCCCTGAGGATTCAGCCTGCTCCCCACCCGAAGGTAATCAACACTCACTTGATTTGGCGTGAGCCACCTCCTAATCATCTCCCCCAGATTCGGTCCTGACAACCCTTGGTCGTCTGTGACAGCGCGCGGAGCCCTGATCTGTTTAGTCAGCTGTGGTTTGGCTTCAGTGATCCTTCTAGTCCCGTCCCCCTTCCCCTTTTACCTCTGGCCACTTTATTTAACAGAAGAATGAATGCTGAGGGGCTGGACTAAATGAAGGCACTTGCCAGCTTATTGATTACTTTTAAGCCTGACAGTCCTGGATTCAATTAAATATGGGACCTCATGGTAAGGGAATGGGGAAGGAGGTTGAGAAGCTGAATCCAAACTGCAGGTAGGTCAAGCATTAGATAGCATTACAATGTCTCACAGCTTTCTCTGGGCAACTTCAGCCAGGACTCTCTTCCCCTCCCCTTCCCTGATTTCCAAAACAGTAATCCTTCCCCCACCCTCAGGACTTCCCTGACCGGATCCTGACCCGGTGCGCTGGGGTCCCCTTTCGCGGTCTTCCTCCCAGTACCACTCGCCCCACCCCAGTTGGGTGAGTTGAGTTTATATCGCAAGGCGAGACGTATAGGATGAAAGTTCCTTTGAATTAAAGACTGCTTGCAGCTGCTTCGTAAAATAACAGCAATGGTAAGCAAGCAAATCTGAGCGAAAACCAGTGCATCTCAAAAGTTGGTCTTGCTACGCAGCAACCCCAACAGACTTTGCAATCACAGCGCCCCAAGAACACAGGAATCAAGAGTTGGCATTTACTCACCTGGGTGTGCCAACCTCGAAGAGTAGAAAGAGAATTCAGCCCGGGACGAGGTCTGTCCCGCCCCCAAGATGCAAAATCCGGCTTTGGAGTGGAGGTGGTCGGTGTAGTAGTTGTACAGTGGTTTAAGAAGGGTCAGACTTCCCTCCCCCCTTGTCCTCTGGGGCCAGTTTAGCAAGAGCGGATGGAAAAGATGCTGAGAGGAGAGTTTGGTCTCTCTGGAAACCCTGACTCCATTCTTGGTGATGGGGGCAGGGGAAGAGGGTGAAAATGTTGAGGGTAGCAGCTCAGCTCCGTTAACTCGCAGAGTAAAGAGGGAGGAACTGGGAAAAAGGGGAGGGAGCGAGGGAGGAAGGAAAGGAGGAAGGAAGGAAGGGGATGTGAGCGGGTGGCGGGGAGATGGCAGCTTCTCACTGAGATTTCCACCTTCTGACGAAACCCATGCGCCCAGCCACCCGGCGAGATACTAGTTCGGAACCTCCGCGCGAGCGCCCCCTGGGGGGTTCCGGCGGATTCAAGCAATGCCCCAGGAAAGCGACTCCGCGGCCCCGCCCTGGGCTTGGCTGGGCGCTGACCGTGGTCCTGCCGCGCCCACAGCCAGGGCTTCCTGCTCAGCTGTCTCTGCTCCCGCCGCGCTCCTGGAGACATTTGACTCAGTTCGCCAAGTACTTGGACTCCTTTATTCCATGTAAAGCAGCAATATCGCGGGGGCAGAAGGAAAGGAATGGGAGTTACACTTTTTTTTTTGCACACGTTCAAGGAAACTTCTTGGATGCTTAACCATCACCAAAAATGGTGAAGGTATTGCTCACCTAGTAACTTCAATGTCTACAACAAGATCTGGTACATGGCAGAAGCCTGGTAATTTCAGTAAATAAATGCATGAATAAATGAATGAAAAACTAGTCCTTTCTTCATCTCATAATGTCATTCTGGATACATCCATCTCATGAATAAGATCAAGAAATGCTTAGGGAGTACCTATATTTAAAAGTAAATATAAGCATACATTCTTATATAAGGGGTAACCACGGCCACAACTTATGAAGTACTTTAGAAAGAAATAGTGACTTTTCCATTCCAAACTTATTCAAAACCAAATTCACACAAACAAACAATGAAGGGATGATGTGCGTTGTTTTTGATTGTTTCTGCAACCCTTCTTAAGCTAGACAACTAAATTCTCTCAGCTTATAGGTATTGTCAGACTCACAAATTGAACTTTAGAATCCATAAAGTAAAATGCATAAAAATACCCTCTGGAATGCATGGAGGGTGTTACAATTTAACATGGACAAGGCTATATGGAGAAGGTAGGGTAGGGTCCCCCCCCCCACTCTCTTAAAGCACTATCTAATAAGACCTCTATTCAGGTGCAGGGGTTATCAGCCTAGAGTTACTCACCAAACAAGAGTTTCCGATTTCAAAGACCAGAGAAGAAATAATATAATATAGATTGGGACCTCATTAATGGTTCTTTGAAACCATTTAGGAAAATCTTTGGGAAGCAGAGGAACAGCTTCAGTAAGGAAAAAATTACATTTTTCTCCCTCTAGTCACCTCTCAAACCCTTCTGAAATAGAATAATACTAAATGCAAAATCTAGAAAGATTCCAGGGAAGTCACCTGTACACTGAAACTCCAACATAAATCCATGGATTTGCTTTGACTGAAAAATACCTGGTCATAGGGCCATGCACATGCCAATTATTATGCACTGAGATATTGGATTACAATATTAAACCAGGCCTTCCATAGTGTCCAGGAGCTTGCAGTGTGCTCCTAGGACTCCTGAAACCAGGGTGGAGCTCAACTGGACCACACATACTGTGAGTGAGGAAAACGAATGGTTCTCTAGAGAATACTCAGTATTTTCCCACCAGGAAAGGAAGAAAGTCAAAACCAGCAGGTTTGCTAATTCCTTCCATGTTTTATTAAGAAGTGATCTTAGAGATAAACTTGAAATTTGTGTTGGGCTAAACTTTGAAAGAAGAAGGAAAGAAAAGGGAAAGTCAGCATTAATTTCTTGGCAGGTTGACGGAGAACTCTTAAAATTAAAGCTCCAGGGTGGTAGGTGATGTTCACAACTATCATCCCAACACCTAGGAAGGTGTCTGCAACTTGGCAGGTATAGTCAATAAACATTTGTTAAATTAAAAAGACTTCAAATAATCTTAGAGATCATTTAACATAAACTCTTATTTTTTTTGGGGGGTGCTGGGGATCGAACCCAGGGCCTTGTGCTTACAAAGCAAGCACTCTACCGACTGAGCTATCTCCCCAGCCCCTAAACTCTTATTTTTTAAGTGACATAAAAGGAGTTAAGATGTGCTGAGTATATACTTCTTCTAGGAATCTGTTAGTTACTCTACTTACCTTTGCTTAATTTTTTCAATAGCCTGCCCAGGTAAGTTTTATTATGTCTACAAAAACCCTGGGGTTTAGATGATCAGAATGATTAGACCAGAGATATAATTAGTTATTGGTAGAACAAGGAGCACTGGTTGAAATAGACTCTGAACTGAAGGGTCAACTAAGAAGGGATAACATGGACCATAGAGCAGAAGTTCCAAATTCCGTAGAGGAAAACCCAGTACTTTGCTCCTCCATGATAAAAGCATAGATGTGCAAACTAAACACAACACCACAACTTGTGACAAATATGGTTTCTGCTGCCAGCAGGCTTCAGCTCCTTAATTAGAAACAAACAGTTGCCTGTAAGCCAGTGTTCAGAACACACGTGCAGCTTTAGGCCAGGTTCCCCCGCCCCCACCTCAAGGCATGATCTGAAGGTAAATTCCAAGAGGCTCTTTGCAGGGCACATAAACAGAATTTACTCCCACCTCTAATACAAAATCCACAGCATACGCACAAATGAAGATTTTAAACTATATTCTCAATCACTACCCCCACCGCAAGTTGCCCACCAACCAGAGCCCCACTCAACAACTGCAAAATCAAAATCCCCTGATCTGCATCACTCACCTCCTCCCAACTCTCCTTCTCATGGATTCGGAGCTGCTGGGTTCTACAGCCATGGTCAAAATTATCTAAAGCCAATCCATACAGTCACAGTGGCACTGATGTTCCCAAGCTGCAAAGGAGGCACTCTGGATAGATTTGTTCGCTGGGTCTCTTGTTTGATAACATAAGGGGAGGCATCCGCTCAGTGTCCTGTGCCAATATGAAAGGCATCTCACCCATCAGTGTGACAAGTGAAATGCTGGAAGGGAGCCAGGGAACAAAAGGGAAGAAATGTGGATTCTTACCAATGCTGTTGATACCATTTTCTAAGGGCAGCAGATGATGAAGGGGAAAAACAGGCATAGAGTCAGTGCCCTGAATCAAAAACCTTGGATCCTTCTCTGAATGAGTCAGGGTGAGCATTTTGTTTTGAAATTGAATTTCTGTTTTCTTTCTTCTTCCTTTTTTTTTTTTTTTTTTTTTTTTTTTTTTTTTTTTTTTTTGAGCTGCAGGATGGTTACATACTCAACTAGTCAAGGGGACTGCTGTAAATAACAGGATTTATTTTTGAGACTGTGGATCAAATAGAGACCTTGAATCTCACCCCAGGGTTATTTTTAGCTTTAAAAATGTGTTCTTTTTTTTTTTTTTCTATTTCATGTGATTTTGAGAATTGACAGATAGGTCTTTCTCTGGTATTTCTGGATATGCCTGAGGTAGTTGTGTTACTGGAAAGCAAAAGGGAACATTCTAAGAAAGCCTTTCTAAGACACTAATACTCAAGGGAGAACTAATACACATGTTCCAAACCAAGAGAGAGATTACACTCTCTACTTTCTGTCATTCTTTTATATGACCTGTGATGCTTCCAACACTCAGGAACAAGCTATACTATGAAGAGGCACCTTATACTTTTGTCTACCAATAGGTGGCATCAAAATCTTTAGGTTTTTCTTCCCTGCATTTAAAAAACCATAGGCAGAGAGCATTTTCTTTCTGAGATTTTTACACTTTACCGTGGATGATGCCTGAAAGACCACTAAATCAGCTCTAAATTATTTCAGAGGAAATCATCCCATTCATTTATTAATGAAGACTGTCAGTCACTCCTCTAGGTCTCAGTTTCCAATGTAAAAAGAAGGCACTTGAATAAAACTCGAGCTCTAAATATCTTGCCATTGTAATGCCTATGCCAAACACACAGGACTCCAATCATTTGCCTCAAGGACTGTGAGCATGAACCATCCCTCTATTGCAGAGATGGCTTGCCCAGCCCATATTCATTGCACCTGATTTTCTTTGCTAAGAACATTACACTTTTGAGAGAGGCAGCAATGTGCTCAGCTCCAAGCCTACATTTTGCAGGGACAGTAGTCACATGACCAAGGTCTAACCCTGCACTCTTCAGTATGGCAGACACTGGACACCTGTATAAGTTTAGTAAAATTAAAAATTCATTTCCTCTGTACCCCTAGTCACACTTTAACTGTCCAACAGTGACCAAGGCTAGTAGCCAACATCATGGACAGTTCAGATCTAGAACACTTCCCTCACAGCAGTGCTATTCTAGAGCAGTTTCCATGGGAGTCTCAAAAGGGAGGGAGGTAACTGCTTCAGTGGGCATGTAACCTTTATCCCTTCACCCTTACCCTTCTTTCTTCCTGAAGATGAAGGTAGGTCACACATCACATGACCACAAAGAAACATTTGCCATGGAAGGTTAAATGGAAAGATAAAGGGAACCTGGGTGGTCGATAGCATAAAGGTAACCATATGATCACTGGCCTTATTGAGAAAAATGAAATCTTCACTTGATTCGAGTCATTTACAAAGTCAGCTTTTAATCAAACACCATTACCCTATGTAAAAGTATGATTACACAAATGGTATGCCTACACTTCATGTACAGAGAAACAAGCTGTACCCCATTTGTTTACAATTTAAAAAAAGCTTTTTATGACTATTATGAATATTTTTATGAATATTATATTTAATAGATATACTCTTAGAAAGTTACCTAGATTATTTTCTGTTAATGGTTCTGTATAAACACATTTCTTCCCAGTTTCCTTTACTTTGGAAACAGCTGAGGACAAGTCTGAAAGAAACAAATAAAATAATGTATACACCACAAGAGGTGATTACTGATCCTTCATTTCAATATGTCGAATGGGTGGAAAAGGGTGCAGATGGTCATTAATGATGCCCACGTGAATAATCTCCTATTTTATAGTTTGAAGAGCAGCTTTGCATTTTTCTGGAAAGAACATTGGTGGGTGTGGAGAGAAAAGTGAAGTAACACTTATGTCTGTGCTAGGGGCTAGAAACTCGGCTGAGTAACTTAAAGGTATTATCATATTTAACACTCATGACCATTCATACCACCCATTTTTTCTCAGTGAGGCCAAGAAAATTGAGGTTCCAGAAAATTTTTTAGTAAATTGACATAACTAGTTAGTTGTAGAAATGAATTTCAAATCAAGATCTGATTGGTTCTTGCCATGACTTCCTGATGAAATTCCACTGGTGAGTATTCCCAGATTTTGACCCATACTTGCCCATTTCAAGGCTCCATTCATTATATTACTTTTTTCACAGGCTTAACTCTCTTCTACCACTGAATGATGCGTCCCCTCATCTTCATAGTCTAGGAACACTCTCAATCATCATCCAATCCATCCTTCCTCTGACAACTTTGGAGACCCTCGGAGCTTTTCTAATTTCCAGAGATAGGCTGTTTGGATAGGAATTATTCTCTACTTTCACACAAATTCGATAGGTGACATTCTTACAGAAGTCTGGGATAAGAGCAGAGAACAACTTGGTGGACATAAACCGTAAAAGTTGGAGAAATTATTTTAAATTCAAAGCAAAATCAAATAGCTTCTTCTCTTGAAATTCATAGGAGAAAACACGTTTCCTAATTTGTTTATAAATTCATTCTAATCCATGAGCTAATTCTAAAATATTAAGAAGGAGAAAATGATATGGAAACAACACCATGGCAGAATGACCTCAACATTCTACAAAAAGCAGAACTAGCCATGCAGAAAACACAGAGCAGTGGCAAAGTCAGAGATGCTTACAGTGACCTGAATTTTTATAGAGAAGTTCATGTTTCTTTTGAATTTTGTATTAATAAATCAAGCAACATATTTTGTAAATGCTTTTATGAATACAACTTATAAAAATGGATAAGTTACTAGTTGGAGGTCAACCGGCCACTAAGATCAGCCTGAATTTAAGAGCGTGGATATAAAAATCTTTAGATATATTTTTCAGTCACCACACCCTCAGCTCTACAAATGCTCAGTCCTGTCCAGAAACCTATTTCTGATGCCCTCAGCATATCTAAAGTACATGAGAAGGATATGAAAGCAGGATAGTCCAGGCCACCTGTATATTTCTCAGTAGTAGTTGGGGATTCAGTCAAAATTTCTGCTTGGTCTCCTTCATTGGGTCCCAAGGCCTCACTGCGCCCCCTCAGTACAAGTACAGGTTCCTATACCAGCCTTTCTCCCAAGTTTGTAACCTGCCTTGCTTGCTCAAGAGTACCATTCTAACAGCACAAAGAAGAGAAGAGACTTCTTCTCAAGAAGGCTTAAAGCAGAGGACCATATAGAAGGGAACTTCAATCTTGCTTTTTCCTTTCCCTTCCCTTGTATTTCATCAGGAACAGGAGATTCTCCAAGGGCCCATTCTAGTGCCTCACCTACCAAAGACAGCAGAGAGAAATTTGAACAATCTAAAATTCTCTTCTTTGCTTTTCCTATTTATTGTCTCTAGGTCCAAATTTGCCACTATAACAAAATGTTTGGTCATTTACAAATAATAGAAATTTATTCCTCACAGTTCTGGAAGCTGACAAGTCCAAGATCAAGGTGCCAGCAGGTGTTGTGTCCGGTGAGGGCCAGGTCTATCTGCTTGTAAGATGGCACCTTGTGGCTGCATCCCTGGAAGAGGATGAATGCTATGGCCTCCCCTGATGGAAGAGAAGGAAGGGCAAGAAGTATTGAACTTTGTAGGACTGAACTCTCATAAAGGCCTTAATCCCATTCAGGAGGAGGAGCTCCCAAATCTAATCACTTCCCAAAGGCTCCACCTTTTAACATTGCTGCATTGTAAATGAGTTCCACATGATTTCGGCTGAACACCTTCAGACCACAGCACTATCCAACATCTAGCACAGCCTCTTCCCCCAGTGAGTCTATGTCTAACTGGGGGACAAGGAATAAACAGCTTCAACCCAACATAGCTGATCAAAGAAGCCAACAGAAATAAAGAGGAAGAAGACCTACATCTGTCTAGAAGTGTCAGACCTTGAAAAGCAGGTGATGCAGGAGCTACTTTAGAAATTATCCAGACAATTGCTCTAGCAAAAGGCTTTCCAGCCAAGAAAGTGACATAGACCAAAGCTCCAAGTCCAGAGCAGGCATGGCATGATCAAGGAAATTCAAGTAACTGAATGATTCACTATACCTGGGGCCTAAAAGATGGGGGTGGGGAGGGAAGAGCAAGGACTGAGGTCAACAGGCAGGCAGGCAGGGGCATAAATACACAGACCCTTGGAAAACTTACGGAGATTTTATTTTTTCCATGAGTTATTTATCCCCAAATACTGAATAAAGATCCAAAATTTTCTTTAACCCATGGTGAAATTTCTTTAAAAAGAGGCGTTTTTATGGAGTTGAATTACGTTTACAGATGATCTCTTTATTCATATTTTCATTTGCATTCTTGTTATCAATTTTCCTCATGAATTTTTTGTCTTTAGTGCTAGGGATCAAATCCAGGGCCTCCTTTGTGCCAGTCAAGAGCTCTACCACTGAGCTGCACCACCATCCCAGGTTTGTTTGTTTGTTTTTAACCATATCCTTACTTGGTAAGATAAAGGTACTTATGCACCAAAGGAAACACAAGAAATGTGTTTTGAAATTAGTTTTCTGAAATTTAAACATTTGAAAATTTGACAACTGGAAGTCATGGGAATACATTGAAACATTTTGAGCAAAATAGTATGATGAGCAGATGCTGAAGTTAAATTGAGGTCAAGCTGGAGGGGAAAGCAGAGTCAGGGAGGTGAGTAAGGTGTCTCTTCACTAAGTTGTTTTATAGACATTTACTGAATACAGCTCTGGTATTGGGGATACAATTATGGACAACACAGGTAATTGATTGGTTCTTGTGGAGTTACCTGTCATGCCAGAAGGACAGAAAGTGACAGAAGAGAGAAGGAGATTGGGAATCATCAAGATTATAATCTGTAGATTATAACACAAAATATAAAGGAAATACAAAAGGTGTTGTGATAGGAAGTAACTGGGAAATCCTTCTTCAGAGGAAGGTCAAGAAGACCTCTGTAAAGGAGAGCGCACTTGAACTGAGAACTAAAGGAAAAGAATGAGACAACACACAAAGACCAGAGGGAAGAACCCTCAAGGCAGAAGGAGCAGCAGGTACAAAGATCCCGAGGTAGAAAAAGTCCTTAGTGATCAGTTTGAATAATTTGGACAAAAGAAAATGAGGCAATTATGCCACACTAAACTCCTCAAAGAGGAAGAAAAAGGAAGAATGAAGGGGATGGGGGAGGCTTCAATATTATGGAAAACTTGTTCATTTCATTAATCAAGCACATTTTGAGCATCTAGTGTAGGCAAAACACCCCCCCTAGATACGGGGGTTGACAAAATGTTGTCCCTGTTCTTCAGGATATTATAGTCCAGTACAAATCATAGCAAAGAAAATGAAATCCCTGGTTGAGAATTCACTTCCATCCATAGACGAGAGACAAGATCGGCTCCCATTGACATCAGTAGGAAGGAAGGCCTCTGGGCTGGGAGCCCAGGCAACTAACATGCGGAAGGTTATTTCTGGAGGAGGAGTCCATATGTGCACAGAAGAGATTTAAAGGAAGAACAGGATTTACCTCAGTGGATTCCCTTCCCCCATATGACCTGCTGTTCCCATAGCTTCTGTTTTCTTGATGATTCTTCAGGTTTGCCAGCATCTATGGTTAATTTTTAGGAAAAAAAAATAATTTCATAGATGTTATTTGGTTATACGTTAATATATAACATATGTTATATATGTTATATAACATATTATATGGTTATATGTTATATGGTTATATGTTAATATATGTTAATAACATATATTTACTCTGCAATAAATTTAGAAGGACCATTGACCCCCATTGTATAGAAGATGCCTTTGAAAAACATGCAGTCCTTCTGATACGAGGCATTTTTCTGATGTGAGTAGATTGCCTCAGAAAAGCTATACTGCTTCCTGGACCACACGGTCAGCCTCTGTATGGCCATGGACACTGACTTCTGTGGGTACACTGCCACACCAGCCAGGCCATGGGGAAGTCAGGGGCAAACTTAGGGATGAAAGTGTCTTCACCACAGGGTTGGGGTGAGGCAAGTGTGCAGTTTTCAGACCACACCTACACACAGATGTTTCTAATTATTAAATGAAATCTTATTATATATTCTGCTTTAAAGTCTGCCTTTTATATCTACAAATATCAACGTACTTCATAATTTATAATGACTAGAAAATATCCCAATGGATGGATGTAGCAAACTACACACTAAACTAATCCCCTGTTGTTGAGTATTTGTTTCTAACGTCTCACTGTTGTACACAGTGCCTTTTTGAGCATGCTTTCATATCAGGGGTACCTGATACGATGTGACAAGAATATCCAGATAGGCACTGCAATGGTATTCATTCCAAAAAATCCATAACCCCAGTATAATCATGAGAAAAACATCAAAAAGCCCAGATTGGGGAATAGGCTATAAAATATCTCACCAGCGCTCCTCAAAACTGTCCACATCATTAAAAACAAGGAAAGACTGTGAAACTGTCACAGAGCAGAGGATACCAGGGAGACATAATAATTAAATGCAATGTGGTGCCCTAGATTGGATCTCAGAACAAAAAGAGGACACTTTTGGAAAAGCCGGTGACATTGAAATAAAGTCTGGGTTTGGCTTTTGCTTAGTAGGAATGCACCGCTGTTGGTGTCTGAGTTATGACAAATGTTCTATGGTAATGTAATCTGTTAACACAGGGGAAAATGTGCGATGAGTATATGAGAACTCTCTGTACTGTCTTCCGAACTTTCCCTTAAATCTAAAATTATCACAAATTAAAAGTTAAAGAAAAACTTTTTTTCACTTGTTTCCTCAGGATAAAAATTTTGGATAGTTGAGTTGAAAGCTATGCATAATTTCCGGGTTTTCAATACATTTTGTGGAATCACCAGGATGGTAATTAAATTTAATGCATCATTTTTTGCCTACTTTTTTTTTTAAAGTAAAAACTGTATTTTGTCTGGTTGACATCTTTAAATCAAATGACTTCTTGGCAAATTACACAGGAATCCCCCCCCCCCGCAACCAGTTAACTCCTGGCAGAACTCAGGGAGAATATTGGTGAGAACTGCCAGAAGAACAGAACCCAGTCGACCCTTCTCAGACTGACTGGCTCTCAACAGGCAAAGGAATTAAGAAGTGACAAAAAAAACTCCCAGGAAACAAGGACAGAAAGATAGAGGAAGCCATTTTTACATAGTCATTTTTCTGATTGCAACTCTGCTTTCTGCACTTTTCCAGCAGTGCTGCCTTTAAAGTGAATCACCGGTGATCAAAGGCTGACGAAAATAACGCATTGTTCCTCTACAGAAGAGAAGGTGAAGTCCTATCATCCTGAGGGTATTCTTGGGGAAAAAAAGAAAGAAGAGCAAGAGAGAGACCACATTGCCTACTTTTTCTGAAAGCAAGGCCTATAATTTTGCTCTTTTGAAAATCTTCTTTAAAAACACTTGCCTATTGAAAACCACGTAAGTAATGCTGAGGCACACATATTAAAAAGTTTATCCGTTCTGTTTTTAGAAACCCCTCTTGTTGAGATGTGCAGTGAATGATCTCCATTGTGTCTGGTTTTGCCGGCAGCATTTGTAGGGATGGATAAATTGACAGGTCTTGAGCGTTTGTGCATCAGGTACTGTCCTAGGCACCTTCAAGTATATTCTTCATATCAAACTCCTCCAACAATGCAGGTTAACCCTATGGAAGGTTCTAGAAATTATCACTATTCTCCCCCCACCCATCCCCATATCCACACCCCTTGCAATGTGCCCATGCAGTTTTTCCCATCAAGTAGGGAAGCCTGTCTCTCCACCCTTCATGATTTGCTTTGGTCAATAGAAAGCAGCAAAAATGATGTTCTACCAGTTCAGAGCCTAGCCTTGCAAAAGGTCTGTCATACTTCCATCCAACTACCATGGGAACAGACCCATGCTATCTTGTGGGAGGGTGAGTGATGGGCCAGAGATGAATCATTGCAGCAGAAGTCTAGAGATGCATACAGCTCTGGCAAGAACAGCAAACCAGTCCCCAGCCAGCCCTCAACTGACCATAAACAGGAGAGTGACCCATGTCCCAAACACCTGAGCTTGGGCAGAAACAGGAGCTAACAACTGCTTGTTTTTTTTAAGTCACTGCATTTTGAAGGCGATTTGTTATACAGAAATAGCTAATTGATACGGCATAGTCATTTCTTTTTAAGACAAGAGAAAACTAAGGCATGAAGAGAATACATGATTTCTCCAAGGCTCTACAACCGCAAACTGGAGTAGCCAGGATTCCATCAAGGACATACATGTAAAGTCTCTACTCCTTCCACGAGGACCACTGAACAGAGACAAGAAGAAAAATGAACACAAGCAAATGTCATAGCTATTTCAATGTGCTAAGACTCAAGTCACTTTCCTGTCTTCCAAATAGTTTGTAATATGCATACATATGTACTTATTTGTAAAGAATGATCAATTTAATGGAGAGAATGAGCTAAGTAAGAAGAAGGCCACTTTTTAAATCCCAATGTGGTCTAAATCAAACTCATTCATCTTGGTGTCATTGGTTCATGATGACAACTGGCCTTATCCTGACAATCTAATTAGTTTCTGCCTTCAAATCTAGGTCACTGTCACTCTGGAGATAACCATTCAGCACTCCTTCTCTTCCTTCCCATGTCTGGATCTCTATACTCCCTTTAGGCTATGGATCTCTCCTAACGTTTTCCCTTTTTGCTGCCATGCTCATTCTCTGGCTTTGTCTGTCTGTCAAAACCTGTTTAATAACAGTTTGGTTAATCCCTGACAGCCCTTTTCCTCTGATTGTATAGTTTTGAAATGTCCTTTCCTGGTCTTGAATTTTTATCATTCCTCTACTTCATTACTTTCAAATTGTCTTTTTGGATCAATAAAATGGTGAAGGAGCTAATGTTATTTCTCTGTTTAAAAGCCTTCAAAACCTTCCTATTGTTCAAAGGATGGTTTGAAATCTTTAACCCAGCCTGCAAGGTCCTGCAGGAGCCAGTTCTTTTTGTGCTTCCTGTTTGGTCTCCTACACTGACCCCCTCCAACATCTGAGCATCCATGCTTATCCAAACTATACTTCTTTCAGAATTTCCACTCCTATTTCCAAGCCTTCCACATGCCATTTGCTCTGTTGAGAACCCCCTTTATGTGCATGTGCACTCACAAATGCACACACACACACTCCTTTTGTATATAGATGAACCATACTTATTTATGTGTATATGTGACATACCATTTACACTGTATGAGATATTGTAATAATCTAGAGATGATTTAAAGCATATGGGAGGACGTGCAGAGACATTTTATATAAAGGACTTGAGCATCCCTGGTTATTTGTATCTGCAGGAGTCCTGGAAACAGTCCCCTACAGATACGGTGGGACTACCGTATGCGTGAGCATATGTGTGTATAGACAGATAAATAGATACCATCTGTAAATATATAATCCAAACACCTGCATAATTATCTGCATATATATTTGCCTATAAAATGCATTATAAATATAGTATATATGTATTTGGATGGATGTGTATGTATGTGTATGCATTCCTGTATGTAAATAGGGTAAATGCATATTATATATAAGCATGAATATAGATGTATACGTAGGCTTGTACATTCATGTCTATAACAGTTTACATAGAGAAGAGAGAACACATATGTGTCTGTATACATGTACACACAAACACCTTTTGGGTTCATTTTTCAACTCTTTATTTATTTATTTATTTTTCGGTGTTGGGGATTGAACCCAAGGCCAACCACTCTGCCAACTGAGCTATATCCCCAGTCTCTTAAATGAAATTTCCCACCTCCTGGAAGCCTTCCCTGAAATCTAGTAAGCAAGGCAATATGCTCTTGTTACAGCAGCCACAAGTAGCCTATATTACCTTACTATTACATATGCTATCTAGATTGTATTTTCTGACTCAATTACCTGTATCCTTTAACTTACTATTTCATTTATCGTTCTATAAGCAAGACTAGAAGGGAGCCCAGTAGCCCTCTCAATAAATATGTACTGAGTGGATGAATCATACGTTATTCTTCCTGTGTTCTTTATTCCCACAATAATTTTTATAATTATTAATTCTCAATATCCAAGGCAGCACATTTGTTGTGGGTTGGTTCTCCTGGGATCACTTAGGTCACACAGCCAGTAAAAAAGACATGCTGGGGCCAGGATAATATAATATGCTGATGTCTTAAACATTCCACTCCCCCAATAATAAGTGGTTGTGTGGGGGAAGTAGTGGGTTATTGAATGTAATTTGGGGAACCACTAAGAAAGAGGCATGGGTGCTGGCTGCAGCTAATAATGACTCAGCATTTGTCACCACATAGTTTTTCAGGATTAAATTCACAGTGATTTAAATGGCATATGTTGTGTGCCCAGATATTAATGGACTGTGTGGGTTAAAGATAAGATACCACTTCTGCCCAACAAGAACTTGCGTTCCAGCTGACATAACTCTCCTACTACCCTTTATTATAGATGCAAGAAGTTGAAGGGGGTTTCTATGAGGGGTTGGGGAGGATTTGCTTGTGCAGGTTGAGCATCTCCAAGCCAAATATCTGAAACATTTTGAGTGTGGATACAATGTTCAAAAAGTTTCCGACTTTAGACTTTAAGAGTAGGGATGCTCAAGTAGTATAGTCCATGCAAATATTTTAAAAACAAAAAGCAAACAATTAACAACAACTACAAAGTCTAAAATAATTCTAGGCTCAAGCGTTTCAGATAAGGAATACTCAATAGGTATAGCTCTATGGCTATATAGCCCCATTTGGGGCTTCAGTCTCATTGAACAATATTCATACTATCCTTATAACATGGATGCTGCAGGGGCTGGAAATGTAGCTTAGTGGTAGAGTACTTGCCTAGCATGCATAAGGGCCTGGATTCAATCCCCAGTACATGCATGTGTGCACGCACACACACACACACACACACACACACACACACACACTGTGACTTTATGAAGATAATGGAAGAAATATTTGAGTTTAATATTTGAGTATAATCAGAACCTAATTACAGGATGAAAACCACATATGACTAATCAGCAGCATTTACAATACATGTTACTGCTCTCAAGTTTCATTTCTTCCCTTCCAGAAATTACAAATACCATTCGGTAGGCATGAACAACTTAAATTTGTTGCTCATATTGTACAGGTTCTTTTTTATTATTATTATTATTGTATACAAATGGGATACATGTTGTTTCTCTATTTGTACATGGAGTCAAGGCATACCATTTGTGTAATCATACGTTTACATAGGGCAATGATGTTTGATTCATTATTTTTTTTCCCTTCCCCCCACCCCTCCCACCCCTCTTTTCCCTCTATACAGTCCTTCTTTCCTTCATTCTTATCACACTCCTTATCCCTAACCCTAAACCTAACCCTAAACCTAATGCTAACCCTTCCCACCCCCCAATATATGTCCTCATCCGCTTATCAGCGAGATCATTTGTCCTTTAGTTTTTTGAGATTGGCTTATGTCACTTAGCATGATATTCTCCAATTTCATCCATTTGCCTGCAAATGCCATACTTTTATCATTCTTCATTGCGGAGTAATATTCCATTGTACATATATGCCACAGTTTCTTTATCCATTCATGAACTGATGGGCATCTAGGTTGGTTCCACAATCTGGCTATGGTGAATTGAGCAGAAATGAACATTGATGTGGCCGTATCTCTGTAGTATGCTGATTTTAAGTCCTTTGGGTATAGGCCAAGGAGTGGGATAGCTGGGTCAAATGGTGGTTCCATTCCAAGCTTTCTGAGGAATCTCCATACTGCTTTCCAGAGTGGCTGCACTAATTTGCAACCCCACCAACAATGTATGAGTGTACCTTTTTCCCCACATCCTCGCCAACACCTATTGTTGCTTGTGTTCTTGATAATCGCCATTCTAATTGGGGTGAGATGGAATCTTAGGGTAGTTTTGATTTGCATTTCCCTTATTACTAGGGATGTTGAACATTTTTTCATATATCTGTTGATTGCTTGTAGATCTTCTTCTGTGAAGTGTCTATTCATTTCCTTAGCCCATTTGTTCATTGGATTATTTGTATTCTTCGTGTAGAGTTTTTTGAGTTCTTTATAGATTCTGGAAATTAGTGCTCTATCTGAAGTATGGTTGGCAAAGATATTCTCCCACTCTGTAGGCTCTCTCTTCACATTGCTGATAGTTTCCTTTGCTGAGAGAAAGCTTTTTAGTTTGAATCTATCCCAGTTGTTGATTCTTGCTTTTATTTCTTGTGGTATGGGAGTCCTGTTAAGGAAGTCTGATCCTAAGCCAACAAGTTGAAGATTTGGACCTACTTTTTCCTCTATAAGAGGCAGGTTCTCTGGTCTGATTCCGAGGTCCTTGATCCATTTTGAGTTGAGTTTTGTGTAGGGTGAGAGATAGGGGTTTAATTTCATTCTGTTGCATATGGTTTTCCAGTTTTCCCAGCACCATTTGTTGAAGAGGCTATCTTTTCTCCATTGCATATTTTTGGCCCCTTTTTCTAGTGTGAGGAAATTGTATTTATTTGGGTTTGTGTTCATGTCCTCTATTCTGTACCATTGATCTACCTGTCTATTTTGGTACCAATACATGCCGTTTTGGTTACTATTGCTTTGTAGTAGAGTTGAAGATCTGGTATTGCAATACCCCCTGCTTCATTCTTGCTACTTAGGATTGCTTTAGCTATTCTGGGTTTTTTATTCTTCCAGATGAATTTCATAATTGCTTGCCTTATTTCTGTAAGGTGCATCATTGGGATTTTAATTGGAATTGCATTGAATCTGTATAGCACTTTAAGTAGTATGGCCATTTTGACAATATTAATTCTGCCTATCCAGGAACATGGGAGATCTTTCCATCATCTAAGGTTTTCTTTAATTTCTTTCTTTAGTGTTCTGTAGTTCTCATTGTAGAGGTCTTTAACCTCTTTTGTGAGATTGATTCCCAAGTACTTTATTTTTTTCGATGCTATTGTGAATGGGGTAGTTTTCCTAATTTCTCTTTCTGAAGATTCATCACATGTATAAAAATGCATTGGATTTATGAGCATTGATCTTGTAACCTGCTACTTTACTGAATTCACTTATGAGTTCTAAAAGTTTTCTGGTGGAATTTCCTGGTTCCTCTAAATATGTAATCATATCATCAGCGAACAGGGATAGTTTGAGTTCTTCGTTTCCAATTCGTATCCCTTTAATTTCTTTGGTTTGTCTAATTGCTCTGGCTAGAGTCTCAAGGATGATGTTGAATAGAAGTGTTGAAAGAGGACATCCTTGCCTTGTTCCAGTTTTTAGGAGGAACGCTTTCAGTTTTTCACCATTTAGAATGATATTGGCCATGGGCTTAGCGTAGATTGCCTTTATAATGTTAAGGAATGTTCCCACTACCCCAATTTTTTCTAGTGTTTTGAGCATGAAGTGGTGCTGTATTTTATCGAATGCTTTTTCTGCATCTATTGAAATAATCATGTGATTCTTAACTTTAAGTCTGTTGATATGGTGAATGTCATTTATTGATTTCCGAATGTTGAACCAACCTTGCATCCCTGGGATAAAACCCACTTGATCGTGGTGCACTATCTTTTTAATATATATTTGTATGCGATTTGCTAAAATTTTGTTTAGAATTTTTGCGTCGATGTTCATTAAGGATATTGGTCTGAAATTTTCTTTCCTCGATGTGTCTCTGTCTGGTTTAGGTATCAGGGTGATATTGGCTTCATCAAACGAGTTTGAGAGGGTTCCCTCCTCTTCTATTTCATAACATACTTTGAGGAGTATTGGAATGAGCTCTTTTTTAAAGGTTTTGTAGAACTCGGCTGAGAACCCATCAGGTCCCGGACTTTTCTTTGTTGGTAGGCTTTTGATGACCTCTTCTACTTCATTGCTTGAAATTGGTTTATTTAAGTTGTGTATGTCCTCCCCGTTCAGTTTAGGTAATTCATATGTCTCTAGAAATTTGTTGATGTCTTCGAGGTTTTCTGTTTTGTTAGAGTATAGATTTTCAAAATAGCTTCTAATTATGTTTTGTATTTCAGTCGTGTCTGTTGTGATGTTTCCTTGTTCATTCTGAATTTTAGTAATTTGAGTTTTCTCCCTCTTTCTCTTTGTCAGTGTGGCTAAGGGTTTATCAATTTTGTTTATTTTTTCAAAGAACCAACTGTTTATTTTGTTAATTTTTCCAATTGTTTCTTTTGTTTCGATTTCGTTGATTTCGGCTCTGATTTTAACTATTTCCTGTCTTCTACTACTTTTGGTATTGGTCTGCTCTTCTTTTTCTAGGGCTTTGAGCTGTAGTGTTAAGACGTTTATTTGTTGATTTCTACTTCTTTTTTTGAATGCACCCCATGAAATAAATCTTCCTCTAAGTACTGCTTTCATAGTGTCCCAGAGATTTTGGTATGATGTGACTTTGTTCTCGTTTACTTCTAAGAATTTTTTTATTTCCCTCCTGATGTCTTCTGTTATCCATTCATCATATAATAGTGTATTATTTAATCTCCAGATATTGGAGAAGTTTCTGTTTTTTATTCTGTCATTCATTTCTAATTTCAATCCATTATGATCTGATAGAGTACAAGGTAGTATCTCTATTTTCTTGTATTTGCTAACAGTAGCTTTGTGGCATAAAATATGGTCTGTTTTAGAGAAGGATCCATGTGCTGCTGAGAAGAAAGTGTATTCGTTCTTTGTTGGATGGTATATTCTATATATGTCTGTTAAGTCTAAATTGTTGATTGTGTTATTGAGATCTATGGTTTCTTTATTCAATTTTTGTTTGGAGGATCTATCCAGTGGTGAGAGAGGTGTGTTAAAATCACCTAGTATTATTGTGTTGTGGTCTATTTGATTTCTGGAATTGAGAAGGATTTGTTTGACGTACATGGATGAGCCAAAGTTCGGGGTATAGATATTTATGATTGTTATGTCTTGCTGATTTATGCTTCCCTTAAGCAGCATGTAATGTCCTTCTTTATCCCTTCTGACTAGTTTTGGCTTAAAGTCCAGATTATCTGAAATGAGGATAGATACTCCAGCTTTTTTGCTGTGTCTGTGTGCATGGTATGTTTTTCCCCATCCTTTCACCTTTAGTCTATGGGTGTCTCTTTCTATAAGATGAGTCTCTTGCAGGCAACATATTGTTGGATTTTTCTTTTTAATCCAATCTGCCAGTCTATGTCTTTTGATTGATGAGTTCAGGCCATTAACATTCAGGGTTATTATTGTGATATGATTTGTATTCCCAGTCATTTGACTCATATTTGTTTTTTGACATGATTTGGTTTCTCCTTTATTTGGCTATTTCTTTAGGCTAGCGCCTCCTGTTGCTGATTTGCATCGTTGTTTTTCATCTCTTCCTCATGGAATATTTTGCTGAGAATGTTCTGTAATGCTGGCTTTCTTTTTGTAAATTCCTTTAGCTTTTGTTTATCATGGAAGGATCTTATTTCATCGTCAAATTTGAAGGTAAGTTTTGCTGGGTATAAGATTCTTGGTTGGCATCCATTTTCTTTCAGGGCTTGGTAAATGTTGTTCCAGGCCCTTCTAGCTTTTAGGGTCTGGATTAAAAAATCTGCTGATATTCTTATTGGTTTCCCTCTGAATATAATTTGATTCTTTTCTCTCGCGGCCTTTAAAATTCTGTCTCTATTTTGTATGTTAGGTATCTTCATAATAATATGCCTTGGTGTGGGTCTGTTGTAATTTTGTATATTTGGAGTTCTATAAGCCTCTTGTACTTGGTTTTCCATTTCATTCTTCAGATTTGGGAAATTTTCTTATATTATTTCATTGAATAAATTGTTCATTCCTTTGGTTTGTTTCTCTAAGCCTTCCCCAATCCCAATAATTCTCAAATTTGGCCTTTTCATGATATCCCATAATTCTTGTAGATTCTGTTCATGATTTCTTACCATCTTCTCTGTTTGGCCAACTTTGTTTTCAAGATTAAATATTTTGTCTTCAATGTCTGAGGTTCTGTCTTCCAGGTGTTCTATCCTATTGGTTATGCTTTCTATGGAGTCTTTAACTTGGTTTATTGTTTCCTTCATTTCAAGTATTTCAGTTTGTTTTTTTTTCAGTATCTCTAACTCTTTATTGACATGATCTCTTGCTTCCCGTATTTGATCTTTTAACTGTTGATTGGTGCGATCATTTAATGCCTGCATTTGCTCTTTCATCGTCTCCTTCAATGCCTGCATTTACTCTTTCATCTCCTCATTTGCTTCTCTGATTGTTTTAATTATGTACATTCTGAACTCCCTTTCTGACATTTCTTCTGTTGTGCTGTCATTGGGTTTTATTGATGTAGTATCTAGGTTTGTTTGGGACATTTTCTTCCCTTGTTTTCTCATATTGGTCAGATGTCAGTGGGAATCTGAGATATTGCAGATTTCCTGTATTGGCTTATAGTGTCCCTGTAGATTTCCAGTGTATCACCTCCTAGCCTTCAGTAGCCTGAAGTCTTGGAGGAACTTGATAATGCAGTGCTTCCGAAGAAAGCTGCCCCTAGCCTCTACTGGTTCCAGGGCTTGGAGCTGGCTCTGTGTGGAAGGCTCTCACTGGGGGCCTGCACCGTGCAGCTGGCCGTGTGGGGGGAGCCCACCACCGGAGTGTGGAAGGCTACCTTGGGAAGACTCTAGCTGCCCTACCCTGCTATGATAAGCCACCCCTATCTGTGCCTGGCGCCCAGGCCATGTTTCGCCCAGTGGGGGAGACTCACCCCGTGATTCTATTTTTGTCCAAGTCTCTCAATGCCTCCCCTTCTTGAGTCCTGGGTTCTGGAGCGACTGGAGATGCAGTCACTCTCTAGGCTGCCATCTTGGATTGCCCCGTGGAAAGAGCCTGCGGCCGGAGTGGGCAGAGCCGCCTGAAGAGGTCTCTGGCTGCCCTGCCCTAATCCCAGAGTCTGCTTGTGGATCGAAGCTCTCTGTTGGCTCGGGGACTTGTGGCTGTCTCTATGTAGAAAGGCTCTCACTGGGCGGTCTGTTCCAAGAAGCTAACCTTGAAAGGCACCTCCCACTGCAGGGGTCCAGGCTGCTTGGGGAGGTGACTGGCTGCCCTGTCCTGGTCCCTGAAACTGCTTGCGGGCCAGAGTATGCGGCGCTGGCTCCAGGACTTGGAGCTTGTTCTGATCAGAAAGGCTCTCAGTAGGGGGCCTGTTCCAAGAACCTGGAGGAGCTGGCTGTGTGGGAGGGGCCCAGCACCGGAGTGCGCAGGGCTGCCTATGGAAGACTCTAGCTGCCCTGCCCTGTTCTGATAAGCCACCTCTATCTGGGCCTGCCACCCAGGCCGAACTTTACCCAATGGGCAGACTCACCCGTGGCTCTATTTTGGTCTGAGTCTCTCAATGTCTCTCCTTCTTACCTCCTGGGTTCTGGAGCGACTGGGGATGCAGTCCCCCTCTAGTCCACCATCTTGGATCACCCCGTGGAAAGAGCCTGCGGCCGGAGTGGGCAGAGCCACCTGAAGAAGTCTCTGGCTGCCCTGCCCTAATCCCAGAGTCTGCTTGCGGATCGAAGCTCTCTGTTGGCTCAGGGACTTGTGACTGTCTCTATGTAGAAAGGCTCTCACTGGGCAGTCTGTTCCAAGAAGCTAGCCTTGAAAGGCACCTCCCACCACAGGGGTCCAGGCTGCTTGGGAAGGTCGCTGGCTGCCCTGTCCTGGTCCCTGAAGCCACTTGCAGGCCAGAGTATGCCGCGCTGACTCCGGGACTTGGAGCTTGTTCTGATCAGAAAGGCTCTCAGTAGGGGGCCTGTTCCGAGAACCTGGAGAAGCTGGCTGTGTGGGAGGGGCCCAGCACCGGAGTGCCTATTATACAGGTTCTAATGAACTTCTCCTCAATTCCATTCTGTGATGGGACATTCTTCATGGCAGGACTGCTTTAATCTGGCAGAAAGTTCTTAGTATCTTCATGGAATACCACTCAAAGTTGAAATTTTTAATGAAGGTCTTCATCAACCATTTTTAAGAGCAGTTCTTTAAATATGATCTACTAAGTTCTCCTGCTTGTGGCTCATTGCTTTGAGAAGATCATCTCTCTTTTTGTGCATAAAAATCCAGGACTGTGTGCATAAAAATCCATTTTTTTATTCCTGAATTCTTATTATAGGAAGCCTCTGTATTTCATCTATTCAGCATCAGTTGAAGAGTTTTTGACATTCTGCTCTTTGGGAATAGAAAGAATATCTTTCAGATTAGGCCCAAATTAGAAACAGGTCTCTGCTTTAGGCAGAAACATGATTCTTTTGTGTGAGTCAATTTCCCCTTACTGTAACAAAATACCTGAGATAATTAACTTCTAAAGAGAAAAGGGTTGTTTTGGCTCGTGGTTCTGAAGTTTCTCATTCAAGATCAGGGAAGAGTGGTGGTAATTGTAGTGGGGTGAACATTGGTTTGGTCCCATGTTGAGGCAGAACATCATGGTGGAAGCATACGGCAGGGCAAAATTGCTTATATCACAAGGCAGGGATCACAAGGGAACAGGAGGGGTGGGATGTCCCACTATCCATTTCAAGGGCATTCCCACAATGGCCTATAGACCTACACTAGGCCCCACCTTCCAAGGGCTCTGCCATCTCTCAATAACATTGCCCTGGTGATCCAAACCTTTAACACAGGACTTTAACACAGGAATCCAAACCCTAGCACCTTCTCTATTGACCACAAAACAGCATTTCCGACTTTATCATCGCAGATATTTTATTATTTAACCCTTTGATTCCCGATATTAGCCAGCTTTGCAAAAAAAGTCAGTCCAAGTTGGATAAAGGGATTTGTTGGTCAGCTCATTTAAGAGAGTGATTCAGGTCAAAAATTTGTAGAGAGTGGCCCAACACATTAGAATATCTTTGATTTTTGTAGACCTCAAATCAACTGGACATCACACCTTATCTTTATAAGCTAAGTATTTCCCATTCATTAAACAAGCAGGGACCACTACCACACAGACACTGTGTTCCACAGCCTTTAATTAAAATTGCCACAAGTATCAAGTTGATTTAGTTGAGATTTATTTTTTTCTTCCTGGAAACTACCTTTAGGAAACACAGAAGAACGTAATCTAAAGTAAGAATTGAATATTGCTTATTCACTCAATAAGTACATACTGAGCCTCTGCTATTGAAGATATAAAGCCAAAAAAGTAAAAAAGATAGACTGACATTTTAATGGGTGACATACATGAAACAGCTAACTCTAAAATACTGTGGGTAAACGAGAACAAAGACACATCATATCAAAATCTCTGGGACACTATGAAAGCAGTACTTAGAGGAAGATTTATTTCATGGGGTGCATTCAAAAAAAGAAGTAGAAATCAACAAATAAACGAGTTAACACTACAGCTCAAAGCACTAGAAAAAGAAGAGCAGACCAATACCAAAAGTAGTAGAAGACAGGAAATAGTTAAAATCAGAGCCGAAATCAACGAAATCGAAACAAAAGAAACAATCGGAAAAATTAATAAAATAAATAATTGGTTCTTTGAAAAAATAAATAAAATTGATAAACCCTTAGCCACACTAACAAAGAGAAAGAGGGAGAAAACTCAAATTACTAAAATTCGGAATGAACAAGGAAACATCACAACAGACACGAGTGAAATACAAAACATAATTAGAAGCTATTTCGAAAATCTATACTCCAACAAAACAGAAAACCTTGAAGACATCAACAAATTTCTAGAGACATATGAACTACCTAAACTGAACGAGGAGGACATACACAACTTAAATAAACCAATTTCAAGCAATGAAATAGAAGAGGTCATCAAAAGCCTACCAACAAAGAAAAGTCCAGGACCAGATGGGTTCTCAGCCGAGTTCTACAAAACCTTTAAAGAAGAGCTCATTCCAATACTCCTCAAACTATTCCATGAAATAGAAGAGGAGGGAACCCTACCAAACTCATTCTATGAAGCCAATATCACCCTGATACCTAAACCAGACAGAGACACATCAAGGAAAGAAAATTTCAGACCAATATCCTTAATGAACATCGATGCAAAAATTCTCAACAAAATTTTAGCAAATCGCATACAAATATATATTAAAAAGATAGTGCACCACGATCAAGTGGGTTTTATCCCAGGGATGCAAGGTTGGTTCAACATTCGGAAATCAATAAATGTCATTCACCATATCAACAGACTTAAAGTTAAGAATCACATGATTATTTCAATAGATGCAGAAAAAGCATTTGATAAAATACAGCACCACTTCATGCTCAAAACACTAGAAAAAATTGGGGTAATGGGAACATTCCTAAACATTATAAAGGCCATCTACGCTAAGCCCATGGCTAATATCATTCTAAATGGTGAAAAACTGAAAGCGTTCCCCCTAAAAACTGGAACAAGGCAGGGATGCCCTCTTTCACCGCTTCTATTCAACATCGTCCTTGAGACTCTAGCCAGAGCAATCAGACAAACCAAAGAAATTAAAGGGATACGAATAGGAAAAGAAGAACTCAAACTATCCCTGTTCGCTGATGACATGATTATATATTTAGAGGAACCTGGAAATTCCACCAGAAAACTTTTAGAACTCATAAGTGAATTCAGTAAAGTAGCAGGTTACAAGATCAATGCTCATAAATCCAATGCATTTTTATACATAAGTGATGAATCTTCAGAAAGAGAAATTAGGAAAACTACCCCATTCACAATAGCATCGAAGAAAATAAAATACTTGGGAATCAATCTCACAAAAGAGGTGAAAGACCTCTACAATGAGAACTACAGAACACTAAAGAAAGAAATTCAAGAAAACCTTAGAAGATGGAAAGATCTCCCATGTTCCTGGATAGGCAGAATTAATATCGTCAAAATGGCTATACTACCTAAAGTTCTATACAGATTCAATGCAATTCCAATTAAAATCCCAATGATGTACCTCGCAGAAATAGAGCAAGCAATTATGAAATTCATCTGGAAGAATAAAAAACCTAGAATAGCTAAAGCAATCCTCAGTAGCAAGAGCGAAGCAGGGGGTATTGCAATACCAGATCTTCAACTCTACTACAAAGCAATAGTAACAAAAACGGCATGGTATTGGTACCAAAATAGACAGGTAGATCAATGGTACAGAATAGTGGACATGGACACAAACCCAAATAAATACAATTTTCTCATACTAGACAAAGGTTCCAACAATATGCAATGGAGAAAAGATAGCCTCTTCAACAAATGGTGCTGGGAAAACTGGAAAACTATATGCAATAGAATGAAACTAAACCCCTATCTCTCACCCTACACAAAACTCAACTCAAAATGGATCAAGGACCTCGGAATCAGACCAGAGACCCTGCATCTTATAGAAGAAAAAGTAGGTCCAAATCTTCAACTTGTTGGCTTAGGATCAGACTTCCTTAACAGGACTCCCATAGCATAAGAAATAAAAGCAAGAATCAACAACTGGGATAGATTCAAACTAAAAAGCTTTCTGTCAGCAAAGGAAACTATCAGAAATGTGAAGAGAGAGCCTACAGAGTGGGAGAATATCTTTGCCAACCATACCTCAGATAGAGCACTAATTTCCAGAATCTATAAAGAACTCAAAAAACTCTACACGAAGAATACAAATAACCCAATCAACAAATGGGCTAAGGAAATGAACAGACACTTCACAGAAGAAGATGTACAAGTAATCACCAGATATATGAAAAAATGTTCAACATCCCTAGTAATAAGGGAAATGCAAATCAAAACTACCCTAAGATTTCATCTCACTCCAATTAGAATGGCGATTATCAAGAATACAAGCAACAATAGTTGTTGGCGAGGATGTGGTGAAAAAGGAACACTCATACATTGCTGGTGGGGTTGCAAATTAGTGCAACCACTCTGGAAAGCAGTGTGGAGATTCCTCAGAAAGCTTGGAATGGAAACACCATTTGACCCAGCTATCCCACTCCTTGGCCTATACCCAAAGGACTTAAAAGCAGCATACTACAGAGATACAGCCACATCAATGTTCATTGCTGCTCAATTCACCATAGCCAGATTGTGGAACCAACCTAAATGTCCTTCGGTTGATGAATGGATAAAGAAACTGTGGCATATTTATACAATGGAATATTACTCCGCAATGAAGAATGATAAAATTATGGCATTTGTAGGCAAATGGTCGAAATTGGAGAATATCATGCTAAGTGACATAAGCCAATCTCAAAAAACTAAAGGATGAATGATCTCGCTGATAAGCGGATGAGGACATATAATGGGGGGTGGGACGGGCTAGCATTAGGTTTAGGGTTAGGTTTAGAGTTAGGCTAAGGAGAGCAGTAAGAATGAAGGAAAGAAGGACTGTGTAGAGGGAAAAGAGGGGTGGGAGGGGTGGGGGGGAGGGGAAAAATATAATAAACATCATTACCCTATGTAAACGTAAAAAAATAAATAAATAAATAAAAAAAATAAATAAATAAAATAAAATAAAATACTGTGGGATGATGATAGAGAATCTGCAGGGGGCTGTGGAAGCTTAAGGCCTGGGAGATATTCTGGGTTAGGGAAAAAGAAAAGTTTTCTGAAAAGATAATTAGGTTCAGACCTGAAAAGTCAATATAAGTTGGCAAGGAAAAAGGGAGTGAGGGAGAAGGAAAAGGCAGAGGAAGGACTGTGTGCATAAAAATTCAGAAGTAAAAATGGTCAGGGAGACAGGTAGAAAAAAGAGGCGGGAGGAGGGTTGAAGTGGGGCTGGAGATGGAAAAGAAAGGTTGGTTGATTCCATGATATAAGTCAAATGGGAAGGAGCTGAAGAGGTAAGGAGAAGGCAGACCATGGAAGTTCTCATAAGATCATTAAGAGTGGACTTCTACATCACGTATAAAAATGAGATATTATACTCCATTATCTATGATGTATCAAAGTACATTCTATTGTTATGTATAACTAACTAAAACAAATTTAAATTTTTTTTAAAAGAGTGGACTTCAAGGAGTCATTGGAAGAATTTTTTTTTTTTTAAAGACTGCCATGATTTTATTTTCATATTAGAAGGTTTCCTCTAGCAGCAGGGTGGAGAAATGATTGAGGGCAAGCAGAACAAGAGGCAGGGATGGGGATCTAGGTGAAAGATGATAGTGGCCTATAGTTAGGTAGTGACACTAAAGATGGAAGAACTGGATGACTCCAGAAATATTCACGAGGCAGAAGTTCCTTTGGGATCATTAAGTGTGTGGATCCAAATGAGCTCAACAGTTCAAATACATGGCCTCATTTTCCTCTGGGTTTTACCTAACTGTAGCAAATGCTACTGGCATCCTCCTTCCCAAATATGAGACCAACTGCAGACAGTTGCCATGCACACAAATTCCTGCCAACATTTGTGTCTCAGGGACTTCTTCAGCCACTAGCATGGAGCAGACCAGAACATGAGCAAATCAATACCTAAAGAGTGACCCTCAACCAAAGAGGGATGGAAACCTGTGGATGAATATCCCAAATTCCTTACCCTTTCATGGGTCCACTCTAAGGCATGTTCTACATAGTTCCAAGGTCCTCACTGAGGCTGAGCCCCAACTGTCCACACTGATAACCCGCTCATTATAAATCTTTATTGACTTCCTAACCTTCCTGGTCTACTGCCCTGTCTCTTCACTTCTGCTTCCTAAGATCACCTGTCAAATAAAACACTTGACCAAAATTCTTGTCTTAGGGTCAACTTTTGGGGGAACACAAATTAAACCTTAGATGGCAGCTAGATGTATGAGCTCAAAGAGCATTTTTAAGACACCCTTAACGAAGTTCTGCTCTCCCACTCTCTCCAACAGCACCATTTGGTCTTCCATCATGTTAGTGCTTGCAGATTTAAGTTTTTAGTCATAAGTACAAGCACTATATTTTAAATCCTTATTGTTCTTATGGTCTGATGTTATCCACCCAATACAAGATTTTCAATTTCCTGATGGAAGTGATATAAATATGAGGAAGTGACCACTTGCAGGAAATTGATATTTAAAACAACGTATCTTACACATTAAATGGAATGATGTCTCACTTCCGTCACAACCACCCAGACTCTTTACGTATTCGCATTTCCTCACAACTTTCAATTTCCCTCTCCCGCGCATTCACACTCAGCCACAGGAATGAAGAGACGCATTTTAGAATGGCTACCAGAGAGGATAGATAAGGGGAAAGGAAGAGAGAAGGAGACAACTCCAGAGATGTCAGCATGAGAGGGAAAAATTGGAAACTGGTTATATTAGTTTGCTAGGAATACTATTAAAAAGTAGTAGACCAGGTGACTTAACCACAGAAACGTAAGGCCTCAGTTCTGGAGGCTGCAAGTCTGAAATAATGATGTCCTTCTGAGAACTGAGGGCAGGATCTATACCAGGTTCTCTCCTTGGATTATAGATAGTCATCTTCTCCCTGTGTCTCTTTATATCACCTTCATTCTGTATGTGCATGTCTGGGTCCAACTTTCCTCTTCTTATAAAGACAGTAATCATATTGGATCAGGGCCCACCCCAAAGACTCATGTCAACTCAATTGCCTCTTTAAAGAACCCATATCTAAATACAGTCATATTCTGAGGTACTAGTGGTTAGGACTTCAACCTATGAATTTTGGGAGTAAAAAGTTGAACCCAGGGCTGGGGAGATAGCTCAGTTGGCAGAGTGCTTGCCTTGCAAGCACAAGGCCCTGGGTTCCATCCCCAGCACCTCAAAAAAAAAAAAAAAAAAAAAAAGTTGAACCCATAACATAAGAAAAGACAAAATATTTCTAAGATTATGTTGTTATGTTCTAAGTCCCATACAGTTTCGTTTAATACTTGGCACTTTTGACAATGTCAATGCTGAGAATGTTTGTTCAGAGTGAATTAAGAATCAGATCGTCAACAAAAATGTTATGTTCCGAGTCATAAACTTATGGAAGCAAGAACACCTATAGTATAGAATCATGCTTTGAAAGCATATGGGGCTATCTGGTGATCCATTGATTAATCAGAAATGTAACTAGGTAGACCCCAGCTGCATTCTATTAATGAAAGTTGTGCTTACTGTTATCTGCACAATGATTCTCCCTAAGACTCCCAGTTCTTCCTCTGGATAACAGTGGCCACACAGAGCAAGAGCATTGTTCCCACATCTGGTCCAGTTTAATCAGCTCCCAAAGACAGGGGCAGTGATGCATCTACAGTAATTCATCTTGAGTCGGCTCCGCAGCCACAATCTGTGCCTCCTGCAGCTCGTCCATCCTTCTGGGAGGCTTTCAAGCTGTTCCTCTCACTCAGCAGATGTTGTTATGGCCAGGTCCCACTTAAGACACACCTCTCAAGGGGCAGACAAGTAGAGTGCTAGGCTCTGGTCCAGTCATGCCCCTGCCTTCCCTGGCGATGAGAAGACAATGCCCCCAAAAGTGACATTCAACCACTCTCTTTCTGAAAGTCCCTTTTTCTCAAAGGTGACAATCAGAGGGAAGTATATCTACTGTGAATCATCTAAAATCCAACACCTTGGCCTTAAGTACCTACATTGCAGGACTATGTATTCAGCCTTGTGGGCCTTGTCAAGTGCCCTCCCCCAGAGAACAATTAGTTATTATATATAATCACTTTTGATAATATCTTGGATTTCACACACATCAAATTTTAAAGGAAAGCAAAACCCATTGTATGGGGATAGATCGGAAAGCAAACATTCTACCACCTGCCACATGAGCTCATCCCATCCTCTTTCTGTTTAAGGAGATCATGTTATAAGGTAAGAAAAGCATCTATGAAAATTATGATGTGTAGTAGGCTCCCAGATTCATTGAGAAAAGCGATCTCTATCCTATTAGATCAGATAAGATGGCAATATATGCAGATAAGGAAGGAGGGTCGGGAGGGAAAAGATGGGGGGAAGGGAGAGTGGACCTACCATTTCCCAGAACCATGCTTTGAATATGCCATCTCATTTAATCCTCCCCATAAGACTGAATAATGAAGTTTTTTTTTTTTTTTTCATTTACCAAATGAAGAATCTGAAGCTTAAGAGGGAGGTTAAAGAATTTGACCAAAGTCACACATGTATGTGGTAGGAGCTAGATTTATAACCCAAACTCATTTGACAGAAGAAGAAATAAGAGCTCATGCCTTTTCTACTATATCTTTTGATTTCAAACCATTTTTTACTATTTTATGTGGATATTCCCTAAAGGCAGAGAAAGTTTCAGCTAGAAACTTACTGTTAGAGCATTTCCTAGAATCTGGGCAATCCCATAGGGGACTATGTCAAGAACACTATTGTTAAACCCTTTACCATTTCTCAACCCAAAGCTAATGCAGCATATCAACAAACTAATGTTGTTACTTCAAGAAGTCAGTTAGGAACACGTCTAAAATTAATAACAATAAAACTCCAATCATTAACAACAGGAGAAGGGCTCTGGCAGGTAAAGACAGCAGATCCTAGCATCCACCCCACCCCACACAGAAGACACAACAAAAATAATACTTTATTTAAAAAGTGAAAATTATCACTACAACTAACAATATGATATAAACTTATAGAAAGATAGCTGAGCCAGGGTACTAAAGGAGAAGAAGATTCTGCAACTTAGCAAACTCTATGTTGGATAAGAATATGAATCAACAAACCTAAGCATCATCACTAACAGCTCCCAAGTGTGCACAGTGTGGGGGAAGTTGTAGAAACTCTCCCAACTCCTACATCTATCACCATAGGAACCCCAAGAGACAGGGGGACTTCCTAGTACTCCACTTGGGTATATCCAGACTGAATCAAGGAAAAAGAAGGTAAAATGGCCTGAATAACCCAGACGTAACCAGTCCCAATAATATCAAGTCAAAAAATGTGCTTTCAGGTATAGGCAGGTACACCAAGAACTTCAGAGACTTCTCCCTCAGAACTAAAAGAGGAGCCAGATTCTCTTTTGTTTTGTTTTTCTTCTTCTGGCAAGGAAGAGATATAGCTACAGGAGAAAGACAGATGAGTGCAAACAGTGATAACAAACAAGCAGGATTACTTCTCTGAAGTAAGTTTGGTTGTTGTTCAAGTTGGCTATAGTTAGGTTCCCTCACTGGGGCTTTGGACGGGTTCTGGGTGTATGTAGTCAAGGTCATGAACACCCTGATTCAGCATATGTACTCAAGGTCATAAACATTTGCCTGTGAGCATGTGCCCCCTTATGTAACCTGCATATAAAAAAGGTCATGGAAATGGCTTGATGGTGGGATGGGGAACTGACAAGGGGCTGAAGCTGGAGCTGGGGGCTGGTTAAAGTCTATGGTCACCTCTATATAAGACATGTCTACTATCCCAACTGTGTCTCACATGTTCTTCCACCTGTCAGGTCCTGGATCTGTTTCCTGGGTGCAAGCCTCTGCCTCACAATGATCCACACTGACTTGTAGAACAGATACAGAGATTTGTCTGGATAGGTTAAATCCAGCCCCTCTCCTCTGCAAGAATAGAAAATTGTTCCAACCAAGTGCAGTAAGTCCTAATATGGGGTATTTGAAAAAGTCTTAGAGTAAAGAGAAGTCTCACATCTTTCAAAGTCTACACACAACCCATGCAGAACTCTCCAAAATCTCTCCAAAGCCTTCAGACTGTTTTTTCAAAAATTCATACAACTCACAATAAAAGGCAGCTCTGAAAAGGAAGACAAAGAAATCACTAATAGGGTAAGAAAAGAGGCAGGAAAGCTCTGTATATGTTATTAGAACAAGCAGGAATATGTTATTAGAACAAGCAGGAGTTCAGTTTGTCCACACTGAGCATGGAAGATAAAAAGAAATGATGTAGCATTAAGAGAACATACTGCAGCCAGATGCATGAGAGAGAAGAGAAAAAAGTCATGAATACCCCAAACTGTTCAGAAACCTAACGTAGAAGAAAATCTCTTGACAGTATTTTCTACAGACTTCAATAGAAAATGAAATGAATAATGCTACAAAAGATAGTAAAACAATAGAACAAGATGAAAATTGCAAAGATACCAAAAACTAAAACAATCAATCATGGAACATGGGACATAATAGACACAGCTGAAAACAATTTCAAATATATAAAGAGAATTTAATCATAGTGAACATAGAAGGAAAAAGAGACCAAGATCCCAAAACAATAAGAAAAAAGATAATAGATGCAAAGAACAGAAAAAACCAACAATGGTCCAACATGAGGCATATTACTATTATAGAAAATTCAATGAATAGAATGGAAAATACATTAAGTTATAGTAAAAGAGATTTCCTTTGAAGTAAAGAAAAATTTACATATTTAAAGGATGCAGAATGGTCCAGGAAAAATCAATAATTAGGAAAGAAGTACTGAAATCATAGTTATGTTATTGAATTCCAAGGTTTAAATAAAATTCTTATTTAATAGGAAAAGAGCAAGTCATGAAGACAAATAAAGCAGTCTGGCTTTAGAATTCCTATAGGATGATTGGTGACAGAAGTCAGTGACTAATGTCTTCAGAATTCTGTGTTGAAGAAACCCACCCAGACCTGCCACCTGACGTCCACTCACCGATCACCTGCCCTTAGCCTAAAGACCATGCACAGGCCACTAGGGAATCACCTGCTGTCCACTAGTTGCCTGGAAGCCCATTGTCATAGTACCTGCAGGTGAGGTACTAGAAGCCTTCAAGGACACTGTAAGACTACGGAGTAGAAACTGTACTGTCTCAGTTTCATACTGCTAGAGGGGAAGACACAAAAGCAACATGAAAAAACATGGGAAAAAGTGCCTCAAACAAACCAAGTTATTCCAATAATAGAATTCATAAACAACACAGTAGAAGAAATGTCAGAGAAGGAGTTTAGAAGATACATTGTAGGACTGATCATTGAAATAAAGAATGGTATTGAAGAGAAAATACAGGAAGTAAAAGATTACTTCAATAAAGAGGCAGAGAGAGTGAACCCCGAACTCGGAGGAGGAAGCCGGCGCAGCCTCGTCAGCAGCCTGCTGCTGGGACGCCCTGAGGCGGCGGCGGCGGTGCCAACCGGCCGCGGCCGCGCTGCTGTCTGCAAGTGGGTCCCGTGGCCAGGCCGGTAGGCCGCCCGAGGTCCTGCCGCCATGAAGCTGTACAGCCTCAGTGTCCTCTACAAAAGTGAGCCCAAAGCAATACTGCTCAAAGCCGCTTACGACGTGTCTTCTTTCAGTTTCTTCCAGAGGTCCAGATTTTGATTTTACAGATGAGTCACAGCATAGTAACTTGCCTGACACTTGAACCGGGATCCTGGAGTGTTCAGGAATTCATAACCTTCACAAGTCAACTAATCGTGGAGCGCTCAGCAAGAGGCAGCAGAGCTTCTGTCAAAGAACAAGAATATCTTTGCCATGTCTATGTCCGGAATGACAATCTTGCAGGCGTCGCTATTGCTGACAGTGAATACCCATCCCGGGTGGCCTTTACCTTGCTGGAGAAGGTACTAGATGAATTCTCCAAGCAGGTTGACAGTATAACTTGGCCAGTAGGATCCCCTGCTACAATCCAATACACAGCCCTGGACGGTCACCTTAGTAGATACCAGAACCCCAAGAAGCTGATCCCATGTGTAAAGTACAGGCCGAACTAGATGAGACCAAAATCATTCTGCATAATACCATGGAGTCTTTGTTAGAACGAGGCTAGAAGCTTGATGACTTGGTGTCCAAATCAGAAGTACTGGGAACACAGTCCAAAGCCTTCTATAAAACTGCCCGGAAACAAAATTCATGCTGTGCAATCATGTGATGCAGCCCATGGAGGCCGGCGCTGGATCGTCACCGTCACTCACATCAGAACTGCAGTCCCGAGGAAGAAGAGACGTCCAAGAAGAGGACCTGGAGCTGTCCAGACTGGCCATTTTTATTTTGGAGTTTCCCAGAAGAAACAAGGGATAGTGGAAGGGTGGGGAACATTCAAGTTTATATGTCTGGTTATGATTTTTAGAAAGAGTTTGAGGCCCCCAAAGGTGTATTTTTGGGAAAATGAAACTCTGAGTGTCTCCCATAGATGCTGAAGGGCTCATTTTCAGCTAACCCCAAAAGGCTCTGTGGGAGGGAATTCAAAGCCAGCTCTTTATTGATCCTCAGTATACCTCTGGATTTCATTTTTGCATTAATGATATTAACTTCAATAAGTGGGGTGGGGGAGGGGTCCCTGGTGATAAGGCTGGGGTGGGCAGAATTTGAACACTTGGGGAAATCCTCTCCTTGGGCACCATGGGGATTGGGGTGAATCTGCCTACCACAGTGGCCAGCACCAGGTAGTAGGCCAGCAGTTCAGGCCCAAAGCCTGTGAGGGGGCAGTGGTTGCTAAGTCTCACAAATTTATGAGCCCGTTGTTCAGCTTGTCTTTCTGCGAGGATTGGCTTCCACCAAGGGCAGGACCCATCTAAACGTCTTTTACCCAGTACGCTAAAGGTAACTTTTGGGAGATGTCTGGAAGGGCCTGAGATAGGCAGTATATGAAGATTGTGGTTCCACCATCTAGCAGGCTGAAGATTAGGCTAGGAAAGGGGACTCTTCTGCTGGTGTTAGCATGGTCAGCTGGTAGAGCCCATTTTGGCGAAGATCCAGACACTGGTGCCCTCAGCTGCTCAACATGGAGGCATACCTGCCTTGACTTGGAATTTGACTTTGAACATTAGGATCAAAGCAGTGGGTGCTTTCAAAACTGGTTTTTATTTGCCTCTTCACTACAAGACTGTCTTGGCAACTGCCTGGGGCCTGCACGCCTAAACAAGTCTTTCCTGTGGATACCAGGAGGAGGTGCCAACAGCCTGATGCCTCCCAGCACCCACCTGAACTTCCTGTGGTGGGAATTATACTGACCTGTGAGCCCCCTCCTGGTTACAGGCAACTACAGGATTGGTCTGAACTGGTGTCTGCCTTTAGCAGGAGCCACCTTGGCCTTGAGGCCCAGCCCTGGAACCAGGCTGGAATAGTCCAGGGGTGGTCCTAGGATGTGCTAGGTACCAAACTGCCTCTTCATGCCCCACTGTGCTCAAGATGCCTGCTCAAAGTACACTGGGTTCCTGTCCTGACAGAAGCCCTTGCTGGGATGATATCATCTACAAGTATTGAACCGTGTCATCTCATCCTCAGGAGCCTTATTATGAGTGCCCTGCTGCTCTGGGAGCCTGCATGTGGGTGGAGGTTGGGTGGTAGGGTGGGGTCTGCTGTGTGTTTTGAGATCCCTATCCCCTGTTTGGTTTACCAGCTACAGCCCTTTTTCTCTGGGCACTGTTGGCCAAAGGGCTTTGGTCTCCCCCGGAGTAGCCTGCCTGTCTCCTTTTCCTACTGCCATAGACATCCTCAGTCCAGTGCCCCCTGGAAGACACAGACCTAGCCTGCTTCCTTCAGAGTGGAGAAGTGTGCCTGGACCCCAAAAGAGAAGAAATAGGATGGTGCCTCCTTTCCCCTTCCTGCTCTGAAGGATGCTAGGAAGGAGTGTGGGTAGGCAGCAGAGGTGTGAGATTGGGGAAAGGAGGGGAGACTGTCACCCACATCTGGCTACCTTTCAGCAGGATAACAGTGGGTGAGTGACTCAGACTCTTCGATGGATGGATGGCTTATCCCACATCTCCCTGCTCTCTGTTGTGTTCTAATGTTAAATCATTCGGCAAGAGTGTATTTTAATAACTACTGCCTAACTTCTCTGTGTTCTGTTTGAGAGGTTCCTGTCTAGATAAAGTTGTCTTTTGAAATTCAAAAAAAAGAGGCAGAGATTATAAAAAGGAATCAAGCAGAAATCCTTAAAAATGAAGGAAACAATAAACCAAATTAAAAATTCAATGGAAAGTATCACCAGCAGACTAGACCACTTAGAATGCAGAACACCAGACAAATATATGCTCTTGAAAATAAAGTCAACTACACAGAGAAGATGGTAAGAAACCATGAACAGAATTTGCAAGAAATATGGGATAACATGAAAAGACCAAATTTAAGATTTATTGGAATAGACAAAGGTGTGGAAATACAAACCAAAGAATGCACACTCTTTTCAAGGACATAATATCAGAAAACTTCCCAAATCTTAAGAACGAAATGGAAAATCAAATACAAGAGGCTTACAGGATTCCAAATGTACAAAATTGCAGCAGAGCCACACCAAAGGACATTATAATGACAATGACTAACATACAGAATAAGGATAGAATTTTGAAGACTGCAAGAGAAAATAATCAAATTACATATAGGGGTAACCAATTCAGATTTCAGCTATTTCTCAAGTCAGACCCTAAATGCCAGGAGGTCCTAGAATAACAGATCAAGGTCTGAAAAAAAATGGATGCCATCTGAGAATTTTATATTCAGCAAAATTAAGCTTCAAATTTGAAGATGAAATTAAAAACCTTCCATGACAAACAAAAGTTAAAGAGTTCACAACTAGAAAACCCACACTACATGAAGAGGAAATGAAAAAAAAAAAACATGAAAACCAGCAAAGGGAGGAACTACACTAAAATAAAGGTCAATCAAAGGAGAAACTAAGTCAAGTTAAAAACCAAAACTAAAACAAAATGACCAGGAATACAAACCATAGCTCCATAATAACCCTGAATGTTAATGGACTAAACTCATCAACCAAAAGACATAGACTGGCAGATTGGATTTTAAAAAAGATCAAACAATATGCTGTCTTCAAGAGACTCACCTCCTAGAAAAGGACATCCACAGACTGAAGGTGAAAAATTAGAAAAAAACATATCAATCACATGTACTGTGTAAACAAGTAGGTGTTTCCATCCTCATATCAGACAAAGTGCATTTCAAACCAAAGCTAGAAGGGATAAAGAAAGACATTTAATAATGCTTAAGGGAAACTTACATCAACAAAACATAACAATCATAAATATATATGCCCCAAACAATGGAGCATCTACATACACTTAAACAAACCCTTCTCAATTTCAAGAATCAATGGACCACAACACAATAATACTGAATGACTTTAACATACCTCTCTCACCACTGAATATATCCTCAAAACAAAAACTAAACAAAGAAACTATAGAACTAAATAATACAATCAATGATTTAGACTTAGCAGACATTATATAGAGTATTTCATCCATGATCAAGTGAATATACTTTTTTCTCAACAGCACGTAGGGTCCCTCCCTAAAACAGATCAAATGTTATGCCACAAAGAAAGTCTCAGCATATACAAAAAAAAAAAAGAAAAATATAAATGCTACCCTGCATTCTATCAAATCATAATGGAATGAAATTAGAAAGGAATGATAAAATAAAAAATAGAAGTTACTCCAACACCTGAAGACTAAATAGCATGCTATTGAATGATGAATGGATAGCAGAAGAAATCAGGGAGGAAATTTTTTAAATACAGGTAAATGAGAATACTGGTACAACATATCAAAATAACTGGGACACTATGAAGGCAGTGTTAAGAAGAAAGTTCATTGCATTGAGCTCTGACATTAAAAGAACAAAAAGTCAGCAAATAAATAACCTAACATTACATCTCAAAGCCCTAGAAAAAGAAGAACAAATCAACACCAAAATCAGTAGAAAACAGGAAATAATTATAATCAGTGTTGAAATCAATGGAATTGAAATGAAACAATTGAAAAAATTGACAAAATGAGAAGTTGGTTCTTTGAAAAAAATAAATAAAACTGATAAACCCTTATCTATACTAATGAAGAGAAACAGAGAGAAAACTCAAATTAGTAAAATTGGTGATGAAAAAGGAAATATCATGATGGACACTACTGAAATACAGAAGATAATTAGAAACTATTTTGAAAATTTATACTCCAATAAAACAGAAAATCTCAAAGACATCGACTAATTTCTAGAGACATATGATCTACCCAAACTGAATCAGGAAGACATACACAATTTAAACAGATCAATTTCAACACTGAAATAGAAGATGCCATCAAAAGCCTACTGTGGGGGTCCCGCACATCCAGTGTAGATGGGGGAAAGGATTCTGTCAGAGATGGTGTGGACTACTGATTAGTCACCAAGTCACCAAGTAACTTATCTAATCAAATAAACACAAGAGTCAATAATCTTTTCAAATTGAAGGGGGTGTGACAGATCAGGCCATGCCAAGATCTGACCTCCAACAAGATGGAGGAGCCCACCTTCACCTTTATTTATAGTCCCACAGGTAAAGGGGTCAGGACCAGGAGGGGTTTCTTCTGTGAGAAACAGGATGGGGTGGAGTTAAGGAAGCCATTTGCTTAGAGAATTAGCATTCCTCAGATGGTGAGCCAACTCTGTACAGGGCCACCTACCCCAGGCTATCTGAGACAGTCTCTCATGACTGCCAGTTCCTGGGAGTCAGACCTCTGTATCCCATGGCTCAGCCAAGTCCGATTCTGCTAAACATGTATGGCTTCCCACAGTCTACCAACCAAGAAAAGTCCAAGACCAGATGGATTCTCAGCAGAGTTCTATAAGACCTTCAAAGAAGAACTAATACCAATACTCCTCAAAACATTCCATGATAGAGTAAAGGAGGGAACTCTCCCAAACTCATTCTATGAGGTTAGTATCACCCTGATACCAAAACCAGACAAAGAGGCATCAAGGAAAGAAAACTTCAGTTTCACTGATGAACATAGATGCAAAAATTCTCAATAAAATTCTGGCAAGTTGCATACAAAAACATATTAAAAAGATAATGCACCATGATTGAGTTTGGGATGCAAGGTTAGTTCAGCATTCAGAAATCAATAAATGTAATACATCGCATCAATAGACTTAAAGACAAGAATCATATGATTATTTCAATAGATGCAGAAAAACCATTTGACAACATACATACTCCTTCATGTTCAAAACACTATAAAAACTAGGGATAGTAGGAACATACCTCAACATTGTAAAAGTTATCTATGCTAAGACAGGGCCAACATCATTCTACATGGAGAAAAACTGAAAGCATTCCCTCTAAAAACTTTAGCAAGACAGGGATACCCTCTTTTGCCACTTCTATTCAACATCCTTGAAACTCTAGCCAGAGCAACTAGACAGATGAGAGAAATTAAAGGAAAAAGAGCACAAACTATCACTTTTTGCTGATGACATGATTCTACATTAGAAGATCCAAAAATTCCATCAGAAAACTTCTAGAACTCATAAATGAATTCAGCAAAGTAGCATGAAATAAAATCAATATCCATAAATCAAATGCATTCCTATACATAAGCGACAAATTCACTGGAAGAGAAAATTAGGAAAACTACACCATTCACAATAGCCTAAAAAAATAAAATAAAATACTTGGGAATCAATCTAACAAAAGAGGTGAAAGATCTCTACAATGAAAACTACAGAACACTAAGGAAAAAAATAGAAGAAGACCTTAGAAATGATGGAAAGATCTCCCATGTTCTTGGATAGGCAGAAATAATATTGTCAAAATGGCCATACTACCAAAGGTGCTATACAAATTCAATGCAATTCCAATAAAAATCCCAATGACATTCTTCACAGAATAGGAAAAAGCAGTCATGAAATTCATTTGGAAAAATAAGAGACCCAGAAGAGCCAAAGCAATCCTTAGCAGGAAGAGTGAAGCAGGAGGTATCACAATACTAGACCTTAAACTATACTACAGAGCAATAATAACAAAAACTCCATGGTGTTGGCACCAAAATATACAGGTAGACCAATGGTACAGAACAGAAGACACAGAGACAAACCCACATAAACACAGTTATCTCATATTAGACGAAGATGCCTGAAACATACATTATAGAAAAGATAGCCTCTTCAAGAAATGGTGCTGGGAAAACTGGAAATCCATAGGTAAACAAAATGAAATTAAACCTCTATCTCTTACCCTGCACAAAAATCAACTCAAAGTAGATCAAAGACTTAGGCACTAGAACAGAGACCCTGTGTCTACTAGAAGAAAAAGTAGGATTCCGGGGGTGATCCAAGATGGCGGACTAGAGGGTGACTGGATCTCCTGTCGCTCCAGAACCCAAGATTCAAGAAGGGGAGGCATTGAGAGACTCGGACTAAAATAGAGCCACGGGGTGAGTCTCCCCCACCGGGTGAACCTCGGCCTGGGCGGCAGGCCCAGATAGGGGCAGCTTATCAGAGTAGGGCTGGGCAGCTAGAGTCTTCCCCAGGCAGCTTCAGGGACCAGGACAGGGCAGACAGGGACTTCCCTAAACAGCTCGGCTCCCTCCGACGGGAGGCGCCTTTCAAGGTTAGCTTCTTGGAGCAGACCGCCCAGTGAGAGCCTTTCTACACAGAGCCAGCCACAAGTCCCGCCAACGGAGAGTTTCAACCCGCAGGCAGCCTCTGGGACCAGGGCAGGGCAGCCAGAGACTTCTCAAGGCGGCCCTGCCCCCTGCGATCGCAGGCTCTTTCCACGGGGCGATCCAAGATGGCGGACTAGAGGGTGACTGCATCTCCAGTCGCTCCAGAACCCAGGATTTAAGAAGGGGAGGCATTGAGAGACTCGGACTAAGATAGAGCCACGGGGTGAGTCTCTCCCACTGGGTGAAGCTCGGCCTGGGCAGCAGGCCCGGATAGGGGCAGCTTATCAGAACAGGGCACAGCAGCTAGATTCTTCCCCAGGCAGCCCTGCTCACACCAGCAGTGGGTTCCTCCCACAGGGCCAGCTTCTTGGAGCAGGCCCCCCAGTGAGAGCCTTTCCGCACAGAGCCAGGTACAAGCCCTGGAACCAGTAGCGGGCTAGGGGCAGCTTTGTTCAGAAGCACTGCATTTTCAAGTTCCTCCAAGACTTCAGGCTACTGAAGGCTAGGAGGTGATATACTGGAAATCTACAGGGACACTATAAGCCAATAGAGGAAATCTGCAATACCTCAGAAACCCATTGACATCTGACCAATGTGAGAAAACAAGGGAAGAAAATGTCCCAAACAAACCTAGATACTATATCAATAAAACCCAATGACAGCACAGCAGAAGAAATGTCAGAAAGGGAGTTCAGAATGTACATAATTAAAACAATCAGGGAAGCAAATGAGGAGATGAAAGAGCAAATGCAGGCATTAAATGATCGTGTCAATCAACAGTTAAAAGACCAAACACGGGAAGCAAGAGATCATGTCAATAAGGAGTTAGAGATTCTGAAAAAAAAAAAAAAAAAAAAAAAAATCCTTGAAATGAAGGAAACAATAAACCAAGTTAAAGACTCCATAGAAAACATAACCAATAGGATAGAACACCTGGAAGACAGAACCTCAGACATTGAAGACAAAATACTTAATCTTGAAAAAAAAGTTGACCAAACAGAGAAGATGGTAAGAAATCATGAACAGAATCTACAAGAATTATGGGATATCATGAAAAGGCCAAATTTAAGAATTATTGGGATTGAGGAAGGCTTAGAGAAACAAACCAAAGGAATGAACAATCTATTCAATGAAATAAAATCAGAAAATTTCCCAAATCTGAAGAATGAAATGGAAAATCAAGTTCAAGAGGCTTATAGGACTCCAAATATACAAAATTACAACAGATGCACACCAAGGCACATTATTATGAAAATACCTAACATACAAAATAAAGACAGAATTTTAAAGGCCGTAAGAGAAAAGAATCAAATTACATTCAGGGGGAAACCAACAAGAATATCAGCAGATTTTTCAATCCAGACCCTAAAACCTAGAAGGGCCTGGAACAACATTTACCAAGCCCTGAAAGAAAACGGATGCCAACCAAGAATCTTATACCCAGCAAAACTTACTTTCAGATTTGACGACGAAATAAGATCTTTCCATGATAAACAAAAGCTAAAGGAATTTACAAAAAGAAAGCCAGCATTACAGAACATTCTCAGCAAAATATTCCATGAGGAAGAGATGAAAAACAACGATGCAAAATAGCAACGGGAGGAACTAGCCTAAAGGAATAGCCAAATAAAGGAGAAACCAAATCATGTCAAAAAACAAAAATGGGTCAAATGACTAGGAATACAAATCATATCACAATAATAACCCTGAATGTTAATGGCCTGAACTCATCAGTCAAAAGACATAGACTGGCAAATTGGATTAAAAAGAAAAATCCAACAATATGCTACCTGCAAGAGACTCATCTCATAGAAAGATATACCCATAGACTAAAGGTGAAAGGATGGGAAAAAACATACCATGCACATGGACACAGCAAAAAAGCTGGAGTATCCATCCTCATTTCAGAAAACGTGGACTTCCAGCCAAAACTAGTCAGAAGGGATAAAGAAGGACATTACATACTGCTTAAGGGAAGCATGAATCAGCAAGACATAACAATCATAAATATCTGTGCCCTGAACATTGGCTCATCCATGTACATCAAACAAATCCTTCTCAATTCCAGAAATCAAATAGACCACAACACAATAATACTAGGCGATTTTAACACACCTCTCTCACCACTGGATAGATCTTCCAAACAAAAATTGAATAAAGAAACCATAGATCTCAATAATATAATCAACAATTTAGACTTAACAGACATATATAGAATATACCATCCAACAAAGAACGAATACACTTTCTTCTCAGCAGCACATGGATCCTTCTCTAAAATAGACCATATTTTATGCCACAAAGCTACTGTTAGCAAATACAAGAAGATAGAGATACTACCTTGTACTCTATCAGATCATAATGGATTGAAATTAGAAATAAATGACAGAATAAAAAACAGAAACTTCTCCAATACCTGGAGATTAAATAATACACTATTATATGATGAATGGATAACAGAAGACATCAGGAGGGAAATAAAAAAATTCTTAGAAGTAAACAAGAACAAAGACACATCATATCAAAATCTCTGGGACACTATGAAAGCAGTACTTAGAGGAAGATTTATTTCATGCGGTGCATTCAACAAAAGAAGTAGAAATCAACAAACAAATGACTTAACACTACAGATCAAAGCCCTAGAAAAAGAAGAGTAGACCAACACCAAAAGAGGTAGAAGACAGGAAATAGTTAAAATCAGAGCCAAAATCACCGAAATTGAAACAAAAGAAACAATTGGAAAAATTAACAAAATAAATAGTTGGTCCTTTGAAAAACTAAACAAAATTGATAAGCCCTTAGCCACACTAACAAAGAGAAAGAGGGAGAAAACTCAAATTACTAAAATTCGGAATGAACAAGGAAATATCACAACAGACATGAGTGAAATACAAAACATAATTAGAAGCTATTTTGAAAATCTATACTCCAACAAAACAGAAAACCTCAAAGACAACAAGTTTCTAGAGACTTATGAATTAACTAAACTGAACGAGGAGGACATACACAACTTAAATAGATCAATTTCAAGCAATGAAATAGAACAGGTCATCAAAAGCCTACCAACAAAGAAAAGTCTCAGAACTGGGTTCTCAGCCGAGTTCTACAAAACCTTTAAAAAAGAGCTCATTCCAATACTACTCAAAGTATTCCATGAAATAGAAGAGAGAACCCTCCCAAACTCATTCTATGAAGCCAATATCACCCTGATACCTAAACCAGACAGAGACACATCGAGGAAAGAAAATTTCAGACCAATATCCTTAATGAACATCGATGCAAAATTCTCAACAAAATTTTAGCAAATCGCATACAAAAATATATTAAAAAGATAGTGCACCATGATCAAGTGGGTTTTTCCCAGGGATGCAAGGTTGGTTCAACATCTGGAAATCAATAAATGTCATTCATCATATCAACAGACTTAAAGTTAAGAATCACAGGATTATTTCAATAGATGCAGAAAAAGCATTTGATAAAATACAGCATCCCTTCATGCTCCAAACACTAGAAAAAATTGGGGTAGTGGGAAAATTCCTTAACATTGTAAAGGCCATCTACGCTAAGCCCATGGCCAATATCATTCTAAGTGGTGAAAAACTGAAAGCATTCCCCCTAAAAACTGGAACAAGGCAGGGATGCCCTCTTTCACCACTTCTATTCAACATCGTCCTTGAGACTCTAGCCAGAGCAATTAGACAAACCAAAGAAATTAAAGGGATATGAATAGGAAAAGAAGAACTCAAACTATCCCTGTTCGCTGATGACATGATTATATATTTAGAGGAACCTGGAAATTCCACCAGTAATCTTTTAGAACTTATAAGTGAATTCAGTAAAGTAGGAGGTTACAAGATCAATGCTCATAAATCCAATGCATTTTTATACATGTGATGAATCTTCAGAAAGAGAAATTAGGAAAACTATCCCATTCACAATAGCATTGAAAAAAATAAAATACTTGGGAATCAATCTCACAAAAGAGGTGAAATACCTCTACAGTGAGAACTACAGAACACTAAAGAAAGAAATTAAAGAAAACCTCAGAAGATGGAAAGATCTCCCATGTTCTTGGATAGGAAGAATTAATATTGTCAAAATGGCCATACTACCTAAAGTGCTATACAGATTCAATGCAATTCCAATTAAAATCCCAATGATGTACCTTACAGAAATAGAGCAAGCAATTATGAAATTCATCTGGAAGAATAAAAAACCCAGAATAGCTAAAGCAATCCTCAGTAGAAAGAGCAAAGCAGGGGGTATCGCAATACCAGATCTTCAACTCTACTACAAAGCAATAGTAACAAAAACAGCATGGTATTGGTACCAAAATAGATAGGTAGATCAATGGTACAGAATAGAAGACATGGACACAAACCCAAATAAATACAATTTTCTCATACTAGACAAAGGAGCCAAAAATATGCAATGGAGAAAATATAGCCTCTTCAACAAATGGTACTGGGAAAACTGGAAAACCATATGCAACAGAATGAAATTAAACCCCTATCTTTCACCCTGCACAAAAATCAACTCGAAATGGATCAAGGACCTCGGAATCAGACCAGAGACCCTGCATCTTGTAGAAGAAAAAGTAGGTCCAAATCTTCAACTTGTTGGCTTAGGATCAGACTTCCTTAACAGGACTCCCATAGCATAAGAAATAAAAGCAAGAATCAACAACTGGGATAGATTCAAACTAAAAAGCTTTCTCTCAGCAAAGGAAACTCTCAGCAATGTGAAGAGAGAGCCTACAGAGTGGGAGAATATCTTTGCCACTCATACTTCAGATAGAGCGCTAATTTCCAGAATCTATGAAGAACTCCAAAAACTCTACACCAAGAATACAAATAATCCAATCAACAAATGGGCTAAGGAAATGAACAGACACTTCACAGAAGAAGATGTACAAGCAATCAATAGATATATGAAAAAATGTTCAACATCTCTAGTAATAAGAGAAATGCAAATCAAAACTACCCTAAGATTTCATCTCACCCCAATTAGAATGGTAATTATCAAGAACACAAGCAACAGTAGGTGTTGGCGAGGATGTGGGGAAAAAGGTACACTCATACATTGCTGGTGGTGTTGCGAATTAGTGCAGCCACTCTGGAAAGCAGTGTGGAGATTCCTCAGAAAGCTTGGAATGGAACCACCATTTGACCCAGCTATCCCACTCCTTGGCCTGTACCCAAAGGACTTAAAATCAGCATACCACAGAGATGCAGCCACGTCAATGTTCATTGCTGCTCAATTCACAATAGCCAGATTGTGGAACCAACTTAGATGCCCTTCAACTTATGAATGGATAAAGAAACTGTGGCATATATATATATACACAATGGAATATTACTCAGCCATGAATAAAGATAAAATTATGGCATTTGCAGGCAAATGAATGAAATTGGAGAATATCATGCTAAGTGAAATAAGCTAAAAAACTTAAACTAAAGGATGAATGATCTCAATGATAAGCGGATATGGACATATAATGGGGGGTGGAAGGTGTTAGTGTTAGGGTTAGGGTTAGGTTTAGGGTTAGGGATAAGGAGGGTGGTAAGAATGGAGGAAGGAAAGACTGTATAGAGGGAAAAGAGGGGAGGGAGGGGTGGGGGGAAGGGAAAAAAATAACAGTATGAATCAAACAACATTACCCTATGTAAATTTTCGATTACACAAATGGTATGCGTTGATTCCATGTACAAATAGAGAAACAACTGTATCCCAGTTGTTTACAATAATAAAAAAATTAAATTAAATTAAATTTAAAAAGTAGGATTCCCACCATGTTGGCTTAGCACCTGACTTCCTTAATACAACTCCTAAAGTGCACGAAGTAAAACCAAGAACCAATAAATGGGATGGATTCAAACTAAAAAACTTCTTCTCAGCAAAGGAAACAATTAGTAACATCATGATAGAGCCTACAGAATGGGAGAAAATCTTTACCACCTGCACCTCAGATAGAATGTTAATCTCCAATATATATAAAGAACTCAAAAACTTAATACTAAAAAAAAAGATCAGTAAATGGGCTAAGGAATTGAACAGACACTTCACAGAAGAAATACGATCAATCAACAAACATAAAAAAATGTTCACCATCTCTTGCAGTTAGACAAATGTAAATCAAAACTACCCTAAGATTTCAGAATGGCAATTATCAAGATTACAAGCAATAAGTGTTGGTGAGGATTTGGGGGAAAAGTACACTCCTACATTGCTAGTGGAACTGCAAATTGGTGCAACACTATGGAAGGCAGTATGGCGATTCCTACGAAATCTTGGAATGGAACCACCATTTAACCCAGCTATCCCACTCCTCCATTTATACCTAAAGGACTTAAAATCAGCATACTACAGTGACACAACCACATCAATGTTTATAGCAGCTCAAATCACAATAACTAAACTATGGGACCAATGTAGATGCCCTTCAATAGATGAATGGATAAAGAAAATATGGTACATATTCATGATGGAATATTACTCAGCCTTAAATAAGAATGAAATTATGGCATTTGCAGGTAAATGAATGGAGATATAGAATATTATCCTAGGCGAAATAAACCAATCCCAAAAAAATAAAAGCAAATCTTCTCTCTGATATGTGGATGTTAGTCCATAATGGGTGGGGGTGTGCTAGGGGAGAATGGAAGAACTTTGGATTGGGCAGAGGGGAATGAGGGGATGGGGTGGGGAGGGGAGGGTGGGAAGGATGGTGGAGTGAGAAGGACATTATTACCCCATGTACATGTATGATTGCATGACCGTGTGACTCTGCATCACATACAGAGGAATGAAAAGTTGTGCTCCATTTGTACAAAATGTGTCAAAATGCATTCTGCTGTCATGTATAACCTATTAGAACAAATAAAAAAATTTAAATTTAAAAAAAGAAACTGATCCAGATTATCTTGCAAAACCAAGGTGGTGTACAAGTCCAGAAGGAATAGATAGTTAGCTCCATCATAAATTAAGAGTTTATAACATCTAAGAGCTTTTAATGGGAAACTCCCTAATCTTTAATTTCTTAGAATGGGTCTATGACATACTTGTACAAAATAGTAAGGTTATTAACAGCAAAAATAAACTACAAATTCACAAGCACAGAATACTGATCAAGAGTCCAGTTTCTCAATGTGACTCCCCAAGAAATATGTTTTGAAGATCATGATGGTCTCCAATGATGTTAGCCAAATGAGGTTACAGAATTCTGCTTAAATATCCTTTCTTCTCCCCAAATAACTTTGAACGGAGCTGTCGCTGATAGGTACGTCTACTTTCTGGCTCTACTACTTCTTGTTACAAATCTCATGTTTACTGCCTGTTGCCTGAAATCATGCCTTTTTCTTTTTCAGTGATCCTAGAATTGACTTTTCTGATTTCTTAGAGGATTCAGTGACCAAATTCATTTATGACTTTCCATAGCCTTTGATATTTTACAGTCCCTATTCTTACTCTACCACAAACCTACAAAAGAGACTTTAGTGTTCTAAGTCCTTGTCCTGAGACCTCCAATTCTTTCAGGTTCACTTTAATTTTCCTTCTTTACATGTATTTTGCAACACTTTACATTGTTGGACACATTTAGCTGTTAAGTTGGGAAATATCTTCTCCCACAGAGTCAGTGAATGCTTCACAGGTGACTGACCTCCAACAGAAAATAAGAGAAATAAAATAAAACATTACCAACTATGAACTCTCAAATTACATTTGAACTTCAGAATCATCTCCCATCAGTGAATGAAAAGACAGTAAAGAAAAACATCCATAACAGTGAGTCACCATGGCCCAGCCTCAGTGGGGAAAAGCTTGCAATGGAGTCTGAGGACTGCACTGGAACTCCTTTGGATGTGTGGGGAGAGTAAGGGGAGGAAATAGGAATAAGTGAATAGATGAACCATGGGGATTATTTAATAAGAATTACCAAGCAATGTGCAATCAAAGCATCTAAACACAGGCTGAGCAGGGAGGAGGATTTACAATCGAATCATGAGATGGTTCTCCTCAGGTGTGACTCAAGAGGAGGTTTGACCTCATTATTAATATTACAAAACTCTAAATCTTAATGTCTTGTGGATCCTCCCAATTTTGATGTTTTCTGAGTCTATGTTCTTCCTTTTCCCTGGAAAATGAGGTATCGGAAAACATTCTCTGCCAAGAACTGCAGCTGTCCTTTGGCTATATTCACCACCCAGCCAACTGCGAGCAGTCATTGTCTCCTAAAAGACTTCTGTTTGCTTTCACCTGGACATTGATTCCCACCAAGAAGCAGCCGGATGAGACAACTATGTCTGAGAGAGCAGTCGGTTTTGTTCTAAGTTTTATATTATTTTTAACTTTCACTTTTTTTCTGGCTCTGCACTTTCTGAAATTCACTGGCTCTTTTTTTCTGGCTCTTTCACTTTCTGAAAGGTAGCCAATCTTCCAAAATTATCTTTACCTGTTCCCTGTAGGAACTCTTTTGAACAAGAAGAGTTGATTGCTCTTCAGCTACCTCTAGCATGTCCACCTCATCCATTGACCCTGTGTCCCATTATTGTTTGATTCTGGAAGGTTGGCCATGCCTTTTCTTGATTGGTCTGCTTACTTGATACCCTGATCAAGTCTGGTCTGTTACCCCAGATAGGTTACAGATGGAAGCCTGGGTATAGGCCACAGGTAGCCTCTACTCTCTTCTTTGACATCTTATGAACATAACAATTTTCACAGACCTCTTTACTATTAAGATAACCTCCTGAAAAATCTGTCAGCCTTGACAAACCAAAGGAGGTATACGGTGTGTTTTCAAATGGTATTTACCAGGAGGTTCTAAATTAAAGCAGCAAGATGCATCTTGGATTTGGAATGGAAAGACCTGCATCCAGTGTTATTTTCCACCTCTATCTAAGAAACCGTATAACTGTAGGTAAACAGATACAGCCTAGGGATAATCCAGCACCTGTATTTGGCAAGTGCAAACAAGAATTCTTAGGGCTAGGGAGATAGCTCAGCTGGTAGAGTGCTTGCCTTGCAAGCATAAGGCCCTGAGTTTGATCCCCAGTACCGTGAAACAAAAAAAGAAAAAAAAAAAAACAAGAATCCTTAAGTCATGCTCTCAAAGAACGGTAGAGAAGCTGGAGTGAGCTGTCAAGGGTGGAGGTGCTTCAGCAACCACAATTTCCTCTGGGAATTAAAGGGACGGTTTGTCAGCAACTTCAGTCTCCCCTGTCTCCCTCTGAACTCTCTTTGTGAAACTTAGGAAGTTAGGAGGGACATGGGTGGGAGAAGACCCCCTGCCACTTCTCAGGTAACAGGAATTTTATTCATTTAACATTGAGGACCTCGTGTGTCTTACTCAGTTTGGGCTGCAATAACAAACTCCTGTAGACTGAATGGCTAATACATAACTTAAATTTATTTCTCTAGTTCTGGAGCCTGGCAAGACCAAGAGCAAGCCATGGAGGATCCAGCTCTGGTAAGGGGCTGCCCCCTGAGGCACAGCTGTCTTCTTGCTGTGTTTCCACAAAGTGGAAGGAGCAAGGGAGCTCTCTGGGGTCTCTTTTGTAAGGGCACTAATAGAAATTAAGGGCTCTGCTATTAGGACCTCCTAAGAGTGTCACGTTGGGGGACAGGATTTCAACATACGAATTTCTTTTACTTTTTTGCCATGCCACAAGGTGTTTTATTTTCATTAATCATACAAATAATTTTCTATAATATCCCAGGGCAAACTGGAGAATTTGGCAGTCTGATTGGGGTGCCCTGAGGGACCAACTGGCCGGTGGCTTCAGCGTCGAGTGCCTGGGTTCACAGGGCAGTTTGTGGCTCATGTCCATCTTGCAGGTGGCTCCTTCCTCCACATCACAACGAGGGTCTCGGAGATGATGGGGGTGGGAAGTCCTCTAGGCTCTTAGGAAATTCCACTCCGCTTTTCCTGCTCAATGGTCTCTTTGGTGGCAGGGTGTTCTCCTGCATCTCGGTTTTCTTCAGTTTGGCCTCATGGAAGCTGGTGATTTCCCCCATGTCCAGCTTCTCTGCCATTTTCTTAAAACAATTCTCGCTCCAAAACTCGCTCCAGAAGTTCCCACTCCTGTTGCTGCAGCAAGAGACAAAAGAGTGGTGACCACCCCTCATCTTATACATGCCGAGTCCCCAACATATGAATTTTGAGGGACACAAACATTGAATTTAGATAATATTTTGTATATGTTGCTAAGAGCAACAAGAGCAATTAAGATTTTGTCTTCTCTCAAAATACTGCAAGTTTAGGGAAGGACACAGATGGGAAAATAGATAAGTACAATAAAGTATGACAAGCACTGTGACCCAAATGTGCTTGAGAACTGAAAGCACTGACCCAGCCTGAGAGGTAGACACCAGGAAGACTTCTCAGAGGTGTCAACCTGAGGCGAGACTCATTTGCCAGCAGCAGTCCCAGTATACATCTCTGGTCCCAGAACAATTATTATTCAGCCATCTTTCTATCAAAAATATCCCAATTTGCCTATAATCCCAGCAACTTGGGAGGCTGAGGCTGGAGGATCACAAGTTTAAGACCAGCCAGAGCAATTTAATGAGATCCTGCCTCAAAATAAAAATAGATTTTAAAAGGGGGCTGGGGATGTAGCTCAGTGGTAAAATGCTTGCTTAGCAAGCATGAAACCCTGAGTTCAACAACCAATATCCCCTCCCAAGAAAACAAGTGTCCCCTTTTGAACAATATGATTGTGAGTATACATTTCCTTGTCCTATACAGAGAGAAGATGGGGATAGTGTGATAATTCTAGAACTCTTTTAGAAATTATGAATTTTATTTATGGAGCACAGTAAAGTTGTATTGACTGACTTTTCTTTCACTTCCATAAAGCACCCAGAGCAGGACTAGATAGTACATAGCATACAGCACTCTTTTCACAGCAGAAGTCATTAGTTGATCATGCTGTTCCCTACCTGAGCCAGTTCAAATACCTTCACATAATGTTTCCCAACACACTGCTCCAGGCAGACAGGACCCATCAAATCAAAGTGAAATCTCTTTGTCTTTCCTGCCTTAGGGTATAAAGCATGGCTCCTTTTCACCAACTCATACCTTGGTTGGGAAGACGAAGTAAGTCTAAGTCATTCTAAAGTAAGTCTGCCTGTGATGAGTAGTGCAAACAATAGATAAGAGATTTTATTGGAAAATTTTCATTCTCCAAGCCTCCCTTAAGAAAAGCATAAGAACTCACCAAGTGGAAAAATCACATAGAAGTACTTCATGGTCTCCTTTTTTAGAAGTTGAAGAGATTGAAAAATGGCACCTTAGCAAGGACAGAACAATTGAGTTTAAAGATTTGGTCAGTCAACAGGAGTATTCTGAAGGCATATTGTGCAAAGAGCACTGAACTAAAATTTGTGAGAGACAGAATTTCTGTGCTGAGTGAAGGCGGATGTCAGTCTTCCCAACCACCATCTAGGCCAGGTGCCCTCTTGCAGTTTCCAAAAAGTTCAAGTCTACACCACCTTCCTGTGAAGGAATCTACAGCTAGTTGCAGGATGAAAAGCAGATAGCAATCGTTGTCTTTTATCTACAAAATTAATTGACCCCTGACCTGACATACCTGCATAGCTCCTGTGGATTGCCTCCGATGTGCCAATGTGGATAATGTGTTGGACTAGAACATGATACCCCAGAGCATGGCACATTGGCATGGGCAAGCACTTTAAACCGAAGGACATTGGAAAGGCCTCAGAAGTGAGTCACTCCGACCTTCTCCTCCCATCTCTCTTCCTCTCATGCAGGAGGTGACAGAAATCTTAGTTCCTCTTCCCTGAGGCAGACAGTAGAAACTAGAACCCCTCTTTCTCAAAGCAAGCCATAAACCTCGAAAAGTGACTCACTGCCTTCCCCCTGGAAGACCTTCATCCTCCTTGCAGGAGGAAGGAAGGCTGCAGGGACAGGTAAGAAGGCTATGATCAGGCAGGCCTGTCTGGGTTTCTGCCTTCAGTCTGTTGCCATTAGATAATTCTCCTTTGTCCCATCCCGTGTTGACATAGATGTCCATTTCATTGAACCTAAGAATAAAAACAGTGTTCTCTGGGTCTCTAGGTCCTCATCCTGAACACTCCCATGTCACATCAAAATTCTTTGGATCATAAATGTGCTCTGCTTCTCTCTTATTAACCTTTTATTATAGGAGTGACAGTATGATCTTCACAATTGATGAGGAAAGATATGAGACCTTTCCACCCCGGCAATGTGTCAAGGACCACTCATCAAGGCTCTGAGGGCCCCTTTCAGCCTTACGACTTAAACAAAATAGTGCTCTCAGGAGTGAAATGATTTTGTGTGCAAGGAAAAAAAAAAAAAAGTGTGTTGATGATCTTACCCAAGCAATCCCCGCCACCACACAAAAGCACAAAGCTTCTGTCTCTGAAGGCCCACACCTTCAAACCTCCCAGGAATCACCTGTGATTTCATGTGCAACAAGAACTTTGAGAGCCCCTCTCCTACTTTTCTATGGGAAGTCCAGTCACCACATTGCTCCTGACCATATTGGTCCCTGCAATATTTCTGAGAATTGTCATACAATTTAAATCTGTCCCTTTTCATTTTTGAAAAGGTGAAAAAGATTGATAAACCCTTAGACAAACTAACAAAATGAAAAACAGAGAAAAATCAAACTAATAACATTAAAGATGAAAAAGGAGAAATCACCTCAGACATCACAGAAATCCAGTGAATCATTAGGAACGATTTTAAAAATGTATACTCTAACAAATTCAAAAACCTACAATAAATGGACACATTTCGAGACAAACACAATCTGCTAGAACTGAAACAAGAGGACATAGAAAACCTAAACAGACCAATAAGTAGAATGAGATAGAAACAATAATAAAAAGTCTTCCAACAAAGAAGAGCCCAGGACCAGATAGATTCTCCACTGAATTCTACCAAACCTTTAAAGAAGAACTAATGCCAATATTCCTCAAATTATTCCATGAAATAAAAAGGAATGGAACACTTCCAGATTCATTCTATCACACCAGTATCACACTTAAACCAAAACCAGAACAATATCCCTGATGAGCTTAGATGCAAAAATACTTAATAAAATATCAGCAAATTGGATTCAACAACATATTAAGAAGATTGTACACCACAATCAAGTTGATTTTATTCCAGAGATGCAAGGATGGTTTAATATATGCAAATCAATAGATGTAATTCATCACTCTGACAGAATAAAATACCAATGAAGTTCTTTACAGAACTAGAAAAAAATAGTAGTAAAACTCATTTGGAAGAATACAAGACCCAGAATAGCCTCAGCAATTCTAAACCCAAAAAGCAATGCTGGAGGCTTCATAATACTGACTTCAAATTATACTGCAGAGTTATAGTGACAAAAACCACATGGTACTGACATAAAAACATGCACATAGATCAACGGTACAAAATAGAAAACACAGGAACTAACCCACATCTACAGTCATGTGATCCTTGACAAAGGTGCCGAAAACATACACTGGAGAAAAGACAGCCTTTTTAACAAATGGTGCTGGGAAAACTGATTATCCATATGTAGAAGAATGAACCCAGACCCTTATCTCTCACTCTGCACAAAAATCAACTCAAAATGGATCAAAAACTTAGGAATTAGATCAGAAACTTTGCAACTCCTAGAAGAAAACACAGCATCTAGGCACAGGCAACAAATTCCTCAATAGGAAGTTCTAGAAATTCCTAAAGCTCTAGAAATAATGCCAAAAGTTAATAAATGGAATGGCATCCAATTAAAAATCTTCTGCACAGCAAAGGAAATAATTAGATATGTGAAGAGAGAACCCAAGGAATGGGAGAAAATTTTTGCTAGCTACTCTCTGATAGAGGATTAATATCTAGAATATATAAAGAGCTCAAAAACTTTACACCAAAAAAACCCCCAAACAGATAACCCTCTTAATAAATGGGCAAATGAATGAAGCAATTTTCAAAAGAACAAATACAAATGATCAACAAATATATGAAAAAAATGGTCAACATCATTATCAATTAGAGAAATGTCCATCAAAACTACACTGAAATTTCATCTCACACCAGTCTGAATGGCAGTCATCAAGAATATAAATAATAATAAATGCTAGAGACAATACAGAGAAAAAGAAACACTTTTACACTGTTGGTGGGACTGGAAATTAGTGCAATCACTGTGTAAATCAGTGTGAAGATTCCTCAAAAGACTGGGCATGGAACCACCATATGACTCAGCTATACCTTTTCTTGGTATTTATCCTAAAGAATTAAAGTCATTGTACTATAGGGATACATGCATACCCATGTTTATAGCAGCACAATTCACAATAGCCAAACCATCAAACCAGCCTAGGTGTCCATCAACAGATGACTGGATAAAGAAAATGTGCATACATACACACATTTTATTAAGCCATAAAGAAAAATGAAATTGTGTTATTTGCAGGAAAATGAATGGAACTAGGAACCGTTATGGTAAGCGAAATGAGTCAAACCCAGAAGGTTAAGGATCATAGACTTTCTCTCATATGTGGAAGATAGAAAGGAAAAAGAAAAGAAAGATGGGGCAGATTTCATGAAAATCAGAGGGAGATCAGTAGAAGAAAGGGGCCAAGAGGTAGGAGGTGGGAGGGAGGGGGGAAGTGCTGGGGAGTGGTGTTGTCCACTTATATTGCTATATTGTATATTGTGTGTATGTATGAATATATAACAAAATCCCATCAGTAAGTACAATATAACACATCAATAAAAATATGGGGAACAATGAAGTCCTAGTACAAAATTTAATGTTATGATATTTTTTAAATAATGTGAATAATGCATTTTATGTTAATATGTATATTAGTGTCTGGCCTAAAGCAATAAACTCAATAATGAACCCTAAAAAAATTCAAACTTGCCCTCAATGTATTAGGTTTATTATGCAGTGAAATACTGAGGTCCCTTATTTATCCTTGCTTTTGAGATGATGCCCTGGTAGGAAGCAAGCTCAACTTCCACTCTCAAAGAAGCCATCCAGAGAGATTCTTCAAGTTCCACCTCCTTTGATGTAAAATAAAATCCTCCTTAGACAGCAAAAGTGGCTACCTTCAATTTTCCTTTTGTTTAAAATGGTAATTTTTTTTCTACAGTAAAAAAAAAAAAAAAGCAGAAAAAAAAAGAAAGAAATTGGTTTCACTATTAACATAGCATGCTCCCACTTTCTACACATTGATTTTAGGGAATTCCCAGAAAAGAAGCATTAAAAGTAAAATTCTCTAATTTCAATGGACAAGTTCTTTACACACCTAAAAATAGCTGTGTGTGTCCTATGCCACAAACACATTTCTGGTTAGAAAATTTTTTCACACTTCTATTATTCACTCTGTTCTTGCAAGATGGGAAAAAACTGAGTCCCAATAATATCAGTAAACAGAGAAAACAAGGGAATGAAGAATTGGCACCAGAGCTGTCATGTAGAACTGGGTTCTGTTCTTAGACTGCTGTAGGTGTGTAGGGGGAGGTGTATTTGGCTTTGCATCATAATCTGAAGTTAGAACCAGAAAAAAAAAAAAGATAAAATTAGGACATGCCTCTTCCTTCCAAAGGGTGCTTTTCCAAATTCTGCCACTTAACCTTTATGTCTCCCATCCCTGCCTCACTATCAGCCCCATCCTTACCTTCATTCCCAAGTCCAGCAACACAGAACAAACCCTGCACACAATTTCACAGACATCACACAGTCTCCCTTTGGGAACGATCTTGACAAATCCAAGTGCAGCAGGCCAAACAGTGAAGGAGAGAGCAGAGGCAAAGTCCTAGTTGACTTGAGAATTTCCTGTAGTGTCAGGTCACTGGGAATGGGGACAATATCTTGAAGATTTATTAGAAAGATTCAGACTGAGGATTCCTGATTCTTAAGTGTCACTAGAGGAACACTTAAGAAAGGATAGATTCGGGGACCCAACACTGTCTCATCCTTTCCCCATTCATTAGAATAGTAATACATTTGAGCTAAGTTGTATCCACCTGCTATTGACAAAGTTATGTGCTGTGTTGCTTGGTAGATAACGTTTATCCTCTACAATGAACCCGTGAGATACAGACATACCATTAGGTATTTGTTTGATTATTTGCTTACACGATCTAAACTTAAACAACAGCCATGAATAGAGGAAGTTGTCCAGGGGAAATCCCACAGCTGGAGCCTGAAGCAGGAAGGGGACTTGAAGTTCCTTCGTAGTCAGTAAGCACTACTCCATCTCAGGCAGCTCTTACATGTTCTTTGTTCTACAAGAACCAAAGAGTTTATGATTATCAACAATCTGTAGATGAAAAAACTGCCTGCAGAGGACTTAACCATGTTGCCCATGGCCTCAAAACTAGCTCGTAGGATTTCAATTGAGCTCTGATTCCATTGTACCAAATATCTGGAAACAGAGATGCAGAAAACCATAATTGAACAGCTAGTTTTCCTATGTCCTATTGTGTGATAGGGAAAAGACAGTTACAGTAAAAACATAAGGAAACATAAGGTGAAAGAATAATTCTATGAAATAGGCCCACTGTGCTGACCCCCACAACCTTTCTCTTTTAAAAAGCAATTTACCTGCAGCCCTGCCTGGCTTCATTGGACAGGATGTGTTATATCCCTCCACAAACTACCTGTCACCTGTAGGAGAAAGGCAGGCCTGAAATGCTGATAGAACCCAAGTTACACTGAAGGAGGGGACTTTTGTGATCCTTACACAGACCAGATCCCAGGAATCAGGGAGATAAGGATAATTCCCCCTAACCATAAAATCTGTAAGAACAGGCTCCAATTAGAACTGGTCAGCATAGGCCAAAGTGACCTATGCTGTAAGATATCTGTGCAATGGGACTTGAAAGTCTGGTGTCATCCTGCTGTCAATCAAGAATAAAGAGGTAAACCTAAGTGAAACTCTCTGGAAAATTTTCTGGGACCCTCAATAAACCTGGAGGGCAGGAGAGGCCCACCATTTCCCTCCTTTGAGACTGTCCCCTTTACCCTTTTCTTATTCCTTCTGTTAAACTCATGTCTGTTACTCTGAGTGACATGTCTGAAATCATTCTGGCCTGATTACAAGAAACAGAGTTAAGTGGGGGGAACCTCACTGCTTAGTTTCATGGAAGGCCCATGCCCTGTAACATTTTGAACAAAAACCAAAATTTGATCAATGTAAAGTCCAAGAGCTTGGGGTCCAAACTTACATTCTTGTATCTGGTTTTAACCACACAGGTCTAGACTAATAAGGAGCCCAATCAGAGTTACTTACAGAGTGCCTCAATTCCAGTTTTCTGGAGGACCAGAGTGTGTGCTGAGTCTGTCCTGCTCTGGGTCCTGCCTCTATTGGAATAAATGGAACATTCCAAGAGTTCAGATGGGAACTTGCTATCTTCTTAAACATCCCCATAGGATAATAGCAGGAAATAACAAAAGAGGAAACAAAATAAAAGAATCTGTTATGGTTTGGATGTGAGGTGTCCCCCAAAAGTTCACATGGGAGACAATGCAAGAAGGTTCAGAGGAGGAATGGTTGGGTTATAAGAGTCTTAACCCAATTGGTGAATTAATCTCCTGATAGGGATTAACTGAGTGGTAATTTAAGGGTTAGGGTGTGACTGGAGGAGGTGGGAAATGGGGCGTGGCTTTGGGTTATGTATTTGAATCTGTCAAATGGAGACCTCTCTCTCTGCTTCCTGATCATCATGTGAGCGGCTTCCCTCTGCCATACTCTTTGCCATGATGTTCTGCCTCACCTTGAACCCTGAGGAATGGAGCCTGCCACTTACAGACTGAGACCTCTGAAACCATGAGACCCTAAATAAACCTTTCCTCCTCTACAGTTTCTGGTTGGGTCTTGTAGTCATAGTGGTGAAAAAAGTTGACTAAAACAGAATCAGTCCCCAGAAAACCTATCCCTGGATATAGAACCTTGCCACTTAGAGTCCCAACCCTGATTTCTGCCCCAGGTTAATTTTCAGAGGAGGTATGCCCTGTTTTTCCTCTACCTTTGGACTTCACAGTTGCCTTGAACTCCCGAGTCAGCGTGTAGGCACTGCTCATAAGACACCAACACTGCTTTCCCAGGTGGAATTATAAATAGCTGTGGGAGAAAGAACCAGATTTTTTTCATCACATGATTTGAACAAGCCATAGCTTTGAGATTTAAGACAAAGGGATATGTGTGTGTGTGTGTGTGTGTGTGTGTGCGCATGCACACGCATGTGTATGTGCACATTTGTACATATGTGTGCCCTGGTTCCTTGAATTTCTGTTCTCTTTTGAACAGCTCTCAGGATTCATTTAGCAGATGGCCTGCCAAGAGGCTGACGGACCCTAACCTCCCACATCACATGTTCGATCAAGGGTGGAGCAGGAATAAGGCAGACAACTCAGAAAACTTCAGAAAATTACTGAGCCCTTTCTATTTGAAATAGCAGCTAAGAACATTGATTTATAGTACTCTGTGGGTGGCAAAATACTTTCGATCCACCATCACACTTGACCTTCTCCACCACCTATGTGTATGGATTTATATATATATAATATATATATAAATTATACATATATAAATTGATTTATAATCAATAGATACAGTATATAATATATTATATATTATATATAAGTATATAATATATATAAATATATATATAAATTGATTTATAATCAATAGATACAATATATAATATATAATATATAATACATTATTTTTACACATAAGGCAAATGAGGATCAAAGGATAGTCCAGTTTCGGACTATCATAGTTTCGGAGGGGAAAAGAGAGCGTCTCCTCACATCTTAATCATCTCACTTCAAATTTCGTTTCCTTCTGCTTACCCCACACTGCTTACCCCTGTCCTTCCAAGAGGCACAGTGAGAATAATGAAAGGAACATACAGTCCTCCTAGATAGAACTTTTCACCCTCCAAAGATTTCAGTGCACATAAAAATTAAAATCAGATAGCGTTCTTCCCACATGGCAACATTTTTTTCCCTCTTAAACTGATTTTTCAAGTACCAAGGACACCTGTAATAGAACAAATCCATAGAAGCAGAACAGCAAGTAAGAACAGGCCCATTCATCAAAGGTTGTAGGAATGTCATCTCTCCCCAATCAGGGTACATCAGGATGCTAAGTATTATAGCTGGAAAGCACTAAGACAACTTCTCTACCAGTGTGAGAAACTTGACTCTGATGGGTGGCAGAAGTAAGAATGATTGCATAGAATTTCTTCTTTGCAACTGTCCATTTAGTACAGCTGTGTATTTCTTCTCAATGCCCAAGGTGAAAGAATGAAGATAGGGACCTCTGAGTAAACCAGGTAGACCCAAGAAGTGTAAGGACTATTCTAGGAAGAGAAATCTGTATGAGGGCCAGTAACCAGAAGAAATACAGTCTTCCAGGATGCCGTTATCACAGGAGAATAAATAGCAGTCTCAAGAGGAAGGTGACTTCAAGGACTCCGAAAGACCCTTCTAATGTCAATGTTAATGAGGCCTCATGAAGTAATAAACTGAGACCAAACACTGGTGATCATAGACTAATGGATATGGTACTGGGAGGGAGGTGTTGGGGGGTGGCAGTCAAAGCTAGAGAAAAGGCTGAGGGAAGGAAGAGACAATATCGGATTGTACAGACATGAGATTCCCATTTAGGCAACAGCCATATTAGTGCCCATGAAAGCACGTGCTCTGTGGAGGCAAGGAGCCGCTCGGTCTGAGCCGGACACAGTGGCACACGCTCCTAATCCCATCTGCTATGGAGGCTGAGGCAGGAGGATCATAAATTCAAAGCCAGCCTCAGCTACTTAGCAAGGTCCTAAGGAACTCAGCAAGACACCATCTCTAAATAAAATATATAAAAAAGGTTGGGGAATAAAGAACACATATAAAATAAAGAATCAGCTGATTGAATCAGACTAACATCAATCACAGGTCTTACTCAGTGTCAAGTAGTACAAATAATTTCAATCAAAAAGACAACCACGGGGTACAGGCAAAGAAAGGAGAGGCCTGTGACCTGATGTGGTCCCCCAAGTCTTTTCTTACCACATCAGATCACACTTGTAGAACTTGCCATTTCTTGCTCTGATAGTGGCATGGCTTACTTGCAACATTCCAAGGAGACAAAAATCCATGTATCCATAGATCCAAGTTTGTTTGTAATAAAAGTCCTAGAATCCTACTAGAATCATTCTATTAATAAAGACCAAGCTCCCTTTCTAAGAAATCTGTCATATTTGCTAGATTTGACCAGGTCTCTCACCTTCCTTCTTTTCCAGAAATATCACCCTAAGATTGGGTTTCAGGCCTCCTCCTGCTAACTCTTCCCTTTCAAGCACATGGCTACATGTGAGATGGCTGTAAGCAGTCCTTGTAACTGACCTTGACGTAACTCTGGTAATTGACACTTAGAGCATTTCTCTGCTGGCGGTTTGATTTTGGACAGGGCAAGAGTTAGAGGTGGAGGATCAACTGAGAGGGACAAAGATTCATTATTTAAAACCCTTTTCATTTGATAGCCATCATTTTTGTGTGTAACATTTGCACTCTACAGAGCATTTCTTCTTGCTTTATTCCAACCAGCATGTGAAACAATCTCAAAAGACAGGTAAGGAAGATACCAGTTTTAAAATGAGGAAACAGGTATTTCCACTAACAAATAGTAGAGCTGGATTCAAATCCAGGCATCCTTTTATTAATTGGGTTATTTTTTATTTTTTGGTGTTAAGTTTTTTGAGTTCTTTATATATCCTGGAGATTAATGTTCTATCTGAGGTGCAGGTGACAAAGATTTTCTCCCATTCTGTAGGCTCTCTGT